>NW_027071992.1:1270000-3670000 GCF_038088225.1 Cyrtonyx montezumae | reverse complement strand
TAAATGACATTCCGAGTCACAGAATTTCTGAGCTAGAAAAATCATTATCACTTGAATTTCTAATTCTCTGATTTACAGGAAGAGAAATATGTAAAACACAAGTTTGTGAAAGATGTATCAACAGAGATGTATTTATCATCAATTACATCTTACTGTATCATGAGCATGTAGAAGAGTTATTGCCTAAGATCACACTGACATAAAAACAGTGTTTCACTAATGTGCTTGTTAAAAAAAATTGTTCTAATAACGAGATGAATCTGAGACGGTTCATCTCAATTGAGACCTTTGTGCCACATTAGAGAACTATTTCACTGATAAAAAGTCATTATCGCAAAAATCAGATGACAAGATTTAAGATCTTGTAAATTAAATAAATAATACAATTAGATTTTTTTGTCATCTTCAGTCAGCTTTGAGACTACCTATATTTACATACATTTTTTGCACTTTTCATGGCATAAAGTCATTCAGACTAAAAATTTCTGCAGCAAGTATAATTATAGAAGGGAAAGTAGTGATCAACAAATGCTACAAAAAGTTAGACTGTGATCTCATTAGGTATGCAAGATAGACACAGAGCAGCTTAGTAAGTCAATGACAATAATCTGATAGTACACACACACACACACACAAAAAAAAAAAAACCCTCAAATAGTACCAGTAACTGGTTCAGACATGACACACAGTCATGGTCCTTTTACCTTTTTTAAAATTAGGTAGTGTAAAAATACAGATACAATTCCTTGCTGTCTCTGTGTTCTTCTTCTAACTGTAATTCTTCTGTAGACCAAACATGTCTACAAAGTCAGAAAGCCATCAGTTAACCACACCTTCACAAGGAAAATCAATATTCTACATTCATTATTTTTGTTGACAACGGTAACTTCATAATTATTTTAAATCAAGCTTTATAAGCGAACTCCAGTATTAAAGAAACATCCAGGCGCTTGCAATTCCAGTGAGGTGTCACTCACTTCCCTCTTTGCTCTGCTTTGATTTGTTCTTTGTAAGAAGCTTCTTCTTTCTCTATTCTGTATCCAATATGTATCGGCTTGCTGCTGTCTTGTATTTTCTTCTGCCTCCCTCAATTAACATAACTTCCACCAGAACTTTACAACTTTGAAATGAGCAGATTGATTGGCTCAGCTCGTGCTTACTAAGGGCTTGAACAATTGTCAGCTAGCTTCTACAAAAAAGCCTACCCTGTTATAAAACTCCCTTTAAACAATGCCAACACAGCAGCCATAGCAGCATCAGTAGGTTCAACTTAGACTAGGATCCTAAAGATCCATCTCACTTCTTCACATCTTTACACCCTGCACCAACTTTTGTGCTTATGTATGTAGCATCTACACCCAAGATAAAGAGATGCATGTCTTCATTAAACTGAGATCAGCAGTTTAGATACACACAGGTCAGTCCTCACAAAAGGAGCTCTAGGCCTTCCAGGAGGCTTAGCCCACCCTCTGATAAATCCATCCATCCTCTGAGTACATTAACTCTATTTCACACTACATCTTTAGTTCCTTTCAACACTGAGATTCCTCAACCTTATCAATGAATAAACATTATGTTGAAGTCAACATTGTTGAATTCTGAACAGTAATTATGACAGTCAGACACATGACTTGCAAGCCAGAGACCATGAAGCAATAAAAATAATCAGAGAGTTATCTTCCATTACACATTTGATTTTCTTTCTCTGCAATAGTTCCTAATCCACTGTGATTTTATACAAGTGCACCAGAATAATTAGAGCTACCTACACGAGCAACAAACATCCACAAGTGACAGCTGTAACTTTATAATCATTCCGAGACTAGTGAGAGACTCAGGATTTGCTGTATCACAAGACTGTAGATAACATTTAACTTACTATATTCTATTCCTCAAAACTGAATTCCACACCTTTATTACATTCTTGGTACCATTCCAAAATTCACATGGATGTGATTACCTAAGGCTGGTTTAGAGAACAGATATTTCTTGCTATTTAATTCAAGTTCATAGCTAATAATATTTGTAGTTGAGCATTCAGGAAAACTCTGGCAACTGATGGATAAAAGCTTTGCTCAAAGGACATTTATTAAGAGCAGCACAAGCAGCTTGCAAGGCAGTGCCTCTTAGATTGTTCTAATGCAAAAAAAATCTGGGAAAGATTAGCAAAATTAATTACATAGGAGGCATGGTTAGCAAAAAATATTACACTAAACCATGTATAGGAAGCCAACAGTCCAGACCTCTGGCAAGTGGGAAACAGCAGCTACAATCACCAGCGATGATTTAGTTCTTTTGTAAAGATATAAATGAGGTAGTGTAAACATGTAAAGCCTAGCATTTAGAAATACTGCAGTTTTTCATTTTATGTTTGTACCATGTGAACATTCCAATGAACAAATTACCATACTTTTCTAGTCAAAATTTCATCATATTAAGAAATATACGTGGCATAGGCAGAAGGCAAGCAATCAAGTACTACGGCAGTGAAAGGGTTAACTTTTCCATAGAAAGACATATGAGTAGCTTAGAATCAAAGAATAGAACAGAATTGGAATATTCCCATTTCAAAAGGACCTACAGGGATCATGGGAATCCAACTCCTGGCACCACAAACGACTATCCAAATTCAGTCCATACATCTGAAAACATTGTTCAAACAGTTTGTGAACTCAGCTCAGTGCTATCACTATTGTCCTGTGTAGCCTATTCCAGGACTCAACCTCTGGTGCAGACCCTGTCCCCAACCCCCAGCTGCCCTCCCCTGGCACAGCTCCATGCCGTTCCCTCGGGCCCTGTCGCTGTCACACAGAGCAGAGCTCAGCGCTGCCCTCCGCTCCCTGGGAGAGCTACAGCCACTATCAGGCCTCCCCTCAGCTGCTCTGCTCTGTGCTCAGCACACCCAAGGCTTCTAGATCCTTCTCAAACTTAGTGGCCTTCCACAGACGCTCTCTAGTACCTTTCTGTCCTCCTTATATTGTGGTGTTAAAACCAAACCCAGTACTGGAGGTGAGGCCACACAAGGCAGAGCAGAGCGGGACACGCCCTCCCTCTCCCACTGGCAGCACTGAGTCTGGTGCCATCATGGTACAGCTGGTACTGCATGGGCACACTGCTGCCTCATGTTTAACTTGCCATCAACCGGAGCCCCAAATCCCTCTCTGTGTGGCTGCCATCAAGCTTCTTAATCCCCAGATTGTACAGATACACCCAGCGTTGCTCCATTCCCAGAGCACAGTCTAGCACTTGCATCTGCTAAACTTCACGCCATTATTGACTGCTTCACCTTCTTGTTCATCAAGATCTCTCTAAAGCCATTCCACTCTGAGGAAGTCAAGAGCAAAGAAAAACAGTATTGAAAGCTTAGCCAAAATCCAGAAAGACAACATCAACTAGCCTCCTCTGGTCAATGGTTTTCTTAACATTGTCAATTTAGTAAATACTAATAATTCACAACTTGTTGCAAATAGTAATATTCCCACTTTTTCTTAGTGAAAGACTACAGCAAAATTTGAAGTAAAAATCATTGACTTAAATAAAGGTATGGATCTAATTTCTTTTCAGCAATCCAAGAAGGGATCCCACTTTCAACAGTGCAGAGGCTGCCAAGAATAGCCACACATTAAGTGATATTAGTACCACACGTAGAGTCCTCTTTTTCAAAATGTTCAGGAACAAGTATGGCACATTTTTGGACAGCCAAATAATCCACTTAATTGACTCAAGACATAATCAAAAATAGAAATACAATACATCATAATCTTCTAGACCAATCACATCTCTTACTATTGCTATTGCTTGCAACTCATTATTTTAACCACTATGTAATTAACTTGTGTAGGCAAAATACGACTAAAGTGGAAGAGTCAAAAACAATCTTAGTCAAATCCCTATAAACACTTCATGGTTTAGGAGACTGAATTTCACACGTCTGAAATAAATTCCTAGGTTTTGCTAATATTTAGAGAACAATTTCTTGTCAGAAAGCAAAGCAGATCTGATTTTGAGCCTGAAACAGCAACCAAATGAATAATAACAGCTGACACAGTGACAGACATGCCTTTAATTCCAGCTTTGCTGGCCCAAGGGAGTTTCCATCCACTGCTCCAAGCACAGCCCACAGCAGGAGCAGGTAGGATTTAGTGGGGTTGTTACAATTTGGGGTAGCATGGTTAGGCTGAGATTGGACTTGATGATCTTGATGGTCTTTTCCAATGTGAGCAATTCTATGACTATTTGATTCTTGTTCTTTAGTTATTTCCAAATACGTTGTTCAGAACTGTGTAATATTTCTCGCTCTACATTGTCAGGTAGTTATAAGAGCTAAGTAGACATTTCTGTGTAAAGAATCTGAGTAATAAATGTTTGGTCAGCATAACTTACGAACTTGCAATTTTTAAACAAAACTACATATCTTAGAATTAAAATATAAGCAAATAATTTCCATTACAGCTAACCTGATGGATAAGCTAATAAGCCACCTGTACTTTCTTTTTCCCTATTTATCCAATCACTTAGTGCTCTCCTTCTCAAGCTGCTAAAAGTAATTACGGAGAGATTTGCCATTGGTCTGTCTGAAGAAAATATGAAAGTCACAAAAACATAGCCTAGGAGCTATTATAAGAGGCATCTTCTTAAGAGATCATAAGAAGCAAAACATTCACTTGGAAGCTGAATGTGATCAGCTCTATAAAATACCAAATAATAATATAAGTATATGCAACAAAGATCCAACTTCAGCAGCTTACTAGATAGGTATGAAGGGTGATTCCTTCAGCAACTTACTACTCAGCAACTGTTTCTAGTTCTGGCATTAAAACATCTCTTCCACTCAAGATCACAGATACAATACTGTGGGCTTGTGGAAAATGAAAGGTTATCTGAGTCGGCTGAATCTGTTATAGACATGAATAAACTAACTTACATTACCTTCACAGTACTTTTAAATTGCTCGTGTGTCTGAACTATCATACATTCTCTTAGATTTGCCTGGCACCACTGTTACTTTATGTATGTCACTGACTGTGCAAAAAAAAAATCCTTTAGGCCAACCAAAACATATACTCATAAACCACCTAAGAAAAACATCTTTTTGCAAACAATCTCAACAATAAATAATGGTTTGAATGCTCTTCCTTCTCTGTGGACTAAGGCTATGGATTGGCGCTATTTAGTCTAATGCATAATCTAAAGCCACAACTAAAAGAACTCTTAAATTCCACCATTCTTGACTAGCTTACATGAATGATAGACTATCAAAACTGTAAGAGTTTTTTCCAAAAGTAATGTCTCTTATTTTATTATGTTGGCCCGTGACATCAGTGATAGGACTAGAGAGAACAGGCTCAAGTTGCGCCAAACTGAACCTCAATGGGAGGTCAGGGCTGAATATTAAGATATAATGGAATAAATGGGGATATATCCCATATAATGTGATATATTATGCTATAACGGAATGTGCAGGGAGGTGTTTGAGTCACGGACCCTGGAGGTCTTAAAAAATCACTTAGATATTGTACTAAGGGACATGGTTTACATGGGCAATAGGTGGATGGTTGTACTGAATGATCTTGGAGGTCCTTTCCAACCTTGGTGATTCTATGATTCTACTATTATCTATGATCAGAAGCAGATGTTAGTGGTATGGCCATAGAAGCCGAATCCTCCCACCAATATTTCATTACATTTTGTTGCTATGCCACAGATGTCAGCAGAGAGGCAGTTTGACAAAACAGCAGCTGACACCGAAGTGCGTATGAAGAAAAGGTTCGTCACTGAATTTCTCCATGCAGAAAAAATGGTACCCACTGACATTAATTCAAGTGTCTTGGACATTTATGGACACCAAGCAGTGGATGTGAACACACTGAGGTGGTGGGTGCTGTGCTTCAGCAGTGGCAAGAGGCACATGTTGGGATGGCCATGCAGATTTTTACAAGCAGACTCTTGTTCATCACCGGTGGAAATACATAGTTAATGGCAGTGATTGTGTTGAAAAAAGTGTTTTGTAGCTAAGAACTTGCTCCACCAAACAGTGCTAGTGGGCTGTTTGTACCTGTTGTAGTTGGCATGGTAATAAACAGAACGTAGTAGTTTTGGAGCGATGTACGGACATCTCAGCAAAACAGCACTCTGCCAGCACTTTGGTATCTTTCAGATGACAACAGATCAGAAGTTTTCATCTAAACTTTTCAAATAACTTCTTGATGTAAATCAAATAATTAGCTGTCAATCTGAATCATGCACAATTCCAGGCTTTTAACTTTATTCTCAAGTCCTCTTCTTCGAACCTGTTCAAAACGCTTGTGGGCTTAAGTTGTGGGGCTACTTTCAGAATTATCTGTTGGACCAGTAAGGCAAAACAGCAGGTAATTAACTATTATTTATTTCAAATCACAAGGAGAGTCCTTTAAGAAATTTGAGAACTTTTATTTTCCTAGCAGAAAAAAACTAGAAGTCTAAAATAGTCAAAATAGAATCTAGAAATAAGTAACTTGTATACGATCAAATTTAGAGAATAGCAAAAGATGTAGTGGTACTGCATTTAAGGGGCACAAGCAAAAAGGATACAAAACAATGACTCTGCTTTCAAAATCACCACAGAAAACAAATATCAACCTTGGTTCTGAGAAGATACACTGCTTAGTGATTATCACCGTATCACAGACCAGAGATCATTAAACCTGATGGCACTGAAAACTAACTTTTTAAGCAAAACAGCTATATATTGATGGTTGAGGTATCACTGAACCAAAGGGCCACAGAACATTACTGGGATGCACTAAGAATCTGAAGTTGCATTCTGTCTGGAAAGCTAAAGAGAACTTCCCTTTGTTTAAACTGATTAGTTGAAAAAGGAGAACTCATATTTTTCTTCTCCTCTTAAAAGATTATATAATAATTGAAAGAACATCATAGGATGCTTGTTCAACGTTTGCTTTATTTTCTGCTTTAACGTAATCTGAATATTACGGAAAGCTTAAGATGCCCTGCTTCTTTATTCTTTCTTTCTTCTAAAAAAGAAATAAAGTGACACTTCAGATGAGTATTACTATCACAAAATAAATATATATTAAACAAAATGGGCTGCATTGCATGAAAGACAGATTTCAGTACTTATTTCAATCCATAATTAGATGGAAATAAGAAAAGGTATGAAGATTGTGCAATTTTGTTTTTCAATTACAGGCTGCATAAAACCAGGAAAAGCTAGATTAGGGTAAACCACTGTATAAAAAGCTAAAACAAGAAGCACATGGTATACAAATGAGTGGCTCACATAAGTTCTGTACCTCTGGTGTAAGTAGTAAGAATAATTAAAGACAAAGCAAAGCCCAATTTCTCTTGTTATCATGGTTTCCAAGGACATAGACATGGCATAAACAGAAGTACTGACCCTCAGAATTGGAACATTGTAACTTCAAGTCATTCTGGCAGTAAAATTTCACTTTCAAATACTTCTCCGTAACATAAGCTCCAGGATTGTGTATTTAAAGGTTGTGCATATGCTTACACTTAAGTGGTCTACTGTTTACTTTATTTCTTTGTAGTGGTAGAATCAGATCCTTAGGCAGGCAGTAAGCCATACCATGACATCCTGCTTTGATATTATGAGCACAGAGTGTCAGCACAACTATATACCTCAGTCTCACATAAGATTCACCGAAAATTAACTGATGCTAAAGTTTCACAAAAGGAATTTTCACTTAACATGAAGCTAACTCTACTGAAGCCATAAGACTCAATTCTGTGAATAAAGATTTGATGAACAGAACCTGTAACCTTTTGCAGTCTCCAGCATAGTTTACAGCTGTCAAATGTCAGGTAGAAATGATCCAGAGAGTGGTAGCAGCACAGTTTGCAGGTCAAACTCCAACGCAGCACAGCTAGAAATTTCTAGTATGGCACAATTATTTATATTAATAATTCTACAGCAAATGTTATCTAGAAACATAAGAAACATAAAATAGAAGGGCTGTTTGAATACTACCACCTTAAAAACTATATATTTTAAGACTAAAACATAACAGTTAAAGAGTAAAAAAAAAAGTTATCTTACAGCACTAAAAACCAAGGCTGTGAAGGAAGAGCATAATTCTTGAACACAAACTTTGTTAGATTATCACAGCTGATATTGTAATGAGCAGAAGTAGACAGGATCTATTTTACAGTATATTCCAAAATAAGTGAACCTCAAATACAGATGACCTAGGCATTTTGGTGACTCAGAGGGAAGAGTGCCACCTACTGAGTCAACAAATTAATTATAATACAACTAACATATCACATATTTCCTATGAAACAGAAAAAGCAAGTTCAAAGAGCTTTCTATCCAACTGAAAATGTAAAGCCTTTTTATTTTAAAATGTTAACTCAGTTTCCATAACATGGCAGTGTCTACCTCTAGACTAATAATACTTACACCTAAAATATTTCTGAGAAGTTTCAGATGCTTCTGTTCCTATGTAATTTAAAAGCTTTAGTTTCTAAAGGAGGATGTAACTCTCCAAAAATGCTGTCTCTCTAAAATCTTTCACAGTTAGACAGCAAAACATGAATATGCTCAAAATTATGCACCAAATTACATCTGGAAAAGCAAGTGTTTACTCTTCACACCTTCTCTCTCCCCCCTTTAAACAAGATTCTGGAATACGCGTTTAACAGTGTTGGAGAACACAATACATTTAGAAAAGAAAAACATGAATCAGTTACTGAATATATTGATTTACTTGGCCTTTGGGTTAAACTCATTGATAATCAACAGAAAATATGTACCTTTTAGGAGAAACAAAACAAAACAAAAAAACACACTTTCAGGAACACATATAGTGATCAAAGAAAAGTACATCTACATAACCCGTAAGTGTATCTTGCTTCTTATTCTCAGAAATACAGAATAACAGTATGCATCTTGAGATTCTCTTTTATTATTAGTTCTGGGTGTTTGTGAACAAATACATGCTGCTTTATACCTCTGCACAGTTTATGATGTGCACCTTTAATGTAGTTAATGAAAGGTACTGGAAACTGACCTTAGGCTGTCACTCTTTTTGAAAGGCATAGATTCATCTTTAATTCTGTTCTGCTTTTCTCAGAAATTCCATTCTCTTTAAAAAACACACTCAACACACGAAAGATATTTCAGTACAAATTAATTAAAACAGAAACAGGATATATCCTATCATATATGTTCTAAAAGAATATCTCTGATGTTTAAAAAGATGCTATTACTTATAAGAAGACAGACAGAAAATTTGGTGACTTTTTGTCACCAAATGCTCCAATCTGTTACATCAAACCTACCCTGCCATACCTGAAAGTGAACAAGCAATAGAAGAGGGCAAGAAAAGGGGGAATGGGGATGGGGGAGAAAAGAGTAGTAGCAACTTTACCATCATTTATGTTTGAAATCTTTCTATGCTTTAACAAAATAATTCTTTCATATGGACTGTCCTTTCTTGCAGATAGTCTGCCTTTCACAGCAACGGGAGGATTTGAGCAATTAGTTGCATACAAAGCTTATATATAACCACATGCTATCTCTGGCGTACTCCAGTTGCTTACCAAATCTCATTTTTGGACTTCATAACTTCAACTATTGCATATTTGACAGAATCACAATCTTAGTTTCTTGCCAATAGTTCTTCAGAGGATAAGCCACTTGTAAAATAAAAAGCATTCCACATTTCTGTTCTAAAAAATGTGCTTATTCCCAAGCAACTTACACTGAGCTCAGTGGATGCAGAAACACTCAAGAATTTTTATTTATTTATTAATTTTAAAGTTTAATGTAGAGAACCTTCATTCTTGAAAGCTTGGCTAGGAAACTGTAACCTAATTTTCTACTAAGATAACAAAGAAAAAAGAATAGGAATCTGCCATACTGGAACCCCTGCTGAGCCTAAAAGCTGTGCAAATGACTACTGCAGTACTGGCATAGCAATCCCTTTCCAGTCCTTCAGCTCTTTCATCACATGTTTCAGTCAAATAGCTCTGCCTCACTTAAATTTTTCTATCTTGGTAGCAGAACACATTCAAATACATACAGGTAGCAACACACTGAAGAACATTCAAGAAGGCTTTTAAGAAGGCTATTTTAGAAAGTCTATTTTCTTTATAAAGATTTAATTTGTGGAAAGCAAATCTTCAGAAACATCTGATCTTACTTCTGAAGTCTCCTCCAAAAAGCTGTGTTTGAAAATATGAAGCAATCGTGAGCTGGCAGTCCAGTTCTGACTTCACCACATGTAACAGGAAATTACTTGGTAACTATTTGAGAAAAATAGATAGGTGCTTGGAGTAGCAGACTACCAAGATTTTTGTTTTTGAGCAACTATAAAATGATGCCTCACAGTACTCAAGAGTCTGTATAATAAACAAACAAACAAAAAAATCAGAAACATAAAAAACAGAAATTCACTCAGGCTAAGTTTGCCCATATAAAACTGAAATAATTCCTGACAAAATACGCATGTGACAAAGAAGTGACAATCTCAAGAAAGAGATTTTGGTAGATTGCTTAAAGTTACTTGCCAGCAATAGATTGAGTTCTTCTAGGTACGCTGCCCAAATGCACATGTACATAAAAATAAGATGATCTGTAGAGTCAAAGACTTTTCTGTCTTTGTATTGACAGATAAACATTGTCTTTCCCCAATCTGCACTGATGATGTCTTTCTCCCTCCACACAGAAAAGCTCACACATCCACCCACCCTGTTTTCTCTCATCTTCAAAACCCAGGATGTCTAGATATTCTGAAGAAGCAGAAAAGAAGATGGCAAAGCATAGTAAATCAAGACAATACACTTTGATACACAGTAGATGGTAGTAATTATTTTTCGCTGTATTGTTTTTACTGTATATAGAGAAGCTCAGTACAACACAAAATTGCTGGAGATGGTTCCATGGATTCAAGGCACCAGCAACACATCTCTACATCAACGCAGCATCCATCCCAAACAATCATTTGTGGCTTGCAGACAACTTGGATGACTGTCCTAAAGATATCAGGAATGGAAAAGGTTTTTCAACAAAGCAACCACAGCAAGAATGGTAGGATTTACATTAATCTTAGAATCAATCTTTCTTAGAAGGCAATTGTCTCTCGGCAATTATTTCCAAACTCTTGTTTTTTCAGATCTTTCAGCAAGCAGTAGAGGAGATTTTTTTTTTTTTTTTTTTAATTTTAAGTAGAAGTTAGTCATATTCAAGGGAATCTCTTAATACTGTTTAAGTGAAAGAGGTTATAGCAAAATGGATAGTATGCTAAGTAAATGGAGGCTTGGCCTAGGGCACTAAGAAAATAGTCTATCACAATCCAGGGCAATAGAAAAAAAAGAGGACATAGCCTGATATTTTATTAATGGGAAGGTTATAGCCATACAATACGGAGTTACCCAAGGCAGAAAGACTGGAACTGCGGTGCTAAAGGTACTTACATGCTATACAAACATGCACAAGAAAGAGTAATTAACAATATCTATCTGACTGAGAGCTGATCACAACAGATGAAGCGCTATTTAATTATAAAATATATATCTGGTCCATGGGACCAGATGGGATCCACCCAAGGGTGCTGAGGGAGCTGGCAGAGGTGATTGCTGAGCCACTTTCTGCCATCTATCAGCATTCCTGGTTATCTGGAGAGGTCCCACAAGATTGGAGGCTTGCCGATGTGACTCCCATCTACAAGAAAGGCCATAAGGAAGACCTGGAGAACTACAGGCCTGTCAGCCTGACCTCGGTATCAGGGAAAGTTATGGAGCAGATGGTCTTGAGGGAGGTCACACGGCACATGCATGGCAACCAGGGGATCAGACCCAGCCAGCATGGGTTCACAAAGGGCAGGTCGTGCTTGTCCAACCTCATCTCCTTCTATGACTAGGAGACCAGACAGGTAGATGAGGGAAAGGCTGTTGATGTAGTCTGCCTGGACTTCAGCAAGGCCTTTGACACGGTCTCCAACAGTATTCTCCTGGGGAAACTGGCAGCCCGTGGTGTGGACAGGTTCACTCTTCTCTGGGTGAAGAACTGGCTGGAGGGTCGTGCCCAGAGGGTAGTGGTTAATGGAGTTAAGTCCAGCTGGTGTCCCGTTACGAGTGGTGTCTCCCAAGGGTCGGTATTGGGGTCCATCTTGTTTAATATCTTTACTGATGACCTAGACGAGGGGATTGATTGTACCCTCAGTAAGTTTGCAGATGACACCAAGTTGGGAGGATGTGTCAAACTGCCTGAGGGTAGGGAGGCCCTTCAGAGGGATCTGGATAGGCTGAATAGATGGGCTGAGCTCAATGGGATGAGGTTCAATAAGGCCAAGTGTCAGGTCCTGCACTTTGGCCACAATAACCGCACACAACACTATAGGCTTGGGGCAGAATGGCTTGAAGAATGTAGAGAGGAAAAGGACCTCGAGGTGTTGGTTGATGCTTGGCTTAACATGAGCCAGCAGTGTGCCCAGGTGGCCAAGAAGGCCAACGGCATCCTGGCCTGTATTAGAAATAGTGTAGCCAGCAGGAGCAGGGAGGTGATCATCCCCCTGTACTCAGCTCTGGTGCAGCCGCACCTCGAGTACTGTGTTCAGTTTTGGGCCCCTCACTACAAGAAGGACATTGAGGCCCTGGAGCGTGTTCAGAGAAGGGCAACAAAACTGGTGAGGGGTCTGGAGCACATGTCTTATGAGGAGCGGCTGAGGGAGCTGGGATTGTTTAGTCTGGTAAAAAGGAGGCTCAGAGGAGACCTCTACCACTTCCTGAAGGGGGGTTGTGGTGAGGAGGGGGTGGGCCTCTTCTCCCTGATAAATAATGACAGGGCGAGAGGGAATGGCCACAAGTTGCGCCGGGGAAGATTTAGATTAGAGGCACCATCCCTAGTGCTGTTCAAGAAGCGTTTAGATGAGGTGCTAAGGGATTTGATTTAGTAGTTCAGTGGGTAGGGATGGTGATAGGAGGATGGTTTGACTAGATGATCTTGTAGGTCCTTTCCAACCTAATGTAGCTATGAATCTATGAATAATTCAACTAGAAAAAGGCAGATTGTTTTAAAGGTCCACAGCAGTATTGCAATGTTCCCACACTACATACAGTTTGTTAAACTGCTTAAATATATACTCTGTGACACCAAACAATCTGATTTTGTGACTAGAGAAATGCAAATCAATAGAACAAAATAGCTGCTATTAATTCACAATCTTTTAATCTGAAGTTCGTTGCCTTCACAGCTGGAGAAGATTTAGACAAGAGTGACTTGGTCAATATAACTTAGAACTTTCTACGTTAAGGGTATAAAATTCAGTATAAAACTACATTACTGAAACAGAACTGTAAGAGAACGTGGTACTTTAAAATACTATATTAGAATATTTTCGTCTAAAATGTTTAAGTGAAAAATATCCCAGCTGAATCATTTAGTAGGAAATATTCAATTCACCTATTTACCTCAAGCTTACATGCCCAACATTCAAGAAATGAACACCTGCAAATGAAGTATCTGATCCTGTAAACAGTATTTTATATACGTTACTACTACAGTCAAGTTGTCAATTCAATTTTCTCCTTAGTTCAGGAGTTGCACCAGCCTTCAGTGCATGACAGTCATGGCCTTAGCTCTGCTGTGCTTTTATAAGCCCTCTGCACAAAATATTACACTAGAGCGCCATTTTGTATCAGGCAAAAAAATAAGACTTTTTATTTTTGTTCCTTAATTTATACTAATAGTTTTTAAACTAGTATCCTACATTTTAAATACTTCATCTATTGAAATTGCAACGTTTTACACAATAGAAACTTTTAATACCATGAAACAAGTACATTCTTGTAAGGTAGAAGAAAATATATGCTGACACAGTAATACTAGAAGACAGTCTGCGGGATACACTTATTCCAAGTCTATAATACTGAAGGGTCATCTCTGAAAAAATGCACCACTGAACTGCACCATATGCTTGCTATTTACAAGCCTCAAATCATTAATTTAAATATATAATATTAAAAAATTACACACTTGCATGAAAAAGATTCACAATGAGAAGTGTATATTGCCTTCCTTAGTATGAAAATGCTTTCCCTCTGAATGCTCTTTATAAACAACATGCTTTCTAATTACATTCAACCTAGGGACATAACCACTTCCAAAAGTGAGGATGATAAGACTACCAATTGAAAGATGATGGGTAGAATGGTAGAGCTTTCAATGAGAAAAACCTCTAACTGGAACATAAGTTCTCACTGCCAAAGAATTCACAAGAAAACAAAATAGCACAGGAACTAAATAAACTGTCCAGAGGCCTTTATGAACACTGCTGGTTTGTTAGTTTGATAAGTGTGAAGTGACAGATGTCTCTGGAATAAGAACTACCTATAAGATACCAATTATTTGTTCTTAATTTTAGGTTCTTTAGAAAAGGTACACCCTTATTTTAATTGCTATGAATCTGTGATTTAAAGGAACTGTTTAACAATGGGTTATTCTATTCTTACAGACAAGGTATTTTCAAAAATAGGACACATCTGTATCAGTATAGCACAAAACACTGCTTCAGACCATGTTACAGAAAATACCTGCATACAAGTGCACCAGACACCCAGAGATCAGAGTGGAAAAAGAATCTCTAACATAAAGCAGAGGAGAGAGGCACCTGCATCTCAAGGATAACAAAAAAACTCACTGAACACATCATTTGCAACATTTAAGTAGATCAGTGACAGTGACCTTTAACAGACGGCATAGCTCAAGTTTAGATCACCAAGAAAACAAAAAAATTTGCAGGCTTGGAAAAAGTATCAGTAACATTCTTATTTTCCTTCCTATTGCTAAAGGTCATATTACTTGGTACTGAAACTGCAGCATTAGCATGGCAGGAAAAACAAAGAAAGACTGAACAAATCTATTTTAAAAATAAAACTTGATACTTAAAAAGCTTAAGAATCAAAGTTTTAAAAAGTGATAATGATGTTCTGGAACTGAGTAGTCCATAGGATTTATTTTATTGTTAATCTGCTTTAAAGTATGAAACAATAAGAAAAAGAAAAGTTTTGAATGTTGGTTCCAACACAAAGACTAAGTTGTTGCCTTCCTTCTCCTCCTTCCCATATACGAAATGCAGTAATACCATCAGTGAGCAAGAATAATAAAGTATTTTGTCCTCTGCTGCCCTTCCACATGATATACTCTTGCAATTCCTTTTTATGCTTGTTGTTTTCATAAGTATGTAATGCCAAGTTAATATTTAAGGGATACAGCATAAGCATGAGAGTTTAATTTATAGACCACAATGCAAGGCTACACACATACTACTTATCCTGACAACTAAACAGAACCACCTAATCAAAAGTAAAACAGAGAGAGGTCATAGACAAATGAAGATAAAATTACGCATTACTCCTGCAGCAAAAAGATCTTTTGGACCAGGCTAATGAGGATTGAAATCCGTTATAACTCATGAAGCCCCTCGGTACACTGTGTTTGTTATCTGACATTTAAATCTATTTTAGAATACATTCCCAATGTTTAAAATGCTCAGAGCGACTGTAATTTCTGAATTCCACACAAGGAAATACATCTAACTTATGGAAACAAAACTGCTAAATGTAACAGATAGTGAGTTTCTGGCAATCTGAACAGCCTCACCAAGAAGCATTTCATACTGCGGCAAAATAAGCACTTAAATCTTAATCCATTACATACTGAAAAAAAATATCTCCCCTCCATATGAAGGAATGCAAGTTTACCACTACATACTTTCACCTGAAAACACTTTGTATATTCAGTGCCTGCCTGAAGAAATTGCTGTGACTGAAAGTTTCTATAAACCATAAAACTGGAAAGGGCTTCTGGTCCAAATTAAAGAATGTTTCTACCATGCATACCGCATGATGAAAAGTAGGCAAGAAAAGACACACAAAAAGGTGACAGAAAATATTTGCATTTTTCATCTGGTTAAGGACAAGTCTTAGGCCAAGATTACTTGCTTTGCATACAAAAATACGTACAGAGCATTTGAGGAATTATTCTAAAGCAACAAAGCAGGTACTTAGAGTCAATCTAAAAGTACTTTTAATGGTATTCAGCTTGTTTCCACTATTAAAAGAGAGAAATTGATAAACAATTTGGACAAAAAAATGATACCATGAAGATTCACTACTATAACATGTGCTGAAAATTCATCAACTGCCAGTGTAATTTTCAAGTGAAACTGTAAGGATAGAAACTCAAGTAAAAAGAACAACCTTACTTAACATCACCCAAGCGCTTCCCTCACTCACTAATATTTTCCTTGCTCTTTGCTACATTTCTTACTTTCTTACTAATTTCTTACTTACTTTCCTAATTATGTATGTGATAATTAAGTATGACAAAGAATACACATCTTTTATATTATTGAACTATTTTTTGCACTTTTATAGAACTTTATGTTAATGCAACACCTGATTATAAAAACATAGTTAAATATAGTTACTCAGAGTATTTTTCTATTTGTGGATAAATAGCTGAAACTGATCTTCCCTATTTGTTGCATCAAATTAAACCGTACTTTAAATTTAAAGCCAGTTAACTATATACATGCCTACATATACACACACATAAATACAAATATATATACTATATACAGTTAAAAGATGCATGAGTGGCAAAGCACAGGAAATATTAGTAACAGCAATCAATGCAGTACTGTCCCAAAGCATTTAACATTAGTATATTTATCACTATGACAAACTAAACGTTTTGACTCACTGAACTATATACAAAGTTGCTTAAAAATGTTACTACCTCTTTAAAAAAGTATTCAACCATTAATTAAACTGTATATAATTTGGAAAAAAAAAACATTTTATTAACTTCATTAGCATGCAGCATCACTGCCACACACATCAATGATGCTCTTGAGAATGCACATTCAACCATTTATGCCTCCCCAATAGCATCCATTTAATATTTTGATACATTTTTGAGATGCTATGAATAGCAACATAATCATCACAGCTTACACTAGTTAAATATTCTTCAAAGGCTATTAAAAATAATTTAAAAAATACTACATTCTCTCTGAGTCAAAGCCTTCCACTAGACCCTAAGACCAACAGTAATGGTAATAAACTTCAGAACATTCTCCCTCTGAATTCAGTTTATTTACATTGTGTTTCTTTTACCATCTCTAGGCTGCACCCAGCTGCCTGCCTTATGAAAATCGTAATACAAGGCTAACTGTTTTTGTTCCACATTTACATCACTTAAAAATAGCAATATGACATTTTTCTAAAAAAATAACAATCTCTACTATAGAAAGAAAGGTATCCAAGTTTCCAACAGATATCAAGCAACAAGATCTAAACAATCAAGGCTATTCAAACTAAGACAATTAAGGATAGGATGGACAAATAATACTCTGTTCTCAGCACTTGAAAGTATTTAGCATAAAACTGTACCTGAAGTAAAACTGTACCTGAAGACTAAAATATGGTTGCTAGAAAACTATTGTCCAACATTAGTTTTCCTGAAATTCTTGTTCCTTTTGAATATATAATTTCTTCCTCTAAACAGCTTTAACTTTTACCACTCCATCTGATGTGACCTCTGTCATAGTTGTGCAAATTGACTTACAATCACAGAAACATCAAGGCTGGAAAAGATCTCCAAGATCATCTACCCAACCAACCACCTACCTACCTTTCCCCACTAAATCATGTCTCTCAAGAAAACATCTAAATGTTTCTTCAACAGCTCCAGGGTCAGTGACTCCATTGCCTCCCTGGGCAGCACTTTCTAGCACCTGACCACTTTTGGAGAAGAAATTTTTTCTAATATCCAACTTGAAAATCCCCTGGTTCAACTTGAGGCCATTCCCTCTAGTTCTACTACTAGTTATGCAGGAGAAGAGGTCAACCCCCACACTGTCACAACTTGAAGGGAATTGTCCACAGCTGTAAAATCTCAGCTGAGCCTCCATTTCCCCAGATTAAATAGTCCCAGTTCCCTCAGCCATTCCTCGTAAGATTTGTGTTCCAGACTCACCAACAGCTTTGTTACTCTTCTTTGGACACACCTCAAGATCCTTGATACCTTTCCTGTACAGAGAGTTCCAAAACTGAACACAGTACTCAAGGTGCAGCCTCAACAGTGCTGAGCACAGAGAGATGATCACCTCCCCTCTCCTGCTGCCAACACCATTTCTGACACAAACCAGGATGCCACTGGCCTTCTAGGCCTCCTGGGCACACTGCTGGTTCACCTACAGCTGAGCATCAACCAACACTCCCAGGTGTTTCCTCTACACAGTCTTCCAGCCACTCTGCCCCAAGACTCCGGCACTGCCTGGGGTTCCTGTAACTGAAGTGCAGGACCTGGCACTTGGTCTTGTTGAACTTCGTCCCATTGGTCTCAGCCCAGCTTTCATGACTCACCAGATCCCTCAGTAGGGCCTTCCTACCCCCACAGAGATCAACACTTCCTCTCAACTTGGTGTCATTTGCAAACCTAACGAGGGCGCGCTCAATGCCCTCATCCAGGTCATCAACAAGGATTCCAAACAGGACACCCCCAGTACCCATCCCTGGGAAACATCAATTTTCACCAGTTGCCAGCTGGTTTCAACTCCATTCACCACTATTCTCTGGGCCCGGACCTCCAGGCAGTTCTTCATCCAGTGAAGAGCGTACCCGTCCAAGCCATGGGCTGACAGCTCCTCCAGGAGCATACTGTGGGAGATGGTGTCAAAGGCTTTGCTGAATTCTAGCAGACTATGTCAGCAGCCTTTCCCACAGCCACCAGACAATTATGGAAGGAGATCAGGTTTGTCAAGCAGGAGCTCATGCTGGCTGTGCTTGATCCCCTGGTTGTACCACACATGCCATGTGATCTCACTCAAGATGGTCTGCTCAATAGCTTTTACTGGCACCAAGGTCAGTCCAACAGGCCTACAAATCCCCAGGTCCTCCTTACAATCCTTTTTGTAGATGCGAGTCACACGGGCAAGACTCCAATGTTCTGAGACCTTTCCATTTGACCAGGAATGCTGATGCATGATGGCAAGTGGCTTGGCAATCACCTCCACGAGCTCTCTCAGCACCCTGTGGTAGATCCCATCCAGCCCCATGGACTTGTGGCAGCCCAGGTGGAGTAACAGATATCTAGATGTTTACACCTGAATTGTGCGGGGTTTATTCTGCTCCCCATCCCAGATTTCCAGGTTAGAGGGCAGATATAAAGCATTTCTTAGACAGATACAAGAGAACCTCTGCCTTTTCTTTATTCTCAGTGGTCACGTTTCCCATTGCATCTAGTAGTGGATGGAGATTCTCCTCTTATTGTTAATTTATCTTTAGAAATGTTTTTTGTTCTCTTTTAATCCCAGTGGCCAGACTTGAGTTCAATATGGGCTTATGCATTTCTCATTTTCTCTCTGTATACCGTAACAACTTCTTTGTACTCTTCCCAAGTTGCCAATCCCTTTTTCTACACAAGGAAGACTTTTTTCCTCCTGGAGACTCAGAAGAAGTTCCCTGTTCATTCACACCAGACTTCTTCCCTGGCAGTTCATCTTACTGCACAGTGACAAAACGTGCTCCTGAAGAAGGAAGACTTGAAAGTGTATGGCCTTTTTGGACCCCTTTACCTTTTAGGACTGAATCCCAAGGGATCCTCCCTTCCAGGGTCCTGAACAGGTGATGTCTTCTCACTGGAAGTCCAACGTAGCAGATTCACTGGCCTTCCCCCTGACTTCACCAAGAATTGAGAACTCTCTCACGGTCATTCTGTTCAAGACAGCTCCCAGCTTCCACATCTCCCACCAGCCTTTTCTCTGTAAACAGCAGATCCAGCGTGGCATCTCCTTTGGTAGGTTCTCTCAACAGCTGCATCTGGAAGTTATATTCCACACACCCTAGAAACATCCTAGATGACTTCTGTACAGTATTGTATTTTCAGCATATATCAGGGTATTTTAAGTCCCACATGAGAACAAGGGCTGGCAATCATGCTACTTCTGTCATCTGCTCACAGATCACCTCATCCATCTCTTCATCCTAGTTAGGTGGTCTATAACAGACCTCCACCAAGACATCAGCCCTGTTGGTCCTCTCCTTATCCTCACCCATTGAGATTCAAACTTATCATTTTCACCTCTGAGCTCAACAACATCAAAACACTATCACAGAGAGCCACATCATCACCCCTCCTTCCTTTCCTGGCCTTTCTGAAGTGATTGTAGGCATCCATTGAAGCACTCCAGTCATGGAAGTATTTCATAATGGCGACTAAGTCATAGTTCGCCTACTGCATGATGGCTTCTAGCTCTTCCTGTTTGTTGTCAATGCTGTGTGCATTGCTGTAGATGCACTTCAGCTGAGCCCCTTGTCCCACCCCCAGTTCTATCACCATTCCTTCAGGCTCATATTTAGCAAGCCTGGTATTATCCTCTCCATACTAAGTTTAAAGCCCTGTCAGCTACTGGGCTAGAATCCACTTCCCCCTTTGAGGTATACAAGACCCATTATGGACAACATAGTAAGAGTCAAAGGAAATAGAATGAAAGAGGCATATATCAAATAAAGATACATGAAAATGAAAAGCTAAAGAAAGAAGAAAAAGCATGAGAAAGCAGAGATGGTTACATTTGCTAAGAATCCCAACTGGAATATTTTCATTTGTTGCAGAATCATGAAACAGTTTGGGTCATAAGAGACCTTTAAGATCACCTACTTCCATACCCTGCTTTAGACAGGGACAACTCCCACTACAACAAGCTGCTCAAAGCCCCATCTTCAGAGTGCTTTGATCAAGTGGGTCTTGAATACTTCCAGGGAGGAAGCATTATGTTTTCACTGTCTTATTATCAGCAAATATGACAGCAACAGAAGAGTACAGAAAACAGTGGTAGGAAGAACTGGAATGCAGCACATGGAATAGTTAATATATAGAATTCCTACTTGCCAATAAGTGTGTTTACTATTTCATACATAGTTCTTTACAGTTGGCCAGATTACTCATTCACACAATACCACGAAATAAAAGGTTTGTCCAGAATTTAATTTGGCTTGATTATCTTGATGTTTGTTTTTAGCAGCAGCCATATTCTCAATATTTAGTTAATGCAATAAAGACTACGAAACTTGTTAAAAAAAAAAAAAAGCAAGTACTAGTTCAGAAAATAACTGAAAGAAAAATATAGGCAATTTCTTCATTCAGAATAGTGCACACAAACCAATGTGAGTTATTTTCTTCATCAATTTTCTTATCATTAAAATATTATTATAGTTTGAAACAGAATTTCATCTAATGTTTAACGGGTTGATTTCAAAATCAACTTCTAGCACCAACTAAGTCATTATGGAAAGTACTTTGAACGCACTGAATATACTAAAAATCAATTAGGAAGTAATTGTACTTACATGCATAATAGGTGCTTTAAAAAAGCAGTGGATTTAACAAGAAATAAATGCAAGGTCAGAGAGAATACCATCCCCTCATTTCAAACTGGTTAACACACTCACATACCTAACCCCCAGGTACAGATTTTAAACCTGTTGAATATTTGAAAAAGTTAAGCTGCAGGGAACAAGCAATACTCACTTAACGGTAAGAGTATTTGCATAATTAAAATGAAAAGGCTATGAACTCAGATTGAAATTCTATCCAGATCCTACTGAAATAATGGGCATTCTGCCACTGTCCTCAAAGCATAAATAATCATGCCCTTTGTTAGGACAGATTTGTGTAAACTAGTAGAAACTGAAGAACGCTGAATACTGTAATTAAATGGATATGGTGTTGTCACAAAAAGAATTAATTTACAACCTGTGCCTTAATTAAAAACATATGTTTTTAATGTGTTCCTATACAGAAGCAATCTAATAAAATGTCGTAATAAACTTGAGCTAATAGTCAAGAGTAATGTTTAAAATCTGAAGAAAACATGAAAATGTAGAATACATTCATGTGCACTTTTTTTTTTTTTTTTTGCAACAGATTGCAGACAAACTCCAACACTGGTAAAAATCCACAGTAAAAACTGGCCTAATATGTTTTTCTGGACTGTTAAGAATGAGAAGCACAGCTAGTCACTTGCATATCTATTATTCTGCCAGTCACTGTAAATTGTGGAAATACCAGCTCTGATATTGTACTTAAGGAGGGGGAAGGGAACGGGAACGCTAGGATTCTAATCAGACTAGTAAGAAAAAAATTTAAATGAGAGGTTTTTAAAAGCCTCTATGTTCTCTAAATAAAAGAAGGTAAAAATATGGCATTTCAAACTGCTAGAAAGCCCTTCCTCAGATATCTGTCCAAGCAGTAACTGAGTGTTCTAACAGATATCCCAAACTATTACCACCAAACATTTCCTGGAAAAACTATCATTTGAGTAGTTTTATGACCCTTTGTGCAACTAAGAAGGTAAATGCCTGAATAGGAAAAAAAATAAAAACAGCATACAAAAGCATTTTTCATTGATTTTCTTCTTCTGTTGTAAGATGGGTGCGTAAAAGGAAAACATTTATTTCTAAACTATAGCAAACATTAATATAACTTTACTAACAATTGAAAATGCAGTTTGGTATTTTATGATTTTATTACAATGCATTTTTAATTATTAAAGGCTTCACTGCCTCATTTACAGGAAGCTTTTCACTGAAGCAGGAAGGAATTACACTGCTCACATTTCATGCTGATGTATACAACTGGTATATATTCAAGTTTTCCAGTTCAGGAAATCATTAGGTTTATGACCAGCTTCACTCACTGAGCACACCTTGAGTGTGAGATTATACTCAAGATTTCTGTTTTAACTTGAGATAGGTGACTACTACCTGTTCACTCGATATCACGAATTTTAATGCATTTACTACAAAACAAAACAAACAAACAAAAAAAGCAGCTTTCCATCTCAGTCAAAGCATGAAAATCTGATCTTTACTCCATGATACTGGTCAGTCTTCTGTATTTGGAATTAAATAAAAGACATTTTGCCCATCTGGAAAGGATTAACCAAACTCTGGGCATACATTATGTCTTTTCCAAGCTTCCACTCTCAGAGACACAAGCTTTATAAACTAAATCAGAATATATATCTTCAACTAACCATAATCTATAAGCCAACTAGTGGTACCACAAATTAGAAATAACCTTTAGTACTTAGAAACAATCCACTCACACAGTACATTTGTTAATTAGCTGCTAATGACCTGCTAATGACCTGTTTGACATACACAATGCAATAAGCATTTTTCAGATTTGCATTCTAGTTACTTTAGCATTTCAAGTGAGTTCTCTCAAATCTTACAGTCTGACTCAGCTAAAAAACCTATTAAGTATAAAAGATACAATTTGCACTAACCGCCTCCACTCAGAATTGAAAGAAATTTTATAGACAAGAGTGGAAATCTGAATTGCACTTTAAGCCTTACTCTGTAAACAGGGAGCATAACAATCAACAAAAAAGTCACCATCCAACAAGCAGGTGCAGAACTATCACATAAATGGGAATTAGATAATATGCCAACGGGTTTCATTAATTCATCTTGTGTTTTTCTATATTGGCAGTGTTATCTAATTTAATTTTCCATCATTATTCCACCATGTCCTGTGGCTACTCAACTCACAAGATGACCTTACAGAAACTGATTACAGAAATTGATGACAGAAAATTCTCCACTGACATCTTTGTGTATGTTTCCCCCTCCTAAATATGCAGGGCTTGCTATCATGGCTACACATGGCTCTAATCACATGTGTATCTAACAGCAGAAGAACACGCGTCACCTTAGTATTTCACAGTTGTTATGCTGGATCTCTTAGTCAAGTCCTCTTTTGTCAATCTTCAGGTAACCATTCTAGAGTATTCCTTAGGATACTCGAGACCAACAAAAAGTTTGTAACACAAAAGTAAGAATGTAAGAACAGTAGTACTAGTTCTATATTTAGGTCAAAAAAGTGATTCTATCAGCGGAAATAGCAGGTACATAAAAAGGAGTACAAGGAACATATCACCTATAGAAATACCATACGAATACTCCTATTATGCAAAGCATACATTTTCCTCTAGCTACTGGACCTAAACACAAGTACAGAGTTTGTTCCCAACCCACCAAATCTATCATTTTGAAGGAAGTAGGATTTTTTATTTACTCCCCTTCAATTCCCTAAGAATAAAGAGGCATGTGAAATTTATTCTTACTCATTGTAAAGCGGGGTCCTCACATTACAAATACCTGCACAGAAAGAAATTAAGGGCAACAGATACATGACAGTTTTCAACTGTCCCTCAAGAACACACACACTTGTGGTCTCTTAAGTCAATGGATAATCTTACAATTTTTGCACAAAAATAACACAAAGGAAAACAGACTCCTGCCAAGGGCTTAAATTCACTTTAAGGAATTCCAGTAAAACAGCTAGGAAGTCTGGACAACAAATGAGGATGAAAATTGCTTAATGGACTGGTGTCAAGGAAGCAAGAAAACAAATACAACTGAAATCAAAATTACTTCTTGAAATCAAAGCCTTTCTTGTTAATGGGGGAAGAAACTGTAGGATGAGAATCAGAGACAGGATTTCATGGGAACCAGAATGCCCTGGATGCTCATTTTTATTGGATAAGGACAGGAAATTCTCCTGACAGCCTGTGTTAGAGCGCCTTGCATAGAAATGAAGTCTTTGCAAACAAGTTAAGAAGCCCAGACAAAGTGGAAAAATGCCTCAGAAAAGAAGCATAACAATCTTGGACCTGCAGGAGGAAAGGAATGTGCAGAGTCCTGGCTGGCCCGACCCTGCTACCAAATGCCTTAACTAGTTCAGAATCTAATGGGAAAATGTTACTTGTTATTACAGAATAAAAATGTATTATTAATCTGTAAGTTACTGACATGTAAAAGAAGAACTGTTCCTATAAAATAGATTTTCTGTCAGTATTGCTAATTGGGCAACACAGCTTCTAAATCATCCCTGGCTGCCTAAAACCCCTTAATATTATAAAAAATGAAAGGCATGATTGTGGTCAGCTCTACACAGGTATGCAAAATGAAACAAGAAGCCTTTCGCTCCTCTCAAATATCTAAACCAATGCCAGAAACACTGCAGTTCTTTAAATTATGGACCACAAGATTTACAGTTCAAGACTACTGCTATATACATATACCTTCTGCCCCTTCAGAAAATCTGACAGCATTGGCTACTACTGGAGATCCGTACCTCACAGTTAAGCACAAGAAATTATACCTTGCCAATGAGGCCATACGGATGAGCAATGATTACCTAAAGCACCATAAAGTTAATCTTGAACAAATACTATAAACAAACAAACACTGAAAAATGTCTCCCCTTTAAGTATTTGAAAAATCTACAAACTGGGTAATGATGCTAATGCAGTGTTGCAAGAGACGTTCAGTGTTAGTACCAACTGCATAGATAAAGGAGTTAAAGCTAAAAGCCACTACACATATTGCTAAGTAATACACTTACTGAATTATAACTACAGTGGTAGCAGGCAAAAAATATAAAAATCTGAATTAATTTCTGAGAGGAAGAAAGAATGAACTCTCTTGTAGCTTGCACAAGCTCATATGAAGTCCAAGGAAGACTAAAAATGATACCATCTGTAGCACTGTCCACTTCTACTGACTATCCACTGACACTATCCACTTTCACCTGCACTTACAAATCCAGGTGTCTTCAGCTTAGTCAATAAAAACACGCTATAGTCTTAATTCTTTATTCACACACAATGATTCCTCCAACAAAAAAGTATGCTAGCTAGGTCAGTGACACTGCTGAATTAGCTGCTGTTAAAGCATTAAACCGTTTACAAAACTAGCTTCAATCAAATTTCAATAATTCTACTTTTGAAGATCTTATTTGTCACTAATTTCAAAAGCTGTATTTGTATCTCTAACAGTATACCTGAGGAAAAAAAAGATAGGATTTATAGTCTCAATACCAAAGTTTGAAGAAAAAACCTTCTGGGAATTATTTTTGTATGGTTTGGAATCAGTTACACTCCTATAAAAGGTACTGTTGCTCCATCAAAAAGGTGTTGATGGTTTTGTCATGCATAGTGAATTTGTTTTTCTCTTTCCTTAAAAAATACAAAATGTCTTCATATGAAGTGCTACTAGTGGGAGACATTTCACTTCAATAGATTTTATGTTTAAAACATTCATATCTCCAACAACAAGATCTGCCCCTTTGGAGATGGACATGCACACAATCTCATCTTCCCCTGGAATTTTTCTCTCCATGGGGTATTTCATACAACCGTTACTCATCTTCTGACATAAGAGAAGGCATATTAATAGCTCTGGGTCTTCTCTCCCAGCAGGAAAAGACTGTTTCTGCAAATCTTATTTTGTCAGTCAGTAACATGTGCTATTTGAAAAAAACAGCTGTTTAGTATATGGCCAAACAAACTAACCACTTCATATACACAGAATATTTGAGAACTATTAGGTTGTAAAAGGAAAGAAGCCTTCACCTCTGCTACTAAATCAGAATGCAAGAGGACGCTTCTGGCCCTTATTATTCTGTACAGGTACACAAAACAAGGAATAATTTTGTTCATATGTTTGCATGTTAACCAAGGCACTGCTGATGGATTGCCAGGAACCAAAAATGAACTGCTATTTCAGTAATTTCCCTAATTCATGATGCTTAGTACCCAGAAGGAAGCAAATGACTGAAATTAAAGAATACTACCCATTTTCTCCTTAAAAAATAGCAATACACTAACATAAACAGTTTACCTTAAAAACACAAAATTCTGGAGGTCACCGTGTAGGTGATATTTCTTAGAGCATTTCTGAAGGAAAAAAAGTCACTAGGCTATCAATGAATGTTCTGCACACACATACACACACACAAATAGCAAATAAACAAGAACTACAAAAAAGGCAAACAAATACCTTAGTACTGGAGGCAGGACAGGGGGATGCATATGGGAGAATATAAAGAGACTCAAAACTACAGTGCTGAAAAAACAAATCTGAGAACCTGACATGCTAACAAGTGAGACTTCCACATCTGTGATGTTGGAGTTCAGGAATCAAATACAAGACGCCTACCTGTGCAATCTGGTCTAGGGAGGTTGGAATAGATGATCTCCAGAAGTCTCTTCCAACACCCTACAATTCTGTGATTCTGCAAATTATGTCTACCAAATGACCTGAGATAAAATAATCATACCAGCTTCTTCTTCTTCTCTTAAATAAAGAGGTGTCAGAGCAGCATTACATTATGAAACTGTGCTCCAAAAGTAACAGCTATTTTATTACATCGGCCCAAGACATCAGAGGGAGATGGTGGTGGTATCACAGCAGAGGCTGAAGGTTCCCCCCAGTATTTCATTATGTTTTGTTGCCATGAGACAGGTGGCAAGCAAAGGCACAGCCTGAAAACATGGCATCTGACACGGAAGTGCATAGTAAGCAAGGGTTTGTCAATGAATTCTTCCACGCCAAAAAAAAAAAAAAAAAAGGCACTCACTGAAATTCATTGTCAACTGTAAACATTGATAGAGATCAAACAGTGGATGTGAGCACAGTGAGCAGTGCGTGCTGTGTTTCACCAATGGTGACAGTGGGTCACATCCACAGGTGTAGATTTTTACAAGCATGGTATGCAGGCTTTTGTTCATTGCTGCTGAAAACGCATAGCTCACAGTGGCGACTGTGTTGAAAAAGACTGTTCTGTAACTGAGAATTTGCTCAAACTGCTATTATGCTTATTGTTAATGGAATTAAACAGAACCTATTACTTTTGAAGTAACCTACGTATGTTCAATTTTACGACTCATAAGAAACCAATTTAGACAGCTGCAGGATAAAATAAATATATATGCTGGCAAAGACCTCGTGGAATTCAACAATTAGCACAGAGTATGGAAAGCAGCTCTGCAGAAAAGGTGTAGATTCACACCAAGCTGAACATGATCCAGTAAAGTGCCCCTGATCCTAAGGCAGCTAATGGTATGCTTAGCTACATTAGGCATAGTACTGCCAGCAGGTCAGGAGAGGAGCAGCTGGAGTGCCAGATTCAGTTCTGGGCCCACTAGAACATGAGAGATATGGATATACTAAGGAGTCCGAGAAGGGGCTACCAAACTGATCAAGGAACTAGAATACCTTTCCTAGGAGAGGCTGAGTGCTGGGACTATTTCACCTGGAGAAGCTTCATCAATACCTACTAATACTTGAAGGGAAGGTGTAAGGAGGATGGAACTAGGCTCTTTTTAGCAGTTTCCAGTGCCAGGAGAAAAGGCAATGGGCACAGCCTGGACAGAGGAAGGTATGACCACCAGGAAGCACTTCTGTGCTGCATGGGTGTGGGAGCAATGCCACAGGGCTGCCTAGGGAGGCTGTAGGCTCTCCTCTCCAGAGGTCCAGGTGACTGGACAGCAGTCTGGACAGCCCACTGTCCATTGCCTGAGCAGGAACTGGACAAGATGGACCAAGATTCCCTTCCACCATTCCACTCCTACCCTTCTGGGAAATAATGACATCTCACAACAAATCTAGTCTTAAAAAAAAAAAAAAAAAAAAAAAAAAAAAGCCAAATTGCAACAGGCAAGCTCTTTAACAAAACATAGCTGTCACTGTTTAAGAACCTTAATTCAATCTGTCTTACCTTGAATTACAATTGAACACTTAAGACTCAAAAAAATATGACCAAAAGTTCTGAAGTATGTGGATAAAGGAAGACAAAAAACAGTAATACATACAAAAGTATTATCAGTGTTCTGGACAAGTGCTATTTGTTCTACATAAAGTCATCCAGGGTCTCACCACTCTTTAAGAATAAGGCCTACTACCTCCTCTGGGATCATGTTACAATAAGGTGCCTTAATTCTCAGAGTTTCAGGGATGTTCAGAAGCTTCCCAGAGAAACTGAAGTAAGACACTTCTGCTAGCAATAGTATCAGTAAATTTCTCCACTAACCACCCTATGGCATAAAGGCTGGCAGCAGAGTCAGAGGTGCAAAACTATTCCTAATATTCATGAGAACAAACTGACAACAGACATTATTTTTGTACCATACTTGTGCAAATTATAACATTTTTCTCTATACCATCATGATTTTGCTCTCCTGAATGAGATTTGTATCACTCTTAGCTACCTTAATTTTTTACTGTCGGCTTTTTAAGTTTTCTGCAATTCCCTATGAGGTTAGTGAAATAAGCACTCTGCAGACTACAGTATGCCTTCAGATCACAGCAGATAAGCCAGTACACCAAGGAGGCTCTTGGCCAAAGGCAAGTGGCATAGCTGGTATGGTACTGTTGTTTCCTGCAAGATTTAGCAGATTAGCTGGTAAGGATACATAGTTTTAGCATACAGCCAGTTCAGGAAACAAAAGTGTTACATTAGTCAGGCAGGCATCACTAAATCAGTACCATAAAATTATTTTTCTGTACACAGTAGAGCATGACACCTTTTAAAGTATCATGGAGTAAAGCAGTCTATTGTTGAGAAAAAAACTGAGATATCTTCATCTATGCAAATAAGGATAATGACTCATTTTCTCAACATAATCCTCATATTTAAGAAAAGACAACTATAGTTGTAGACAGTACTCAGCACAAGATGATATTTTCATATTAATAAGTTAATACACACAATGACTAAAAATGGTTCTATTGCCAAATCCAATGAAAATTTAATTAACCCATACACAGCAGAACACACAGGAAACTACTCTCAAAATACTATTACAGCAGCTAAAAAGTAACCTTAAATTTGGTTTGAATTTCTTTTGGTGAAGAGGTTATTAAACAGCTTTCCAACGCATTAGGTGTTCAAAGCACTGGAGACATAACCTTTCTCTTCTGCATGTAAATATATTCACCAGTTAATCAAGTGAGACATCCAAAACAGAATGAAAATTTCAGTAAGTAATTTAGAATTATTCAAAATCATTTCATCATTTCATCAAATTCATTCACAGGCTAAGGTAATATAAATGTCTTTACTCATTCCAACTCCACTTCTGCAAAAAATTTAATTCCCACATGTGCGATTTGTTAGTAACAAACTGATTACTCCTCCTTCAGAAACCCAACACAATGCACAGATGATTACTAAGCCCAACAGCCCTTAATGCTTGCTACCGATTTCTGTAAAAACTTTCTCAATGACAATTTTCTACTTTCCCTGTAAATTTGCTTCTTTCACAGTTACAGGTCTGCAAGTTAGCATTTACTTAGGCCTTTATCTCGAACACAGGACAGAGAAGGCCATACAGAATACATAGTAATAAAACATGCTAAAGTACAATAGTGAATGAAAATAAACAGCTCTGCTTTGAAATGCCAGAATAACGCAAACAAAATGTCAAATTATTCAGCCATATTTAGCCATTCATTCATAACATTAAGAACAGAGTTACCAACACTACTCATTCATACATACTGGGAAGCTTCCAGTGACACTACAGTACCACCTAACAATTACATTTCTTCATTTAACTGCCTAAATTATGCGAGTAAAAGTTCCATGTGTAGCACAGCTGTAAAGGTTTATTTAATTTCACACATGTGCAGCTCTAGTGAAGGCAAAAATTAGTAAAACTAAATGTTTTTGAAGAAAAAAAACAGCACAACTGTGTTTTATTTTGAATTTTTTCCTTCCTTGAAGACAATACAGGAAAAAAAAAGGTCTCAATCACTTTCACCACCTCAACTACTACTACGTAGCATTAATGTCCACATGTAACAATCAAATTTGAAATATGAATGCAAAAATCCATTCAAGAGATTAAGTTATCTTACTGTTCATAAAGGAAAAAAAAGAAAAAATAAGGCTTCTTTAGCAAAATTAAAACAGCTCCACTTCCCTTCCCATAACTCAGAAAGTATTACGTCTTTCACCAAAAACTCCAGGATAAATCAGTAATTTTAATCACTTAATATTTTTAACATATCTGTAGGGAGGACAATGATGCCAAAAACAGGTGACACGCAGTCAAAAAAAAAATAGGTGACATTCAGTACAGAATTTGACTAGGAAAGCAGAAATGACAATAAAAGGATTCTAATCCAAATTAGTGCTGCTGCACCTGCTGCTATTTAAAGAGAGAAGAATAAATACTGTCCTTAAACAAAAGGGAAATAGATCACCCAGTAAATTGCCTACTCATAACTGCAGAGAACAAGCAGTAATATTTTCACCTAGATTGCAAGATAACAACACATGCTTTGTTGAATTCATCACAGTAGTGGGGATGTGGAAGCAAACAAATGTGCATGTCGGCTTCGAAACTGCCTATTAAAGCCATCCGTTCTCATCTTAATTACCACAATAAATCAAAGCAACTACAAAGCAGAATCACACTGCCTGAATCTGCAAGAACATGTTGTTTCAGCAGAAAAATACTATTTACAGTAGCTGAGGTTCTGCCCTGAAATTCTTACAAAACATTGCATATGGTTAACAAAACATTTTCCACACTGCTTTGCTCTCCATAATTTTAAGAATTCTTTTCAATTATAAAAATATGAAATGCTCAATAAGATCCATCTGTTCTACTGGAATATTTGCATTGGCAATTATGTAATGAAAATAACAGAAGCAAGTAATCTTAGTATCTTACTTTCTCAACATCTTAATCTGTACTTTGATATTCTTAGGTCAAACCATCTGTTACTTTTCCTCATCATATTACCTACTAATTATATTACTTTATAGCCTCTACAAGAAAGTAAGAGCAAGAAAACTACAGAATTAAAATAAAAAATAAACATAATACTTATAATGACCATACCTAGTAATAAGAACCGCATTATCATGGTGGGCAATCCCATTTTCTGGAATGGTGTTTCCATCACTTTGGTGGGAGAGAATGGATTTCTGCCACTTACAGAAGCTATCGAGGGACTTGTCTGCATGGTGGTTTATCTCCAAGTTTGGCTGCAATACAACATGCATACCAGAAATGTTCCAAACAAATTACTAAGGTCAGTTGTTAAGCCTTTTGAAGACTAAATTGGGACTATAATTAGAAGCAGTGGTTTCTAGGAATAAACTCTTCTTGCCAAATTTTATCTCTGTAAAATCTGACCCCAAGTTCAGTTGTGTATTACTGAACAGACATTCCTTCTGCTCCAACTTAAATAATGATTATGTAAATATAAAAAAAAATCTGAGTAATGAAATATAGATCTAAAAATAAAACCGACATACTCAAAAGTATATTAATATTCACCTGAAGCAAAGAACAGATATTTTTGAAATAATATGTGGGAAATATTCCTTTGAAATGTTTTCACCTTGATTAAAGTAGTGAAAGATTACAAGGCAGGTTTTGTACTCAGATGCAGCCATTTCAAGCAATAATTGGATAATTCTATACTACGCAATAGCATGATTTGTATTTCAGGGATAAAAAGCTGAAGTGCAACAACTCTTACCTGATCTTCAGTGAGGACAATTAAACGTGTCACTATTATATTCACTACGTTTCCTAGACTGGAATCACGATAAAGTTTGGCAACCTGACCTCCAGAAAATAAGAAAAGGCACAAAGTCAGACAAGAAACAGCACACATTTCCTAAATGGTTAACCATTCAGCTATCTTCCTGCTCAATGCATTTCCACAGTGTTTATAATTAACATTACCAAAGTTATTTTTTGGATCAACAAATGACTGTTCAATGAAAACAAATACATTTGTCATAATTTTCAATCAAATTGTTTATAACTTGTTTACTAAACTGTCCAACATAAAGAGCATTTAGACTGTTGATTTAAACATAATAAAACTGTACAGTTTTAAATTCTTATGATTATATTCAGATTGAAGACAAAAAAAAGTAAACAATCACAGCACAGATAACAGAAACATTCTGCATTTTTTCCCACAGTGCTACTAATTTACCATATTTCAATTAATTCTTGCAAGATGATGCATATTTTAAGATATTACTGTGCCGGTAAGCAAATTCTTTCTATTCAAACACTTTGAGATTTCAGAATGTGCATGTTAATATTAATACTGAGAGGGATGAAACTTACAATATTCATTACACTCAAAATGTAGTGCTCAATGTCTTTGCGACCATGATATCCCACCATCATTTTGTCTGCAACTACCAGCGTCTCCACAAACCGCTCAAGGCTTACTGATCTCTTCTGTCGACTATGACTACTTAATGTGTCATTGACAGGAAGTGAAGTTGGAAAAGCAGATCCATCACTCATCCACCAAGGTTTACTGCTTCTTGTGAGGTCTTCTAGGAACCAAAATAATTAAACACTTCAGAGGGATCACTAGTAAAAATCATTCAAATACAGCTGTTTTAAGGTGAGATCATCTTTAAGCCTCTAAAAGCAAGTCTTTCTCAAGGCAGGGAAAATTCAGGTTTATCATCTCTAATTTTAAAATACCTCATCCAAAGGATACACAAGTTTGCTTCAAGTTCTGTTACTCTGAATGCTCCTTAACTTCCCCTACGATTACAAGTCATCATTTGCTCTCAATATATCTAATCCTGCACATCTATTTTAGTACTAAAGATTACTTATAGTTAACTATGAGCGCATTTCAAAACATAAAGGATAAGAATGAGACAGCTGCAATACTAGGAAATAAAAAATGTATTGGAAATCTACAAAATAAAAATTAATTAAAACTAAGGTTAAAGGTATCAAGACATACTAAGAAATTAAACAGCTGGAAAATGCAATATTGCTTTTTTTGCAATATACAGGTTGTTACAAACAGACGAAATTATCAGAGAAACAAACAGTACATACTTTCTTAAAACTTGAACTCATGTCATCATGGCAAAATTGAACATCCCTTCCCTGCAAAATGGGTACTTTTAATATTAAGTATCCCTTTTTCCCAAAGATCCATGCAAATCTCAAGTTTAAGTTTGATAAAGCATAAAAGTAAGCTGAAATCACCATTAGGATTTCAAAATATTCCAAGTATTCCTGCCAGTTATGGATGGACTTAAGAACATTAATGGGTAGGTACATTTTTAACTGGCTGGATCAGACTGCTCCAGTGAGCTACGCTAGGGATGCAACCTTACCTCTCCTATAACTGGTTCGGCTAAGGATTAGCTGAGATAGGTCCAGTATGTTCTGCAAAAAAACCAATGCTTTATGCAGTCTACCTAAACCAGCTACTGCACAGCGCAAAAACCACGCCACAAAGCATGTATGTTCTGGACAAAACTAGGAATAATTCAGTAGTCCCACTGTTGCATAATATTTTTAAGTGCACAGTTTTGGCTTTAGAAGACTCATTACTTCAGGGAAGTTAAAAAAAAGGGAAATGATCTGGGCAGCTGACAAAAAGTCCAGTTGTAAAATTATCCTCATTCTACAACTCAATTATCCTATACCCATCTTAAAATAGAATATCACGTATTAAAGTCTGAAGAGGATTTCAAAATCAGCACCAAATTTCTACTGGCTCTTACCTCTATTCTAGCAAATACAAAATTGATCTAATTGTTTAAAGAACTTCATCTCACTTACGCAGAACTGTAAATATTCTTAAACCACTATCTGTCAACTTCTGTAGTAAATTTTTTAAAAATGTACTCCTTACTTTCCAAGAGTAAGTGGTGCTATCTGGGGATTTCTAATGCTCACAAAAACGCTGAGTACTTTACAGATGCAATACTGCTTGCATGTTCATTCATAATTTTTCACTCAAAGATGCAAATTCATTCTAAATATTTGAAAACCAACAAACTCAGAAAACCTTCACATAAAAAAGTAACAATTCTTCTAGACTCATCCTGACACCATCTTTCAAAACAAAGGTCTCAAAAGACTTCAAGAAAACAAACATTTCTCCTTTTCTTATCAGATGAAAATCTCAGGCTTCAGTTTACTTCAAAGTAATGGGAAAGTTGGAAATAATCCCGAGCACTCACACTCCAGGATCTATCAGTTATCATGCTGTTTTAGTTTAAAAACGTTGAACAATGCTGACTAAAGTTTCTGCAAATTTTCATGGAGAATATTTTGACAAAAATATTTTTTGTGCAAAATCACATCTTTATTCCTAGATTAAAAAACTTACATCAACACTGAGTGTACCTATTTGGAAGTAAAACAGAACAACAAGGGTGGGGGAAGAGAAGGGATCAGAAAAGCAAAGTAATTAACCCCAAAGTCATGAGTACAAAAGCAGGAAATTAGATTGTAAACTGCAACTGAAAAGAAATCCAGATGCACACAGAAAGAGATGGGTGTAGACAAAGTGCACAATAATGGTACCCACGTTTAAAGTCAGTCCTTCAAAGGTGCTAGATCGGAGAGAGAAGGAGAGATGAAAGAACACAACACACAAAAACAAACCAGAAGTTATTTAAAAATGCAATAGCAAACTACTTGAACATTCTTACAGTAGCATCTTACATAAGTTAAAAATTACACTGTTTTTTCTTAATATTAAGCAACCTCATTTAATGCATATATAAGCATTTTTTCATTTTAGAATACGCTGACTGCAGCATTTGGCGCGAATAAAATCATGACATGAGGCAACATGTAGTAGTACCATCCCTAAATCATCTGACACTTTGCAGGTTTCACATGACAATTTTTATTGTTTCTCAATCATTTCCAGTTTGTATATATGCAACACTTTTTGTTGGTTGTTTTGTGGTTTGTTTTTTTAAATTCTTGTAGGCAAAACAGGTGAAGAAATTTAATTTGTACTTCCAAGAAAACAGAATTTCAGACAAAAAAAGAAACGCACAGCATATCTGCAGAAAAGCTATTCCTCAGAATTGTGCACATACAAAAAAGGGGACCATAAAAAGTATTCTGCAGCTTTAAGATACTGCACACTATTAGGCATCAGGCAAAATAAATATTTTAATAAGCCATGCATACAAACAAGAATATCAAAGAACATTTCATAATATATTTTTAATTGCAAAAGTAATAATGAATAACTTCAGCATGTCATCTAAATATTTGTATTTACATGATAATTCAAAGCTATAAAACAAATACCATTTAGCATCATACCTGCCCACTCCACAGCTTTAAGATACCTTTTCTTTGGAAGACCAACTAGATCACAATATTGGTCTGGATGGAAGAATTCAAAAAAATAATAATTCTTCTACAGGGTGATTCTGCTAAGCATTCTGCGAGATAACCCAGCAACCTCAAATCCCTCTGAAGCAAGTGGAATTTAATCAATTTCTTAGCAATTATTTCAACTGCATTAAAACAGTTAACTTGTCGACAATGTATACATATTATTCTTTTTTTTTTTTTTCCAGACGTTCTCATGTTGAAAAAATCAAATTTAGGTCATGCAAACCAGCTACAACTCTGAAAATAAACTACCTATAAAATAGAGAAGTATTTTTACCCTAATCATCTCAACTCTTCTTTTGTACTGGTCGCTATAATTCTATTACATACTATGAAGCAGTCCATCACTCAATCCTCTCAACAAATTCGGACCATCTTTTCAACAGACTCTCTGCGTCACTTTCTGTCTATTACTGATTTCTTCTCTTGGAAAGGTCAGAAACGATACTCTCCTTGTCTTTTTCAACACAATATCTTCACCACTTCCCCAGTGCAGAACAGATACATGGTAAACGTAAGTCTAGATTACAGTAACTTGAAAGAACAGAATGTGAATAGTGGCACTTCTGCACAAGCATATTCCTCCCAGCATACTGTACTGGCCGTAGTATTCTGAAGGTAAAGCTAGAACCCATTTCTCAGACAAAGTGAAAGTTATTCTTCCTAAGATGTAGTTATAGTTTTGCTAAAACTGCACTTAATTATTGTTGATGATGTTTTTAGTTTTGTTTTCTTAAACATAGAAGTGGAGAGTTCTCAACTTTCAGAAGTTATTATCTGTCTTTAATTCTAATATCTAAAAGCTGAGAAACCAAAAATCTATATTCTGTTTTCTTTCTTAGATATTCGGGGGGTGCTTGGAATGCATCGAAAAAGGGCTTAAACAGTGCTTGAAAAATAAGTTTAAAAGGTTTGGTAGCCAGACCAACAACATTAAAAGAAAAAAAAAAATACAATCTGAAAAAGTAAGAACTTGCAGTACTGGGGAACAAAGCTTGTCAGAAATTGTCATGACATTAAAACTGTATACAGAGCAGCAAGAAGAAAAGTACGTGAAGTGAATGAGCATGAGAGTAGCGTCTGAATAGCAAAAAGAAAATATTTTGTATTTCAGTGCTTAAGGGCTTCAGGATGACAAATGTGCAAACTCAGGAAAAGCAAAAAAGCAAAAAATATGGCAGTAATCCAAATATGAAAAAAAAAGGTACAGATGTTAAGGATTACTGAACGTTTAAAAACAGTACCTCATGCAAAGCTCTGATCAACCTATAATCCATAAGATAGGTACTGTCAGAACAGTTAGACAAAGCATAACGAAACTACCTGCCACTGCTTCACCTTCAGCTCAGGGAGAAATGACCTCCTAAGCATCAACAGAAGATCTGACTAGTGCCAAAATCCTCTCTCTTTCTGCCTATATTTTAATGGCAAAAGAAATGCACTGTAGTACATTTTGAAATTCTTCCACTTACTTCAACAGACTTGTGTGACAGCATTCCCTACAAAATAAAATAAAAATATAGATGCTTCACAGATGTCTACTGTAAAATGCACACGCTGGACTATCCACATAATTTCTTATTTTACAATCAGCATGTAGTACTCGTCAGAACTGTGTTCATAATAAAACAAGTACATGAAATAATGCTTCCTGAACTAAAACAGAACCTGCATACAAAGTTTCACACATGCTAATTAGTCAACTGGACTAATCAGGAAATTTCCACAAACATAAGCCTTTTCAGACAACACGTACTGTCAGTTTATTTAACTAGCTAGGTTACAACTTCCAAAAGAAACTGAAAGAAGTTGCATCAAAAGAGCAGTTGCACTCTTTTCATATTTAAGGAATTTATCAGCCTGACTTGTGCACTGAATTGCATGGAATACTACTGTCTAGGACAGTATTTTTGAAAACAAAAACTATATTAAACAACAAGGTTAAAACATTTTTTCTGTTATGTAAAAAAAAAAAAAGAAATACTATTCCAGTGCTCTAAACCTAAAGCAACTGATCATTTATCCAAGCTGCTCTCAAGAAAGAGTGTTTTTGTAGATGTTAAAACTGTGCTTTGCAAGAAAAATACCCTTCAATTAAAATTATGCAATCCTTCTGTGCAACACATACTCAACTATTATGGAATAATATTAACCCACTGACCCAAATGCTACGAGTTTAAAACCTCTAAACTATAAACCCCTGTAAATGATAGATATAGATTCCAGTTTCAGGTAAACTAATAATCATAACTGCAACATTCGCTACACATAGAGTTCTCTCAAATGAGATGAAACATATGCTATGCATTGAGCTATAATACACAGTCAACGAAGTAATGTCTTCCCACTGAGAAGTGTGATTTGAGGAAGCCAGGATTCATCATTACCACTGTACACAAAGGAATAAAACAAGACTTAATTCCAATGCTGCTTCTGAAAATGAAACTATATTCTGCATGGAAATCCTGATGAGAAGCTACTTTATGACAGAGCACATTGTATCAGCAGCACAGAGGCTTCGTATTGCTACATTCTCTATAGCATCATACCAGTGAACCAAGAAAGACTTGAAAATACAACTTGATACATTTTAAAAGCTATGAATACACAACCAATACTCATAATTCATTTACCTGAGACTCCACAGCGACTGTGATCATACAGAAGTTGCTGGCGCATGGTAGACTTTTTGTATATGACATGGGGATGACCACTCTCATAATTGAAGCTACTTGAATTAGCTGTTACATTCTGTAAAGGCTCTATAAAATACTCTTCATCTTCTGTAGCAATAATTCCATGCTTAAGAAGAAAAGAAGACAAAAATTTGCAAAAGACAACATAAATTTATGTTACAAAGCTTAAAATTAAATGGTAGTCAGATGTTACTTATTTCTGGTAAGAAATAAGTCAACATAAAACAACATAAAATGCATGATTCAGCTATCTTCCAGTTTTTAGTGGAAGGCAGGCTATAAGCAACACAATACAGAATGAATAAAATATCACTGCCTCACTTTTGGAACTTTTCCCTACCTTTTTTTTTTTTTTTGTGAGTGTGGTAGCAAATCAAAAGACAATACAGAACAGATAAACTATTCAAAGACTTGTTCCAAAACCACATGATTGAAAGCCATTAAAGTGACACCAAGCCAAAATCATCTTGCCCAAGGGATAAGCTCAATGTTCCTCTATGATGCCATGCTAGCAAAAACTTAATAAAATAAAAACTGCATGAAGAATTAATTTTAGAAAATATTATTTAAAGAAAAAGTCAGGTATTTTACATAAACATGCCATATAAATTACCTTAGAATACACTACCTACAAAGCACTTACTCCTTAACAGGTCTCATCACAAATCTCTGGTAGATCCAAACTGTTGCAGACTATGTACTCAACCTTACCCTCTGTAGCAAATGAACTTCTTTCCCTTCAGACTGCAGGGCAGAATGGTAGATAATCTATTCTCATAACTTTCGTATTTGTGAACTCAGTTCCTTCCAAACTGGAAAGTGGTTTATGGAAGAAAAAGGAGATTTCAAGCCAATGGTGCAACTTCCTGAATCTTCAGTGATTAAAACTAAACTTCAGCAGAATATCCAGTCTGGGGATTATTTAGGGTATAGAAGTATTGAAGAATAAGCCAAACAGAGACTCCAACACTTATATTCGCTTGATAATAAATTTCAGTAATTCTGTCTAGGAAATTCTGAATGTATAACCCTCATACTCTAAAAGAAATAACTACTGATTGGTAGTTTCAGTGGGAACACTAAATTCTGCCTTTATATTCTGATTTTATCGATCACAAATTAATGGAGGTTCCATTAAAGCCACTGTGAAGATTGTTCCAAGAATCACAGAATTGCAGTTGTTGAAAGGGACCTCAAGAGGTCAATGAGTCCCACCCCTCTGCTAAAGCATATATCCCACAATAAGTCACACAGGTTGGTGTCCAGACAGGTCTTGAATATCTCCACAGAAGGAGAGACTCTACAACCTCTCTGGGAAACCTGCTCCAGTATTCTGTCACCCTTATCACAAAGAAGTTCTTCTGCATGCAAGTTTGGAACTTCCTATGCTCAAGTTTTAGGCCATTACTCCTTGTAATATTGCTACACACCACTGAGAAGAGCCTGGCCTCATCCATTTGTCTCCCACTTCCCCTAAGATATTCGTAAACATTAATTAGAACACCCACCACTCCTCTTTGTTTTCCACAGACTGAACAAACACAGGTTAGTCAGCCTTTCCTCGTGTAGGAGGAGATGCTCCAGGCCCTGTATCATCTTTGTGACCCTCCACTGGATTCCTTCTAGGAGACCACTGACATTTTTAAACTGGGAAGTCCAGAACTGGACACAGTACTCTAGATATGGCCTCACCAGGGCAGAGGAGAGAGGAAGAATTATCTCTGCTGATTTGCTGGCTGCAGTCTTTTTAATGCACCCCACAATACCAACATCCCTCTTGGCCTCAAGGGCACATGGCTGGCTTGTGGCCAACCTGCTCTTCACCAGGACCCCTAGGTCCTTCTCTGCAGAGCTCTAGCAGGTCAGTCCCTACCCTCAACTGATGCAGGAGATTACTCCTCCCCATGTGCAGGACTCTACACTTGCTCTTGCTAAGCCCCATCAGACTCCTCCCTGCCCAACTCTCCCTCCAGTCAGTGCAGATCCTGCTGAATGACAGCACAGCCTTCAGGTGTGTCAGCCACTCCTCCCAATTTGTATCAAAAACCAGCAAACTATGCCAAACTATTGTTATCCCTTCATCCAGGACACTGATGAAGATGTTGAACAAGACTAGACCCAGCACTGAATCCCTGAGGAACACCATTAGTTACAGGCCTCCAGACAGACTCTGTGCTGCTGATCACAACCCTCTGAGCTCTGCTAGTTACCAGTTCACAATCCACTTCACCATCCATTCATCTATCCCACACTTTCTAAGTTTTACTAAGACTGGTGTTGTGGGAGACAATGCCAAACACTTCACTGAAGTCAGGGTACACAACATCCACTGCCTTTGCCAATATCTACTCAGCCAGTGATGACATCAAGGAAGATTACCAGGCTCATTAAGCATGATTTCCCCTTGGTGAATCCACACTGACTACTCCTAATAAGAACCTTATTCTCTTCAATGCTCAAAAATAATACAAGAAAACATCCCTATCTACACCTTTATTCATCACTGAGGAGTTAAGACTATTCAACACACACCTCACAGGCAATCCAGGCTAATACGTACTCATGCTAATGTTATCTGAACACTGCTAACAGTGTAATGCACAATAAGGTTATTTCAAAATACTTTCAAAAGGTTGTAAAAATCACCCTATCACTTACAGAAGTTTTTTGTTGTTGTTTTAAAGGGGTTATTTTTTTTCTCCATCATGACCTCCAGGGTAACCCATAAGACCACTTGCTCTACAGATGATCTGTATACCCCAAACCTGTTTCTAAGATCACTATACTTTTGGTCAAACCTTTTCTGCTGCTGTTTTGTACATCAGCTCTCTACTGTTCTTCTTCTCTCCTGTGATAACTAGATTTCAGTAACAACACCTACCTTACAAAATAAAAATGCCTGTATAACAATTCAGAAAGAACTGTATTTTACCAATATTACGTATCATTACGTATGTTAAAAATATATGTACGAACACAACTCAGTTTTCAATTACATGTTCTTTAGTGCACATAGTGGCTATAGCAGTAAATGAACCCCTTCAGTGGTATTATTCATTATGAACTCCAGTACTTACTCAAGAAGTAATATCAGGGCCTGTATACATCTGGACACCAAATTTTCTCATAATGCCTTGATATTTGAAATCTATGATATTACTAAAAAAACAGGTCACTTCATAGCTGTTTAGACAACCTTGAAAATATAAACCAAAATGTAACTAGGTTTGCCAGACGTGCAGACAGAACCTTGATGATCTGGACTGCATCCAGCCTGGGTGTCAGACATCTGGGTTCAAGTGAATCCTGAGACACTATATGCTCTCGTATTATATTCCCGTCAGAAAATAAAGTCCTGCAGTCATTCTAGCCAACACCATCAGGCTGCGTGCTTTGTGCCAGGTCTGAGGAGACAGAGGTACCATCCAAGCCATGGCCCTGCCTTAACAACACAGGGGTCTTAAGCTGTACTCAAGTCCAGCTAGGTAAACAAGTTTCAAAGTGGTGAGACAACATAAGAGGGATTATGACTTCAGATGACTTAAACGACATTAATAGCAGTACTAATTTTCTAAGCAAATTATGTGCAAGAGAAGCAAAATCTATTACGAAGGTGTGCAAAACTACAACTGCAGTTCCTTTACATACAAGCAGTGAAAAAGCTAGGTGAGGATCACCCACATTTCTTAAGTCAAATCAGTATCTCATCTCGTCTGCCCAAACAGTATTCTGTTTAAAAAAAAAAACAAAACTGCAAGCATAAGTTTACCCAAGGAATTGTAAATAAATTTTAAATTACACCTGCCACCAGGTAGACAGAATATACATGCAGTCTGTTGCTGCAGCTAGCTAAATGACATGAACAACACTGGAAAATCAATTGCCTTGCAGATAGGTGCATATGTAATTCACCTAAGCCCTGCATATGTAACTTGTATTAATTCTCCTTGCTAGACAACTGCTGTTCCAGCATTAACTCAACAACACTATTTGCATCAGTTTAGCATGCACGAATTTTAAGAAACTTTCATAAACCTGTACGTAAGAAATACCCATTCCAGTGAATGCCAGTGTTTATTTCGAGTTTAGAAAATTCATATGGCTAGAGATGTTTCCACTCTATATGTATTCCATAATGCACTATTAATAAGTAGAAGGAGACAGACTATTCTACCCAAAACAACACTCTAAAACTCCCTTTTGGCTCCTTGTTTGAGCAACACAGTATTTCAATTGAAAAGAGATTGAAATAACTTATGAAGCATTAAAAGGAATTAAATGTGTTGGCAGGGTTGTTTTTTTTTTTTTTTTTTTGCATGTTTTTGTTTGTGGGTTTTTTTGTTTGTTTTTAGCTTTGCCATTGCACTTAAAACTTAAAGCAGCTTGCAAATTAAACTTCTCATCCAAAGAATAAGAAATATCCTTAAGACAGTAGAATGATCAGAAAAAGGTTGTGACAAAATACCATGAATTTAAGAAATAATCTGAATGCCCCAAGTAAGTTACTGAAAGAAGCATTCTCGAGTCTATTACCCAAAATAGACTGTTCGAGGTCCCCTGTTACCCAACCCCACCATAGACTGCCAGCTCCTACTAACATACATAATGTCCAGATCCAGCAGTTTGACATGCTTAGACAAATCTGCAAATCCACGTGGAGCTCCCCTGAAGTTGCAAAAAGGAATCTGTGTCGGACTGCCTAACTGGGGCCTCACCTCACTTCAGATAGGAGATGTCCATCAGCTACAGAAGTAACAGTTAACATCAGATAAAAATCTAATTACAGAAGATAAATGCCTCTTTCATATTTCAAATCCTACTGTTTTCCAAATTTCGGCCTGCTTTTAACCTTTCCAGACGTTACGTTTTATGTATTTCTAACATACAGTAGAAGTAAAGGAAACATCTAAAAATCTATTAGTGCTGTTCAGTAAGTCTAAAGCTGGCTCTACACTTCATTGTAACTTTACATCAATGGAAACACACTTCACTAGCTTAGCATGTTCTTAAGAATGAAAGAACAGTGATCTGTCCAGGGACAATACATCATCGGACCTAGCAAGACACTTTAAAACTAGGCAAATACAGACCTGTACCAAAGAGAGAACTCAAAGACAGCAGCCTAGAATACAATATTTTTTTAAACTTCTGACCTTCTAAATTATTTTGTAAATTATACATTTACATACAATTCAAAAATATCATTACATGCAATTTATGATCTACAAACATGCTTATGGTAGAATCAGCTTCCAAACAAGCTTATTAAAAATATAAAAGTATTTATAAATGCACTGATCTTGAAATAAATTAAATAAACATGAAGTCTTCTGACTAAGTAAGACCATGCTTTTAAGATAGTTCTTGGCCTTTTATCTACTGCGTAAAGACATCTGTGCTACCTACTACAAACATTACTCCATGCATGGAACTTTATGTGCCACTGAATTTGGCTCCTTACATTATATATTTCCTTGGAAATATTGTAGCTACAAAATGATATTTTATCTCTAATTCACCTTCTTTACAATCACCACTCTCTTGAAGTACTTCCCTCTATTGGGCTTGTCAGCTCAAAAGGAGAAAACCCACTGCTGTGGAAAACTTGTCTGAGCACCCAGTTACAGGCTTTGACACCTGACTGCAGACAGAGGTAGGGAGGAAAAGTACAAGTTTCATTTCTGCTCAACTTCATTGTTACTTGATCCAAAACTTTTCTTCAAGACTTGCTTCCCTTATAATCAGGCAAATCTCTTTCCCGTAAGGTGAAATTCCTCTCTATTCAGACAGTCTAACGCACCTTCTTACTTTGCTTCCTTTAGGATGAAATACTCTGCTTAGGCAATACCTCAGCTACTACTGTCTCAGCCTCACTAACTCACATCTAAGACCTAAACACCTCAAAACACCACTCTTCTGTCTTGTGAGTTGATGAATGCTGCAATTCATTTATATGTAACATCTGCTACAGTAAATATGAGTTCAGGAGCCAACAAGCCTGATGGACAAGACCTTCAATTTTCTCACATCTGCTCACTGGATTACAGAGCACTCCTCAAAAGTTCAAACAATTTTTAGCATAATCAGGGCTCAGCAGATGCAAATTGCTGCAGTGAAATTTCAGTAGTAGCCTCTAATTCTGGAGAATAAAAGCTGACATGGGAAACAGTGATGGGGAAGTTAACTACTGGCTGGTGAGTTCTATGATACTAACACAGAGAAAGCTGCACTTGCACTGGTGATCTACAAAGTCATACTACTTATGTTAATTAAACCACAGTCTCACCTGCTCAGTCTGAAATTTGACTCCTCTGGCTATGCTGAAACATAACAGGGAAGTGAAATAAACAGAAGACTGAAATTCTGCTTATGAGCAGTAACCATCATTTAAGACTATTACTTGTCTTAGAGTTACAAATAACTTAAAAATACTGCATTTTCATCAGATGTTAACAAAAAACTACATCGAATATGACCATTAGCCTCTTACACGTAAAAAATAAGACTAAAAAAAATGCAAGGAATGCCTTGAAGACAACATTTTCTCTACTATCATCAACTCTACCACAAACAATAGTATCCTGAATATTTAAAGTGCTAATTGCTTTATTAAACATGTACCAACTAGCAGCTTTATAACAAGATATTTACCAATAGGAATCATTTAAAAATAATTGACAGATTTACCTGAATTTAGTGGTAAGTCCTATAAGCAGTGCTTTTAAACACCCTGTCAACACAATGACAGAGGAATTTCTTACAGAAGATCATACTGAGTCCAGCTAACTGCTGCACCTGCTTGAGGGATCCCTGATCCTTTGAAAGAAAGCCTTATGCCACCACTGCTGCTTCTGGAGCATGACAAAAACCTCAACTGCATGTGACCTAAACTTTCTAGCAGATCCAGTAAGAAACACAAGTTGATGATAGCTGAAGGCACTCAAGATAATAACTAAACAGCACTCCACAATGAAGTTAACTTTCAAACACAGTTAATGAATGACACATAGAATCATGAAACAACATACAGCTTCACACCAGTCAAATAGCATGGCTGAGGACAAGGAAAACACAGCAACCAATAGATGGCTCCAAGGGGGCCAACCAGTATGTGTCTCAATGGGTAGAAATGCTGGCTATCAAGGCACACAGCCTTTTGCTTGTTTGTTTTAAGAACTGAATCCTAAAAGCAGGGATTTTCTCTTCTAACTGTTTTTAGCTGAAAAGAACTAAAATACAAAATGCTCTACTTAATGCTCTCTTAACAAGATTGACCATTTTTCTGCTGTATAAAAACAGAATGAATAAATGCAGTATATATCGTTAATAAAGAAGTTACTGGGCTTTTGATTTAATATTTCCTTTATTTAGTATTTCCTATTTATGCTCTTCTATATAAGTATTTTGCCACTTGATAGCAATAAGTTCTCAACTTTTTCTTTTGTTTTCTAATTTCTGTTGTAAAAAAAAGTTTTCTTCCCCATGCAAATACTACTGTCCTGTGATCGAGAGAAGAATAGTAAAATCTGAGAATTTCTAACACTACTTTAAATACAACTGTTCATCACAAAATACTTTTAGAAAGGCTGATACTTGCAAATAAATCTACTTTTCTGAATTTTTACCAACAATGACTTCCATAGCAAGAAACTCTCCTCTTTGTTGAAATAGATAAACCCAAATTCTCAAAAACATCAATGACCACTGTTCAGTCAACACTTCACTGAAGAGATTCAGTATCCTAAAGGAACAACTGCTACCCCCTTCCTCCCCATGTCTGCAATATTTCGATAACCTGCAGTGATCTCAAAACAGACCTAATATTGCAGCCCCAGCACAGATGCTGGCAACATTCAAAGAGCTGTCTGCTAAAGGACTAAAAAACTGGGTCCTAGTACTTACAATTAAGCTTGAAAAACTGATGACTACTTTTCCCCAGGACCCAGATCAGATTTTTGGGGGCTCTTGCGCCTTTTGTCTGTTTCTCACAGGGACTCAAAATAAAAATAAAAACCCTGAAAGATGCACCAATTAAGTCCCTCTGTACCTTAAAAGAGACAAACACTATTATTCTAAAATACACAATGTGCACCTACCAGACCATTGCAGTTGCTTACAGCCACTTTAGTCGTAGCGTGTTGGTCTTGCAAGTATCCTGTGTAATGACAGTGGTTTAAAAAATCGTGCTTCCACTGAGGACCATCTTTCCCCCAGTACTCCACTGTAAAATGTCTGGACACCAAATCCGTGTTGAGAGTCAGGTTTAAATGAAAGTGCTTGCCATAGGCAGAAAGTTTAAAAAATAATTTAGATGCTGCCAGTTCTTGGTCGTAAGGGTCTGTGCTCCTCCTCCTTCTTGAAGGTTTAACATTTTTCACAGTAAAGCTGAGGAAGGCTCCATTTTGATCAACCCTTATTGGTATTGTTAGTTGGTAGTGTTCAAGGTAAGACAGGAACTCCTCTTTGTAATCACAAGGTAAGACAGTCCATGGAGCATGCATAGGAGAGAAGAAAATATAACAGGAAACAACAAGTAGTAAAGATAAACCATAATTGGCTAAATCACGTCATCCTCATGAGTAAAAGACATTTTCAGGTAAACACAAGGTACAGGGCTTTACCAAAGAACAGAAAATGCTCTTTTCTTTCTTTTAATGTAAAGAAAACATGTTCTGTTTCCTAACAATCAGATACCACAGGAAAAAAAAAAGTTTTTAACAACATCACTTTTCCTCTACATACACAAAATAGAAAAACATAGAACTAAACTTTACCTATTAGCACAATTTCTTTCTAATGTATCATTCAAAGACAAAAGCTGTTACATTCACCTGCAAGTATAACAGTAAAGTATTATATTGAGACACATCTAAATGACTCTTCTTGCCATTAAAAATCTATAAACACTAATAGGTTAAAAATTAGATCCTTATTTCCTAATTTAAAAACATATTAATATAACCATATGGTAAGCCTTTAAACTATTATAAAGTATTTAAAATACAGCATATTACTTATTTAAACTTGCAAGGTTTTTGTACAGTTAAAACTAGAAAAAAAAAATAGAACAATTAAATCAGCGTAATCAAATTTTCAAGGCAATGAATCATGACCAAACTAGGACCAGAGTCTATATGATATCATTACTGATATAACCATGGTTTAGAAAATACTACCCAAAAGCAAAAACTGATTATTCTTGTTATCTGTAGAGGTCAGGCTCCTACCTTGAGAACGATATGAAAGCCTGCTGTCACTGTGAAATTCCGATGAAACCATGACTAGGCTCAGAATCCATGTCCACGTCTTCCAAAAAATTTCCATAATTTAGAAAAACAGAAAGCTTTTTTTTTTTTCCTCTCTCTCCTTGGAGGGCTACCTGTGTGCTATTGGGTTAACTCCACTCCAGAATTGCACCATAACAAGTATCCTTATTTTATACTACTGGACGTTCCACTTTTTGACAGATATTCTTTTCCAACAACTTTCTTCTATATCTGCAGTCATTTTCTCAATTCAACATAAGCACTGTAAGATTCCTTAAGATATCATTAAGATGTTAGAGTGGATAGCTACTGAACTTGCTCCATTTCTTTTCCTGAAAAATAAAACAGAATTAGTCAAGTTAACATTTTTCAACTAAAATAGACCTATCCTGCAAAACATTAAGCTATTGCAACATATTATGCAAAATATACCAAGCATTACTACTTTTAAGATCCAAAGTCACAATTTTTAACAACAACAAAAACACCATGAATTACCATTAAACTTGAACAAGTAGTTCAATACAGCTTAAGATGCACAATTCTGCTTCATGTTGAAGAGATAAAAAAAATTATCAAATTAAGGTTTCTTATTGCTACAATACTGTTTTCAGACTTGTTCCACCTACAGTCAATGCACCAGATCTATTGATTTAAGCACAAAATAACTAGACTCAATACACTGGGAGACAAAGGAAAGAACCTGGGAAATAATCCAGAGTACAGTTATCTGATCTTTCTGCAGCATGTATTTTGTTATTGCTTGGGCTCTGGTTCTGCTTATGCAGGCAGAATTTTCATTCACTAAAACGGGAAAACTGCACATTTCTAACATCATAGAAACAACCTCACCATTTACATCCTAAGATTTCCAGCGCCTATTATCAAAAATGCTTTGTATATAAAAACTACAACTGGATGTAGTAGAATACATTCTTATTATGACTTTGCAGGTAATGAGACTGAGGGAATATTGAACTTCCCACCCACCCCCACTGTCATTTAAAACACTTCTGCAACAGTACTGAAAAGCAGCTCTAGCTGTTGCTATGGATTAAATGGAAGGTCTATGCAGTTACCTAACAGTCCAGTTATCGTGTTGTGTCAGCCGGCGCTAACCAACCAACTTAAGCACCCCACACACGTGCACACAGAATCAACTCCACAGAAGCAGGCAGTATTGAAAGAGAACATCTAATAAGGTGTTTGGAAACAGATTTCCAAGTGTACACAGTCACACATGCACCAAATATATTTGCCTTTCCAAAATTCCAGGAGCATTTTACAGCTCATTCAAGCAGGTAATACCCCTGACATCAGTAGATTATTTGTTAAATTTAGAGCTGTATGTCAACTAGAAAAGAATCAACATCATGTAAATCCTATTTGCTAACACTGTAGTGAATGAAGTTCTCACACAAGAACTTCTTTACGGTGAGGGTGACGGAGCACTGGCACAGGCTGCACAGGGGGGCGTGGAGTCTCCTTCTCTGGAGATATTCAAGACCCGCCTGGGCGCCTACCTGTGTGACCTGGTGTAGGGAACCTGCTTTGGCAGGGGGGTTGGACTCAATGATCTCTTGAGGTCCCTTCCAACCCCTATGATTCTATGAATATCAGGAAACTTCTTAGCCCAGCGGAGATGCACCAGGTTATCATCAGTAAATGAGATTAACCTGAAAATTGCTATGCCCACTTTTAAACTTTTTTCAAGACAGCACTCAGGATTTAATCAGGTTTGTAGGGGGAATAAAAGATATTTTACAAGCATAGTCTGGACTAGTATTTCTTTTCTTCCTGGGGAAACAATGATTTAGTGATGCCATTCACATAAGGCAAGGCCTTATATGATATTAATGAAAATCTCTACTCTGGCTTTCCATGTAAAACCTTCATTTTCTAGCTAATATTTAATTACAGCTTCTACCCTTTTTCAAGCTCTGAATAGAAATAATCACATACTTTTCAGCTACAGTAGTACAATATTGGAAGTAAGGCATATTCTTTATAAGAACATCCACCTTCAAAATCTCACTGAATCTTGCTTTACATGACTTCTAATGAGCTTTCTTCTTGCATGGATAGTTATAATCTGATACAATCACCTCTTGACATTCCCTGATAAGCAGCTCAACGTATTCAGTCTACCTCACTCTGCCAATACAGTTTCCAGATGTCTAATTAATTCTGCAGCTTTTTTTCTGAATCTTTTCCAATTAGTCAGCAGCTCCTTTCATGCACAGACATCAGAACTGGACAATAGTCCAGTAATGGTTCATTGCTGCCATATATAGAGATAAAATTGCCTCAGAGCTTTTACTTAGCCAACAAATAGTAATGGGGAACTCTCGTTCAGTCTGTCAGGCTGACAATAAGTTACCCTAGCACTAAGATCTCCTGAAGCTTTAATGCCCACAGGGCTCAGCAGCTCTGAATACTGGAAGCAAACTGGTGCCCATTATGTAGACACCACTGGTCCATGTTAAACCTTGACAACATCCAGGTGTCACCTCTGTCTAGGATCTCTTCAGGGGTCTGAGTCTCACTGTAAGCCTTGTTCCTCACACAAGAAAACTGCATTTCACATCAAACTTACTGAAAGTTCTGCTGAAACTTCCAGTCTCCTTTCCAAAAGCATTGCAGAAAGTTCATGCATTGGTACAAGTACAACAGGTGCAGCTGTATCAATGGTCTGGATTAAGTATTCGCAAGAGCTACAAATGATAAAGCACTCCAAGTAACCCCAGATAGAGCATTTACACTACAAAGTGTCCAGTATCTGTGTTCTTTTCCTTTCTACCTGCAATACATTCCCTGCTACCAAGGCAATGTACATTCACGTTTACCTTATACCGCAGGCAGGCTGTCTCATTTTGTCAGCGTTAAGCTTACAGCATTTCCTCTGCCTCATGGCCTCACTCCAGATCCATCCATGCTAAGTGCACGTATGGTTTCGTAAAATTTACTTCCAATTACTGTTCCTGCTTAACAGTAAGAGTTCAGCCAGGAAGAACTGTAAGGTGTTTCAAAATGCTGGCGACACAAGCAGTGCTGCTCAGCGGGATGTCTGTGGAGGCACTTGTGACACAGAGAGGCATTCTTGTCACCGAGCCTTGAGGCTCCCACACTGAAACTCAGCACACTTCCAAAAGGGAAAAGAAAGGCCATGAACACACATTAGAGGACTTTGTGGCTGAACATGTATTCCCGGATGCTGTCCAGCCAAAGCGGCCGCGTCAGACCGGTCACAGCGATGACTCCATCCAGGCGAAGGGCGTGAGCTGCCTCGGACACCTGAAACGTGCGCCGGTCCGATAAAGGGCGAGGAGCAGGCAGCCGGGAGGCAAAGAGCCGAGGAGCAGGCAGAGCACCGCCGCACGGCCGCTCCCGGACCTCCAGCGCGGAGCGCTCTCCCACCACACAGCCCCAGCCCCGCCCGCAGCCGCCGCCACGAGCTCTCCCGACAGCACTGGAGCTCCGAAACAACGGCGCCGGATTACAGAAGCAAAGCGGCGGGGGCGTGGGGTGAGGGGGGGGGAGGGGCGTGGGGGAGGGAGCGACTTCACTTCGTGGTGCGGCCCGCAGGCCGAGGGGCGCGGCGGGCGGAGCGGGGATGACCGCCACCACCCCACCCCCACCCCCCCGCGCCAGAGCCGTGCCGTGCCAGCCGCTCCTCCGCGGCCGGGAGCCCGAGTCGAGGCGCGGTCGAAGGCGATCGTCCCGCCGGGCTGCGAGCGGTTGCTAGGGCGATGGGGAGGGCGAGCAGCAGTCACTCACACCAATACAATTACAGGTACCGGGGCCGGCCGCGAGAAGCGTTCCGCAGCTTCAAAGGCCGGGATTAGCCGCGTCCCCGGGAGCTCCGGGGCGCGAATAGCGGCACGCAGACCTTGGGGGGAAGGGGATGGGGAAGGGACGTACAAAAGGAAGGACGGCTCCTCCTGCCCGTTGCTCAGAGCACAGAGGGGGCCCGAAGCCTCCCGAGGAGGGGCTTGGGGTGCCTCGCTGTCACCGTGGAGAAGGGAAAAAAAAAACGAGGAAAAAGAGAAAAAGCGGCATCAGTCTCGAGGTTGGCACACGTATGCACGCGTTTTATGCGGACTGGGACAACGGCCGCACACACCGACCCCTCGGGGAAAAAAAAAAAGAAGAGAAAAAAAAAAACTTGCGGGAAACAGCAGCTCCCGGGAGGGCTGAACTCACAAACAATCCCCAGAGAGGGTTCAGGAGGGGAAAGAAAAAAATATTAAAAAGAGAGAGAGAGAGAGAGAGAGAGAGAGAGAGCCGTCCTCCCCAGAGAGAGCGGAGGGAAGAGCCTGGCTGCTGCGGCGGAGCCGGTCCTAAAGTTAACTTTCGGCAGCCCGTTTCCAGACAGCAGCGCTGGATCTATTTGGATAAAACGCGTGTGACCCAGACACTTGGCGCCCGGCCCGATGCGTTGCACCGGCAGCCCAAATAAAAACAAGAGTCTGACTGCCTCTCGCTCGCTCTCTCCCCTCTCGCACAACGAGAGAAAAAGCCGCGAGCACGGAACCCGCCGAGCCACGGCCGGAGCCCACTCACCTCCCCCCGCCGCACCGCGTCCCGCAGACAGACACACACCGACGGCAACGCGGCTCCGCGGGGTTAAGAGTCTGGAGAGTCCCCGGCGGCCCGGAGTAAATCAAAACCACACGCTTCCATCTTCCTGACGAGCCCGGCCAGCGCTCGGCGGGCTGCGGGACGGCTGCCGCCAGCCGCGGGGAGCGCGGCTCGGGGGCTGCCGCGCCTGCGGGCGGGGGCTGTACCTTTCCCCCCCCCACCACCAACCCCCCTTCTCTCTTCTTCCTAACTAGTGATCTCGTACTAAAGCCAGAACAATCTCAAGCAAAGCTGCGCTGCTCCAGAGCGTGCTGTGTAAATCGCGGCTGTTCTCGGTCGAAAAGCCCTCGCACCCCCTTCCCCCATTCTCAGAGGTTTCTCTCTGAAATCGCTCCAATCCACCTCGCCTGGTGCGAGACGGCTCCCCCCGCGCCCGAGCCCTGCACGCAGCGCCGCTCGGGACACGAGAAAAGCAAAAGTTCATCGAATAGCGTGAAATCTTCCTTACCGTGCTCATCTTCACTTTCTGATACAAAGTAAGTTTCAAACAATAGAGATTGCACAGGACGGATCCCGCTTCCCTCTCTGCTTTTCCCCTCTGAGCAAGCCACCATCGGGGTATCTGCGCCCACAGAATCACGTTCTGTCGCTTCCCCGAAAGGGGCTCTTAAGAAACGGACCGGCGGGGCAGCAGGGAGGATGCCATCAGTTCACCCCACCTATCACCCTGCACATTTTGTCTTTCCAACGAGAAGGGGGGGAGGAAGGAAGGAAAAACAGGCTTATATTGAGGTGGGGGTGGGTGCCCTCCTCTCGAGCAGCCGCCTCTGTGCGAAATACCATGTGAATATCATCTGAGTGGGGGGGGAGCGGGGAGGGAGAGGGGGAGAGAGGGGGGGGGGGAGAGAGAGAAGAGCGGAGGGGGGAGAGGGAAGGCAGGCAGAGAAGGAAGGACTCAGGAAAGTTTGGTTGAAGTAGCCCCAGACCTCCTCTCGCTGCCGGCTCCCGGCCAAGCCGAGCGCGGCGGCAGCAGGAGCCTTGGCAGCCTCGCCCGGGGGACGGCGCGGAGCACGCTGACGTCAGCCTGCAGATGTGCCCCGGCCCGGCTGCGGCGACGCGCATGCGTGCCTTGTCACGTGTCGGCGGGGGGGGCAGGGGTACAGTAGGGGTAACGCGAAGCGCTGGGGAGGGAGGGGGGAGTGCTGTGCGCCGCCGCTGTGCCGGTTGCATTAACGGGAACGGAGCGGGCCTTTATCGGCCCTTGCTGTCTGCTGTGCTGCGGCGTGGCGAGGCTGGCGGCGGGCCGGGCGGCCTCCTCCGCTCCTCTGCGCGGTGAGGCGCGGGGGGAGCCGGCAGAGGCCTCCCGCGGCCCGGGCCGTACCGTGGGTTTCATCGGGGCAGCTCTCGCGCGCCGTGCGGGCGCGGTGCCGGACAGGCAGCTCGGGACGCGAGGACCTTCGGGGCAGCACGGGAGCAGCCCGGCACCACGCCCGCTCTGCGGCCCAGGGTCGCCCACGTAGCGCTGCGGCTATATTTGCAGCGCGGAGCCCGGCTCAGAGCGGGTTCACGTGCTGCGAGCTGGCCGCCCCGATGCGCGGAGCCCTGCGTCGGCGGTGGTGCGGTGGTGCCGCTGTACCGCCAACGCGCGGGGAAAATCCCACGCTGCGGGGCGCGTCCGGGGGCCGGAGGGCAGCCACGGCCCTCAGGGCCTGAATGCCGGTGCTGAGGCTGGCGCTCACAGCGTCAGAGTCACGGCGCGTTTAAACGCGCTGCTACGGTTCCTTTCTAATTCTGCACGTAAACAGGTGACAATTCCGTGAGCAGCGCAGTAATCAGAGCCCCCCTGCGAAGGTACCCGCGTTTGTTCCAGCCCTGCTGAAGCGTCCCGCTACTTTCATCCCACTTGGGACGCCCTATTGCGGTCTTGAGGCGGCTTTATGTGCTGCCGGTTCGGTCGGCGGCCCGCAGAACACCCCGGCCGTCTCGGGCCGCGGGAGCTGCTCGTGCAGAGGGCGCCACCGTGCGGGGGCTGCCGCCTGCTCGCGGAGCCGCGGGCTCGGCGTGCCGCTGCGGCGGCCGCTCGGCCGGAGCGCGTCTGTCAGCTTGGGCGCGGAGGGGTGGTTTGTCTCGGAGTTAGCGAGTTCCTCCTTCTGCAGCTAATTCGTTTATAAGATGACCGCGTTCTTACAGAGAACTCTTCAGCAGGTGCGGGCGGGCGTACCTTAACCACATTGGCCATGTCTCTGTGGACAGACTGTATGACGATCTCTGCTCAGCAAGGGTTCTGCCAAACATGCAGTCTGTCCTCTTGAAGGGACAGCTTTTCTATACCGCGACCAAAAATAACCTTTTGAGCATGGAGACACACGTGAGCCAATTGCCTCATGGTCGTGGTATCCTGGTGGGATGTGGAGACCTGCTCAGGTCCTGCCGAGCCAGACAGAATGCAGTCTGTCAGCTAGGCTGGGGTTATTCTGGTGTGGAAGATCGGCTGTCTGTGGTTGGAGCTGCTCCATGGCATATAACCGATTAAATACTCATCAAGCTAAAAAGAAAGACAGCTTAGCGCTGTCTGGCCAGGGCACTTGCATGGGTTCAGCTCCCTGCTCTAAATCAAGCAAGACAAAGACTGGGACTCTGCAAAGCTCAGCTGCCTGCTCAGACCAACAAGTTATTTATTTTCTGTCCAAGACAACTCCATTTTCTTGCCTACACCCACTGCTGGAGCTCAGGAAATGTTTCCAATAGCAATTTTGTCAAAACTGGTATATTACCAGGAAAAACTTTGGCTCCATTTAAAAAATTCCTGACCATCTATAATTAGAATTTCTGACAGAATTCCCAATATAGTCTGACTTCCCCTTTTTGCATAAAATCACTTTTCTCTGAGTGAACCTGGCTCAGATAAAAATAGTGAGCCTATTTGATGACTTATTTTTGTCTCATCAGCCTGAATAATACCCATATGTTTCTGATGATTTGCACCATTTTTTTAAGAAGAAACTTGCACAAAAAGTCATATGCAGATTCTTAGTATAATTTTTTTCTTTGTTGTAAGTAGAAATGACCAAATAGCAGAGATAGGATCTTCCATTCTGTGTCTCAGAAGCTCTGGACAGGATTACAGATTTATTAAGCACAGACTGTACTACTCCATGTCTTAACCTGTTAGTCTGTTCTGACCAGGAAAGTAGTTAGCTAAAGCATTAAGCACTCTTGACTTTACTTTAGGCCTTCAAATCTTTTAACATGTCAGTCAACAACTGATAAGACTGGCAAGCACACTTTTTTGTTTAAATAAATATTTACATTAAAACTTCAATTTAACATTGCTAGACATACTCGGAGGTATTTGAGGCCGATTCCAGGACTCTTGCTGTTAACTAATAAACACAAAAGAGAAAGTTGTCAGTATTTGTACAAGTATACTTCTACAAGAGGAGTTTCTCATTCCCTATAAATTTGAATAGGCATGCTTGAAAGTATGCATTTTCTCAGATATGTATATTCATCTGGTCACTCACCTGTAATAACCTATTGTATTTAGAAAATTTCCAGCAATATCTGGGGAGAGAAAACATCATTTCTAAATATTAAACAGAAAGGGAAAAGTGACACCTGTACAACTAGCATGACTCACCAAGTCATTTTTATTCTCCTTGAGTACTTTATTTGAAATGCTTAGGTAAGCAGAAGATAGTCAATAATGTTCTTTTTTGCAAAGTAAGAAACTGGGCAAAATTCCCCCAACATATTGGTAAGACACAGTTTCTTATTGGCTATAAACACCTATGGTATGCTGCAGTGCGAATTTTGAAATATTCTGATACACTAAATTACACAAAATTAATCACGTTTGATGCAGAAAATCTCCAGTTCGGAAGTCAAGGAATCTCAACGCTGCTCAGTATTTTGGACCAGCAGCTGGTAATCAGGCAAGTGAGTCCATGATGAGCTTAGTCAGTATAACAGTATAATTCTTTGTGACTGCCTTTTCAGTTTTTACAACTTCCTTCACTTCTTTTTGAATATATCAGACTATGTTTTTAATAGCTTAATTGTTCCTTTTGCTTCTGTATAGAGACTGGTGACGGAACTGCTGTTGTCTAGCTTGCACCATTCTTGATTGGGCATTATACTTCAGTAGCTTATAGAAGCGTAAGCTACCCTGTGTCTGAATCTAAAGTGAATCCAGCTACCATCACACTTGGTGACTTGATGACTGATGAAGAGGACTGCTCGCTGGAATTTCTTATTACCTGCTGGGATTGCTGTACAGATGATCTGTGGGCCCTTTGCAATGATTATAGCAATGATGATAGCTTAGTATGCACCTTGACTTAGGACATAATTTTTCACATGAAATGTTCATTCCAGCGAAAAAGCCATTCAACATGAAACTTTTGTCACTTGTAAGTATGAATGCTGTGAAACTGAAAACTGCTATTCTGCTTATGGAAAGACTAGTCATAACAATGCATTCCTCAAGATGATTGTCAGATGAATGCTATTCTAGCATTAGAAATCTTACTTTTTATTACTGTCATGTAGCTTGTACTGAATTGGAAGAATTTATGTCCTGAACCATTCCTGATATGGTAAATTCCATGTAAGGAATTAGAAAATACTCCTTACCACTCCTTTGTCAGGGCTGGGAAAAATTGGCGACGGGCTTTTAGAACAAATGTCAGACATCCCATTTGTTTGCTTGTCTCCTCACTATGGCTACCTCTGTCCTCAGACTGGATTAAAAGGCTCCTCCAGAGTTGGACAGTATGTTGCTGTCTCTGGAGAAGCAAGTAGGGGAACATTATCAACTGTATAGTTTTCCATTACATTATACATAACATCCACCACCATGTAAATATGCTCACAAAAGTGAGAGCTTGTACACAGCTTCCTAATTTAGAAATGTCTATAAATTAATATATTTGTTTGAATAATTAAAAATCGATTGAGTATCTCTTGATCTGCAAGGCAGATGATACACTCTTAAAATACTTTGGTTGACCGCATAGTTGAGAAAAAAAAATCTTTATATCCTTACATATGTCTGTGCTACATATCCTGTGTTTTATATGTGCTTATAGGGGAACAAAGCTGCTAATGTGCATAAGGACTTCATTTTCAGTCCTCTAACTTAAAATTTTGTGGGAGTGCTTGAAGATAATAGTGCTGCTGAAGTCCGGGCTCTGTCACTGACATTTTCTTGTAAAAAGTCTGAATTCAGGTTGTTAGCAGGAAGAGAGCTGTTCAGGCCAATACCAGTCACTCCCGTGCAAGAGAGATAAAAGCTATTGTGCCTCACACGCTGTTGTTTAGTTTGCCACGGAAAAAAGAGTGCATATCAAAGTGCCTTTTCAATTGGAAAATGCAGCTCTTTTGAGCCGATCTGTCCTTGATGGCTCTCTAAAACAAAAGACATAGCGATGAATTTGGTTTCAAGTAAGGCCTTGAGGCTCCTTCTGCCCGGCAACACACATTTTGCCAAGAATGTCTTCATTTAAATATGAAGAGCCTTACCAAAGGCAAGATGGTAGATCATCCATTTCTAGGATGCTCCCTGGGAGCAGCTGTATGTTATGCTGATTAATGGCTTATCATCACCTGAGCCTCTTTATTTATGTAAGAACCTCTGGACCTGACGAGCCTGAATATTTTAGTATATGATCTGGAAATGAAATTGGAGATCTCAGTCTGTCTAAGCTTGCAGTCCTCCAAGAGGTCCTGGGCAGCTTTCTCCCTGACAGAAGAAACACACACTGAGGCAGAGATCAGAGTATGCTCAGGGCTCACTCAACCTTGAAAGGGTTGGGCAGTGGGAGAGGTGTGATTAACTTCCTCTAGTAAGCCTGAGATTGCGAATCTTACTCTATGCAAAATGATTTAAATGGCTATTGACCTCAACTTTTTCAGGCAAATAGATGGAGCTGATCCTATCCTCATTAAGACTGAAGTAGAAAGTACAGCAAACATAATAGAGCTCCACAAAAGAACATAAATTGCAGTAAACATAAAAGACAGAACTCAGATGAGAGGTTTTATTCTTTCCAAGGTAAAGTATTCCACTTAGTCTCTTTCCACTTTTCCAAGTCAAGAGATACCCAAAATGTTAGTTCAGTAGGCAGGACAGTTCACTTAAAGGGAGAATTTTCCACCTGCATGTACAGTATTTTTTCTATGTATGTATATAATTGTTCTCTTATTTTCTTGTTTCCAGATAAAGTTGTTCATAAGACCTGAATGATCTGAAAAATCTGTAACACTTCTAGAGAAAGAAGTAAGGCTAAGTTGTATAATGTGTGGAAAATCTCTATGGAAAAAATCAGGTAAATTGTATTCCTCAAAGATTAGCATATACAGAAACACAAATAAACTACGCATTAATTTTTGTAGCACAAATGCAAGCATTCAGTTATTTTTTTTAGGTAGAAAATTATGTAATTGACCTGTAAGACCTGGCAATTAGTATGCAGAGCTCTGCAGCATTTTGCAGTCTGGCACATTGCTCTAAGAATTACAGCCTCTTACAGAACTGGGCACCTTGGTCTAAGAGCTTGGGTGGCTTGTTTAGTTTCAGAAGTGAAGGAGACTTACAGTACTTGTATAGAATCACAGTGTGCTCATTTACACCTGCTGAAATATGTGGTGATTCTCATTTATTGGTACACTTTGTGTGAAAGCATGAATGCATACACTAATGTCAGAGCTTGTAAAATTGGATTGTGAAAGGTGCATGGATTTATTTTGAATGGAAAGAATTGGACTTTCCATATTCCTGGATTGTATAACTGGAAAAGATTTATTAAAGACTCTAGAGCATACAGTGCATACTGCTTTGGACAGAGATTATGGCTTTGTCTAATTTAGATTGCTTTCTGGCATTCCTTCTACCATAGTGTCTTGCAACAGTTTATAAATTGAACTATCTTTAATAGTTACTTTCCCCTGCTAACTCTTGGGTATCTCCCCAGAAATGCAAAGATACTATGAATGCAGTAAAGCATTATATGACTATGATAAGTATGTACATTTATGTCTTCCTATCTCACAAGGAACTTCAAATTTTTTTCATACAGGATTATCACAATGCTGGCAGCTCCACTGACAGCATGAAGGAGGTTATTAAGGCCCCCTTAAAAAGTCCAGCATTTCATTTTTACATCTTATTTGGGTTTTGTGAAGGTGATTTTGTGCAGCAGTAATAGCCCTGACCTCCAAATATATCCCTAGCCAGATGAATCTTTCAGTATGGCCCAGGACCTGTTTTAATGTTAATAGCAGCCTTCAGCTTCTTCAGTACAAACTGTAAGTTGCTGAAGTTACATGTATTTCCCAGTAGTTTCCACTGGAATCCACTGGTGATCAAAGGCATCCACTGCACTGTTAGACTTCACACTGGGGCAGTTGAGAAGCATCCATATTTTGGGTTTTGATGCATTAAAATTACAAAAAACAAACGCACCATTTTTATTGCTAAGAACTCAAAAGATAACTTTTTTTTTTTTTTTTTACAAAAGTTTCAGGTTAGTTTCAGAAGTTATAGTGAAAGATGAGATTTGAGTGTTCTCAAAAACTTGCAAGGAGATAATTTGATCCAAGTATTATAGTTCAACAGGTTTGTACATTATATCTATAGTTCTGCATTCTAACTTGAAATAGGCGTAAGACTATTCAGAAATAAGATGTTGGTTTATGGCTGTTCACAAATGTTTGAGCTGATTCTGGCAGTGACCTTCTGCACTCCTGAAAATCTTCTCCAAACTTCTTTTTTCTTTTCCTTTTTTTTTTAATAAAAAAAAAAAAAAAAAGTAAGGCAAAACAAAACCACTGTGTTTTCTGAGAATGCCTGAAACTAAATCATGGTAATGAGTTCCTTTCTAATCTTTGCAATTAAGAATATATCAAGAGTTTTGTCAGGAAAAAAAAAAAAAAGTATTCAAAGCAAATGGAGCAATAGCTGAAGAAATCCACAAGCTTGAAGAAAACCCTTGACATTTATTTTTAGCTCATTGCATCCACAGTTACAACTGTCCATAAATCTACATAGTTTCATCCACAGATTAGGTTATCTGGCAATAAATCAAGTTCATTCTTAACATAAATTATTGCAGAAGCATGCATAAATTTAATTTTAAACGTAACACAGCTCTTCCAGTGTAGCCAATCTGTATAAAATTCAGCTAACTGTAATAAAAGTCCATACCACTATAAAATGTTTAATGGTGTATTTACAAGGGCAGTGAGCACAGGTGCAGATATCCCACCTGAAAATAGGTATCTACATACAACCAGATCTAGTTGGCATTTGCTGAAACATCAATGGGGCTACAAGATACTTCAGTATAACTAAGAATTAGTTATTTTTTAATGCAAGGATTTTCATAAACCATTTAATTAAATTTGTATAATGTTTCATCTTCAGTTCATCTGGTACAAATTTTATATCATGCCCCAGTACCTTTAAGTAATTGAATGTAAATGAGGTTATTTTCAAATACTTCCACCCCTGAATGACCTTATTGTCATTCACTCTAGCCTAGGCTTATACCTGCTCATGAAAATATCGAGTTAGACTCAGTGACCTTTATGGGTCCTGAACAACTCAGCATATTCTGTGATAGCATTAACCACGTTACAGCCCGATGTTTCCACTGAACGTGTACACAAAGCATATTTATTTCTCATTTTCGAATGTCTGTACACAAATATAACGTCTGACTTGCAGAGGTGAGAAACAGAAATGGGATTCGTTGTGAACAGGGCTGGGGGAGGGATCGGGGCTAACCTTTGCTCTTGTTTTGCCCCAGGTTTTCGGCTTTGCACATGAATGGATACGCTTCTATTGAGATCTTTCTTTAGGGGGATGAAACAAATTAACGGGAAAAGAATACCAGTGAATTCACTTTGTGCGCTATATCCTCGAAGTTTTTTTCTGAGATTCCATGGAAAAAACAAAAAAACAAAACAAAACAAAAAAACAAAACAAAAAAAACAAAAAAAAAAAACCAACAAAAAACGCAGAAACCTGAAATGTCTCATGCAAAACTTACAGAATAGTTAGGGCATCCCGGCATTCCTCACGCTCAGCTCCACAGTAAAACTGCACACCAATCTGTTACCAACTACCAAAGTTTCTTACCAAAGATGGCAGTGTAAAATAAGTTGCTAAAATTCTAGAGCATTTTATTCTCGATTGTTTAATAATTGCTCTCTAACAAAATACAGAAGTTAGGTTTTTGTTGTTGTCTCGGCAGGCTTTTTTTTTGTTTGTTTGTTTTTCACTGTTACTCTTCATTCAGTAATTTTTGAAAATAAATCTCATTTGCAGAAAATAATTTCATCTTGAGGACAGAAATATGAGTGACAAAACTGCCCAGAGGGTATAATTATATGATATGATTGTTTTTCTTTAAAAACCTCATTATGGCTACAGTTTTAAGCATTATGTTGTCCAGATAAATGTGCACAAGTGTACTTGCTGCTGCCAAAGTGTCTTCTGCCCCCTTGCTGACATGTAGGCCCTTAAATGTTTAGGCAAACTCTGAACCTCGAAGTGTTGCAGGTATGTGTTTTACTTGGAACACAGGAATGAATCTCATATTCAGGAAAAGCTCTAGAAAAAAATATGACCATCACTGCTTTTTTATTCTCTCTTCTATGAAGAACTTATGTATAACATTTATAACTATTGAATCATGAAGTATTTTCAGGTAATACAATGACAACATGATCAGCAATGGAAGTGTCCTTCGCTCATTCACTTTAACAATCCACCATCAGCAGTGGGACCAACACTATATCAGGGTTAGTCTACCTCCCTGAGCCTGTTTGAAGAAAATGTAAATTCTCCTTGTAACCTCTGAGATGCATTAAGAATATAAAGTGTATAGAATTCAGTGGTTATCTCCTCTTAGTTTACTGGCTTGTTTGTTTGTTTGTTTGTTTGTTTCACAAATGAGAAACATGTGACTATGGTCATATGAGTTTAAATTCATATTAAAAATAAAGAAAAAACAAACTTTTATTCAAGTCTATTTATACATGTTTAAATGTAGATTTCTATCATATACATCAAATCAATATGTATGTGTAAACATAGAATGGGCATACACTAATATCAGGAAGGTGAGCAATTCTACTGTTGAAATTAATTCTTTGCAATTTCCAGAAAGTAATGTTTTGTTATTGAAATACAACTTGTTCTTGTCTTATGGCTAGAGTTCTGTATTTAAACTGAGATCCCAGCTTTTCACATTTTTGTTTCTGAATAGGCAATTTATGAAGCATTCAGGTGGTTTGATAATAGTACAAAAAAAGCACTGAAGTTTTACAATTAAAGTTCTTAATACTCATGACTGCATTTCACTTCAGAGGCTAAGCATAAAGCATAGTGGCAGGTGAAGATCCGGGGCTTTGGATTGTGAGAATGAGCTGAGACTGGGAAAAGGGCTCCCTTTTGTTGGTTGTCTGGTTTAGATTCAGCTTTTCAGATGGGTGTACAGGCCCTCACAGCAAGTAGTTCTGCGTTTGATGTTGAATAAAGTAGTCTAGATTACGCAACTGATTTTTTTAAAACACAATCAAATTTAATGTAGACTACTAAAATGTATAAGTTAATGTGCATGGTTAACAAACGCTGGCTTTCATCGTATGGGGGAAAAAAACAATTCCCCTTTTAAAGGAGTTTATTTTGGATTAACTCTTTACTCATCTTTTTCCTGCTATTTTACCAAAATAAACTTAATTGTTTCTTCATAATACTGGCAACAAGATCAGAATCTCCCTTCACATATGATGGCTTGGTCAGAGTAGTAATTTGTATTTCCTAACCTAGTACTTGGTCATCAGGCAGTCATCCTGTGTCAGGCACCATAATGCTTTAAACCTCTGAGCTATGGCTTCCTAGCTCAGCCAGCTGGAAGCAGAATAGGTTTCCCCTTACCCATTGCCAATGTGCTGGACTCAACTAATTCCCTGAAGAAAAATGACTATATACTTGGCACAGAACAGCTACTAAATTTAAACTCCTCCCACCCCTATATACTAAGCTTTCTTTCACTTATAGTGCTAAAAGGAAGTTTCAGGGAGATGGAAAAAGTGGCAGATGCAGCCAACCTGACATGCCATCTTCAATCATTCTGGCTCTATTACCTGCACCACTCCACAACCTTTCACACTGCTTCAATTATCTCACAAATTGCTGTCATCTGTAGTAACATGCGTGTCTAACCAGCAAATCTGACCTGAAAGCAGATTTTCTAAAAAGGAATGGAAGAAGAAAACAGTTGGAATACTCTTTTACTAAAAGAAAAACAGTTTTAATTAAGGTTCTCAACTGAGACCTCTATGGGTTTATCCAACATCATATGGAAGAATCATTTTATCTCCCTCTTGTGATAGTTTAAAATAAGTGCCACTGAACTGAACAAATCCTCACTCTGACTTGGCGAACATTAATTTAACCCACACGTCTGTGAGTTCTCCAGTGTCCTTTCATTCTAGAGAAATCTTAGTTGCAGAACTCATATCTTTACCTCAGATGAGAATGTGTGATAAACTAGCCACGATGCTGTAAACCTGATGGATACTAGATAGGAGATCAACAAATACGAATAACTCTGGCTGAAGAGATCAGCAATAAAATTCAACTGTGACAGAAACAGAAGCATGATTCTCTAAAAAACAAAACAATCAAAACAAAACAAAAAAAAACAACAAAGAAATCAGGGTAGTTTTGCTTTGTTACAATACAGTTAGGATTGGTTTCTTTATTAATCTAATTTTGACACATTGGACTGTAACTATCTCCAGTTTCCATGATTCCTACAAACCCTTTTTATGTGGAGGCAAGATAAAATGAACCATTAAAACCTTTTATAGCCACTCTAAGTATTTATACTAACATTGATATGAGTGTACACTAACTTGACAGAAAATGATATGTCAGATGTTCAGAATCCTTATGCATATTCCTTAAATTAAAAAGAAATTAAAGAGCTCAGCAAGTTTGCAGGCGATGCCAAGCTGTATGGTATAGTCAACATGCCTGAGGAATGCAGCCATCCATAAAGACCTGGATAGGCTTGAGATTTGGGCCCAGGAGAACCTCATGAGTTCACAGCAACTCCTGCTATCAGTACACACTGGGGGATGAAAGGATGGAACACAGCCTTGCCAAGAAGAACTTGGGGATACCGGTGGATGGGAATCTGTACATGAGCCAGCAATGTGCACTTGCATCCCAGAAAGCCAACCAGATACTGGCCTGCATCAAAAAAAGCATGGCCAGCAGGGTGAGGGAGGTGATCCTCCCCCTCTGCTCTGCTCTGGTGAGACCTCACCTGGAGTACTGTGTCCACATGTGTGGACAGTCAGTACAGAGAGTTTGACCTGACTCTCATCCAGAGAAGGGCCACAGTACTGATCCAAGGGATGGAACCTCTCCTACGAGGACAGGCTGACAGAGCTGGGGCTGCTCAGCCATGAGAAAGCTCCAGGTAGTGGCCTTTCAGTGTCTGAAGGGGGACTGTAAGAAGGAAAGGAAAATAACCCATAGCAGGATCTATGATGACAGATCAAGGGAAAATGGTTTCACACTAAAAAGAGTGGAGTATTAGATTGTACATAAGGAAGAAATTATTACAATAAGGGTGGCAGGGCACTGGAAAAGATTGCCCAGAGATGTGGTGGATGCCCCATTCCTGGAGACATTCAAGATCAGGCAGAATACAGCTCTAAGCAACCTGTCTAGCTGGAGGTGTATCTGTTTATTAGGAGGGAGTTGGACTCGATGACCTTTAAAGGTCCCTTCCAACTCAAAAGATTCTATGATTCTATGATTTTTCCACTGTATTTTTATACCAAGAATTTAGGGATTCATGTGTTTGTGTGTGGCATTCTTATTCTGTACTGTCTAATCATTATGAAGCAATAGAGCTAATGTTAGATTTTTCATAAAAGAAAGTAATGGTGTTGTACAAAATAGACTTTATCTGAGGCAACTGCTTCTCAGGCAGCACAATCTCTGCTGCTGTTCCATTTGTCTCCAACATACCATTTGGCTTTGTGGCTATAGAGAAGCTTCAAAGGTGCAGAAATTGTTTGTAGAAAATAAATCAAACAAAACTAAATATAAAACAACAACAAAACATGCAAACCAAACAACCAAACAACCTCAATGACAACAAAAACTTATATCCACAACTGATTATTCTGTTACAAAGGTGCACAATTTTCACCTCATTAATTTAAGACTTTAGGAGTAACATCAGCAAAACTGTTTGTTTGTTTAAAAAAAAAACCTCTTTCTATTTTAGATTGAGACAAACCTACAATCTTCTATTTAACTGCGCAGCCAAACCACTTGGCTGAGGTGTGACAGATACAGTTTCATGACCCTACTTCAAATAAGTCATTATTATTTAAAGTAACTGGACTAATGGAAAACTGAGATCTATGCTAGAATGGTAAATAGATGTGTTGTTCTGGCATTCAGTAACATGTTTTGCACCAATATTTTACTCAAGTCTTCATTAGTAGGTTATTTTGGGATGGGTTTCTTTTTGTTGGGATTGTTGGTTTTGTTTTGTTTTGTTTTTGGTCTTGGTAGGACTGAGAAACCTTTCCATAAAAAGTAATGACAAGTAATAGTCTATAGCCTGGATGTTAACTTCCTTAAAACTGAAAAAAAAGAAAAAAAAAAAAAAGCAAAAACCCCACAAACACTAATAAAACAAACCACTTATTGGTTCCGCCTACAATACAGTATAACTATTTCAGGGGAAAAAAGTCAATGAAATGGCACACCTTACACCAAAAGATTTCCAACTATTTCATCACTACATATACAGAAACTTGTTTTAAATTCAACTTTCTGAAAAGTTTCTATTTTCCACAGTTTTCTTATTCTTCATAAAGCTCAAGAGAGGGAGTACAATTTGGACAGTGTTCCTGTAAATTGATCTGCCAGGACTGAGGAATGTCAGCAATCAGCAAGCAGAATATAAAAAACTTCATAAGGAAAAGATGCTCCCTTCAAATTCTTAACCAGTAACCATTACTGTTAATTTATTTTTAAAATAAGGATAGGTAACAGAAATAAATAAACAGCAAATAGAAGTGTAGTACCTAGCTCACGCTTGATCTTTGATCCATAGTTTTCCTGGTACAAAAAGTGTAATGGAAGCTCCATAGTATGGATGTCCAACTTTCTGGCTTGCCTGGGCCAAACTGAGTGAAGAGGAATTGTCTAGGTTCACATAGGTTGCTCCAAAAGTAATGCCTCCTATTTGTTTCCATGGAAACTAAAATAAATACAAAGAGCATAGTTAATACTGTTTGATAAAACAAATTCTCAGCTACAAAACACTACCAACACAGTCACCACAAGCTATGCGTTTTTGCCATCAGTGAACAAGTCCATACTAGTGGAGGTGACCACTGTTGAAACGCACCACCCACCTCTCACAGTGCTCACGTCCACTGTATGGTCTCTATCGACATTCCCAAGTGCTGGTGACTGCCAGTGAGCGCCATTTTTTTTCTGAAAGGAAGAATTCAATGACACACATTTAGTCCACACACACGTCCGTGTCAGGCACCATTTTCTTAGAGTGCCGCTCTGCTGCCGTCTGTCACACAGCAACGACACATAACAGGGCTCTGGTGGGGAGGTTCAGTCCCTACGGCAATACCACCACCCTGGAAGCGTGGGCCAGCATAAGTAGGTGTTACTTTCAAAGCAGCACTCAGGAAAATGCATAGTTAATGTACATAAATTAGTACATAAAGCAGCACTTATTATTTTACTTTTTATTAAAACACACAAAAGCAGAGCAACAAAGCCATGCAACCAGTGGGACGCGTGCCCCGTTCCCGCGCAGCTGACGCAGCACGGCGGTGCCACGGCGGTGCCCGCAGTTCTCAGTGCGGTCTCGGGGCGCTCCTCGGAGATCCGTGGTGAAATAGTGCGGTCTCGGGGCGCTCCTCGGAGATCCGTGGTGAAATTTCACTCTTCCCGCGCAGCGATCCGTCCTGACAACAGCCGCCCACAAACGCACGCAGTGCCGCGCAGCGGGACAACAACGACGCGCGACCAACGGCGCTGAGCTGAGGGCGGGGCGCGCGCTGCTGGGCGGGCAGGTCCGCCGCCATGATGGTGCGGGGGGTGGGGGGCGTGCTTGCTCCGTGCGTTGGCTGTGCTGCGAGGTCTGGTCGTGTGGGCCGAGGATAATAATACAGGTAAGTACCCATCGTCAGTGTATAATTTACGTCTAAAATGCTGCCCATCATCCTCTTCAAACCACACGCTGTTTGTTTTTGTGCCTATGATGGCTTTGTCTACCTTCCCAGCTCTACGTGTGGCACAAGTGTTTGACAGTGGATTATTCGTACTTGTGTTGTTGGGAAATACTACTAATAATCCCATGTTTCTAGGGAAGATTTTGGAAAACTCGAAAAGAAGACGTCCTGAACGGAATTATTTTTTCATTCATTTGAATCAGGGAACATTGCAAGCAGTACCCTGCTGGTAAAACAGGTAGGACTGCATCCAGTAACCTCAGTGAGAAAGTGGCCATTCTTTCCCCCTTATCTTCCTCTGGACACTTGTGTATAGAAAAAGGCAATGCGTGGATCAGTATTGCCTCAGAAAACAAATGAAAAAAAAATTTGAATGTATGAACTTCGAAGAGAAAATCTTTAAAGTTGTGCCGCAATGAAAGTGTCTGGATGGAGGCTTGGAGCCAAGGATAGGTCTGTTTTCAGTTACAGCAGAGCTAGAGAACACTCTAGAGTGTACGGCTTGACCTAGGAGGTACTGAGTAAAGTACAGGCTTTGGAAGGAGAAATGGGAAAATAAAAGAGAACATAAAAGAGATAATCCAGAAGAAAATATAGAGGAAGAAATGTATGGAGGAGGGTAGAAAGAAGACAGACACAAAGTCTCTTAAGAAAGTAAACTGTAGGATCTTGTTAATGGTATGAACTAGTCGTGTGAGAGTGGTAGAAGCAGGAAAAACACACAAAGTGTCACATTTTTCCAAAATAAAATGGTAGCTTTTAGTCTTGACTCTCTTACAATATATTGGTTGAGATTTTGATGTCAGAGAATCACAGTCAGAGAACTGTACAGGTTGGAAGTCACAGCTGGAGAGCATTGGTCCAACCCCTGCTAAAGCAGTTCCCTACTGTAGATTGCATAGGAAGGTATCCAAATGGGTCTTGAATATTTCCAGAGGAGACTACAAAACCTCTCCAACCAGCATCTCCTCCTGGGAGGGAGATGCTCTGTCACCTTTTCGGATCTCTGCTGGACTCCTAGAAGATCCCAGTTTTTTGAACTGGGGAGCCCAGAACTGTACACGGTATTCTGAACACGCCCTCACCTGGGCAGAGTAGAGGGGGAGCATTACTTCAACTCTACCTACTGGCCGCACTCTTTAATGCTCCCCAGAATACCACTGGCATTCTTGTCATATGGGCGCACTGCTGGCTCATGGCCAACCTGTTGCCCATCTGGACACCCTGGTCCTTCTCTGCAGAGCTCTTCTACAAGAGGTCATCTTCCAACCTGTCCTGATGGCATGCAGTTATTCCTCTCCAGATGTAGGTCTCTACACTTGCCCCTGTTGAGCCTTATAAAATTCCTCTCCATCCAGTTCTGCAGTTCATCCACATCTTGAGTAGCAGCACAGCCTTCTGGTGTATCAGCAATCCTCCCAGATTTGTACCATCAGCAAACTGGAACGAGACCAGACCCAGTACTGACTCCAAATAAAATATAATAATGTTTATCATTTAGGCTACTATGGGATATATAAAATATCTTGAGTGGTATATAAAAACAGCAGGACACTTTTTTTCATAATTATGTATCACGCTAAATGGGAAAATACCTTTCTGAAATAGATCACATAATCATTTCTCTTTTAATTATTAAGTGTTTTGGAAAGGAACAGTGATTGCAGACAAAAACACCTATATTAATCTCAGGCTGCAGTGTAGAGTACTAACAAAGTATTGCAGTGATTACATACAGTTAAAGGTTAGCTGAAATGTTCATTAATGAGCAGTGACATTTTTTATTATACTATTGTCAGCAAATTTATGCAGAGGATTTCCTTCACCATCCATAAAACAGGTATAAATGTTTCAAATAAAACATTTTTTCATGGCAAAGCATATAATTCCAATAAATTTAATAAAATTACTCCATTTGATCTGGTTCAGATTGTTTTATAGCTTACAGACAGTTTTGTAGTTTGCTAATTATTTGCTAAACTCCTGTGTTCGATTATGTTTTCTTCACATAATCTGACTGTTCCCATAAATATGCATACTAATATTATTTCAGTATCATTGGCTTACTTGACTTCCAAGCTGTGACTACAAATAAATTGTTTAAAAGTGAAGCAAACAAAGGTATTTGGTTTGATCGTTTTGGCTTTTTACAGTCAGCGGTGGGTTTGTCTCCCCTGCAGAATTAGTCATGATCTGACTATCTTACAGACTAGATATTTTCAAAATTAGAACCTTGAAAACTATCTTATTAAAATGTTGCAAGGCTGATCTTGTTTGTGATAATGCTGCTTTTGCACAATGTTTGTAAGCATCACATCTGCAGCATCCAGTGGGATGGTTTCATCCCTACTGCAGTCCTGTGGACAGTCCTATCTACAGTGGAACAGAATTGCATCAATAATTAATGTGGTTGAGTAAAATAACTCTTTATCTAAGATATAGGTTTATATCTAAGCTCTGATGTGTTTATATAGGGCAAGCTGATTTTTTAGGATATTTCTGGCACAGTATAGGGAATTTCTCATGCCAAGTCCTACTCATATCATAGAGTCATAGAATGGCCTGGGTTGAAAAGGACTTCAAAGATAATCTAGTTTCAATGCCCCTGCCACGGGCAGGGTTGCCAACCACTAGATCAGGCTGCCCAGAGCCACATCCAGCCTGGCTTTGAATGCCACCAGGGATGGGGCATCCACAATTTCTCTGAGTAACCTGTTCCAGTGTGTCACCACCCTCTGAATGAAAAACTTCCTCTTAACATCTAACCTACATCTCCCCTGACTTAGTTTAAAACCATTCCTCATTCTCAGTCACTATCAATCCATGTCATATATATGTCATTCTCTCTTCTGTTCATATGCTCCCTTCAAGTACTGGAAGGCCACAGTGAGGAGCCTTCTCCTCTCCAAGTTAAATAAGCAAAGTTCCCTCAGCCTTTCCTCGTAGGAGAGATGCTCCAATCTTCTGATCATCCTAGTGTCCCTCCTCTGTATCTTTTCCAAGAGCTCTGCGTCCTTTGTGTGCTGGGGGCCCCAGACCTGGATGCAGCACTCCAGATGGGGCCTCAAAAGAGCTGAGTAGAGGGGGACAATCACCTCCCTCTCCCTGCTGGCAATCCCTTTTTAATGCAGCCCTGGATATAGTTGGCCCTCCAGGCTGCAGGTGGTCATTGCTGATTCATGTCCAGCTTCTCATCCATCAGGACCCCCAAGTCCTTCTCCCCAGGGCTGCTCTCCAGTTCTTCCCGCAGTCTGTATTAACAGTTGGGGTTGCCATGGCCCATGTGCAACACCTTGCACTTGGCCTTGTTGAACTTCATTAGGTTCACATGGGCCCATTTCTCCAGGCTGCCCCTCTGGATGACTTCCCTTCCCTCCAGTGCATGGACTGCACTGCTGAGATTGGTGTTGTCTGCAGACTTGCTGAGGGTGCACTTGATTCCACTGTGTGTGTCATTGATGAAGATGTTAAAGAGTCCCAAGAGTGACCCCAGGGGAACACCCCTCATGACTGGCCTCCACCAAGATGTATAACTGTTAACTTATCACAACTCCATTGGCTGTGACCAGCCACCAGTTCTTAATTTGTTGAACAGTCCATCCTTCAAATCCATACCTCTCCAATTTAGAGAGAAGGATGTGGTGAGGGACCATGTCAAAGGCTTTGCAGAGGTCCAATTAAAAAATATCTTTCATCTTAATGTGGCTCTGGTTGTCCTCTCCCAGTTTTGTTGATTCTCTGGAAAGTACTGCTTGCCTTGTGATTCACAGTCAATATAGTTATGTAATGTTTCATAAAATTAGTATCTGTGTTACATCATGAAGTTTGAATGCTGCTGCAGCTACACTTTTCTTAACGTAGAACAGTTGGTGCTTGACTAATTCAGTCAAGATGCAGTTTCTGTTCTCAAGGTCAGCTTCAGTGTTCCTGAACGGTAACCCATATGTGAGAGCTGGCTTTCCGAGTTAATCATCTCCGAGTTAGCAGTCAGGAGGCTTGCAAATGTTTTTTAAATTCATGTGTTGTTACTGCCCGCATCAGCCCTAGCTGTAGGAGGAAAACTGCATACAAACTCATGTGTTGCTCTAAGCAGAATTCTGCTGAAACCCTCACAAATGCAGTTATGGTATTATTTTTATAATTTTGCCAGCTCTTCAATATTTTATCTGCACAAATAACAGACTCCATCTATGCAAGGTTGCCAGAATCCTGTCACATACAAGGGACTTTGATCAGGTTACACTATTTTTGTCAAGCTTGTGCTTGGTCAATTGAAGAATGTACCCACTGCGCAGCTTTAGTTTTTAGGTGCAAACAGCAGTACAACTCTGCTTTGTTTGCAGTCAGCAGTTGTTCTGCAAAGCATGAGCGGCTTGGAACTACATGATAATATCATTTTCATAAGCACTAATTGAGCAGTGCTACTATTTGTACCTGTTTCCTGATTTTTTCAGTAATGGCAATCAGCAAGACAAGTCAGCACTTCTGAGAGCATCTGAGTTATACCTCTGGTGCACACATTTCAAAGCATAGCAGCTTTTATAAGAAAAGAAGCATCAGGGAGTAATAAAAGTATAATTGATTTAAGTTAGTTTTAACTCTGTGTCCCTGTTAAGTATAATCATAGCTCCATTTTCATAATGCGATTGTATACAAAAGGAACTTACCAAGCATGTCTAATTTTAAAAGGAAAAATAAAATAGAATTATAGAATTGCAAAAACCATGCCATAACATACAGCTCTGCCCTAAAAATTTTCAGCAATAGCAAAGTTAAAGCTTCAGTGAATTCTGAATTTCCAGAACAGATAGCAGAACTGTTCTGAGCAGACCATCCTATTTGAAATTCAGCTGTGTTGACTTGTTTCACCTTTCCTTGATGAAACACAGATCTGTTCCCTTTCTATTAAGCAACTTCAGTCCTGTTTTCTCTGCCTTTCTATTCTTCTCTTAAATACAACAAAGTAATGACTCAGTTTTCCAGTGTTGCAGGACTAACCAACACGTTCCTGGACCTAATCAAAGTACAACATTTGATGCAACTGCTTTCACAAAACAAAATCCTCTCACAGTGAAACAGACACAACTCTGAAAATAAATGATACTAAAATAACAGCATGTTGTACATTCAAATAAAAAGACTGGCTGCAACTGCTGCAGGTTACATGTAGAGGTAACTCTGTAAGTAACCCTCAACTCTTTGACAGTACTGATTAATATAAGCTAATAGTTTAACCAAGGAGCTTTGCAGCCTCTACAAATACACATAAAATTGAGAAATATCAAAGATTAACTGTTGTAAGAGATGCCACTTTTAAACACTTATTGTGGAGAATTTAGTATATTTGGCCTAGATGTCTCTAGAAGATCATGACACAAAGAATGATGTCTTGCGTCATCACCAACCAGAATACCCCAGTGTTCTATTAAGCAAAATAAAAGCACTTTGTTATCTGAAGAGAACTTCAACAACTGATTGCAGGGAAAATGATTTATTATAAATACTGAAGGACTGGTTCTTTATCAAGTTAACTGCAGCATCAATCTAGTTTAATTTGTATTTTAAGTCATTCTGCCTGAAACAGTCCCCAGCAACTCATCTGAATGCAACCTAAATTACAATTACAAGAGGAATACCACTGAAAACATTTGTCTTGGCTAACTATGATCCAAAAGCTCATTTGGAAGCACCTGCAAGCAGTGTTTGTTGCCAAATAGAGAAGGCATGATTATGTTTCATTTGACAGTACGGAATTTAAAACTTTTGCAGAACAAAGAACTTTTTGTAACCATGACTGATTATAATTACGAGTAGTTCAGCACTGCTGAAGTACCTTGGAATGCTCATTGTTTAACCTGGAAACAATCTGAATTAAAGCATAGTGTTAGCATTGCCTGAGAATATGCACACAAAAAAGAATCTCATTGGTTTAATCGCTAAAATTTTGCCTTTGGGAATAAGTAAAATTCTTGCAGTCAGAAAGCTGTTCTGCTGTAAGTTTGAAGCAAAATAATTAAATAAGTAAATAAAAAATCTAACAACAGGAAATACTTACACCAGACCTGGTAAGATAATCCAAAACATTGGAAAAAATTGCTTTTTCTCAGAATGTACATGGATTGACTGTCGTGAATACTCAACTGTGAATTTGGCTTTCCTTTAGGTTGTTAAGAAAAAGCTTCAGATGTGATATGGTACAGAAAATGTAATGCTGTTGTACCAAAATACTAAAAATGTTTGACACTTCAAAGATACACTTGTTATTCCAAGGTGATATACTGTACCAAGGGTAACTTTATCCCAGCCAAAACCAGGACAACCAAAACAGTCTTCATTAATATCACCTGTTCTCTCTCAAAACACACAAGCAAAAAGCTCAGCTATATTTAAGGTAAAACTTCATTTCCTGAAACTTTTAAGGCAGTCTTTCAAATCATGATACTTTTATCTATCTTCAGTCAAGTGTAGACAAATACAACAATTAACTTTAATGCCACATGCAGAAGTTGAAAAAACTACCCAGAAGAAATTAATTAATTGAGAAGGGAATAATGATAGAAAATTTGTATCGGTCTTTCACACAGTTGAGTCTGTGAGAGCATACAGCTGTTGTAGCCTGTGCTTCCTTGTAATCTTAGATTACTACCTGCAAGAAGGATTCGACATTATTGGATCTATTTCTTTGCAATGTGGAGTTTGCTTGGACTACATATTCTGAAAAGTGAGAAGCCCAGTCCAATAGGGGTTATTACTGGTGAGGATTAATCGTTTAATTCCTTTCATGTTTTTGATAGTTTAGATCCCATCAAAGCTGAGTGTTAAGTGGTGGGCCTTCACATTGCTACTGAAACAGTCAAAACCTAAAGCGCTGTCCTCCTAATTTGGCCTCTGATTCAGCAGGTGATCATTTCCTTACCCATGGATTGCATTCTCAAGTGACAGAGTAGTGAATGACATCTGTTACTCAGCCGTATTAGAGGTGCGGACACCTCTAATATGGTTAACCTCCCCATATATGGGACATATTCTCGCAGTTCAGTACTGGGAGAATATGATATAGGATAGATGAAGAACCCTACTGCTCATTCGATAATTAGCAGAATCAGAGGTGGGCGGGTTTCTAAGCAGCATCAGTACTCCAGAGATACAGACCTAATCAAATAGACACAGCCCAATACAACAGTACCTTAGTCAGAAACAAAAGTCAAAGACATCTGTACATAACTGCTTGTTGCTACTGTGCCATCTATCTTGATCACTACTGGACACTGTAGAAAAAAAACAAACATGACTGAAGTGATTGAAAAATGTGTTGTCATTCAGTAGCCATGGTAGCATATATAGTGTTCCATTTCCTCTTATGTCAGACTTCAAGAAGTTCCCTCTTCGTCAGAGTAAAGGATATTAGAATTTCTGCTTACACTTCTGCAGCTCCAAAATAAAGCACTTCTTCAATGCAACCACTTATTTCCTTGAAACGAATTATTGAAGAATGAGGTACATAGAAGCATTAACTCTTTATCATTGCTGAAAATGGCTACTGTCCATTGTTTCTGACCATGTCCTGTGGAAAACAGCTTTTCAACAGTCAGATCCAGGATGGTCTTAAAACTGTAGACAAGGTGTTCAGTTAAGGACAGATATGGGCACTGTCCTCAGCTGGAATATCAGACTCCTCTAAATAGCTGTCTGAATTGTGACTTCTGTGGCCATGAATCAAGAATACTAAAAATTCTTCCATTACACAGTAATTGATATCAACACTGAAGAGCTGACAATACAGACATAGACTCATAGAATCATAGGGGTTGGAAGGGACTTCAAGAGATCATCGAGTCCAACCCCCCTGCCAAAGCAGGTTCCCTACTCCAGGTCGCACAGGTAGGCGTCCAGGCGGGTCTTGAATGTCTCCAGAGAAATGGTTCAGCTTTTCTTTACAAGCTGGATTCCTACTGGAATTACACATCTTACTTTGAATTAAGGGTAACTCTTTCCTAAATGTTGGCTGAAGGAAAGTAACAGGTGGTGTGAAACAGTCATGACTGAACAATTCTAATCATCAATAGCTGAAGGTGGGAGCATTAGCTGTGTCTATACCTGAGTGTAGACACAAGTCCTGGGGAAGGAGGAGTCAAAACCTGTACTCTCTTCTTCGAAGAAAGGATTTGAACTTCACATTGATCCAGACCACATTTACTTGTCACACCTAGGAGTTTCAACTCTATCCTCACCTTTTGCTTCTACTAGCACATAAGGTATGTATTGATGAGCATCAGGTCTAGTAATGCATCACTTCTGGTAGGGCTGTCCAATACCTTGATCTGGAAGTTATCCTCAACACACTGCAGGGGTCTCCTAGATTGCTTGTTCAGTACTGCTTTCATAGCAGGCAGTCAGGCACCTTAAACCTCCCGTAAGGTTGTGCGCCTGAAAGCACCATTCATCTTGTAGTCAAAGCAAGAAAGAATGGTCAACAGGTTCTTTTTGACCAGGCAACCTTTAGCAGATCCCAATCCCTGATGTCCTTCATTGGTCTGGTCCCTGTCTTAACCCACAAGCTCTTCACCTAGTCATAGCTGTTTCTCTAAGGCAGCTCCTCCCTCTCTGTCCACTTAACACAGAGGGCAACTCCCTCAGCCCTCCTACCCTGTGCATCCCTTCTAAAAGGCTTGTAGCTCTCCTGTAGTTTCTTATTTACTGTAATTAATGACTGAATTGGGCCTAAGGAATGCATGTCTGAACCCTAAGCAGAAAAGCTTTCTGGAACAGCAGAGTTCCAAAATTTTAAGTTAAATCTTTCTAGGAAGACATGCTTTTTTAAGCGATTCTGATTATTTAATTGGATATAGTATTTGTGTTATGAAAAATAATAGATATTTAATCTCTTCCAGAGCTTGCTTGCCTTCATAGACTAAACTGTCCTCGTTTTCTTTGTTTTGCTGTTGTTTTTAAGGAAAAAAACCCAAACAATAGAAAACTACCAACACACCAGCTACTTAGTGGTTAATATTTTTTTTATTCTTCAATTTATACTATCACAGGAGATTGACGAAGATCTCGATTAATGACTTTTTAAAAAGTACTTCCCACCTCAAAAGATTTTATATTATAAACGAAAAGGATAGTAAAATACAAAATATTTAGGAACAAACAAACAAAAGGACCATTCTAAAAAACCCTGAATAATTAAGGAAAAAAAAGTCAACGTGTATGCAAGTCAGACATTAGCACTAGACTTCGAATGGAGGGCATCTGAACAAGCAGTTTAAAACAAATAAAAGTCAATGTTTCTGGACAACACCTACCAGGATCTATAATTATACATAATAACCGATTAAGTAGGCAAAATTAAATGCACTTCAAAAATATTTTTCTTCCTTAAAAAATTAAACATAAAACAAACAAAACAGTAGAGCTAAAAAAGCCTAGAAAAAATGCTAAAACTTAACACCGGACTGTTCTCACTCCCCCCTCACCCTCAAAGTTGTCGTGTAGAACACCATTGAGCCTTTTTACAGCAATTTTCAGCAGATACATAAGTATATCTTCCCCATAAGTATATCTTCCCCATAAGTATATCTTCCCCATAAGTATATCTTCCCCATAAGTATATCTTCCCCATAAGTATATCTTCCCCATAAGTGGAAGTACTACTGATTTGTTTTGTTTTAAAAGTGTACATGAAGACTACACTACTCGTGGAAGGCTTCCAGGCGTATCCTGTTTGGATCTTCTGGATGTCTCAGGACAATCCCACTTCGCAGTAGCAGCTCCAGATAAGGTGGCCAAAATGAGTCATCAACTGTTACATAGGGTTCATGTGGTGTGCATATTAATTTGTTCAAGAGCACCTGTAGTTCAAGACCAAAAGTAGAAAACTTAGAACATGTTGTGGAAATTAGAACTAGAATTCCCCTTCTATCAATAATAAGTTTGTCACTGCATATAAAAAAAAAATCCTCAAAGGAATTCTAGACAATGTAACTATAGATGCCTAAGAAATATGGATGTGAATGCAGCAGGAAATCCTTACATAATTGAGAGAGACTTTCGGAAATAATCTGTCTCATAGCCATAACTGACTTACTACCAACGATCATAAAAACCTATACCAGTGGAAATGTAAACTGTCACCACTGATTAAATGTGCCTCCCACCACCTCACTGTGCTCACATGTGCTGTTTGGTCTTCATAAGTATTCAGGAAATACTGATGAATGTCAGTAGATAACATTTTTTTTCAGACAGAGAAACTCAGTGCCGCATCTTTGCTCCATACACATGTCCATGTCAGACGTCATTTTGTCAGTGCCCTTCTGCTGCTGTCTGTCACACGGCAATAACATGTAATACAGTACTGGTGGGGAGGTCCAGCCCCTATGGCCATACCACCAACACCTGCCTCTGACATTGTGAGCAAACCAAATCAAAAAGAGGTGGCACTACTTTTAGAGCAGCCTTTCTATCATCAGCAGACTTGTTGAGGATGTACTCTACTGCTTCATTCATAGAGCTGCTGAAGATATTAAACAAGACCAGATGCAGTACTAACCACTGGGGAACAGTTAGCTACAGGCCTCCATCTAGATCGCACCACTGATCACAGCTATCTGAGCTCTACTCATCAGTCAGTTCTCAATCCACCTCACTGTTTTCTTGTACATCCCACACTTCCTATGCTTACCTATGAGGATATTATTACAGAATGTGAAAAGCCTTGCTGAAGTCAAAGTAGGCATCATCCACTGCTCTCCCTTTATCCACCCAGTCATGACATCATAGAAAACTACCAGATTGGTCAAGAATGATTTCCCCTTGATGAATCCGTGTTGACTACCCCTGATAACCTCTGCTTTGACCTGCTTGGTGATGGCATCCAGATTAAGTTGCTCCATTGCTTTCTCAGGGACAGATGTGAGGCTGACAGGCCTGTATTTTCCCAGGTATTCTTTCTTGCCCTTTTTGAAGACTGGAGTGATGATGGCATCCCGCTGGTCTTCAAGGCACCTCTCCCATTTTCCATTTCCTTTCAGAAATGATAGAGCAGTTCTGCAATTGCTTCTGCCAGCTCCCTCCCTGCAGGTGTATCCCACAGAGGCCCATGGATTTCTGTGTGTCATGTTTCCCTAGTCAATCTCTGACCAGATCCTCCTTGGCCAAGGCAAAAAGTTTTCTGCCCCAGATTATCTCTCATCTTCAAGGTCAAGAATTCATGAATGGCAATCTTAGCAGTAAAGAATGAAGCAAAGAAGGTATTCAGTAACTCTGCCTTCTCAATGCCCTCCATTACCGGAGAACCCACCTCATTCAGCAGCAGGGCCTAGGCTCCACTTGCTGTTGATATACTTAAGCAAGCCAATAGACCAATCAGTCCGGAGCGTGGAGGAAGTGGTACTTGAATGTTAACCAGCTTTCATGCAAATTCTTAAAACCACTTCTTGTTTGCATATGACAAGTACCGTACAACAATTCACCACCTCTCAATACTTACTCTTTGGTTTCTTCCTTACCTAAATACACTATTAGTTAAGAGAGACTGAAAATTAAAATCAGTTTCGACTTTCTTTTTGTGCTCTTGAAGACTGAGTTTATGTCCTCATAATATTGGTCACATGGAATGCATACTTACAGATAATTTAATTTTGCCTATTCTGTTGTGCTTTCTTTATTAAGCCTAGCTACTTCATTATTCTATTGAGTTTGCAGAGTCCTACCTTTCCTAGTTCCAGTAAGTACAAAATACACTGCTTGCCTCTTTCTTGCTGTTGAAAAATGCATAAAATCAGTTTCCCCACCTAGTACTATTAAAAATTTTTTTTTTTTTTTAAAGAACACTCTAAAGAACTGCTCTAGTTTATATATTTTGTACTCATTATATATTTTGGCTCCAAAGCTGAGTCTTTACTCCAATCACACTGCTGTAGGTGAGTTGTTGCTTAGTCTTCTTTGAAATCTTATATTCCGAAATTGTATTTATGGCCATTTACATACATGTATATTTCAAATATATTTCAAATTTTAAACATGTTTAATTCTAAATCTGATAGTAATAATTCTTAAACTGTTCAAAGGGAGAAATATTTTATTTATAATATATGAAAAATGTAGCTTACTAGTGGAATAAAAATTAGTATAATAAAAATTTTGAAGTTTGCATGATGAATAAGTCTACAGCTTGCTAAGGTACTTTTTTACTAATTTAACAAAGCAGGTGTTAATATATGTGAATAATGGAAATGTACACACCTAGTCTGTAAAAATGGATTTATTAAAGATGTACACTTTCATTATTCAAGAAGCAAGCACATTAAGGAGGTGTCATTATGAACACATGCTTATGTTGTAATCCTGGGTATCTATGACAGTTCTACAACAGTAACTCTGTAATTACAATATAAATATGACAGCATTTGTCTTTTTAAGAAACTATTATCTGTATCTAAGCAAATGGTTTTGAAACTAGAACCAAGTTGCTCAATAGAATTAAAAAAAAAAAAATCACAACCACCATCACCATAAAATAAAGATAAGGGACATTCACAGTTTAGGCCAACATGGCTAAAAATATCTGAATTTCTGGAACTAATAAGTTCTTTCACATGGAAATCAGACACTATTTGGATGAGTTCACATTTTAAGGAGACTAATATTATCAGAAATAAATAAGAAGAGCAATTTGTTTTCCGTAGGGAATACATCTATATCAAATTCTCGAGTTTGTTTTCAAACTCTGTCTAATTTGACATTAATAGGCATGCTGAGATACTTCAGGCATGTAAAATGATTTTGATGATGTAAGTAAAAGTCTGGCCTTTAAACTAAAGTACAACAATGTCATAGTGACCGGATCATAGCATCTTAACAACAGAATGTTATTCATCAAATTTTCTTTCAAGAGAATTTTTTTTTTCTGTGAGGTTTTACACATAGATTCTTACAACTATCTGAAGAATAAGGACGGAGGACAGAAAGGATATTACTTTTAAGACTAGATGGAACAATGCTAGTGAAAAGATTTAATACTCCTTCAGAATTATGCTTGGCAATTCAAAATCTTAAGTTGTACCATAATGAAAAATAAGCACTAATACTAGCATAAAATCCATTAGAAATATATGAATCAAGACCCACTGATTTCCTCGTAGGAGAGAAGATAATCCAGTTAACAGATATACTACTTAGTTCTCCTATAACTGATGGTGCATTACTTTTTAGAAATACTTGTATTTAAACAGTACAAAACAGCACAAAATGGAATGGTTTGACATCTTCTCTTAGCCAAAGCACGTTTTCCCTCAAATGAACCTCTTAAGACTCTTAAAACTTCTATAAAATATACAGAAATAAGGGGTAAATCATTTTTGCTGATGAAACTGAAGACTTCGTTATCTAGTCTCATAAAAATGTGGAGGTTTAATTTGATAGAAATTAAAATAGATATTTAAAATTCCAAAACATTTCACTTTTAAACTGTCTAAACAGTATGTCATGTTGTTATCTTATTAATAGATTGCAAACAGATCTAAGTATTAGAAAATCACTTAAAGCTCTACGTAATATCTTCTTACCTCTAAAATTTCATGCATTGTTATCAGTTGTTCAGATGGCTCTTCAGAGTATTTCTGCAAATATAAACCCTCCAGTCAAATTAACAGAAAAAAAAAAAAACCACCATCAAAACCCTCAAAACAAAAGATTCAGGACAAGGAAAATCACATTATTATTTGATAGTATAGTACAAAACAGATGAAGACACAGGCTTTTGTTCAATCATAATACAAGGTAGGATTTGATAATACATTTGTCAGTGCAGTATTGTGAACTTCAGTATTCTAATTACTTTAAAAATCATTACATTTAATCTTAGATGACTGTAATATAGCTACCTACATTGAAATTAAACCAAGTACATCATATTTTAGACGTAGTATAATGCAAAACATTCTGTTAATGAGCTGTTATAAAAACAGCTTTAACATCAGAGAAATGTTTACAGTAAGCTGCAAATCTGACACAGCTTCAGATTATAGTTTACAGTGCCTTAATATTTCTTCATGACTTCCAAATTAGAATTTATTTTACCCCTTCAAAAAAAAATTGTTCAAGTTTAAGAGAGAATCATAAAATTCTCTGTCCAGCCATACATCAGAAAATTAAAATAAAAACAATGTCAGTACAACTGTGCAGTTGCTTATTTAACCTGGTTCTTTTTTCAGTTTTTTCAACTTTCCATATTCACACTGAACACAGAAGTAGAAAATAATCCAGAAGTGCTAGCTGCCTACTAAGCACTGTGCAGAACATTATACGAACTACAGTTCTGGAACAGAAGAGGAAAAAAAAAGGCAATAATTCATGAAAGGAAAATTCTGGCTCCTTCATTACAAAGAGGACATACTGCTTGCTCCAAAGAAATCATGCACAAGTCATGGCTGAGCCAGGGCTCAATAATGTATATCTATCTGCCTTTATATTGATACTAGGCTAAGGAAGTGGAACCTATTGTGAGAAGCTGCAAAAACTCCCAAGGAAGAATCATAAAGATGCGTCATGGCCTGGGCTGTAGTCAAAAATACTACTTCAGCAGTCAGTTAACTGAGTTCGATATTTGTGTGTCAAAGGCAAAGTTATCTTTTTACTCCAGAAATTAACAGAACTGATACATAAATAATAAAATCTTAAGGATGTTAGTATAAAGATGTTTGCATTCTCCTAGAGCTAGCAAATGTATTTTCCTATTTTTATAATATATGTAATAAGTATTGTTTATAGTATTATATTACTTAGATATTAAGTGTTACTAATTTTAATAAATATCTATAATCAATTAATGCACATAAAGTCACTTTTAAGCCAGATGATCAACATCTATTCATTTAAACTGAAAGATCCCTTCTTCATTTATGAGAGATTTGCATAAAATGTATTTCTGCACATGACTATTCTTAACTAAAGAAAAAAAATGAATCTAATACTTTTTCTAAGATTTAAAATGCAAGACAATTCTTACCTCAATCACTAGCTATACTAAAGGTGCCTGTCAGAGCGTGGCAACAGAAGCTAACTATGATTGATCTTTAATCCCAGCCTCAATTGCTGGTGTCTGATGGAAGGCAGGTAGAACTCCAAGTCAGGTTTACAGCAGTTCACTCTGCTTTTAATTGCATGAGCTCATTCACAGTCACACAGAACTACTAGAAGCTTCTATGAAGTCAAACAAAACAACTAACAGAATTAAGAGTTAAAATAACAGAATCATTAAGGTTGGAAATACAAATAATATCATATAGTCCAAATAGCAACCAATGCCTGTGACCACTCCAGACTATGTCACTCAGTACATCTACCTTCTTTCTGAAAACCTCCAGGGATTATGACTCCACCAAGGTCACGCTCCAGTATTAAGGAGTGAGACGAGGTTCTTAGATTATGTATATACCCAGCATGAGATTAAGAAGCAATGGTTCAAATGTTGGTCTGACCAGTTTATTACCAATACTGACCAGGGAGATGGGGAAGGTGGACACTGTTACCAATAAGGGTGATGGGGAAGAGAAGGCGAGCGATAGGAAAGATAGCAAGGGTTTGTACAACACAGGGAAAGTCAGCAGCCAGGATCCCAGAGGCGGTCTGGTTGCAAGCGGCTCCAATGGTCCGAGGCAGAAGAGCAGGGGTGGCAGAAGCGGGGAGAACAGCAGCAGCGACAGGCAGCCTTGAGCAGCAAGCAGCTGTCCTGGAGAAGTGGCACCGGGTCAGTGCCGGAGAAGCAGTGAGGGGTCAACCCCAGCAGCGAACAGTGATCAGCTCGTGAGGTCTCTCCAAAGAGAAGGCCTCTCCGAGAAGCATCAAGCAGTGATCAGCTCAGGAGGTCTCTCCTAAGAGAAAGCTTCTCCAAGAGGAAGCCACTCCAGAGAGAACCCTCCAACCTCGTGGCTGCAGGACCCCTCTATTTATCTCCCAGATTTCTCCAGTCTACGTGAGGAACCCCTCCTGCTTGGGCGTCAGGCGGGTATCGCCTGAGATGGTTATCCCTCCCTGGAGATGAGTTCCACAAAAGAGTGTTCAACGGCCACTGAGCTGCATCTTAAGTTGCCCCAAGACATGCCCATCAGCTTGTCCCATAGACAAGGGATTTCACAACCCCTGCCCAGGACTAGCTTGGACATGTTCGGACATGTTAAGCAGCAAACTTTGAGGCAATGGTATGAAATAATAGTCTCTTACAACCACTTCCCTGAGCAGCCTGTTCCACTGCATTTCCACTCTTATAGAATTTTTACCCTGGCACAACTCAAGGCCATTACCTCTTATTCTGTCACTAGTGACCTGAGAAAGGAGGCTGACCCCCAGATAGCTACAACCTCTTTCAGGTCATTGTGAAGAGTGATTAAGGTCTTCTGAGTCCCCTCCAAACTAAACAATCCTAGTCACCTCATAAGACCTGTGTTCCAGACCCTTCACAGCTTCATTTCCTTTCTGTGGGAACACTCCTCACTTTCTTATAGTGAGGAGCCCAAAACTGAACACAGTACTTGAAGTGTAGCCTCAGCAGTGCCAAGTACAGAGGAAAAAGGTACTTAACAACTGTGTAATCAAGCTGATAAGAGATGTGAATAATGCCTTCTTTTGAATCCAGGCAGCATCAAATTCTGCTGCTAATGCAGACAGTTTTTATTTCTGACACATTAAGGAAGATGTCTTTCTCCAGCCTTTACAGATAATTTTAGATGCTGACTATAGGGGACCAGTAGCTGAACCACTAAGAAGCAATTACATTGAAAGATACAGAAGAAGATACAAATTCACAAGGACTGGAAAGAAAAACAAGACTCATCAGAACATAACCTGTGTTTAAGAGTTCAATGAATGTAAACAAAACTAAAAATAAAACCTTGATTGGAAATTTATCAAAATAAGTCTTAAGTAAAAGCAAATAAAGGTATAAAGCAATCTTCTGTGGGAAAGTGTAGATTAATCCCAAAGACCTTGGGTGATGGGATTTCCTTTAAAATAAGGAAAACTGCATGGAAAACAGAGTGCAAAAACTAATAATTTCTAACAGTGTGAGGAAGGCCAAGAACTGAATTTTGCGCTGGGTGAGAGATTCTTAACGTAAGTTGTTCCTCAGAATTCTGAAACACATACATGAATATGCCATTTCTTCCATTTGAAGCTTAGCAGGAGATGACTATGAGGAACTTGATCCAATCTTGAAATTGGCCTTGCTGATAGGGCTGGACAGGAAGAACTCCAGAGATCACTTCCAGACCAGATTTTTATATGAATCACATATAGAGTAGCAAATGAACCTGTGTACCTCATTATATGAAACACATTTTTAAAGATATGACACCCATGGGGAGAAAAGTGAACAACAGCTTACAATGCAACTAGGAAAGTAACCGGTATTTGAATGAACAACCTAAAACCTGCAAGACAAGTACGAACCAGCACATGGGAGATGAGAGATCAGGTTGAAATGAGGAAATAGATCTGACTGAAGGAAGACTGTTAATTAAGTCATGGATTCTTAAGTCATAGATTCATAGAATCATAATCACTGAAGTTTAATTTCTTAATGGTGACAAAAAAGATGTAGGTTGTCCTGGTTTCAGCTGGGACAGAGTTCATTTTCCTCATAGTGTCCGGTATGATGCTATGTCTTGGCTTTGAGAGAAAAATAATGCTGATAACACACAAATGTTTTAGTTGTTGCTGAGCAGTACTGTACAGAGCCAGACACTTCAGTTTTTCAGCTTCTTGTACTGTCATGTCAGTAAGCGGGCTGGGGGGAGCAAAAGTGATGGGAGAGGACAGAACCAGGACAGCTGACCTGAAAAGGCCAAAGGGATTTTCCATAACATGTGGTATCTCCAGTCAACTGCAAAACTGGGGCAAGTTGGCCGGGTTGGGACACACACTGCCCCGGGACTGGCTGGCAGGTGGTGTGCAATTGCATACTGTATATTTGTGCTATATGTGTGTATATATACACAATAAAATTATAATTTCTATTATTTCTCTTTTTCTATCTTAGTAAATAGCTTATATTTCATCCTATGTGTTATATGTTTTTTTTTCCCCCTGCATTCTTTCCCCCATTCCACTGGGAGGGGGAAGTGAGCGAATAGCTGCGTGGTGTGGAGCTGCCAGGTTAAACCACAAAAGTAGGGTGAACAGCATTTACTAACAGCAAGACTCTGGAAAGCACTGGTTTGGAGAAGAACTGAAATACAGTACAAGAAGATGTGGATGACTTCAGAGATGATCACTGTGTCTCAAAGGCCGCATCTGGTATTTCTATGTGCTAAATATGTACTATGTAAATCCAAGATACTTTACTAGAAACTCATGTCTCATCAGTTAGAAATATCAGGAAGAAAAAAGACAAAAGTGTATTATTTTGTTTTTGTGAAGAATAAAAGCAATAATGTTTTGTTTATAACATTGGTTTCTACCAGATTACAAAAAAATAAAAAAAAAAACACAAAGTCGTAAAGGAACCAAATATAGACAGTATTAGGATAAGCCAGAGAAATAAAAATCTCTCTCATAAGAAACAAACAGAAAAATTTACTCTTTCAAATCATAAAACAAAGAAAAAGAAGGGATAAGACCACTATCTATTAATGTATTAGGAAAGGAAAATACAAGAAAGAAGAAGCTATTCTAAGGACAATACTGGTGTAAGAATATATGGATGTCTATTAGACATAAGTAAATTTAAGACTGTAAATTAGTAGAGTTACTAACCAGGATATTGAAACGCTAGAACAAACACCAATAGGAAGAGTAGTAACCAAAAAGAATTAAAAATGAAGATCAGAATATTCTAGAAATTGTATGATGTGGTTGTCTGCAATAACAAGTAACTAGATTCAAGAATTCTATTTCTGTGTTCTAAGTGTGCATGAAATCCAAATCAACCCCTACCTTCTTTATAGCTTTTTTCTAATCAGTCTTTTAAATAGGTTTATTTTTACTGCAGACTTTGAATTTATTATGCAAAATACTCCCTGACTGCCTATTTTCCCTAAACTTTAAGATAATTTTTGGCCCAGTTTTCCTGAAAAGGAACTGATGGTTAACATTATAAACTATACTGTAATTATAAACACTTGTCCTTACTACTGTTCCAAAATCATTGTTAGGCAATTAAAATTTGCTTTGCCAAGGAAAATATGAATTGACTTGCCTAGTCCAGTAAAAAAAAAAGGAAAAAAAGAAGCAATTTGGAGTGAACCCCAAATCATTTTCAGATTTGGCACAGCTTTTAGTGCATCTTATTGGGTAAAGACTATATGTATAAAAAAAAATTCAGCTGGAACAGCCTTAAATAATACACACCAAGATGAAATACATTGATGAAATATAAAAGATCAGTGGTAAGAATATATTTATATTTCAGAATAACTGAAGATTCTGTACCAGTGACTTGAACAAAATATTATATCTAACGAAATAAAAATGAAGCATTCCAAATGTAAGTTAGGAGACAAGCAAACAAAAAACAAACCACCACAAAAAATACAAGAACAATAGAATAAGCACACCAACTCAACACTTTACCTTCTTTTTAGCGTTTCCATTTTTCTCTGGAAGGGGAAAATGTTCTTCTAGGAACTCACCCAAAGCATTCATGAGTTTTTTCTTATATTCCTTTAATTCCGACATTTGTTTTTTCAGTTCTTGAAATACTCTAGTAGCCAATATAATAGTAAAAGCATATCAACAGAATATCAAATTCAAAGAAATGTTTTTTCCTCAATTAAAAAAAGGCACTTATATTCTATTGTTAAAAGATCATCTTATTATTTGTTATATTTTACAAAGGAAGCAGTAAGTTTAAGTATTTGTTTGGTCACATACTTTTGATGAAATATAAATTGTTTAATATGAAAAATTTGGCATTACAGCAATACCTTTTTTCAGAATCTGTTACAGCCTCTTTTTTCATTTCTTCTTCCACTTCTTTAAAGGTGTATAGTATTTGCTCCTGTTCATCATGCCACTGCTGCTCTCTTTGAAACATGAAAAATAGGAAGTAGTGCAATTGATAAATGCAATGCAGTTTTCCCTAAACAATTCTTAAGTCACAATTATTGTATTACCTTTTCAGATCTTCTTTCAGCTTTTCATTCTTTGACAAAACTGCTGACAGCACTATTTCCAGTTCTTTCTTTATTCTCTGCAACTATTAAAAAAAAAAGTAAAAATAAACCTATGATTTCCAGATAATTTAGGGGAAGATAAGCATTAGAACAATCACAATGCCTATAGAAATATCCTGACTAGCTTAGCAGCAGTCCACCACAGCAGCAGCTGCAGGAAAACATAGGAGCTGCATATAATTTTTAAAAATTTAAGCAAGAAGTTATTTATTAACAGAAAAAGAGACTTACCTCTTCTTCTCCTAATAACAGGAGTACCTCTGGATTAGTAGAAATTACTGAAAAATATAATGAATTGATTTTTATGTGTTTCAGTCACTTTAGTGAGAAAAAAGCATTGTGTGTGTATATATATATATATATATATATATATATATATATATATTTAAAATTCATGAACAAGAAGAGGTACATGATTTTGAAGTGCAAAGTATGTATTTCAAGATAAGCAAGCCTGAGCTGTCGGCGGAAGAGTTTCCAACAATGCAGGAAATCAAATTCCTCGTCTTCAAATTCACTCTAAAACAGGCTCATTAAATCACTGAACAACTGTCAGAAGGTTTGTTATTAGTCTAACTTTACTTTTAAATGTAAACTGAGTTTGTACACTGGTTTTTCTGTTGTACACAAAAACTATTTTATTAGAACTTAATTAGAACTTATTCAAATAGAATATTTAGCCAAATTTTCTACAGACCATGTGCTCATATTTTGCAAATATCTAATCTAGGTTACGCAGAGATTCAAAATTTCTCAGAATTTCTCATACATCAGTTGTATTTGGAAGGGACCTCAGGAGACTGTGCCATACAACACTAACTCAAAGCAGGATAAACTGAAAGAGAATGTCCACTAGGATTTTTACTATCACTAAGTATGGAGAACCCAAAACCTTCCTAGGCAACTTGCTCAAGTAAACAGTAAAAAGGTTTCTTAATCTGTTTAAATGGGCTTTCTTCTATTTCAGTTAGTCATCATTAGCCTTTGCCCACTCACTGAATAGTACCAAGTCCGGTTTTTTTTTCTTCTTTCCTTTATTATTGCAGGTATTTATACACACATCGGTAAGATTTCATCAGTCTAAACAATCCAGCTGTCCTTGCATGTCAGATGCCCCAAGCCCTTACTTGCTTCCACACTATGTCACTAGACTTGTTTCACCATGCCCATGTCTCTCCCATGCTGGTGAGCCCAGAAAAGGGGCACAACACTCCAGATGCAGTCTCGAGATGCTTCACTATAGAAGAATAATCACATTCTTTGATCTGCTGGTAATGTTCTTTCCAAGACAGACCAGGATGCTGCCGTCCCAAAAAGGAGATTGGTTTGGCAGATGCATGTGGACACTTAATTAATATCTTCAAATGCGTTACAGTTTGATACTTAAGTGCTTTCCAACTGCTTGATCAGGACTGTGAAATCTACATAGAATCACATAACAGCTTGGTTTGGAATGAAACTTAAAGCTCATTCAGCTCCAACCCCCCTACTGTGGGTGGCTTTCCACTAGGTCAGGCCAGCTAGGGTGACATCCAACCTGGTCTTGGATGCCCCTGGGATGGTGCATCCATAGCTTCTCCAGGTAGCCTGTGCCAGTGCCTCACTGACCTCTGAATAAAAAAAAAATCCTCCTTACATGTAATCTAATTTATTTAAAAAATGTCTTCCCTTGTCCTATCACTATCAGGCCATGCAAAAAGTCACTCTCCCTCCTGGTACAAACTCCCCTTGAGTACTGGAAAGTTACATTCTCATCTCTAAGCTGAAGAAGCCCAGAACCCTCAACTTTTCATTGTAGGAGAGGATAAAGCCCGCTGATTACCTTGGTGGTCCCCACCATAACCACTATATCTTCCCATCTTTCTTGTGCTGGGGACCCCAGGCCAAGACACAGTACTGTAGGTGGGGTCTCACAAGGGCAGAGCAGAGGGGGACAGTCCCCTCCCTCTCCCTGCTGGCTGCCCCCCTTTTGGTGCAGTCTAGGATTCAGTTGGCCTTCTGAATTGGTAGCATACACTGCTAGCTTGTGTCAAGCTTTTAATCCACCAGAACCCTCAAGCCCTTGCCTGCAGGGCTCTCAGTGAGTTCTTCTCCCAGTCTCCATCTGGAGATGTCCCAACCTAGGCATGGCACCTTGCACTTGTTGAATCTCATATGGTTAATACGGTTAAATTTGCAAGCTTGTCCTTGTCTATTTGGATGGCATCCCTTCCCTTTGTTCTATCACATCTGAAAAACTTAAAAGCACCATCCTCACTTTACAAGAATGTCAGATGAAATGACCAATAAGGTCAACAACCTAACAAAAACCTTGAGCAAAAGCAGGACTTAAGGAAAATGTTATTCATGCATGGGGCGTTTCCCTAGAATGCTTCTGCAAAACCCAGTGATTTTCTGAATAAGAAATGAACTGTTGTATTTAATAGCCTTCAATGGACTTCAATCAGCTCACAATGTTGTGTTAATTTCAAGTATGTGCATCAGTGTATGACTCTGAAAAAAACTGAAGCATATGAATCTTTCTATCAACATGAAAATTCAAGCTACTTTAGCACTTTTAGATGTTAAAATGATGAGAATGTGTTTTGCCCAAGCTTTTACACTGAATTTCTAATCTTAAATAAAATTCAATAAAAGCTTTTCCTTAAAAAAAAAATAAATTAAATATCTCTTAAATGCAATACAATTGATTTCATCAATTTTGCAAAACATACTTTGAGAAAGTAATTTTATAGTTGTTTTAAATCTGAACCATTTATGAGAAGTCTTACCACTTTAAAAGTAATTCTTCAGTGATATAAATAAACCAGCAAAATTAACGAGCTCAAAATGCATCAAGTTACATGCCAGGATGAAATCTCTTTTACTCAGGAAATTACCATCTCTAAATCTTCAAACAAAATATGAGTAAAGAACTCACCAATCAAGCTCATGCTTTAGATCTATTTAAGTAGTGGTCTGTACTAATATTAGAGCAAGATCTCTTGAATAATGTGAATATAATTAATTTAATAAAATTAAATACTATCAGGCAGAGAACCTAAGGTATTTCTGTTATTCCTATTTAGGTTCATTTAGGTGTTTTTTTTTAAATTTTATTCAATATCATGCTTTTGGTCTGCATAATTCTAAGAAGTATTTGAGGCTGACCTCTCTTAAGAGGCAGGCTTATAAAGCACACGAACTATGAATTTATTCCAGTGAACAACACCAAGCATTTAAAAGAAATATTTTTAATTTTTCCAGCTCCTCTTACTTGACCACATGCTCTGCTGCAAGTACATAAGCTTTGAGAGAAGCTAGGGAAGTGGTTATAATATTCATCTAAAAATACATTCCAATTTGGTCAACTAAAAGTATTGGAAATCACAATTTGCTGCTTGCGTTGTGTATCCCACATGACAGGAATGTTAAGAAGAACAAGACTATCTGGCATTAAAATACTCAAAAAAGTTGAGTAAATGTATGCATTTAATGATTAACAAATCTTACTAAGTTGAAAGGTACAAACAGACACTGAACATGAGAAAAATGGATGCTATCAGACTACTAGTGGTAGGGCAGTATAAACTCTTATGATTTACTAAAATGGCAAACCTGAAGACTTTATTTACACTTTGATTTTTAATGTTTTTTTTTCAGTGTCTAAAGACAATGTGGAAGACCTACCACTTGCCTCAGTGGTTTGTGCTTTCAGTAAGCAATCTGAATTCCTGTATTGTTACAATAAACTGAAGTTTTTAGTATTTTTCTTAGCCTGAAATCCCTGACGCCTACTTAATCCAAGACAAAGATGTAGAAAATATATCAGCCTCTTCTAAAACTGCAGGAAAAAAAAACAAAACTATTTGCCAACATAAATCTATCAAAAAAAAAGTAAGTACAAGAAATGGAGAAAACACAATCACAGAAAGGAGAAACATGAAAGATAGTAACAGAATAGGGAATGTTTCTGACTCAGGATAAAATATTTTAAGAAACTTGCTAACAATTATTTTCTATTTAACCAATTGATGGTGATAGGAATTATGCATTCTCTTCCAGAATCGTACATTTTAGTAAAAATCACTTTGAGTGAAACTAAAGCACTAAAAAAATAGTGTAACTGCTAGAAATTAAAGACAAATGTTATGTTGGGAAGCATTTTATTTGACTTTTAACTAGTTATAGTATGATAATACAGTAAGACACTCAACACGTACACAGCCTAAGAAGCTCAGATACAAAATGTTGCAGAACTATACATGACTAAGTCTTACAGGTAAGCAGCTACTCACATTCAGGATTTCTTTTTTGCCACTGATAATACTCTGCTCTTAAAGCCTGCATTCGTGTCAGTAACAAGGAAACCTGTATTAAAAGAAATTATGCATCTTTTAAAGCGTGTTGAAGAATACTGGAATGTAATAAGAGTGGAATAAAAATTCACTTAGTAGATTTACACAGCAGAAACAAAAGAGTGACTAATGCAAAAGACCACTGTATACTTCGGAGGATTACAAGAGCAATCGCTGAAGTCAAAAAAATATTTTCACTCTTATTTCAAGAGGCAGAAATCAGAAACACTCAGATTTGGAATTTTCTCCTTAATTGCCTCTGTAGTATCAGATAATTAGAACTAAAGATAAGCCTCTAGAAGCATCATTATTTCACATCCTTGACTGTCCTCTGATATGTGGCAGATGCACATTTACCATTAAATGGACAGATGGATAGACGTGATGACTAAACAAAAGATTTTCTTTCAAAAAAGCAGTAGTCAAATATATTTTCTACCAAAACTACATCTATAGACTCAACAACAAGAAGCTTTACATTACTATTCTAGCTCACTGACATCACTGAAAATACTGGAGCAATAAGGCAATACATCAGTTCAGGAAAGTTGATTAAAAACAACTACAAAAAAAACCCAACAAAAACAAAAAAATTCTTAAACAAGATTCTTACTCTGTTAATTTTACTATGATCTGGAGAAAGAATACACACACACACACATACTTGGAGATTACACATATTATTTGAAGAAAAGTACACATATATGTAACACACTGTCCAATTATAGTTTAAGGAAGTAAACATGTATAAATGCAGTAAGCACTGCTGTCTTCAATAAAAGAAACTACTGACTGTATTCAGCTTTTCATAAAAAAAATAAAAACAATAATCATCTAAGATCTCAATAATAAAACAAATAACTGACACCTTAAGCTTGGCTTTTCACAACTCAAAGTAACTTTGAAAGTAACTTAAGAAATCTTTTAAAATATTTAACAGAACTGGAAACAAAATTAAAAACCTTAAACAACAGCAACAAAAAAAACCATCATACAAATGTTTCTTTATTTTGTAGTTTAGGTGGTATCATCACTCTTGTCTAATACTGGAACATTTTGACAGTATGATCAGCCTTCTCTGTTACCTTTTAAACTTGATAAAAGGGATGTACAAATAAATTAACACGCTTCCATTCAGAAACTGTAGATCGATGTCTCTCAAACAGACAAATACATACTGCAAACGTATGCATAAATAGATCTCTTTCTCATGCTGCATTTATTTATTCCTAGCAAAATACACTTCTCAGTAAGGAAATTATTATGTTGTAGACTGGAATCATCCTTAAACAATAAAACCCCACATAGTGCACTGCAAGATTATGATCTTGAGGTGATTAAGGAGTGAATTTTACTGATTGTTTCAACAGCAAGAAAAGAAACAAAACAATACAGCTTCTTTGCCAGTTTCAATGATAACAGAAGTGCCTATGTTAGAGCTTAAATTAGGATCACGTAAAAATTGCTGACTGAGGGTCTAACATGACCTCCTCTCCTCACTTTCCATCATAAAATGGAATAAACCCTTGCAACTCAATTTAATCATTGTCTCATTTTAAGAAAATACCTTCTCCAAAGTTAATTAGAAGGCTATGATGGACCTCAATAAAGATAGGAAAAAAAACAAACAAAAAAACACCTCTGAACCTACACCCAATTAAGCCTAGACAAGTGATTTCTAATGCTAGGACTTTACCCAGTACTGTAAGAAGAGAAAAACTGTGTTCTGAGCATATAAATAGAGTTCTTTATATTTTGCTTATTCTAGTTTAGAACATAGTTTATTAGTGACAAGAAATTAAAGCCAGTAACTAACTAGATATTTAATATTTGAGTGTTTGACAAGAATCTCTGGAATTCTGTTTATCATTCCAATATACTGAATTAGGCACCTGAATGTACTTACTGAAGTCAGGTAGGATGCAGATTTATAAAATTTGTAAAATCTATGTATTTCATCCACTCAACCAATATATTTTCCAAATGGAGGGTCCCCATATAAATTCAATTTTAAAAGTTCCTATTTAGAATCTGCAAGCAACTAGTGAGCCAACACTCCCCGGAATTCCAGGAGCTCATATTCATACACTTAGCATTGCTCAGGTCATTCCTAACTCAAGCACATCAGTTTCCTATTGATATCCACAAATGAGGAACAACTCTACTTTCCAAACACAAACTTCCAGAGTAAAACTAAAAAGTAAAAACTAAAAATAAATTATTGTTTTTTAAAAACAGATATAAAGACACTGAATCCAAGTGTACTGAATACCACCCTTCTGCTGCCTGTGTTAGATCTTTACCAGTTTCATGGCATTTTTACTTAAACTCTTCTCTTTTTGCATTTATGCAAAAAGCTTCATCAATGTAACCTTTCAGCATTTGCTGGGCATTAACATACTTCAAACTAAGTCTCAAAGTTTGTAAGAGTAAAGTCAACAACTTCAGAGAGTAAGCAAAGGTAATTTGTTTTCTTTTTTTTTGGAAAGAAATATTCTATTTACAGGGAGTATTTTGTGGAGAAATAAAAAAAACAGTAATGCCTTACCTTGGCATCTGAATCTGGCATGGTTTCTGCTGTTAGAAGTGTTAGCGTGCTCTGACACTGGGTAGAAAGCAAACGAAAGACAGACAATATTTACTCATTCCTACCTTTTGGAGGAAAGAAATATTACATTTTAAAATTGCAGCAATAACTGTTTACTATAAGGGAAATGTTTTGACTTGGGTCTTACAGTGTCCCTCAGAATCTTACCCAGAACAGCAAATAAAGAAATATTTTGAAATCATACTTCAGAAAAAAGAAGTAAAAATTTAATTAATCGAAAAATAAAAAAGCAGCAGCTAACAAATAATGTGTAATTTGAGAAAAATACCAAGCTACATGGGAAACATTAGTGCAGAGAAAAATACTGAACAGATAAGAACATGAGAAGCTATGTAAACAAGACACTCATGGACAGCAAGACTGAAGATGGAATCTGCTGTGAAGTTTACACAACCAGGGCTACTATTCTAGCTTTCCAAGTATAGAAATCACATTATAATACAGTTTTTGTTTCAAATCATTTAGCACCTCAATATACTATACACTTGAAGAACATAATTATGTGTGCAGTGTATCAGTTGCCACTGACTAACGCTGGCACAATAAATGTAACAAGACATCACAGATAACATCAACAGAGAAGCCAATGAATAACGCAATGAATAACGCTCTTTACATTTTTTAGCTAAAATATGCCCATATTCAGAATGGTATGCCCTGGCAATGAGATACAAGATTTCAATGATGTTTCAATTAAATTAAAAATAATAAACACCCTATCTTCCTCTCGTCTGAAATTTTCAAAGAAAATCCACATCCTCCAGAACCATGCTAAGCAATAGTTCATTTTTATCTTACTACGGTATTTCAGAAACCTAGTAACAGGATTTTCTGCTGCTTGCTCAGTAGCAAGATGCACATTGTGCAAAACTCTACGTAACAAAAAAAAAGTCAGGTTTACACACAAAGCTAATATTAGCTTTTTATTTCTAAACAGTACACTTTATAAACCACAGTTTATATGTACCTCATTCTGCTTTAAGATGTCAAATATTTTAATGTAAATTTCTGATCCTTTTAATGCATTGAGCCTACAATACAGAACAACCTAAATAAGTGGTGCATAAATACCACACAAAATAGAAGGTAAAAAATTAACCCAAAATACTATGTAGACCATGAGTTTTCATTAGTCTCAACATAATTTTATAAAATGCATAAATTCCCTCAGAACTGTTAAAAAGTTTATTTTGACTAGGATTGGCCTAACTAAAAAGAAATGTAACTTGTTCTAAAGCATTACTATTAGCGTATTGGACCATCTGACAAAAAGATGCACTTTATGATTGAGGTTGCAACTGTCAGCTTTCATGAATGTATGCTAAGAGCACAATCCTTCTTTCTTCTCAAATTCTGTCTTTCCTTTATTTATGACCCTAAGTGCTTGTGAATAGCAACTGATTCCCATCTCACATAATGCAAAAAAAAGAGGATCTCCCTTACAGTGTACTGATATTACCAGAATACAAACAACTATCACTTCATTTTTCTCTTTTTTTAATGTATTCTCTCATTTTATTTAAGATGCAACTTAATCAGCACATTGTACACAAAGACTGAGGCTGCAGAACACTCTTCATCTCTGCCAACATGCCTGCCATTGACCTTTCTTAAGGTCTTCATTTCATTGTTCTTGCCATTTCTTTGGAGGAGGTATGGTAAGCATGCAGTGAAAAGAAATAAGCAGGAAATCCTGACTAAAGTTAACAACAAATGAAGTCTAATTTTCATCATTTGCCTACCTTTTCCATCTCCTTCCAAATATTCTCACATTCACGTAGGAGTTCTTCCTTGGCATCTACAGGGCAAACTGAGTCATTCATGATTTCTGGTAATTTTTCAGCCTATTAACAAGGCAAATTGAGAAGTTACCATGCAGATGAACAAAAATTAACAGGTTGCTCAATCATACTCCATTAGGTAAAGTCTGTAACTAAGTAATCCCTTTGAATCCAAAAAGTTTTCAGCTAACTATTCTATATTTACAGATAGGATCAAATCTTTCTGTGGAAATATTTTGAAATAAGACACTAACAACATTTTTGATAGAATCAGAAAGTGCAATGGTTTCTAAAATGCTTTGGTTCATCTGGGCAACTTCCTTTCTAACAAAGAAATCATGTCAGAATAAGTGCCAGTCTACAAAACGACTGCCTTCATGCATATATCCACAAAGTTCTTCAACAGTTACCTCTCCTTCCTTCCTAATATACTAGGCTACCTCTTCTTCCAATTTCTACTTGTTCATCAAGAAGACTTTGAATTCAATTTCTGTGGACACAAGCAAAAAGAAGCCAAAAGATATGTTGACAAGTAAATAAAGAGTGCACTAGGATGGTCAGCAGAAAACAGTCACAGGGTCAAAAAGTTCAAATTTAAAAAAGTTGAGAAACAGTTAGGTTAAATAGACACACACACATTTTACAGTGAGGATGCTCAGGTGAGACCATATTGCTCATTATAACTACCTGAAAGGAGGTTGTAGTGGGCTGGGGGGTTGGCTCCTCTCTCATGTGACTCGTGATAGGATGAGAGGGAACAGCTTCAAGATGCACCAGGGAAGATTTGTACTGGATGTTAGGAAACACTTCTCCAAAAGAGTGGTCAGGTGCTGGAATGTGCTGTCCAGGGAGGTGGTGGAGTCACTGAACTGGAGATGTTCAAGGAACACTGAGATACTGTTAAGGGACACGGTTTAAAGAGAACTATTGGTGATGGGTGGACAGTTGGACTGCATGATCCTGAAGGTCTTTTCCAACCTTGGCGACTCTTATGATGTTAAAGTGAAGTCTATTGAGAGAAATATAAGTGTCAACAGTATACATGAGGAAAACCAGGAGGGCCAAAATGTTACTCAAAGTAAGAATGTGTTAACGTAAAACAATGAACTGCAACTTCCTAACTGTAAAAGAGGCAGTAAGTCTTTTAAGAAGAAATAAAAGTGTCTTTGTCATCTCAAAGATGCACAAATTCCTAGGTAAATCTTGGGAATTCATTTTCAGAACTCAAAAAGATGTATCACAGAATAATAAATTGAACAAATAATTTGAGAAGAGTGAAATATTCAACTAGCACTTCAAACAGCCTAGTAAGCCATAGCAGAGCGGCTAAGAGAATAAATACAATAATCAGAATTTCTCCTCAAATACTGGGACTGTTCTAACAAACTAAGAAGAAGCAATACCTCTGCTTAGCCTTCCTGGCAAATTTGTTGCATATATAATTAAAAACAGAACACTGAGAACACTAAGATGGCCATAATGTGATAAAATCTAACAGCATGGTTTTCGCAAAGGAAAATCATTATCTTCTTAAGAGTTTTGGAACGTCTCCATAACAGAAAAGAGAAGTACATCACATCATTTACTAAGAATTGCGAAATGCCTCCAGCAAAGGCCTCACAGAAGGCTAATAAAGAAGCTAAGCAGTCCTGAGATGCACTGTTGGTTTTTTTTTCCCTAGAACAACTGGCAAAGACACAAATAAAAATAAAAAAGCCTCAACAGAATATTTTAATCACTGCAAAAAGGCTCAGTAACGAGCTGAAAGATCCAGAAGGATTTTAGGGAAATAAATAAATAAATAAATAAGGAAATGAAGCCTTCGGAAACAACCGTCCTATCTTCCCATCACCCCACATCTCCACTCAATAACACGATCTGCCATTGCGAAAATGGGTCATGGAATAGAGTTCTCTAAAATACCAAGCAAAAAAAAAAAAGTTTTTATTATTGTATTTTTTAATATCGTTGACCTTCACGACCGATTTTACGCGGTCGCAAATTGTACGTATTTAAAGGAGAAACCCCAGGCCCCGCTACCAGCCCCCCGAGGGCAGCACGAGTCCAGCGGGACACCTCGCACGGCGGCCTCTGCGGTCCGACCCGTCCGTCCTCACCACCGCCTCCCCTCCCCGCCAGCCAAACCAGGGCCTACCCCGGGACCGTGGCATCCCCAGGGCACCTTGTCCCGCCCGCCTGCTCCTCCGTTACCGCGGCGCCGCCGCCCGCCGCCTCTGCCTCAATGCAGCCCGCCCGCTCCTGCGCGCGCTCCGCGCTCATTGGCTGCGCCCCGCGGAGCCGCTCTCGGGAGCCCGGCTGAGGGGGGAGGGGAAGCGTCGCGGGAAAGTGACGTAAGCAGCATGGCGTCGTCCGAGCCTGAGCGCAAGAGGAAGGCGAGCGGGGCGGCGGAGAACGAGGAGGAAGACGAGGAGGATGGAGAACGCTGGGTCGGGCCGCTCCCGGGTGAGGCGGCGCAGGCGAAGAAGAGGAGAGGTAAAGGCCGCTTCACGGGGCGGATCTGTGAGACAGCGGCGGGAGGGGTGGGAAGCGCTCAGGCTGCCGGGGCTGCTTCTCCCAGCAGGGGTAGTTGAAGCGTTTAGTGGAGGAATTAGCTTCTGCGGCACTGTACTGCGTTGGAGAGTCGTCGCAGAGTAGCTTCGACTGGTTTTCCGTAGGCCCAAGTGCAGTACTGGAAGGCCACGATGAGGCTTCTCCAGGCTGAACAAGCTCGCTCGGCCTTTCTTCACATGGAATGGTGCTCCAGACCTCTGATCTCTTCATGTCCCTCCTCTGGATTCTCTCCAACAGCTCCACATCTTTCTTGCACTGACCTGGCCACAGTAATGAAGGTGCTGGAGCCTCACGAGGCCAGAGCTGAGGGGTACAGTCACCTCCCTGTCCCTGTCGCAGGCCCTCTACTGATGCAGCTCAATGTACTCTTAGCCTTCTGGGTTGCAAGCTTACAATGCTGGCTCGTGTTCAGCTTTTTGTCAGCCAGCAGTCCCAGGTCCTTCTCCTCAGGGCTACCCCCATCCATCCAGTCCTTGTTTGTGATCACTGTTGACCAGACCCAAGAGCAACAGCTTTCTCTTGGGCTTAACATTCACTTCTCAAGTTTGTCAGGGGCTGGATGGCATCCCTTCCCTGTAGGGTGTCAGCTGCACCGCTCAGCTTGGTGCCATTGGCAGACTTGCTGAAGGTATGCTCATTCCTACTGCATCACCAACAAAGATGTTAGAGACCACTGGCCCCAGCAGCAGCTCTTCAGGAGTGCCATTCATCATTGGCCTCCACCTGGACATTGAGCCAGTGACCACAGCTCTGAGTGTGGCGATCCAGTAAATTCCTTATTGACCAAGCAGACCATCCATTAGATCCATGCTTGTCCATTTTTAGGTACAAGGATGCTGTGTGTGTCAGTGTCACATGCTTTGTATGAGATAAGGTTGATACCTCCAGTTGGTCTTCCTTTATTCAAAAATGCTGTAACCCAACTGCAGAAAGCCACTAGTCAGGCAACTTTGTCCTTAGTGAAGTCATGCTGGCTGTTCTCAATCACCTTTCTGTTGTCCGTATGTCCTTGCACAGCCTCCAGGAGGATTTGCCAACTTAGTAACAAATGCAATTACACAGATATTAAGAGGATGTAGAAATAGGCAACGAGTACAGAAAATGAGATTATTTTAGGTGGGCCATTTAAGCAATGAAATAGTTACACGCTAGCACTCATTAATCTAATTTTTATTTTTATTTTAACAAGGATACAATTCCCTTTTGGAAGAAAATGAGATGCGGTTCATCTTCGATTTTCTGGCATTGCCTTAATAATTATATTGAAATTCTTTCTACATATTTAGAAAGCCAAATAGGTGCTCTAAAAGGGAGCATCTGTATGGATACAAAGAGACTTTGAATGGCTTCAGCATACCATCAATCAAGAAATATGAGCCAAAGGTGAAAGCCACAGTGGAAATTCCTTTTATTCCGTTTACAGAACCCCGTACTGTACTCTTTACTAGAATAGCAATAAGCTATACAGAGATAGTGACAGCAAAAAGAAGCCTTATAGAGGTTTTTATGGACAGTTTTATGAAAACAGCATTTCTAATTTTCCTTTATTTTGTTCAGTCCTGGAATTTGAACACGTCTATCTTGAAAATCTGCCATGTGCTTCGATGTATGAACGCAGTTACATGCACAGAGATGTCATTACACATGTCGCATGTACCAAGTAAGTCTGTTTTTTGTTTTTCCCTCCTATTTATTGGGATTCTTAAAATTCTTATTGCAATGTACAATATATACAGTAATAAAAAATGATGGTTTCAAATGAAGTTTGCAACCAAGTAAATTCAGCAGAACTGCATAGATTGAGAAGAGACCTTTCTTCTACGCGAGTGTATCTGTCTATCTAAATGTGTGTGTATATATATGTAGATAGGTTTATTTATTTGCTTATTCACTAGCAAATAATATCTGCAGTGAAACCAGAGCTAAAGAAGTAGTAAAACTTACATGGTCAAAAGGGATAGTATTATATATTTCTTAATTTTAGCCTGTTGACCTTTCATAGATTAATCCGGAGCACAATAAAACGAACTTGTTTGCTTTCTTAAAATTGATAGTATTCATTTAGACAGACTGTTATGGTAGTTTATTTAAATATTATTCTCAATTCAACAATAATTATAACATCTTAATGTAAATTGTTATCTAGCACTGTTGTGAAAATACTTAGTATGTGTATTTATGTATTTCTTCTTTTGTAATCGTAGGACAGATTTTATCATTACAGCAAGTCATGATGGACATGTAAAATTCTGGAAAAAAATAGAAGAAGGGATTGAGTTTGTTAAACACTTCCGTAGCCACTTAGGTGAGAAGTTGTGGTTTTTTTGGTTTGTTTGTTTGTTTGTTTGTAAAGGAGTTCCCCCTCACTCCTTGCCTTAGTTTGAAGAAGGGGTACAGTCTGAGAGGAGAGAGGTTCTGGGATCCATTTGCTGTGGTCAGGGATTAAATTTAATCATGCTTTATTCTTCCTGTCCTTTTCAGTCTACTCCCAAACTGCAGGAGGAATAGAGTGGGAACAGAATACGCAATATGAATCCTGCACAGATCACTTAATTACCCTGTGCAGTGCCTTAAGAGGGAGGATGTCTAGGACAGGTACAAAGTATCCATTAAAAAAATAGAGAAGAAGAACAGTATGTATAGAATCCAACGTTTAAAAATATATTTAAAAATATATTGACGTTTAAAAATATATTGCTTAAGGCCATGTTACATTCCTCCCTTATCTTCTGTACTACGCAAAGCATTCAGGTATTCGTTGCTAGTAGAAATCATAGAATCATAGGGGTTGGAAGGGACCTCGAGAGATCACAATCTGCTTAATGAAAAAGAAGCAGCTTAATATACAGATTCAAAATAAGAAAAGTAAATAATAGTAAATTTTGTAAAAATATGATGTTGTGGTGAGTTTTTGATCTTAAGCATCAGCTTCTCATTATGTACAGAAACAAAGTGTGAGAATGAAGCCTACCAAACAAAAATAAGAAAAACAAGTTACAATTGTAAAATTGTAAAATAAGTTACAATTGCAAACTAATTTTGATTCTTAACAAACATTTATAGTAGGACTGCAAGAGTTAGCATTCCATTGCTGTTTCTCTCTTGTGGGCTGCAAGCCTAAAAGTGCTTTTATTTTTTTACTGTGCCATAGTCTTGTTCTCCTTTTTTTTTTTTTTTTTTTTTTTTCAGTTAACATTTTAAATTGAAGTTGTTATTAGAATAGACTTCCACTTACATAGATAGTGAGTGGTCTATCCAATTTGACCAGATAGTAAGGAAAGGTTGGATGCAAAGTGTTTTTTAAAAAAAAGCAACCACAAAAGAATAACAAAAAACAAACAAAAAGGGCCCTCTCATCCTCACATAGTTTGCTAATTCAGAACAGAATTAGGTGTTTCAGAACAGAAACAGGTGGAGAAACATCTGAGACAGCCTTGGATGTCAGTATGTCTTTAATTTTTCAAGTGTTTTTTCTTTCTCCTGTGGAGTACTGAAATGATAAGTATACCTTTCCTTGTCTTAATGCTATGTTAACTTGTTTTGATAGGTGTTATTGAAAGTATTGCTGTTAGTTCAGAAGGGGCATTATTCTGTTCAGTTGGGGATGACAAAGCAATGAAGGTGTTTGATGTAGTCAACTTTGATATGATCAACATGCTGAAACTTGGGTAAGTTGCTCTTTTCTTGACTATTATTTACGATTATGATTAGGGGCTGTTTTGCATAAGAGGTAAGTAAATAATTTCTTTGACTTCATTTGTTTTTCTGATCAGATGAAAATGTGTAAGTTGCATTAAACAAAATATTTGGGTGACTATAGAAGAGTTTATGACTGCATGTACCCTTCATATGAGTGCAGTATGACTACACCCTTTTTTGTTGTCAAATGTTAGTCAGAAGGACATGTTGTTTCTTAAATTATTTAGCTAGGCTTTTTTTTTTTTCTTATTCTTTTTTTCCTTGTTATTTGGTACTGAATTTTAGAAATTATAACCAACTAGTAGTTCTAGCAGTAAAGAAACTTGGCCTGTATGTATTATTTGCCATCATTTATTGTCTTAGGGAAAGCAATTTTCTTCTTATATTAAAAAGAGCATTGTTTTTCTTAATCTTGTTGTTGATTCACAGTAGGAAGCTGAAGAACTTGGAAGAAATAAGACTGGAGATTATTGGAATTATATCAACAAGAGAGGAAAACAAACCCTGTGTTTTTATTTCAGACCATGTTCAGAAAGTAGAAGGATCAGTGAATGCTCTACTGAGAATAGAACTGATGTTTCCACAAGCCTTGTGATATTAGAGATTAGATATTATTAGATATTAGATATCTAATATATCTATTAGATATTATATAAATATTATAGATATTATCTTATTATAGATTATCTATATTATAATATATAGATATTATATTAGATATTATTTCCTGTAGTCTAGTATCGACTAGATAATTTTAAAACTGAGTTGAAATATAAACTCAAAAATGTTCATTATCAATATAGTTCTTCTAATTGAAATTAACGCCAAGACTGCCACTGCTTTGAAGGCTGTTAAAGTTGATATCTAGACACATTTCACAGTGCCCAAATAAATGCTTATGTTAGCTGCTTTTTGGATATAGTTTTAGTAACATCCACCAGATGATACACTGAGGCCATAAGTATTGATTGCCTCTTGACTGTCTGCTGTGAAGAAATTCCAGGTAGTGTTAGTTTTTTGTTTTTGCTGGTGTTTTAGCAGCCCTGTATGTCACTGCAACATCAGTAAAACTACATAACATAATAAGATGAACTTAATATTAAAAAAGCCTCTTTTCTAAGTGAGAATTCAGGGGAAAGGTAGAATTTAAATCCATTTCGCATGAGGGATATTGTGAATAATACTGTTAGTGTTTGTCTACAGTATGTTTCCTGACATATCTTTAAATAGGTTTTTTTTTTTCAGCAGCAGTAGGCAAACTCTCCTTTCCTGTATATTTTTCCAGGGAAATTGTGTTAGACCTGAAGCAGTCTCTTTCATGAATAAAAGGAAAGTACACAGCTGTAATAGAAGCAGTGTTGTGAACACCTTTTTAAATTTAACGTCCATTTCTTTCACTTTATTGGGCAGCTAATTTCTTTTGACCTGAGAAATTATTAATGGATGTTTGCTCAAACTCATAGTGGTTATTTAGAGTTCATAAATGCTGTATGAGTGTTTCAGTTTGCATTCATTTGTTGCTCTGCTTTGATGGGAACATGCCAGTATGTTACATGATTGATTAGCTTTGTCTGAAGCTCTTGAGATCCCTTCTTTTTTAACTAGCACGTACAGTATAGCTGTCTACAGATGTGCTACTGAGTGATATAAGTTAAGTAATAATCTTTAATGTTGCTCAGTGCTACTTAGTTGGTTTTCCACCATTTTTTTCTTGTATACTCACCTTTTTCTGCCTCTGCATTCTGTAACAGCTTTTTTATGAGATAATATGGAAGTAACAGCAATCGGCCAAACCGTCTGTTGATTTGTGTTTTTTGGGAAAAGCTTGGTGGTAACAGTGATAAACTTTAGCAAGACAGATATTAGCAAGACTAGTAAAAAAAAAGCTGAAGATTTGCTTCTGATATTTGATTTCAACTTTGTGACTTACCCTGATGTTTATCTGAGTAAAACCAGTCTTTTTCTGTTTTTTTTCCTTCCACTTTTTGTTGCAGCTACTCCCCTGGCCAATGTGAATGGGTGTATTGCCCTGGAGATGCCATCTCTTCTGTTGCAACATCTGAGAAGACCACAGGAAAAATATTCATATATGATGGACGAGGAAATAACCAGCCTCTCCATGTATTTGATAAACTCCATACCTCCTCTCTTACTCAGATACGTTTGAATCCTGTCTACAAAGTAGTTGTGTCCTCTGACAAATCTGGAATGATCGAGTATTGGACTGGTACTTCTCACGAATATAAATTTCCCAAGAATGTGAACTGGGAATATAAAACAGACACCGATCTGTATGAATTTGCTAAGTGCAAGGCATACCCATCCAGTATAAGTTTTTCACCTGACGGCAAGAAAATGGCCACCCTTGGGTCTGACAGAAAAGTCAGAATTTTCCGATTTTTGACGGGGAAGCTCATGAGAGTCTTTGATGAATCTCTGAGTGTGAGTGTGGTCTTGGTTCTCTTCTCTGAGTCTTTTTCTCTATTTCTTTGACTTTATTAATCAGCACATGCACCTTACATGATAATGTTTTTCTAAATCTGAGCTTCATTCCTGTTTTTCTTGCAGAAATGGTTTTCTCTGTTCCCTTCCTTGGCTCTTATGTTGCGTTGCCCCCGGATTAATTCTTACTGATGCATGTTAGCTATTGAGTGATACTGAGTTGTTAGTTTTCATCTGTTTTCATACTGCAAGATTTCTTTTTATTTGAAGACAGCTGCATGCTTGTTTTTTTTTTTACTTTTCTTGAGCACAGTACAACAACATGCCGAGTAAGTCATCAGAGTAGCATTACTTGTGTTTGATTCTTCAGGTAAGTTTGAGCTGGGTTGGATTCTTGCTTGGATTCTGTACTGTGTAAGCATGTGGATTGGTGTTTATCTGGATCAGGGCATAAGTGTAATAGTGATTGTTTGTTTGTTTGTTTGTTTTTTGGTAGATGTTTACTGAACTTCAGCAGATGAGACAGCAGCTACCAGACATGGAGTTTGGCCGGCGCATGGCAGTTGAGCGTGAGCTGGAGAAAGTGGATGCAGTAAGATTAATTAATATAATCTTTGATGAAACTGGACACTTCGTTCTCTATGGAACAATGTTGGGCATTAAGGTCATAAATGTAGAGACTAACAGGTAAGTGTTAGTGAAAGGTGTGGAGATAAATTTCTTTAGAAGTCTGTGCTTAATCACTCACATTTAAAACTTGACATGACTGGATGCTGCTAATCTTTTTGTTATTTGGGAGCCTTCAGTCAGAATGTTGATTAAAAATATTCCCTTGCTTATTAACAGATTGTTGTAATTCAGAGCTTAGTAAAATGAGAAAATATGTCAAGCATATTCAAATTAAAAATGAGTAATCAATCTCTGGTAAAAAGTGTGATAAAGTGAACATGGATTGTGCAATTTGTTTTCTTTAGGGTAGGGAGGCTGACTAGTACATTATGTAGCAAGTTTGAATAGAGAAGCATTATAAATACAGTTATTAAAAATTGTTTTGAGAAGGCTTTGGAATTTTGCTTTGAGTCTCTTACAGTCAGAAAGAAAACATTCTTTGACTGTGAGCAGCTAACACTCTTTATACTTCTTTACATATTGTACTACAGATGCATTCGTATCTTGGGAAAACAAGAGAACATCAGGGTGATGCAACTAGCTTTGTTCCAAGGAGTTGCAAAGAAACATCGTGCTGCAATCACTATAGAAATGAAGGCATCTGAAAACCCTGTTCTCCAAAATATCCAGGCAGATCCAACAGTGATCTGCACAGCTTTTAAAAAAAACAGGTTTTACATGGTGCGTGTGATGTCCATTTAAATAACTGTTCTTCTATTGAACTTTTCTGTTATTTTTTAGTTTTATACTTGTGCCTTTCCCATGCCTTTTGTCTTGAACGTTTGCAAATACAACATTTCTAGGAGTGTTTTTTTAATTGCGAGTACATTCTAAAATTTTTTGTTTGAACTATCTAAAAATGGAATAGGAGTGGCTTTGCAGTCTAATTTCATTTTCACTGTTGCTCAAGCAGCTAAAGAAACTTGGATGTTTTTAACTGTCCGAATGAGAGTTGGTCTAGTTTAAGAAACTTAAATAAGAACACTTAAAAAATCTTAATAAGGTATTATGCTTAGAAAGAAACAACTGAATGTATAAAATATATAACTAAATTCAGAGTAGTGTCAGGTGGATTACAGGTAACACAGACAAGAGTTGTCTTTGAAGATTTAGATTTTAGAAGAGATGTGATGTATCAGCCTAGCAGTTCTGGAGGAGTTAGTAGCTGATCTGGGATGTGATCACAGCAAGAGTTAGAGGTCAGTCTGTTGTTACGAGTGCTTGAATTTGATCGTGTTTTCAGCTGCAGCAAAGTAGCATGCTTTCTAAACCTTTGTGTGGTTAGTATATAGTATATAATGGAATATACTACTATGAACAACTTGACAAGAAAGGAAGAAAATTCATATTCAGCATGGAAACACTGCTAATTCTGGGTAGTGCGTGAGTGCATGTGTGCAGGAAACTAGTCCTTGTCATTTGATGCACAGTTGTGCTTCTGTGGCTTCTTGTGCACACTGATATTTATTGTATTTCTCACTTCTCTAAGATGTGCTTTAAAAATTTGAATCCTGATGTGAGTTCCTGCTATGAGTTGAATTTGCTCTTTTTGCATTAACACAGTAATGGGATAGGAGAATTTAGTTAATGGGGAAACCAAAGGTTTTGTAAGGAAGCCTGTCAATTTTGTCTGAATATAACAGAATACATTAATGCTCCCATTCTTTTCTAAAGGAGAGACACTGAACTACTATTCTGGGCTCTTTGTCAAAATGAGGAAGTAGTTTAGAAGTCAACAAATTATGAAGTTTATTGGGCTTGCATGTGTTTGTACAGAAATTTGTGACAGGAGGGAAACACTGATAGTGCACAGCACTGAAATGCCACCTATGAATTCTCTACATTTCAAATCTAGTTGAGTGTCTTAAGTGGTTAAATCATCACATCTGTGTCTTGAGTGCAGACTGTTGTGTAGATTCATAGATACATTAGGTTGGAAAGGACCTACAAGATCATCTAGTCCAACCATTCTCCTATCACCATCCCTACCCAACTACTAAATCAAATCCTTTAGCACCTCATCTAAATGCTTCTTGAACAGCGCTAGGGATGGTGCCTCAACCACCTCCCTAGGCAGGCCATTCCAGTGCCTGACCACTCTTTCAGAGAAAAAATGTTTCCTCAGGTCTAATCTAAATCTTCCCCGGCGCAACTTGTGGCCATTCCCTCTCGTCCTGTCATTATTTATCAGGGAGAAGAGGCCCACCCCCTCCTCACCACAACCCCCCTTCAGGAAGTGGTAGAGTGCAATAAGGTCTCCTCTGAGCCTCCTCTTCTCCAGACTAAACAATCCCAGCTCCCTCAGCCGCTCCTCATAAGACTTGTGCTCCAGACCCCTCACCAGTTTTGTTGCCCTTCTCTGAACACGCTCCAGGGCCTCAATGTCCTTCTTGTAGTGAGGGGCCCAAAACTGAACACAGTACTCGAGGTGCGGCCGTACCAGAGCTGAGTACAGGGGGATGATCACCTCCCTGCTCCTGCTGGCTACACTATTTCTAATACAGGCCAGGATGCCGTTGGCCTTCTTGGCCACCTGGGCACACTGTTAAGCCGAGCATCAGCCAACACCCCCAGGTCCTTTTCCTCTTTAATATTTTCCTCTATAATTTCCCTGTGTAAGACAAGGGAAAACAAAATACAGAATACAAACTGTTAATCTCCTTTTCTTTTGTTCTTCAGTTTACTAAACGTGAACCAGAAGATACAAAGAGTGCAGATTCAGACAGAGATGTCTTCAATGAGAAGCCTTCTAAAGAAGAGGTCATGGCAGCAACCCAGGCAGAAGGTCCCAAAAGAGTTTCGGACAGTGCCATTATCCACACAAGCATGGGAGATATACATATTAAGCTCTTTCCTGTTGAGTATGTGTTTGGTGTTTTTTTCTGTTACTCTGTTTCTCTTTCCATGCTTTTTTTCTTGCCAGTACCCAGGCCCTACTTTTCAAGCTAGGAATAGTTCTTTTCCTCCTTGTTTTCTATTGCTCTTCTTCCTGGACAGTTTCTTAGTACATCAAGCTACCTGAATGTGACTCTTGACAAACACAGAGTACAGCAAAAGTAGGTCAGAGCAACAGGGGAGTGTCATGTTTGTCAGGGTCTGATTTTTTTTATTATTATTTTTATTTAATCATTGGTTGAGAAGCTTATTCCTTTCTTAACTTTTTGTTCTTTGTCTAAACCTCAGATGTGGCAGGTCATAATCATGTTCTGTGCAAGCTACATGTTGTTGTAAGGCAGTGTTGTTGGATTTCCATCTTGAAAAAGAATGATGGTCGTGGGTCTGTATAAGTCAGAGGAATGGTACTTTTTGCAACTTCCAGTGTGTGACAAATGTGTTACATCTTATGGTATTGCATGATTACTGAGTACTTAAAATCATAGAATCACCAAAGTTGGAAAAGACCTACAAGATCATCCAGTGCAACTGTCCACCTGTCCCCAGTAGTTCTCTCTAAAGCGTGTCCCTTAACACAGCATCCAAACATTCCTTGAACACCTCCAGGGTCAGTGATTCTACCACCTCCCTGGGCAGCACATTCCAGTGCCTGACCACTCTTCTGGAGTACTTCCTAACATTCAGTCCAAATCTCCCCTGGTGCAACTTGAAGCCATTCTCTCTAGTCCTATCACCAGGGAGAAGAAGGCAATCCCCAGCTCACTTCAACCTCCCTTCAAGTACCTGTAGAGAGCAGTAAGGTCTTCCCTGAGCCTCCTCTTCTCCAGACTGAACAATCCCAGCTCCCTCAGCCATTCCTCATAAGGTCTGTGCTCCAGACCCCTCACAGCTTCGTTGCTCTTCTCTGGATGCTTACATCATACCTGTGTCAGCATGGCTGCTTCATGATACTAATACATGCACAGAATTTGTTATGAAACAGTAGATTTATCTCTGTGTGAAGTTTGCTATGAATACAAACTTAAAACTACTTAAATGTAGTCTGTGTTTCTCCAAACTGAATTCATATTTTGTCACAAGAACAAATAAGGCAACATAAACTTAGTTTTACCCTGCAGAACAGCTAGCCTTCAGTTTCTATATAGAATGATGTCGTCTTGTACAGTTGGGCTAGATGATCTTGTAGGTCCTTTCCCACCTAGTGTTTCTGTGAATCTATGAATCTGTTACTTGTAGCACACAGGTTGCATGGGGTACAGCACATACCTGTAGAAGTGATAGGTCAAGTTAATTATGTTATTTTCAGTTTTTTTCCAAATTCTCATGTCAGTATATTTGCATGCATAATGCATGCATAGTATCATTATATTCAGTGCAATATTTTATATGCATTTTTTAACGTAGAATTCTATCAGCCTTGGTTATTGATATGCTTGTCCTGATTGCAAAATCACTTTATAACACTACAACAGTGCAGTTTCAGATCCTACTTCTAGTACACAGCACTGGTAACATTAAGAGGATTACAGAGGTAAAAGAAATACTTTCTGCATATGGAGCTATTAGTCCTTAATTGTCTTTGTGCACCTATAGTATACGAATAGAAATCTGGAGAAGAAACATGTGGTCTTGTCTTTGAGGAAGCAGATTTGGTTCCTGACCTCACTGCTGGCTTCACATGTAATCATGGAACTTCATACTCCTCTGAAGTTTTGTTTCCAGCTCCGGGTTTGAGGAAGTGGGAGGTTGGTTTAACCTCATTTCATGAAAGCCCTGTGGCAGCATGCTATAACAGTGCTCAGCACAACAGGATGAGTCTCACCTGAAATCTTCATGGCCTTGCCACAAAACAAATATTCGTTGTAGCCTGTTTTCTGTTATGTGATTTTAGGTGTCCCAAAACTGTGGAAAACTTCTGTGTACACAGCAGAAACGGCTACTACAATGGACACATATTTCACCGTATTATCAAGGTAACCTGTAAAATTTATTCTTTTGTTGGTTTGTGTAATGTATTTTTTTGGTCTCCCTCTCTTTACATCTTCATTTGCTTTTGTGCAAAGCATTTCTGGAACAGTTTCACTGAAAGGTCTGAAAAATACCAAGACCCTAAGGGCCTTTACCTCAAGTTTTTTTAATAGTTGCCATGCAACTGCTAAGGTGGAAGACACCTGAAAGTTGAGGAAAGTATCAGTTTTGCAGTCCTGCATGAATTACTATTTTCCTTCATGTCAGAATGGCATCTCCTCTACGGATTCTTACTGTTACTGCATGAGAAGCAAATGAATACAACCCAAGTCTTTGCAGAAGGTACAGACAGTTAGGTTCTGTCTTTCAATAGCAGGAACAGAGGGTATTCTTTTTTGTGTAGTCATTTGTGGTGGTTTTTTTCCATTGCAAGAAATAATTATTACCTTCATTCCTCACCCACCACATTTTAGTACTCTGTTTATATTTAGTACTTACTTTTGTTGGAAGATACAATGCAAGCTTGAAAAAAAAATAAGTAACCTAGCGTAAATAATTTTTGCTCATTTACTTCATGTAATTTAATAACATCTAAATTCTGTGCAGGGTTTCATGATTCAGACTGGTGACCCCACAGGTACAGGAATGGGAGGTGAGAGTATCTGGGGAGGAGAATTTGAAGATGAGTTTCATTCAACTTTACGACATGACAGACCATACACACTCAGCATGGCTAATGCAGGACCAAATACGAATGGATCCCAGTTTTTTATAACAGTAGTGCCAACTGTAAGTAGGATTAAAAGTTCTAGTTAAGACCTGAGATACTAACTGAGTAGTAAAAATAAATAAATAAACGTGCACTTCCATGAAAGGAGTTTAAAATAAACAATGAAATGTTGTAGAACTTGACATCTGTAGCACTTTCACTCATCTTTTAAATTACATTTCCAGTATGCATTAGCTGCACTGCTAACAGACACTTGCTGTAACAGCTGTTTTAAACTCACATGACAAGTGTAAGATCAGTAGTCTTTAAAATATATTCATGTTCACTTACTCTAGGTCACTCTCTTGTTTGGTATCTAACCTACGTGCAGCGTTCTGTTTTAATCTGCCTTTTCTTTCTCCTCCTGTATGTCAAACAGCCTTGGCTAGACAACAAACACAGTGTGTTTGGGCGGGTGACTAAAGGAATGGAAGTTGTTCAGAGGATCTCAAATGTAAAAGTCAATCCCAAAACTGACAAGCCCTATGAGGATATCAGCATCATTAATATCACAGTGAAGTAAGTCAGGAATTGAACGTTCCAGCTTGAACAGAAGAATATCATCATTGTGTGACACAGGAACCTAGAAGGAATAAAAACCTTCCTGATAATTCCTGGATGTAGGAATTGCCAGGACATTATTTTTCATGTACCTAAAGTGCCCTAAGCCTGTATTTCTTGGTAACATTGTCTTTTAAAGTAAAAATGTTGGCATGTTTCTTAGTAGGTGTATTGTTTTTCTTTGTCTCTTCTGCGCAAGACTGAAAATGGTGGCCAAGAAGGCCAATGGGATGCAGGGGTGCATTAAAAAGATCATAGCCAGCAGGACAAGGGAGGTTACCCCCTCTACTCTGCCCTGGTGAGGCCTCACCTGGAGTACTGTGTCCAGTTCTGGGCTCCCCAGTATAAAAAAGACAGGGATCTCCTGGAGAGAGTCTAGCGGAGGGCCACAAAGATGGTGAAGGGCCTGGAGGATCTCCCTTATGAGGAGAGGCTGAGAGACCTGGGTCTGTTCAGCCTTGAAAACAGAAGACTCAGAGGGAGTCTGATCCACATCTATATATAGATAAGGAGCAGAACACAAAGGGACGAGGCTGGACTCATCTCAGCAGTGTGTGGTGATAAGATGAGGGGAAATGTCCACAAACCAAAGCACAGAAGTTCCACACAAATGTTTGTGGGACCTTCTTCCCAGTGCAGTGACGGAGCAGTGGCACAGCTGCACAGAGAGGTGGTGGAGTCTCCTTCTCTGGAGACGTTCCAGACCCGCCTGGACGCCTACCTGTGCAACCTGGACTACTTTTGGACTCCATGATCTCTGGAGGGCCCTTCCAACCCCTACAATTCTGTGATGCTGTGAAGATGCAAACCCACAGCACGGTCCATGATAGCAGCTTTAGAATAACATCTGAATACAGTCTGCACCTTTATATCTGACAGAGGAAGAGGTCAGAAATAGACTAGTAATAAGCTCTTCAACTGTATGTAATGCACCAAAAATGAGACTGTAGGATGATGTATAGAATTTAACTCATCTTTCAAGGTGGCTGCACACGTGCCCATGTCTGTCAGACTAAATGAACAAGCGATCAAATCATGCACTAACAGCATTAAGTCCAGCACAAGCGCAGGCATTGCCAGTACTGCTTTTTGCGTCTTTTAATGTTTCCTTTCTCATTATTTTAGCCCATGCACACTGTTGTTGGTTTGATTTTTACCCCAAAAATCAGACAAACATTACAACTTTCAATAAAATACTTAATTGACATGATTTGGTCAATACTTAATCAACCCCAAGCTGTTGTGAACCTGTGGCCAAATATGATCCTGGATAGATCCTTTTGACTGTTCATGTCCACATAAGACCACAAGACTCAGGAGTTTATGATAGTGGTAACTTTTTTTTTTTCCCCCAACTAACAGAAATGTGATTCCCAGGGAAACAAGGATATAGAAGGGTATACTGAGGAATCGAATGAGATTTTTACAGTATGTTATATGTAGTGCACTTCTACTTTTAGATGACAAGATAAATTAATTTAAAGAAAATCACATCTCCAAAAGTTTTAGTTATTTTTATTGAAAAAAATATTTTTTTCTGGTCAACTCAAGACTGCAGCAGCTCATGAATTGTTTCCATTAAAAGAGCCCTTTCTCTTCAAAAATCATTATGTAACATCCAACAGCTCAGAAATTATGTCAGAAGAAAATTTTCAAGTACCACACATATAATCCACAACAAGTTTGAAGATAACACACAGTATATACATCATGTGATATGTGAAACCATGATTTTCTCAGTTAGCCTAAGCATACTGTTACTGAGCCAAGACTCTTCAAAGAAGGCCACAACACTGCCATTGGATGTTATTGGATTTCACAAATAAGTCAAAATCCTGCAAAACATAAATCAGTCTTTTCAAATAATCCTCATAGTAACGCTCAGGTAAGTTCTAGTTGAGGAAATACTCCACTGTGCATGTCAGTACATTAAAACTCAAGTTCTAGAGAACTGGTGAAACAAGCTTAAATTTATAACTGAAGCAGTTTATACACAGCAATAACTTATAATACAGATAAACCTCTCAGTGCACCAGTTTACACTGAAGAGTTCACAGACAAATGCAATACCTTCACAGTTACCTGAAGTCATCTTAAATAAACTCCACTAAAAAACACTTCATGGTAGTATTCTGCATACCACTAGCAAGCAATCTTTCGTGCTCAAAAAAATGTACAAGTATTTTCCCTGTGCCCTCAAATATACACGTACAAGAAAAAAACCACCAAGAACACAACTCACAAACTGGTCACTTTGAACATCTTGAAGAAGTAATTTAGAATCGTAATTAAAAGAGTTCAAAGGAAATGTAAGACTGGCATATACCCACTATAATAAAATTACAGGTTCAAGTTTTTCTAAAGAACGGATGCCTTCCCTGTAATCCAGGAAAATGTTTCTACCACACTTAGCAGAACTTGTTCGTATTTTAAAAAGAGAGCTATGAAGGGATGGTCGGCACTAAGTAGATCTGGAACTGCTCTGCAGGCTGAGCAGATGCTGAAGGCAGGAGCACCCAGCAGCACACTGTGCAAGAACTCATGGGCTGTGAAGGAGGAACGATGTTCAACTCAGTGCAGGAAAAACATCCTTCAGCCTATTGTAAACTATTTCCAGATTTATCAGGTTATCTGCAGAAAGAGTTATTACCCCTTCTCAGTACCTATACAGGCACTAAAGCCCTTTTCACAAATTCCCACTATTTTAAAGCTTAGTGTTCCTCCAGCTACTATTCCAGGTCATTAGACCTGCTTAAACTGAAGTTACATTTAATGTCATTTACATGAGATACAAGAAATGAGAAAACTAAGAAAAAGTGTTGTTATGTGGAAGTAGCTACTTTAACTGCTTCCTCTCAAAGAAAGTGCAAATATAGTACATTATTTACTTATACATTCTTCGATTTACCTAAGATAGGTAGCGGGAAAAGATCATAAAGCTGTTAATAACATAAAGAAAGCCACAGTCATAGACTGTGAAATACATTTACTAGGTGAGGTTCACAGGTTAGCATGTTTTCCACTGTGACAGAGAAATCTACCCACCTATCTGTGAAACAGTGCTGCTCACTTCCACCATCTGGTTCTTTCTACTCACATCTACTGCAGTAAGGAAAGTGAGGCTATCCAGCTCTGATCAATTGGCTGTGTTCTTCCTAGCTCTTCTACAGACAAGAAAAGAGTCACGGGCATGGTTTCTCCAACTGGCAATGGCTGTGCACTAGAAGAGGAGGCCGTAAGATTCCTCCATGGGTATCAGTCAGAAAAGAAATTGTCAACAGAATTGAGTGTGTAGCAGAAAAGGAAGATGCCATTACGTAAGCATAACATTTTCTAAACTTAAAAAGTGTTACACCTGTATTTCATGAGCTTGTGAATGAGTGACCTTTGAAAAATGAGACACTAGTAACAGCTGAATGTGGAACATGGAGTAAGAAATAATCTAAATAAAGTCCATGTTGTATTTTGACATCTGACCTCATAGAAGTTATAATTAGTGAACACTGTTTTTTCAACATGTTATCTTAGAAGGAAAGGCCACTACCTTAACCTGGAGGCTTGACTTCTACATAAGAGTACATAGATAGGTTGATATTACACCACAACACTTCTTTAAAAAGGTGTGAGTTTTGTGGGGTTTTTTTTTCTAAACTTACATTTGACTTCTTGAGGAGCAAGATTGATCTCTGAAGGCAGATTATGTCCTCAAGAACTCATAAAACATTTTTAATGTAGTATCACTATATTCTATCCATAAATAATTCAGTATATGTACACTTACAAAAAAGCACCAAAAAATCCCCTAGGAAACAGCCTGCCAAACGCCATCTGTCTGCATAGTACAACACTATCTCCATCAAAGTTGGACTAGTTCCATTTCACTTCAGCCACAGAGCCTGTACTATTCTACATCACATTTGAGTTTTGTTTTAGTAGCTCTTTTGGGGCTGATATTGATGGTGGACAGTGACGATTAGAAGGCTGTTATGTCGTGTTTGTTCACAGAGATTTTGGAGGGGCTCAACACTTCTTGCCACACTCCTACTAAAACTAGACTGCTCCCCACTCTCAGCTTCCTTTGCCCTGTTATCCTCCTTTACAAACAGGAACAGGGAAGCTAATAAATAATGCACGACACATTTACCATTAGCAGAGTAGCTGCATGTAATTTTCAAAACAAGCTTTAGATTAATGCCTGTCTTAGATCTAACAGTAGCATCATCTGTTTCTGCCTTCCGGACAGAGCTGGCTGTTCTAATACTTTGCAACGGATTTTGGAATAGTTTCTAGGGAAAACATTTCCAAATCACTCAACATTTATCTGACATCAATTAACTACTGTAACTTTGTTATGATTATTAGATAAACTCTAACTTATTTCGTAAGTGAAACAAGCTAATTCCACCAAAAGGAATTTCAAGGCACATCATGTAACTAGCCCATTTCACTACTTGTACACATATTGAGTTTGAAAAGGACCAACTCTGCACAAACTTAATGAAGCAATTATCTGATCTTGTATGAAGTCTTACACTTTTCTGTAACCACCAAGTTAAAGGAAATCCCCTCTTCAGACAGCAGACTTGGTTACAAAATTCTAAATCATGCAAACAAAACAAAATTGTAAACTACAAATTTAATTGTTCTGAAATTAAGCCACATCCAGGACACCGGCAGCCACTAACTGTCTTGAAAGCCAGTCTAGTCCTTCAAAGAGTCCTGTACCACTCCGAGCATCACAACCCTGGATATACCAGCTACGGCCACAGCACAGTTTGTGGAGACTCAACAGTTCTGTAATCTCTTCCACTGCAAGTGCACCTGCTACATCCTGCAACAGAATCAGACAGACTCAATTATTCTTCTGCACTATATTTGTAAAGGATTTTTAACTGATGTCTTCAACTGAAGTTATGGATCACATGAAAGCTTTCCAAACACGAAAGTCAAACAGTTACAAGTTTAATATACCTTACAAGAAAACAAAAACAGACTACTGAATCTACTGAGTACACCAGCATCACTTACTTTACCAAAATTAAATGTAAGGGGAATGTTTACATTTTATCCTTTTCACAACACCATTCCCTTCCTACAGCAGAGAATTCAGAAAGTTTGAATATCATAAATTCAAGCAAAGAGTAAGAGTGAAAAAAAAATCACAAGTACCTGCTTATTAGCAAAGATCAAGAGCAAGGCATCCCGCAATTCCTTCTCTGTTAATAATTTTGCAAGTTCGCTGTGTGCTTCACTGACCCTGTCCCTGTGACTACTGTCAACGACAAACACCACTGCTATAAAAGAAAAGAAACAACAAGCATTTTACACTCATTTGTATACAAAGGGTAATGTCAGCTGAAAACCACAACTTTTTTCCTAGAAGCATTCTACGTCAAATTTCTCAGCAGTGCTTAACTTCACTTTCAAGTCCAGGAAGACTGAGAGATACCATACATGCTTATATAATTCATACAAAAAACTGAAATTCATCTTATAACAAAGAAAAATTCTGCAGTATTCAGTCTAGTCTAACATAAGGCTTTTTGTTTTTAACTGTTCTGCTCTGAAACCAGATTTAACCCGTGTGAATTGAGTATCTCTATTCAAACCATTTTTGATTCTTTTTTGTTCTACAGACTCCCATACAACGGTTTCAGTTTGACTTAGCTGGCTGTAAAATCTAAGAAGTCAAACCAGTGCTGCTTTCCTGAGCTAGAGACTATGCATAATAGAGATTTCCATAGACCCAACACAGCAGCTGAAAATTTTACTATGCACCATAAACGGTAATCACAGTGCCAGAAAACTGAAGAATTCTGAGGCAGAGCTAGGAAACAGAATTTAAACTCCTTCTATTTTAATAATAAAAAAAAAACAACAACCAAAATCAAACAAAACCTACAGCAGATACACATCAACCTAACTGATTACTCTCCATCCCAACTTACAGCTCTTCAAAGCAGACATAACTACTGGTGTTTATAAGGTGAGTTTTAAGAGGACAACAGGAACACAAAATTCCTTAAAGTTTGTAAGGATGATATGATTGCAAACGTTGAAATTTACTACAAAGGATAAATAATACATAAAACTAGACACTTAAAATCAACACTTGCCATTCCTAAGTATTTCAGGCAATTCACAGCATATTAGTGAAGAGAAATCCCTTTCTGGATTGGAAAAGAACAGTTGAGCACTTACAGAAGGATAGCACTAATTTCCAATCAGCAATAATGAAGTTTACTAATAAACTCTTTGATTCTGAAATCTGGAATCTGAAGTCTACAATACCAAGTACAGAGTAAAAAAAACTTGGCAGAATTTTTTAAGTTGCCAACTAGAGGCTCCTAAAGACCAAGTGTTTTCATTTCCAGTGCTATTTAAAGTTTGTATCTGGCAAGTACTATTTCTCACTACGCAAACTTTGGAACATTGTACCTTCTCTGTTGTCAGACAAAGCCTCAGATTCTAATTTTGTGTGGCTCCATGAACTGTCTGATGGATTTATGTAGAGTGCACCCCCATCACAGTAAAAAACTGGATCAAAATATTTAGCTCATGAACCTAGCATCTGAATTTTGCATTAGATAAAGTTTTTTTTTTTTTTTACAGTTATAAGTTTCCTACTACAATCTTTCTGGCTCTGAAATGTAAATTCAGAGAAATTTACAAAAAAAAAAAAGAGAAAATATGGTTTAAAAGTTTCATTAGTCTCACCTTGGGTATTGAGATAATAATGCTTCCACAAGGGTCTCAACTTGTGTTTTCCTCCTACGTCCCAAATAGTAAATTTCAGATTCTTGTATTCTACTGTTTCAACATTAAAACCTAAATTAAAAATATTCAAGTTTTATAACCGTGTTCCGTATGAATGTAAAATAACCAAATTCCACAGACAAATAAAACATTCACAAAATTCTTACATTTAAATTGTTGCGACTAACCTATTGTTGGAATTGGCTGCATGAATTCATCTTGCTTTAACTTAAACAAAATAGTAGTTTTGCCAGCTCCATCTAATCCTAGAGTGACAACTCGAATTTCCATTTTTGGTCCAATATGTACCCTGTTGTCCTAGAAGAAGCAGCACACAGAAAGTTAAGGATTTTCTAATTTGAGTTGCCTAGGATATAAGATGCTTATGTTCTCACTAATTGTGAAGTGATTACGTGGACGAACATCAGAAGCACAAGGCACAGTCATCACCCAATCATCTCCAGGAATAACACAGTCCACAACATCGCAACTTCTGCCTGAGTTTTTGTGTCCTTCAGAAAGACATCCAGGCTCATGCTTGTTTATATTTCAAGTTCTTTTGTCATGGGGCTTTGACCCAAGAATAAGTTTCTCAAAGCAACTAGAATTCTCAGACCTGAGAAATCTGTTGGTTGTAACTTTTCCATTATGTTTTCTCATAGTATTAATACTTACACCCTACAGAGTTATTCCACTGTCAAAGGCTCCACAGCTATACTTCACTTCAAGACATTTCCTATCTTTTACAACTTGACATACTTCTGCAGATTCTCAAACTCCTCTAATTAGATCTAAAGTGTCAGAAGTATCAAAATCCGGATAATTTCATAATTTTCAAAGATGAAATAGTATTGAATGATTAAAACAATAAATAAAACCAAAGAACACATACACAGCCCAAACTATCAGTGAACACGAGGCTACTGCAAGACATCAATCAGTAAATTAAAATAAACATGTAGATCACTCCAGATGTAGTGCAGTATTATAGTGTAGTTATTTATTTCCACAGAAACTTTGACAGCTGTCAAGAACACACTAACACTGCGTAACACTTAGCTCCATCTGCACTTCGACATCAGACACATAGGTTCATAGGTTCATAAGGTTGGAAAGGACCTATAAGATCATCTAGTCCAGTCATCCTCCTATCACTATCCCTACCCAACTACTAAATCAAATCCCTTAGCACCTCATCTAAACGCTTCTTGAACAGCGCTAGGGATGGTGCCTCAACCACCTCCCTAGGCAGGACATTCCAGTGCCTGACCACTCTTTCAGAAAAAAAATGTTTCCTCAGGTCTAATCTAAATCTTCCCCAGTGCAAATTCTGGCCATTCCCTCTCATCCTGTCGTTATTTATCAGGGAGAAGAGGCCCACCCCCTCCTCACCACAACCCCCCTTCAGGAAGTGGTAGAGTGCAATAAGGTCTCCTCTGAGCCTCCTCTTCTCCAGACTAAACAATCCCAGCTCCCTCAGCCGCTCCTCATAAGACTTGTGCTCCAGACCCCTCACCAGTTTTGTTGCCCTTCTCTGAACACGCTCCAGGGCCTCAATGTCCTTCTTGTAGTGAGGGGACACAAGTCTGTCACAGTCCCCCTGCTGCCATCTGTCACATCGCAACAAAGTTTAATGGAATACTGGTGGGGAGGTTCGACCTTCACTGCCATAGTTCCAATATCCTCCTCCAACATCATGGACCAACATAAAATAGGAGGCGTTATTTTCAGAGCAGCACCCACTATTTTGAATCATACAAACTGAAATATACATTAACTCAAGTTTTTAAAATGTAGCTGCACAATATTAAAAAAATGAAATAAGTACTCTGTAGGTTTTACGCATGGAAAACGAACTGTTAGTCTGAGATGAACGCACAGCACATCAGGAATGCCACCAAAGAAAGGTGATTCTGGAATTCACAAATGCTAACCTAAACATCTAAAGAAAAACAGCTGACACTCAAGCAAAGCGACTGATATAGCCCATGTTAAATGTTGCTTTTTATACTACTTCTAGCATAGTGGTTTTGCTGCCCCAGCAAGCACTCATCTTGTGATAACATGCTGTAACTTCATGCTGAACTGCCTCCAACTGCCACAATAAATACAGCACTGCAATGAAGATATGTTATTCTCACTTTCATTTACAGCACGTCTTGAACTTCATAAATTGGGTAGCTACATTTTTCATGAGATTAAAAATACCTTTGTAAAAGTGACAGGTATGCTTGCATCCAGCTGGACATGATCTGCAAGTTCTGTGAATTGTTGCTGCTGCTTCTGCAATGTCTCTAGCAGCCTTGTAATTTCCTGTTTGGCCAACACTACCCTGCAGTCATCCTAAACAAAAAACACAAAAGCATACTTTTCTAGTAATTTATTGAGTAGAACCAAACAAATGTAAACACAATAACTGGAAAGAAAACAAGCTTTCATTTTAAATAGAAATGCTTTAGTTAAACAAGTATTTACAGAAAAACATTTAAAACATTAAAAAAATATATAGGTTTTGTCATTCTTTTCTAATACTAAGCAGTTCTGTGTTCTTTAAAAAACTTATAATTGATATTCATAAAGGATAAGAGTTCAAGGAATAAAAGAGAGTAAAGTTCAACAATTAGAATATTTATACTATTCACACAATTTCAGCACCTGAAATACAGTTGCAGCTTTGCAGCACACACTAACATAATTCATGAAACGGATTATCAATATCCAGACATTATTGACAAGAAGATTTGCAAAGTTAAATGTATGTGTGACTAAGCAATCAGACACTAAATACAAATAAACTAAAATAGTTACTGCAAGTAACATATTAATGAAGCAATTTCTCCGACTCAATTCATTACACGTGCCATTTACTTTTTGTTATCATAATGAGAATAACATACCAGACAGTCTTATACATTCACGTTCTTCATTTAATATGACATTGAATTACCCATGCTTCAAGAACTGTAAGAGCAAGACATCTAGTATAAAACTGTCTTTTCCTATCAGCCTCACGTAACAATTTTCGAACACTTGTATCAGCAACTGCAACTATAAAATCCTTCCCATAGATCCCATAGACTTTTTCTTGCTTCAGTTTCACCTCTGTTATAAAAACCTCACTCACAATCAACCAAAAGTTACTCCAGACTACGGAATCATACCACAGAATTTATAGCAACTGGAGGAGTTGGCTAATCTCATGCTATATAGTTACAGTTTTAAAATTGTAAAAGGAAAGAAAATGAAGAGTACCACCTAACCTTCTTGTTTGTAGCCTGAACTTACAATTCATTCTATTTCTTCTGACAGATGTTACAGCTCACTTGCCAACCTACCTGCTGTAAAGTTTTTTCACAATGAAGGCAAGCTGTTGAAACCTGTGACAACAGGATAGTCATATCTTCCTGTTGTTGTCTAAGCCAAATCAACTTCTCTCTGACATGAGCATCAACAACACTGAGAGCCATCTCCTCCTGACGACAAAGGGTTTCATGAAGATCCGAAAAATAGGCTCGGACACATGAGCGAGCATTCTCTGCAGTCCCAGGTACCTACAGTGTCACAGTCAAGAGATCAAGAGGATTACAAATATCATACGACCGTACGAGTGTATTTTTCATTTTCACATACACAGGAAAACAAAACAAAAAAAGATAGCATACATGTTCTGTATGGGCCATTCCAACTCCATCTTCAACTATTTGTTCTCCTCCTTCTATATGCTGAACTATTCCAATTAATTTTCTGGAATAATCTGAAATTTCTTCTGTGAAAGTTCTTATACAGCGGGCCATGTCAAAAATGGATGCACGAATCTGGTTTGCTTCTGGTTCCAAGACAGAATGCTATTAATTAAAAGCAATGTATCAGTGATCAGGCGTAAATATCTTCTTTAACCACCTCCTACATCTTAATAGATATAGAGTATGTGAATTAAGTAAATTACATGCATGCATTATTCAGGAGCTACACATTATGCTAAGACTAAGACAGGCAGTTAGCAATTACATAAGTAGTAAACAGGCAAATTTTTGTTTGTGCAAGTATTTATTAAAAAAAAAAACAAAAAAGGGTGAATGGAATGCAACCAGTTGGGTGAACCAACGGCAAGAAGAATAACAACTTTCAGGGTAAGCCATTTAATACTGTGAGAAGTTCTGAAAAGCATCAAACTTACACATAAACAACTTAATGTAGTCTTATCCACAATGGTTGTTCTTGTAACATTTACCTTGACAGTTCTCCAAATAAAAAGGAAAAAAAAAAGCATGACAGTACTTCTATAAAGACACATCAAGATTCTACTCTCCTTTCTTGAACTGGATAAATAATATGCAACTCACTCAACAGTACAACTAGTAAAAGATTCTTAGCAGTACCTTATGACCTTGATGCTTCCCATACTCCTTGCAGACACAACACATGAGAGGACTGGCCTGACAATCCTCTTCTAAACAAACAAACTCAATAGCATGCACTTGGTGTTGGGAGCACATGGTCTTCTCATGAGGCTTGTCAGCAAGAGGTACACGTTTGTGTTTTGCTAGTGTCTTTGTAGAATGAGTAAGCTGAGAACAGTCTGCACATAAGTGAGTGGCACAAACAGTGCAATAAACAGATGCAACATGGGCTTCGTCTTCATCGCAGCGAATGATACTCTAGAAAAGTAACACCAACATAAAACAAAATTGTTAATATTTGATACCATTAACACTGGAAAAATCAGAAGACCTGACATCAATATAGACTACTGTAAAAACCTGTCTTCTTGTTAAATAACAGTGATAAAAAAGTCACTTTACTTTAGGTTCCAGTATTATTGTAGAGGGGTATTGATTGAGGAGTTCATTGATTCTGTAAATGTGAACTTCAGCAGATGTGAAAAAGCTTTTGATGCTAAGGTAATTCAGGGTCCAGACAACTCCTTCAACACAGGCATTATAGAATGAAGAATGAGAAAGTTACAGAGACAAAACACAAACAGAAAAATGTGCTTAGAATAATGACCTGCTCCTAAAATTGCACTGCATACTTTGTGCATATCAGTTGCTAATAAACCAAGGTGCTTAAAGCCATCCTTTTTGTTGAAGATGCTATTACACAATGCAGTCATATCGAATGACTATAAAAGGCAACTATCTGGAAAGAGCAGCTTTAAAGTCTTTAGAAAGAGTTGTTAAGAAATTCCAGAAACTCCTCTAGAATTATTATAACTGAAGTGTTCTAATGAGTAACTCCCTTAGTGCACATTAGTCAGTGCGCATTAGAATTTAATTATGAAGTCATTACTGAAAATATTGATATTAGATACGGAAAGGAAACATTAATGAAATTATACATAACAAGAAAATGTCATTTTTTCCATTTCATCTTTTAAGCAAATGTAGCAAAGTTATTTGTTTTTTTCAAAACCTGTACCTCTCCAGACAGACCAATGGCTTCTTCTGCTGTCCCACACTGCCCAGGAGGCCCATTCTGCAATCGCTCCAAGAGCTCCAACAAAGCAAAATTCTTTTTCAATCCCCAGACACCAGAATCTCCTGTTTTTGAGAAAGAATTAAATGAAGAGGAGGAAAATGCCCAAGCAAATAACATAATGAGAGTTTTAGAAACCACAGGCAAGATTTTAACAAACATTAAAAAGGACATAAATCCAGTGAGATATCACAACCACTCTGTGTGAGCTCACAATACCTTTCCATCCTCTTCCATCATGGAATTATTTACTACTTATGCAGATTTTCCCTACTTAAGAAATGCCATTTATAAAATAATCTGCAAAAACTAACAATGAAATGCCAAAAGGAGCACAAACTATAATGTTTATCAATTAAATTTAAAGCATTTTGCAGACTACGTATAGTTACCATTTCTATTGTACTAACAGAAGGTATGAAGAATTCACTAACCTCATATTCCTTAAGTCAGAGGATACAGTACCTACTGAAGACCTCATCTCAGCAAAAAACTGAAGGAAAATGAAAACAATATTTGGAAAGAAGGACCTATGTGGAGAACTATCTGATACAGTCATATTTTCTACAGAAAATCAGAAGTTCACTTCTACACCTCACTCTGCAGAAGACTCTTTGTCCTGGCATGGGGCAATGTGAGAAGAGTCTGGCTCTGTCCTCTCTGCATCCTCCCCTTCAAGTATTCTTTCAAATTGATTAAAGATTCCCTTCTGTCTTCTCCAGCTGAACAGTCACTGCAGGAAAGTTTCTCCAGTCCCCTCATCATCACAGTTGCCTTTTGTTTGACACTCCAAGGCATGTCCAGGTCTTTCACATATTGGTGGAACAAGAACTTAATGTAGTGCTCCAGTTGTTTCTTCACCAGTGCCAAGAAGAGGAAAAGGATCACCTCCCCTGACTTTCTGTCAACACTCCCAACACAGCCTAAGAAACTGGTAGCATTTACTGCTTCAAGGGAAAACTAGAACCACAAGATGCCTCTTCTGAAAGCTGCCCTTCAGCTAGTTGTTCCAATCTCTCTCCTATCACTCTCCTGAGAGAATTACTTATTTCTAACGCAGGAAAATAAACATCTAGCACCTTCCTCTAAGAGTTATTACATATAATAAACTAATAATACTTATTTAAGAAAGCTGCTATGGAACATTCCTAAAACGGGATGTTTGCTGTTTTCAAAGACCAAGTATACAGAATCTGAACATACAACATCTAGATAATTATGTTTGATTAACTGCTGCAGCCTGACTACCACTCCTGACTCATGATTACAAACTTTTAGTAAATTTGGTAAGCTGGATATCTGTTTTTTTTTTAAAGGAGTTCGGTGTGGAATTCTCTACAGATTTCTTGAATGACAGAGCTATTTCTGCATTTTTTTAAATTCAGAGGCCAATCTACTTTTGAATGTGTATACTGCCTAAACTGTAACCATGTTAATGCAGAATTTGGGATCAGTTTAAGTCACAATTAACACTAACAAGGTTATTCATATACACTGCATACAACCAACAGGTATAGGTTTAACTACTAGGAAAGCAAAGAAGTTGTTTCCCGCATTGTAGGGATTTTATTATGATCTGGTTCACCAAAATTAGTAGAACAGTTAATAAATAAGCTAAACCCCTCCTAAAAAACATCACTGAATCCATGAATGCTTATGATTTCACAATAATTTTCATCAACTTTTGAAGCCACATGTCACAGACTAAAGGAAAGGTCAAGTAATTAGTTAATCACCATTCAGTAGTAATGTTGGACATAACAGAACACTTCTACATACTGGCACCTCTTTTGTGCACTGAAATATAAGAAAAGTTCTGTCACACAAACAGGGAACTGACATATATACATTCATGTAGGTAAGTAAAAGCCTGGAAGTACCTTCTGTTTCTAAATACAAATCTGTATACTTGATATAGACTCATCTACTGAACATTCATATTGTACTCTTGAGACAAGAAAAGGCAGCAGCATTATCTAGAGAAAATTGCACAAATGCACTGCTTTTGTATTTCAAATATTTATAGTCCAAGTAAATATACCAGCGTAAGACTATAAGTTGATCCATCGGTGCATTTACCCTATTCATTAAGCCATTTTAAAAATTAAATAAAATGGCTTGTCACTTTATTCAGTAATGATTTAAATGTTGCTTTAGCCATGAAAGCAGAAAACAACATTTTAGAAAATAGTTCCAGATTCTGGAAAAAAAAAAAATCGGGGCTTCTCTTAATTCAGGTGCAAAGACATGACCTCACAGAACCTACAACCCCGTTATCTCCCCAAAAAGAAGGTCCAGTCTATTTTAATAGTCCAATTCTCCCAAGTGTTGTTTCAAATGTCCTGTATTACAATACCCTGCAGTGACCTGGTAGCTCTACGTCCTCTGTGTCCCTCTGGAGTTTAGATGTCATCTCAGTTAACTGAGACATTTTTTTTCCCCTCAATACTGAGAACTGCCAGACACGCATAAATTTTAATATATTTTTTTCATAGATTCTGAGAGAGACTTCTGAACACTAACACCCAAAAAGTAATTACAGAACAGCATTTGGATGGTTCTCTTCTATATTGTTTAGAGTAACACTATCCCATACCAAAATGACTGTGCACAAACTTCAGTTACTACAGTGTAATACCTGCACATTAACAGCACACCCATACAATGAATGTTAATGCTTGAGTAGCTCTCAAAGATACAATGAGTCATTAATCCAGAGAGCCATTAATAACAGAATATGTACGGACACACACTCACCAAAAGGATAAACCTATTTATCAAATACACCTATAGAAGAATTTTTAAGCAAATACTGGATAAGGCCGAAAGATGAAGAAGCTGTTCTATCTTGATAGAGTACGCTATTAAAAAAAATTAAAAGCCAAGAAAATTTCCTTAATAAAAAGTTCTCCCCTTTGTTTACATTCTAGTGTCTGATTTTAATCATGTTATTCTCCTGTTCCACAATGCCTGTTGCCATTCTGTCTTACATTCTATTTTCTAGGTCAGATTTTAAGCTTGTTAGAAGGAACAAACTCATTCTAATTCTTTTAAATCACTGCTGAAATTTGCTAATATATGCTATGCATCATTACTACACTGATAACCTTGGAGATATGTGCATGCATACAAGGGAAGTTTGTGCCCATTACAAAACAACCACACAATCTGACTATTTCTTCAATAAAGACGAGTAAGACATGAATAGCAGGAAGCATGACTGCCAGGAACGAGACAGTGACTGAGCTGTGTGAAGATACTAAGACGGACTCCTGCCCACATATGAATAACATTTTCAAGAGGATGAAGCTTGTATGGGAAAAAATGATAAGTAACAGGAGGTAACAGGAGTAACAAAAGAGCCACCTGCATCTAAATACCCAAACAAAGGAGAAAGTATATTACACTATAGCCACATTCTTTTGTGCAGCATTTTGAAGTTTTATCTTAGCACTCCAGCAAAAGAATACATGAAGTACGCCAATGGAATGGATACCATGATGTATGTCAAAGTCTGAACATGTTAATTGGACAAGCTTTAATGACAGGAAGTAGTTCAAGCTCTGTAATATTATGATGGCAGGAAGAGTTCACCTGAGCTACAAACTCTAAAAGGTTTCCTTCACAGAGCTGCTAAGGTAAAGTGAAAAGCCAGCATTCAAGGCTATGACATAAGCACGTCCTTCTTCATGCTTAAGAATCCTTCTGAATACTTAAACGTAGAGTTGAGTGATTTAGTAATAAAATCTAACAGTTGTAAGAGCTGTAAGGGAAAACAAGTAACTATCTGCTTAAATGTGTAGTATAAATATCTACTAGCTTAAAAGCATACATAAATTCTGTAGTTAGTAATGTAACAACTTGTTCAACACAGGCACTCTTATGCTCCAATTACACAGCTCTTCCTTCAACCTAGATTTAGTTACTGAACAGCTGTCTTGAGTTTAACTCATTAAAAAGCAGAACTGTAACTGCAGAAATAGGTGAATGTACAACTTATTTTCTAACAGGCACTTAAATGGAGGCGAGGGAAGAACCAGAAGTTGCTTTTATCATGTGCAGGGTTGCCATGCCTCCTTCCCAATTCCACTCATTAGGGCACTGATTAGTGCGGTTCTTTTTTGAACCACAGCTGAGATTTAACTAACAACAGTAACAGGGCAGACAACAAATGCACAAGATATTCAAAAAGAGATCATGACAAGATGCCTTCCACAGTACACCACATTTTTATATGCTTTAAGTATTATTTCCTGAGACACTCCTTACAGAACATATTACATTTGGCTACAGACATCTTCTGCTTTAAATCACCAAGCAGAATATTTTTATTCACAGAAGTACTTTGACTCTCAAGCTGTTTTGCTAAAATTATCCTTTTTTTTTTTCTTTCAATTATCAGGTGAAAAACACAGCAAGGGCTTCAAAGAAACGAGGCTCTGCTCTTGGATTACAAGACACAAACACCTGTCTGACAATGAAGTTTCACAACAGCAAGACTGATACTTACTCCCTATTAACACATACTTACAAGAAACCTTGTACAGCTGTACAGTCACAGATAAAAAAATAAAACAGAGACTCTTTTCATCACATATGTTCCACAGCTCCCACCACAGACAAAACTCTACTGTCATAACTTTTGTTTCTATTAAGTGCCCCAGCATTCCTCTCATTTCAAAGTACATATTTATGCTAACTTGATAATTGTATGTTTATTTCAAGGATTATTACATTTGAGATTTCCTGCCCCATGGATTCTCTTCCATCCTAAGATTTTTATTCACTGTGCTACTCAAACCTATTGCAGTCAGTTCTGATCGAAAATTAACCTTGGTACAAACTCTTCTAGAAACTTGTTTTCTCTGTAACCCTATGTTGAAAAGACAATTACAAGCATGTGCTATCTTTTGCCCAAAATAAACTCGCACTATGGAATAAAAAACATATCTGATCCTTTCAAATACTCTCTAGAGACATTCCTATAGTAATAAAATCCCTGTAGATGGCCTGCCAATTTAAGTTATCTCACAATCAGAATTATTGGGTACTTAGGTTTGTTATTCCATCACAAATCCACACCAATTTTTTTTGACAGAAAAACAGCTTATATAACATATGCTTTTTTTAACGTTTAGGACAAGAAGAAACTGATATCATCTCAAGAATCTTTAAACAGGGATTTGTAAAAGACTGGCCACTTTGTAAGTACAATTAAGGTGTTTGCAAGCCTACATTCGAAGAAGATAAAAACTGTTTACTTAATTTTTATGAGATCTGCCTTCTCTCAATGAAAAAAATATTCCACAGTACAGAAGGAATGCTGGAAGACAACCACCACAACTAGCATATTCATGCCATTTGGCTCTGCACGTTATTAACACACGTTAGCTAGACTTGCAAGCCTTTTAAACGTCCTGGGTTGACTGGCCTTAACATATTCAGACTTCAGCTTCCTTACCCAACTCAGTAACTTGTCGGTCGAAAGGACAGCGGACAGCTCTGCCGTGAAGGGGCAGGCGGGTCAGGCAGTCATGGCAGACAGTGTGGCCACACAGAAGGAGCCGCGGAACTTTATCGCCTTGCAAAGAGAACACATCTTCGCAGACTCCGCATTCAAGAACCTATGATTTCAGAAAAGACAACATTACCTGCTTCCAGGCCAAATAAACGATAAAACACAAAACAAAAAGGACAAACGGCAGCAGCACCCAGCAGCCCACGCCGGAGGTGCCTTGCGTCGGGAGCATGGCACCATCCGCCAAAGCGCGGGCAGATCGCAGGCTCGAGGGCGAAAAGCAGCGCGCAGAGCGCAGCCCGCCTCACCTTCACAGCGGCACCGGCCGAGCCACGACTGTTGCCGGCTCCGCGGCTGCCGTCCGGCCCGGCCCCGGCCCCGGCCCCGGCCCCGGCCCCGGCCTTGTTTACAGCCAGGGCCGCCATCTTGGAGAGGGCGGAGCTCGGAGGGCCCAGCGGAAGGGACCGGCAGAGGCACCGCAGACAGCACCGCCCGCCGGCAAGTGTGCGCGTGCGCTCTTCCGCAACGGTAAGGGCAGGACTGCTCGCGCTTCCTCCTACCAGACGCGAATTGCAGTTCCCGTCGTACCCCGCGAGACTTCCGCTTCGGGGACGCAACAAGAACTACATGCCCCAGAAGGCATTGCGCTAGGCTCACCCTCCCCCAGGAGGGAGGGGTGAGCGGGCGCAACGCTCTCTGGGAGATGTAGTTTCTCGCGCTGTTGAGGTGCCGCTCGGAGCGTATCTGGAGCAGCTGCTTCCGGGTTCAGCGCTAGCTGCCCCGCCCGCGCCGTGTTCGTGCGCTTTTGCCGTGGTTGCGGCGCTCGGGCCTCGCGGCTGCACCATGGACGTGAACCAGCCCAAGCAGGAGCACCTGCTGGCCCTGAAAGGTACGGGCACCGCGCCGGGGCCTCAGCGGGGACCTGCCATCACCCACCGGGCCGGGCCTGGCGCGACTCCCGCGCCCGGTCCGAGACGGAGGGCTGAGGAAGGACGGGGCCCGCGAGCAGCGGGCGGGGCGGAGCGCGCCGGGCCTGGCGGGGCACTTGGGGCTCCCCGCTGTATTTGCGGTGTGCAGAAGGGCTTCAGCAGTTCCGACTTCTTTTTTGTTTTATTTAATTGCAGTAATATTTTTTTCTAAATCCCTCATAATTGTTATTTTGTTGTTGTTGTTGTTTTTTGTCTTCTTTTGTTGGCTTTTGCCCTCAGTGGATTTGCGTTCTTGCATTCTTAATTCAGGAAATGTGGGTATTGAGAAAATAATCGATGGTTCTCATGAGCTCACAGAACTAGAGCTGATAGCAATGAAATTAATTAGTAGATTTTTGCAAAGAAGCTGGTCGAGCCAACGGGCACTTGGGTACAGTCAGGTGAGGAAGTGATGCACTGAAAAACCTGGATCTAGCTGCCCCTTTGTTGCAGTCAACACAAGTAATACCATCTTCTTTCTCTTGAACAGTGCTTGCCTGGAAAATAAGCGTTGCTTTTAAGTTGCAGTAGGGAACAGTTAAAGCTTCAATTGCATATGTATTATGAGTGAGATGGCTCAGATAGATAAAGCAGTGCAGGTGCACAGATGATAGACTCCATCTTCTGTTTGTTTAATGGCCTCACAGTGTTTTTTGAGAGGCTTTTCAGCATTTCATAGTAAAACTGATTGATTATATTAGAGATCAGCAGCCACTTTTTCTTGTATGGGCACAGACAGCATCTAAGTTAGGAAGTAAGAGCGTGAAATATTGTCAGCTACCATTACCAGAACATTTTGTTAGGAATTTACACAAAGGAACAAGTTGTATGGCATATTAGTCTGCTTTTGTGAGATATCAGTGCAATCTTTGGGCTTCTATTGAATTTGATACAGTTGTCAAGGTTGCATGTTTTGCAAACAGAAGAAAGAAGGACATCTGAATATCTTTGCATTTTCCCTACTTTATGCAAAATGTTGACAATAACATAATTAAGCAATTTGAAATTTTATTGACTCTAATATCACTGTATATTCCTGTTGTCTGATAGAGGACCTGAAATGATTGCAAACTTCATAGGCAGAGAGGAGAAGCTGGAATGAGTGTGCATGTTTTGGTGTCCTATAGTCATATTTGTAGGCTGTTTTTTTGTTTGTTTGTTTGTTTGTTTTTCTTTGCATTTAATTTGGTCATTAAATGAAAGAGCAAACATAAATATTTTTAGTGTATAAAATCTCTAAGGACTTTTATGTCCAAAGTTAGATATTCTGAGAGAATGGTTTCATGTATTCCTTGGAAGCTATGATGACAAGAATTGAACATCTGTGAACATGGTATAATCTGGGAAAAAGTGCAGATCTTAGTCTGTTTAGTCACTTCCCTTTTATTGTCAACTTTAAGAACTGCTACATCTATCAGTACTATTTCAGGAATGGCTTCTGCAATGCATGGTATATTTTGTAGTTAATTCACATGCCTTGGCTTAGTTTGTTGAAATTTGGGGGGAAAATACTTTTAAAAATAAACAAACACTTGATTGGCAAATTTGATGAAATACAGCAGTAGTGATGTGTCTTATTAGAGATAATAATGTTTTAAATTACTTCCAGTTTTGATAATACACATGTTCATAAATCATACATTTACAGAGTCTTTGGAAAGAAAGTATCATGCTTGCCTTAACATGTAAGATTTGGAATTTGAGGACTTCTGAGTTGTCTTTAATATTCACCACAGAAATGTAACTAGGCTGACAGGAGGATGGCAAGAAGAAGAAGGTTCCAGTAAAAAGAATATTCTAGAGCAGGGACAGTACTCCTTAAACTGTGTTTTCGTGGGTAACGTTCAGAGTATTGAAGTTATGCTGGTGGTGATGGAACACAGTTGCTGTAGTTAGCTTGAGTAAAGTAGAAAAGTTAATGTACGCATATCTGGCTTGTTTTTACCACGTTTTACTTTTTTACAAAATATCCTAGTAATGTTTTTCCTAATTTGGTAGTCTTATTTTTTTCTTCATAATACTTCTGCCTTAGGTCCTGTTTCCCACTGATCTTTGCAGCATGGGGCAAGGAAATTCTTGTAAATAAGATGTTTCAGTCTAGACTTATGAATCCTGATCAAGAGACTGTTCTTGTCATTAACTGGATTCCTACTGCACAAGCATGGAAGTGGTCTTACATTATCGACCACATCAGAGAGATCTGACAGAATTGCAGAAATTTGCAGAAGCTGCAGTGAAGGAATTTCCCATTCGTCAGTTACCAAGATTCACACCCTGGTTTCCAAATGATTTGTACAGACTTCCGCTCAAACCAAAAAAGCAACCACCTGTTATTTCTTCTGAAGAAGCAGAAGAATTGAAACAACTTTCTACACCTTCAGAATGTATTGTAGGATCTCCTAATTATGACTGCACAAAAAGTCTCCTTGAATTTCAGTCTAATGTGAATCATGGGCAGACTTTAATCCACACACAAAATGGCCAGAGGCAAATTAACTTGGAGAATCAAGGAGAAACAGCACCTAATGAAAAACAGAAATTGAAAAGGTCTTGGAGTGTCTCCCTCTGTAGCCCTAAGCTTAAAGAAAAGATTCTTCCTCTGTCTCAAGAACTGCAATACAATTTGGAAAGACTTAAACTGCATGCATTTTATAGAGCAAAGTGGACAATTGAACAGTCTAATTGTAATGACCAGAACTTGGAGGACATCTGGATAAAATTGAATAGACTTATCAAGCACAATGAATTGCCATCTTGCAATGCTACTATCCAAAGATCTTTGGGACAGATATGGATTTTCTGTGATATACTATACTGCGAATATGTTAGAAATATTCTTAGGGAAAAGCTAAGCCTTACTGATAAAATGAATTTGCTTGTACATAAATTTGGAGTTATATTTAGTTTATGATTGTAAGACAGTTTCATAACAATATTGTTGTCTGAAGTAGTTTTTTAGGTAGTTGAGTTTTTAAGGAGCTCAGAGAATGCAGAGTACAAAGCTGATGAGTTAGTGAGGAGAAGTGACTTGGTTACTTTGCTGCAGTTTTCAGGCTCTAGTAATGTGTATAAGTTTGTTCTGTTGTGAAAAGCATGAGTGCCCGCTGCAATTAAGATTAGTACATTTGTTTGATTTAATAAGGTTTTTGTTTTTTTTTTCCTCATCCTTAGCCTAAAGAAAAAAAACCACGGAACTTCCACACTTAATTTTTCCAAAAAATTCCCTTTGGAATTTTGCTTGTTTTTCTTGATGTGATAATGTTTAAATAATAATACTGTATTGTAGACAATGCATGCCTCTTTGTAGTTTAAGGATATCCCTCAACTTGGAACGCTGACATGAATTTTTAAGCTTCAACTGAGGGCTGAATGTTCTGTGTTGTAATCTGATGTGTGTGTGAGATTTAATATTACCACTTAGCAAAACTAATATGAAACGCAAACTGAAGTAATTAGCTGATGCTGTTATAAAGCATATGAAACCAACTTAGATAAATGAAATTACTTCTCTGATCTTATAGATAATAGTAATGAATTACTTTGTGCTGTCAGGAGTTTTAGAGATACAATGGAGTAAAATGCAGAATGTTTTATTAAATGTTATATTTGTATCTAGAATCTGAGAAGGAAAGCAAGAGATAATGTGCAATTCTACAAGGACAGGATACTTCCTAATGTTATTTTAGTAGTCCTATTAAATACAGTAATCTACGTATTTTAATTGGTGCATTTTTATTTCAATCTGTGGTGTATATTTTTATTTTTATTGCTGTTACCTTTGTTTTAAACTTGAGCTGTGACTATTCCATTGTAAGCAGCCAGTTCAAATTATATAAGCTTATTGTAGATTTGAATACATTTAGGTAACTGTCTACTACAACCCTGCTATATGCTATTACTATTCTTAGGACAGAACTAACTAAACATTCCTTGATGGTAGAAAGGCTTTGCAGAGAGATCTTGACAAATGGGAGCATTGGGCAATGGTGACCAAGTGCCTGAGTCTTAATGAGTAAGTGCCATACTTTGTGCCTGGAGCAGGGAAACCTGCTCGGTTTCCCTGCATCGGACTGGGAGATGAGAGGCTGCAGAGGAGTTCTTTCTGATGGCAAGTTAAACCATGAGGCAGCACTGTGCCATGGCAACCAAAAGCACCAGCCATGCCCTAGGGTGCACCAGGCCATGCACTGCCAGCAGGTAAGGGAGGGGCTGTCCCCTCTGCTCTGCATTTTGTGGCTTCACCTCCAGCACTGGGTGTAGTTTTTGCCCGGCTATAGCAGGAGGACTTACAGCTATTAGAGAGTGTCCATGGAGGGCTGTGAAGGTGGTAAAGTGTCTGGAGGACAAGGTGTGTGAGGAGTGTCTGTGGTCCCTGGGTGTGCTTAGTGCAGAGCAGCTGAGGGGAGGCCTGATGGCGGCTGCAGCTCTCCCAGGGAGCGGAGGGCAGCGCTGAGCTCTGCTCTGTGTGACAGCGACAGGGCCCGAGGGAACGGCATGGAGCTGTGCCAGGGGAGGGCAGCTGGGGGTAGGGTCCACACCAGAGAGCAGTGGGCGCTTAGAACAGGGTCCTGAGAACAGTGATCACAGCCCCAGTCCTGCTCAAGGACCATCTGGACAATGCTCTCAGACAGGGTTTGTATTTTGGATGCTCCTGTGTGGAGCCAGGAGTTGGACACTGTGACACTTGTAGATCCCTTCGACTCAATATTCTACAGTCTTCTGAAACTGGAGCAGAGATCAGTGCCACTATTCAGTTGTAGTTGTCAGGTTTCTGCTGCTTTGTCTTAGCTGGTTTATGGCCAGTGATATGCACCATGCTACTTGGGATCACTACAGCTGGAGAACTAAACAGTAGTAAACGAATGCAGCAGTTAGTTTTCCTATAGAATTATTTGCTTTGGGTAGGACCAATGTAGAAGTGAAATAAAAAATTATATTTTGAACTATCTTGAAGTGATTTGTTCATATGCACATGTACCTTTTTCAATTCCTGTGTTGAATCCACTTCTCTGTTTATGTTTTGTGTGTTTTGAGACTTTTTGTTTACCTCAAGACTTCAGAGGTATTTTATATTTTTTATATTTATTTTAAGTTTTAACCTTTACATGCACGCACACACACAAAAGAGAATTATTAAAGTTGTTGTTTTAAATTTGAAAACTAAGATGTGTTTGTGTGAATACTAGCTTGTATAGGTTTGCTGTATGGTAGCAATAGTTATTTTGAACCAGCACAGTCCACTACTATATGAAAGCAGTTGAATATTTTTATACAATTGAAAATAGTGAATGCTGAGACAGCATATAAGAAGTACAATAAAGGTTCAATTGCAGTACATGTTTAAGTGCAAGATTGTTGTTTAACATCTTGTATTCAAGAGAAATGCGTTAATTCTTTATAAAGAATTCTTTACAAAGTAATGTGGTTTTATGCTTCATAAGTTCAGAAGAGAAAGGAAATGTAGCATTTTTCATATTTGAATGAACATTTGAGATTGCAAATGTGAAACTTGAGTTCTGTGTGGATGCATTCATGTATAGCAATATGCAAGATGCATTGATTTATGCTGGTAGGGTGGAAATTTTTAATTTCAAGAATCTTAAATATGTAATGCAAATGGAAATTGTGTGACCTTGTGTATTCTGAGTTGAAGTAAGGTTAGAGAATCACAGAATGGTTTGGATTGGAAAGAATCTTAAATATCACCTAGTTCCAGTCCCCCTGGCTTGAAGAGAGAAACGTCCCAGCAGATCAGGCTGCCCAGGAACCCATTTAGCCTACACTGAACACCTTCAGTGATAAGCAGTCTGTGCTGAGGCCTCGCTGCCCCCTGATTAAAGAATTTATTCAGAATACATAATCTGAATCTGTTCTCTTTTAGTTTGTAACTATTGCACCATTTATCACTGCATTCCCTAATGGTATCCCTCTCTATAGGTAATAGAAGGCTGCAATCAGGTCTTCTTAGAACCTTCTCCTCGCCAGGAGAGGAGAACTCAACTCTCAACAATCTCAGCTCTCTATTTTTGTAGGAGAAAAAGCCATTGAAAATAAACCTTCTTGAAGTAGGGGTTTTTTTTTGTTTGTTTGTTTGAATAGGAAGATCTTGATTTTTTTATTTTTATTTCATTGGTATTGATAAAAGAGATTTTATGAGTGGATTCTTGAGAATTTTTGTTACTTTTGCTGTTTTGATTTTCAGGTTTGTGACTACAAGAGGGAAAAAAAAAACAACAAAAAAACCGAGTTCTCTTAGTTATCTATGCTCCTTAATTATATCAATACCATATGTATGTTGTGGAGATCAGGATGTGAATTGTGTTCTGTCCTGGTGTCTATAGCTGACAAGAACCAGATTAGTCATTTCATTCATTTCTGTGGTATCTAGAATCACAGAACAAACATGTAAGCAGACTTAATTGGTTATCCAGAATGAAACTGGTGTGTTCCTCATGTCCACAAAATGCGTAGTGCAACACTTTAACAGATAAGACAGATTAGAATTTAAGAAAAAAATGGTAGAAATTACTGACCAAATAAATAAGGGAAGAGGGACCAATTGCACCACCACCTTTATGCTTGGATTAGAGTAGCAAGGAATTTATTCTATTGAGAATGATCAGATGAACTACAAAGATCTTGACATCATTTGAGCTGAGATTTGGTAGCATTGTTGTTTGTTTGCTTGTTGCTCTTTTTTTATGGAGGGAGTGCAAGACAAAATTGTGCTTGAAACAGACAAACTTATTTCATTGACCTACAGTTTATTTTCTGCTTTTGCAGTGATGAGGTTAACAAAACCTACCTTATTCACTAATATCCCAGTGACTTGTGAAGAAAGAGATTTGCCAGGTATGTTTTACCTACTAACTGATTATTGTGCATGTATTGTTCAGTTTAAACAGTGCATCTAAGACTTAGATGTCAAAAGAATTCTTCTGACCTTCCATAGAAAGCAATCTGAAATGCCACTATATTTTGTTTGTCATTTTCCTATAGCTAATACACTATATAACTCTTTACCTGCAGCCTTGAAAACTTAGTGATTTTGTTGCAAACATATGAACTTTAAGTCTGAGCAATTAAGATACCATCTCTATAGTTGTTATTGTGAGGAAGGGAGCATGCAATTATTTTAATAGTGTAAGCATTTCTAACAGAGAAAAACATGTAATTGTAGAAAACAAAAGTTTGTTGTTAATATCTTCGTCTGGAAGAAATGACCCATTAATTATAATTGACACATTAATGTTCTGTGGAAACTTACTTTGCAAGAATCACAGGTTTTGGAATGTGTTATATGTGGTGTATGGAGAGTCATGTTTTTCAAATTCCTGGATTGTCCCTCAATAGTATTTGAAACTTGGAAGTATAAGAAAAAGGGAAAGATCCAAGAAAAGAGACCTGCGTAGAAATGCAAGGCAGTCAGGGGAGAAGGTAAATGGGGCTGATCAATTGTGTTGTGTAGCATGCTTTATTTAGATAGATTTTCCCTTTAAGTTTAGTTATTATTTGAGATCGTCCTTAAAAATTACATAAAATTAAGACGTGTCCTATCTTAAATGCAGACAAAGCCTTTGACTTGGCTAATACTAAGATGTATGCAATTTGACATTCTACAGGTAATCTATTTAACCAGCTCATGAAAGATGATCCTTCTACTGTAAAAGGAGCAGAAGCTTTGATGCTGGGAGGAATGCTGACTTTGCCTCAGAATTTTGGGTAAGACTGAATTGTTATGACATGCAGTGTCTCAATTGTAGGATGTGTTTATTACTTGCTTTTCTTGTTGCCTGTCATTTTTATACAATAAAATATTCCATCATTTAAAAACCATTCTGTGATTTCGTTTTGAATGTGATGTAACATACAAACTTGTACTGCCTGATGTTGTCTGTAGCCTGATTGAAAAAATTTGGGTGAAGTTCTGATATAAAATGCTGCTATAAAACACAACTTATAGATTTTATTGCAATGATTTCTGTGTGTAATAGTACTGTGTACTATTTTGTGTGTAATGTTGTCTTTGTGTTTTTATCTTGTAAAATTTTTGTTTTTCTTGTTTTTCTTTTGAAATTCGCTCTTAGGAAGATTAAATTTAGAAGAATGGGTGTGAAATTGTCAACACATTCTAAGGTTTGATTTGGCAGCCTCCTTAGCTATTCGTAAATTTGAACCTCATAAATAATTCCGTTTGCTTCTGGACTCTAGTAAAGTGCAAAAAGTAAGGGCAGCAAATGGATTTCCCCCAGTGAGCTTGTTGACTGTTGCTGCATAGTTTAAGTACTGTGTTGGTTAGTATACTCCACATGGGATTTAGTACAACTTCTGTGAGTCCCTCCTAGGACTTTTCACAAGGTACTGCTTTCTTGCATTTTAAGAACTGAAGCTAGTAATTTAAGCTGGCAAGGCTGCTTAACAACTTAAAATAAATATATTAAAATAGGATTTTGTGAATTGTTGTTTTTTTTTTTGTTGTTGCTAAACATCTTTATATATTTTTTTATAACACAGAAATATATTTCTGGGAGAAACGTTTTCCAGTTACATTAGTGTGCATAATGATAGTAATCAAGTTGTCAAGGACATACTGGTGAAGGTACGTGTAAAAAATCTATACACTGGACTTACTGAAAACAAAATATCTTGGTTGTTTTCTCACTGTAATATCAGCACATTTTGCATCTTTTATATGCAGACTATTTGTAACCTTTTTCTGATCCAGAAAATATCCCTTGCAACAGGAAACAAAAATAAATGAAAATAGAAGGGACGATAAGAAATATTTTAATTTTTTTTTTTTAAAGGGCTTGTATTAAAAAGTGTAAGGCTTCTCTGGAGAATTAGTAGCAAAACTTTCAAAGCCAAAAAAATTGTATTCTTTTATTTGCACTTTCATTCAGATAATCAAAGCAAGTCTATTTAGAGCATATATTAACTTGTTTTGCTTGTATTTCAAATGAGTTCTTTCCTAGTACACTGTGTTTTGCATTTCTTGTTGAACAGAGAATTCCTCGAGAACGGAGAGATTTGTCAAAGACCATTTCTAAAATACATAGAAGCAACTTATCTTACAATAAGCACAGTTGTATTTTATATGTAAAAATGTGCAGGATACAAAACCCTCAGATGCTTCTCATCCGAAGCTGTTTATCTTGTCTTAAGCAGCTGTGGTGTTACCTGATGCTTTGTTTTTCTGTTCCTAGGCTGATCTTCAGACAAGTTCTCAGCGCTTGAACCTTTCAGCTTCTACTGCTGCAGTGGCAGAACTTAAGCCTGACTGCTGTATAGATGATGTGATTCATCATGAAGTGAAGGAAATAGGAACACACATGTAAGGTTTTAAATCTTCAGACTTGGTGTTTTTTATCTGCTTCTGTTGATTTAATTTTAGTACTGCAGAGCTACAGTAAACTGTGAAACTGCAGCACATAGAATCATAGAATCATCTACCAGCACATGCCCGGTACTCTGTGCCTTCGTTGATATTGTACAGAATTTAATGTTTGTTGTTTTTTTTTCTTCTAGCTTAGTTTGTGCAGTAAGTTACACTACACAAACAGGAGAGAAGATGTACTTCAGAAAGTTCTTCAAATTTCAGGTATAATACAAAGCATTCTACCCTTATTTGTAGTAAGCGGGTAAATCAGGAAAACTAATGTTATAACAGTTCATACTTTAAAAGTATTTTTACATGCTGTTATGTATTTGACACTTGAAATCGAACTGGTAGAAGCTATCACTTCAAACTGCATGAACCAATGGTTTATAATTACTATGCAGGTAAAGATTTCAGAAGTAATAGATATTCTTATTTTTCTTTGTTGATTGGTAAAGTCGATTTTAAATGTGTTCATAGCAGCCAGTTTTATGATTTTTTTTAAAACAGATGAAGTCTTGTTCAGTCTGACTTTGATGGATCAAAATTGTGAGTTTGAATTGTAAAAATCTGATTTTTCTTTTAGTGCTTTTAAACTTTTTTAAATGGAACAGAGTGGGTTTTTTTTGAAGGAAACTAAGAATTCTGATGTGTTATATTTTACTAATATCGTAAGAAGAAAGATAAAGAGTTGGTAAGAGTTGAAAGTCTTTATTCGACCACACAGTTATCAAAACTTGATTAGAATAACTGATGAAGCAGGAAGTTACTATCATCTGGGCTGGTTCTGGCTGGAAGGTATATTTTAACTGTGTATTTAATGGGTGTTGATTTATTGTGGAATATACCGAGACTTGGATAATTGCGTGAGGAATTATAACAAAGGATGATTGAGTGACGTTTTTTACTTAATAAGTTTTTGGATATTCTTATAGAGGTTCTGACAATACGTGAGCAAGACCCATGGAATATCATTTAGACCTATGTCTTCTCCAATTTGCACATGATCTCATTTCACTCTTTTAGCCTGTATTCAGTCTGATCACTGCAGACAAAATTATTTCGTTCTTTAGAAGGCTTAAATAGCCATGTGGTACAGACAAAATATCAGTCTGCTATTAGTGTCTGTGGGCCTTCCCTACGTGTAGGAGAATAAATGTTCTCAGCAAGACAATTGAAACTTGTTTCCTTACAAATATGATAGGTTATTTCTTTCAATATCATCAATGTATTTTCATTTTGTAAGTATTAACTGCTTTGAGTTGAAGATACTGGCTTTATACACAACACTTAAAAACTATCACTTTATTATCTCCTTTTATGTCATCATTTTTTTTCTGTAGAATTATGAGATTTAAAATGGGTGGTGTCTATTTTTTTTTCCAATTCGTAATAATGTTAACAGTTGTGTTTTCAAGAAGGAAGTCAAGGCTAGTAATGATTCATTAAGAAAATCACATGCATGTTTCTTTCATTTATTTTTAGAGAAGTCCTCGGCACCTTTTGTTCAGTGCAAAATGCTCAAGGGCCTGTTAGATGATTCTTGTTCCCTCTTGAAAGCAAGTGGAGACTGCTTCAACATACAAGGCAGATGTGATGTTATTTTAAAGACAAAATCTGCTCGCTACATCATGTTTGTCTGATTTCATAAGAGGACATTGCAGAAGTTTTTGTTGCCAGTATGAGAAGTCTACTCAGGCAGTAGGGAAGCAGTCAGGACAGTAATAACTAGTGGCTAGCATATAGCAGATTTTGAATTTTTAGCTGATTGTGTTGTGTTCCTTTATGTACCTGTTCTGCTTAAGGTAAAAAATATAAAAAAATCCCAAGAAAAACACATTGGTGAAAATTTTGCACTTACAAACAGTTTTTGCTAAAGATGTATGAGAAACCAATTGTCAACCCGTCTTTCTTCCATTTCACTCAGGTGCTCAAACCACTAGATGTGAAAACCAAATTCTACAATGCGGAGGTAAATGTGAGCTATTTGTATTTCAGTTTGTTTTGGTTTACTGTTTATTACTTAATATTAGGTATTTAGATTAAATTCAGAGAGCTTATTAATCACCATTTTCTTGCTGAGGGATTTATATTGTGTAAATTAAAAACACATATTCATGGTGAAAGGGAAAGAAATGGCATACGTAAAGCTAGCATGTCAAGAATTTGATGTAACTGAAAAATTTTCCTATTTTCTGCTATCACATGAACTCAAATATTTGCATTTACAGATTGTATTTCTAGTTTGACAGATGATAGTTTCCCACAGTGGGAAAAATAATCTTTTCTCCAATATATATCCCTTCCTTTAGGTAATTTAATTTTCAGGTTTGCATCACTTACGCACAGCACTTCAAAACCTAATGACTGTAAATATTTACTTGGACATACTTAAGTATCTCTTTTTGACTGTTTACTGTTAGAAGTCTAATCGAAGGTAGCACTGATAAGTGCATGTGGAAATGCCTGCAAATTACATACGTCATTCTTTTCAGTTGTAGACTTTCACTATAGATATGCATTGTATAGATCTTTTGCACAATGTCAGCTTCTCCTGTATCCCATTAGAAGTAGTTGATAACTGATAATGAGCAAGTCCATCATATTCTGTATTGTTTGTATAAAATTCAGACTGATACTTGCAAAGAGCTTCCACTGTGAGTATTAACTTATGCCATAACCTCTGAAACATGGTTAACTGTTACCCTGACAGTCATTTGGTTAATATTTTTATTAGTAATCTTAAATACTTCAGTTGAAGTAGCTTAAATGAGAGTGAAATTGCAGAAAATTCTTTGTAGTAAAGAGTAAGTGGAAGAGAAAAGGCAAATGTGATGATCTGACAATAATTTGTGTTAATAGAAAACATTTTGCTGTCCAGTTTGTTCTTAATGGAGCGAATACATGCTGCAGATTTTCAGTAGAAAAGCAGTGTCTCAAAATCTGTTGTCTTTATTATTCATCTTAATCGTATTCACATATGGGGTTCATCCTGTATGTTTTGCAACTGCATAGCCATAATCTCACATTTCTGATAAAACGAACAGAGAAAACAGGAAAATGGCATCATAATTTTTGGTCTACAGATGAGGATCTTAGGTGCAAACATCAGACATGTTTTGTGTTGGACAGGAGATTCCCCGAGGATTTTCTTGGTTGTATCTGAAAAGCATGTAGATTATAAGCCATTTAATATAGCATTTGTGATTTGTTTACAGAGAGAGTTCAGGTGAAAGAATTTAAATATCATAGTACAAAGGAAAAAGGGGAATATTTTCTTAAAAATACCTGGCTGCATGTAGGCTTCAGTAGTTAGGTTGACTGTGAGAGATACCTGAGAGGATCAGAATATGAGTGTGTACTACTAACTGAGTGCTTCATAGATATCGCATAGATTCCAGAAACGGGAAATATCTTCAGAATTACATAAGATAAATCTTCATTTTCTACTTGGCTCGTGTTTCAGGTACAGAATACATGGTAGGTTAAAGAGGGACAGATGTCTGCAACCTTATTGTCTCTCTATATGTAAATTTTGTTCTGTGCTGAAACGAATTCTTAATTTCAGGATGACTTCTGGCATGTCATGGCTACTCTTTTCCTGATTTATTTATTTTTTTTCTTTTTCTGAGTGGCATCGATAAAGAATTGAATAAAATACCACCATCCCTCAGCTAGCCACCAATTCCTCATTAAAAATCTAAAATTTTGAGAAGTTGAAGTGTCTGGGCTGTTAGTTGTTTGTTTGTGGTTTTTGTATTTTTTTGTTTCATTTTGGTGAGCTGGTATGGGTTTCTTTCCTTTTTTTTTTTTTTTTTTGCTTCTTCTTTAATCCACAAAGGTTTGAAAAGACTGCTTTGTTGCCTTTTGTTCTTTCTGACTGCATATTTGTACAACTTCACTAATTTAGTATTCATATGATTGAATAAAACCTCCTTTTTTTATCAAACATTGTGAATAATATTAACCGAAGGATTTTCATTTACCTAGCAAACTGATTGTAATTTCACTTCTGAAAGGACATGAAGTTCTGCTATGTGATGTAACAGCAAAAGATAGATAAATAAAATAAGAAAGAAGTAAGAAATTGGGAAAATGTTGCATGTGGTAATGTATTGCTATCAGAAGCACCATTGACTACGTTCTGAATTTTAAGAAGGACTTCTCCTCGGGGGTTAGAGAAAGATGTGTCGGTTGTTGATTAACTAGAGGCCTTTAAAAGTTAAGTAACCTGTTAAACTATTAATGTTAAAGATGAGATGCAATCAATTTGTAAAATTTATCACTATAATTATGAATTACAATTTCTAGTTTTATTTCATCACTCTAAGACGAGGGATAACACTGAACTTAATCTTCCTGCATGTTGCTCATGTTGCGGTAACACCCAAATCATGGTGGTCACTGAAATTCATGCATAAAATGCATGTCCTGTCATCCTAGCCTGCTGCAATCCTGTGACTGAATTACCTGACGCAGTCTTTGGGAAGTCTGTCACTGACATTTTTGTGCCTTGGAAAGGATCTGGAAAAGGTTCTGCCCCTGCAAACATTCATAGGAAGGCAAACATCCAGACACTCAAGAAAATAAAGTTTTCAATAGAGGTTGTTTTTCTTTTAAATGAAGATTATCCCCCCACAAAAAAGATGTTTTTTCCTCATTTAAATGATGCGAAATTTTGTTGCAAGCTGTAATATTGTGTCTTTCCTAGAACATATTAAAACCTGATTTTTATTTTTGAGACATTAAGTATATGTATACTTCAAATTATCTGTGACGTGACAAGGACTGTTTTTCCATTTCATATTCAACCCATTGCATGGATTTAAATTAAAGACATATTTTAAACCTGCTCTGAAACTGCTTTATTTTTTTGTAATTAATTCATTCTACCATGCCTTGTGTGGCTTGTATGCCTTAGGCTCTGTTTTGTATTGGTTCTGCAGCAGTTAGTAAAATCTGAAGCAAAGCTAGTAAACCATGTAACAATACTAGCTACCACTTAATAGAAATGTACTTGTCATCTTTGTTTGCATCCATTTTAATTTACATTTCTGTCTTACTAATGCTCTTGTGTTTAGATGGTGCAAAAAAAATGCAGAAATGCATTTTGTTTGAAAGTTAGCCTCCTTTTTCTTTAACATTTAACCCTGATTTCTCTAATGTGTTCTTTTTTATTTTCCCATTAGAGTGACCTCAGTTCTGTGGTAATTTTTATTTTTTTTATAAATCTGTATGCTTTTTTAATTGTCTGTCTGTCTCTGTGCTTGTTGTTGACACTTTAAAAACATAATGGAAAAGCAATGTTTGTTCTGCATATCATAAACTGATGTTTTGCCATCTGTCCTGCATATGTGCAGCTAATCATTTCAATGGTTAGCTCTTTCTTTAATACCCATTGTTGAAACTGAAAGTTGTTAATTTCAAATTCTCATGTGCACTATTCTGTAGGACACATCACAAAAATTTGACAAGATAGAAGTTTTCTTTTTAACTGGAAAAGAGTTAATCACCTTTAAAACAATAGTTTGGAACCACAGAAGTGTAGTTTTAACTACAGCACTGCTTGTGTAAGCTGTGACTGAACGTTTCCCATCCAGTTAGTGGAGACAGTGGGTTTGAGGAGAGAGCAGCAGCTGGATATTCTTTCTTTCCTGTGCTGGAACCTTGCTTTCCAACTTTAACTGCATGTAAGAGTTGATGAGTTAGTATGGTACTTCTGCTGTCTGATTTCACTTCAAGGTGTGCATTGTACTAAAGCAGGCTGTGTTCTGGTGAACTACTTTAAGGTGTTTTTTCAGCTGATATTTAAACAATTACATCTCAGAATAACATAAAGCTAACTTGCTTTTTCATTATGCTGCTTGTTTTTTCTTTTCCCTTTCAAACGAGCTTTTTCAAAATTTCTGCCTATGGTTGCTGCGTTAGACCAACTAAAGCTTGGGTTAATGGAGATTTTGAGCAATGGATTTATGGGATATAAACAGTGTCAATTTAAGCAACAGTCAGGTGGTAAGCAACAGTAATGAATGCCTAGAGCCATGTTTAATTTGGGTGTATTTCCAGCTCCTGGAAGTTCAAGGTCTGTCTATAGCCTGTTAAGCTTGCTGTTTCCATTCCTCTATTTTTCTGATACGGGCATAACATGTTTGTGAGGCACAATGAATAGTTCCAGTACCAGTCTGTATTTCTCCTTCTAACAGAGATTCTTTTGAAAATAATATAGTTCAGATATATTCTGTAACTTACAAATAGGACTTCTCTAGCTTATTTACACTGATTGAAAATATAAGCTTTTTTTTCCCCCCATTTCTCCATAAAATATATATTTTAGATTTATCGTACTGTCTAAGCTTGTTACACAGCTTACTGGTAACTGTCTTGTAAATGCAGATTTGGTATTCCCCCTTCCAGCACACTTTTTTTTTTTTTTTTTTTTTGTAATTGGCACTTCTCCAGGAGCTGATATCTTCGATAGCCTGGCCTTCAGTGGTTGTTCTGCCATCATGTTTTTGAGCTTGAAGGTGACTTAAATGGCCTGCAGTTCTAGAGAAGCAGAGTCAAAAAACACTCCAGTTTCATATTTTTTTTCCCAGTATACTCAGGATTTTTTCCCAGTATATTCAGGATAAGAGTCTGTACCTTTCATTCTGTACTAGAACATCTTGAGGCATTAGCTTCACTCGAGCACAGATAGATCCCATAGGACCTTTTAAAAGTTGAGTATCCACCAAATTGCTGGATGTATATAATACTAATGACCATTGGCATGATGAAGCTGAGTGAAAGGGGAAGCTGTTTTACTTTTTAGTTGACACATAAATGTTGCAGAACAAAAATCTCAGAGCATGTACCTGAGCTGTTACACTTCAGTTCAAGCAAAACATGCATACTTCCTGTAATTGTGTTTATACAGCAGTAGTAATCTGGCATGGCATGGTATTAGTGTGCATTGCAATTCCTTGTTTCTTTTTTTTTTTAATAATTTGGATTAGAACTTCAGTTGTTACTGAGTTGATGAATATCTTGGGAAGTGGCAATCTGAAGTGTTAAAAATAAGCAGTAGTTGGAACATACAGAAATTATCCCACATCCATTGTTCGGCAAGATATCTGTTCACTAACACTTTTGCTCCTATTAATGGTAACTGGGACTAAGGTTTTTCTTGCATTAATTACTTTGATTTGCAGGCATGAACTAAACACACACGACTTGTTTTTTTTTTGTTTTGTTTTGTTTTTAACAATGGGACTATTTATTCTACTTAACAGTAGCAGTTGCATTTTTGTGATCTTGCTTTTTTTTTTTTTTTTTTCCCTCAGACAGATGAAGTTTTTTTGGAAGCTCAGATTCAGAATATCACTACCTCTCCAATGTTCATGGAAAAGGTTTCTTTAGAGCCATCCATTATGTACAATGTTGCAGAACTGAACACTGTTGACTCATCAGGGGAAAGGTATGTTCAGACTGAGGAAACGTTGTATTATGACTTCATGAGTTGTAAGCATTATAATCACTGAGTTGCTTGTAGCTATAGGATTGCATCTATTTGCATAATTAAAAAAGCAAATTATGTATCTAACTATAAAAGTTTTCTTTTTATAGAAATTAATTTTAATAATTTTAAATTATACCAAGCAAACAAATGTCTCTTTTATCCCTCAGATAATAACATGGATGCATTGAAAACATACTACTTTTTCAGTATATCTTTCATAAAATTTAGTCCACATACCATTCTGATCTATCTGATCTATCCTGTGCATAGATACAGGACCATTCTATCATTGTTTTTTCTGGTAGATGCATATCCTTTTTCAGTTAAAATTAGTTAAAATTTGTCCAACCAGCAGACAAGGTCAATCAGTGGAATTCCAGCTTGTAACATAGATGTTTGTCATATTAAAATAAACACCAAATACCAGAATTGTCTGCTGTGTTCAGTAAAATTACTATGGACACAAAATCTTGTAGGGTGTATGTCAGATTTGTCCACTTGCAATGTGGAGTTGATTGGATTTTTTTTGGAAGAGGTGTTCTTTGAATGCTCTGTAGTGGGAGCTGAATTTAAAGTTCTGTCTTCTCCGTGTCTGTCAAAGCATTTAGCTGCAGAGAACTGGAGTGCTGTTAATACAGTGTTTTTATCCAGTGTCGTGTTTCTTCTCTTGATCTTGAATCATGAGCTTGTAAAACTGAGAGAGCTTGGAATTTCTGGGAAGGGAGTCAAATAAGAGTTTATATATTTAGAATGACTTAGTGTGAATTGATTTCTCGCATATTGAGTCTTAGTGAATACCATGGCTGCAATATACTTCTGCACTCATGGATCCAATTCCACTTGATGACCATTGCCATCTGGCATCTTAGCAATGAAGAAAATTCTATGAAAGCTGGCAAGGGTGGTAAAGAGAAGATTAAAGAATGAGGAGGTGGGAGAGGCAAAACAAAGCGTTCCTTAAATTCCTGAGTGGACTGTAAAATAACTGTTTAAATGAAGGTGTAATGTTTTTTGTTCTAGTGAGTCAACTTTTGGCTCAAGAACTTATTTACAACCTATGGACACTCGTCAGTATTTATACTGCCTGAAACCAAAGCAGGAATTTGCAGAGAAGGCTGGAGTAATAAAAGGTGTAACGGTGATTGGTAAATTAGATATCGTGTGGAAAACAAATCTAGGTGAACGAGGAAGGCTGCAAACTAGCCAGCTCCAAAGAATGGTAAGTCTTTAAGCATCAGTTTAACTTAATTTTAAGGCAACTCAGTGAATAGTTGAACAGTAACTTGAAAGAAAATTCCAGCTTCTTACTTTCTGGATCTCAGTCTGAATTCATATATATATATGGGAAAGTTATTTTATATAAATATTGATCATATGGTTGGTCTACAAAGTGCAGAAAAATTAAACAGACGTTTTCATTTTGGTCACGTGCATGAAAGGTCTATTTTTTGATCTCATTCTCTTGGCTGTTTTCTGGCACATAGTCTTTTTTTTTTTTTCACTACACTGAACGGTGTAACAATGGCTTGTACACTGCTGCAATCAAGTAGTGTATAGCAAAGTATATCATAATAAAGTGAACTTCTTGGTTGCTGTTTGGCAGGAAGCTGAAAAGCACTGAAAAAATGCCTGCGTCAACAGCATACAAAAGGAATTCTTCTCCCTAATTCATACAGACATATTAGCTTCAATGAGTAATAATCTTTGTGTAGTGTATGTAATACTATTTATGGTTCAGATTTACAGATTTGATTCAGGCTGTTTTTTCTGGTTGTGATTATTCTCATTGTTTTATCTTGTGTTATCTGATTATTTCATGTCTAGATTCCACTCAGCTTTGATCATTTTTCTCCTAATCTACTTAGTAAGCCATTGTTTCTTTCACAAGACCAAAATTTTGCCCTTACTGTTTCTTTCTGTCATTACTTTGATCACAGTCAGGAATGCATTTCTGAAGCAACTTTTTGGATCTTCCCTCTTAGAATAACTTGGTTTGGTTTTGGATTAGTCTTGTAATTCACGTACTATGTTTCTTGCAGGTTTCCAAAGCTCCGTTGGTCTACTGATCTGAAATTCTCTGTCTTCACACTGCTCACTCAATGCCCAATTTAATACGCATTTTAAAATGTCATCCGTCATCAGTCTGTAATGAGCCATATATAACTAAAATCTGTCCACAAGCTGTCAAATCACGGCTTACTTTCTGGGCTGCACTGGGAATACCTTTTAGTCAAGCTGTAGATGTAGCTTTTAGCACAGTATCATTTTATGAGCAGAATTTGAATGCATGTCATGACTACAACTTGACAGGCAGAATAAACTTTTCCTTTATTTTTCTTCTGTCACTTGATCTTTTGTGGAGATTGAACAGAAGAAGCTTTAGATTTACAATTAGCCCGAGTTTGTAATAACTTGGGTGTATATTGTGGGTTTGTTAGTAAATCAGATGAGATGTGTTTGGCTTTTTACAGAATTTGATAGCATGAAAGTATTCGTGCACCATTCTAACTGGTGGCAACTGATTATTTTGGCAGAGGTTTGGGTGACTAAAATAACAAGAGAATGCACTATCTTACTTCTTAGGAACAATGTTTTTTTCTAAAGATGAAAAATAAGGAAGGACTAATGCAGGGAAACAGTATTACCCATAGCATTTCTGATGACTATCTTATAGGGAGGTCTTAGAAACAAACATTGATCAGGAACAGTATATGAGTATTTGAATTCTGAGAGAGTGAACTAGCCAAAAAACTTAACAACCAAGTGCATATTGTTCCCTGTAAATAAATTCATTATACTTGATGCAGGTCATCCTGACTAGAGAATTATTAAATCTTATCAGAAAAGTGATCACAGTGGATGGTATGTTGATTGAGTGAGAAAAGACAATCCTCTTCACATTCTGTTATTCTAAGCCTGTTGTAATAAATGAAAACTTGAATAGTAAAAACTCCAACTTTATGAGCCAGTGTTTGAGCAGTGTGTATTCTTGTACTTCCCCAGGCTCCTGGTTATGGTGATGTAAGGCTTTCTCTGGAGACAATACCAGACACCGTAAATTTGGAAGAGCCTTTTGATATTACGTGTAAAATAACCAATTGCAGGTAATGATGTCATGGGATTCTTGTTCTGTTTCTTGAGTTGTGGATATTACATTTTTCAGGGCGTTTCTTCTGAAACACTTCAGACGTGGAGTTTGATTTTGAACACCACCAATTTGCTGGTTCATTGCTTTAAATGTCTTTCGGATTACAGTGATTTAAATGAATAAACAAATCTTCCATTGTTATGTGCTAATAGTATTTTAATGAGTAGACTGACAGAAATCAGGAGTGTAATTTGCACAATTGGTTGCAGTATCATGTAAGATTTCACAGTTAAGTTGCTTACTTAAAGCAGAAGTCTTCTTAGTTCTTTCACAGAACTAGTGCTAATTTGTTTTGCTTCAACTACAGATACTTATTCTGAAAAAATTATCATTTATAGCCAGTCTGATTTTACTGTTAGTTCTGTACCACCCCTAGAATGTCTCGTAAACATTGTCTTAAGTGGTCTTTTGTAGGTTTTTATCCATGTTTTGACTTAGTTTGTATTTACACTCTGATCTACGGTAGGCCTTTATTGTCTCCTGCAACACTTCTGTAAAGTAATTCTAAATAAAATGTGAAGCCAGGAAATAAAGCACATACCTGGTCTGCAGGAACTGCACATTTTTTGTCTTGAAGTTCACTGGAAAGGCAAACACTATTATTCAGTTTAACTAAATCCATGACCGACCACTCACACTAGCCAAGGCTGTGTGTAAATAAATTAGTGCACATCCCAGTAAATCTTATTTGACTTCTTATAATTATGTAGATTAATTTTAAGTGTTTCATTAACAACCCAAATAATTATCTAGCTGATAAATATCTGCAATTCTTGAATGGTTAAAAAAAAGCCCACAGATTTATTTTCATTTTTCAATTTCCTCTAGCAGTGAAAGGACAATGGATCTGGTTTTAGAAATGTGCAATACTACTTCCATCCACTGGTGTGGAGTTTCTGGAAGACAACTTGGAAAATTGCATCCAAGTTCCTCTCTCCGTCTTGCGCTTACATTACTGTCCTCAGTGCAAGGATTACAAGTAAGTTGATGGCATAGATGTGCTATAAAATACCAGTTTTATGAGTGTCGTAATTCTAGTAATGGGTCTTACAATTTTTTTTCCTTTCTAGAGTGTTTCTGGCTTAAGACTTACCGACACATTTCTGAAGAGAACGTACGAATATGATGATATTGCACAAGTCTGTGTTGTTTCTTCAAAAGTCAAACAAGAAGGCTGAAGAAAAGTTTTATTTCTGCTGTTTGTTTTTTTTTTTTTGGTTTTTTTTTTTTTGGACCAACTTCTCACATTTTTCCAGTTGAGTCATACTGTGTAAAGAGAAAACAAACCCCCAATATATCCATAAACACGTTACATATTTAATTTCTCTGGACATTTTTTTAATGTCTTCTGAAAAGATGCATATGCATCTTAATGAAAATAAAGCCTTTGAGAAAAGTGTAGCTCTAGCAAATTGTATTAAGTTAATGTTGTGTTGGGTGACGGTAAGGATTGATGAGGAGTTTCTTTGAATCTCCTTATTTAAAACAGCAGTACACTGTATTTATTGTTGTTTTAATTATCTTGAACATTTTGAAGTCATTAAATTGTGGTTCTGACAAAACTGTTTTAGTGTGAAAGTCTTAGTCTTTCACAGAGAAGTTCCAGGAATTCACATCCCAGAAGTAGTACTGTATTCTGGGTGCCTGGAGTGGCAGTATATTTGCGTGGCACATATCTAGCCATGAGAACGATGTCTAGCCATGAGGTGAAAGGGAGCACCTAATACTATTGGGATGCTAGTGGACTAGATTATCAATCAGTGAGTGTGCGCATGATGGCTTAGTTGTTGGAAAGAAAGTATGTCCCAATTAGTTTGACTTGTGCAGCATGGATGACGAAATTCCACTGATGTGTGCATCCCTGTGAACAGCTCTGTTATCTTCCTGTTACAAGGGAACTAAAGACTCTGGTATTTTTGATTGTTAAACTGTGGTGGTGTAAACTCTTCTTTCCATGCCAGAATGAAGTGCCAAAAAGTCAACATTAACTAGAATTTTAAGAAAATGAGAAAGAAAACTGAGTGTGTCCTAGATAAAAGTCTGCAAAGCACATGTACAAAGGACTTCAGGACTCTGTTAAGCACTAAAATACACTTACCCCTGTTTGATATACGATTGAAACCATTTTGTCTAAAATATCTTAAGGTCACCAAAAGTTAGTCTTTTAATACAGAATATGTTTGCTGACATTACTAGTAAATTAGTGTTCATCCAATAGTAAAGATTCTTTTTCACGTATTGTCAAACCACGTTACCATTTATTAACTGTAGTTTGTTTGAAAGCATATGCTCTAGACTTCACTGCACATGGAATCTTTCAATCTTAACGATCATTTTAAAATACTGGATAGATCTATGACCAGTTAACTAAATTAGAGAAGAAAACTATACCCTTCACGTTAATAAGATGCATACCAACCAATTACCTACTTCTTATTTTCAGAGGTACCAATAAGCTAAAAGAGTAAAGCCACAACTATCCAAACAAAAAACATAACTTCATTTACTGTTTTCAAGTTAAACTGACACAAATTGAAGATGTGCCCATATACTAATAAGAGGTGGGGGGGCACAGAAGTGGTAGACAAGTTGTATTTTGTCAGTATGACTACTGTTAGCCCTCAAACAGTGTAAGAAGATTTCTTCAGAAGTTGTATTTCATCTCAGTATGAATGAGTTTACTTTGATACTCATTAGAAAACCAAAAGTGCAACAGAAACAATTTCTATGGTGAATATTTCATTAGATGTCTCTCTGATCAGGCATAGTTAGCATATATTTCCATGAAGCAGGCTTCAGCAGTTTTTCTTCTCCAACCATTCATACTTAACACAGTGATGGAATAATAATGATACAAAACCAAATTGGTGTTAAATGTGAATTTGTTCAGTTAAATGAAAAACTGCAACAGACTTGAATTTAAAACAGTATTTACTGTGGTTGGGGTTTACCACTTGATCTATCAGGATGAAAAAATTTAGTGCAGAACAGCAGTGCAGTTATTACACAGGAAAATGATCCCTTCCTCACCCTGTGTTAAATATTGTGTGACTTTGTGAAACAATTTGGTCTATTCGAGGCCAAATAGATTTTGGCATAAATAATCCCTCTGTTCCTGGGTTCAATAGAAAAACATGCAATAACAGCTCCTGTTATTGGTTGCACTGTCCTTTATTGAGGCTATAAAGCCCTTTTTGTTAGTACACAAGAAACAAAGAGTGTTTACAAGTATTACACGAGTCGTAGCACATTCCAAAAGGGTTTGCTAATGCCATCATTGTAATACATATTCTGGTTACGTATGATTTGTACAGGCATAAAACCTAAAAGTGACAATACTGTAGTACATAAAATCTCCATAAAGATGATTTCAGTGCTTTCAAATAACAAATAAATAAGTCAGTTCTCTTTTACCTTGGGGATTATATATTACACTCTGATAAATACAATAAACTATAGGACCATATCAGTGAACAATTTCTTTTTATAAAAGTATATTTATGGAAGACAGTACAACCTCTTCAACAGTTTATCAGTGTTACCACGTTTTGCTGTTTTTAAGGAATTCTCAAGAAGTTCTTCACACTTGCTGTTTTAAAGTAGAAAGAGATCTGCATCAACAATGCTGCCAATGCAAGTATAAATAAATTGAGAGAGATCCCCATGTGCTATCCAGACATTCCTGGATTTACTACTCTCCCCTTAGCAAAGCTAGTAAGTCACTATGGAAGAAAATTAAGGAAATATGAAGACTATCAGGAGTTATGTGCTAGGAGCAAAGCTTCTCTCCTGACACAACACAGTACTGCTTGTACAGTAGCTTAAGCCCACTTAGTACACACATACACCGACCTTTCCTGTAAATGATATCCTATCCTATTAAGTGTAACTGAATGTAACTCACAGATTAGATTCAGAATCTTAACTACTGTTGAAAGAAGATCATGTTAAAAATCTTCTTTGTCATCAAATGTTGTTAACAGTTTTCATTTGGATAGGTATCCAATGGGAAGCTTAAGTATCTCCATAGCCCTAAAAAGGCAGCTACAGCAACTTACAGAGAATTATTTTTAAAGTGCTGTGTGTAGGGTTGCTCTGCTGAAGAAACTATGAATATCTTCATATTGCTGTATTAAGCTTAAGTATTCAACAGATGATAACATGGATTTTGCGTCTGTGGGATTTTTGTTGCTGTTTTCTCCATTTCATTTCTCCTTGGACGCAGCTGCATTTTCTATCCTGTGTTTGAACTGCTGAAGGCTTGTACAACGGATGCACACATTTCTTAGTGGAGTGCCTGACTTAGTCCCACTTCTGCATTTTCTTTTGTTTGGGGGGAGGTTTGGTGAGTTCGTTTGTTTTGCCCACAAGATAAATCAGATAAAATGTGTAAGGTCCAAGGAGTTACTGTGTCTTTTTCTATTTGGGAGTCTTATTTTATTCTTCCAGGCTGCCTCTCGTCTGAGAGGCCAGCAGAGGGCACTTAGGAATTAAAGCAGGCTCCTCAAATTAGTTTCGATTTAGAAAGGGAGTCGTTGAGAACCTAACCTCCCTGGAACTGAAACAAAGCAATGAGAGCAGCCAGCAGAATTTAAAGGGAAGTACAGAAGAACAGTGGTCTCTATCAGAATGAGGTTAGCTGAATAAGAACACCAGTGTAAGAACAGAAGTGACAAAAACTGGAAAAATCTTTAGATTGGCCATATAAATGTTGCTAAAAGTAGACACATGCAATGAATCTGATGCCAGTGATTAATCACACAGCAACAGAAAGAGAATCCTTCTAAGGCAACTACTTTTGATAAGTTTTCAATACTGGTTATTTATACAGTCATACAATCAGTTTTAGTTTATTACAGTTATTAGTGTTAAGCTTATGTTAAATACTGCATACATACAGAATGTAAGAGTTTGCAATGCCCGTGAAAACAGAGCCACACTGCTGGCCTCCAGGGTTGACCTGAGAGTATACATGGCAGCTGAGATGCCTGAGAAACTTTAATACTATTTCCTTACCAAGCCAGATTGCATTTCGGTATATGTATAATACCACCCGGGAATTGTCTTTCTTTCTACAATTCCTAGTACTCCTTTATTTCCTTTTCTCTAGCCCAAATGAAGTTTGAAAAAGTACTTCATGTTACCATTGACAGCCTCTCCACCAATATAAACAGACTTCAAGCAGTGGTTTTATGTACATTCTATGCTCCAGCACTGATTTACACATTATTGAAGGGCACATCAGATGTAACTCAAAAGGACTGATGAAGCTGTTGTTTCAAAAGTTGTAGCAATTTTCATGATCAGAATAACATGCCTTTTACATTAGGATTTTACAATTAAGATGTTACACAAAGTCAGCCAACTACAGAACTCCTTGCCATTCAGCACCTCCGGAGATCAATCTAATGCACATACTGAAAATGACTTGTACATAAAGATTTTAATAAACCACTGAATGTATTTAGTATTATATTGATTTTCAGAGGGTTAAGTATACATTAAATGATGTTATGTGCAATAGATCTGTTTAACAGATTTATTCTTGTTTGCAAACACGCACAAATAATTTTCAGTCTTCTATTCAAGCAGAAGAGTTAACAATGGTGCTTTTGCTACTAACTATGGTATGCATTTTGGGGTTATATACCATTTCAATTCACAGGCCTCATTTAAATCAGGAATGCTCCTCAGTGCTGCCACTGAATGATCTGCTCCGGACATGATTTCTCAGTTGCTCTATGAGCTCTGGATTCTGCTGCTGTATCTGCTGTGCAAACTGCTGTCCCCTGTGTTGAAAAGTTTTAAATGACTAATTGAAAAAATACAGAGGTTCATAACGAAATAAGATAACCTAATAGAGTTGAAAACTGCATTATAGGAAATCTAAGACAAAAGATACCTTGATTAAGACTATTCAGCAAGGTAGCTACAGTCTTAGACTTTTATCTACTTAAAATCCCACCAAACAATCTCTTCCTCATCAGGTTTTATAGACTATTACTTCTATTTGGTAACATGGAAAAAAAAGTACTATATTACTAATTAAGATACAGCAGCAAATACATTGCTGTGATTTGCTCCCTTCTCTTAGAAAAGATCCATTCCGGTAGTTAAAGGTAACTATTCTTAGAGAATTAAGGTTGAAGTGCAACCTTAATGTTAGTTTTTCTAGAAACATAATACATGGCTGGCAACTTGTAGGAAGAGCTCAACAGTAGAAAGTTTCTTACATGACTGAAGTTACAGCACATGCATCTCCGTAACAGTTGCAGCTTAAGACCAGAATTCTTGTTGAGATTAATTCCACGTAGGAGATAAACATGACACTGATTTACTACAAAAAGCAACTATATAAAATCTGATACCACCTGGATAGCCATGATGCTCAATCTTCTGCATTTTGCTCAGGTATCAAAGGTTAATCTGACTCCTTTCAACCAAAGTGAACGTTAAAGAAGAGACAACATTTTTGTTAAGTCTAGGCACATTTTTGTACATAGCATGGTTTTTGTAAAAATGGCCCTTGGTTTTGAATGGTTACAGTCTTGTCTGTGATGCCAATGATAATTTATTCTTGTCTTGATGAGGCAAAACTTAAAACAGTTTGAAACAGGCTAGAAGACTGAAAATAAAATTTTATGACTACTACTAGAATTTGCCATGTAAGTGACTGCACGTTTTTTGTTCTGACTCCTCCACATGCATCATTATAATGTTATAAGAGTCTGGGGTTCTGGCTTTTGTAAAAGCCACTCTCTTATCTCAGTTCCCTGGAGCCCTTAAATGCACATTTCCCAGAGTGCTGTCAGCCAGGAGAAATTGTCAGAGCTTGTTGCAGCCTACACTAGGTAAATCTGTAGCTTTTTTAAGAGTGAGATGTCAGGTAGTATACTGATAACACAATTTGAAATGCACTTGGTACAAGTAACCACAGTTTAACTGGCTTTATACTGTCCCTTTTTAATACATGGTGCACTATAACTTTCTACAAACATGTCAGTGAAGTTATGATTCATAATACTTACGCATGGATGAGGCTGGACAAATCTGACAGGCCACCAACACCTGCAGCAGGGCCACCAATGGCATTTGACATCATCCCTGACATCCTGGAACAGTTAGCACAGCGTTGGCATTGGGGTCTGCAGGGACCTTTACAGCAAGCAATAAACTGTAGTTCTTTGCTGAACTGCAGGGAGGAACTAAGGTGTAAGAGGAAGAAACTGCTATAGTTCTATTTACAGTAAACAAATACAGAAGTACATTTTCAGGAATTCAGTACCAACTACCACTTCTTTTACTTCAAACCTTAAAGGCATTTGTTTTAATAGTACTCAATTTTAATACTTACAGTTGTTGAACTTGGGGATTCTGCATTAAGCTTGCTGCCTAGAATAGACAATATATAGCTAAAATTATTACCCTTCTATTACCTAGGTGTCACAGAAGAAAATGTGAAAAAAACAACAAGGTGTATTCCAAGTTTTATTACAAGTACAAAGATGTGTGATCTCCACCAGAAAGAATCATTACAGTTAAATTTTTGAAAGATGTGATGCTGAGACCATTTTTCACATTAGACAACAGATTCACATTGAAGATTCATGCGAGAAAAATATGACAAGTCATAAAAACCTTGTACCCTAAAAAATATAAAAAAATAAAAATTAAAAAAATTCTAGGTGCAAAGGTTTTCTATATTGAAAAATTTCTGTATTAAAATTCCCAGGCTGCAGAAATCATTTTTGCAGCTATTTAAGTAGTAGGAATAAGCTCTTAAGCCAAAGCTCTTAAGCAAAATATTGCAGAGCAAAACCAGATTATGAATTTACTTCGTACCATAGTTTTGTAACACATTTTCTTTGGTTATTTGTATATCTTGTGTATCTCCTTGTTTTAAGCATGTGGTTATTTATACTTACAATTCACAAGGTACCTCAAAAATTCTGTTGTGTTTACTGTTGTAGTGCAAGAATGTACAGAGACAGGTAGCATAGAATAAATCAGGCGATGGTTTAAAGCCAGTAATGTAAATCTGGGGCCAAAGACCAATGCATAATGTGCCCATTCACTATTTTATTAAGTGTACTAAAAAAAAAAAAAAACAACAACAAAAAAATCCACCAGAAAACATTAGTAGGCTAATATATCTTCAAATAACCTCTCAAAAGTAAATCAGCTGTTTTATCTAATCTATGTTTGGATATAAAAATGTCAAATTCAGATCTTTTCTAAGGGAAATTCAGGACTTTTTCCTCTCTCTTGTCAATAGGAGGTTTGATCTAGGTTATGAGACCAAAAAGGAGGTCAGAAATAGCTTTCTCAAGGTAAGTCGCTTTTTTCCTTAAAACAAAACAAAACAACAAAGAAACAACACAACAAACCCCGAACCCTCTGCCACCAAAGGAGAAGTTTATTTATTCCAGGGTGAATGCCCTGTGTCCTGTTCACTTGACCTTCTTTCAGAAATGATACATCAAATCCTTTCTTCATAGTTACTCCATAATGAAAGAGTACATTTTTGACTGAACAGAGACTTGGGCTGCCCACATAGTCACTTTCGTAGTAGCAGCACACATTAAGCCTGTGAAGTGGTACACAGAGTTCCAGTGCTATTTCATCCATCACTTCTTTCTTGCTCACTGTCTCTCTATGTATTGATCTCTGTTTTCCATTTTGAAGTACTCATTAAACGTTCTAACAGAGAGAAGCTACCATCAGGGTAGAAAAGTTCTAACTGGATTCTCAAAAGAGATAAGTATTTTTTACATTTCTTTCCTGCAAATTCCATTCTTCAAAGTTAATTTAGAATCAATTGGAAGCCTGACAAGCATTAGAAGAAATTTATCCCCTCCTTGGTTCAAATACAAAATGACTTAGAAAAGTTTAACCGTTAGAAAAATACTTAGAAAAGTAACTTATCTATTATAATAAGCATTAAAATCACTTGTGTTATTAAACAACAGTTGTTCTTACAACTTCAGCCTTAAAAGCAATGTAATATAAGGCCTGAAATACACTTACCATACTAATGAATGCAGGATTATTTATCAAGCTTGCCATGTCAAAACTCAGTCCGGTCCCAGTCTAAAAAGGAGAAAGAATTGAAGGTAAGTTTACCTTCAAAATACCAGTTACAACCATTGTTAATAAATAGATTCAGAGCTAACTTACAGGACTGGATATGTCTCTTAGTTTCTGTTCTGCTATTTTCAAATTTGACTTATAAGAGTCATTTTCTGGATCAAGATCCAGCGCTTTTTGGTAACTGGTAATTGCTTCTTCATATTTGTTCACTGAGGTCAGAGCCAACCTAATGTGAAATAAAGAAATCCCAGGTAGAACATTAACAACCATCAAAAGATAATGACATTTTCTGCTTCAAGTCTACCAGTCTCTCACAACTAACTCTTAACCTGAGCCTTAAGTTAAAGGACATTTTGCTGTTGTGTTACTACTGCTTTGAGAAAGCCTTTATTAACAAAGAACAGATGATCCTCAAGAACTCATCTGGTGTTGTCTACTCCAGATGTATGGAAGTTCCATTAAAAACTCTTTGGCGTTATCAAATGATTTAGTTTCTGAAAGCAAAAGCTGAGCTCACAAATTCTTCTCACTGTTTCCTCCAGTCTTTTTGATCCAGGAGGTTATTTGGAAAGGTATATTCAGAAGATAAATAGAGTTAAGATGCTTCTAATATGAACTCTGCTGCTGCAACAAAACAAAGTGTAAAACCATAAATTTCACTCGGACGCATTTTTGCACTGGATTGGTGTAAGGTTTTCCTCTTGGACCTTCTACTTCACTGCTTGACAAATAGACTATAGAGGATGGTAGCAAGATATTTAAAAAAAGATGTGTTTCAGAGAAACCTGCTTAATATTCTGAAAAAGATTATTTTACAGCAGCTCAGGAGAGCACAGAATGGATTATCTACTACTACTGAAACAATACTTGTTTTCAAATGTATTTAGCTCCCACATTTACAACATTTCCTTTCTTGGAGCTACTCCAGAAGTCCATCTGGCTGCAGTTCCAGTTCTGCCTTCTGCTGTATATTCAATTTATGCTGATCACAAAGCTAAACTGAGTTTTTCCACATTTTGTGAAAGATCTGTGTAAACTTTCCATTAATATTTAGTACTCCAGTTCCCCTTTACTATGTGCTGAGCTACACATATAGGTTTGATAAGCTTGTGCTAATAACCACTACGAGACCTTGGTCTTTTATTGCAGGCAGTAGAGCTCAGTGTGTTAGGTACATTACTTATGGTCATCACTCCCAGCTATAACAAACTCAGTAACAGTATAAAACATGTAGAGTAACTCATGCAATATTAATGTTTTCTCAACACAGTCACTATCATGAACTGTGTTCTCCCTCTTGGCCCATAAATTAGCAGTTTCTGACCAGAGGATAAATGCAATCAAATATTTCTGTGATGCGATTCTGTAGATTTATGGAAAAAGTATGTAAAATTCTGCTTCTTGTTATGCACTACAATCCAACAGCAGGCAAGACTCGCTCACGATTCCAGACCCAGCATGTCTTCTAACTGTCTACAAGCTTCATCTCTGCCTATTTCTGTAGGACTTCTGTTTATTTCTGTGACATCAAGACACAGAATTTTACTTCAAATCCTTAGAAAAACCAATACCCTTTTGAAACAGTCAGAAAAATCAGCATTCTCTTGTGGATTTTTTTTTTTTTTGAGGACAGCAGTTTCTGCAGTTTTCTTCTCCAGTTATTACTAAAAAGCACTCACTGTATCCTCATTCAGCATATGCCAAATATGTTACTTTCTAGCTGCTGAGCTGAGCAGCAACCTGTAGTTGAGACTATATCTTCTTTTAAAGAAACAAGAAAAAAAAAAAAAAAAGCTTGAGTGCTTGAGAATGATTCCACTTGACACAAGAAACAGTACACCTATCTTACATCCAAAACTCTAAAATACTCTCCAATTTCTAATGAAATCAACCTGTAGTTTCCTTCTATCTCACTGAAATCTGAAGACCTTGAATTCTGCCACATGCAGGTAAAACATTTAAGAAGAGTTACATAATCCTTACAATATCAAAGTGAAATAATTATGCACTATCTCAAAGGCCAGCCAGGCTACATTTGTACTAGTAAAATAAACTTTGTCTGGGAAGGCTTTCAAATTACAGAACTTTATCATCTTTGATTTTAAATAAATGTTCCCTGTGACGGTGTTGTCCCAGGCCAACTAGCCCAAACAATTCTGGGACATGGTTCAGAAGCTAAACACAGGCCAATGCAATTTAGCAATAGGCAGTTTGGATGTGGTCACACCATAACTCAATTTTAAAGAATAATATGGACATGGGTTATTTTGCCCCCAGAGAAAAACCCCAGGCACTTTTAAATTTACTAGTATAGATAAGCTTCAAAAGCCAAAAGGCTGAAGCAGTATTCACCCCACATCCTCACAATATGCTTGGTTATCAAAAATGCAAAGTTATACATCTTAGCAGTATGGCCCTTCACACAAATAGATATCTCATTTAGGAGAACGTTTCTGACATTCTTTTTCAGTCTGTATTTAACAGATCCTCTGCCTAAAGGGACAATCCTGTTAACTCTTCAGCCTAGATTAAGGAAATTGCTTAGTTGTGCTAAAACATCTGCTTCCTGGGAGCTACTGAACAGAAAGATCAGGCTTCTACTGCTAGTGCTGAAGTCCCAGTACTTTAAAAGATGCTGTTCTCTAACTGCTTCATTAAAAGATTCCTTTTTCCAATAGCAGAATTTACATTAGTCATAATTAGGTAGGAGGTATAAAAGAAAAACACAGAATGACATCCTAAACAAAGTTTGCAATGTTGACAAAATGAAATTAAAACAAAACCAAAAAAATGGACAAGATTTGATATGAAAAAATTAACATTAATTAAAACTTAATAAAACTTAAAGCTGACACCATAACAGGGTCATCCTCAGAAAATTGCTACACTTCCAGAATAAGAACATCAACTAAGCAAAACAACATAGCTCCACTTATTTCTGAAAAAATACACTGATCTGCACATGGGTTTTCAGCATTTACTTAGTTTTCCAATAGCTTACCCCATTCTTCCATATGCTTTGCTGTACTTTGGGTCTATTGCTATGGCTCTCTCACAGTCCTTTATTGCTTCACTATACTTATTGAGTTTACTTTGAGCAGCTGCCCTAGGAGAAAGTGGGAAAGAAAGGAGAGAGCTTAGTCAAAATAAAACAGTAACAGCAAGATCAAAACAAGCTTACATTTTCATTTGTTGATGATTAACTTCATACATGTTTAATCTTTTAGACTTTTCATTTGCTATTTAGGTAATGTGTCAGCTTTCCTCAATAAAGTAGGACAAGTGAACATTCTTAATGCGCTAAGCTGTACTGCTGGACTAGGGCTTTGGAAAACTCACTTGTCTTTGAAGGCACAAAGGAGAAACAATCCTAAGAAACTGTTCTACAACCAGCTTTTGACCATGCACAAAATACATCACAAAACCTATTGCACGAAGTGAAACTCTCAAGTAAAATCATTTTTCCAGTAAAGAGTATATATTTACTGCTGTTTAAAGGAACGCTGTTAATTTCCCTCTGCTCTTTTTACCAGTTATGAGTCTGTGCTTCAGGAAGCACAGAACTGCCTTCCCATTGAAGCCATCCCACTTATCTCTGAAACTGGCTTCAGGAGAAAAATCTAATAGCTTCATGCCACTTTTGAACTGAAGCCACATTTATTTTGCACAGTTATACCTCAGTAAAACCCATGCCTGCAAATAAATTGGGGTGACATTTGTCAACAATTTCTGAATTACTAAATAAAAACTGCACCTCTATAACAGCAGTAACACTAAATGCTGCGGGTAAGTATACTTGCAGTTGCCCCAAACTAAAAAGATGATTGTAACAAATTAACACACAATATTTTTACACTTTGAAAGGTCTGATTTATCCTTCCTTTATTAAAAAAAGACTGTAGTAGGAATAAGTATTTCCATGATATGTAGCACGTTTTGAAAATTTTAAATGTTCTTTCCATATTTACAAAAACAGAACAAAACAGTGCAGACAGTTAAACTTCAGTGGTATCTAATCTCTCTCCTTCTTGCAGAGCTGCATGTAAAAAGCAATGTTTGAGGAAGCAGTAACTCCTGAGAAGAATAAAGGCTGTACTTATTCAGATACTGCATACCTCTGGGGACTCCAGATAACTGCCAGTCTTCTTTTATGTAACTTCGTACAATACTATGCTCCCAGACATCAAGATTCATTTTGTTTCTCACAAATGTTGCACAAAGAATGAAAAATTTCTACCTTTTTGCCGACTATGGATTTGCTACTGAAGCTCATTCTACTGAAGAAATTTTCTGTGACTTTAGAACCAGGTCTTATATTAACATTTTATACCTAAAATCATTCCTGTGATCAGTTTTCTCAGTTAACATAGATTTTTCACATTTGTAACTACCATCTTCAAGATGGAAAATAATTTTACTATGCTGTACATCCCCTTTCTCTTTATGTTTGCCACAAAACACTGTCTCACTTGTATTTATGACAAACTATACTCTGGAGTAATGGAAGCACAGCCCCAGAAAGGAAAAATCCATACTGTGCAGTACCACAAGGACAGGTTGACAGCACTCAAATTTTTAAGTCCTTCTGGTAACAGATGCACTCAAGAGTGAAGTACAGAGTTGCTGCAGAGGCAGGGCATAACTGCCTCTAGAGCCTCTAGTTGCAGATGGGCTCAAAATATACTGCCTTTGTTCTAACACTGGTCCTCAGGGGAATATAATGAAAATGCAACCTGCTGCTGCTGCAGCAATGACAAGCCCTTCCGGACTTCATCTAGTCCCATGTCAGTACTAAGGTGAAGAACTGATTATACAACAAAATTATAAGAATGTGGTCTTGTTACTTCTCAGCAGATCATGCACAAAATTACAGAATATTTATACAATCTTTGACATCTCCAAAATGTTGTACCTACATTAGTGCTTTTTTCTAAGGCTAGTCAATACTACAGGAGACAGAAATGACAGGTAGACCACCAGAAGAAAAGGCTGTTATTATTCTCAACACACTGGGAACCACAGCCTATGTCATGATTTATTCCAAACCTCCTCACTCACAAAAAGCTGACAACTAGTGTCAAAGTAATTTTAAAGCCCATATGACACCTTCTCATACAGATTTGCTGAAGTATCTCACTTCTGCTTTACATCTGCTACTAATTTACCATGCTAACTTACACGTATAAGTTTTCTTCTAGCCTCACATGGTTTTGATCTACTTAATATTCTATATTTTAAAAAATGTTTATGAGGTTTGGGATAAAATGTCTGTATTATTTTGTTTTTACCTGTTGCAGTAATAGACCGCATTGTTTGGATCCAGTTCTATTGCCCTAGTATAACAATCCACCGCAGCACCATAGTTTTCTTCCTTCATATGATTGTTACCTGCAGCAAATTACAAAAAACCTCTTAAGTATTTAGAAGACACATCACTATGTTCGAAGAAAGTAGAGAAGCCACATTATAGCACCTCAGTAAGGCAGTTCTGATGGCATGGTTTTTGAGATATATTCTTTAAAATGTAACTGGCATGGAATAAAGCAAACAGAAGCATTTATGATGTACTGTAAAGGTTATTAAGTACATCGCAGTCCATTACATTAGCCTTTCTCTTCTTATCTTTTTTTTGCTATTTCATACTTTCCAGATAGCTTTTGCTGCTAAGTAAAGATCACTTTGTTGAGAAAGTTACAGTACCACTCCAATATAGATTAACCAGTAATCCAGTAGGCTATTTGTTAACTCCTTATTGGTCTTACATCAATCAAAAATCTTCACTGTAACTATTCATTTAGTAAGGAGAATAAAAACATAAAACCAAGCACGTAAGCCACACTTCTGTGATGTCACTACAAGGTTAATTAGTTAGGATAATGATATATGTAGCAGAGGCAGCCTAAAAGCAATTCAAAGGTGGTTTGTTTGTTTTCTTTTACACCAACATTCTGCTCAGTAACATCTCTTCCTTTCTATAGGAAAAGACTGTTGAAGCAAGTTCTTTCAAACCAAAAGCTATTTTCCACATTCCTTCCTCACCGACATAGGGCAGTTGTGGTGTTTTCTTTCACTCTTTATAACAAAGTAACAGATAAACAAAGTCCTACTACAGGATGCCTAAGCCTAACATCATCCCTGGTGCCACCACTATGGATTCTTGGCCTGCTAGATCCCATAGAAGCCTTGGGTCCCCAACAATGTCAAGAAGTTATCAGGAAAATTACATACTTCAACTGCTTTCCCTGCACCTTGGCAAAATATGTCAGCCCTCTCCCAGAATAAGGAAGAAAAGGGACAGGCCAACAGGTTATTAAAGCCATAGGTAACCACATAAAAGCAAATAAAGCAAGACTGTAGAACAGGTAGTTCTACGTGACAGTAATGACTGAAAACAATTATAATGGCATTTGTTTGTGACCATGGAACACTTAATAAACAAAACCAGATTTAGGAAATGAAGTATCATCAGTGTAGTAAAAACGTACAATGTAGTACACCCCTTCCCCATAATGATATACTAGACTGTAATTAGTCATCAGTCCCCACCAGTGATAAGCCAAACTGAAACTGTAATTGCTCATTTGCAATTGTCAGGGACACATGGCATAGAAAGAACACAGGGATGCCATCCAGACATGCAGAAACAGGACAAGGCACCAGTGGAACTACACTTGGTGAGGGATGTGAAAAATAACAAGGGATTCTACAGGTACACTGGGCAGCAGAGGCAGTCCAAAGAGAGTGCACTCCCTCTGATAAATGAAGTACTCAGCAAGTTCTTTGCCTCAGTCTTCACTGGCAGTCCATACCTCTCACATGTCTGAATCTCTAGGTGGGGTTTGTGAGAGCAAAATTTTTCAGGCCTACCACCCACACATCATTTTTTAAAGTTAATATTCTGCACAGATAAATCCTACTGAGAGTTAAGACTCACAAGGTACCTGCACTCAACAAGATTGTACGACCTGTCATTTCTCTAAAACACGACAACTACTGATGGCCATCAAAGTTGGAATTTTTATTACTGCTCTGAACCAAAGGTGACCTGAGACTAAAGTATCAGGGGTACCTATTGGTCTCTCTCTCCAGCTAAAAACTGGCTAAAGGAAACAGAAAATACAGAGACCTACTATTTCTGCCGAGATTAAGAAATTCAGGACAAAAGGAAAAGCAACTGCAATATTTCACATTTATGTTAGACAAAACAAAAAAATCTTATTCCATTTCACAAACCCTTGCGGCCTGACAGATAAGGAGGTGAAAGACACTGATTAAGCTCACAGAATTCCCTAATACCCATGTCTACAAAGTGCTGGGTATCCTCACAGTCCTGTAATCATACCAAGAGCTGCAAGTACTTTCTCAGACTCCAGACAGAGCACATCACTTAGTTCCCTCAGAACATAATGATCACCATGGAAAATAAGCTGAATTTTTTTTGTATGGGTTGTGTTGCTCAGCACAGATGCATTACCATCATTATCTATAATAACAACAACAAAAAAAAAAACTTAAAAGATTTTTTTCTTTGTTAATTTACAAACCTTCATCCTTCAGATGGTCAGCCTTTTCAATATTCTCTGGTAAAGAATCTGAGAGAGGCAGCTTATCATTCTGTATGGAAAAAAATAAGCATTTAAAAAAAATCTTTAATCCTGGACACCATTCTATCAACAAGCAGATTTTCTGAATTGCAGAGGAAGCATGAAAGAACTAAAACATCACTAAAACCTTTTCAGAAGAGAAAGATAGTTTGCCTTCTACTACCAAAGAAACCTTATGGGTCACCACACATTTTGAGGAAATCAGGAAGATGGAATCAATTCCTCATGGTTTTTGTGCTTCCTGTATTGCAAACTCCCAGGTAACTCTTATTAGAGCACATTTGAAAAGCTCCAACTTTAAGGTTAGTGTTCATCTAAATTACTTCCACAATGGAACAAGTAGCAACAGAAAACTGCAGATGACCTCAAGCACTGTGCAAACAATTGCCTCTGGGAACTGCAAAATGCTTAACTGAGGAATAAAGTCCTTCAAGTAAGAACCTGACCTCCAATGTTTAGTAATCTTCTGTAAGGAATTGTCCTTGTCTTGCTGAAATTAATTCCTCCTACTGTCCCAAAAGAGTTCATTCTGTTACGTTCTACAGAAATTTTACTTTTTCCACATATTTTCCTTAAGCTTGGACTTTCCTTAAGTTTTGGACTACACAGTACTTTAAAGCTGTGTACACGACACAAAATCTTATCACATACTGGCAGAACAATGCTAAAAATTAAATTTAAATCTTACCTTGTGGAAAGAATTTACAAACATTTCTATCAAATGCTGTGGAGGTGCAAGATGTGTATCTTCTGGGTTAATCTTAAAAACAGTCTCCAGACACTGAATTGCAACTTAAAGGGGAAAAAAAAAGTAATAATAAAAATTAATTCACTAGTTTCTCAACAGAAATGTAATGTCATTAATGTACTTACAAAATTGTGGTTCACACCTCCATTCAGCTACTAAGAGCAGCAGTATGGGACACACCATAGGACTGACTAAAAGCTGTTCTACCATTATTCTTAAACAGATGTATAATATTTCTTTCAATCCCCTGAATCATCTGATTCATTAAGAATTCATTAAGAGTAGAGAAGGCTCCAAGGAGATCACACTGTGGCCTTCCAGTACTTGAAGGGAACATATAAACAGGAGGGGGAATGACTGTTTACATGGGTTGATAGTGATAGGACAAGGAGAAATGGTTTTAAACTAAGACAGGAGATTTAGGTTAGATGTTAAGAGGAAGTTCTTCATTCAGAGGGTGGTGACACACTGGAACAGGTTGCTCAGAGAGGTTGTGGATGCCCTATCTGTACAGGCATAACATACCAAGTGTAACAAAATTAAAGTTTTAAAGCTTTAAAATTAAAGGTTAAACATGCACACACAAATTGCTCCTACAGCCTATAAATGTTGAACATACATTGGTTTGTCAGATTAAAAAATTAATCAGTAGGTGTGCTGAATGACTTGAGTTAAAGTTATTCACCTTTGTTTCCTGCTAAGCAGAAGAACTTTTAGTAAAGTTAGCACTGATCATGCTGAATTCTGAATTTTGCATTAATAATACTCCTTATCAGTGCAGCTCAGTGTCAACCTACTTTATCTTATATATAACTATCCCTCATCCAAAGTGAGGCATGCATCCTTCACCTTAAGGAGTGTACTGTACAGTTTCAAAAGCTCTGCCTTAGAGAGCTCACTGCAGTAAGAATCAATAAAAATAAATAAATCACAGCCTCTCTAAGTAAATCACAGCCTTTCTCCATCTGTATAGAGTTTCTGCTTTAATTCCATGGTAATAGGTGCTACAAACAGGAACAACATGTATAAACCATAATACAAAAGGGAAATGACTGCCTCTTAAATACACTATCTAAAATACAACTTGGCAGAAGTAAAGTTGCTAATTCATACAATACTGCTGAGCATTAGCCAACAGAGATTTCTATCACTCATTTAGATTCTGGACTGTAGAAGAATATATTTCTCCAGTCTACCTTCTGATTATTCTTGTTTTATTAAATTAAGGCATTCTATTCATCATGCAAGCACAGGAAATTTGCACAATCATTAATATCATGTTATAATGCAAACATACAGAGTTTGAATATATACCTGACTTAATTTTGATAAATTCTCAATTTTATTAGTAATGTTCTACTTCTTGTTTTGTGGGAAATAGAAAATATTTAAACTCCTTCCTTGCACAGCCACTTACCACACTGTATTTTCTTTTTTCCACAGACACCAAGGTAAGTAAGGTACCAATGAAAAATACCAATCAAATTAATTTGTCCTTTGAGTTTCCACCCGACATTAACCAATTCCATGGGTAAGACCTGGACTATTGCTTTTCCACATGCAGAAAAGATTTTTTGCACAATTAAAATGAGTCCATTACTCAGAATGCTTGCCTCTGATCCTCTAACACATAGCATATGGTAAGAAACTGCTGGCAGGGTACAGCTCTAAAATTAGGATTTCATATCTGTATTAAAATGGTGAACTTTACATAAGCATTTAAGTGAGGGTTTATAATATTTATATTCAGAAAATAAAATCAGTAATATGTTGATTCTTTCAGGCAAACAGTGCCTAAGACTGCTTTAAAACATGTATTTAGGTAAATCTTCACAGCCATAACCCAATGTTTAAGAGTGGTATAATAAGAACAAAAAAAAAAATTCTTCATCTATTATACAATTTCAAAAAATACTGCTTTCTTTCATGAGCTGAATATAACTTCACTATAATATTATCATAACCTAATACAAGTTAAATTCACTTTCTACATGCATATCTGTTGCTCCAAATGTAATGCCTCCCACATAAACTTTGACAGACACAAGGAACACAGTAACACTATTTGACAGCGAAAATCCTCAGCTACAAAACACTATTTGTCAACACAGTCACCACCATTAGTTATGCATTTTTTGCCAGCAATGAATAAGAGCCTGCATGAAGTGTTTGTAAAAATCTGTACCAGCAGAGGTAAACTGTCACTGTTGCCATGGCTGAAACACACCGCTCACTGCCTCACTATGCTCACATCCTCTGCTTGATCTCCATAAACATTCAGCAAGCATTGTGAACGTCAGTGCATGGCAATTTTTCCATGTGGAAGAATTCACTGCCACACCTTTGCTCCATACACACTTCCACGTCAGACACCATTTTGTCAGAATGCCCCTCTGCTGCCATCTGTCACACAGCAACAACATGGAATGGAACAGTGGCGGGAATATGGATTCAACTTCAACCAGTACCACCAACATCTGCCTCTGACATTGTGAGCCAACATAATAAATGATGCAAAACCAGTTCTGTGGAATTACCTGCATCATCCTTTTTATCCTTCTTAAAAAGGGCACCTGGGCTGGCATGCATCTTGCTGGCACAATCATCGCACATTTAGCACCACTGCAGCTGATTCATTTATCAATGGCAGACCCAAACCTGTTCTGTCCATTACTTCAATAACTCATCTGTTCCTTTTAGATGTGTATGAAGCTGTCTGGTGTCAGTCTTAGGAAATGCTGGCAGATGTCTATTTAGGAACTTGTGAGGGGGGCTCTGGCAAGCAGTGTTACAACTACACTCTTAATGTGACCAATTCATACAAGAATGCATATACATTCCCATAGTCTGCTTTATGGCACTGTCTATCTTGATGTGATTCAAAGTATCTAGTACTTAAAATCACTACAGCTTCTGTGACTTTACAACATTCATAAAAAGAGAGATGGTTTTAAATCAATCATTTCTGAAATACTGTGGTCTTACTCACATGCCATTTTGTGGCAATTTCAGTTAGATCACTCCTCTTACTTCCTACGGTAACATACACAAAATAATGTAAGGTATGCATGCACAGTACCTGTCCAGGTATTGTTGTCTTCACCACTTACCTTCCAAGCTTTCTTGTTCATCTGGAGTGAAAGTTTCTATCTGACTTTGCTCTCTCAAGAAATGGATGAAGGCATAAACCAAGCGCTTGACTGATGACATTTTTAAATTGATGAATTTCTCCTGTCTTAAAAAGAATATGATCTCTTATTTCAGAGAAAGAAAAAAAGGGGAGAAAAGCTTTATACTATGTCAGAACATACGCTTTGGGCGTAGCTGTGAATTCCTGGAGCACCTCAGTTAGAAGAGCACACAACACACGAAAAATCACCCTTCACAAACAGCCCAATATGACACCACCTTGAAACAACCCATTGGGCTGCGCAGGTTACAGGCACCTCCAACCTGCCATCAGAAGGGCTCAGATTTCCTCAGATTCATTTCTGCTGGAGGGTTCGCAGAGGATAATTCGTGAACTTCTGTTTCCAAAGGATACCGTTGGGATCTATTTATTTTTTTCCGAAGACGTTCGCAATTTGAAGAGGGAAAACACGCCTGAGTCATAATCTGCTAAGACCTACGCTAAGAGCGGCGATGCGATGAAACGCACTCGGGCAGCAGCCGTCGCGCCCCGGACGCCGTGCCGTCAGAAGCTGCACGTCCGCCCCGCGGCTCTCGCGGGGATCGGGGACACGGGCGGCTCCGATTCGCATTCCGCATCAGCTGCCAGTTACATAACTTTCAGGAAAACCCTATTTCCAACTTTCTAAGCTATTTCTCCTAGACCTTTTTGAATCAAACGCGCACAAGCTGTCATCCAGCCCTCGGGGAAAGGCGGTCAGCGCGCAGCGATCGACGAATGGCAACGCCAGGGACGGCGCCGGCGAAATCCTCAATCCCCACCCCACCTCCCGCAGCTCACACCACAGCGCCGAGGTCGGCCGCCGCGGGCTGCGCCCGACGGAATAGCCGAAACAACGCCCGCCGAGACTCTCCCGGGCCGGGCAGCGCCTCCGGCTCACCGGGCTCCGGGACCACGGGCACGGCCGAAGGCCGCCACGCCCCCCCGAGAGCTCCCCCGGCCCGGCGGCAGAGCCCGCGGAGCGCGTCCACCCCACGCGTGGCCTTACCGCGCGGCCAGCCGAGCGCGTCCCGTCGGCGCCGCGTGGGGCGGGGGCGGAGAGGCGCCGGGGGGCCGGCGGAAGCGGATGCGCGAGGCGGCAGCGCGACCCCGGCGGCCGCGCCCGCGCCCGGCTGGAGGGCGGCGGCGGTGACAGCGGAGCGGCGCCGGCCCTTCCTCTTTCTCCTCCTCGTCCTCGTCCTGCGGCCCCGCCTCTCCTCGCGCCGCCCTCCCTTGCTCCGTCCCTCCCTCCGTGTGTCCGTCCTCCCCCATGCTGGCCCTGCGTGCTGCTCGCAGGTAGGCGCGCCGCGGGTTAGGGCGCCGTGCCCGGGCGTTCCCGCGCCGCCGCGACCCTGGGCTCAGGCCGGCCGTCCCGACAGCGCCTGGCCCGGCCCCTGCCGCCGCTCCCCGGCTGTGGCTGTGCTGCGCGGGGCCGGGCAAACAATAGGGCCGGGGCTGCACGGCGTGCCCAGGTGACGCCTTCGGCTCCTGCGGCTCGCACGCCTTCCGGGAGATAAGCTCCTGCGGCCTGCACGGAGCTGCCGTGGGGAGCGCGGCGGGACAATGCGGAGGGGCGCGGTACCTCCGCTCGCCGCCTGTCGGGGCTGGGGCGTGAAGCGGGCGCGGTGCGGAGGGTTTGAAGAGGAGGGAAGGAGTGCTGTCTCTGTAGTGAACGCTGTCTCCAGGCGGGCCGAGGGAAGCCTCGTGGAAGACGGCGAGAGGTGAAAAAGGAAAGGGAGGAGAGGAGCTGCGCCGCAGCGCACAGCGTGCGGGTCACGGAAAGGGCCGGGCCGGGTGGGCACGGGCTCCCGACGTGTGGGAGCGTGGATGGACCTGAGCTGAAGGGTGAAAGGAGGAGGTGGCTGCTTACCTCTGCTGGGCTTCTGAGAAATGACGGCTGGGTGCGGCGTGGCTGGCTCGTGGGAGCTGTCATTTCTGCCCCAATTCACGGCGTCTTCAGGCTGAGTTAAGGCTGGGAGGGTCCCAGCAGTTAGGAAATAAGATTAAGAATCCTTTCTTTCACACAGTTACCACTGCTGTAAATTAATCGATTGACTCTGTTGCATTCTTTTCGTACAGTCATTTCCATTGTTTTCCATGGTGCGTCGATCACAAATGTTGTCTGACATTCTTTGTCTTGAAGATGTTTCAAACAGAAACAAAAATAGGAAAATAAGTCTTCAAAGGATAGAAGTTATTCCATCGTGCAAAAAAGAAACAAAACCCAAAAGATCTGTCTTTGCGATTTGTGTTTGGAAAGTGAAGACAGTTCTTAAGTAATAGCAAAGTATTGATATTGATTTCAGAATTGATTTTATTTTTTCATCACTTGTCATAAGTACATCTAGGAATGAGGTTTGTTTTGTAATTTTATTTGATTGGTCAGTCATCATTTGAGTGCACCTAAGTAATTGTTTCACAAAATAAGAGTGATCTCAAAAGCCAAATAGAGACTTCATAGGTCAGCATGGCAGTCTATTTACGCTTTGAGGATATTGTGTGTAATGGGGGGGAGGGGTTGGGAAGCAGAAGTGGAAAATGTGACTTAAATAATGTTACCCTAAAATAGTTCTGCAGGGTTTGATATTCTTTCAAAATTTTCAGAGTCAAATTTCGATTTTCACTTTTGGAAAGGTACTCTGAGCACTGACTTTTCTCTTGAAAATGAATTAAGCCAACAGAAAACAGGGCTGGGGGAAAAGTCAGGAGGATAGCAGAAGAGCGGGAAAAACTCTTGCTGTCACTTTCTGATAGCGTATTTGTGACCGTACTGCAGGTGTGTGCTTTCCTTAAACTGTCAGGTCCAAAGCCAACGATGGCAAGGTCCAGACAGGGCAAACAGACCATCTTTCATTTTCCCTGTGCACCGGGGGCTGCACAGCTTCCTCCGTATGTCTGTCAGTAGTTGTCTCCCATGGACAAAAGCAAGAGCTGCCACCTTTTTAACTGCAACAGAATCTACAAAAGCAATTCATCTTCTCAGCAGTGTGTTTGCGTATCAAAACTGCTCCCTGGACCTGAGTCAAACACGTTGTGATTGGAAGCATTTTGTGGGCCCGACTTTCACCTTTGGGCCTGAATTTCACCTATGGGCCATCTGTTGGATCACACTAAAAAAATCAATGCAGATATCATCTTTTGAGGACATATGAGGACGTATATATGACAGTCAGGAACACACTGCAGTCACTTTTCTGAGCAGTCCTGTGCAGAATCATCTTGTGTGTTTGGGGACTTGCCAATACAAGACAGTTGTCTCAGGATTTTGTGCAAAAAAACAACCAAACAAAAAAATTCTGTGTTAGAAGTAGCAGGAAAAGAACTGACCACTGTTCATTCCCTCTGTGTGGTTTGTTCATAGGTTCATAGGTTCATTAGGTTGGAAAGGAGCTACGAGATCATCTAGTCCAACCATCCTCCTATCACCATGCCTACCCACTGAACTACTAAATCAAATCCCTTAGCACCTCATCTAAACACTTCTTGTGTTTGTGTAACTTTCCTAAAAACTTCTGTTTGTCTGTTTCTGTCAGGGAAGAATTCCCATCTAGTTCTTCTTTGAGTGGAATTAATCCCTCATTGATCTTTATGAACGTGGTAGAAGAGGAGAAAGATTTGCGCAAGTGGAAGAATAAAGAACAAGAGAGTTTATAATGGTTGGGAGCGGCAGAACTGCTCATAGTGTGTGTGCTTCACGTATTACAGAGTATTTTGATCTTTCATACCTCTTCGCTTAGTCCCATATTTTTCTACGCACAGACATCAGTAAGTGCTGTAATTTCATGAATCTCATCTTTTTCTAGATGAGGTTTAGGTATGTTAAAAAATACAGAACCCAACCTGGAACTATTCAGGTCACTGAGTTCCATTGTTCTGTTTCTTTCCAGTCTTTTTAAGATGACGTTCTTTACCATCTCATAGCAGTGTCAGTTTTTTAAGGACCTTTTCGTTCAAAAGTCTTTGCAAATCAAACAGATGACACTATCTGACCCCTGTCTATTTAAAAAACCTTCAAAGAATTCCAGTAGGTCACTGAGTCATGAATTCCCTTTGTCAAGGAGGCTCTTTTCCAGTATGTATGTATTTGCCTTGCATATTTAGAAACCCTCCTTGACAGTTTTCTCTGTCTTGCTGTACTACCTCTTTTTTATTTGGAGTCAAAAGGCTATTTTTTAATTCATAAACTGATTACATTCACATACCAAATTGCCCTGGTGATAACAGTGTGTGGTGTTTTCACTACAGGGCATACATTTTACGTGTTTTAGATTGCAGGCATGATAGAGCTGTGATAGTTGCTCATGCAGCAAACCTGAGAGAACTGTGAATGCTTTTCTCCACTGTGTTGTGTAGTAGAAGATACCTGATACATGCCTCCTGAATCAAATCCAGTGGAGTATAAGTAGTTCACCTGCAGTCTCTATGCACATGTTGGTAAGTCTCTCACTTCCTTCTTAAGATTCTTCAAGCAAAGTGTGCAGGTATGGAAGTATACCATGATGACACATGGATTCAGTTCACAGACTGGATTCAAAGCCAGTTTTAGCAGGCAGAGTAAGAGTTGTGTATTTTTGTTGGTTTGTTTTCTTTAGAAGTACGGGTACTAGAATTTTAAGATTTGAAAGAGAGAAGATCTCAGGCGACGTGGGTAGAGGCTGCAAGTAGTAAGGCCCTTGGGGTTTGAGCCACGTGTATCTTGTTGTGCACGTGTATAAATTTCTACTTCAGGTCTGCATTTTTCAGTTGATATGATGTATCTTTTTCAGTTACTTTACTGTTGTTGGTGTTACTTCCACCAGAGAAACCAGTGGGCCTTTGTTGAGAGCTGCTAAGACTGTAAAACCAGAATGAAGAAAAATGTGTTTAAGTAAAGATTCTGAAATGTTCGTCTAAATTCCAGCTTCTTTGGCTTGAAGGGCAAAAAGAATACAGAAGTATGATCAACATAGAATTTATTGTGAACTGAGTTGCAGATAATGTTTCTCCTGAAAGATATAATGACAAAACTAATTATTTAGTGTTGAAAGAATGTAGATCATCTTCTATTCCATCAAACACTGTTTAAGATGAGTAAGATTCTTGTTAACAACTGTTAAGTTTTTGGAGCTTTAGATTAGGAAATACAAAATATGCTGTCCTCTTGCCGTAGTGGGATCTGTCTGTCCCAAACTCTGTCATGACACAGAGCCAAGCACTTTGCCAAGGAAAATCACCCAAGAATTCAAGATGTGTTCACCATTCCAGACGCTGTCAAGAGCCAAACTAATGAAGGGAGTGAGAGGTGAAGTGCAATAATGATTTCAGAAGTGTTTGTCCAGCAGAAAAAAGTGATTACTTAAATTCTGTGTCTGTGGTCCCATTCCTTATGCTTAATTGAAATAATGCTGTGATTTAACTCTGAGTAATACAGCTGTACTTCGTTAGTTTGCTCTTTTTCGGACTTTATTTTGAGGGTGGTGGTTTGGTTTCTTTTTTTCTGTTTTCTTTTGTTTTGTTTTCTGCATGGGGTTACTCAGTCCTCTGCTGACTTTGCTTGATTTTATTCTTTCTTTACCCTGAAATAATAACAATAAAAACCTTGCTTAAATCTGTGACTCTAAACTTGCTTGTTTCAAAGGTTTATGTAAATCATGCCTATCTGTTACCATATATATATGTATGCTAGCACTCACAGGGAAATGCCAGTATATCACATTTTATTCATTAATTAAGTCAGTGTTCCTGAGGCAAACTGCAGGTTTTTTTATATTGCATTAATGGAACATATCTTTTTTAATGTAAACAAGACCATTAGGTGGCGTTGAAGCATTGAGGCCCTGTGAGTGCTGACTGCAGTCACCTGATTAATCTTGTCTTCTGATTCACAACGATGGCTTCCAGCATGCAGTGCTATTTCTCTTGCAAACCACATGACTAGGAAGTATTGTTTGACTAAAATCTGCTATTTCAAGAGTTAGAAAGAACAGAATGCTCCTGTTGCTGCTCTAATTTTCAGATTAGGCACTCTTAGGAAGCTTTATAAAGTGAATTACTAGTTGAAAGATATGTTCATTGTGTTTGTTGTGATTTGCAAATCTACTCTTATTTGCATCATTGGGAATTCTCCCCAGAGTGTATATGGGGTTCAACAAGAAAAACAGCTCAGCATTTGTTTGGCCTAAGCATATTTAAAAACAAGACAATGACAATGTGTGTGGCAGTTTCATTTGTGTAAAAAATCCACACATTTTGATGCAATTTTTAAGTTGAGAACCCTTTTTTTTTAACTTACAGAAGCACACAAAGTGTAACATTCCATTTTGATTTAAATTGATATGTATAAACCTGTGGGAATATATATTCAGTGCTAACACTTCTGAATTACACTGCCTGCGTCTCTCTTAGCCTGTTTTATTCTTAATTTAATCTCATTTCTCAGCTTACATTTTACCCCTGAAACTTATCCCACAGTTTTTATCAGAAGTGAATATGGCTGCTCCAAGAGTAATGCCTCCTCTTTTATTTCATTATTCCACAACATTGGAGGTGGATGTTGGTTGTATGGCAGCAGAGGCTGAACCTTCCCACAAGTATCACATTACATTTTGTTGCTGTGTGATGGATGGCAGCAGAGAAGCAGCCTCACAAAATAAGGTCTGACATAGAAGGGCACATGGAGCAAAGGTGTGTCGCTGAAAAAGATGGCACCCATTGATATTCACTGGTAGTTGCTGCAAGTTTGTGGAGACCAAACAGTGGACACGAGTACAGTGAGGTGGAGGGTGGTTTATTTCAGCACTGGTGATAGTGACAGTGGGTCACATCCCCTGGTACAGATTTTTATGAGCACAGCACACAGACTGTTGTTCACTGCTGGCAAAAATGCATAGCTCATAGTGGTGACTGTTGAAAAATGTGTTCTGAAGCTGAGGATTGTCTCTGTCAAACAGTGTTCCCTTATTCTTTGTATCTGTTGTAGTTTGCATGGAAATAAATAGCCAGCATTAATTTCAAAGCAGCTGTGGGGTAAATAACTCCCAAGGATGGTACTCCACAAAGAAATAGTATAGAGGATGGTATATTTTAAGTAGTGCTATATAAACAGTATACAAATAATACAAAAGAGAAGATGGCTCACCTTCAGGATGACAAGGCTTGCAGGGGACTCCACATGGGAGGGATCTCCAAGAAGAGATCCTTCCCTGGTGGTGGTCAGCCCTTAAATGGGGTTTGGGAGAGGTGGAGCCAGGCTCCACCCCTTCCACTCACACAGGAATATCACCTTCACCTGTGGCCCCATGGCTGACTTGGTGCTCACCTCAGGTGACCAATCAGTGGTTCAGGCCGTGATTCAGCAGTTCCCATACAGCAACCTACATAGTTTTTCACGAAGATGATACAGTCAGATTTTTGCATGGCTACATGGAATTTTCTGTGAGCATGTGCAATAAATCTGTATATATTCCCAGAAACACATTTGTAAATACATTATGTTAGTCTGTAGATCCTTACGTGTCAATGTAACTCATACTGTTTAGGTAAAGATTAGTTTGAAAACTGAAAGTATGAACAAAGAACAAGTCTTGAACAGAATCATGGAGGGTTTGGAACTTGATGATCTTTGAGGGCCCTTCCAACCCAAGAATTTCTATGATTTCTGTCTGTTTACAGTCATGGTTCACTCATTTAGAGACTACGAACGTGAACCTGTTATAAAGTGATCATTGGTAGCAGAAGCACCTTGTGGACAAGGTTGCAGGTTTTTGTGCTTGTATTTTCTTAAGCTGGTGTTACCATTTGCTACTTCTGCTTCATAGTCTGAGGCTTTTTTTGTTTAATAGTGAGTTGTTACAAAGGGTTGTTAGGCATCTTGCAGATGTGGAAAATTGTTTTTAAACAAAACCAGGCTTACATAAATGTTTAGTAAGTTCGAAGTATTTACAGCACATGTTAAAAATCAACCTATGAACTTAATTGCTTTGCTTGTCTTTGCAGCAGTTATGTTGGCCACTATATTGCTCTAATACAGTATAATAAAAGTCCTCCTTCTTTCTAAAATCAAATTGTATTCATATTTTCCAGAAGCAGCAAGTAATCAAATTTTAGATCTGTCGGCAAAACAAATTACCTGACTTTCTAGCAAAAATAGCAGTGATTGCAGTCTGTGACTTAGAGGCTTTGTTTTCTTTTTAAAAATCCTGTTTGAGCATCACACACAGAATCACAGAATTACAGAGGTTGGGAGGGACTTCTAGAGATCACTGAGTCCAACCCCCCTGGAAGTTGGTACTGAGTTTTTTACAGTACACTGCTTTTGTTAGAAATTATCATTAGCAATCATCTACAGACTTGTTTGCTCGACTAAACTCATGCATTGTATGTCTTTTCAGGCAGTGGTGCAGGCTTAGGTGGCTTTTGGTAATCTTTTGATAGATTGTTTATGCTGGCCTAACTGTTTTGAAGTTACATGTTGTGGGTTAAAAGGAAAAAAAGCTTGCCCTGGTCCTTTCTTTGTGTGTGTGCGTGTCTTTTTGTGGATGGCATTAACAGATGTGGCGAAGTCATCACACTGGAGGGAAGGGATTCTATCCAGAGAGTCTTGGATGTGCTTGAAAGGTGGGGCCATGCAAAACACCTGACATTGAACAAGGCCAAATGCAGGGTCCTACACCTGGGTCAGTGCAATCTGAAGCACAGATATGGGATGTGTGGAGAATGGATTGAGTGTAACACTGCAGAGAAGGACTTAGGGGTCTTGGTTGATAAAGAACTGACAATGGGATGTTAGCGTGCGCTTGCAGCCTGGAAAGACAGATGTGCTCTATGCTGCATCAGAAGAGGGGAGTGGCCAGCAGAGTGAGGAGGAGGAGATTGTTGCCCTCTGCTCTGCCCTTGTGAGCCCCACTCACAGTCTGGCATCCAGATATGGGGTCTCAGCACAAAAAAGATGTAGAGCTGTTGGAGGGGGTTCACCACAAGGATTATCAGAGGGCTGCAGAAGCTCTCTACCAGCTGGGTTTATATAGCCTGGAGAACAGAAGGCTGTGGGGAGACCTCAGTGTGGCCTTCCAGTACTTAAGGGGGCCTACATGAAAAAAGAGAGAGATTCCATCACGGTCTGTGGTGGTAGGACAAGGCATACAAGTTCTAAATTTAGATTATTTTCGTTTAAATTAGATATAAGGGAAAAGTTACTTACTATGAGGTGATGAGTTGCTGGAAAATATTGCCCTGTTCCTGGAAGTGTTCAGAGCCAGTCTGAATGGGGATTTGGGCAACTTGGCTTTGTGGAAGGTGTCACTGCCCACAGCAAGGGAGTTGGAACTAGGTGATATTTAGGAACCCTTCCAGTCAGAACCATTCAGTAATTCATTTTGTTCACCTATATGTTATCCTGTCTCTTTTTGAATTATGATCTTGGTAGCAATTATTCTGCCATCAAAGATTAAGTTGTGTACAGGGCAGGAATAAGTAGCAGAGGATGAAGGAGGGAAGAGAAATATCTTAAACTGCTGAATGCGGGCTCTATCCATAACCTGTGCTTGTTCAGATATGCCAACAGTTCCACATTCCACTGCAGTCAAATGTAATGTCTTAAAGTCTGGACTGGTCAGTTCACACACTGGCAACAACATACCCATGGCCACATGAGGAAATTGCAGTATATGCATAATCTTGTTTACAGAACTACATTTGTTTATTCTTCTGCCCAATTTAAACTGAATCATTTCCTAATGGCTTGTCTGAGTAATGGCTGGCTCCCCTATAATGATGCTGCTGTCATTTACCAAAAGCAGTCCTTTTATACAACTGCCACATGTTGGTTCACTTACTTCTTGAAGAACACTGCTTGCTGCTTCATCTAGTTCCTACTGTTATTAGTGTAATTTATTTTATTTTCCAGTTTGTATCTGGGAAATTAAGGTTCATCTCAGTGGCAGAACTTACAGTCACATTTTCTAATAACATGACAAATACAGCTGCAGAGCATCTTTGAAACATTCATTATCTTTTTAGCTATGTTTTCCTTTCTTGTTCCTTTATATTCTGTTTAATCTCTCATTTTACTTTGATGTTGTTTCTTTGCTTCTCTCTTGAACAAATAAGGCATTCTTAATTTTGTTGTGTGATATTTGAAGTTTCAGGCATTTGCTTACAATTTTATGTAAACAACAAATATGAAATACTCATCCACTTAAAGAAATAGCTGGAATAAGATTTCACCTGTGCACGTACTTCAGTTGCATGTGGCTTTTCATTAATGGTATGTGAGTCACATTGGCCCAAAGTACAGCCTGCTCAGCTGGCAGCAAGGTAACAGTATGTGTTACAAAACCCACATTGGTTTAGTGAGTTAGAAAGACTTGTGGGTCCTTCTGAGTTTTCACTGGCTTTATTCTACATAAATGCCTGCATCGTTGCATCAGAAGGAGACAAGGTGTCAGCAATACAAAACAAAGCCAGTTTTCTGTGGTTACTTGTCTCAAGTAGGCATAGGCATTCGCTTGAATGCATTTATGCCAGTCATTTATGAAGGTATTGATTTTTCTGAGTTCCACCATGTAATTAGCAAATGTGCTAACAAAATCAGGTGGTCTGATCTTTTTTGGTGCTTAAAAGAAGTGCTTAGCAGCCATCAGGGACTCTTAATTAATTAAACATGTCCAGCTTTGTTAATTGAACTTGTTTGACAGGCTGAAATTAAATGTTGCCATGTCTGTTTAGTCACTGTTTCTGGGACTAGTTGTTGGTCAGTAGCAGAGCTGTGTTTTCTGTATGTGAGAGTAATGAATTACAGAAAGCTGTAGGTTCCCTTTAAAAATATATTAGCTTTATTTTCTTCACCTTAGCATAGACATGAATTTTTATTTTTTTCAGGTTGTTGTTCTCTTGTGATCATGTTTCACTCTTATTTTGACCTTAATTTGGTGCATTTCATATTCTGATAACCTCCGGAGGGTGGAAAGGGAGTGTTCAGAGCCCTGGAATTGCTTTGAGGAGGTTTTCCCTTCAGCACTCATGAGGGCTACAATGTGTTAAAGACTGACATAGCACACAGTCGAGCAGAAGCAGGCTTAATGAGGTACTGTTCTGTAATAGATTCATAGATTCAGAGTAGAATTTGGTAATTTTAGATTCTTGGAAACTGTTGCATTCTGAGAATGCTAACACTTGTCCTTTTGTTTTCATGAAAGCAGCTTCATTTATCAGAAACTTCTGGATGAGATTCCAATTTAGAGTAGTCCAGAGGAAGAGCTGGTCAGATCTGTGTTTGTACTGGAGAGAGATAGCAGAGATGGAAGGAAAGCTTTTTATTCAGGCTGCATTTTCAGAGTTTGGTAGTTTAATACTATTAAGAGATTGATGTTTTTGTATGCCAGTAGAAGTTAAAAGGAAACATCTTGTCTACACTGCTATGGGAAGATTTGAAAAACAAAATAAGGGGAAAAAATATTAGAATAAAATGTAGATCAGGGATGTTGCCTTTCATTTATGTCCTGTATAAATAAATATATTTCTTAACATTATGTATCTTAATATTCCATATCTAGAAAATTCCTTGTTTAGGCCAGTGAGACATTTTATTTGACGTCTTGCCTTCAAACAGAAGCTCTGCATGCTGCTCTTCTCAGGTTGTTAGCGCTTCACCGGTCTACTTTGCTTTTCCTTCAAGCCATAATTGCTGGTCCTTTAATGTAAGCTCTCTGCATGGTATTCCAAAACCTTTCTAAGTACACAACGAGACTGGTTTTGCAATAAAATTAGTACAGGCAAGACAGTGGTGCTTATGTAAAAAGGTTTTCATACAAAACTGTGAAAAATCATCCTTTCTAGAAAGGAGCAATCTGTGTGTGTTCTTATAGTTCTATAGTTATGTTTGAATGTCATAAATTGTCACTATTACTGTAACAATATATGCTTTTGGTTTTTAAATTATGTGAATGAAATTGAAAGGCAAATAATAAGCCTCTGCCATCCAGAGCTGTACTTACTAACTCAAATGTATGGTCCTTGTTACTTTTCTGAAGGTGTGGGTTTGTTCTCTTAAGATACTAAACTCTGTGGCATTCTACTTCTTGAATTGAAGTTGACTTTTAATTACTATATTTGTTATGTCTTTCAGCAAATAGTTTATCCATAAGTGAGATATTACTGTGATATGTTTTTGACTGTTTTTTTGTTAGCTCAGCTTCAGTCAGCTGCCCAAACCTGCCTACTTCTCCTTTATACTGCAAAGTTGAGTGTTGCTTTTTTTTGAGGCAAGGGTGTAGGAGTGTGGAAGTCAGTCGGTATTTCCAAAGCCAGTATCTTTTTAACTTTTATTTGGATTCATTGCTTCAAGATATATCTTTTTAAATACTATCACAAGAGTTAGTAAAAAAAGGCAGGCAGTAATTGCACTGCACAGTTATGATCAGTTATGTGAGTTTTTCTGCTAACTAATGCTGAAATATGTCTGATGGATACAAATCAGGATTGATAGTATGTAAATTACAGTTAGCTTGTTTTGGCAAGAATGAAGCTACTTATATAAGATCCACAAAAATTAAGAGCAAGTTTTCAACAGATAAGAACCAGAAGTTTTTTCTTATCACTGCTTATGTGGCAGACATGCATACAAATATAAAATTGTTATAGTGAACACAAGCAAATGTGTTGTTTTTTATCTTGTTGTATGCACATTTGTAGTTCTTGGCCATAATAATATGCAAATTACTGTAGATTTTATTCCCAATTTCAAAAATGCAAATACTGTCTGAAAGTTTCAATAACTGAAATTCTGTTTTTCTTGCAATATTAAATAGTAACTCAATCTATTTTTTCAGTATCAAAGTTCTTGCCTCTGTCTAACATTTGGCACTTGTATGGAAAAGGGTATAAGACAAACCTTTGTCTTACCTAAACTTAGACTCATAAGGGTGACAACTGTGAATGGTCCTGCTGGAAAAGTAACACATGGTTTTAAGTAGGACTCTGTTCTTACTTGTATAAAAATACTAAGCGGTTGTTAAAGGTCTGCTGCCTTTATAGTATTTAATATAAACTTCCACATGAGTGAGAGTCTTCTTATGAAAAGATCTTTTCTTCTTTCAGGTCCATTGGGCCTCGACTTCTGTTGAGAATGACATTAGGAGCAGAAATCACTAACCAGCTCAAGGCTTCTTCATACATAGCACCAGGCCAAAACCTTTTGAGATGGGACCTGTCACCAGAGCAAATCAGATCAAGAACGGATGAACTAATCAAGAAGACAAAACATGTATATGACATTGTTGGCAAGCTTAATATTGAAGAAGTGACGCATGAAAATACTGTACAGGCCTTGGCAGATATAGAAGTGGAATATGCAGGTTAGTGCACACTTCTTTTTTCCTCAAAGTGCATTTTCAAGTCTGAAAAGCAGTGCCTATCTCAGTTGCTGTAGAATATGACTGAGATGAGCTACTCAAATGGAGCAATTGAAAGACTGATGACGCTCTTAGTGGAGAAAAGGTGGTAGATGAGAATGGAGAAATGTTGTCACTGATTTTTCAAGAAAAGAATACTTTACCTACTCACTTTTACATTATGTCCTGTAAGGACTTGAAGCAATACAGGAGAGCTATTGGTTTCTCAGTCACATCTAGACTGTTCTGAACAAATTACCAAGAGCTTCCTATGTATTGATGCAATATATGATCAAGCACAGGTCAGTCAGTTAACTTGTTAATAATCTTAGAGGAGGTGGGAATAATAAAACTATGGTTGTAGTGACTTTGTTTTGAAGAACCTATAATACAGTGGTTGCATGTTTCCCCAGTAGTAGTCTCTGTAATAAATACCAAATTGTCTTAAATTCTCAAAACTGCAGTTGCAGGAGGAGCGCTGAAAACAGGTGCTCTGGCATGGAGCTCAGTCTTCATCTACCAGAAGGGAGCAGCCTGTATAACAAATGATTGCATTTTAATATTAGTACATTGCTTCTACATTACCGAATTTCACAGTGAATTGTCTGGAATTGATGCTGGTGGATAGACTGAGTAATCTTTATCCAAACAGATTTTTGTCAGATTCAGTTTTAATTGTATAATTGTGTTTGGTACGGCTATTGTAATTCTTTCCGCCTATGTATAAACCTCCTTGCTTTAAATTAAATTAGAACTCAAATCTATTTTATTCAGAAAATAGTGGCCATAAGCCTCTAAGCAGAGCCACTGAGACTTGCATGCATTGTCTGTCTAAGGTGTATTTCCTTTTCTAATTGCCAGTGCAGAATTGGGTCATATCTAACCTTTTCATGCCATTCATCAAAGCTGTATGTGAAATTACCAGGACTTACTTCTGAAATAGCATTAATGTATGATATGTTAATATAGTAAAATTTTGGTTAGGATCTTGGATTTTAGTCCCATTTATCCCTTTCACAGCTGCATGAAAAATAGCATCACTCCGATAACTGGAGCTCATGATCTGAAGAGGTGCACATTTCATTTTCCTTAGACAATGCCAGAATTCAATTTATTGTTTTGAATCACAGTGGCCTGAGAACAGGAGAGTGGAAAAAAAAGTTTCAGTGGTTTTCATGAAGAACTGTATGCCCGTGTGTGCATTCTGAAGGTTTCTGAAGCACTGAGAATAGTGCTTTATAAACAACTTCAGAGTAAATAAAATCGTAAAGTTTTACAACATCATCTCAAGATATTGTTAATCTAAAACATCATTTTGGAGAGAGGGGAATTAAATTATAATTGAATTAAGTTAATTCAGCTAGACAAAACAATTCATTTCTATTTTGCAGTTCTATTCCTTAGAAAGATACAGTATGTGTTTAGTGAGTAAGGTTTTACTTCATTGCAAAAAAATAATAAGAAAGAAGGTACTGGTATTCTAAAAATACCAGTAGTTTACAATCTCTAGAAGTTCAGAATACATACCATCTTTATGTTACTGAATTGTTTTCCCTTGAACATGTAGAAGGAGATGGTGATTTGACACTGTTCGTTTGTACCAGTTTAAAAATAACTTCAGGACAGATGGGCATGTTTGAAAGATTCTGAATATTTCACTTTAAAGACTAGTATGGAAGCCTCTTTGCCAGCTATAAAACATTGTCAGTCTTTACTTACAAGTGTTAGATTTTCCAAAAATTTTGTATCCTATTTATACAACCTTCAGTTGAATTTACAGAAGAACAAAAGTGATAATTAGTTTTAGGCAATGGATTATTTTTGTGGAATATTTATTTGTTATAATGTTATGCAATTCTATCCCATGACTCGTTCAATTTTATGTTAACTTATGTCCTTCAAGCCTAATTTGAGCATCTGGTGGCTTTTGATTCTTGTTTCTTTCATCTTCTATAAATATCACAAGAGGGAGGAACATTTTCTTTGTCCATGATGTTTCTAGCCTTCTGTCTAAGTGTTCATTGCCTTTTATTTAAACAGTAGAAAGAAGCATGTTGGATTTTCCCCAGCATGTCTCACCTGACAAAGAGATACGCTTAGCAAGTACAGAAGCTGACAAAAAGCTTTCCAATTTCGATGTGGAGATGAGCATGAGAGAAGATGTGTTTCAGAAGATTGTTTATTTGCAGGTAAATTACAGTAAAGAAGTGTATATGCACAGTGCTTTTCAAAGTCCCTGTCACTCCTTAAATGAACCTGGTATTCTCTATTTGCACTGTTTCCTTTGTAGTTCATATTTAATTAAAACAGGAATAACATTTCTGTTTGTTCAAATCCATCTAGGAACATTTAATATTTATCTCCAGACTTGTAATATAAAGATAATGCAGAGACTATCAAACATGAACCAAGAAAAAAAAAATGTACATTTGTCCATGGTCCAAGTGTGAATCTTTCCTTTCAACCCTGCCAATTTTTAAACTTCTAGTGATGATAATAATATGTGGGTTGCTCCAAAAGTAATGCCTGCTATTTATTTCCTTGGAAGTTACAACAGGTACAAAGAGCGCAATAGCACTGTTTGACAGAGCAAATTTTCAGCTACAAAACACTCTTTTTAAACACAGTCACCACGATGCGTTTTCACCAGCAATGAGCAAGAGCCTGCATACTGAGCTTGTAAAAATCTTCCAGTGGAGGTGACCTGCTGTCACCACTGCTGAAGTGCACCACCCACCCCCACACTGTACTTACATCCATTGTTTGGTCTCCATAAACATTTACTAAGTGTCAGTGAATGCCCGTGGGTCCCAGTTTTTCTGCATGGAGAAATTCGGTGGCACAGCTTTGCTTCATCTGCACTTCCACATCAGACACCGTTTTGTTAGAATGCCTATCTGCTGCCATCTGACACTCAGCAACAAAATGTAGAGTGATATTGGTGGAAAAATTCAACTTCTACCACACTACTAATACCCACCTGTGATGTCATGGACTTACAGAGTAAAACAGGAGACATTACTTTTGGAGCAGGACTCATACACTTGAGTCCTATTTCTTGAAGTCATTGTACTTCTTGCTTTGTTGAAATTGGTAGCATGAGTAATATTAGCAGCACCTTACTAAATAATCTTTCAGTAGCACTGTTTTCTGTTTGTGTATTTACCAGGCATATGTTCTAGTGTTTTTTTTTCCAACTGGATATTGTTATTTAAGTGTGTGTGTAGGTGTTTCATAGTGTCATTTTGAGTATCTTCCAGTATGTTTTGACAGACAGTGCCTTATGTTGAGGTGTCAGTTACCCAAATCAGTTGCTATTAATTAAATGCTTGATATGTGTATTATTTTCTTCCATTTTCTCACCCCTCTGTATAGTACACACAGATACATCCAGGGCTAATGTACCATATTTGTGTAGTTGTCTGTTTTTAATTTACTGGTATTTCTGTTAGTAGCTAGCAAAATTTATTGCTGTTATTAAGTAGTATTACTTTCTGTTAAACTTCTTCTTAAAATCTTTTTCATTTAATACTTTCTTTGTTTTCCCTTCAGCAATATTTGACTTCTGTAGTAGTTACAATTGTTGTTTAAATCTCCTATTAGTGTTTCTTAGATTGTATGTGGCTTAACTGCGGCATGCAGGCATCTTTAATGTTCAGTCACTGCTCCAGGGAAGTGAAGTGCACTAAGATCTGAGCATGTGTCAACTTCATAATAACCATGAAAGTAGTAATAGTGCCCTTTTTCTTCAGAACACCTGTGAAATTGCCAACAGTGGCAGACTGATAGTCTTGTTATTTTCAAATAATGATACAGAATTCTTATTAATTTCTACTAAACTTCTATCTTTTTATCCTGTTGGAAACTCTTCGTTAAGAAGTCAGGTTCCAGAATTGGACAAAAAGGGACAACAAACAGATATGTTTTCCTGCAATCTTTTCAGCAGTTTAAAGAAGCTAGCAAAATATTTTGAGTAAATCACGCTTTTCATCACCTCAGTGTTCTGTTATAGTTCTGATGTGAGAAATCAGTGTCATGATCCTACTCAAGGGGCAGCTGAAATACAGTGTGGAGATTGAAGCCCTGTGCTCTTGTATTTTATTTATAATACAAGAACTCCACAAAAAGAGGACTAAATATGCCACATTTAATCGACATTTGAGGAAGGACTAAACTTTCATTAGCTCAGCATTATTTAGGAACTGTTGATGTTGGAAGATCTGTGAGGTTTTTGTATTTAGCTTGAAAAAGTGAAAAAAATGTAGCCTTTTTCTTTTCTGCATATGTAAGGTGAAAAATTCTTCATAGGTTTATGTTATCAAATATACCCTGGAACTCGCTCTTTAGAAAACTTTTATTCCAGGCTTCAGATTCCAGAATAAAAGTGAATTTAGTAGGGAAGCTATCATTTAAAATTGTTTTACTCCTAACATCTGTGCATATTGGCTAGCATAGGCATGCTTAAGAATGTTGCCAATCTTCTCCACCCACACATACTCAGGAATCTTAGCTTGATGTAAACAGCTGCTGCAGTTTTTGTTCACAGTATTCTAAGTTGGCTCTGTTTCTTATTCTGCCTGAAGACTGCCTCATGGAATAAGGTAGCGTGGTTGTTCAGAACAAATATGAAATGGCGTATAGAATCAACAACAGTGACCACTTAAAAACTTCTGGAAAATTCCAAAATGTCAGATGTGTTAGCATATTCAAAATTAGTACTTCAGTTGTGAAGGCTGTTCACTGAACTGCATAGGGGCTCTCTTCCTGACCAGGGAGTACACTTGGTTCCCTGGTGCTCACAAGGCCTTATCCTTAAACTCCTGGCAGGTCTTTCTGAATGTGGACTGTCTTTGACTTAAGTGTATCTTCGATGCAGATAAAACTGCTCAAAGCCCACTATAAATACTACAAGCTAGCTACCATAAATACTAGAAGCTATTTAACACTGATATCTTAAAAGTGTATGGAGAGATATGTAGTCATGTAGTCAATAAGAGAAAAATGAAGAACACTCATTCAGTTTTCACTCCCTTTTTCTTAAAATAATCTTCCTCTTACTTAGCTTAATGTAGAAGGAACCAGTATTATCTGGCTTCAAGGACATAAAACTAGTATTTATGAGTTTTCTATTTCTTCTTTAAATCTGTTTGGGACAAGAGATTTTCAGTAGTGTGGCAGTTCCATTTTTCAAATATCCATGACACTGAGGTTGGGAAATTCTTTACAAGGCCTTTATACTCTGAAATCTTTGAGAATCCTTTGTCTCTAACTGTTGTTATAGGAATTCCTTTTTTTCTTTTTTTTTTGTCATTTATTTCTGAGCATTCAGCAGTTAGCACAATATAAACATTAATGAAGTGACTGTGTCTGTATATTTCACCTCTACTACAGTGAAGTTGTACTTTTTCTGTCACGCTAGTCTTAGTTGAAAAAGTCAGGTGAAGTCCATGGTGACAGGAAAAAAGGCAAAATTGCGCCCAAATTTTTAAGGGAAAAAAGGGTGACCCTGGGAACTACCAACCTGTGAGTCTCACTTCTTTGCTGGGAAAGATCACGGAGCAGATCCTCCTGGAAGTTGTGCACATGGAAGACAAGGCAATATGGGAGACCCAGCAGGGCTTCTCCAAGAGCAACTCCTTCTTGACCAACCTAGTAGCCTTTTATGATTGTATCACTGCATCAATGGACAGGGGAAGAGCCACTGATGTAATCTATCTGGACTTCAGTAAGGTTGTTTACACAGTACTCCACAACATCCTTCTATCCAAATTCGAAGAATGTGCATGTGATGAGTGAACTGTTCAATGGACAGGGAGCTGGTTGTGGGATTGAACCCGTAGAGTGATGGTCAATGGCTTAGTGTCTGGATGGAAATCAGTGATGAGTGCCCCTCAGGGCTCAGTGTTGGGAACAGCACTCTTTAATACCTACATCACGTAGGCTGACTGTGAGATCAAGGGCACCCTCAGCAATTTTGTAGTTGACACCAAGCTGTGTGATATAACTGACATGCCTGAAGAATGGGATACCATCCAGAGGGACCTAGACAGGCTTGATCAATGGGCCTCATGAGGTTCAACAGAGCCAAGTGCAAGGTCTTCCACTTGGGTCAAGGCAATGCACTGCCAATACAAGCAGACTTGGAAATTCTGGTGGATGGTGAGCTGAACATGAGCCAGAAATGTGACCTTGCAGCCCAGATAGCCAACCATATCCTGGATTGCATCAAAAGAAATGTGGCCAGCAGGGCGAGGGAGGTGATCCTGCTCCTGTGCTCTGCACTGGTGAGACCTCACCTGGAATACTGCATCCACATGTGGAGTCCTCGGCACAGGAGGGACATGGACCTCTTGGAGCATGTCCAGAGGAGGGCCACAAAAATGATCCAAGTTATGTAACCTCTCCTACAAGGACAGTCTGAGAAAGCTGATGCTGTTCAGACTGAAGAAGAGAAGGCTTCAGGGAGAACTGATAGCAGCCTTTCAGTATCTGAATGGGAGCTACAGAAAAGGAGACAGACTATTCAGCTGGGTCTGTTGTGATAAGACAAGGGGAAATACTTTCAATCTAAATGAATATAGATTTAGGTTGGATATAAGGAAAGTCATTTGCAGTGAGATTGGTGGGGGCACTGGAACAGGTTGCCCACAGGTGTGGGGGAAGCCATGTCCCTGGGACATTGTATTATATACAACTGCAGTAATGCTTAGTGGTTCTGCTGTAATGCTTCTGTGACTTGTGATTCTTTTCAGTCTAAAGGGAGAGCTAAACCATTCTAAGCTCTTACATAAAGTCTGCATGTTTCAACATTCTTATTTTTCAGATATGCTAGTCATAAAGTAATTGTATGTAGGTAGGCTGATGAGGTGGTTGTTAAGACAAGTCAGAACTAATCCCAATAGCTTCCTGTTTTAAAGGTGAACTTAAATAGAATATATCTCTTTTAGCAAGTACTGTAGCTTGCATTTTGTTATAATGTTTATTTTTAGCCCATGGAAGACAAAGCTATAATGTAAAATGCTGTTTTATAGCAGCATTTACAACTTAGGATAAAATTACAGTTTTCTGAATTAAATAGTTTAGCTTTAGTCAGTTAGAAGGAAGACCTTGTGATGTTGGTCCATGTTCTGTTACAACCAGTGTCTTGTCTCTTAATATTGGTTGCTTTAGAAAATGGTCATTCAAGAATCTCTGTAACTGCACAGCCAGACACAGAAATACAATTTTATTTGTTGCTATGGGTTGCTTTGCTGTAAAGTGGAGAGATATACTAGCTTTACTTCCTGAAAACTTCCAGTTAACTCTCCAGACGTTTACATTTTAAGTATTTTTTAAATTAGTAATATTATTTTAATCCCTTCAAATTTTAAGCTATGATATTACCTTATGGCACTGATTTCTTCAAGTTAATGATATACACAAAAGCTACCTCTACAGAAGGAGCTTCAGTGTACTGCAGTAGTAATTAAAAAGGCTCGCTTTTATGGTAGCATATAAATGTGCTACTTTGGGAAAGTGTACACAGAACATGCCTATGTTCCTGTTTCTTGCTGAGATATACAGTTATTGAAAATTTCATGCTACATCAATATGAGAATACTGTTGTGTAGAATAACTTTTTGGAAAATCCTTCTGTCAGTGGTTTCCAGGCTGGTTCAGCCCAGTTCCGTGACGGTGCGGGAAACCCACGGACCCACACCCTAGGAAAGGGAAAAGGGCCTAGAAACAAAATAGGTGGCAATGATCTGAGGAGGAAAGCTAATTTACTAAATAGGATATCAGAAAGCAAAATAACACAATATAATACAATATAATTGGAATTGAAACTAATGAATCAAGTAAAATGAGCAAGAGAGAGTGTCCGATAAACCAAAGGCCTTATGCTAAATGCTGAAGGCGGACGGCAGCGAGCACCCACTGCTGAGTCCATCCCAAAGGAAAGAGAGTGTCCTGTGACACACAGTTTTTATCTTTCCCTCTGGGCAGAACAATGTAAAAATGCAAAGCATCGCACAGTCCTCTGGGGAATGTAGTACTTCTTTTCTGAGACAGGTATATCAATGTAAATATCAATGATCCACAGCTAGAGCATTAACTCTTTAACTCCCAATACACTACATGATGTTATGTTGTGGAATATGAATAGTATAACAAAAATCATAAAACCATGATATAAATCCACTCAATGCCATGATCTTTGGCCCAAGTATTTACCAGAGAATTTTTGAAACGAGTCCCATTATCTGACTCAATTCTCTCTGGAGTGCCATGTCGCCACAGGACTTGTTTCTTGAGCCCTAAGATGGTGTTTTGGGTGGTAGCATGGGGTACTGCATATGTTTCAAGCCACCCAGTGGTCACCTCCACCATGGTGAGCACATAAAGTTTACCATTGCGAGATCGTGGCAAGGTGATATAATGAACATCATAAAGCCACGACACCATCACACTAGAGTTCATGATACTACATTGTTTCTATGGTGGTGTTCTGAAGAGCAGCTTTCTATTTAGACCCTTATAAATCCTCAGTGTTTATATCTCAAATGTATTGTAAATTAAATAATGCTGTATTTGTCATTTCAGCAAACCTGCAGTCTTGAAAATGTAAAGCCTGAAACTAAGCGGTACCTAGACAAATCAGTTCAAGTGGGAAAAAGAAATGGACTCCATCTTCCTAAAGAAGTACAACATGTAAATACGGTTCATAGTTTATAAGGGAAACCTGTTGAAGAGGTTATGTTATTCTTGTGTACTAAGCATTTGTGCCTCTAGTCTTGCTTAATTAGTGCCCTTATCTTAACTGTTCTTAGCTCTGTATCCATCCTTTAAACTCCAATTATCTTACGTTTTTAAAATTAATTTTTGGACTCCCACCATACTCAGTAGATGGAGATGGTGTACATTACCTTTTTTTTTCATATTTTTTTTTAACTCTGGAAGGCTATCTGAAAGTTTTATTTTATATTCAGACTATAGAGGATGTCTAAATTAGATTCATGACTAAAAGGCTTCTCAAGAACATTAATTGTGAGTCCAAACTTCAGAACCACATATGTAGTAATTGTTATCAAGTCCCAGATATTTTAATTTCAAATATTAACAAACATGGTAAAATGACTCCAAGATTTTAGCACTAGGTAACTTCAAGGGAGCTTGGAGAATCTTGGACCCATTAAAGGAGAACTTAAGTACATAAAAGCACTTTTCACTTCCTAAAGTTATAGAAGTAAAATTGTTAGTGTTTTAGAGGCTGACATAATCTTCTTTAAATTCAGAACTGATGTTATCTAACGATCAAGATTTATGCTTCTCGAGTACACTTCTGTCTTCTCTGAAAATAATAATTCTTAATGCACATACGTAAATTAGTGAGAATGTTGTTTCATGTGTATTTGCATTACCTAAATGACAACCAATTCTTCTAAAGGGATTTTTAAATACTTTATAAGTAGATAATAGTTGAGCTATACTTAAGTAAAATTTTTACTAATTTTATTCTGTGCCAAATTTCATATTCGTTTGATATTTTTGTTCCTTGTGATTACAGTGTTTATGAGTGCTTGCCAGTAAAGGGCAGTCGTGCTATAAAATACATTAGAAAATATTTCAGATGGGTGTGCATGAAGATTTTAAAGTGGATTTGGAATGCTTTTGTCTTGTGTGGGTATTCTCCTTTTTGCCTGTACTCTGTTCAAAGTGTTTCTTAACAGATTGCATCCATTTTTAATTGTTTGATTCTTTGTGATTTCAGAGCATGTCTCTTTACCTAAAGTTTCAAGTAAAATAAAATAATTGGATGTTAGCATGTAATGCTGTCTGAGAACTTATTTGTTTACATTCTCAGTCCCAGTCTCAGTTGGAAACACATTTGAAATTGTTGGAACACTAGACTCAGCCTTGGGTTCATTGGCAACTAGGTTACTTTAGACAAAAGAAAGGTAAAAATGAGCCAAGGGGCAACTGAGATGTGATACTTCCTACGGTATTATCCTTAGCCAGTGGCAGCATTCAGTGTAGACTAGTAGATAACCTAACTGGAAAAAAAATTAAATACTGTTCATGCAGAAGGTACTAATTGCCAGCTGATATTTTTTTCCCACTAATTTTAGTTTATACCCAATATAGGAAATAATGACAATGAAGAAAAAATTAAGCGAGCTGTGTATAGACTTCAACAAAAACCTGAATGAGGAAAACACTTCTCTTGTATTCTCCAAAGAAGAACTTGGTGAGTACTATCCTTGCATTTTGTCATTTCTTCACCTTCCAGTATTACAAGTAGTCTTTTATTGGCCCTCTGAAAGGTGGTTAGATAAAATTAAATTCCAGCTGTATTCCATTCTTCCTCAAAGTAAGTTTAGAATTACAATTTGCCAACCTTGAAATTTCTTTGTAGACTTGTGCTTACTGAAGTGTATACCTTGCATAAAGTTAGATATCTGCTCTATTTTTTTTATTTCTGTAACATTACTGATCTTTGCTTCTTTTCTCACTCTGCAATGTCAGGCAATCCAGCATGTGTTATGTTCATTACAGTTATCTGAATAACTTTTCTGTCATGCAAGCCACTGAAATCATTTAAATTGGTATAGACGTCATAGAATCACAGAATGCTTGTGTTTGAAAGGACATTATGGCTCATCCCATTCCAATTGCTGTGGGCAAGATTGCCACTCACATGATAAGGCTGTCCAGGGCTATCCAGCTTATCTTTGAATGCCTCCAGGGATGGGGCATCCATACCTTCTCTGGACAACCTGTGTCAGTGCTTCACTACCCTAGAAGTAAAGAATTTCCTACTAGTAGCTGACCTAAACCTATTTCACATAACAGAGAGACCTAGAGGTGCATTTCTGGAGAGCATAGCATAAAATATAACTTAAGATATGTCATGATTTGTTTTTATCTGATATCTTTACATTTATTCTCTTTTGCATACCAGTAAAACTTATTTTGCTTGGCTTAGCAAGTATTAGCAAATAGTAGCATCATTAGTATTAGCAGATAGAAGAATTGTATTTCTATAGAAACTCCTGGTGTCAAATGAGTTGCAGCAAAAGAAATGCAATAATGTAATAAAAAAGAGGTAAGTAGATAATTCTGGTGAACGTTGTTTATTAAATTGTGTTCTGTAGAAGGCCTTCCTGATGACTTTATTAAGAGTTTAGAGAAGACTGAAGAAGAAAAATATAAAATAACTTTAAAATATCCTCACTATTTTCCTGTCATGAAGAAATGCTCCATTTCAGAAACAAGGAGAAAAATGGAATCTGCCTTTAACACAAGATGCAAAGAGGTACATTGTATATTCCCTTTATTTATAGGGCAATGATGGGGTTACAGTATAGAGGTGGACATTCGAATGTTTGATTTAAGCTCTGTATATTGTCTAGTTCTGTGAAATTAAAACCTGTTAGAATGATGTTCAGCATTTCCTTGCTTCAACTGTGTGTGTATGTATGTGTCTTAAAAAGTCAGTGGGTACTGTTTATAGAAGTGGGATTTTGAGAAAATAATGAATTTCTCTACAGTGCTCTGTAGTCACTTGCTTGCACTTTCTTCACAGGTGACACTTTCAGAATAGGGTTTGTATAGAACTTCAGATTCTTCAGAATGGCAGTGATTATTTGAATATGTGTTTTAATTGGGAAACACGATTAAATGTGAAATTAATGCAATACATCTTGAGATGGTCTTTAATTGTATATTTAAAAAAAAAACCCTTATTAAAAAAGATTCATTTAGTGTATATCAGGAAATATACTTTATTGAAAGAAGAGATAATTTTACAAATAGTTTGTTTGATTCTGATGAGAGCAGACACCTAAATAGGAACAAAAATGATGAAAAGGCTAGAAAAGATAGAAGGGTCTTTCAGCAGGCAATTGTACCAACCGTTCAATAGAGAACAATGTCAGATTTGTGTTTCTGTACTTGAAATGCTGTGAAATGTAAAGAACACAAGGTAAGATGAAATGGCACCGACAGCTGTAAGTCAGGACACTTAAAGGGGCTGTTGTAACTAGGGGTGCAACTTCAAACTTGGTACATTATATATACCTGGAAAAGTTTTTTTCCTGAGATATCATGTTTTACCAGTAAAGGAAGTTAACATGATTATATTTTCGGCTTCTCAGGGATCCTTCACCATATCTAGGTCAGGGCCCGGGGTGTTTGTGTTTCTGATCCCTTTCTCTGGTTGCTGTTATAATGTCAAAAGAGGGAAATTTGCAAACAAGCTTTGAATGTTAGCACAATAGCTTTGCAGTCCAACTTAACTAACAAGCAATTAAGAATTTTGTCAACCATGTCTGTGACATGTAAATGGCTGGTAAAATAATCTTTTTGCAAGAGTCCAGGATTTGTTACCCTAAAAATAACTGGTATATTATTTAATTAATTGAAATTAATTATATTATTAATTATAGTGGGGAATGTAATGGTTCATATCAACTAGAAAACTAGCCACTTAGGATCAAGTACTGTGACTAAAAAATTACAAAAATCTAGTTAAGCGTGTGTTTTCTTATATTTATGTCTTAAAGGTTCTTATTTTAAATGTTTTCCTTATGATTGCAGATATTATTCACGTAATTGTTTGATAATGTAGATTTCCTGGTTTCATTTCATAGACTGGCCTGCTTTCTTTTTCAGGAGAACACAAGAATTCTTGAACAGTTGCTTCCACTAAGGGCAAAAGTAGCAGAGCTGCTTGGTTATAATACACATGCTAACTTTGTTCTGGAGGTAAACACAGCAAAGAGCACAGATAACGTAACAACCTTCTTAGGTTTGTTTTAATTTATAAACAATCTTTTTATATTTGCACTGGCAGGATGTCTCCTCAGTAAAGATACGCTGAAATACATAATTGGCAATAGTATCCATCATATTGTGGTGGAAAAAAGAACTCCCTGTTACCACTGAGTTTTTTTTTTTTTTAATTTTTTTTCTATATCATAGCAGTACAAATTATTCCATGGTAGGGGAATATAAGATAAAAATCTGAAAATAACTGCTTTGTAACCAATATAGAAAAAGCATTATCATTATCTGCTGTAAAATGCAGTTTTCTTAATTTGGAACCAGAATAACATGTAGTGCTTCAGTGTATTCTCTCAATTCAGAAGGCTGTATCAGAGTTGCAGCTTTTCATTCCCTTTACATTAGTGACAATTTTTTCTGCCCGTGCAGCCTTAAGTGTTTCATTCTGTACACTGGTACAACAGCAATAAGTATAATTAAAGATTTGAGTATTTGATGATGCTAGTTCAGTGAACTGTATAAAATAAATTAAATTGGGAATGAGTTGACTCCTCTGAAGACAAATGCTCTCTAATGGACTTCGATCTGAAAACTGAGATACTTCGACAGTGGTGCAGATTTTATAGCCATCCTGTTGATTTCTGAGCACTTCTATTCATTTTAATTAAGAATATTGTATATTTAGGTATCATATAAAATCTAAACCCCCAAAACTAATTAGAGCAGCAATAAGTTGTTTCATGATAGCATGTTGTTTTATTTTTGTTTTTGTTTTGTATTTATACAGTTCAAATGCATCTCTTTCTTTACCTTTAATTCTTCCACATTTTTCATGTTATGCTGTGAGTTTAGCTCCATATTTGGCAACACCAATTGTCTGTGTATTTATAAATTAACTTATGCCTCTTTTGATTTGTAATTATTAAAATTGCCTGAGTTTAAGTACATTTACAATATTTTGAACTCTTTTCTACCCTAATTCTAAGTAGGATTACATTATACTGTGTTTTTGTTGTTGTTGTTTTGAAGCTGTCATACCTCAAAATATTGAAGTTGTTGAAAATTTAGCTTTTTACAAGATCATATATATTTCTATTAAAAAATATTTTGTGGTAATTTTGGTAGAGAGAGAATGTTCATCAAACTGTAAGCTTTAATTTAGTAATTCTGATTGATCTTTAGTCACAAACATGAAAGTATAATTTGCTACATTTTGTTCATATATATTCATGTTTTAAATCAATGTTTATAAGTTGATCTTATGGCTAGAAGGAAAATCTACCATTCTGCTCAATAATATAATATGAATTTGGTAATTTAGTGTATTTTGAGTTGCGAACTATTAGTATTTATCAGCCATGTACAAGAATATAGTGACCTATAGCCATACTAAAAACAGAAGTGACAATAATTAAATTTTACACTCTGTATGCCAAGACAGACCATTAACCTCAAATCTTAAAGAATAGTGTCTGGTAGCTTAGAAATATTCAGAATAGAACAGATATAGCATGTACTTCAAGGGAGTTTCAGTTAACTTACACATTTTATATTCAGTGTATTGCTTTCATAGTGCTAATGACCCTTACTTGTACAATAAAAGCTATATTGGAAAAAATTGGGATTGATAAGTTTTGTATGCAGAGGCTTTGCTAGAAGAGTAGATAGTTGTCATATAGGCAAGAATTTCTGGTTTATTGCTGTTTAATAGAACTCTAGCTAGAAATAGGTCAGATTCTGATTTTTCAATGATCTCCAAAAAAGTGAATTCTTTGTTGCACTTCCAGTAACTTAACAGAAGCAGCCAAATACTGCTACTGCGGGAAGACAACAAAAGAACTGAGGTTAGCTGAGGTAAATTATAAAGCTTCAAGCACATGTCAAGTACTACTTCGTATGTCAAGTGTTACTTTCCATTTTTGATGTATTTGAATAAGTCTAAATTTACCAAAACCCTTCACAGTACTTCCAAGACCCCCTGGGTTTGTGTGTTGTTTACAGCATGTCTTTATTAAAACTCATTAAGACAAAAAAGCGATTTGCTTTCTGTTCATTAGCAGACAGAAAACTCAAGCATGAACTTTTGAGACGTGTGCTTAAAGTTGTGCTACATAAATGTGATTGCATTTTATGAGAATATACATTATAGCAGGGAACAAGCTGATTGATAGGCAATCTTTGTTTCAGATGATTTAAGTAAGAAGCTAAAGCCATTGGTAGAGAAGGAAAGAGAATTCATTCTAGATTTGAAGAAAAAGGAGTGTGAAGAGAGAAACTGTGATTATGATGGAAGAATCAATGCATGGGATCTTCATTATTATATGAACAAAACAGAAGAACTGAAGTACTCCATAGATCAAGAAAAGCTGAAGGAATACTTTCCAATTGAGGCTGTTACAGAAGGCTTACTGAATATTTACCAGAAGTTGCTTGGACTTGTATTTGAACAAATAGAAAGTGCTCATGTGTGGCATGACAGTGTTACTCTTTATACAGTAAAGGACAGTTCAACAGGAGAAACATTAGGACAGTTCTATTTGGACCTTTACCCTCGGTAATTATGACTTAGTGTTTTACATGTATTTTTAAATTGGAACTTGGTTTAATGGGTTGCTGGTGAGGGTGAAATTAAATGTGGGAGGTAAATATTTGTCCCACTGGTGAGCTTGTTGCTTCTTTCATTAAGTTTTTGCCTGGGCTGCTTTGAGATAATCTACTTCATTTGTTTTTCTTCAGTACTAACATATTTCCTGTTCATATTCCCTTTTTGAAGCATTAAAACTATGTTCATTTTGTGTATTATTGCTGATTAGTCAGTTACCCACCATTTCTCTTTTTCCGACTGAAATATGTTTGACAACTCTTTAATATTGGAACAGTTCAGATCAGTTATGTTCCTTTCTGCTCACCATTTATAGTTTCTCCCATTTCCTCTTTAAACTTCGTATGCCTGTTGTGTAGCCAGTTCTGTAAATTGCTAAAGAAGGTGTCAGTTAGATTATGACCCAGAAAAGATTCCTGTTGAGCACACCTTGAAATTTACTTCTAGGTTAATCTTCATTCCTCTTTAGCTGTTTGCAGGATGATCTGTGTTCTATTAGAGATTAAGAGAGTTGACTAATTTGACGAAAATGGTTCTCAGCTATTCCTTTTTGTTTTGTCTGTTTCTTGCTTTTTTTAATTTCTTCTTTAGTAATAGATATTATTATATTTTGTAAAAATATAATATCTATTTACTAATAGATATTATTTTTACAAATATACATTTATTTAACACTTCTATGGGTAAAGAAAGTTAGTGGATGCAGTAGTATATAATTTTTTGCTTTAAAAGTAGGCACGTATTTTCTGCTTTACCCATTTGTCTCTTCACTCCTTTCTGCATATAATGTGAATTTCTGAAAACATTTGTTGGTAAGACATTTTTGCTTTTACTACCCCATTATCTGAGTCTGGGTCTGACATTTCAAAATTATTCTTCCTTAAACTTGGATCACACTGCAAATGCTTTAAACTGTATTCTTTTGTCTCCTATAATGAAAGAAAAGTTACTGCTTCAGAGGATAGAACAGAGTCCTCATTGTTACAGTGTTTATGAGCAATTCAAGATAGAATTGACATCTAAAATATATATAATTTGAGTAAAAATCAGATTCTTGTAAAATGCTGCTGTGAATCCTAAAATAGTATAATTTAGGTACTGTTATATCCCCACTTCTTTTCTTAAGCAGAATCTTAAGCCTAGTGACTCATAGAAGTCATAATAGGAATTCTGTATGGTCATCCTAATGAAAAGACATAGTTTATTCATTTAAGACTTTAAAGAGACACCAGTTCATTGTCCTTGTTCTTGGATATTCCAAAGAGCAGTATTGTGATTTCAAGATAACTTCTGATACATTTTCTTGTACAGAGAGGGAAAGTATGGGCACGCAGCGTGCTTTGGTCTCCAGCCTGGCTGTCTTCTCTCTGATGGCAGTAGAATGATGTCTGTAGCTGCTCTGGTAACCAATTTCACAAAACCAGGATCAGATTGCCCATCTCTGTTGCGACATGATGAAGTAAAGACATACTTCCATGAATTTGGTCACGTAATGCATCAGATATGTGCACAGGTTAGTGATCTTTCATTTCCAATTTTCTTACATTTTTCACAGCCTCGAAGCAAGAGATAAGTTTTATTGGCAATCTTATAATTTTAGCAAAGTATATATGAATTGTTTGGTTATGTTTCAAAGGGACTGGTTGTTCTGTCTGTTTTTAATTTCAATTGAAAAGAACACAGCAGTGAATAGACTTCAAAAAAAAAAACCATGTTCAGAAGAGCATATACTTTTGCATTTGCACCATGTGGGTATTAGTGACAAGTAAATTGATCCATGCGCAAGGTAGAGAAAGTGCTCAGTTGTAACTTTTGTTACAGCTCTCTAACAACTCTTTACTACTCCTAGTAGCATGCTAGAGATGAGAAACACACAAAAAGTCTACTATCCTCATTAGTGCAATTGATTTATGATTTCATATAGTTACGTCCTTACCCTCCAGCATTTTTGCATTTAGTACATTTGAGAGCTATCATTCTTCCTTTTGAAAACATTTTAATTATGTCCTCAATCCCAGAACCTGGGACTGAGGAATAAGCAAATAGACACATACAAATCCACATATTAAATCTAGAATTAGACAAATAATACTCAAGCACATTTAATAACAAGTAGCTAGGCATTCAGTTATATTTTTGCATCTTGAAGGTGATAATTTGATCATCTTTCCCTGAAGACAGTTGAGAAATCGGGAAATAAATTGAGAAATAAATCAAGAAATTGAGAAATAAAACCTGTTCTTTTCCCTCAATTAACTGGAAGGTGTTTATGAATGAGACACGTTCAGTCTTACTGCAAAATTTTGGTAGCCAATGAAGATGTCCCTGGGTGTTGCAGAGCTGCATCTGGGCAGCCCAGCCAACAGCCTCACTGTGCACATATTCATCCACTTGCTGCAAATTGCACATAGGTCAGGGAGCTTTCTGTCCAAGTGTTTCTCACTGCTGTGCTGTACTCTGCTTGCATTGCTACTGTGCTTGCTGCTGTTGGATTTTCTGTGAATAATTTAATGGATTAGTATATATACCTGCAAATAACTTCTCAGTCCCACACAGGAACATCCTGTACTCTGGGATTCTCATATGCAAAGCAGTATCTTGTTTCATCTGCTGATTTTTTTATTTTATTTTTTTGTTAAGCATGTTAAAATTTGCCATTTAAAGGATGTAGGGGGATCTGGCTGAGTGGGAATCTGTGAGTAATTAATAGAGGTCAGTGTTTGAATGGCAGTACTGTGCTGGGAGTCTGCTGGCATGTGAAATATCGGGGTAGAGACAGGATCTTTTTATGATGTTAGGGAAGTACAGCTAACCAAGAACCTGAACCAAATTTTTTTTTCTTTCTCATTTTTGAGTAAATGAGAATATCTGCTGTCCAACAAACTCCTGCACACTTCCTTGCCTTTTACTCTAGCTACTTCTATCTAATACTAATGTATTCCTATCTGATGGTTCTTCACTTATCTTCATATCTACTGTTTAGCAGCTGTAGGAGGGAGGGCTAGGCTGTTTGTCACGATTTTATGATTTTTGTTATTGGTATTCCACATCGTAATATCATGTAAGGCATTGGGAGATAAAGAGTTAATCATAAAATCACGACAGCTGTTACAACCTTAGATCTGAGTTGTCAATGGGCGTTACTAAAGGTAAATGTTCTTTTCTCCTGTTCTTTTGATACGCAAGTGACATAGTCATCAGTACAACATATGCCCAGTTATTACACGTGATTTTCTTGGTAGCCCTGCAAGAAAGCAAGTTCCAAAGCCACCCCTCTTTTGGGCATTGTTTTGCAATGGAATATCTATGCCCGTTTCCCCATTTGGAAAGCTGGGAGGTTTTCTTTGCTTGTTTTTCCTTTTTAGATCTGAAGTGTTTTGATTATTAGAATGTTGCTTAGAAGGAAAAAGAATAAAATTGGGTTAACAAAAGAGTCAGAGTCACCAGGCAAGTCAAGAGTGAGATGAAGTAACTTCTGTGGATATTTGAACATTTATCTTTCTAAAGTTACCATCTTTTCAGGAGTAATTTGAGTTTGGAATATATGTTTATGGATTTTTGACTGCATGAAGCTTTCCTTCGAAGTCAGTATCTGTGGTGGACTTTTTAAACATGAAGTGGTTGACAATGGTACAGTGAAATAAAAGAAGAGAAAAATATCTAATGTACTTGTCTTTCAAACTGAAGACTCTTCTGTCAATGAATTAGTGTCAGTTTGGGGGACCTTTCATGGCTAAAGCTGCTAGGATTCATTTATTTCAGACCACATATTACTGACCCAAAAATTGGCCAGTAAGTTAACTATATGCTTTACAAATAAAGACAGTTATTAGGGAAAACTTGGATAGTGTAAGTTGATCATGTAAAATCTGTAAATGAGTGTGTTAAACTGCAATACAATAAACAATTTTACAAATGTATTATTAGAGTTAATTTTTTTACTTATATAACATAATTTTATAGAAGTTAACAAATTGTGTCATTGTCATAAGATGCCATGGGAACATTTGTATTGCAGTCATAACCTGAGAGATGAAAAGAATAGTACTAAAACAATTGAAGTAGAGAATCACTAGTATAGAATGGAGAAATAACTATTGCATAATCTATTTTGTTGCTTTTTAGTTGTCGTGTATGTGTATTTATGTCCTCCTTTCTTAAAAGTTTGAAATTTTATTGAAATTGAAACACTTAAATTTCAATATCTGAAAGTTTCATCCAGAAATCTTGGTTTCTATTTTGATTTAATACAATGGCTTTTCCTTTCAGACTGATTTTGCCAGGTTTAGTGGAACTAATGTGGAAACAGACTTCGTAGAGGTACCTTCACAAATGTTTGAGAACTGGGTGTGGGAAAAAGAACCACTACAGCAAATGTCAAGACATTACAGAGATGAGAGCCATGTTGCAGATGCTCTCCTTGAGAAACTTGCTGCCTCTAGGCTGGCTAATACAGGTATCTATCTCTCTCACACTTTGTATGTGTAAAAAATGAATAATTCTTAAAAAATGTGGTTGGAAACTTTAAAGAAAATATCTTCTGTAAAATATAACAAGCCCATTACTTTTCTTCTTTGTGTACACTATCGCTGTCAGTACTATCAATAATTGAGTGAGCATTTTAAACCAAAAAGCTTAGTTTATTGTCTTAATAATTCCTGGTTTTATTTGCTTAGTTACAACCATCAATAAAGGCTGTTCTGTCACATACCACTGCATGCAGTAACATCAGCAGCTCTGGTTTTCCAGACTTATCCAAAGGATTGATGTACCTTTACAGTTTTTACAGTTTTTTCTGTTATTTTTATTTATTTTTACTCCATTTATTTAATGCTTGGTGAGGGAGAGCCATGGTTTTCCATTTTTTCTAGTAGCCCAGGGCGGACACTGCATTACTGATACAGAAGTATCAGATTTTCTGCATAAATAATACACATTTCATTTGCACATGTTATTTGGCAGAAATGAAAGTTGCTTGCAAGTTTACTAAACATATGTTTTACAAATGCGATACAAAGTGTTGCAGGCTTTCATTGCTCAAACAGCCTCTGAACTTCTTTATCTAGAATCCTAACTCCATGTTCCCCACTTCAGTAGGTACACTGCATTCCCTAACCAGGGTCCCACTTCTGTTGTCTGTCCTCAACTTGTCTCCGCATTGTTGCTATCTCCAAAGTAAGACTAATCAAATGTTATTGCCGATTGTCTCATTATTATTCTGTCCTTCTTACCACTCTGTCCTTGTTGTCAGAGCTCCCCTCAAAGCATTATTTATGGTGTAATTTATGTCATTAAAGCACTGCTGTTCATTTCATACTTCTTCCCTATCTTGAACAAGAAGTGCCTGTCCTTCTGGCTTGTACAAGCACTGCAGCTGCATAAGCATTTTATGTAGAGTAGAGGTTCATATCTTGTTTCTTCAAAATAGAAGAGCCTGAAGTGGCAGCATTTCTTCCCATTCTTTGGCAGTCTCATTATGCACACTTACCATCACCTGTGCAAGCCTGAATGAAATGGTAACTAGAACCGATGACAGTTGAGAAGACAATTTTAAGTACTGATGTTTGCTTTTAAAATACCTGCTTTAGTGAGTCTTTAATCTGTGAGGAAAGTAACATTTGAAAATATGGACCTTATAATAGTAGTTCAAAAGTATTCCTCTCTACACTTGTTTACCTTTTTTTTTTTTAGCTAAAGCTTTTGAATGGAAAGACATACCTCCAAGTTTTTTCTGTAGTTAAAATTCTAAAAGTTTAGAATGTTTTTTTGAGATCGCTGAATGAAATGTGCTGAAGAAACTCCAGCTCCTTTGATGTTACTTAATTGAATGTTCTTATTCCACCAGGTCTTTTAACCCTCCGCCAGATTGTTTTGAGCAAGGTTGACCAGGCACTCCATACAAAGCCATCTGTTGACCCAGGAGATGTGTACGCCAAATACTGTACGGAGATTCTAGGAATTCCTGCCACCCCAGGTATATCAGCACAGTATGCCCAAATGCTTTATTCGATTATGCCTTCCTTTCCCAATAAGTTTGTCTTACAAAAAAAGCAAAGTTGTTGTTTGTAAAAGTATCTAATTTGTGAAGCTGAAATAATTATTTTGAAATTTGAAATAATCCCGAAGATCTCTTCTAAAGAAAGTGAAGGTATCAAAAGCTGTACTTTTGCAGGTTATCTTTTGGAGTGAGATGACATGAATATCTTATTAAATATTCTGTGACATCTGTGCTGGATGTACAAGTAGACCAAAATGGAATTTTCCTTTTGTAGTCACCAAAATTTGTCTGATGCTTCTAGAGATGTACTCAGACCTGTTACGTTAGAAGTTTCAAATTATCTCATACAAATTCCTCATTAATTTCTTCAAATTCGGTATATTTTATACATAAATTATTCTGTTTGATTTAAAATGATTAACATGTATCTACTTTTTAAGGAACAAACATGCCAGCTACCTTTGGGCATCTTGCAGGTGGTTATGATGGACAGTACTACGGATACCTCTGGAGTGAAGTGTTTTCCATGGACATCTTTTATAGCTGCTTTAAGCAGGAAGGCATAATGAATCCAAAGGTAGGCAACAAACACTTTATTTTGAATAAAGTGCACTTTGTCTCTAAAGCCACATTTATTGCAGTTAGGATCCATAAAAATAACATCTTAAGTATTCTTGTCAAGTTCAGATCAACTGAAAAAAGTGGTGTACAGATAATTTCTTTTGAAAATCATCCTGAAATTTTGAGGACTGCATGGATTTTAATATATAAAGTCATATATTTAGTATTGTTTTATGACTTCTAAGATGTTAACATATGTATCTTAATACTTTCCTCTTCAGTTTTAAACAGAAAAAGACATACTTCTCCATTGTAAGTGTAGATACGTATTCTTCCACTATGAAAGCTTTATAGTGATAGTGCTCTATTTCCTTGAGTAGTGCCTCAAATATGTGGTATTTTATATAGGTGTTATTTAAGAAATTGAATTTATTTTGTTCTTACTCAGTACAGTATAACTTAATTTTTTTTCCTGCTTAGTTTTTTTCCCAAGTGATTTTTGAAGGTCAAGCCATTGATGGATTTTAGACTTACTGGGCTTTTTTCTGTTGTGTAATTCATCAGCGTTTTCTACTTCAAACAGGAAAGGGGGAGGGACAGTTAGTGTTGTAATTAGTAGTCCTACCAATTTGGAATATTTTTTAATTTCTCACCAATTATAGCATTAGACTTCTAACTGGAGATGCGACAGCTCTGTAATGGTGAAGACCGTTTGATTTTCCTGCCTCTTCCCTCTTCACATGATTCACATTCCTCCAGGGTGATCACAGACTTTTTCTCTGTCAACATTGGTCCTGGCCTTCAGAACTCTTTTGAGTGATTGTGCAGTCAAAACGCTAAGCCATAGTTTAACTCAATTGCTCTGTGACCTTTATTACACCCTAGGGATGAAAGTGCAGTTTATTCTGATTTTGTGTGTGTAGGTTTTTGTTTTCTTTCTCAGTCTCTGAACAGGGCACTTTGAGAAGAGTTTAGTTACACGTGGACCAAGTGAGTGTGTTTGCAGATAAGAGGCAACTAGTGCTTCTTATAACATGAAACTTCCTGTTCCTGCTAAGAAGATAGAAATCAAAACGGTTATTTGTGTATGTGTATCCGCGTGCATGGCCATGCGTGTCCCATGCTCACTCTCTTATCTGTGCAAACACACTTTGTTTGGGTGTTCACATAACCTCGGGGGAACTTCCACTGGAGATTTGCTGTACTTCAGGGTAATACCATCTTCGCAAGTTAGTTCTCTTTTAACTTGTTTTTTGTACTGGTATTTAAGTGTAACAGAGTTCTCTATGGTGGGGAAATGATCTTATTATAAAAGATGATAGATGCTAGTGAGATTTTTGAAGTCATTCATATATCTAGATTTAGACTACTTTTCACAACAGCAGGAAAGGAAGTCAGTACAGTATTATGACAAGGGCTTTAGAAGTTTGGCTTACCTCTTCCTGTTAGAATAAGACTTCTCTTCCTGTTTTGAGCAGCAGTTACTGCAACTCATTTAAGCATCTCTATCTGTAACAATTGTTCAGCAAACACTAATACTGTTAATTGTCACTAAGTTCATGCACATTATCTGAAATTATTTCTGGTCTCTCTAGAACTGAGTAATCTGCTGATTGGAAACACAACAGCAAAAAGTCAATTTACTCAAATAGTGTTTTTAAACCAAGAGGAACAATATAGATCTTTTTCTATTAACAGTCAGGAATCTAACACAAATAGCAAAATGTAAGCAATGCTTCTTCAGTGATATATTGTCTTAGCTTTTTTGAGCTGCTCTTTCAAGCAGTGCAGTTGGAATGCAATTAAGTCATAGCAAGACAGTCAGTAAATACCTAAGCCTGATTTTGGAGTGGTGAGCAGGAAGTGGTATAGTCCTGTCTCATAGCTTTGACATGTGACAGAAATGTATATGTATATGTACAGTGACTGAAGGGAAGAGCTTTGTAAAAGTAATACTAAAAGTAGCCAGGATGTCCACTGAGAAAATATTTTCTCATTCATACATGTGCCTCCGAGGCCCCTAATTCTCCGGATACATTCTTTTAAGTATGTTCTCTTTTAAGAATTTAATGTTGTCTAAGAAGTTCATTTCATTTTATCTAACAGAATCTGTTTCTCTTGCATTAATACTGCTCTTTCTGAGAATATAAACTGAGTTAAGTTTCCATTGCTTTAAGATATTTTAATTGGGAAATCATGTGTGTTTGTGTATATATTAAATAGTTATGCATATAAAATGTGTATATGTGCAGTGTTATTCCTCACTGCTATCTCTGATTATCTCTGTAATGGATATGTAATATACTTGTAATGCATACGTCTCCAAATAGGTATGGAAGAAAGAGAAATTGTCAGTTAAGGGAGAATGGATGTTTAGATTCTGTTTGCCTGCCTATTGGTCATAGTATAGCTTGTTGAATGACTTTTATAACTTGGGCAAATTATGTGATTGTAAATCCCAAAATAATGCAAAACCAAAGAAAAAATGATTTGCTAGGTAATAGGTTAAATTTCTCCCATCTTGAATTCTTCCAACAGATTTAAATTATTTTTGCAGTATATTTTTGTTAAGAGTGTCTGGAAAGAGAGGAGATGTATTTAAAAACCTACACAATTAGACATGGCAAAAACATGAAAGTGGCAGCTTTCAAGATAAGAGATACTAACATTCTACTTTACCTTTTATCAGGCTGGGATGAAATACAGAAATCTTATTTTGAAACCTGGAGGATCTTTGGATGGGATGGATATGCTTCAAAATTTCTTGGAGCGCAAACCAAGCCAGAGAGCTTTCCTATTGAGTAAGGGACTGTGTGTTCAGTAAAACTATGGTTCCTTTGTAGTGACATGTATGTATGGGATGAGCTGGAAATGTCGATGTGTTTCATATTTTAACTGTGTATCATTCTAGACAAATTGGGTTACTTTTTCATGATTTTTTTTTATAAAAATGTGGTTTTTAAATGGCACAGGACTACAAAATGCAAACATCAGGGAAAAAAAATTCTGAGGTGTGCAGAAGTTGAAAAACTTGGGTGGTAACTTCTTTTTTGAATTGTTATAGTACGAATCAGTATGGGGATATGATGCCTTGTTTCTCTTTTAATAGATGCACTTAAATAAACTGTCTTGTGAATGGATCTTAAAACTGGGGATAAAAAGGGACATTACCAGCAATAAAAGAAACATTCATTTATATTCTGGTGGGGTTTTTTTTGTTTTGTTCTATTGTATCAATGGCTTACAAATGTTTTTGATAGAGTGGAAGTGTTTGATATCATTATGCTTTCATCATCTAGCTTTCTGACAAATGCCAAGAAAGAGAACCTGGACAAGACAGCCTTACAGCACACACATTTATATGATATGTTTAGATTTCATTTTGATGCATACTAAATTGTTGTATGATTTATAAACCTATCAGCATAACTTTAAAAAAAGAGTCCAGCTATTCTTTTCTTCCCTTCATAGAGGAACAACAAATCAAAATATGATGTTTGTAATTTTCTCATCTTTTACCCATCTGCTCTTTTTTTTTGTTGTTGTTGATCAAAACTCAGGGTTCTGTTTTCCAAGCAGTATCAACAGTGGCACTAAAAGCAATTAAAATGGTTTTGGTTGGGTTGTGAAAAACCTTGAGATATATAAGGAAAGTAAGGAAGAACATGCGTCCCAATTGAAAAAACAGTGTTTTCTTATTGGTCCTTTTCAGTGTACTGAAATGCAAAAGTAATACTAAACAGCCTCATAGATTTGATGTTTTCAGCCATCAAATATTTGTTAATTAATAATTATTTTTCCTTTTTTTTTCCTGCACAATCTGAAAAAATCAATCTTACATGCCAATTCTACACCACTAATACAAAATTGCTGGTCCAAATGCACTCATAATTAGATGTTATACTTACCTTGATTCTGGTTTTATAACACATGAATTAACAAAGTTTTAATTTTGGTTACTAGCTAATATATTTTAGATATTTGAATTGTAGCTGTAACCATGTTTGTTTTTTTTATTTGTTCAGCTGCAAGGTAAGAAAATGTGCCTGGTGAATGCAAAAGTTTTCTTCTTTTTCTAGCAAAAGAAAACTGAAAGCATTCACTATGAGAAAAGAATGGGAGGAAACAAAAATTTGTAGCAAAAACATACTAACTGTAGGTTTACCACAGAACAAAGAATGGCTAAGGAAGGAAGAAAACTTAAAGATCATCCAGTTCTAACTCCCCTGCTATGAGCAGGGCTGCCCCCCACCAGCTCAGCTGGCTGGCCTTGGACACCTCCAGGGATAGGGCATCCACAACTTCCGTGGGCAGCCCGTGCCAGTGCCTCACTGCACTCTGAGTAAAGAATTTCCCTCTCACCTCTATCCTGAATCTCCCCTCATTAGTTTAAAGCCATTCACCCTTCCAAAAGATTAAGTCAGCTCCAATGCTTGTAATAGTTACAGTTTTAGACCTGAGTTTTGCAAGGTCATCTGCAAGTGATACATGAAAATCAATTATATTAGAACCTCTTAAAATTCTTGTGATTCTCTCTTATGAAAGGTTTTTTTCCATTCACCTTTCAATGAACTAATATGTTCTAGAAGGATCTTCAGTGGTATTTTCCAAAAGTAAGTAACAGGAGTTCTATTAAGACATAAAACGCAGTATTTCTTTTGCAGCTGTCAGGCAGACTTCCACATGAGGGAGACCTTTCTCTGCAAAACCAGCAGATTCCCATCAGGGTAGATAGGTGGAAATTCATTAATTATAAGCTAAAATATGTGATAATTAACAATATAATAGTTAATTTTAGGATGGTACTGATGTTGATGATGACAATTTGACTTGTTTATTTTTCTGTTCTTCAGTGTGTGTGCATAACAAAATTTATAGTAACTATACTATAGTAAAGTTATTTATTGACTAAGATACTGTAGTGCAGTAAAATGCCTGCTCTTACATGTATATGAAAATGCCTACAGGATTGTACGGATATCAGCTAGATATTCAGGTGTGCAGGAAGAAGAAAATCTAAAACCAAGTAGTGGCTCACAAAGATAAATAGAATGATCTGTATCATTTTTCTGCAATTTTGTTTTGTAGAATCCATCTCCAAAAGTCTGCATCAGGTTGCAATTAAGGTCATCTTATGGATAAAATTGCTCTGAAGAAAGAAATGTGTAATGTTCTAAAATGATTTGAAATCATCTTAAAGTAGAAGTGTATCAAAGTAATCTGCTGTTTTTTTATGTTACCTTTTGTCAATGGTTTACAGGCTGGATTGGCCTGGTTCCGTGACAATTAGGGCAGGGAACCCATAGACCCACGCCCTGGGAAAGAGGAAGGGGGAAAGGAAAAAGGGAAAAGAGAGATGGGCCTAGGAACAAAACAGTGGCAACGATCTGAGGAGGAAAGCTAATTTACTAAATAAGATATCAGAAAGCAAAATAACACAATATAATACAATATAATTGGAATTGAAGCTAATAAATCAAATAAAATGAGCAAGAGAGAGTGTCTGATAAACCGAAGGCCTTACACTAACGCTGAAGGCGGACGGCAGCGAGCACCCACTGCTGAGTCCATCCCAAAGGAAAGAGAGTGTCCCGTGACCACAGACAGTTTTTATCTTTCCCTCTGAGCAGAAATATGTAAAAATACAAAGCAATGCAAAGTCCTGTGGGGAGCATAGTTCTTGTCTCAGACAGGTATACCCATAACTATCGATGATCCATGGAGTTGGAGCATTAACTCTTACTGCAGTACATGATGTTATGATGTGGAGTACCAAAAATCATAAAACCATGACACCTTTTGAAGACCTTCTGAATCAAATTGAAGCTGTAAAGAATTGATCTTGAAATGGGAAAGATAACCTCTGGATAAAAACCACATTCCTGGTCTTGCACTTCTCTGTTGTACACATGAAACCTTTTCTGGATGTGAAACAATAAATTCCAAGCTATTCCAAGCATGTGACATAAAATCCCCAAAGAAAGCAAGTGATATGATCACTATCTTCTGTTTTAGAAACACAAGTTAATTGTCTTAACACTGTACAGAAAAAAATTACCTACATTCAAACGTGCCAGGACATAGGTATCTGGCAAAAAATGCCTGTATCATAGTTGCTGGACTCATGTATCCACTGAATTCAATTTCAAAACATTAAAAACCAGTGTTTATTCCAACCCAACTTAAAGTATTCACTGTAAATTAATAATAATGTAACAAAATTTTGGTCTAAAAATCAGCTGCATTTTGAAGTTATAAATGCTTCTTTTTAGAACTTAGCTGTATTTAGATTTTTTGTTCTTCTTCATCAATTCGTATTACACTTTGGCCTGACTACAGAAGTTTAAACCAACAGAAAGGGTAAGATGGGAGATATGGGAGAGAATTGATTTAAGCACTCAGGAAGTGGTTACCAGGTAATGGTTTTCCCATTCTGCTGTTTTGTTGCAAAAGATAGGATGGGTTGCCATGCAAACGGGTCACAAGAAGGCTAGGAAGTGGCCTCACCCATCCCTACTGCTGGTCATCTGATACACATCCAGCATGTAGGCTGTCTGAATTGCTTGCAGGCCATAAGAAAAGGTTTAAATTTTGCTCTGTGAACTGCACTGGCTGTTGGTTATTTTGCTAACTTAGTAGAAAAAGCATTAAGATGTAGAGAGTCCATGTTTGTAGAGACCAACTGGAGTCTGTACTTCTCTAGTTTTCCCACCCAAATAGCCCTGTGCTGTATGTTACTAGTATAAAAGCATCCTCTTTTTAATCAGTAATTGGGGTCAGTCAATTGCTGATGTTTTTTGACAAGTAATTTTGTTAAACCCTATTTTAAGAGATGATAAGGGGGAACTGTAGACATTTGGTATGGGAAAAGTAAAATTACTGCAGCAAGAAATGAATCACAAAGTCAAGATCTTTGTTTTCCCTCTGAAAAATAAAATGATTTTCAGCTATCTGTGGTGGTTAGCTGTGGGAAGGTTAGTTAGATGGAAACTCCTGAAGGGATAGTCTAGAAAATGAAAGTGTTAGTACAGGGAAGCTGTAATGAAGCTGTTAGTACAGGGAGTGGTAAGGACAGAGCTAGCAGCTATAGATGTACTGAGTTGGAGTTGTATGTCTGAAGGTATTGAGAACTGAATCAAGTACTGAGAGAGATTAGAAAGACCAGACATAAAGAAATTATGTGGTAGCATGGCAAAGGAAAAGGTAGGAAAATAGTAGGTTGAAGAACTAAGTTTGAGCAGGGTGTTAGGGCAGTAGTTGTAGAATGGTTGGGGTAAATGTTGGGAAGATATCATGAAAAAGGTAGTAGCTTAATGCATAATGACTTATAAAAGGCTAACGATTTTTTTTAATGACTTAGAAACAAGACATGTAAATATTAGTCTCTGAATAAATTTATTGTATTTTTATTTGAATGCCAAAGAACGTAAGATTTTGAATCAGCTTGTTGATTAAATGCTTATGTTTCTTCCTGATATCTGGAGCTGATTTTTTTTTTCCACCAGTATTTTGTTCATGAATATAATACAAATAACGGAGAAAGGAAAATGTGTGATGCTGCACAGAGAAAGTTCAAGTTGTAGGGCCTATACTGGAAGTCTTGTATAACTAATCATGATAGAAAAATATAGTATCTATCTGAGACCTTACTAGGATGGATAAAGATGATTAAATAAATTGCAAATTAGTAGTTGCCTAGAAACGAATAATTGTAACCTAATTTTGTTCAGTATTGATTAACAAAGAATAGATTCAACCAGTACTTCCTTGAGTTATATTCCTGATGGATTAAAATGGCTAAATATAAAGTTGTTAAGTGGGCTGGTGAAAAAAATCAAGTGGAATTGAAATTGTGAATGAGAAGTAGTACATCTTTAAAATATAACTGGCCAATACTGTTCACAATTGAATTAGAGAACAATTCTGACTAAGAACTGACCTGCTCACAGGCAAAACCAGTAATGAAAAATAAGCAAAGCAGAAGTGAGGTCAGAAGTAGAAAACAGCTATAAAATGAGAAATTGTAAAGTGTTAAAATGTTAAAGAAAACTATCAGGAAAAAATAACTGTCCAGGTGTACAGCCAATAACATGTAGCACATATTAAGAACTAATAAATCCTGTTTATATTATAAACCTTTAATAGATGGAAATGTTAATTTTGCTAATGGCAAGAAAATGTGGTTTTTTAATTACTGTTTGTCTTCTGCATTTAGAAAGAAACAACATGCTGTAATCATATCAAACAAGAACAGTCAGGTATTTTCCAGTCTGTTTCTAAGTGAGGAGTATATTAAGCATCATCTACTGAAAACTAAACATCTTTGAATGACTAGGATTGAGTGACTTGCACTCTACAAACTACAAGAATTGATGGGGATAGATTTTTACCAGTGCTGTCTGTTTTGGAATAACACGCATATGGTGTCATACCAGAACAGTGAGCAAATAGGTGGCTATTGTTCACGTGGTCTGAAATCTGTCTTCAGCAAAATAATCAGAATCAATATAGTTTTGACGTTGAAGAATTAAACCGTGAGTGTAATTAATGAGTGTAAGTGGTGTTACTAAAAACAAGTTGTGCTCTTTACAAGGCTGATTAAGGTGATTGTTGGTAGGATTAAGGGTTATTTGACTCAGTGCTGTATATTTTCATTTGGAATAAGGCAAGGTGGCATCAGTATGCACAATGGATTAAGAACTATGGGTTTTATGTGTTTTCAGAACAAGGTACAAGAACAAAATTCTTGCAGTCTTGCAAGAGAAACCCATGGAGTGTATCTAAATACGTAGAGCCATTTTCGTCTTTGGGAAGACCCTGCAAATTACAAGGTGAAGATCAGAATAATAGAAGAAATTATCTGTTAATTCACTTCTAAGGCATACACTTTATCTGCTGTAGTACCAGGTGAAACTTCTTGTGGAAAAAGAGCCACAGAACTTAAGCGAGAGATGGAGAAAACCTTCAAAGAGATACTTCTAAAAGTTTTACCTTTTCAGCTTAGCAAAAAGGTTCTATGAAGACTTAATTGTAGACTAGGTATTGACATCATATGCTAAAAGGTTCTTCAGTTTAGTAGAAGAATGTTAGCTAGAAGCTGACTTCATCATTTGAAAGAGAAAATAACAGCATTTTAGTGGTGAAGAAGTCCGAATAATGAAAAAACTGCTCAGAAGATGGGTACAGTTTGTGTTAGTTCTTAATGTCTTCATAGCTAGACAAATAAAGCTCTTCTGGAAGATACACACAAGATACTAGGCTTCATTCAGACAAACAGTGAAATAGAATGACAGGAGAAATAAAAATCAGATTGATTTTGTTGGCCTTTTCCCCTTCAGAATTCCCTGATTCCGTAAATATTATCTTACTGAAAAATGTTTGTTGTATGTTTTTGATCAGACATGGTAAACCGTGGCTAAGCACAGCTGTAGATCCCTACACTGTTTCTTAAGGCTGAACTTAATGAGCAATTGTGAATTTGTATATAGGCAAATAACACACCTGAAATTCTCATTCACTGGTCAATCACTGTCTTCTTTATCGTATCATTTAGGTTGGAAAAGACTAAAAAACATCAAGTCCAACCATCACCTAACCTTACCAAGTCTACCACTAAACCATATCCCTTAGTGCCATGTCCACACATCTCTTAAATATCTTCAAGAGGTGGCGACTCCACCACTTCTCTAGGCAGACTGTTCCAATGCTGAATCACCCTTTTTATCTTCCTGTTACCAAACTGAAACCTCTTGTAGTGCAATTTGAGCCTATTGTTTTGTGTACTATCGCTTATCACCAGAGAAAAGAGGCCAAGGGTGCCCTTGCTCTATCCTCCTTTCAGGTACTGGTAGAGCAATTAAGTCTCTCTGAGCCTCCTCTACTCCAAGCTAAATAACCCCAGTCCCCTCAGCTGCTCCTCATGAATTTTGTTCTCTAGTCCCTTCTGCAGCTTCATTACCCTTCTCTGAAAGCACTAAGCAACTCCATATTCTTGTAGTGAGGGGCTCGAACCTGATCACAGTACTCAAGGTATGATCTTAACCTGGACTGAGTACAGAAGGGAGTGATCACTTCCCTAGGTCTGCAGGACACACAGTTTCTGATACAGACCATAGTGGCACTGGCCTTGACCCTCTGGGCACACTGCTGGCTTGTGTTTTTGTTTTCTTCCAGGTTGTTTTCTATGTGCACACTTTTCTACTGGAAACATCAGTACAAACTTGCACTTCTTAACCTGAAGGAGGATCTTCTGTTCTGTTATGACACTGAACAGCCAAATCACATTGTTGGTTTTTTTTTCAGCTACAGAGTACTCAGTAACACTGATGAAATCTGAGGTGTCTGGCTTTCATATCTGTCATACCCTAGGGATGACACAAGTCTGCAGATTTTGAAGGAAATTGCTTAAATCATGGATTGATTTAATTTTATCACTCTTGTTGTACCATTTGCTCTGCAGTGTGATAAGTTGTGAGTAGGAACATGTTTGCTATGAAGACAAAGAAGGAAAAAGGCTTCCTAAATGAGCTCATCAGAGAAAGTATGATGTCTGGGTTGGAATGCACTGGGTACATTCTTTTTAGAATGCCTCAGGGTCATAATACTTCTGCTTTGGTAAAATGTAAATGTGGTGTACAAAGTATGCTTTCTGTGATGAAGGTGGTTGTTCTTACAGAAATGCGTGAAAACCAAATACAGAATCTAAAAACTGTTCATCAGCAGCTGAGAAAATATAAATAATTGAGTGATGAATTCCAAGAGCTGACCCAGGATCACAGGAAACAACGCATTCATGACAGGGAAAGATTTGTCTACATACCATAAACAAATTCAGTCAGTTTAGTCATGCATCTGTATCTTGTGGGCTTTTTCTTTGACAGAAGCACATACATGGTAACTCATCCATAAGTTTTGAGGTAAAAAAGTCAGTATTAGTTTGAGAGTCCTACCTAAGTCCTGTGACAGGAAGTCTAAAGTCAGGGCCAGGGCCTGAGCACTGTAAATTCTTGAATGAGAACAATTGCCCAGGCTGGAATGGCGAGAGTTACCTTCTTTAGGTCACATTATTATCTTTGCCAGCATCTTCACATTAGAAGATAACTAACAAGGATCCAAGAGACAGATTAACTCTGCAGTTGAAGGCTGCCATTTTTTGCTGGTGTCCAAAGACAAGGGGGTCTCCTAATCCTGAAAATTTGACAGAGGAGCTTGTGGTTTCAGTTTTTTTGCTTTGGTGGTCATTGCACACACAGAGCAGAGTCTGGAACTGACTGTCTCAAAACAAAAAGAGGAAACAAACAAACAAACCAAAAACACTTGAAGACTCTCTTCAGTGCTTATCTGGTCCTGGAGAATGGAAATGCTACTTGTGTGATACAGGTCCATAGTATATCACACTGTATCTGTATCACCAAAGTGATACAGATCACTATGGGCTATGCTTCGTGCTTGGTACGCTGTTTTACAAGCTGCACAGGTATGAATTCTTATGCCTCTGTAGGAGGATTTGACAGAGAAATCCATGATAAATCTAGGGAAATAAAAGTTGTTTAGTTATCAGCTTAGTACCTAAAATATTAACAAGTGGTATTGAAACACCTTTATTACCATTGCTGGAGGCATCCACAGGAAAGAATAAATAAAAAAATGAGGATGCCTATCTACATTATTTCCTCAAAATTAACAAAGGTGTTTAGATTGCTGATACCTGGTATTTAAGTATGTATCACATTAATTTCATTAACATTGAAAGTGGCATTTTTGGGGTCTGTGCAAAACCATTATAATAAAGCAGAAAACGTGGACTGTAGCAGACAGAGTTTTCACAATCAGAATGTTAAATGTAGGGAAATATATCCCTCATTTATTTTCTCTAGTGGTGAGGTCTCACTCAGGATTTTATCTCTTGAGCTTAGCATCTAGCTAGTGTAAAAATACCTGATTTAGGGGCTTTGTGTGTTTTGTATGAGCTATTTTTCCTCTGTCTTAGGTCAGTTACTCCTAAAGGAGATATTATGGTTCAGTTTACTTAGTTTGTTAATATAAACCAAATATTAATTTTATTTGTAAAATATTGGTGGAAGTCAGAGATGCAAATAAAAATCAATAAGCAATCAAAGAAAATAACATTTAATTTTCCTATACAGATTTAATGTAACTGCATCATTTTAATTTAAAAGGAAGTATAACAGTATCATTTTGTTCTGGACTTCAAGCTAAGAACGGAATGGTTCTGGAATGGTTCCTCTGCTGTCTGAAAACTTTCAGTATGTGACTTGCAAACTGATACCTCAGTGTAAGCTACAGCGCATCTTTGAATAATGGATGATTCTTTTGATACATCGTAAATACGTCTAAAATAGCCTTCAGAACAGAGAATAGCTTAAAGTAACATTTCTTTATTCACTTCCAATCAGATTGTCACCTGAATCTTCTTAAAATGCAAATGTAAGCTGAGCAGACAAAGTTTTCCTAGTGCCTGTCTGTGAGTACTGGGAATGCCTTGTACTTTGTTAGCAGCTATGCCTCTGTGAAGCCCCTTCACCTTTGACTACTTCCACCTTGAAATGTATTCTTAAGTTTGTAAGTACTTTGTTCATTTTGCTGGCAGAAAAATAGGGAATAAATAAAAAACTTCACAACTTTTCCTTGAGCACTCTGTGTAACTCATGTATGTGTAACCTGTATTTATTAACAGCATTTTATGGCTGCAGTTTGACATGTTGAAAGGCAGATCAAGATTAGTTATTTAAGTGAAGCTCATTCTTCACTTAAATATGCAAAACAACAGAGTTCAATAACAGAAGTTGTTTAGAGAGCTGAAAAATCAAGGTTTTCTTTTTTTCCCTTTTTTTTTTTTTTTTTTGCTTGTTGTATCTAAAGATTTGTATCCTTCTCATTGACTATTTTATTTTTAAAACATTTTCTAGAATGGGTAATGATATTAATATCCCTTTTCATATATAAAAAAAATAGACCTGGAGAAGGTGAGCATCATCAAAAAAGTCTGTCAGATTTTGAAAAGTAAGCAAGGATGTCTGTCTCCTCCTGGCATACTGAAGATAATGGCATCTCCTTTTTCTTTAGGAAATTTGGAAAAAAGAGGCACAATGTTCAGCCGGAAAAGTGGAAATGTTTCATGTGAGCGCAGGAGATGTGAAAATGAACAGGAAGTGATTGCTAACATAATCAGAGAATACTGAAGATTGGAAAAGACCTGTAAGATATTCTTGTCCAACCACCAGCCCATTCCCTATGCCCTCTGAATCACGTCCCTCAGTGCCACATCTACAAATTTCTTGAACACCCTCCAGGGATGGTGACTCCACCACCTCCTTGGAAACCCCATTCCAATGCTTTAAAACTCTTTCTGATAAGAATTTTTTCCTAATATCCAACCTGAGGATAAATCCTCCTTTCACTGCATCATGGTTTAATGGCTGAAGGAACTATATGTCTGTAACTTTTCCACAAGCCAATTATATGAGTGCATCAGATATTTTTTATTCGAAAGTATAAAACTGTCTGTTTATTAGCTGTTAAGTACAGAAACACTTATAATACCAGAGTGATTTTCATCTGAGGGAAGCAGAATAATTTTGGATTTTTTGTTGACTAACGTGGTTTTGGTGACTGAGAAGGCCCAAAATAAATTTATGTGGAGAAAATTATTTACTTTGCATACCCTCTGCCTAGTTCAGCACACCTCAGGCTGCTCTCCAGTCCACCCCTAATTGGAGCATACTTTGTGCAAATACTCTTCTGATTGAAGAGCCTTGATTTCTGAGCCTTGCAATTCATTGCTTTTGGCACTGAAATTTCTTACAACGAAGCTGATAGGTGAGGAGTGATGGGGCCCTTTCTGCTGAGCAGAACAGAAGTTAATGCCATTAGCATCACGGAGTTTAGGTGCTGATGCAGTTGCCTCTAATAGAATGTCCCTTCTGAAGAAAAAAATATGTCCCTGGCATAGAAAGAAATAATTTCTGGTCCAAACACATCTCATAGGGACGTGATGATTGAATTGCACTAGGAGATGCAGAGCACAAAGTACATTCAGTTTTTAATTGCATATGCACAGTCCATTAAAAACATAAAGGAAATAATGAAATACTATCTAGATAATCTTTTCTACTACACCAGTTTATGTGCCACAACCTTCTGTAGCTTACAGTCTTAAGATCTAGAAAAGTTGCTCAGTCGGTTCCCTCAGAGTTTGTTCCCCCGTGGTTAGGCTTGGGGAGCTCCTTCCCAGCACCTTATTTCTTGTTGGGAAGTGGGTCACTGAGGGCAGGAGGGACCTGCTCCTCTGCTGCAGTCTGAGTCAGTTTCCAGGCGCTATTACAGACTGCCCAGCTCACGTCCTGTGGCTGTGGCCTGGGGGGCCCTGCCTGGGATGAAACGTTTCATTGGCAGCTGAGGCTGCTGTAGGGCCTGTGGGAGATTCAGCATTTCAAGGTATTTAAAAAATGTGAAAGCATACTGTTACTGAATTGTTCTGAATTGTTCAAAATGCTACCGAATAGCATGTTTTTATAGGTATAGAATCTGGATAAATAAGTGTATTTTCTTGAGAATAAGAAAAAGGATATTTCAAAACAAAATGATCTGCCAAATATCAAATCTGTGCCCTAAAACATGGATGCCAAATGTTTTCAATTACTGAAATACAAAACCAGGTCAAAGTATTCTATATATTTTAAACAGACAAAATAATTCAGGTAGAGTTTTCTCCCCAGAAGCAGACCGTGGAATATGTTCAGCATGGAGAGTTTCAGGTCAAGCAGTTACAATTTGGCAAATTTAAAAGCAATTAAAAGCTGGTTATTGTAATAGGAAGTGTTGGGCAGCCTAAATTGCAGGCAGGTCTATAAGCCCAACCTATAATTTACTGCATGTAGAGAGTAATTTCTAAGTGTAAGATTATAATTTATACAAATAGAGGGAGAAAGAGTTTCCTGGTATGATAACTAAGAGCTGGTACTGATTGAAATGTTTTAGCATTTTTAATGTTGACATATTTTTAATTGAAGCTCTGGATTTGAACAGAAAGGGTATTTTTTTTTTTACATCTCCTTCACTGGATGTTTTTGTTGTTGTTTTGTTGATTTTGGCCAGTGGTAGAACCTGTTGAAAAATATCCCTAAGAATTCATAGTAGAAAATGGAGTAAGTGACTTCTTTTTTATCACTGAAGTTCTTATACAAGTATTCCTTTCTGGAAAAAAACAGAGATTTTATAAAACAGAAAGATTATGAGTTAAATTTTAGTGTATAATGCATAAGGTATGTTTTCAGATAACTGTCATATGGAGTGAATCATGGGCTGAGGTTTGCTGATCCAGCTCTGCTGGTGGAGCTGTGTTACACGAGCTGCCCAGTCATCTTGCACTCACAAGACAGACTGAGGGTCATCAAATATTTAAATGTCTTCTAAGGTAACATTGTGGACAACTTTAAAAGGAGAAAACACTGTGTTTCGGATAAGCACCAGATCGATTTTGTCCTTATTATTTAAGACATGTATTCATACTACCTCAGGTTTCTAAATTATACCTGAAATCTCTCACTGTAGAAAGTGCAGCAAAACATGAGCCTGAAAGGCACATAGATGCTCTTTCTCAGCTGTGGAAACTTCTGAGGCAATTACTCCATGAGTTGTATGCTCTCAGACTGGATGTAGTTAGAGCTGTCTCCCAGAAGTAAACCCACACATAACACAACAAAGCCAGAAACAATTGTTGGTGAGAACAACTATTGACAAGGCTGATGCAAAAAAGCACTAGGTATCACAGTGGCTTCTCCTCTGCCTGTAATGCTTGTGGATATGGATACTAGGATGTCAGGCTGACAGATGCAGATATAGATGTCACAGACTAAGAAAAGAGCATTGTATTTAGTGCCAAGGGCAGGAAAGCAGCTTACCAAATGACAACAATGTGTACTTCATTGCAAGACGTGTTGAAACTAAAAGTAGAATGACACTGAGTGCATGGCAATTAGAGGAGTAAACAGGAAGGTGACTGTGCTTCTCAACTGCAGAGTTAGTCCTTTACTGGCAGTAAAATCTGATATGATGTTAAACTTTTAAAAGTGGAAACATGAAATGGTATCACCAGCAGTACGAACTGCAGTTAATGAGATATTTGTATGAGAAGTTAAGGTGATGTGTGTTTAAAAGCAGGATATACATAGGAGATGGAAGTTAAAAATAATGTACTGCTAAGGGAAGGTGGAAGAAGGGACTTTATTGAAAGGCTTGTTTTGTTTCCAGATATATAAGGTCTTTAATCTTATTTATCCTGGTGTAATGGGATACATCAGATACCCTTCTCCAGTTGTTCCAGGGGCACTGAGCCATAACAGATCTGGGCCATCCAGTGTGATTAAGGGAAGGCAGAAGCCGTTCCATTCCTGCTGCCAATACTTTTGCTGAGGTTTTATTGGTGGAACTCATGGTGCTGGGCAGGAATGCCACGCTGAATGGCACACTGTGGAGGCCACACTCACTAAGATGTTTTATAGATTGGTATCCTGAGCTTGTCACAGCAAGCTAATTCTGAAACCTGTGGTCTCTTCTTTCTTGGTCTCTCTCAGTAAGTCTGTAACCCTATTGCATACAGCAGATTTGTCTGATGGACATACATGTTTTGAATATCATTTCTTCAGATTTCAGACTGCTAAGTAAATCAAAACAAGGTCTCTATTTTTCACCCCAGATATACAATCTTGAATTTTCAAGTATACCTATATTACAGACCAAACTCCATCATTAGTAGTCTAGTTTTACATGATACACTGATGCATATTTTAATGGTAAAAACGAAACTTATGTTGGCCTGTCTTTGGGGATTTCATTTTGATACCCCCATTGTAACTGCTCTATAAATTATTTATGCTCATTTCAGACAGATAGCCTATGATTATTAATTGATAAATTTCTGTATTTCTATTGCAGTTGTTATTTTAAAAGTATCACTGAAACTATGATTCTACCAAGCCTCAAAAGCAGGGAGATGTTAACAAGCAGCAATTATGTAAAATTGCTATTAGCTGCTCGCCATGTAAATATTTTGTCATGGTGCTGACATGTGATGAGTGTATGTAAAAGAAGAGTTCTCTCTTCTGCTCTTGAGCATACACATGAAGATTTACCAGGAGTATCTGAACTAAAAACATCCCACTTTTTCAATCTTAGGTATATATTATATACTGCCTTTCAGTGTTAGTGTCAGTTAAGAGCTTTTTGTACTGTCATGCTTCATGCATGCACTTGTGAAGAGAACTTTTAAAGTAACTGGGACGGAAGTTAAGTGTCCTGGACAGAGTGCAGCAAGGGTGCTGCAGTGTCCCAGCAGAGTGTTTGATGGTGGCGTGGGCAGCACTGCAGCACTGTGCCATGGAGACAGCCCTGACACAGGCAAGCATCCCATGGGGAAAAGAAGAAAGGAGGTGGTCATGTAATTGAAGACTATACCATAAAGCACATGCACTAGTGGGTGTAATTATGGTTGAACGTAATTATGCACCTCGTAACCTTATGTATGTTAATTATAGCACCTCCTAATTCTTTGAGTGCTTGACTTGGAACTCAGTCTGATGTGCTCTGCTGGCCTACAAAACACAGCACAGCTGTGTCTCTCTTATTGCTTAAGATGGTTATTTGGTTAATGCAAACATTGGCATGATTTCTAATATGTGTTAAACTTCTTAAAACTAGTGAAGAGATTTGGCAGACGACTTCGAAGTGGAGCTGTTGCTGGGAGCCTTGGCCACCTTATTTCCCTGGGCAATTAGGAGGCTCAGAATGCAGGAGGCTCAGAAATCTGGGGGTTCCTCAGAGCCATTCTGAAAGTTACCCAAACTTTGTGCAGGAAAAGAACACAGTCCCCAGCAGCCACCCCAGGGGTCCTGCTGGCACAGCCATTCACTTCAGCACTCAGTTGAATGGTCTTCCTGTGCTTGCCCCTGCCCACGCCTGTGGGAAAACCCCTTTGGCCTTCCCTGCAGTAAGCCATGACAAAATATGATTGTCTCCAGTATGCTCTTGTCCCAGGGGTTCTATCAGAAGGAAGTTGTCCAGCCAGTTTGGTCTATTTCATCATCGTGACCACCCACTGCCATGTTTTCCTTTTACCAGAAGAACTTGGCCTAAACCTCATGTTGATTTGAAAGCACATAACACCAGTAGACAGGGAGGCAGACGATGACAAATTCATCTGGATAATTTAATCTTCCATCTCAACAGTATTTCTACAACAGATAACAGCAGTAATGAGTACAATAACTCCTTTGGGTTCTGGAGTCTCAAAGAGAAGTTCCTGCGCAGAACAAGAGGAGCAATGTCACCCCAGAACATTACTTGGTCCTGAAAACTCCAGTGCATTCAAAAAAGCAATACAATTATGATGCACGGCTTGGAATCAAGAGTGGTATTTAGGTGATAGTGGAAGATCACCCCATGCTGAAATCCTGCTGCTTAATGAGGTGGGGTGATAGGTGTGGAGAAGCCTTGTGCTGGGATGGGCTGTGTGAGCAAGGAGGTGCCCCAGGGCAAGCATATGAGAGCTGATGGTGTGGGGCAGGACCCCTCACATACACCAAAGACATCCCCAGGGATACAGCTTCAGTTCAGTTGGATGCTTTGATACGTATTCATATTTTTAAAATCCACTGGAAAGCCAATAACTCTATTACAAAATTATGCATACTGTCTTCCCAGCACTTTCCTCAGAGAGTCCACTGGTTTCTTTTGAAGGTGTGTATTTCTGCTCCATAACCATGGCAGAGCCTTCCAGGCTGTATCTGTCTGAAGGTTAATGCTGTTGGAAGCAGTAACAGTGATGCAAACAATACTTCACTGGCCTCTGATGGTGAGCTGTGCACAGCAAAATGACAAGCAGACTGTTGTACTTCTGATACATGTGAAATCATACAGCAGGAATTAAAATCCTCTTCTCTGTAGGTGAGGAGACCTGCGGTGGCTTTGAGGCATCAGTAGGAACTGTTGCAGATCACTATGTACAGGCAGGTGATCCTGGTGAACATAGAGAGCATTCCATTGTCACATCCACTTCATTCAGAGAATGAAAACAGTGGTAACACCCAGTGTAGCTGCTGTGCAGTGGCAGAGCAGTGGCAGTGAAACGTGTATGCTGAGGCTTCTTCCTCTCTGGTATCTTGACACCTGTTGCTCTTCTCTACTCCTTCTCTCTGTGGTTCCCTTTGCAAACTTGGATGGAGTCACCCCTGTGTTCCATGTCTGTGCCCTTTCTTCTGGCTCTGAGTAACTCAGGAGTGAAACTGGAGCAAGAACTCGTGGCAGAGAGAGAGAGAGCTTTTTCTTAGTGACAAGGGAAGAAAGCTGCAGGAATCCAGTGCTCAGCAATTCTTCCTCTCCCTGTGCCATTCCCTCACTATGTCTGAACCAATGCCTCTCTGGATGCTAACTGCTGTATTGATTAATCCAGTTTGGATCGTTTCACCATCTGGGGGCTCTGAGGAAAGCTAATCTCCTAAGAGGTGAACATACTAATTATATTGGTAATTACTTTAAGCTTTTATCCTGCTTTTGTCAGTGCCCGTTGCCATGGTGACAGCAGCAGGTACAGTGGCACGCCACAGAGCGCTGGGTAGAGAGTGGGGAGCTGGTGTTCAAACTGCTACCAGATTTTACAACACTCTAGATGTTTCTTTGCTGGAAGTCTGACTTAAAATATCAAAGAGCTATTAGAGAAATTGAGATCTCTTTGTGAGCTGCACAGTCTTTCCTAAAACATCACTTTTGTGGGTAGATGTGCTGGCAGGTCCTGCAGGCTGGCCTGCAGCCAGAGCCCTCAGGGGTGTCCTGTCTGACTCAGCAACTGCTTTTCTGCAGCCTCTTGGGCCGAGAACAACAGCCCTGCCACTTCCTGGCTCTCAGACCCTGTCGGCTGGGTGAACTTGTAAAAAGAAATTCCCACCAGTGCCTCAAGTGTGTCTGAAATTGCAAACAGACTGTGCTTGGGCTGCTTTGTAGTGACCTGCAGCCCGCCTTCAACTTATTCTGGCTGCTGTCAGCTGCAGCAAGTTCCGAAGTAGTTAACATTCTTGTATATGACGATGTTTTGGGTTTTTTTGTTTTTTTTTTTTTCCCCCATATACTGTGAATAGCAATCATTTACATTTTCCTTATGAAGATGAAATGGTTCCACAGAGCCGAGACTTGTTACCTAGGTGCCAGGCAAAACCAGTGCTCCTCCTGCCATTACCATGCACTGCACTGCAGGTTCTGGAGTCATGGACAAGAGAAAGCCATCAGGCACCTTGATTCTTCTGCCCAAGTGAGTCTCAGGGCTCTCCACAAGCTCCAACAGGAGCACAACAACAGCAAGAGCAGAACGTTCTGTCTCTGCAGACAGGCACCTTTATAGGGAGCATATTAAAAATACACTGTCATAATAAGAAAGGGTCTTAGGGATTCTGTAACTATGATTTCTTCCTCGTATTTCTAGAAATATTAACATCCAGAAATATTATTTATTTTTCTGCAATGATCACCAGTGCATTTCTAAAAGAAAATCCTTAGTTAATCAATGTATTTCCTTTTGTTTAATCTAAATAAGGCTTACTGAACTCTGCAATTGGTATTGTTTCAGTCTTAAGCAAGTCTGTTGTGTACAGTAAGGTTATACCTATCCTGTTTGTCAAAGAAAGTAAGTCAGAATAATAGATAAATCGTAAGTACAACAACAACAAAATTTTTGGTCTAGTTCCTCTTTAAATTCTGTCATCAGTCTTGAAAATGATCTCAGAATGCAGGATCTTAAATATTTGCATTACTTATATTTATTTCCTTCTAGACTTGACATTATTTTTATGTCACTGCACCAGTTTTGCAACTGTACATATCTAAAATAAAAGACAGTTAATACTTGGGTTGTTTTACCTTCCACGATTTCATGCATAAAAAATATTTATTTATTTTCTGTGGGCTTTTCTGTGGTCAGAGATAGCTTAAGACTTTTATGAGTTACACTGTCCCCTGATGAACAAAATGCCTACCGTGACAGCAAGGGAATCAACTCAAGCAATGGGTCTAAAGAAAAATGAAAAGAACTGTGAATAAAAACCTTCATGCAGTCCTCTTCTTGTTGTACAGGCAGGCAAGGTGGCCACTGATCCCACTTGTCCCTGCAGTGGGGCAGGGAGACCCATATGCCTGCTCTTAGGCTGCTGGTGCTGTGCAGCCCACTTTCCTTGACTCCTTCTTCTAAGACCAAACACATTACTAAGTACCAAAGTTTGATAGCGTGCGTGCTATGGAGATAGCAGCATTGGGCTAAGAAATGTTGTACTATCCCCTTGTCCTCATTTTGCTTCCCACTGTTTTGCTGAATTCCTTATGCACACGCTGAGAAGATGTGGCAACACTCTCCTGTCACTGTGTGGCTGTACACTGGTTGCTCTGCCAGGCAGGGGATATCTGTCTGACACATGCTCCAGCTCAGCAGGAGCTCCATAAGAGCAGAGGAGGGTTCTAGACATGGGAATACTGATTCTTCGCAAATGTGCACAACTGCAAAGACAACAAAGCTCCTCTGAGCAGGGCGGCTGCACAGCCTGATCTCCATCTCGCAAAAACTCAGGTCTCCACAGAAAAACAAGGGTAAATGAGGGCACATGATGTTGTTTTACATCCTCACAGAGATGGCTGTCATCCAAACTTCCCTCATGGAGAAATTTAGCAGAGCTTTGTATCCAGTGCCCAGGGTAAACCAGGGATAGCACGCTTAAAAATGCCTGCATAAAGACATAATGGAGTCCAATATAGTTATTCCCTCCTCCCCCCAAAAACAAAACAAAACAAAACAAAAACAACAACAAAAAAACAACCTGACCTTAAACTAAGAAACTGAAAGAAGAGCTCTTCTGTCATTACGACAATGTACTTTGCTTATCTTCAGCTGCCTCCTGCAAAGCAGGAACACAAGTGCTGTCTGAAGGTGCAATATCTGACCAAACAAGTTCACAGTCAGCTGTGTTGGAGAAGGGGATGGCTGTTCTGGTCTGCCTGACACCTGAAATGTGTATGCAGGGCTCAGTGATTGGGCTGACTCAGCTCTGTGTTTCTGTGGCTGAAACCAGAACTCTGTATTTGCAGCAATAGGGGAGGTTGAAGAAAAGCAGTTGCAGGAGGGAGTGGAGAGCAAACTGTGAAAAGCGAACAAGGACCTATTTAGTGACAGCTTGTGTGCTGGGGGATGGGAGAAGGTAGAACCTCTTTGCAGCACGTGATGCAAACTTTAGCGCTTCACAGAACCATTTCCTTATTCTGGAACTGGTTTGTAAGTTTCCTTTGCAGAAACAAGCCAGTGAGTGCTATCAGGACCGACCACAAACCAGTGAGATCTCACTCTGCCCGTGCTGCAGCCTATGACCCAGGTTCCCTTGTTTGTATTTGCCTTCATTTGTAGGCTCAGCAGTGAGGCCCTAGAGCTGCACTGTGTGATGACAGAGCCATTCACCTGAGCTGCTCTTGCCCTTGTGTGTCCCTGCAGGATTTTGTTTATTCCCTTCTCACTTCCCTGAGTGTGTGGCCTTTTGTACCTTTTAGAGGAAGCTGTGCAACCACCTGTTCTTATTGGCAGGCTGAACTGGCTGAATATTTACTTCTCATAGGCCCGAGGCTGGTGTACAGGGAAGAAAACGGCCAAACAGCCATGTTGTGCTCTCAGCCACCTCTGAGCAATGAAATGCACCATTAAAATCTTTGGGAGGTGTGTTGCTGCCAGCACCCACGCATGGGCTGTGCCAGGCAAGTTCTGAGCTACCAAGGAGAGATTGGATGAGGCATCCTGCAGCTCTGCCAGTTAGATATTACCATAATGTTTAGATGTCACGAGCTTGCAAAAGTGGAAACTTATCCAGTTTATCAAGCTGAGCTGCCTTTTTGTCTGGTTATCTCGTCTCATTTTCCGGCTAGGTGTATATGGTTTGTGGTTTGCCTCTGGTCTTCGGAAGGGAGGAGGGGAGCAGTATGGCTGCTTTGATGTCAGCAGCTCTGAAAACTCAAACTCCTCCTGTTTCTGTGCCCTGAGGACAGCGATACACTACTGCAGAACCACAGGACAGCCCAGCCGACCCGGCAACCCAAGCGTTGGCCTTGGCTTGCTGCCACCACCAAGCCCTGTGCTAGTTGAGTGCGCTGCTTCTGTCCGTCACGTTTCCTGCAGTGTCTCATCAGGCATTGGCATGAGACCAAGAGGAGTTCAACAACTCTGACGGCTTCCTCTTACACTCCAGTATCTGTTGTTTGTATTGCAGTGGTGCAGGGAGTGCTGCTGCACTACCAGTACAGAATGAGGGAGGCTCCCATCCCGGATTGCCTACAGCCTAGAGCAAGAGGGATTTACCGGTTTCCTGTCACAAATGGTCTGTGGCAGACTGGGATGCAGAGTTCAGATCAGCTAAATCCTTGATCGTGAATTAACAAGATTATCCTTTCACTCTGAAAATGAGATTGAGAGAGATTTTGATAATAGCAGAGCTGCTCCCCAGCTAAACTACACTGAGTTGCCTGGGACTGTGAAACTTACAGGTCTTATACTGCATGTATGTTTATTTAAAGAAACAGAAAAACAAGCTCCAATGGTGAAGCGTAATGCCACTTTGGTTGTACAGATAAAGTCACAAGTCAAATATGAGGCTGTGTGAAAGTTATGTGCCTGACATGTCTTTTATTTCTAATAGCTTCCGTGACATCATGAATGCTTTCATAATTGGAGTAACTCGTTCCACAATGGAGCAGATGTCCTGCTACTCAGACACACGCTCCTGCCACACTGAGCACTTCCTCGTGGCATCAGCAGAGCTGTGAGCCCTGACAGCGTCGCTGCTGGTGGCCTGGGTGCCATGGAGCAGGGTGGGTGGATCATCCACAGGGAAGGCTTCCAGTGGGTGGGTTTCTAGGCACACAGAGCAGCTCCTGGCATGGGCACTGGTGCTGGCCTCAGGATTACTATACAAATTCTTCCTGATGCTGGCCTCAGGATTACTATACAAATTCTTCCTGATGTTTATGGCCTGCCAGTGTGAAGGATTGCTTTACACACAAGCAGTATTTGATGAAGATGAGCCAAAATAATGAACTATCTTGGGGAAAGGTCACAGACAAATATTGTGTTTAAAATACATCTTTGCCAAAGAAATCCAAGGCCCGGCACAGTCTGGAGCGGATTTTCCACAAAATCCCAGCATAGGCCTTCCTTGGCTCCTTCTGCTTCACTGCCCCTCCCAACAAGCTCATCGCTTTCCTCCTCTCCCATGCTGACTGATAGCCCTGGTATTTGTTGGGGTCTGCTGAGAAAGGATCAGAAGAGTGGGCCCAGTCCTCCTGCCCAAGAGGAGGCCTCTGCAGGCCTGGTTCCAGAGCACTCCATTTCTGCTCCAGGGGATCCCGGGCACACCAGTGGCTGTGTCCGGGAGCTGCTGCACTGCAGAGCACAGCCCTAAGGAGGGAAGGGATGAAAAACGATCTAATTGCAAGGAGTTTGCTTGAAACTCGTGTGCCAAGAGTATGAGCTGTGGAAAAACCATCTTGAACACGTTTGTCCAACTGGGTCTGCAACCTAATCAGTACTTGTCACACTGAAAAAGAACATCCTTGCTATCGGGTGAAATTAAGCAGTGAGAGTAATCTATCCTCCCTCTGCTCTGTAGTGCTGCATTCTGGGTCACTGAGCTTATTAGAATGACTTTCATTTATTTAGAGCAGATAGTGAGGACAAGGGAAAGCAGTGCTGTAATGCTAAAGGATGTCCATCTCCATGTGTTACCCTTTCCAGAGTAAGGAACTCCCACTTTCCCACTGAAATACCTTTTCAGGTGTTTGAAATCATGTTGGTACTGTATTACTCCATTGTTCTTTTCCCAGTGTTTATTATTTGCCTTCAGGATATTCACTGAGGGTCAAAATTAGGAGCAGATGTTGCCCTACTGTTGAGCTGCAGCTGTAGGGACGGGTGAGCCCAGCAACCTGGCATGGGCCCAATGCCCGCTCTGTCCCAGCAGTGCACTGTGCATAAACCCTGTCTGAGCTGGGGATTGGAAATGCTCCCCACATTTTCACAGGGACCATTAGTTTTGAAAGCTGGGAGGCTACAGAAAAGAACCTATGCAGATCGTGCTACCATAGCCAAGTCTTTTTTTCCAGCATTTTGATATAGCATATATACCTTTAAAGTCTTGTCTCATTATGCTCATTCCAGAACTATTTGCGTGGAGAGGCTTTGATTCTGCATGACTGCATAAACTCTTGGCACGACATTCCTTTTCTTCTTTTCCAAATCATTGTTGTACATGGAATTAATGCTGAATCTTAAATTACCCTACATATTTGTCTGACAATTCTGTACTGTGTTTTGATCTAAACATGCCTTAATGTCAAACTTTTTTTGCTGTTTTCAGTCCACTTGTTAAATTCTTTCTGTTTGGAAAATTACACATGAACACTGAAGAGAAGATACATAATTATTTTAAAGATAGAAGTGATTTAAAAAAGAAGAGTACTGAAGCTGAACACATATGTCAGAGCCAATGCTCTGGAAATTTCACAAGCTGTTATTATTAGTTATTCGATTAAAATAAATTAAAATACGCTCCCAAAATTCTCTAGCACATGGATATCTAGAACAGATTTATTTCAATGAATTCCTACAGCAAAAGCATTTAGTAACTGAGGTTAGCAAACAGCAGGTTAAAAATACATATTCACCTGTTTGACTGTAGATAACTCACCTCCTCCTTGAGAGTATTTAAAAGAAGCAAAACCTCAAAGTGCCCAGGAGTTCCATGAGCACAAGAGAAACTTTCAGGCACTTCAGTTCAGCCCACTTTAATTACATGCAGGCTGCTTCAGCTGTCTGATGTCTGTTTCATTACTTAATGCTCACACCTCCCACGAAGTCTTTTTCTCCTCAAAACCAGCAGAATACACCAGAGGCATTAATGATGTTCCAGAGATCAGAGAAAAATCGGGATTGGGATGAAGGGAACTGTAATCATGGTAATAAACCATCTAAGATTTTCACTGGTTTGCACGGTGACTAGCTGCAAAGCTGAGCTGTGCTCATCCTAAGTACGTGATCATGGGTGTTTGACTTTAATGTGGTTTCTAAGACCTTTGCAGAAATCTGCTATTGCCTTCAGGAGGCCAAGTGCACATCACTGCTGTAGGTAGTCATGGAAAACATACAGAGATACTTGGAAGTTAGTGAAGGGAAAACCAGTGTGGGGGAAAAAAAATTCTCAATGCTCAAAGGACAGTAAAAGCTATGGTGACTCATCTACCTTAGTGCTTAGTGTCAGTCCCTCCTGAAATGGAGGTTCATTGAAGCAGTAAAGAATTATTAGATTTTTTAAAGCCAGTAAGTGTTAGCATTTATTTGTATGTGATCTTTTGGTAATTTGGTGGAGCTGAATGATTGAGAAAAATATTCTAGAGTCTCTTGTATCTGCGGTAATGCAAGAACATTACTGTTCTATTCCTCGTCTCATCTGTAAAAAGCAATATATGAAAGGAATACTGTATGAACTTTGTATTTGGAAGAGAACTGTGACTGTTTATTGTAATAAACCTGTTTTCCTGTGTCCTAAATAGTTATTTCTGAGTAACCCATGAAATCCAATTACTTGTAATTACACAAAAATGTAAGTATATGTTCTGCTTTCTTTCTTGTGACGATCAAAAGAGGAATTCCTGTTCCTACCGTATTACCTAAGTCGCATTAACATACTTACCATGAGCATACATTTTAGTACGTGTGAAATACTTAACCACCTTTGTTTTGTTTTGTTTGGATAAAATGCTGTACAAATGGAATATGTATCCAGAAAAATATTTTACTGGGGAAAATAGTACAGGGGCTTGGGTAGCAATACAAACAAATGGAATGGAATCAATGGGTTGCCTGACTCTTTTCAGCATATCATTTAATACCTTCACTTCTGAATGACTACACAGTGTTTTGCAATCAAAATGCATCACACAAAAGAACTTAAAGCAAATATAATTATACATTCACTGTATTATCTTTAACTTTATTGCACTAAAAAGCACATTCCTTCTTCATTCTAGCCTAAAGAAAACTGATTCTTTACAACCCAAACATACTTTTCAGTAACAGATCTAAATGAGTCTTCTTATCCCACCTAGTAATTGGGTTTAGAATTCCACAGTATTTATTGCATACTTTTATTATTCTAGTTCTTAATTTAATTTGAGGTCAGCAGGAAATTCCCAGCACTAATTGGTGCTCTCAGAATCTCAGGAGCATGGTTTAAATGAGAAAATCCAGCTACCCTTTTTTTGAAAAACAATCTTACATGCTGGAAATGTGAGGTAAAACTTACATAGTATCACATTTTTTATAGGAAAAATTAAGGTGATGATTGTTTAAGCCATATTGGTTTTGCATTTTCTAGATGAAGACTATTGTAATATGCATATTAGTGAACTTTTTCATGACTGATAAAACTTTTCACTGCCATTTTGGACGTCAGAGAACCTTCCAATGAGTTTATGTTATTCAGACAGGAGGCTGTTCTATCACCTTGCCTGTGCTAAGCTCTCTGATTTGGAGGGATGGTTTTTCTTAATGAGATCCTGCTAGCATTTTTAGAACTTCTTTTGAGGACACTTTTTTAGAGAAAGAAATTTAGGCATACAATTAAGGTTCATTTCTGACCTTTGCTCTCATGCACTCACCAAAATTGGCTGCTTTCAAACTTCTGCATTTCTCTCCCTTTCCCAACAGCACTGCTTCAGTTTAAGTAAAGCAGTAACCATTTCATGTGCCCTCTTGTCACATGCAAAACTTTCTCTTACTCTTATTGTAAAATAACAATAATTACTGTATGTAGATTAATATCAGATTTCACACACCAATATCCTTAGAAACAGTATTTTCATTCAGGATCATTTTATACACTCTATGTATTCTTGTGTTTCTTTACCATGGGACATTTCATATGAGAAATAACAGTGGCACAATGCAGGAAAAGTGAAGGGGGCAGACTATGTTTATGTACGATTGTATCAAGCTCATTTTTTGTAATTGAAAACTGACATTTATGCAAAAATGTCAGAGTGTGGGAGAGGGAAACAGGAGAGCATTTATGTGTGTAATTATCCACCCAAAAGCACAAGGAGTTCATTTTAACTTATGTTTGTATTATGTAAATTGCCATCAATGGAAATGAGAAGCTTACAAGACAAATACAGACCAATCCATGTTGTTCATAACTCCCTCAGGACTTGTCCACTCTTAATACTTGTATCAGCAAAGTTTAGCCAGCAGCAGTAGTGCATCAAAGCAGAGCATGCACAGAAGATGTGTTTTACAGCTGTGCCAACTTCACAGAATTAGCAGCCTCCTTTAAAAAGATTCTCTTCTTTGGAGGAGATGTAACACTGTCAGCTTCAATATTTATGAAAATGTTCTGAAATGAACAAACCAGATTTGCCAGAATTCTGAAAAAATTGAGTATTTCCACTCCTAAAAAATAATAAAACAGCAAGGAATAATAATGAAAAATAATAAAGGCAGCAAATTTGATTAGTAAAGTGTATTCTGAATATAACTTGCTAACTTTGAGTATAATATCATTAACTTAGGTTGTGATTGCTTCATACAGCACTAGCACAATTAATTTTTCCTGCAGCTGTGATAAGAATTATTAACTGGGATAAATCAGCAGAATTCTGTAACCTCCATTGTAACTGCCTTTTCTGTGAGCAAGGAATCCAGCCAGAATCAGATGTGTTTAGGAATTTTACTTTACATAAAACAAATGGAATGAAATGCAAAAATACTTTTATTGGACCTAGGGCCCATCCTTTTATTCAGAATTCTCTAATACATATTCAACCTTTAATCCTCAAGTGGCTGTAAACAACCACAAGGCTCCAACAGAACTCCAGCAGAGCAGTGTCACGCCAAAAATGGGAAAGTACTCAAGTCCCATTGAAATCTTTTGCCAAAAGTCTCTAAGTCTTGGTTTTGTGTATGCATTTATTTCATTAAGTGGACTGGGATATTTGCATAGGTCAAAGGTTTTCTTTTTGGAATCATGTGCTAGTTATTACTTTATTATTTCTCCATCTTGTTTGTTCTCTCCTCACTCTTCCCTTCTTTCTGCCCCTTCATTTGCTTACCTATCTCTTCTTTATAGTCTTAATAACTTCTCCCTCTCTTGTATTTACCTCTTTTTTCATCAGACCAACACTTCTGCTCTTCAATAAAGTTGTGAGAGGAAAACCTCAATCTATCTTAAAGACATGGACTAGTTGATGAAGAGACTGTATGACTACTGTTGTTACAGCAAGTGGACGTGACAGCTTTCTGTCTTGCATGGTGTTCAACTTAATAGTATTTCCCAGATTTTGCTTCTGAAAGATTTTGTAGAATGCCTGTTTATTTGCAGTCCCTGTGCTACAACATGAGTTCACCTCCTTTAATTTCCTTCTTCAGCTGCTTTCTTGTTCTCCCAAGGCTTTGAGAAGAGCACTGGATATACTTTTGTTCCATATGATAATATTTACTGTTGTCTATCTTCTCCATCTCTTCCCAGCTGTACATACTAGCTATTCACATCCATTTCCTCAGTAGCCACTAACTGGTATGGCTTCCTAAAAATTACTTCTCAAGTTTCTCAGTGTCAGCAGCTCCTCCCTACCTTGTAGCCTTCTTAATTGATTTTCTATTTGCATTTCTTGCCTAAGAAATTACTCCCACAATCTTCATTGTTCTGATCCTTTCATTACAGAAAAAACTAACGTGTTTTTTTCTTCATTTCCAGAAGCCTGTATGTACAGTCATGACTGGAATATACATACAGTCAGCATGACTGGAATTTTCTAGTCTATATTGTGCTAAGGAAAGCAAAACAAATGCTGTGGCAGTTACATGATATTTGGATATGTGGAACTTCTATCCAACTTGCTCCACCATGGCCTGCCTGGACTTAGTTTCCTATTCCCAAGGCAGCATTCTTTACCTGGGACCAATTTTTACATCCTTCATAGGCCAGTCCTTCTCTGAAGGTCCAGAGATAAAACTGTTTCATTCAACTCCTGTGGGAGATGAAGATCTGCAGTATTTGGTGGTGGATGAACACTCCCTTTGCATTGTGGCAGAAGAAGTTGTAAGAAAAATAAGATAATATTCTTCTGAAAATAATATATCCAACATTCTTTCATTATTTATTTATTCCATTTACATGCCTTATTCCTTTTTTATAGCTTCAAGTTGATTATTTTGATCCATCTAAAGTAAAATGCTTTCCATATTGAACAAGGAGAGATGCAGAGAATGTTTTCTATATGGGATGGAACAGAAGCCATCTAATCTCCTCTAAAGAGCAGTTACATATGGCTGAGAAGGCATAATTTTCCATGTTGTCAAGAAGAGTAAGAAGGAGAGCTGTATAGTAGCTCTGGCATATTGATTTTCATTTTTATTGCCTAAAGAAAAGCTTCAACTTTCCAGTAAATCTAGGTTTTTCAGAAAATCAACAGCTAACAGTGGCTAGAGCCTCTTATTTTGCATCGCTATATTCCCATAATTTGACTTCTCAGGAAAACCATCTAATACCACCTCAGAAACTGAAAAACTGATTCCAACTACAACAAATAATATACTTTGAAAAGAGTAATGTTAAGGATATTGGTCAGACCACGGGAAACCTAATTTAGATTATAAACCCTGTTTTTCACCCTACTCACCACACACATTCATATTATTTACCTTCAGAGCTGGTCTACCCCAAAGACCATGGGTAGAGAGCACAAAGTCATTCTCTGAAGCCTGCGAGGTTGAGGAGGAGGCTTTCTGTGGAACTTAACTATCAGTGTAGGACAATCTTTAGATAAGTGATGGCAAGACAGCTTTGACTTGTTTGCTGAAATGCTGAGATATTCAAGAGTTTTCCCTGAGAAACTCACCAAGTTGATGGGAAGTGAGGAATGATAAAAATCCAGGTGTGGGAGGAGGAGAAGCAAGGAATATAAAGGAGTGTTTCCCAGTTAGCATATGAGGGGGAGTAAACTCTCATATTTTCTGGGACATTGGTTTTTAAACTAGCTCTTGAACTTTCTGGCATAGTCACTGTCTGAAAAGTACAAATGGAGGCAACTGAGAAGAACTATCAGGAAGTCACAGTGATCTGCAGGAGTGCTGCTGGATTTTAGGAGCAGAGAATTTTAAAATGCCCAGAGCAACACTGCAAGCCAGACTCCTTCACCTGAGAACAAAAAGAATGCTGTCACTTGTGTAGCTCTTCACATTTAACAGCATTTTAGTCAGGGAGAACAATATTTATTGGCTGATATCCTTTTCTCAGGATTTCTGACACAAGGAGTCTGTGAGATTGGCCACCCGAATGCATATGTGCAGTCAACATATAGGCCCTTGATTAGACACTCAGGTGAAACAGTTCTGGATTTCACCTGAGCCTTCTCCACAAAAGCATGTCAGCCTCAGAAACCTCACTGTCTATAGTGAAGTGACTTCAGTAAGTCCTTCTATGATCAGGCATCTAACATATAAGTGCATATGAAGCAAAGGTATGGGATTGAATTCCTCCATGTGGAAAAAATGGTACCCATTGACATTCATCGACTCTTGTTGAACATTGGTGGAGACACACTGTGGATGTGAACACAATGAGGGGTGAGTGCTGCATTTCAGCAGTGGCAGCAGTGGGTCACCTCTGCTGGCACAGATTGTTATGAGCACGGCATGCAGTCTCTTGTCCATCGCTGATGATAGTGCACAGCTAATGGTGGTGACTGTGTTGAAAAACTATTTTATAGCTGAGAATTTATCAAACAGTGTATTGTGCTCTTTGCATTTGTTGTAGTTTCCATGGAAATAAATAGGAGGTATTACTTTTAGCATTACACATCTCATCTAGCATATTTAATATTTAGGCTATAGTGTATTGACGTATATATAAATGCACATATACACAGAAATCTACTTATTAGTAAGTAGATTGAAACATAAATGTACAGTTGAATTGCAAGCAATATAGCTCATACAGTAAATATGGCATGGAAAAGAGCACAACCATATCCTGGTAATTTATTTTTTTCTCCAGAGTTAGGAAAAGATGTCTATGCAGATCTAAAATAATGAACAGCCTGAGAAGTACAGTGTAATTCAACATGTGAATTTCTTAAAAAGTAGTTTATGAATATCCATATATCAGGATTTATCTCCAAATTGTCTCCTGGTTTTTAAGGGGACCAATTCAAGGTTTCTGCTAACGGTAAAGAAAGAACTGAAGAAGTATACAGTCATTTTCTTTAATAAAATGATGACACCTAAATCAGTGTTTTTTTTCAGATGGAGTGGTTGTTACTCTTACTCACACTGACTTATGCATATCATTAGGATAGGTCAAACAAAATCTAAAGATATTTTAAATGCCTCCTTCATAACAGCATACCCATTTGTTCATCAACTACTAGTGGGAAGGTGTTTGAGAGAACTGTGCCAGCAAACCCGTTTGTATTAAAATACACACATCTTTGTCAGCTGAGCTTCCCCACTGATTTCACTGCAAATTCAGTATTTACTGCGCTTTCTGCACTAGAATGAACATCATCTTTCTAGATAACATGGCTGACAAAAAAGACCCTGTATAGTAAGCCACAAATCAACACATTCTTTACAAAATCAGCCACCATGCAAAACACTCCAGGAAAAAGTCTTTAAAAATGCCGTGCAACTAAAAGGCTGTGCTTTTGAAACTCACAACACAATACCATCCATGAATCTAATGATGCAAGAAGAAAACCCTCACTGACAGTATGCTTTTGTATATTCCATACATTTTGATCCTGGTATATGTATATATAAGCATTAAATTATTACAGCATCTACTAAAGAACAATTGTGAAGAATTCTTCTGTGTACTGTTTTCCACCTCTCTTTTCAAACAATGCTTCCAGTATTGAATTAATTCATAACCCAAAGCAAATTGCCCTTGTACTAACAAATGCTCATCAGAACAAAATCTTGCCAGCACAGCAAATGCAAAATTCATGAATGCCATCACATTTAACATAATTGATGTCAATGCCCCAAAGAATTATTAATTTCTACACATCTTGTTTCTCTGCTTTTTAAAATGTGATATATTACATCAAACACATTAAATGCCCTCATGAGAGTTAGGTGTGTGAAGTTAATTGACCATTATTCATTAAAATGAACTACAGAGATACCTGATTGTGAACAAAATGCATCGAATTATAAGAGAATATTTTAAAAATAAAGAATAAATTCCATCTTTTCAATGGGTCAGATCCTCATGGGAGACCTACAAATGATTTTCATTAAATGATCCTGGGAACTAAACTCGCAACAATGGATAAACGAATTGTAGGCTCAGATGTGACACTGTTTTTAAAGCTGACCATTTTCTTCCTGATTCATCCCTGTACATTCATGTAGCAACTGTTTTCTCTCCCATGGCTTAATTGATTAAAATGTTTTATTATACTAAGAACAATCACATCTAACTTGTATTTAGTTCGGATTTCGCTACTTGTCAGATCTAAGTAATGAATGTCAGTCAAGTCCGAATGCTTGGTTTTTTCTCTTGTTCAGTCAGTTCTTCTAATTAAAGATTATTACCTCTCCCACAAAACTTGTCTCACTAGTATCACAGTATAATAGCTAGAACGTCACAACTACACTCTCAAAATGCACAGGAGTTAGATAAACTTTTAACTGATACACTTATTCTCCCACTTTTGCAGAAAACAGGAGGGGTTTGGGAGGAAGAGGGAAATACAGTACATTTTGACTTTATGCAGGCAACTGTAAGATTGAAAAGCAGTGCACTGAGGGCCTCATTACAACTGTAGTTTATAGTGGATGTTTTTCCTTGAATCTAAAAGCTTCTATGCCACCTGCCTATAGATCTAAGGGGATTTGTCTCATCAACAGAAAAGAACAAGGCTATTTTTATTTCTATGACATTTTTTTTCAGTGCAAATTCAAAGGGTCAACTTCTCCCCAAAGTTGTGTGTTTGCTTAATTTCATTATGAACTAATTACGACATTATAAAATATGTTCATGAAAATACATTGAGTTGCTGCTGTCATGATGCTCAGTTGTAGTCTCTGCTCACTTGTTAGTATCATGGTTAATCGAAGTCTATGCACTTTCTCAACCTAAGCTTAACTAAGTAAAATATTTTAAATATATTATTTATATAAATCATATAAAAAAATAATTACAGCTCTAGAGTGAAGCGTTCTTCTCGAAGCACTTGGCAAATTGACTTCCTCTATTGAGAAAGTAGGTATAGAAATGAGTTGATCCATAACTTTTTCACCTTTGTGGCCTGGAAAGTCAGTACTTCCTTATTGACGTGTAGCATATTAGTCATGTCTGCAAGGTAAGATTTGTGTTAAAATCCTTCCTTCTGATGGAGAAAATTAGGAGATGAAACTTATGGCTTAGAACATTTAAATTATTACATCAGTTTCACTGTTTGCAACTATCATCCCTGAGAACTAAGGACAAAGAAAACAAAAAAATTGTTTATTTTAGATATTAAAAAGCATCTCCAAAACTGTTCCTCCCTGTATGGGAACTGTTGAATCACAGCCTGAACCACTGATTGGTCACCTGAGGTGAGCACCAAGTCAGCCATGGGGGCACAGGTGAAGGCGATGTACCTGTGTGAGTGGAAGGGGTGGAGCCTGGTTCCACCTCTCCCAAACCCCATTTAAGGGCTGACCACCACCAGGGAAGGATCTCTTCTTGGAGATTCCTCCCATGTGGAGTCCCCTCCAAGCCTTGTCAGCCTGAAGGTGAGCCATCTTCTCTTTTGTATTATTTGTATACTGTTTATATAGCACTACTTAAAATATACCATCCCCTATACTATCTCTTTGCAGAGTACCATCCTTGGGAGTTATTTACCCCACACTCCCACAGGAACCTTTAAAAAGCCTACAGTTCTTTTCAGTTATGCTAGTCACACAAAGACAATGTTTTATATTTGCTATAACTTGTTTCAAACATGACAGTCTATAAGAAACCAAGCTTTAAATGTAATTGAGCCAACACTAAATCCAGGTATTTCCATATCTTTCTATTTGTTGATATATGATTGAGTTTGTTGATAGAAAGCAAGGTGAACTGACAGATGAGGAAAATGTAAGGATTGTGCATATATATATAATAGTGTTGCTAAAACTGAACAGATTTGGATTGTCAGTGTTAGCTCTTCATAAGAAAACTTGAAGGTCAAAATAGAGGTGAAGATGTAAAATAAATGCAACTCATCCCACAGTTACAGAAATTGGGAATTATTAATTGGTTAGCATGACAGGTATCATAATCATAATATGCCTAAATAGAACAATTATGGACTGATATTTTTTATACATTTATAATGTCTAGTTACGTATCAACTGTTCATCAGCTTGGTACTCCAGAATTCATTCCCATGGGTTTTCATTAGCTTAAAAACACTAGCATTGTTAATTTTAAGCAAACATGGCACAGAAATTCTTTCCTACCAGTGAAGAGAAAGGAATGATCATTTTCCTGCAGGATACTGCACTACAGGCTTTTGAAGAGCAATTTAACTACCACAGAGATATCATGGAGTTACTACACAGCTAGCTCAGTTGATTTATGATGGAATACCTACTTCTGGTCTGATAGGAACCCCTGCACACAAATACCCTCAGCAACATTAATTGTTACACTTTTTGGATTCAAAAATCTTTCTAAGGGCAGTAGTTAAGAGTTCATATGAAAAATACTGATCAAATGCTCATTTAAGCACATTTTTGATAACTTCATGTTTAACTCTGTCTTTAGCATGGCCAGGAGCAGTTCTGCAAGAGCTTGTGAGTGAGGGATTGATGGCTACAATCCACAGAGATCCCTGTCCTCACATGGCATGGCTGCAGTTTTCATTCCTTTCTGCTTGTTTTGACCAGCACAGGATTTATGTGAGGGCATCAGCTGTCAAAACAGGATCTTAAGCTAAGAGGCTGCAGCATAGCTTAAAGTCAGTGCTAAGGAGACTGTCCAGGAGCAAAGCAGTCCATATCAGGGAAGAGTAAAGGTGCCTTAACTTCACCTTTTTGTCTTTTCTTCTCCTTCTGAAACGCCATGCCAAGTGCTCCTCAGCCAGAATTCAGGAGCTCACCCATGGTAACCAAGGAAGAGAAATACAAACAAAAAGTCACAATTAAATGTTTAAAAATAACTCTGAAACATTCCTAACCATTTCTGGAACACAGTATATACAAAATAGGTTGTGGTGTTACAAAGGTTTCCTATTGCTACTTGCATAATACTGTAGAACTTACTTACATAATACATTTGTGTTCACTCCTGTATTAGATATTTTACTATTTGAAAACTATTTTACTATTTGAAAATAGAGCCCAGTACAGAGAACACTTATTTGTATGGTATAACAGAATATTTAGTTAGTGTCAGTTTTTCATTGTTTCAACTTTAAACTGTACAGAGATGATTTAATTAGCTTCTCTTTTATAATATAGGAGGGAAGGCATTATACATCAAGGAATTCATTACAACATACTTCTGGCCTTAAGTGCCAGTGAATTACACTGTTTTTTGTTTGTTTGTTTCCCAAATGATTTCACTAGCATAATTATGGTATAATCTAGTTTTTAGTCAGATCAATCAAAACCTGCTACTTTGAATGGATCATGGACAAATATACATTACAGCATATCCCTAAAATAAATGGCAAAACTTCAATACACACTTATTATAGAAGAGGCTACTAGTTTTCTCTTTGTCTTTTGGGCAATTATGACTTCCAGTAATTATTATTTTGTTTGTATTGCAAAGATGTCCAGTAGTCCCAGTTCAGATCAAGTTAAGATCCACCATTCCAGTACCTCAGCATTTAATGAGAAGTGTTTACCCTGGAGTCCTTTCAGCCTGAACAGAAAAGACATGAATGTAGAAAACAACATTAGAAAGAGCAGGGAAAACCAACAGTAAATGTTCTGAACAACTACATATGTGTTGCTTAGCCCATTTAAACTCTCAGAAGATAGAGATTTAGAGAGGACTTTAGTTTACTCAGTGTTTATTCATATTGCCCAAAAACAGAAACTTCAATGAGAGGTTTGGACTTTGTGTCTAACGTGAAGTTGCATATAAAGAATTTGTTTAAACTTTCACTGGGATCACTTGCACGGTATCACTTGAAAGACTCATTATGTAACTCTATATTTTGTACTTTGTGCACTTAATCTGTAATTACAGGGTAACTGGGATAACATCTCTGGGAATTAATGTTGCTGGGGACTCTGTTGAAGCTGTAATCTAAATACCGTCTTGGTATTTATAGCACTTCTAAATCCCAGGGATAACTCCTGGTATTTTCTCAGTTTGCATAGATACTTGTATCTTGTCTGTGCAATATGTCTTCGTGAGCTGTGGTCCAGCTATCTATAGCTTCAGTAATCTTTGACTAGACTTTTATTTTTGATGGCTAAACTGTAAGTGAAATGGTGCCTTACACTGAAATTAATGTTACAGCTATGGCAGATCCATCTTGGGAACAATAGTTGCTATAAATTTCCCACACCCATCTGCTACCCAGCTGCATTGGTAAATGCATTGGGCAATTTGCAGCAAACTTTGCCAAAGAACAATTTCACACCAATAAAAGCTACAGCATTCTCATGCATAACACAGGTGCCCTGAAGAGTTCACAAGGGAGGACATCAGTCACAGAGAGGCATTATGAAAGGATACATTATTTGTTACTTGATCAATCAGAATGACCAATTGTTCATGAGATAAAATACTAGTAATTTTATTAAAACCCCAGTATAGTCCATTATGGTGAGAAATTCTAAATCCGTTGTCACTGCTTTTAACTGTAGTAGCAGAAGCTCCAAACCTTGGTCTTAGTCCACAGTGGACTTATTTGAAGTGAAGTATCTAAACAAAAACACCAACAAAGTGTTTTTGTTGTTGTTGTTTGTTTTTTGTTGTTTTTTTTCTTCTTTCTGTTTAACAGAAGGTGATTTAATGTTTTGTGAAATATGTATCCAATCTTATTTTTTACAAACTCTGATGTAATTCAGTTTAATTATTTCAGTTTAATTATTTAAATCCAGGCACAGCTGTAGTACCCAAAGAGGATTGTATGCTCTGTAAAGATGGAGAGAGAATTCATAAAATAGTAGAGAAACAATCAGTGAATATTATTACCCTTGTAGAAACTCATGCTTGTTTTCTATATCTGGATACAAATTAGATTCTTGAATGTGCAACTCCCACACAGAGCCCAGAAGTTTTAAATAAGTAACAGTAATGTTGAACATAGTGGGCTTATATAAATATGACCAGCTGTATGTTTTGCAGCTGAACTGAGGCATTTCTGTTGAAAGCTCCATCAGAAACTGAATGAAGCAATTAACGACCCCGAATGGAAGACCACTAAAGTTACTTTCAGTGAGCAGCAAGAGTTTAAAAGCCTCTTCGCTTCTTATGAAAGCTAACAGTTAGACACGGGTCAGTGCTAAACTGACATCTGTCTTCCACTACTGGTCACTGGCTCACGTAATTTGGATTTTTTTAGTATTTTGTCCATTTCTCAGTGAACAGGTATTATTACAAAATACAGCTGAGCTGGTGGCAGTCCAGCAGAGAAGCCCAGGATTAAACAGGCTCAGAAGCAGAAGCATCTCTGTCCTCAGGCATGGTCCCCGCAGATAACAATTAAGGAGCATAAGGTGAGCAGCAGGAACATCCCTCCCTGCTGCCAGCGGAGCACTCTGCCTGGTGGCAGAGCAGAACCGTAGCTCCAGGACTGCTGCAGCAGCATATTGTGTACACCGTGGGTTATCAAACACCTTACTAACAGTGGGGAAATTAAATAGAAAAACATTCCCATCAGCATACTGGCGAGACTTAGCAAACAGGAGTGAATGATGTACGAGCTACTGCAAAGCTGCTGGCTGCTTTTCCAGCCTAGTTGTACATCACTAGCAGTTGTGGTTGACAGCATTTCAGCTGTGTTGTTGTTCTGGGGGCTGACACACCTAGAAATACACCTGCCCTGCAGGCCCCTGAACACAGGCTGCGTGTGCATGGCACAGCATGGCAGGCCTGCGGCTCTCCCACTACGTTTCTCTCCCTGCGCAGGTCACTGGGCGCTGCGGGCACAGCAAAGGGCCCTCGGCCAGCACCGCCATGCATGCCAAACAGCCAATGCTTGATTCGTGATCAATATTTTCACCATTTCGAGCTAATATCTGCCATTATTAACTTAGGAAGTCGAGCTGCTTACGCCCAAGAAAACACTTGCCAGTCGAGACTGAATTTGTCTTAACGACTTGATGGATTCCTCAGGAGGAGAACGAGGCCCATCTTCTCCAGTGCTTTCGCGGCTCTCCCTTATCTCTATGTCGTTCCCGACAGACGAAGGCCACCCGGCCCGGCTCACTGACAGGACCCACTCACTCCACCCGGCCCCTCCCGAGCCCAAACAGGGCCTCCCCACCCCCACCTTGTCCCATTCCTCTGCAGCGCGCTCCCGCCCCCCGCGGGGCGCCATTGGCCGCTCGCCCCGTCCGTCAGAGCGCCCCCGGCCCGGGATTTGCTGCGCCGCCGCCTCCCGCTTTCAGCCCCGCGCCGGCGCGGGAGAGGGGCGGCGGCGGGCGAATTGCGCACCCCTCCCCCAACGCGGCCCGGTGTGGGCGCTCCCGCCGCGCCCCGCCCCTCTCCGCCACCTCCCGAGGCTCCGGCCCCGCTCCCGCCCCGCCCCCGTCGTGCCACCCCCGGCCTGGGCGGCGGCGCCGGCAGCCGCAGGGGCGCGGCGCGGCGGCTTCGGTCTAGTACGATCCTCCTTCGTGTCCCTACCACCACCCCCCGGGGCGTTCCCGCGGCTTCGTCGCCGCCGAGGCCGGGGAGGGGCGGGAGGCCGGAACGGAGAAGGGGGAAGTGTGCGAGAGGAGGCGGGGAGAGAGGGCGGCGGCGAGCGGGCAGGCAGGTGAGGTGTGCGGTCCTGCGCCCCGGGGAGGGGGAGCGGCGGGGCGGCCCGGGCTGAGGCGGCGGGCGGGGGCTGCAGGACGGAGCGGGGGCGCCGTCGGTGAGGGGCGGTCGCGGGGCCGCGCGCAGCGGGGCTGCTGTGGGTCAGAACGCGGCGCCGAGAGGAGTCCTCCCGCACACACGCACACACACAGACGCGCGCGCGCCCGCGCACACGGCGCGCTGCAGCCGCCGCCCCCGACTCGTCGAAAGCTGTTGGCTTTTTTTTTTTTTTCCCCGTCCCTTCTTCCCTTCTTTCCCTCCCATTTCTCCTCGTTCAGCGGTCGGAACGCCCGATTGGATTTAATACGTTTCCTCGGGGTCGGGAGAAACTCGCGGCCGCCGGAGCCGGTTCAGACGCCCGACGCAAGGTGAGCGGCCCCGAGAGGAGCCGGGGCCGGCGGCGGAGGAGCCGTCCCTCCGCCGAGGTGCGGGTTGGCAGGAAGGCGCTCTCTCCCCGTGCCGATATCCTGTTTTCGGCCTGCGCGGCCCCTCGCCCCGCGGCCCTTTGTGCGGCTCCGTCTCGCCGCGCCGCGTGAGCGACGGAGCGGCCGCGCCGCCGGCGGGCGGGGGGGGGGGGGTGGAGGTCTGGGTAGGCGGAAAGTTCCGAGCTCCGCGGGCACAGAAGTTTCTTTGTTCGCAGGAGGTGCCGGGCTGTAGGCGCTCGGCTCGGCTCTGCGCGTCCTGCCCTCGCCGGCGATCACGGCGTAATTAAGTTCTCGGCAGATTAGAAAGTCCCGGAGGAGGTGTAGTCGCTTTTCGTTAATCGGAAGATCCTGGGGCTCTGCGCGCCCCGTGCCCGCCAGCCGGCTCTGCTCCAGCGTGCTAGCAGGAGCCGAGCAGCCCCAGGAAGGAGCCCCCGCCCAGCCCCGGGACGGCCGCCTGCGCTGCCCTTCGCTCTGTGCTTCTCGAGGGCTTCCATGTGAAAGAGGAAAAGCGTGCTGGTGTCTGACCGCTTACCAGCGTGCCGCCGGGCCCCGGCTTAACGCAGCCCCTCTTAATTTTTGCCTTCTGCGTTATTGTTTTTACAAAGCGTCCCATCCGAAGCTGTTGGGGGCCAAACTGAATGAATGTGAAGTTCTGGTGTAAGGTTTTCACACTGCTGCGCAGCTCCTGTCGGGGGAGCTTACTGGTTGCATGTAATGAAAGCAGCGTTTCTTGCCACAGATTCATTCACATGCCTCTGAGAGCAGTTATTGGTCATTGCCTTCGTGACTGGGGACTCTTGCATGAGCTAGAAGCCATAGCCCTGCTTTCTTATCTGGGTTGTGCTGACAGCCCACATCCAGCATGTTTTCCGCTGCAGTGTTTCTGGTTTGTTGTCCCAGATATCCAAGATGTGTTGTTGTTTGTAAGAACTAGACGGTCACTTCTGTGCTCTACTCTGAAACTGTCATGTGTGCAGCTCTTCAGCAGCACATAGTATAACATAGTATAGCACAGAATGAGTGAATCCAGCTGATTGAGCATGAGGACAAATGTTAGCACTAACTGACCTAAAGAAGCTTCTGGTGCTGATAACATATAGATGATTTGGCTTGTAGTTTATGGACTTACCTTTCTTAGAAGCAGAAAGGTTACTCTTAGGTGGCTGAAAGGGTTGGACAAAATAAATGACAGTGAACTTTGGTTTCCTTATATGGCTGGTGCTTGGCAGAAAAGCAAGGAAGACTAAATACAGTAATACTTTCACAAAGAATGGTCACTTTCCAAGGCAGTGTTTTAGCCCCAGAAATGACTTGAGATTCCATGGGTGGGGGGAGAGATATTGTAGCAATGCATGACAAATTTAGTTGTAAACCACTGTGTTATAATGGAGACAATTTTGTTTCTTTTCAGACCTTTTGTGTTTCTTATGATGCACTTGATATTTTTCAGTGCCATGGGGAAGAATAGATCCTTGTAGTGGAGCAGCAACTTTTTACACTGGTGTTTTGTTACCATGGTAGCTGTGGATAAGGCTCTTTTTAATGATGGAAGTAGAATTCAGTACTGCATACAGCTAATGGTTATATCATAGAACACCATTCATATCATTAACATAGTTTAGAAATTATGAAGGAGTGTATTCTTCCTTGAGATCAACCATTTCAACTAAATTAGACTGACACTGGTATTTGTGTTATGAAAAAAATTATGCAAACATACGTGGTAGCTTGCGTTGTTTAGAACAGCATGTTCATAGTAAGTGTTGGTGGCTTGGGGTAACATTCTTTTTACCTGGCTGTTCCTTGCTTATGAGTTACGCTCATGTAAGCATTAGTAATTTTATGTAGGTATGTTTACAGTGAACAAGACAGAAATTACAGCATACAGCGCACTGTGGAATGTGATTATCACGATGACCACTGTATGTTTTTTCAGTGGTCTTAGCTAACTATGAGTATAGTTTTCTTACTAATAAGCCAGACAGTATATGATGTTCGATGTTCTGTAGGATAGGCATTTGCACATCAAAATCATATGGAATTGATGAGGAGATTCCACAGGTGGAGGATAACTCACTGAAACTTGGCTGTTGTAGTAAACTGGTGGTGTCAGGAAACCAAGTTATGGTTTGTCCTTAGCGGAACTGGTTCAGATACCACAGTCATGAGTGAGGAGGGCTGTGCTTGGAGGTTCCTCACTAGAGAAGGCATGCACATGTGTAACAAACTTACCATGTTAGCAGTAGGTTCTAGAAATAGAAGGGGATGGGAGCAGGATTCTTCAGCTTGACTTTCCTGTTGGGGCATAATGAATCATTACCTGTCTGCTTTGGGCTTTTTGTTCTGTTTTTATTCTTCCTGCTTACAAACAAAAAGGAAAATCTTCAAGGGAAAATGTTATGTAAAGATCAAGTGCTTGTCATCTTTCAGAAGGTTTTCCCTAAGGGATATCCTAAAAGAGTGTCTGACGTTTACAAATCGAACCTCTTCCAAATGAGTAATGGGTTAGGCAGACAGGAAAACTACTCCTGTGGATATGAAAGTTGTTTCATTTTGTGAGCATGTAAGTGTTGATGTTGACTATCAGTACAGGTTTAAGTCTGAAATATGTGGAAAATGATTCAAGTACATCATTATTTTACATTTGTTAGCTTTTGAGAAAGCAAACTGTGTCAGACAGCACATTGGAATGGAAGTATTTAAATAACATGTTTAACAGTTATTTTTTAGCTATTTACTGATGTTTTTTTTTCAGGCATAGAAAGTCCACCAATTATGGTAACCTATTAGTTTGCTAGCCTGGAATCTTTCTAGCACCTACAGGGTTCAAAACACTGTAAAAGCTATTTTTCTACAACTTACAAAAGTTGAACTGTTTTGGGGAGTTTTGTGTTATGAATACATGGGGAATATCTGTTTTCTAGTGAAACATGAACAATTCTGTGCTGGCATACTCTGGACCAGTTCTGGTTAAGAAGTACATTTTTGGTGGTAGTGGGAGTAGGAGGCTGGTCAGAGCTTCACACATGAGTTTCCCTCAGTTCAATGCTTTCTTCGTTATGGGGGGTGGCTGCTGTGTGCCTCTGCAGCTTCAAACTGAGAAGGTGGCATGCAGAACCTGCTGTCAACGCAGCTGGCGCACTGTCTCTTGCTGCGTAAACATCACTAAAAATTAGTGTCTGTTGTACTTCAGTAACTATCAATTGTTTGACAGCTTTATTGAGTCTGAGGAGACAGGTGACAGCGTAACTGGACTAGGTGTACTCTTTATTTTCTTTTCTGAGAGATTTTTAGTTAGTAAAAAGATGACTACCAAAATATAGTCTTATCTTTGATTAAAAATTCATTGTTCATGCATTGTGATTATAACCTTGTAAATAGTAGTTTTGAAAGGGAGGATGCTGATTTGGAAGAGATCTATAAATCACCTGTCTTTATAATAAGAATGGGAGATGTGAATATTGATATTATGAAGTTGCTAGTATTTTTATTATATAGTAATCTAATCTTGAGAAAATTCTGCTTTTTTGCAGCTCTTCTTCATCAATTACCTGCTCTTTTTAAATGTTTTTTTCTTCCCTCTGATACTTATATTTCAGTACATGTACTCAGTTTATTACTCTTTGTCTGTATTTTCCATAAAGGTGATGTAGAAGCTTGGTGTTTTGACACTAAATTGTACTTTCTGCCTTAAGGATGCATAATGTTTTTCATTATTGGGAAACAAAGCTAAACAAAGCTGTTTGGTTTCATTAAGGCCAAAATAGAGGTATATTTATGTGGGAAAACTCACCATTGGGATTAGCTTCTTTGGATTAGTTTAAGTTGATGAATAGATTAGTTCTTTTTGTATCTAGAAGTAATTTGTAGATATCTGATACTAACTAATTGTTATCTGAGGATAATATGAACCATCTCTGCTGCTGAGGCTGTCCTGGATGTTGTTGTACTCTTAGAAGGTAGCAGTGCCTCTGGAGATCCTTGAATTTGAATATTTTTATAGTAGGGTAATATATACTCTTCTCCCCTATATATCCACTTCAGCAGGTACTTAGTGGTTTGCTTTACTCTTCTATTTCTTGGCACAACCATGAAAGCATTGTGTAACAAATCCTGTGCACAACTTGAGGAGGTTTATTGAGAAGGAATGGTGTCTTGCTCAGTTCTTTATCTGTCCAGTGACTAGGCGACTAGGCATGAACTTGACCATGAGTGTCCAACCTTTTGCTTGTCTGGACCACACTAAGTGGAGAGGAATTGTCTTGGGCCACATATAAAATATATAATATAGTTAATGTATGCAAGGAACAAAACTTCTAACAAATAATTTTTTATTAAAACAAAAGAGAGCAACAGACGCATAAAACTAATGGGATGTTTGACCCTGTTTTCTTGAAACTAATGTACCAGGCTGGTTCAGTGGCAGTGGTTGCAGTTCTGAGTGAGTTCTCTAGGCCTTCATCAGAGATTTTTGATGGAGTTTTATTCCTCCTTTATCCTTGAAAACAGTTATTCATAAATGTATGTACAGCCAAAAAGTGATGACATAAATAAGGCAGACTTGCTGTCAGTGTATTTATGTTGACTAAAAATGGAATTGCAAATACATACAAATAAAAAAGAAGAATTTTTCAGCAGTCTTTAAAGCTACTTTCAGATTCCTTTATCACAGTGGAAAGCACAGCTGTATATTTTTTGCTGTTCACAGGGCTGTGTTTAGCTAGTGTATCACTATGCATACAATTTGCTGTAGCTTGAGTTAGCACTGCACTGTATTCTCCCTATGCCCTGATTTCCTCCCAGACAGTGCTAATCACACACTGCTGTTTGGCTGTTGTGAGTGATGAGTGTGCACCTGGGGCTGGGCAGGGCCCCTCAGTGTGGCAGAGCTGCCACCATGATGGTGTGGAGCAGGCGGCAGCTGCCGCCTGCTCGTCCTATGCAATTTGGATGTACCTGGTCTAAACCTAAATGATTATTTAATAACAACAACTTCTGTCCTTGTAAGAGCAAAGCTACCTGGAAGATGATAAATGATTCAAAAATGTACAACTTTTTTAGTTTCTTGAATTTTAAATATGATATGAAACATCTTTGTGTCTTTTTAAAATAAAACTGGGTTCTCAGACTCTGTATTACTGAATTCTGCAGGCATAAATCTGTATTATAGATGCAAATAGAAGCAGCTGCTATAAGCAAACTTACAGTTTCTAATTCTCCTACTTAAATGCACATTGGAGGAATAACAAATGGAAGAAGGTCAGTGACCTCGGAGTGATCAGTTCAGAGTTCATGAGGTGTATGAGCAAAACTGAACATTGATATAAACTTATAATGGTCCTACAATGTTGAATTCTCTCTTTGTGTAGCTCAGTATGTACATTCTTGCACTTCTTGTAGCCCCTGTCATGAAACTTGCTAGGGTGGAATAAACAGAGATAAATAATTTACTACTTGAACCATGTCTGTTTGTCTGTTCTGGATTATCAGATTTCCAGTGGGAGAGATTGCAGCTGTGTGAGGGAATTTCTGGGAACAGATAGGGAGGGACAGTTTAAAGTGTTGAGTGTTACATTGTCTTGAAGGTAAAATTCTCTTTTTGAAGCAGGTACCTTCCTGTGGGCTGATTGTGTTTCAGTTGTGTTGGGTGCAAACTTGAGGAGTAGAGGAAGCTCTGAAGTAGTCTGTAAAAGATTTGAATACCTGCATGAAAAGTTTCTAGTGCAATTCTGATTTGTGAAGATTGTATCTTCTATAAAGTGGACAGTGACTTGCTCTCTTCATTCAGACACACTGGGTTATTAATGCTGAATTTAAAATATCTGAAGTTCTGTTAGTTTATATCCCTGGAAGGATGGGTGGAAAAATGATCTATGTTTAAATAGTATCTGAAATGCTGCACCAGATTCTTGTGAATATCAGTTGCAGGTTCAGCAAAAATCAGAATGCTTTTGCTGTGGAAGTACTTTTTAGTGTTTGGATGATGGAAAGCATTTTCAGGCTCATTTGGAATGTTTCTGCTAGGCTGCTGGGAATAAAACATTTTGAGTGCTGCTGCTTTTTCTTTGCATATTTAGTGTAGTCATCTTGGAATTAAATTTTTTGAGGAAGTTGTGATAGTTTTGAAAATGTTGCCAGTTGTCAGCAAAATTAATGTCACTGATAACCAGCATGGCTTCACCAAGGGCAAGTCATGCCTGATAAACTTGGTGGCCTTTATGATGGAGTTAGAGCATCAGTGGATAAAGGAAGAGCAAATGTTGTCATCTACTTGAACTTGCGCAAAGCACAGATACAGACCGGAGAGAATGGCTTGAGAGCAGCCTTGAGGAGAGGAGGATCTGGGGATGTTGGTTGATGAAAGACTCAACACGTGTGCTTGCAGCCCAGAAGGCCCACTGTATCCTGGATTACGTCAAGAGAAGCATGACCAGCAGGTCAGGGGAGGTGATTCTGCCCTTGTGAAATCCCAGCTGGAGTACTGCATCCAGTTCTGGGGCCCCCAACACAAGAAGGATGTGGAGTTATTGGAGTAGGTCCAGAGGATGATGGGGGCTGGAGCATCTCACCTGTGAGGACAGGCTGAGAGAGATGTTGCTTCTTCAGCCTGGAGAAGGCTCCAAGGAGACCTTGTAGCAGCCTTCTGTGGGAAAAGCTGGGGAGGGACTTTTTAGAAGGGGATGTTGTGACAGGATGTAGAGAAATGTTTTTTAACTGGATGATTTAGGCTAAGTATTAGGAAGAAATTCTTTACTGAGAGGTAAAGTACTGTGAGGGTGGTGAGACACTGGAACAAGTGGCTCAGAGACCTTTTGGATGCCCACCCTGGAGGAGTTCAAGGCCGCACTAGATGGGACTTTGTGCAGCTTGGTCTAGTGGGAGGTGTCCCTGCCTATAGCAAGGGGACTAAAACTAGATGTCCTTAAAGGTCCCTTCCAAACCGAAACATTCTATGATTTCATGATTTGTGCAGTTCTGTTTTCATTTACAAGTAGCTCTGAAGATAGGATGCAGATTGATATATGAAATGGAATATCAGAATTCTTAGATAATTATAGTAACGTCAGCTATCACTTCTTTCTCTGTTAATTAATTTATTTTAATAATCTGTATGTGCTTATGCATACTTGTGGTCAAAGGGAAAACTTGGCTAGATAAGCATTTACAAGATCAAGGCATGTATCTTGAATAAAAGTAAGGTGAAAATTATGGTGCAAAAAAAATGTGAGGCCTTCCTGACCTAAATGTTCTACAGCCACTTGTATTCTGTGTGACAGAGTGTAACTTTCAGGTGTTGAATTTACTTAGTTTCCAGTTTCTCCTAATGGGTGGTTGCAGCAAGGGAAGGAGATGGGTGTGCTTACAGCTGTTATATTGCACTCTTGATATGCTACTTGTACATCTCTTTGCAGTGGCAAATGACTGGTAATCTGGAAGGTCAGCTTGGTAGTGAGCTCTTTCTAGGAGAACATACTCATTTTGGGCTTCTCTCATGATCATTTGTGATGTAAACTCTGAAACCATGGGTCTCTTAAATTCTGAGCTGCACTTTCAAATTTCTTTTCTTTGCAGAGTTTATAAATGAGAGAAAATTCCTAAGTTTGCATCTCTGTGATATTCACAGAGTTGTCTAATGTTTGTACCATTTATTTTGACTCTACTAAACTTAAGTAGAATGTATTCTAAGTAACAGAAAATATTCATGAAATTTTAAGTAGATGGACCTTCTGGGGACGAATTTACAGACACAGGGAGTAGAGTGAAGCATGCTAGATAGTAGTTGGAAAAAATGTAGAATTTGATTTTAAGGTAATTTTTGTTGGTACATGTATGGGTGGTGGTTTTTTTTTTTTTTCTTAAAGGTAAAAATTGACTTAAGTGTTGCAAATGGAAAGGGGAGAAAGGTGCTTAAACCTGTGCATTCCCATCCTGTCGGGGAATTTGGCAGGAGGGGGAAATCAATTGGGTCTCTGAATTTGGCAAGCTGTTTGGCTGTAATTCTGATAGATAAGATCGGAAACACTGACATGGGAGAAACTATTGGAGCTTTACTGTTTTTACTATGCTATTGTTTAACTACAGTGCATCATTGGCATCTTATTTTAGATTATTTTTTTTTCTGAAACAATGTTCTGTGTAGGAGAGAGTTTTCTGTGGGTGTTAGAAAATCCTGTTCTTTCAGTGCATTATTCTTAATCTAGACTTCTATACTTTGGATATCTTACCAGAAATTTCATCTAAAAATGAAAATGTGAACAGTGTAATACTAAAAAAGCAAGGCAGACTTAAAATGACCTTTAATAAGCTTAGATGAGACAAATTTACTTTTCCAGGTGTATTTATTTGGGTGAGCTCCTCATCTTTTCAAGCAGCACTTTTGTCTCGCTTCACTGAAGCAAAGCAGAGCTGCTGAGGACTGAGGCATTCCTGTGCACTTTTTGCAGTGGTGCTGTTCCTAGAGAAAGGTGGAGCAGGCAAACGTTTTTGTGGAGTTTTCCTGTTCCATACTGGTAAAAAGGAAGGAGAGGCATTGTCAGGATTTCCAGTGTCGTGTAGTCTTCCATGACACTAGTGTTACTGAATTGGTCATACAGTAGCAGTCTGTGACAACTCATGGGAAAGATTAAGGGCCTGTCAAGGGAGCAAATTAAAACAGGGTTACATGATGGAAGAGAAATGAATCTCCACTCATGGTTACTTGTAGATCTTATTCTTACTTCTCTCTTACTTCTTCTTTATTAAGCGTGGTTACAAATCAACAGACTGAATCTCAGACTTCTAGAAACAACACACTCTCTTCCATCTGTCCCAGGTGGAGTAGTTACCTTCCTGTTGCTACTGAATTCAATTAGGTATTTACTCATTCATAGATTACAAGATATTCAATTTGTGCTAAGTACTAATTGTTTTGAATTTCAGTTTCTGAATTTGAAATATCTGTTGAGGAATGACCTCAGCATGGGAATATTATTAATTCTCTTGAAACTTCTATAAACTCTTTTTTAATAATTGAAAGAACTGAAGGGAGAAGTACCCCTTGGACAGTTCAGATTACTTGAAATTGCAGTTAAGAATTTTCCTGGAATACCTACGTTGTTTTCCTCAGTTCTTTATTTCTAGTCTGAGGAAAAAAAGGGTAATTATGTCAGCAGCAAGTCAGTACAGCTTTGCTCTACATCTTAAATTATTTCTTTGATACCACTGAAGTAACTATTTTTCTCCTGCTAGAATGCACAGGACTTCAAGAAGTTAAGTAGCAGTTTTGAGGCTGTAATTAGAACTGTGATAGGAAGGAAGAATTAATTGTTTAAAATTTTTCTTGAATTTATCAAAGTTGACAACAGAGCTTATTTGTTGCAGAGAACTTGTCCTTCCATGTAGTTGTCTAAATTCCAAGTAATTATTTTTTAATTGTAAACTGTTATTCTTTGCTATCTAAAGAGGCAAAAAATACTTTGGAAACCATTTAAGAACATGTATATATTAAATTTTGTTTTAATATGTGCTTATGTAATCTTAAAAATGCCTGATGCATGAAAAATAAAACAAATAAAACAAATATTGCAGGTTTTTTTTTTTTATTTAATCAGGCTGTTGGCATGAAAGAACACAGCACTACATAAGGAGAAAAATGACTTCACTTATATGCTTAATTACTGTTTTAGGAGTGAAAGGAGACTATAAATTGGCAAAAATAAAATGTGTGTTGTGAGAGTAAAGCTAAATGTGGGACAAGAAAAATAGTGCTTAACCTCATGGGAGACTTCCCATGGTTCAGGCAAAGAAGAGTAATTCTTGTATATCAGAATTGTAACCACTAATTGGTATGGATGAGGCTTGTATGTATGAATGAATTAATATGAAGAAAAAATTAATTTCTGGCATTCTTTTATTTGTCCAGGACAATAGCACTGCTGGGTAGAGTTGAGCTAGTATGTACCGTAATTATTGTGTAAACTAGAGGGAGAGGGCACTTTGAATATGGAAGATACTGTTTTTTATTTTTAATTCTTTCTACTGAAGCAGACTGGCTGCTCCTTACTGAAGCAGTGAAAAAAGTGCTTTAGTGGAATTTTTTTTAAAGCTTCATTGTAAATAGAAACGTGCTGTTTTGCAGTACAGCATTTCATAAAAACAAATGCAAAAGCAAAAAGTAAACTGGCTTGCTGAGATGGGTAGCAGAATAAAACCAGAAATGTTCTTTAACTCAGTGCATTCTAAGAAAAAATGAACTCCTTTTGTACATTCTGTTTCTTTAAGCACTAGGTTTCATTGCGTAGCACTTTATCTTTTGGAATGCATCTATACTTGTGCTTGTAGTAGAATCTTTTCTTTAAAAAAGAGCAGTCCCTAACGGGGTTTGAATATGTGCATCCACAAGCACTCCTGTTTTTCAAACTGTACTCTGTAAATGTGTTTCCGCTTGTATTACTCTTACCACTGACTGAATTGTGTAACCTGTTTAGATCTGGTGCAGTAGTTTTCTGGGCAGCTTATCTGGTTATTAGCTTCAAGGTATTCAGTGTAGTTCTGCCACTCATGTTCCCAATCTCTGATTTCTGGTTCTCAGTCTTTTTTTTTTTATTTTTTTATTTTTTTTTTATTTTTTTTTTAGAGTCCACTATATTCTTCTGACCTCTGTTTGATTGTCCTGATCTGATTTATATCTAGTTCTGATAATTATGTTTTTTGACGTGGGATGCATGTGAAGCAGGACATCAGGTTTTTGTCTTTAACACACAGACTGCACAGAGTAGGAAAAAAGAATACTAACTGGCAGTCTTCTGATGAGAAATATATATATATTTTTCTTTTTCATTAGTTTGTATTGAACTGCTATATGCTGCATGAATTTATCCACAGGCAGTTAGATGGGAAGTCTAGTTAACAGAAGATAACTTTTATACTGAAATACTGCATATTTACAACAGTGCAGCTCGCTTGTTTAAAAACCTTTGCATCTGCTGCAGATGGCTGAGTAGTGTAAGGAGTGGTTTCCTGGCTACATTGTACATGAAGTGCCAAACATGATGAGAGCAGTTCTATGCTGGAATACCAAAATACATTAAATCTGTTCAGGAAGCAATATATATCAAATTAATAAAAATATCACACTCGTGCAAAACAGAGTGTAGTAGCTATGCTATTCAGATCTGTTTCTGGACCCTCACAAATGAAGGGGTTAAAAGGACTTATGTTTATGTACTGAGAATAGTATTAAATATTAATTGTTGGCTTAGCCTTTTGGTATTTTCTTTACCATTCATTTCCCTATGCCTTTACTTTTTCTTTTGATTAACATGTGCTATATATTGAAATGGAAACTTTAAGGCTATCAGTAGGGGTGTTGGATATGGAGAAAGAGTGTTTTCTTTTTTGGATATTTAGGCATGTGCAACGCAAGTCTGCAATTTCAGCAAGTTCTCCAGACAGGAAGTGAAAATATTCACTAATAATTCTCTATATTGTAGGATTTTATAAGTCAGCAAACTTGTGGTGGAGGAGGTCATTTTGTTGTATGTTACTTCCTTGTTCGCATGGTGGTTGGTAGTCACTTTGTTTCAGTTTCTAACTGAGATTTTGTATGTAGATTTTTCCTCCCTTTTAAGTAATTTGAAAACTTTAATTTTGTAACTCTCGTAAACTAACCCAGAGGAACGAAGTGTGTATGCTTAAAGCAGTTTTGCTAGTACTTTCTGAATGTTTTTTTTTTTTTTAATTCTGTCACTAGTCATACAGTTAAATAGTTCACTGAGGTTAATTTTCTACTCGGTATTCTCAGTGTTGTTCTGCCTTGTGATTGCACCCTGAAGGAGGGGGGAATTGAGAGCAGGTATTTTCATAGCTGTGGCAGGCATAGGTTTATTTAAATCAAACATTTAATAATGGGGTAGTTTCATCTAAGGCTTGTCTGTAGCTGAATCCATAATTTTAAGTATTTCTGTATTCTATTTGTGTATTTCTGTGTTTGTAGGTATGCAATATTAGCAGATCTGACTTAGAGTGCAGTCTTGGTAATCTTCTGGATGGAAAAAGGAGATGCTGATGTTTCTGTTTTGAATTCTCTCTTGCTCCTTGAAGTCTTCAACTTTACCATGGTAATGATGTTACCAAGCAAGTGTTCATGTGCTGAGATAAGATGCACGCCCAAAAAGACTTTCTGCAGTTAAACTTCTCTGTGTTTAGATCCACCTCAGTTAGGCTTTTGTGTGCTTTCAGATTTATTCTATCAATCCAACAGTCTTCCCTGATTGTGATGTATTAGTTTGTCAAGTCTCAGCAGTCCTCTTTAGAATAGCTATGAGAAATTCTGTTGAGAGCGTAACAGGAATGAAAAAACTTATCGTCTTTTTCTGCCTTCATTCCTGTCTGCGTGGTGGCTCTTCTCTTCATTATAATCAATAAATGTTGTGTTTCATAAACAAATATTAGTCCTTTTAGGCAAAGGAGGTCCTTTCTTGTTGAAGCATGATACATTCTATCATTTCTACTCGTCTCCCTATATATATCAGTGGATATAACTCTGTCCTATGGCTTCTGAATTATAGAAAGCATCAGAAATAGTAGCATGAAGAAATGTCCCATCAGGTCCATGGTTTACTTCTGTCCTGTTTTGCTTTAACAACTTCAGTTCTCATCGCTTATAGTTCTAATAGGTAAGTAGAACTATGGAGTATTTTTCTTCTTTGGAGTTCACTCCAAATTGTGTGCTAACATGTTATTGGCAGCATTGTACATACAACTTTTCCTATTTATTGTATCTTTCTCTATAAACAACTGAACAATCTTAATGAGTATTTTACACTTTATAAGGTAGTTTGTGACTTAAATGTGCTCTGTGATCTGGTTTATAAAGGCATCTTGATTGCTCTGCTTTGTTTCATGCTTCCTTGTGGCTTCCTTTTGAAAGTATCCCTTCTCCTTAGGCTGTCAAGGGCATTGATTCTATGGAAGTTTTTTCTGTTTCATGTTATCAGCGTTTATGTTAGATGTGCATTTCTTCTGACTTGAATTAGAACTCATGTGCTCTGCAGAGACACTGATTTCATTCATATGAACTATTAGACTTGGTTTACATCTGAACAGCTAAACATTCTCTGGTAGTTGTTTTATTAGAAGGACTTAATGTGGCATAACTTGTTTCACTTTATAAAAATGGAAATGTGTTGCATCATACTCTTAAGTAGTGGGTACTATCTGCTGTAGAGTGGCAGCTTCTGATGCAATAGGACAGATGGCACGGATGCAGTGGCCCAGCTGTGTTTTTCATGTTTTTTTTCTTTTTACAAATCTATTTGGTATTTAAAAATAAAAAAAAGTAGAGGTTTAAGTTTTTTTTAACTTGGTATTAATTTCAGAATTTTCTATGAGTTTGTTTTAACCTTTGTATTATAATTACTCCAAGCCAACTGAAAAGCTAAAATTCTTAGCCAGAAATGTTTATTAATAAAATACTTCCTGGTATTAGTCACTTTTGAATTTTGGAGTTTGCTTTTTGTTTATCCAACCCCTGCAATTCTGTGATTCCGCAATTCTGTGGTTCAGATGAACTTAAGTTTAAAACAAAAAACAAACCAAAATAAAAAAAAACAACCATAGTTTGATATATTAGTGTTAGGGCTAACAGTCACTTCTGTGAAGTGTAGTTTCTTTTCCTCAAGCCTTTTATAAATGTGAAGCATTATTTTATATGTTAAGAAATTAACGTGTTGTTGCAAAAATATTTACAGCAATTGCTGAGAAAGGTCTTAAGTGAAAAACATCCATGTCCTGTAGGTATTTCTTTCAGTTCTGAGCTTTAAATGTACAGCTGCTGGCATGATATTATCCAGACCACAACTTTGCTCCTTCTGGTGGCCTGGAGTATCTACAGAACTGAGATTTGGAATGATTGACTATTTTTTTGTTGTTGTTTTTCCTTCAAACAATTTCCTCCAGTGTTTTTAAGATCACTGTTAGATTCCAACACTGAATCCAAGGCAGACTCAATTGTAAAATCTAACCAACAGTGATGAATTTCACCACCTGAATGTGCTGTGTGGGCCACTAACATCTCTTGTAGATGTTTTCTGATGCTTTTTTTTTAATGCTCACAGTAAAAACAAAAGTAATAATTATCATCTTTACTTTAAAGGAGACATAATGCTTCCTCTTTTCTTCCTGTTGCAGGTTCTTTGCTTTATGTGCAGAGATCCTGTACTGGAGGTAAACGAATGAGTCTTATTAGAAAGGAGTTCCCTCCATTATCTTACAGAGTCCTTTTTGCATCAGTTACTGATTTAACTCATGGTGTTTTGCATAATCACAGATTATTGGGTCCAACCCCTGCTCAAGCAGAAACGTCTAGAACAGGGTGCCCAGTCTTGTGTTTAGGCAGCTTTTGAAGATTTCCAAAGAGGAGACTCCACAACCTCTCCAGGCAGCCTTTGCCAGCACTCTGTCACTTGCACAGTACAGAAGTGATTCCTGGTACTCAGAGGGAGCCTTCTATGTTCCAGTTTGTGCACCTAGCCTCTTGCCCCAGTACGAGGCACGGTTGCAAAGAGCCTGGCTCCATCTTATTTGCACCCTCCTTTCAGATAGGTGAGACACTTGTAAAGTCCTCTTGAGACTTCAGGCTGAACTCAGCTCTCTCAGCCTCTAACAGGAGAGGTGCTCATTTCCTCCATCATCTTGATGATGCTCTTTTAGATTATTTCCAGTATACCCAGGTCTCTTCTGTACTAGGTGGTACAGAGCTGAACACAGCACTGTAGATGCTTCCTTCCAGTGCTGAGAAGAGGAGAAGGATCACCTCTTGACCTGTTGGCAGTACTTTTGCCTAATGCAGCCAACAATGCAGCGTGCTGATTTCACATCGAGGGCACGTTACTGACTCTTGACAACTTGTCAACTCTTGTTGACCTTAGTATATGCTTTCCAGCCCAATTTGAGTTTACTCCTCCCCAGGTGCGAGACTGCACTTTTCCTTGTTGAATTACATGAGGTTACTGTCAGCCCACCTCTCTAACCTGTGGAGTTCCCTTTGGATGGCTGCATGGCCCTCTGTTGAGTCAGCCTCTGCCCCCACATTTGTGTTGTCCATGAATTTAATGAGGATCTACTCTGCCTCGTCATCTTGTAATAAAGATGTTAAACAGGACTGTACTCGGTATAGATCCCTGTGGCATTCTGCTTATTACTGGCCTCTACTAGACTTTGCAAACTAGACTTTGCACTGCTGAATGCTACTTTGTGGGTCATTTGTGTGACTAGAAGTGATTTCTCTGTCACCTTTCCAGGATTTGAGGTGAGGCTGTAATTCCTTGTGTCTTCCCTGTATTGGTTGTTTGAACTCTGGATTGAATGGAAGGCAGGTGTGGATAGGGAAAATCAGGGCTTAGGTTTTCTGTAGCAGTCTGTAGTTTGGGTTAAACTCAGTGTGACTTGACTTTTGAATTCGTGTTGCTGATTTAAGATATTCTTTCACTTAGTCACGTGTTCCAGTTATGTGCTTGCTCTGCTTCTCTAGGGAGAGTAGAGTGGCAATGATGTAGAGAAGTGAGTTTTTCTCCCCTTTTATTTTAAGGAGGAAAAGTTTTCTTCATATAGTCTCAAGTAAAATTCTTTCCTTTAGATGAAAGTTTGTTTACATTTCTTTTCCTTACAATGAGTTTCTCAGACAAACAAGAAACATATGACTTAGTTGTGTGAACTAATTTTTATTAATTCTAGTATCAGCAAAACTTACTTCTGTAATAGAAGCATTTCTGTTTGTAACTTACTCTATGGAGTAGTAATGTATCAAATGGATAGTTTTGAAAATATCCCTAAGCAGCTAAAAAACTATTTCTTGTGCCAGTAGTTTATTTGTACATCCTACTCTTTAATCTGCAAAATTACAAGTGATAGAAAACCCTGCCAGGGGACATGTGTTGAAGGACCTGTTACTCACTAGTGTGGAAGAACTTACTGGTGATGTCAAGACTGGAGAAAGTCAGGGCTGTAGTGATTTATACACTGGTAGAATTCTCCATCTCAAAATATATAGGGTGGGTTTAAAGTAGAATCAAGACCCCAGTCCTCAGAAGGGCAGCCTTTTGGCAATTTAGGTTATTGGTGCATGTAATTCCCTGGAAACTCAGAGATAAAGAAGAAAATGCGAGCTTGGTTATATTTATAGATACTTTTCCTAGGACCCAAGGACCTGATATGCAGAAATTTGGCCAGAGAATACAGGACATCAGCTTGGCTAAGACAAAACCAACTAAAACACAGTCATGCATGGGCAGCACTCTTGTGTGACCATCCAGCCAATTCCTTACCCAGTGAGTAGTGGGTAGTTCATCCATCAAATCAGTTCTTCTCTAATTTGGCAACTGGGATGTCATGCAAATGACATCATGGGCAGAAATCCATGGGACCTGATGAAATGCTTCTGATGGTCCTCAGAGACCTCGCAGATGATGTTGCTATGCCACCGTCTATTTCGTTTGAGAAGTTGTGATAGTCAAGTAAGTTTCCTAGTGTCTGAAAAAGAGGAACATAACGTTTATTTTTAAAAAAGGGAAATAGGAAGACCCAGAGAAAACAAGGTAGTCATTTTTATCTCTTCCCAGCAAAGTCAGAGAGCAGATTCTCCTGGGAAGTATGCTGTGGCATGTGGAGAGCAGAGAGGTAACTGGGGACATCCAGCTTCACTAAAGGTAAATCAATATCTGACAGATTTGGTGGCCTTCTGTGGTGAGGTTACAGCACTGGTGGATAAGGGAAAAGCAGCTGACTTGCTTGGTCTTGTGCAAGTAGCATTAGATGCTGTTGTGCATGACATTCTTGTCTCTAAACTGGAGAGATGTGGATTTGATAGGTAGACCACTCAGTAGATAAGGAATTGGCTGGATTGTTGCATTCAAAGAGTTGTGGTCAATGACTAAATGTCCAAGTGGAGACCAGTGATGAATGGTGCTCCTCAGAAGTTGGCATTGGAACTAATGCTGTTAACTTTTTTGCTGGTCACAGTGAGATTGAATGCCATGCCACTTCAGCATGTTTGTGCCAAGTTGTGTGGTACAGTCAACACATGGGAGAGAAATGATACAGTCCTGACAGGTTTGAGGAGTGGACCTTGTGAACCTCATGAAGCTGAACATAGTTCTGCTCTTGGATCAAGGCAATCCCTGACATTTATACAGGCTGGGTAATGAGTGAATTGAGAGTAGCTGTGAGGATAAGGACTTGAAAGTTTTGGATAATTTGAACGTAATTAAAAACTGGTCATGAATCAGCATTGTGTGCTCACTGCCCAGAAAGCCCAAGTGTACCCTGGACTGCATTAAAAGAAGCATGACCAGCTGGATAAGAAAGGTGATTTTTTTTTTCCCCTTCTACTCTACTCTTGTGAGATCCCACCTGGAGTACTGTGTTTAGCTCTGGGCTTCCAGCATAAGAAGGATGTGGAACTGTTGTGCTTCCAGAGGAGGCCATGAAGATGATCAGTGCCTCTGTTACGAAGACAGACTGAGGGAGGCTGGTGTTGAACAACCATGAGGAGAGCTCTGGAGAGACCTTATTGTGGCCTTCCAGTACCTAAAGGGGGCCTACAGGAAAAATGGGAAGGAACTTTTTATTAGAGAGTATAGTGATGAGATATGGGCAATAGTTTCAAATTAAGAGAAAAGAGGTTTAGATTAGATGATAAGAGGAAGCTCATTACTTGAGGGTGGTGAGGCACTGGCGCAGGCGGAAGCTGTGAATACTTTGTCACTGAGGGTGTTCAGGGCCAGGTTGGATTGGGCCCTGGGCAACCTGGTATAGTAAAAATTGCCCCCACTCGTAGCGAGGGAGTTTGAACTGGGTGACCTTTAAGATCCCTTCCAATTTTAAACCATTGTATGATTCTGTGAAATAACTCCTTGTTGTTTGTTGATAGTATTCCATGTCGCATATCAGAGGAAAATACTGTTAGTAGAAAATAACTTCTTTTCCCAAGGTGCAAGGATTGAAACAAAACTCCTCAGAATATATCAGATCCTGAATTATTTTGAGTGCTGTGTTCTAGCAGATGCTTTTTTCCTCTCAAGTTGTGTAGTACAAGGATTAACCTAAGCATTAACTGGAGGTGGAGATTTTTTTTTCCTTAAGATAAGTTCCTAATGCTGATCTTTTCCATACTTAACAAGAACTGTTGCGAATCTATCAAGTTCTCTCAGACCAAAAGTTGATCTTGTGAGTTAAGGATCACATGGTGCAATCTTTATTCCAGTCGCGAGCCAGAATTCACAACAATTCATCTTAAATGCATTCACAGTCTGTTTAGGAATTGGAAGTTCAACAGACTCTTTTTTAAACAACCACGAAACAGTTGAGATTATTTTGTAGTATTTTCTTCAGGTATATACTTCATTTTTGGTAGTATGTCTAGTAGTGGTAGTAACAATCTAGAGCATGGTAAATTGGAAATGACTTTCAACCTGAGAGTATGTATATCTTTTATTGTCACACCTTAATGTTCATATTCTACACTTTTGCCCCTCAAAACAATATTTGATATAGATATTATACATTATGTTTACTTGTTCTAATTTGAAAGTTGCTAGTCTTGTAGTTTTTTGAAATTGAAGTTCTTTTTCCCTCTGCTCTCCTGTAGATATTAAACTCTTCCGGAAAGAATCAGAGGCTCGTGAATGACTGAACTCTAGTTTCTGTGTATCTGTTGTTCTTAATGTTAGGCAGAAAAGTTTCACAGGAGTGAACTAAATATATATTTTCACATTTGTCTTTTGTTATATATAAATATAGGGAAGTGTGTGTGTCTATCTGAAAAGACGGAAGAGATGTTTTAAGATCCCTAATCATTTGATACTGTGATTCTATGAATATCCAAAATGGATATGTAAGATGGTAAGTTTTCTTGTATCAGTCTTGGTACTTGGATAGGACTTGAGTTGTGCTTCCTGAAATTACAGCCAGTGGTGAAGCTGAGCGGAGTGCATTAGCATACGCTGCTTAGGAGGGTTTCCTTCCTCTCCTGTCGTGGAGTCATTCATCTAGAGAATATACCCAGTGTCAAATTTCTCTATTTTTAGGTTGTGTAAAAACCAATTTGTTGAGCTACTTGTTGGCAAGTACCTACACTTGCATAGAATCTGCAAGTTGATTCATTCTCCTGTCAGTCACTTACTTTCCAGGAAAGTGAATTGCTATATAACAGAACTATATGTTATCGTTTTGAAGGATGGTAGTCTCTTACTGATTTCTGGAATGAGTGAAGAATGAATGTGTCCCACATCATAACATCATGTAGTGCATGATGAGTTAATGCTCCAGCTCCGTGGATCATTAATAGTTATGGGTATACCTGTCTCAGAAGAGAAGAACTACTTTCCCCAGAGGACTGTGCAATGCTTTGTATTTTTACGAATTTCCACTCAGAGGGAAAGATAAAAACTGTTCATGTGTCATGAGATGCTCTCATTCCTTTGGGATGGACTCAGCAGTGGGTGCTCGCTGCCAACCGCCTTCAGTGTTAGCATAAGGCCTTCAGTTTATCGGACACTCTCTCTTGCTCATTTTATTTGATTTATTAGCTTTAAATCCAATTATATGATATTGTGTTATTTTGCTTTCTGATATCTTTAGTAAATTAGTATTCCTCCTCAGATCGTTGTCAGATCTGTTTTGTTTCTAGGCCCATCTCCCTTTTTCTCTTTCCTGGAGCGTGGGTCCATGGCTCCCCCGCAACAATTGTCACGGAACTGGGCCAAAACAGCCTGTAAACCATTGACATTTTCTTAATTTACAACTTTTATTTTAAATGGAGCGTGATTTTCTGAAGTGTGGTAGGAAAATCCAAGTTGGCTGTTCTTGTGCTTGGCTTTGCACCCACAGAAGTACTTGTTCTTTATCAAATGTTGTCTAAAATGGGTGATTTTGCGCATTGCATGGCAAAATCTGTCTAGCTGTGAGACGTTCTGGTTTATAACTCCTCTGAAATGAATGGAAGTATGTGGTAATGAAAAAGCTAGAGGTAACTGTAGACAGTTAATTTCTAAATCATCATGTTGCAAATAAAAAATTAAGGCAAGAAGTGCCAGAACAAGATAATTTTTTCCAAATATCTTTAAAAATGCTAATTTTCTTACTTCTTCTAGACTTTCAATTTTGGAGAAAAGCTCAGCATTGAGTGCTTGTGGTGTGTATGTCAGAGTAGTTAATTTCTTTACTAAAGTAAGAAAAACTTAAATCTTAGTCTTAATAACAAGGAAGTGGTTAATAGTCTCAGGAAACATATTGCATTTGACAGTGGGGTTAAATTGATTTTTGTCTTTAAGCTGGTGTAGCAGAGCTGTATTTGTCAGTAGGGAGAAAGAAAAGTAGATGGAAGAGTTCCAGTCCTTAGATAACACCTAGATAATAATCCTTTATGTAATGATCAGTGCAATTGCTCATTGCTTATATGGCACTACAATTACTGTGTCATTGCTGCTTGGAATGTAGTAAGTCACAGACTGAAGCACTGTTGCAGCATAATGCAGAGTTCAGTACTTGATGAAGGCAGTCACAGTCCTGGACAAGTCATCTGGAAGAGTCAGCTTGTTTGTCATTCCACTTTAAGGATGCCACTTAAATCTGCAGCTGAACTTGAAAAGTTAACCTTCTGTGCATAGGGTGAGATAAAGGAGAGGGAAGTTATTCTGCTCTAGTTAAGAACCAAGAAAGCTGTTTCAATCCATACATCATAAAACTAGAGTTTCTAGGTAGGGTGTGTGTGGAGGGAGTTGCTGGCCAGATATGAACTTTATTTAATATGATACTTACGTTAATATTTTTGGTCATGTAAAAAATTTGGCTGTAGGTAGAAAGGCAGTAGAAAAATTTCAAAGGAAAGTTCCACTGCCATGAGGGAAAATAACGTTCTCCCTCCCTTCCCTCTCCCCAAGCAAACAGGGGAAGTAACTATACAATCACAGAACACTGGCATCCTTCAGTGTTTCTTGATGTACTGGCTATGAGACGTTCAGAAATCATAACAGCAATGTCTTGGCAAAGCTGAAACACCAATCATCTGTTAAACAGTTATATTAGAATGGAGGCTTTAGAGATTGCTAAATCTCTAAGTCACAGAAGTTGTTTTGATGACCACGACTGCTGCATATAACCTTAGAAATTTTTGGAATTATTAAACTCAGTTTTGTGACTGTTTGAATGCTTTATAAAAATAATGTTGTATGTTAGTAAGAATTTTATATCCCCCTCCCCAAAAAATCTTCCTTTAGAGAAAGCTTTCATTACCTACCTAAATTTATTAGATATTTTTTTGGTGTGAAATATGTTTGCTGCTTTGAAAGCAGATGACACAACCATCCCCCTGTAATTTGTGGTCCTCCTTCTGTATTTTGTCACCTTATTTGAACTGGCCCCAAGAAATGCCATCAAGATGAGGCAATGGGTGTGTTCCATATACATCTTGGACTTACTTCATTATTCCAGCTCACTAGCCAGGGCCACATAGTAAAACTGTGTCCTCAACATACAGAGTATATGGCAGTATTCCACAAATGCTCTCCAGGCAGAAAAAACTTCTCAGAAGAGGTTCAACTACTTGTAAGCAACTGTCTTGCCAATAGCTGTGGCTGCAGACTTTCAGTAAAATCTCATGTTAAGCTAAATGAAAGGTGTCTGGTAGGTTAATTAAATTAATTGCTGCATTTTAAAGGACTTATCTGTTCTAGGAGTTGTATTTCTCCATGAGGTCTGTGGGAGTTCTTTTGACAGTGTGGATGGTACAGGTTCTCTCTCAGAGAACATGCTTCAGCTTTGCCAGAAAAGCAAAACAAAAAGCAGTCTTTAAGGAGGAAGTCACCTACTGTAGGTCTAAACGAATGTAGAACTAAATGTTGGTTTTGGTTGCATTTTGTTAACTTGATAATTACACTAAAATCCATCCACACAAATAAACAGTTGTTTTGAACTCAAGCTTGCTAGCAATTCGTATGTTTTTGTTTTCTCTGGTATAAAATTAGGACATGATAATCAGCACTAGCTTTTAGTGTTTTGGCACATTATTTGTATTACTTGGAGATTTGACAGAGTTTCATGAGTAATTGTGGGATGTTGTATTGATAACTTACACATTGCCCCTTCAGTGTCTTCTGTGTTTAATTCTGATGTTAAAGCAAAAGGAATGTGTGGATTTGAAACATTTTTTTTATAAGGCCATTTATACCTGTCATCTTGAAAACACTATCTAATTATTTTTCACAGTTCCATTTGGTGGATGATTTGATAAACTCTGTGCTGCATCTTGGTGACTCTGTGGTCCGTGTTCAGAAGCTGATTCAGACTCCTGTGCTGTGAATTGGCAGTGGAGTGGTTCGGGTAAGTGACTGTCTAGCGGTACTGGAAGAGATAAAAGGAATGAAATGTTTAGAGTGCATGTAATGTTTTAGTTGCTTTTGTATCTTCTCTTGTCTTCACATGTAAGATGACGAACCTTTCTTTTAATTGCTGAAGTTTTTTTTACAGTAGCTGGTAGGGAAGATGTGTGAGAAATAACTGTTAGCTTTCTGGCAAGAGGAGCTAGGGTTATTCTCTGCAGTGTAACTGTTCTGTTATGCTTGAATCACAGAACATGCGAAAGGAATCATCGTCTTAATTTTAATTGTACCATGGAGCAAAACATGTTTTTTCATCCTGTTCTCTTAATCTTTTGCTCTGTCTCAAGTATGCAGGTGAAAAAACTTAAAAGATATTACTACCCACAGAAAATACTTGACTTCTGGAAGGGGAAATATTTTCATAGGAAAAATACTGCCTTAAATGCTGTGGTTGCCATTGAAGTAATGCCCCTTTTGCTTTTTTTATTTTTTATTTTTTTATATTGGCTCACTATGTCTGAGGTGGATGTTTGTGCTATGACATTAGAGGCTGAACCTTCTCACCAGTATTGTGTTACGGGCTGTCGCCATATGACAGATGGCAGCAGAGGGGCACTATGCCAATGTGGTATCTGACATGGAAGTGTATTTGGAGCAAAGATGTCACTGAATTCCTCCATGTGGAAAAATGGTGGTCCGTTTTGACAGTGGCATTGGGTCACCTCCACTGGTGCAGATTTTTATGAGTGAGGCATGCAGGCTCTTGATCATTATTGATAAAAATACATAGCTAATGGTGCTGACTGTTGAAAAAAAAATGTTTTATAGCTGAGGAGTTTTTCATGGTGTTGTGTTCTTTATCTGTCATAGTTTCCATGGAAATAAGTAGGAGGCAATGCTTCTAGAGAGACCTGTATGGAAATGATGGTTCAATGATGGTTCAATGATGGAACCATTATGAAATGGTAATGTATTCATTGGAAACATTTGTTTTTGAAAATAGGTTTTTGGCTCTTATTTTTATAAGGCTTACTAGGGCCTATTTTAATGGTGATTAGAAGAAGGAAAGGAAAAGCAAGAATACTTATTTTGAACAGATTCCATCTTTTTTGAGAAGAAAACCTTAATTATTTATTTAAAATACCTGATATTCTGTGTGAGCATTTCAGAATTACTGTTTCTATGCATCTTTGGTTACACAGAATTGGGAAGTGCCATATTTCTCTATTACACATCTGAGATTTATTTTGTGGTTCTCTTGCTAGTGGGAGAGACTGTGAAATAATAATCACAGATGAGATGCAGTTTTACCATATGGATAGGCTTCTTCAGTAAGGTTTTACTATCCTGTTTACTACTGAAACATCAGTACAAAGCAGGGACTTCAGGCAACATTGCACAACTTCTACTCAGAGATAGATATTTCTTTTGTCATACTATTCGTACTTTTCAAATTAGCTTGTACTAACATGCATGCACGAATAGACTGATGCAAATGTTTGAGTGTTAAAAACAATTTTATGTTGAATTGTAGCCTTGTTTTTGTAATCCTAATTTCATTGCAGTCCTTTTTTTGGGATTGAAGCACTTGTTAAGTATTACAGTAATTCAAATTGAATGATTATAGTTTATTTTTTGTTGCTTTGCTTTTGTTTGCTCTTGTGTGTCGCCCTCTTTGCCCTTAACTGTTGGTTCTTTGGCATACTTGACTAATGAGCCATCAACATTTCCAGGGTGAAGGAAATCTCTGTTAACTATAAGGAACAGGGCTGGGAGTCAAATGCTGGCTTTGCAATAGACTTGTAGCTACAAGCAGGTTTTGAAAAGATGTATTGTAAAACATACAATGGTGAAGTGTGTACTTCACAAGAAATGTAGTAAGTGTCTCTGGGATAGAGGCTTCTTGCTGCCAACCGAGTGTGTTCAGCTGCTGCTTCCTGAAGTTTTATTTCTGGAAAAGATGCCTATATTTATTGTGCTGCTTAATCCACAGTTAATACACCACTAAAAGCTTAGGTCTGTCATGAAGGTAATGATGAACCTGTAGTTATATATGGTGAAACTTAAATGAGTTCTCACCTGTATATAACTGAAATCAGTGAAATAAAGTTTAAGAACAAACAGTAGATGCTAAAATTTGTCAGCTTTTTTGTTTTGTTTTTTTTTTGCAGTTCATACCTTCTGTATTCTACCTAATGTATACACTTGTCAAGTCACTGAGATTTTCACTTTTGTATAGAGTACTGCAGTTTCCTTTACAGTGTGTAAAACGGTGTAATGTTTTATATTTGGTCTTCTTACTATGCCTTGGTTAAATATGCAGATCTTGAAACTGTATTTTGTCAGCTAAGGAAAATCACATTTCACTGTCTTGAAATCTGGACTTTCTGAAAAAAAGAAACAACACTGGCTAAAGAGAGACTCCAGTATTCTTGTTTTTCTACATGTCCAATAGTTTTTCGACGTTTGCATGGGTACTCTGTGAACCCTGTTGACTTGCTTATTCATTTCTTCTTGTAGCAATAAGCTTTGGCTCAGTTTTCCCCCTTCTTGATTTTATTGACATGTTTCAGCATGAAGCACGTCTTCAAACGTATCTCAGGTGGTTCAGCTGTGAGGGCTAATCCAGTCAGCACCAGGCATGTTTTATCTTGTCAGTGTGTGTTGCAAAGCCCGTCTTTCTGTCAGCCTGGTGTTCCCTTTAACATGAAAGAGGGATGAACAAGCCATCCTGATAGTTGACATGATTTTTGAGCTCATGGACATTGAGTACTAAAGTATTTTAGACTGTCTTGCTGACTCGTAGTTTAGTTTGAGGATTTATGAAGGATAGCAGTTCGCTTGTCACATAAAATGTGCATGCTGCTAGCAATCAGTCTGATTAGGTTATCGGAGTGTTGGCTTATGTGATACTGGTTGTCATGTGGGCAGAATTAGATATTTGAAGGAAAACCACATTCATCCTTAATCTGACAAATTTGTTTTTAGTTTGTGCAAAGGCTGGGTATTGGGAAACGCCTCTCTTACATTGCATAATCACTTCTTGGATCTATTTGTCAGCAACTAGGAAATAGAAAAACTTACTGTACACTGCGCTACCTATATGTGGTAGTTTCAGAGGAAAAGAATGCAGAGAATGCTTCTGTCTAACTTGTTTAAATAGCATATTCTGGCTTCCTTTTCCTCTTTCATCTCCTTTTCCAGCTACATGGTCTCGTTGAGATAGAATTAAGTGCTGACTAATTTATGAAAGCAAACTTCCTTTTGACAGTTGTCCTTGAAGCTCTTGGCCTATTCAGCTTGCTGTTTGAGGAATGTCTGTGCCTATTTCTTCAGCTGAGATGAAGCTTCTCTGTTGCTCACATTCCTTCGATTGTTTCCTCCTTTATTTGATTCCCCCCTGCCTCCCCCTTCGATTTTTTTTTTTAACGCAATTGTATCATTTAGGAAATGAAAGTACATTTTTCTGCTAGTGTGAAGACATGATGACGAGGCAAAAGCATTTAGTAAAGTACTTTACTTCCAATGATACTATAAGCAACTGTGTAGTGTTGTAATGGATGTGGCATTGTTTTTCTGCCAAAGTGTTTTTTATGTAAATACAAATCATGAAAGTTTACAAATTTGATTTTACAGCTTTATATGAAGTATGAGTCTCTTCCAGTACTTTTATGTCCGGAGGGTCATGCAACACTGATGTGGAAAGCTGATGTAGGCTGGTGTGTTTTAAGGAGAAAAATCCATATCAATATGGGAAACTGAACAGGAGTGGGAAATGGAGCAGGATAGCTTGCTAGCTACTCTACATCTAATTCAGGCTGGGGAAGCTTTAGGAAGAGAAAGCAGAAGGGATTTGTCTTTGATTTCTAGAGAATTAGTAGGGAGGAATGCTGTGTGTTTAGAAATACCCTCTCACCAGTGAGTTGTCAGCTTGCATACTTCAGTGTTGTTAGATGAGCAATGTCTTGAAGTCCAGATTGTCATGCCCATCCAAACTGCCTACCTGTCAAACACATCCATGAGGACCTTAACTGTCCAAAGACAGGCTGACTGTCCTCTGGGGTATTATGCACCAAGGTAATTGGAAGGTTGTGATATGTAAATAGGCAAAACGGGTGTATTGTGTTTTCAGAGGCCCGAAGTAGTGGGTTTTCTAGTGAAAATACTAGCTTGGTTTTAGGCCAAAAAGAGATTATGGATTTTTTTTCAGAAGAGAGTAGATTTGGAACAATCACTCGTCATAGAGAAAAGGCAAATAGAGTGGTTAGTGAAGCACATGCTTTGCAAGAAAGCTTGAGTACAAAAACAAGAAACTGTTAATACAGATCATCAAGGGATAAGTAAACCTAAGGGTCTTTAAAGAACTAAGTGTTAGATACTCAGTTTAAAAAAAAAATCTAGTATTGTTGGTCCTTGGCATGAAGAACCAACAATAACCTAATATGTTAGGTTATCTTTCTTAATTTAATGGTAGCTATTTGAATGAAGTGAGAATTGGGTAGTGCTGTTTTGATTTAAATAACTTTACCTGTTTTTGACTTTTGAGAATTGGTGAAAAAAAGTTATACTTGCTTATTATTAGTCTCAGGTTAGCTAGCTAGCAGTTGCTCTCAGAAGGTCATAAAATTGCTGTCGCATATAAGATGACTAACTCCCTAAGTACAGGAAGCTTGATTTTTATGTGCAGGTGATCTCATACTACTGAAAGCAAAATGTTCATTTGAAAAGATGCAACATTCTTAGAAGCCCAAGTAGGATTCAGAGTAGCACCTAAAATTGAAACAAGCCAAATAACCACTTGTGTAATATGCATCATCTTTGTGTTCGATAAGTATAGATGATTATTTATTATGTACAGTCAAAATCATTCATAAAGTTTAATCAGCATGATTTCTTTATTTATTATCAAAAAGACCACTTGGAAGCCATTTAGCTGAATCATTTTTTATGGAAATTTGTTCTTTACTCATTTTAAAGGGAAATAAAATTTATAACATCCATAACCTTAGTTTTCTAAGCATTGAGCAAAACAGAGTCATAATAGTTGTGAGAGTTATCCATCTGTTAATTAAAAGAGGGAAAAAGCAACAGCAATGAGATATGGTTTAGAAGCTGAAGAATGCAGAAAATGAAGGGTGCAGAAAGACTTGGATGGGCATGTTTGGGCCACTGAGGTGCTTCATATTGAGACGGAAGATAGCAGCCCATTGTTTTTAATGTTCTTAATGGGTATGTTACCTGTTTAAAAAACAAAAAAATCCAAAATGTGAAGATCAAGCTTAAATCTGACTGCTTTGTAGGATTTTTCAATAGGCAGAGAACTCCCTTTATAAAGTTTTTCTTTAATCTCTTACTACAATCCTACAGTTAATTTCCTTCACCCTATATTTGTGTTGAAGGATTCGTGATTATACCTAGTATATTGTGTAAAATAATCTTGTTGTCTAGTCCTTGTTTCCTCTCCCTACTTGAACTATCTCTGCATATGGGAATGAGGCACTATTCATCTTTTATATGTAACTGTTTCTTTTTGAGAATGATAGTGTTTCATCTGCCTCTCATCCTTGGCTAGATGAGGAAGGCTCAGTGGTCTTTTTGCTACAACTGTAACTGTGTAGAAATTAGGCCATTCTTGTAATTTAGATGCTTTACAGCTGCTAGACAGCCTTCATTTCCTCCCCACGTTTTGTGCTGAAGTAAAGATTTCAGGTAAGAAGCATTCCAGACTCATTCTACCTCTCTGTTCTCAGTTATGTATGCACTCAAATGTTTGCATTTATTCAAGAGCTGAAATACATCATTTCTAACCCAGAGACAAAAATGCTTTAGAAGCATAAAAGTAATTCTTACATCTGTAATATAGCTAATCGGAGTACAAAGAAAATTCTTGCCTTTGGATGTCAGGGAAATTGCTTGACCATTCTTTTCTGTCATTACTCTCTGCACATAGCAAAGTATAATTGTGGGCTGGTTACCACAGTTTATTTGTTTTCCTGCTGCAGAGGGCAGCAGTAAGGACATGATGCATTTCATCTCTTGAATCCCATGTTCTTATCGCACTCTTAAACTTTTATGTTTGTGTTTTTGTTTGTTGGGTACTATTTCAGGTAATAGAGAAACAAACCAGGTAAATGTCTCTGCATTAAATTTTCACATTAGAAAGACTAAGTAATGGTACCAGTCTAATTCTGCTGGTTTTATTATGCATGTTTGTACAAATATAATGCTTATAATGTGTTTTCATTTGTTTCACTGCAAGGTGGTTAAAAATTCTTTTCCAAACAGTATAATTGCCCTTTATGATGATGATGTAACCCAAAGGACTTTCAGTAAACAAACTATCATGATTCAGTATGAGTGTTGGGTGGATACATCTTCCAGCTTAAGGTGATCTAGATGTTTAGAGGAGCATGTGGTAGAGTGGAGGGAAAATACTGGTTAGCTTGATGAGCGATGTCACTTGTGAAGAGCCTGAAAATTGTAAAAATGACATTTTTTAAGCATTGTTGTGAAAGCAAAAGACAAGAAATTGAAGGAATTAATTGTATTGTAATTTGTGGGAATGAGTTGTATAGATGTTTTTAAAAAACTGATGATGTGAGAAGTCAAATTATTGAGTAAGTTTCTCCCTGTATTGTGAATGAAATAATAATTTAGGGAGGGGAATGTGAAATTAAGCTGCTTCTCTCTCTAATAGAAAGTGTGAAAAAGAAAAGATGCAAAGTCAGTGCAAGTATTAGAAATACTTTTTCTAGTAAATGGAAGAAGATTGTTAGGAAGGGTTTTGCTTTGTATGTACAGGACATGGAATAAGTGTCACTACTAGAATTCAAGGAGCAGTGGGCAGAATAGAGCTGATTTTCCCAGAAGCAATCAAAGGATGCAATAAGAACATTTGATAGATCAGTTGGTGATGGTGGTTGAGATCAAGTCCTGGTTTTATACACAGTGAATTTAAGTAAGCAGTCCCCAGAGGTTCTCATTGTTTGGAGCATTACTGTGAAATGGGAAGCACTGGGAGTGAGATGGCAACTCGGAATAGGTAAGAATGTACTAGAAAAAAGGGGACAAGCAGAAAAGTGGAGAGGAATGGATATACAAATAGTGCAGCAGTGGGATGAATGAGGCGGCAGAAGAGGTGAACATAAGGCATCAGTGTGCCCATGTGGACAAGAAGGCCAGTAACATCCTGGATTGCATCAGAAACGGTGTTGCCAGTAGGAACAGGAAAGTAATTGTCCCCCTGTAGTTAGCACTGGTGAGGATGCACCTCCAGTACTGTTACTCAGTTTTAGACCCCCCCCCCCCCCACAAGAAAGACATTGAGGCCGTGGAGCATGTTCAAAGAAGGGCAACAAAGCTGGTGAGGGATCTGGAGCACAAGTATTATGAGGAGTGGCTGAAGGAGCTGGGATTGTTTAGTCTGGAGGAGGCTCAGGGAAGACCTTATTGCTCCCTATAACTACCTGAAGGAACGTTGTAGTGAGCTGGGGGTCAGACTTCACTCATGTAATTAGTGATAGGATGAGAGGGAATGACTTCAAGCTGCACCAGGGGAGTTCGGGCTGGACGTTAACGCTACTTTGAAAGAGTGGTCAGGTGCTGAAATGTGCTGCCCAGGAAGGTGATGGAGTCACAGATGCTGAAGGTGTTCAGGGAATGTTTGGATGTTGTGTCGAGGGACGTGGTTTGGTGAGAACTATTGGTGATGGGTAGATGGTTGGACTGGGTGATCCTATGGAACTTTCCCAACCTTGGTGATTCTAAGATTCTGTGATGATTTTGGGTTTCTCAACCTTTATTAAGGATTTTATCATTGATTAGAAGGATCACGTGTACAGTAGTAAAATGTCTGAGAAAACATGGACTGCTGATAGAAGTCATATAAGCAAGCCAACCTTTTATTTTTTTTTTAACTTATTCTCCTTTTTATTCCAATACCTCTCAGGGGGAATCTGTATCTATAATAGTTTTATGGGAAAGCTGGACTATGTACTTGGCCTTAAAGCACAAACGTAAATGTGTCGAATTATTTTATCCATGACATTATCAGTCTGTCTATGTTCTGATCCTTTAATGGTATTAAAATGGAAGCTGGTATCTAGGATGGAATTAGTCCATTAATCTCACTACTGAGCTTTAATACTGAGAATTTTTTTCCCTACTAAAAAGAAACGTTTTCCTTTTTCAGCAAACCTTTTGGAGCAGTTAAGTTGCAGTAGTTTCAGTATCTTACTGCTACACAGAATATTGGCTAGGAATATCATCTAATATAGTTCAGTAAATGCCTGATTTTCTTAGGGAAAAAAAGAAAAAGTACAATGATCTGCAGGTAATCAGATGATTTATTTTATTGATACTAAGTTTCAAGGTACAAAATTTATTTCTTTTAGACAGATTTTATATTGACTTATTGGAGAAAATCACAAAGAAATGCTGTAAATTTTGAGGGGAGGAGGGAAGAAAAGAGATTGGCTGTCTGATGTAATAATGCATTTCTTGTATTGCTGGAAGATAATGCAAAGTGGGATCGCACTTAAGAGAGTTTGGGAAGATGCATGAATATCATCTTCAAAATACATTTCAGGATTTGCAAGTTGATAGGACTTCTAACATGTGAAGGTCACGTTCCTCCAAGAGGACTCTGCAAATGATATGAGATTAGGATAGAGGAGAAACCTAGTGGTGATTTGCAGCCTACACAGGAGCAGTAATTTCTGCATGTTAGCCAGACAGCACTGTGTTGGTCTAGATCAAGTTAAATAAGAAGCCTCAAGGAACTGGAGAAAACAACTCTCACTGTAACCTCATTATCAGAGGGCATGCTGCAAGCTTGTATTCTGTTCTTTTTCAGAAAATGTCATCTTCTACCTGTTGTCATAAAAGAATAATCATTCTTGCTTTGTCTGATTCAGAAGTTTTCTAATGGTTTTCAGTTATTTCAATTTGAGTGGTATTTTTTTTAGGACAGGAAAAAAATAGAGTGTTTTGCAATCACTTTAACATTGTTTTCCCTGAATTTATTAAGAGCTGGGAATGAATTACACCACAGTTACATCAGTTGAAATGGTAGAAATTTTTCCTATCTTTATAAATTGTTTGGTTTTTAGTTCAGGCGACTTGCAGCCCTAGGTTTTAATCCTGCTATATAGAAAATAATATAGAGTGATTGTATAGCTCCATGCCATCTATAAAATAAATCAATTGTTGTAGAACAGTTTTCACCTGAATGTGAGTTGTCTTTGAAGGCACCCACATCCACATTACAAAATTATATTGTAACAAGTGATGATCTGCACTATTCATCGCTGATTCTCAGACAGGTAGTGGGGCTAAGGCATAGTGTCCATATATTGGTTCAAACTGTGAGATTAAGCAGAAGCATTAATCTTTTCAAGAGTAATGTGATAATGTCACAGAAAAAACAGATCATAACTCAGTGGCAAATGGCACATGCCTTTGTGAAGTGTAGCAGACTAAAAATATATTTTGGTATGATGTTGTATATGGTTAGTCATAAGCAGTAGCTGTTAAGGTTAGTTAAGAATTTAATAAAACTTCAAGGAGGAAACTTGAGCTTCCAGACAGATACCTGTTCAGTTGTTCAGATCTTACTAAAAAGCTTTAATTACATACTTAAGTGTTTTTTATTTTTTTAATTCATCTTCCTACGATTCTTCTTTGCTGCTGCTCTACTGCCTGGGTTCTTTTTTGTATGTACAAGTGTATTGTTCTGTTTTCTGCCTTTGAGAGCACTGACATTCAGGAGCTGTTCTTTACAATGTGCGCATGAGATAATGATACATTTGGATGTGCCCAGTACTTGACAGTCGAAGCTTCACAAAGTATCTGACAATTCTATTTTCTTTAAATCTACCTAATCAAGCAAAAGGACCCAAATCTTTTTTCAGTCATTTTGTATTTTGGAGTGTGGTGAGGTTAATGTCACTTCTAACTATGAATGTTGGGCAATTCTGCAAGCAAGTTTTCAGATTGCTAATTTTATCAGTAATCAAACTGGTCAATGATGTCTTATAATTGAATTTAGCAAAGTAGTGAGGAACAAAAGAAATGCAGGAGGAAGTAAAAGATTTGTAAAAGCAGTTGTTAATTGGAAAGTTACGCTTTGCCATATGTGTTGGGGGAAGTGACATCTGAAAATAGATTCCAGTGTGGCTCAAATAGCACCACTCACCTCTGCTCTGGAAGGAAAAGGAACTCAGGAATACCCTAACAATGACTTGGCTGGTGGAGTGAGAGCTATTATTAAGTGTACAATTATAGCAACTGCTTGCTGATACTTTCTATTATTTAAACAATTTTAATTTAAAATCCGTGGTACAAAACTATGTGTCTTAAGTATGGGAAATGCCACATAGGGGAGATAACAATTCAGCTGATTACTAACAGCTGTTTACTAATCTATTTTCAGAAAACTGCTGGATGATTTTTATTCTAACAGCTTAGTCTTGTGTATTTTCAGCACAATTTGATAAATGTAAATACAAAGTGTTAGACTGTTAAGGTAATACTAGCTCAAGCTAATTTAAATATAAAGCCTCGAAGTGTTGAGTTAATCACACCTGTAATCTCCAGACTAACCATAAAAGGCCACAGGCACAGAATAAATTCATGCAATTAATGTGCTACTAACATTACCAGTGTCTGTAAAACATACAGTCTGAATTCTTTGTGTAAATTTTTCTTCTACTGTATCTCTCTGCAGTCTTCTGTATTTTGTGAAGCTGAAACCCCACTTGGGTCCAATTTTCTGCATAAGCAGTGGTATAAATGGCAAGGGGTATGCCTGTGTTACTAAAGTGCGTTCAGAGTGTATCTGTTTTAGTAGGTTTAAAATTGAGGGCTGTGTACTTTACAGTTCCAAGTAATGGAGTATAAGTACTAAGTTATACATCTGGATTGCTGGAAACCTACACTCAGTGTTCAAGAGGACCCAGACTTCCAGTGATCTGTATTTTAGGTCAGTAGTGCTCATTCTGTGGCAGTCTTTTGGTCATTTGGGATGACTTGTCCTGGAATTTGACTGTTCCATGAGTTGTTGTTGGGAAATTCAGTATGCAGCTAGATACAGTGCTCAGTATATTTTTCTAGAGGTGCTTATTCACTTATTCTTCATTTTTTCTTGTTTCTGTTCATCTTTACTGTGTTGCTAGAGTACTTCTGTCTTCCTTACCTGAAGTAGTTAATAGATTATCTACGTTAATGAGTCACCATCTGCTTGATGCAATATCCAGCCAATTGCTCCTTGTTCACAGCACTGTGGGTGTTGGGTGCCACTAGCATTTTACACACACCCATGCACCGCGTAAGATACATTGCCATGTCTAAGTACTGTGCAAATAAACTTAGATATGTCCCTCCCAGAAGTACTTCAGTATGTATTAGAAATTATAAACAATATGTGGGTGAGATGGAGTAGGGAAAAGGGTTTGTGTGATAAAGGGCAGTGGGGAAAAAGCACTGATGGTCTTGTTAATAATGTCATATGAGTCAATCACCTATTTAATTTAGATCAAATGGTTTAGATAGTTCTAATGCATTCTGGTGTAGTTTATTGTGGGTGGATGACTGCTTCACGTTTTCAATTACAAATCTTACTTCTGGATAAATAAGTCTCTGAGTATTCCTATTTTCTTAGTCATTTGTTTACCAAATATTTCCTTTCCTGTCATCGGTCTCTCCTGGGCTGCTGTGAAAGGAGGCAAAGGTATGAACATGTTTGCTGTGGCTAACAAGCAGGCCTCAAAAACCGTGACCATCTGTATCTGTTACTGTCTGTCTAGGATACACATGCTGATGAGGAAACTTCTTGAAATAGAGAGAGGGAGAAGGTAAAAAGGAGAGGGTTCACAGTCAAAGGGTGAGGGCAGCAGGTCTAATAGTTCTCTAATAGATTTGCAACCACTCTTGTTATGCTAATGTCTTGCCAAATTGTTTGTGATGCTAATTGGCCTCCTGATGTGAAGTAGGTAGTCCAGTTCTCTAAAGTAGGTAGCAGTTCTGTAGCTGCAGTGGCAATACTTGAAACCGCTGAAGGGTTGTCTTAACCTACAAGGAATTAGTATTTATTTTTTGTTCTAGATTTAGTAAAAAAAAAAAAGAAAAAGAAAAAAAAAAGAAAAAAACAAACCTAAGAAAACCATAACCCGTTTTTCCCTTTTAATTCCTATGTTGAGTCAAGCTGGTTTACCACTAATAGTAAAGCTATCTCAGGCTTAATGAGACTTTGATGTAGCATGCAAAAGTGAGCTAGCAAAAATGTCACTTGGTAAACATGGCTTTGTAGAGAGTTCTGATAGTTAAAGGAATGCAGCTCTATCTGTTGAAAGTCCCTCTGGTTTGGAGGTACCTAATCATCATCTGTGAGGCCAAGGTAAGTGGTTATTTGGCCATCCTGATTGATGGCCTAGGAGGTTTTATTTCTGTTATGTGTGGTGAGTTTCTTGGTGTTTTACTACTATGTTGTATACTGCAGAGACAGAAAACAAATGGATTTCAAAACAGATAGTAAACATGTTTGTTTTGTGTTTAGATGCTTTGGTTTAAAATCTTGCTAAAAATCATAAGAATTAAGTTTTGAATATAAAACTCACAGCATAATGTCTTTATTTTCTACTTTTTCTGGCACTAATTCTTGCTATTTGAACTAATTGCAGTACCAAAATCAGTAAACATTAGTTAAACATTATATAAAATAATCCTCCTCAGATTCTCTGCAAAGAAATTTTGGTTTACAGAGAGTAATAATTCACAAGTCTATGAACACTGCCTCTTCTTTGGTGATTTTACTGATCATTAACTATAAACTAGTAACCAATGACTAGTGATTTGTCTAATTTCGTTTCTGTCAATTGATACATAGTCGTTCTATAAATAAGCATTCATTTTATTTAATTGAAGGAAAAGAAGCTGGAATTGCTGAGAGAGATTAAATGGTGTCGATCATGAATTGAGGAAGGATTGAATTAATGATTATTCAGCTGTTTCAGTAAGAATCAAAAAAGATATCCTGGATAGGAGCCATGTCAACTAGATAATTTTGCTAAAACAGAAGCGAGAAAGCATGGAGCTCCACTGTTTGTAGAAAACACTCTCTTAATTTTTTTCCACTGGAAATTTTCCAGGTAAGCCAGCTGACCTTCCTGTTGTACACATTAACATGGACCTTAGCTCAGAAATGACATTTGACTTTGATGCTTCATCTAGTGTTGGAATTGGCCCTGTTGTGTTTACTGTTAAGTGGGCTGAATCACAGAATTGTAGGGGTTGGAAGGGACCTCCAGAGATCATGGAGTCCAACCCCCTGCCAAAACAGCTCCCTAGCCCAGGTTGCACAGGTAGGCGTCCAGGCGGGTCTGGAACGTCTCCAGAGAAGGAGACTCCACCACCTCTCTGTGCAGCTGTGCCACTGCTCCATCACTGCACTGGGAAGAAGTTCCCACGCACATTTGTGCGGAACTTGTGTGCTTCAGTTCATGAAATGGCCACAAACAACATGATCTGGAGAGAGCCCTTGTAGCTTCTATTATTTGTCAGTTTAAACTACTAGGGGGAGTGGAGAATACCTATCTGCAACAGCTTCTATTGGTATTCTATATACAGTTATTTATGGCTGATGAAGATATATGCATTGAGTTTTTTAGGAACTTTTCAGACCACGTCTGTGAGACTTAAGCTTCGAGAAATGGGCATCTGGGTGCATGAAGGTTCCTTGTAGTTCTAATAGTTGAGAATCTCTTCCTATCTGGTACATTTGCATTATATCAGTTTTTTCATGACTAAGATTAAACTGAACAACACTGGTTGTTCTGGCACTGATTGCATTATAAAGGGGAATTTTGAACTCCTGATAATTTCTTTAAGTCCTAAGTATCTTTGTTCTGCTCCAAAATGCACATATCATTAGATAATGTGAAAATCGAGGGCTTTTACACCTATGTCCACAATATTAATAAGGACAATATGAAAATAGTAGGGTTTTTTGATTGTTTGTTTAAACTGTGATCAAATTTCTAGTTTCCATTTATGTCTTGGAAATCAGTTTGAAGTGTTCTTCTTCGTTGACAAGCTTCCTAAGAGGAAACAGTGAACAAGAAGACAAATCAGATGATCTGTTTGCATAGTTGCAGGTATGAGTGTGTTTCCATAGCTGTCTTAAGTGCTCTTCTGGTATCGTAGGTAATAAAGTTCTGTTATTCTGAGTGTTAGGCATTTTATTCAGTTTTAAGGTAGTTAAAAATATGCTTACAAAAGAGTAGATGTCCTGGCAAAACAAACTTATTTGTATTAATAGTAAATCATATTAAAATGCAACTCATATGGCAGTTTGGCCAGTCATGGGACTTTGACAGTTCCTTCTCATTGCTACTGATTAACACAGCAGTACCCCTTGGCAGAGCACTTACTGGAGGTATGTCCCCTGCAGAACACCAATGGTATTGCCAAATACAGGTTATTTTGAGGCAGTCTGGAAGCAAATACAGATGTTTGTGTACTTGCAGAGAATGTGCCATCAACTGTTGCTTCCCTGTGTTGAAGGATTCTTGCTGTCAGCAGCTGTGACACAGTTATTACTAGGTTAGGAGTCTTCAAAAAAGTCAGCCTTACCACTTAAGGCAGTGTATCATAGTTAACATCATAGAATACTCCACCCAAGAGAAGTAGAAAGATAGTGAAGCGCTTAGAGTTTGTCAAATTTTTGTCAATAAGGGAGCCCACAAAGCAAGGTGGTTTCTTTGTTTTGCTGTAAATGTGTAGCTTTGGTACACTGAAGGAATGAGAAGCAGTGAGAGACTGACAGCAACAATACTTGCTTTCAAGGAAAACAAGAGGCTTTTTCTGAGAATAGTCTCTAACACTTTTGCCTCCCTACTCTGCCCTTCCCTGTTACTCAAGTGTAGAATTCTGAAATTATCAAATATGTATGTGAAATATCTGTTTGATTTCAAAGGGTACGATTCAGAGACATAAATATTTTGCTAGCTGCATTTACCTTATGTTCCACACTTAACCATATGATATTGTTTTCTCAAATCTAGCTCACTATTAAGGCACAAATTTTGAACCAATCTAGAAGGCTATGATTGAGTTAAAATCTTGCTAGTAACCACTGACAGTAAAATTCCTTTATTATTGTCATATGTGAAACAGTTGTGCGTTCCATATATACTCTCCCAGTACTTGCTGAAAATTATTTGCTATTTTTAAACTGATCCAGCACAGTCCATAATCATCAGAGCTTACCCCTCTGTGGTACTTCTGATCGTAATACAGCCAAGTCTTAGAAATGATCTAGAAATGTGTTTGTTTTTTCTCTGAGCTTAATATGATGTGTATATGGAAGTTTAGCATGGAATCTACCAGGTTTTTTTATTATTATTATTACTGGATAATTGATATCTTTGTGCAGACAAAACCTACTTCATTGGGAAAGTGATACTAGCTGTGCATGAAGTTGCCCTTCCTTAGTCTCCTTTGGAATCTCTCATTTCCCTTGTTCAGAGGAAAACAGTGTAACTGATCTCACTGCCCTAAAATTGTTCCTGTTTTACAAGGATTTTAGTTGCAGTGCAGGGTTCATTTATGCTCAGCTTGTCTGTGCTATGGATAATCTTACTAAGTCTAAAGTATTTTTAGCTAAACATACTGTTGTTGTCATTGAACATGAATGGATGTTTAGAGGATGAGCACAGATAATCCAACCACTGCAATGCTCTTTCTAGAATTATTGAAATAAATAATTCTATTTTTACTGTTTTTATTGTTTTAAATGGAAGATGATGGTTACCATAGGCTAAAGGCTGCCTGAAATGTCTCTGAAAAAAAACAATTTTCAAAATACTTCTTTTCAGCCCTACCTTAGATGAAAGGCTTGAATATTGTGGCTCCCCCTTCTCCTATTTTCTTTCCCCTCAACAAGTTGGAGAAAGGAAAAACTGCTTGGGAGTTATTTGTTATCATGCAGCTAACTCTGAACTGTAACCCTTATTTCCTCAACTTTTATTTTCAAATTTGCCACCAGCATTCTGGGTCTATCAATAGCTTTTCAGAGTCTTCCAAGAAGCTATTCAGAGAATTTGAGGTGAAATCTTATTTGCATGAAGACTGAAGTAAGAAAGAAGTGTACTGAGACAACTGCAGACATCACTGGTCTAAGACCAATGACAATCTGGAAGTGAGGTATGGATGTGAACAGTATGCAATGTGGTGGTGAGAATCACAATTCAGTAGGGGTTGGAAGGGACCTCCAGAGATCATGGAGTCCAGCCCCCTGCCAAAGCAGCTCCCTAGCCCAGGTTGCACAGGTAGGCGTCCAGGCGGGTCTGGAACGTCTGCAGAGAAGGAGACTCCACCACCTCTCTGTGCAGCTGTGCCACTGCTCCGTCACTGCACTGGGAAGGAGTTCCCACACACATTTGTGTGGAACTTCCTATGCACTGCAGTACACCAGCAATCAATTTAGCAAGCGTTTTCTAACAGAGGTAGAGTGATAGGGTTAAGCACAAGGAAGGGTAGGAAAACAACACATAGTAATTCTCCCAGTGCTCAGGGAAAGCAGAGTCTCTCTCATTTAGCGCCTTGTAAGTCAGAGAAGTCTGGTGGAATACAGAGGCTCAGTATGCTGTGGATGATACCGTGTGCTCTAGGAGGTTTAAATAAGATTTTCTTAGGTACTTTATATTTTAATTTATCACTAGCTATCTAAAGCACCTGTTACTTCAGATAAGTAGGGAAGTGACTTTATAAGCTAGTTGAAATTATGGTTCATGGTTACTCTGGATTCATAAGAATACCTTGGCCTCTTTTCTTTGGGAATTTGTTGTGCTTTTCAGTGAACTGGACCTGTCAGTGGGACTGCATGAAAGCCTAGAGTAGAGTCTCTCCTACTCTGGAGAGTCACCAGCACTTAGACTGCAGCCACACTACATTCCTGGCTGAGTAGTTAAAGTACTCTCTTCTGTTGTGGACTCATTCATCTGATTTAGCATCAGTTTCAAGTGCTGTTGAAGTAATGTCATATGCGGTGATCTCATTGTTTCTTGTCTAATTCTGTAATGGTTACATTTTGTTCTGTATATAGTTCCTTAATCTTTATGGCATACATACACATACCAATTCCTGTAGTATCTTCTCTGGAGAATTGGAATCTGATCAGTTCCTTTTATTTGGTTTTGAAGTCTGCAAGCATTTCATGGTTTGCTAATGGCTCCCTACCACTGGAATTTATTCTCCTAGGCATTTGAGCATTGGCAGCCTAACAGGTGTCAGGAAATGATGCAAGAGTAATCCCTTTTGTTTGTTTTTGTAATTATTGTGGAGCTAACTATTTCCTTAGTTTTTCTAATTTGAATGTTCTACCTGCCATGCCTTGACTGTCTGCCTTTCTGTTTTCAGTGGAATAGTCATCTTACTGTCAAGTCCAGCCTTGCGCTATGGTTTTCTTTGGGTTAATTCTGTTTATCTTAGCAGAGCTGTTGCAAGCCTGTATTTCTGCCATTTTAAAGCTTTGTGTACAGCACCTTGAAATAGGTTTTGTACAAATTAAATAGCTTTTCAATAGGAGCACAGAGCCACTAGAAGGGAGTGAATCAAGCAGATGTGACAGTTTGACATAGGCATCCCAGAGTTCTGAATCTGTTTTGATCCTTACTGGCTTTCTTAATCTTTTAAAAATTGTTTTGAGTGCTGCTGCTATGTTTTTCTGATGCTGGCTAAACTGATAAATCTTTTTTTTTTTTTTTTGTCATCAGGAAGCTAAATAGTCTTGAGACTTTAATATTTTACCTCTATTTCTTTTATCCCTTGTTTGCATACCCTCATTGTCGCTCTACTGAGAATATATGAATTATATTTATCCAGTATAGTACATTGGAATGCCTTTGGTATGAGTGTACTAAATGGTACCAATGACTGTTGAATGAAGAACCGGGGCAATAACATGTGAAAGCTGATCATAGCACAATCCTGTTGTGCTGATCCTGGCTTCTTAACAAATTAATCATTCTGTAATGGTGCTGCTGCTTACTTCTTACTCAAACCAGCTTTCAGTCCTCCTAGAACAACTTTGATTTTGAATCCCTCTTCAGAATTTATGGGGATGCATTTGTGATAGCTTTTATGGTGGGCTGATTCTGCTTTCTATTGGAATTAAATGAACTATAATTACGTTTATGGGTTCTTCCTTTGAATGAAGATATTAGCTTTGCTTCGCACAATTTTACATTTTTCTAGGTATTATGAGTTTGACAGATTGTTCTGCCATGATTCAACTCCTTAACTGTTGTGCATGATTTTATATTCAGTCAGAAGATACATCCATACATACAGATACTTAATCCCTGTGAAGATGCATACTACTTCTATCTTTTTGTAGGCCAACATTGCACTTTGCATAGGTCCAGCCAGCAATTTTGAATGTACTGAGTGTTTTTGTTTCTGATTGTTTTATGTTGGTGACAGTAGCAATAGTTATCTGCTATATATTACTTGGCAACTTTATTTAAAAAGTAATATTAATTAAAACGAAATAAATTATTAATAATGAAAAAATAATTAAATTTAATTAAATTAGTATTATGGGATGTATTATTTTCTTAACTTTCTTGAGAACTGTGTGCAAGAAATATCTAGTACTAGGGACTTATTAAATGCAGCAATTGAATGTGAATTAGAAATGAAACAGCTTTATAGACACAATGCTATGAAGTGAAAATTAAAGTTTGAAGAAAGACAGTGATATTCTCTGCTATAAACAAAATCATATCCCTCTAAAAGTTTGTATGTATTCTTACCATTTTTGGGAAACCTTTTGAGGTATTGTAGTACTACAGTAGGTTCTGAACTACTGCAGTAATGCTACAGTAATCTCCAAATTAAAATTCACAGAGGTACGACTTTTTTTTTTTTTTTTTTAGAGCAAACAATGCTAAAAGCAAAATAAATACCCAATGCAACGAGGTATCAGTTTGTTGTTATCTAGTATGGGTAGGTGTGACTAAAATTTTCCTACCTTTGTTTTAAACAGAATGTTGGCTTTGAAAGCTCAGGGAAGAAGCAGCAGGGAGAAGGAAGTAACACAGTGGTAAGTACTGTATTTCTGTTTCCTTTGCATTGCAGAATGTTTACATATTGATTCTTTTCTTTTTCATTTGCCCTCAGTAATTACTTCTAAAGCACCTGAATTTTATTGCATGAGCTCTCATGTTGTTCCAAAGCTTTTTTGTTGCATCTGTCAGCTGAAGAGTATATTTACGTGCAATTGTGCATAAGTATAAAAGGGAAAATTTATTAAACTAAGCTACAGAATAGTAATTTTCTGTTTTGAAGACAAACGTCCATTACTAAATGTTTTTGTCTGTGGAATTTTAGCATTTTATACTGCTTTTGAGAAGAAATTTATTTATTTCTTAAGAAACTTGAGTGCATTTAAAAATAAGAGATAAAAGATGCTTGAAAACATGTTTGGAATACTTGTTGGGCCTCTTACTATCCATTTTAATGGTTTTCACAGGAGGATGTTAAGTCATATTTTCTTTTCAAAGCACATCTTCAGAGTGGACTTTTTATTTTCTTTAAATGATGCCAGTTTTGATGATACTAAGTTGATTTTTGTATGGTAAGATGCTAGATGCAAATATTCCTTATTAATTAAAAAGACTATCCAGCAGAGTATTTCATCTCTAGAACTTCTGTATGAATTTGTGTAGTGCTTTCCCACCCTCTCCAGTAAAGCGAACTAACCAAACACCTCACCTTTACCTCTGCCCCACCCTCCCACACACAACAGCTGCTTCCATCTACTTTGATTTTGTTAAGTGTTATTCAGTTTGTGAAAATGCTAATAAGTATTGACACATCACTGACTGTAATTATGAGACTTACTATAAAATAGAAGTTTTAAAACATACAGAATCTTCTGAGCATTTTATTTGACATTGCTACAGCTGAGGGAGATATAATTGTTATGTGCAAGCTTTTTTTTTTTTACATTGCTTTGTGTGTTGTCTACAATGCAGTGGGCTTTCTGTACATTAGCATTTTCTATTGAGCTAAGAAACTGCTGTTGCTGTGATGCTTTGGCTGAGTTTACCTCCCTGTAAGGACTGTTGCTTTATATAGGCAAATGTCCTGCAGTGCCTCTTCTCTTTTTCTTCCCATATGCTGGTTCATGTCTTTTCATTGTTGTGATAACTGGAGGAATTAAGACAGCATATCTTCCTCACTGTTTGAATAGCTGTTGACAGTATGTGATACACAGCATTTACTTGTACTGTAGATCCAGACATAGACATAATCCCTCAAAGGACTAAACCAGAAGCATAAGCGGTTTAATAAGGTTTTATACCTCTTCCAGCAGGCTTAGCATGCCTTAGTCTGGCTGCATTGTGTGTTTAATTTTCATTATTTCCTTTGTATAGAAAGTTAGGAACTCATGCTGTTTATTTCCACGAGCCTTTTCCACTTTTATAACAGAAGAAAATTGAGTTATTTAACGTAATACTTAGTAATGTAATAATTTATCCCTCCTAATGTTCTCTTAATAACACTACAAATTGGTGCCCAAAGAATATACAGTGAAGTCAAATGTCAGAATCGAATCTTGGATCTATTGCTAATCTCAGCAATATTGTTAGTGACATATGATTAGAGACCATTCTTCAGATGATGAGTTTACTTGGCTAGTGTGTCTAGTAAATGGAAATTAGTTTCTAGGACTGGCTTAGGAAAAGAGCAAAATGAAATAAGTGAAGTTACAACTACATAGAGTGCGATTATGTAGTGGCAGCTAGAGGAGCTCAGAATTCGTGTTTTTTAAATGTGAACAATTTGACAGCACAAATGCAGAAAGCATACAATTTACTTGTCTTAGTGCGTAACATTAATATAGAGTCAAAATAACAACTGTTTAAATACCTAACTGCATTTTATTATTTTACTGGTTTTCTTTATGGGGCATTTCTGTGATGCATCTTGCCTTACAATATAGATCTGTGCTCTTGTATACCACAGCCTGGTATACGAGTATTTGCCAAAAGGTTTTTTCTTAATTTAAAGCTATTTTGTTCTATTTTTACAAAGTTGTTCACTTCTTGTCATTGTTAAGCTTTTGGCATAAAAAGACCAAGAGCTGGCTGCTTTGTTATATTACTGATTTCTTCTCTGCTAATTTATTTATCTGCTAATAAAAAAATATATAGTAAGCATTTCCTTTGATATGCTTTCATGGGTTTACTTGTAGTAACTCCTTGGGTTTATTTTAGTGTAGTCAGTAATCTGCCCCCCAAGAAAAAAGTATACTTCATATGTTTGCATTTAATGAATGGTTGCTATTGTTCTGTATTTACTAACATGTTCCTCCCTCTGTTGTTACCATTCACCATTGTTGCTTCATGAATAATGCCTTTTATTTTGTTTGCTCTGAATACTGTGTGTGAGCAAGAGCAGTGTGTTTTTTGGTGTCCCTTGCCTTTGTGGGGACATGCAGCTGAACATTGTTTGCATATCAGGAGCTTTGTGTTAAAATGGTGAAACAGTTCCCAAAAACCTTCTTTATAAATCTCTTATTTGCTATTGTCTGTTCTGACTGTACTGCTTTGGTTCCTTGGTATGTATTGATCTAAGTATTTACCAGTTTCATTTAATTGTGTGATGTAACCAATCTATTTTGAACGTTTTTTAGAAGTGAAAGAAAGAAATAGCTTGGATGGGAGGCAGGAGGAAGCAAAAATACCTTAACTTGGCATTGTCACTAAAAAAGGTTTTGAAACCGCAGTCTCAGAATGGCAGTGGCATTTAGCAAGAGGCAGTTTCCTCCTAGTACACCCTTCCTTCTGATGTTTCTTGTCAGAGTCCATCAGGCTCTAGAGCAGGTCAGGGTTTCCAGGGTGCCATGTGCTCTTAGTTGCACTGGAACCCTGCTGCCCGCCCCCAGGAGGAGGGGGAGGAGTGGGGAAGCCTGAGTCTAGCCTTTGCTTCCCCTACCCCAGCTGTGTTAATGTGTTCTGATGTTGAACGTGAGATACCAGGTCATTTCTGAACTTGAATGAAGAATAGTTCTTGTAAGAGCTGAGGTCACTCTGAGTTTAAGGTGCTAAGATGTATACGATATCTCCAAACTTTTGAGGTCCAGAGCTGCCTTTTGGTGGAATATTGCTTTAAATTGTGCTGGGAGTTGTCACAGTGGTTTCTTTTACATCAAGCCGATTGACCTACATCTATGCATGTGTTGTTGAACATGTTGCTGCCTTAGGAAGACAAAAGCCTGTAACGTTTCTGAAAACAGACCACTGCTAGATTTTGCTAGTATAGAAAGTGTTATTCTTACAATTAATTAATGTAGGAGGAATAGTGTTTTTTGTTTGTTTGGTGGATAAAATGGAATTCTTGGGGGGGAAAAAAGCATGCATTTTTCCATAATTGTTTCGGTATTAATTTGTTGGGGTTTCTGTCCATTGGCCACATAAAAGACTTCGTATGTTGAACTGCTGTGCCTCCTTCTCCTCACTGTCCTTTTCCTGTACTTACACATCCCCAGCTCCATAATTCTGTGCTCATTTGTAGGCACTGGAGTGGACTGGAGGAATTCTGACCAGAAATCTTTCTGTGGAGCTGTGCTTGCCTTTCTGTGTGAGCATCTGATCGCTGGTTTCTTTTTCAGCATTGTTGCTGATGTAACTGGTAAACATCCTTCTGAAACGCTTTGGGGAAAGGGGGAAGTGCTTTCACCAGCTTGCAGCATGAATGTTCACATCCTGTTAGCATCAGGCAGGAAATCTAAACGACCCACGATACAGTGCTATTGCTTTTAAAACAAATTAGCAGGGACGAGGAACAAAAGGACTGTGAGCTTAGATTCTGCATGAAACAACCAAGAGTTCAGAATTCTCAGAGCAATGTGGTACCTTTGTGTGTGTTGTTTTTTTGTTTTTTAATGCTCATGAAATCACAGCAAGACATATGGTTAAACAAAAATGTCCTGTGGGTCTCTGGTAGATGCCTGGGTGCTGTTGGGCTGTAAATGTTCAGATGACGGCAGTGTACAGGAATGAGTGAAGTCTCTTTGGGTGGTGTGCACTCATCTGAATTATCAGTCTGTAGTGGTATTCAACCCTGCTGCTGGTCTTTCTTTCAGTGATCATGACCTTTCAAACTGATGCTTTGCTTTTCTGCTAGCAGTGATTTTTATTCTGTTTAAAGACATCTCAGGCTTACAGATTCAGCCTGCTGTCGTTACAGCCTGCAGATTTGCTAAAACTATAGTGTTTGCTTTGCCCTAAGTTCTCCAGTGACTTTATCTGAATATTGTATTAATTATACTGTAATCTCTAGTTATTACTTCACTGTATTTTATTAGCATCAGTCAGCACTGAAATTCCATCTCTAGTTAGCAAGACTGATGAGATTTAAAGAGTACTTTAAGCAGTCTTCAAAGCCTTCTGTGCAGTAGAAGCCTTTCAGAGGTAGACACTGTTAAAATGTGACCTGATGTTATTTATTTTGTTTGCTTTCATTTTTTATCACAAAGTATTCTTATGATAGTACGTATTTTCATTTTATTGATACAAATATAATGAGTAGGCAAAATAAGGTAAATTATCTTTTTTTTTTTTTTTTTTGAAACTGCAAGCCATCTGAAACTAGTTGGTGGCTTGGTGAGATTTTGCTGCTTTGATTCTCTGTTTTGTAATAGCATGCTTCAGGGGTAATGAGCTGACCTATCTTATAGACGTACATTACTATAAGGGAATTACAGATTCCCTTTGGAGCTGGAATCTCTGATAAGCTTAGCACAATATGGTATACTACAGGAAAAAGATAAACTTAAGTCTTTTTTCTTTTCTTAATGCAATAGTAATAATAGTGCATGCAAAAGTAGCTGGAACACAAATGACTAATATTCAATACTGATGACAGTATTGATGACAGTCCCAACAGGAACATACAGATTTTTGTATTATTTATGTGAGAAAATGTTCTCTGTGTTCATTTTGTGTAGTTTCAAAACAGGAGACATTCAATTCTGGCTTCTTTATTTTCAAGCAAAATTTGTTCAAAGTTGAAGGTGACAGTAAAGTGCTGTCAGTTTTCAGTTATTTTAGTAGCATCCTAGAAATATGAATATTGGAAACTGTAAGTTATGCTTTTTGGGGAAAAACATTGCAGAATTAATCATGAACATGTTCTGTGCCTAAGTGGTTAGCGTGCTGTTCCATTTCTTAAATCTTTGCTGAAGAAATCCTATGTGTCTTTCAAATTGCTGTTGTTACCAGTAACCTGTCTTAATGGTTTATTCCAAATGTTTCTGAAAAGCTTTTAATACAGCAAAAGAAATGAAGAACGTTTAGTATATCAAAATAATTTTTGCCAATAAAATCAGGGTTGTGATGAGTTTACCAATTTAAGCATATTAGATGAACAGGTAGTGTATCTTCTTGTTGCTACAACACAAGATGTAGTCTAGGAAGGTCTTATTTTCAGAGATACTTAGCTGGCCAGGTCTTGCAAGTTAGAACTAGAAAACAGTGAACTGATGTTGAGGAAAAAGGAGATGAATTACAAATGAGTGATGCTGAAACCAACCTGTTTTTCCTTACTCTCCTTTACCTTCTTAAGTGCTGTCTGTCCTGCAAATTTATTTGCAAATCTATAGCCTTTGTAATGGTGTAGTAAAAATAAATGGAGCATGTTTTATGTTTTGAAAGAGCATCTACTTGAAAGACATATATCTGAGACTATATTGATATAGGAAATATGGAAGATAATAATTCCACTCTCATTCCAAGGAAAAAGTAAAACTGTGTTGAAAAATTAAAAAGCAGTAAACATTTGTTGTTCGTTGCCATGTAGGGTTAGTTGTAAATGAATCCAAGGCTGGCAGTGGAAGTACTTCCTGTATCATTTGAGTGGTTGGGGTGGGTGGTTGGGTGTGAAGATTTTGGAGGTTTAATTCCAAATGTAGAGGTTTGGTTTTTTTTAAATGTATTATTTTGCCATTGTTGAATGAGGAGACATCTTTTCTTCAGTTCGGCCTTACTTATTTTGCAAATTTGAAGTAATTCACGTCATTCACACTCTCAAAATGTGTAGGGGATATGACATGATCTAATATTTTTCTAGGTACATAAATACAAAGGAAGAAAAATAAGATGAAGCCTTAACATAGATAATAGTAAATAAATTGTGTACACTTTCACGTCAAAACATCTTCATGTCATGTTTTCTTATCTCCCTCCCTCTGGTTTTGATGAAACTGGTTGGAAAAAAAAGAAACAGTTGTCTGCATAGGCATCATACCATCAGAGTATGAAAGGTGTTGGCAAATGGGAGAGATGCCTGAAGACTGGAGGATAGCCAGTATCACTCTAGTCTTGAAAAAGGGCAAGAAAGAGGATCTGGGAAACTGCAGGCCAGTCTGCCTCACCTCCATTCCTAGAAAGGTAGTGGAAGAACTTGTTCTTGGACATCCTCTCCAAGCAATTAGAAGAGAAGAAAGTTATGAGGAGTAGTCAACATAGGTTCACCAAGGGGAAATGATGCTTGATTAACCTGATAGCCTTCTTTGATGTCATCACTGGCTGGCTAGCTGTGGGGAGAGAGTGGATGTTGTTCATCTTGACTTCAGGAAGTCATTTGACACTGTTTCCTACAATATCCTTGTTGTGAAACACAGCAAATGTGGGATAGATGAGTGGATGGTGACTGACATCTGAGTGAGGTGGACTGACATCTGGCTGACTGGCGGGATCTCAGGCTGTTGTGGTCAGAGGCACAGAGTCTGCTTGGAGGCCTGTAACTAGAGGTGTTCCCCAGGGGGTCAGTGCTGGGTCTGATCTCATTCAACGTTTTTGTCTGTGACCTGGATGAAGGAATAGAGTACACCCTCATGAAGTTTGCTTTTGAAGCAAAGCTGGGAGGAGTGGTTGACACACCAGAAAGCTGTGGTGCCATTCAACAAGGTCTCGACAGATTGAGGAGTTGAGCAGGGAGGAAAGTGATAAAGTTGGCAAGAGCAAGTGTATGTTCCTGCACCTGGGGACGAATAACCACATGCATCAATATGAGTTAGGGGCTGACCTGTTGGAGAGGAACTATGTGGAGAAGGACCTTGGTGTCCTGGTAGACAACAGGTTGGCCATGAGCCAGCAATGTGCTCTCCTGGCCAAGGACAATGGTATCCTGGGGTGCATTAAAAAGACTGGCCAGAAGGTTGAAGGTGATTTTCACCCTGTACTCTGCTCTGGTGATAGTAGTTTTGATTTTACTGTATGAAGCAAAAACAGATGGTAAAAGCATTAATGATACTTCAGAACTACTGCTTCAAATTTCTCCGCTTACATGTGGATATTCTCTGCTTTGGGCTGTTGACAGGTGACAAGTTACAAGCTAAATTTTGGGTTCATTCGTTCACCTCTGTAGGTATTTCAGTGTCATTTAATGCCACTCAAGATCTGTTGTGTTTAAATAAGAATAAAACCTCTCAGCCCAGCACTCTCTTACACGTGTATATATGTACACACAGCACATATGTATGCATTTCTTTCTTCTTTAAGTATTTGGCAGCCAGAAGTTTGAGATGTTGCCTATCTAGGTATTTCTGTGGTTGTCTGGTTGGTTTTGTGAGTCTACTATTATTTCTTGTTACAGTGCCTGAAAATGACAACGAAGCGGAATTTGTTGGTGCGGCTGGTGCCATGCCGCTGCCTGCGTGGAGAGGAGGAAACGGTCACTACGCTTGATTATTCTCACTGCAGCCTGGAACAGGTGCCTAAGGAGATTTTCACTTTTGAAAAGACCCTGGAAGAACTCTACTTAGATGCTAACCAGATTGAAGAGCTTCCAAAGGTAAATTTGCATGATTTTCTTTTGTGTAACTTTTAGTATTTCTCTTACGTCATCAATGACAGAAGTGTTGAGGTTCCCTTTTCAGCTTTAAGGCTGCATTTTACCGAATATTTTCAAGTAAATGTTGGTCCCAGAACAAGATGTCTTGATAGACTGTCTTGTGTATTTCAGCTGGACCAGTTCCCTGTGCTGCCTTGAGGTGAAACTGCTTAAACAACTGATCCAGCCCAACAGGAGAAGCTGGTGCAAAGCAAAAGAGGCAGGCTCATTTATTTCTGTGGAAGTGTCTGCTTGAATTGACTAATACTATTCAAATATTAAATGAATTGCTGCATTGTTCTGAATCTCTGGTAATATATGAAGATTAGAAGCAGCAAGATTGATGTTTTGTTCAGATCTCTGTGGTCATGAAGGACAGCTACAGTCCAAAATAGTCACTTGAAGTTCTTGCTTTTGTTTTTGACTGGAAAATCTTTCTGAAGTATCTTAAAGTATTTAAGCTCAAAATCATGAAAGCTGAAATTCCACTTTGATTACATCTTAATTAGTTAAAGAAATCATTATTAATTGCTCAGTCTGAAATCTGAAGACAAAGTAGATGCTTAATGAACAGTGTACTAGAGAGAAGGATGAGATTTTGTTCCAGTGAGACTCCTCAAAGATACCAAGTGGTCATAACAATAGATTTTTTCATTATTAGGTCCTATCTTGGTGAAGTTGGAGTAAGTATTTGATATTAAAAATTGTTTTTTTCCCAATTGTGTGCAGATCCTCACTGTCACACAGGATGAGTTTGGAATGCTCTGCTAAGCTTGTTGATAGATTGTCGGGACCTCATCAGATTTTATTGTTTCTTTGAAAGAAAAATGAAATTAATAAGGAAGTAAAATAATTTCAGGATAGTAATATGTCAATTCATAAGTCTTATATTCTGGTGGAGCTGACTTTAATCTAATGAATATATTCATTTTTTTCCCTGGAACTAGAAGCCTTACGTAAATTCCATGTAAATGTAAATTCACATACTGTAAAAGAAACAAGAGAGATTAGGGAATTATTAGAGGCATCCTAGTAACTTTATTTAGCTTTATTTTATTTGATAGAAATTATCTTAAAAGTATCCATAGAAGATCTGTAAAGGAATGCCTTCAAGTTTGAAATAATCTTGGCTGTTTTGGACCCAAAGTTTCAAGCTGTATAATCCTTTTCCCTAACCTACATTTATTTAGTGTTTGAACTCTGAAGCAGGCTCCTAATTAATCCATCTTCTCAGAAAAAGGGTGTGGTATTTATTAGGCTGTCTCCTATTCTTCCCCTTTTGTGATTACTGCTGGTTCTATTTTTGTCCCAGTGTTGCAGTTTTTTACCCTTTGTACATTGTGACACAGCTATACTGGGGCTATGTTGTTGGCCTGCAATGACCTGTTTTTTGTTGCTTAGGGTTTTTGTTTGTTTGTTTGCTTGTTTGTTTTTAGGTTTGGGGGCTTTTTGTCCTATTTTTTTTTGTCACCCCCAATCTTTCCAGTAATGTTCACCTTAGCATATTTCAAAAATCAGACATTACTGTGTGGCTTTTTAATTAAGTGGATGTAATTGAACTGAAGGTACAGTGTGAGCAAATTGCAGCCAGGAGAAATGTAGTAGAGAAGAATTTTACTTCTCCTGAAATACTCGTATATAGTAGCAGTTTCCAGATTGACTGTATGTTTGTGTTTGTAAGCTGTGCTTAAGTCATGTCTAAGAATCTCAATTTCTTCTAAGTGCCACAATTGTGGCACATTTCTTCTAATTGCCACATCAAAGTATTTGAGCCAAAAAGCTAAAACTGTAGCAGTTTTAGTTTTCCTGTTCAATTTGCTGTTTGGAAGAAGTTGGAAAAAAAACAGACCTTAATCCTGTGATTTCAAGTTGTTCAAAATGAATGATGATAATCCACGTAATTGCAGAATTTGCAGGCATTAAAATGCAACAACAGAAGGAATGACTACAATGTCAGTAGCCTACAAAACTCTCCACTTATGTCCCTTTTTCCACTTAGGGATTTTGCAGTCATGAGATTTTTAATTATTCCATGGTTCCTGGTCAGTGTTTTCTGGGATGAATATACTCTTGTTGAAAGTAATAAAATAAAGATCACAAAACGTGAGCTCATCTAACTTTTGTTTCCCACCCAGATAATATACTAAGGTAACGTAACTCTTCAAAGTCTTGATGATATCAGGTAGTTCTAACAGGTGCATATGTCTGAACAAATGGAAACACCACTGCGCAAGTTAGTCTCATTACTTGAGTTGTCTGTCTTTCTAATTTGTCTGGTTTTGTTCTGGAGCAGTGTGTGCAAACATCAAGTGAATGAAACTAGTTCAGAGATTTGTGATTGGAATAGTGACCTGTCAATTGACAAAGGACCAAGATACTTTGCTTGAAATGAACCCATTGCTGTGATATTGATTGGGAGGAATTTCTTCATTTATTTAAGTCCCAGAACACTTGCTGGATTTGTCTGATCTGTCTTCAGAATACTAAATGAAAGAACAGAAAACCCAAGTATTTATGAAAAATTATCAGGAAACTAATATTTGATTCTAAATGAATCAACCTTTTTTTTTTTCCCCCACAAATATGTATTATGTTCTACCTGTAAGTATCTTAGAAACACTTTTTTTTTTTATCCCTTTCACTCCATTAATATTCCCATATCTTGTCAAATAGTAAAGCTTCAAGGTAAGAATCTGATGGTACCTTAAACAGAGGAAGTGATCTGGCTCTGAGCTGCGTTTTGATGCTAATTACAAAAAGTTGATACAAAAACCATTATACATTTTTCTGCTATCATTTGTTCTTTCATTAGGTCTCATAATTTTGTTGTCTTTTGGAGTAATTGAGCGAGGAGTGTGGAGGGAAATAAAACTTACTGTAAAAGAAATGAAAATTAAAAGTTATTTTAGAGAAGATAAATACCTACTCAAATGCTTTGTTCTAAAATATTTTTAATGGCTTTATTTATTTAATTATTTGCCCTTCTTTTCTGGAAGAAACTTTTTTTTTTTATGGGGTACCAGATGGCATGCTTATTGTAGTGGAAAACACTTTGTTTTCAGAAGTATGTGCAACTATGGGTCATAATTTTTTATATACTGGAGAGTTTTTATAGAAGTTGTTAAATGTAGCTATCAGTTTTCTCTGTCTGTTTGCATTTTTTTTAGCTTTCCTAAACATCATTAACTTAGGTTAAAAAAAAAAAAAAGAGGTGTCTGTAGTAGAAGACTTTAAATAGTATGACCTTCCAGCTGTGAGGTCAGAAGTTTAAAGGGATTAAAAACAAAAGCTATATAGAGGAAACTAAGAGAAAGTTGCTCTTTTTTTTGTTTTGTTTCAATAGCAACTTTTTAACTGTCAGTCGCTGCACAAGCTGAGTTTGCCAGACAATGATCTAACCACATTGCCAGCATCCATTGCAAATCTCATTAATCTCAGGGAACTGGATGTCAGCAAGAATGGTAAGTCACTTCACTTATTATAATGGAGTAGCTTAAAAGCAGATCATCATTGACTGTACAAAGATACCAGTAAAAGTGTAATTTCCAGAAGCTGTGCATCCAATAAACTTTAAACTACAACCTTAAATGTTACGCTTAGCAGAAACAAAACAAAATCTGTTTCACAGTCTGTGATACTTGCTTTTAATTAATTCTGTCAAATGGATTGCTTTATATATTGAGATTCATTACTGAAAAATGATACTGCAAAATGTTTGCTTTCTCAAAAATGCACGTGCTTGAAGTTATTACTTTTATTGGCTCTTCTCATTTTTTTGCTGTTCTGAGGAAATTTGCTCAATTGCTTTTAAAATTTTTCTTTATTCTCTTTTAATGTTATTATGAAAACTGTTCTCAGTTTGCTTCAGTGATCTGTCTCAGAGTTGTGGTAGAAGTCAGCTGCTTTGCTGTCTGTCTCTGGAGATGGTAATCTCTGTCACATGGGGGAAAAGTGTCCATGGACAATGACTGATTCATTTGACGGACTTGAATTCTGTGTGAGTCAGGAATGCTGTCAGCCAAGTACTGCGTGTATGCTTTTATTTTTTGATGGTACTCATTGGCGAGTTGGAATCTCTGCAAATGTGAGGAAATGGTAATAGCTTATATTGTCATCAGGCTTGTTTGTGTGGTTTATTTAAAGAAAAAAAGTTTATCATGTTAAATGTTCAGGATGTAATAGCCTTTCCTTGTCAATTCATACTAAAGTTAGAGGAGGGCCTTTCCTTAAAATCGTATTTGAAAGTATGGATTACATAAATATGTCAAAGATGATATCGTATCTAATTCATTCTTTTGTGTAGACGATGAGATGCTTAATTTTCTGGAGTCATGATTAAATTCTGCCTTGTTGTGAAAAAGTTCCCATCCTGGAGGTGTTGGCATTCTCCTCTATTGTCTATTGTAGCCATGTCTGTACTTAAATTGTTACTTTATTATTTCTGCCTAATGAATGCAACATTTAGTGTAATAAATTGACCTAATTGTTACTGCTGTGTTCCTGGTACAAATGGATTAATAGCCTTTCTTGAAGAACACGTTCCTTAAACTTTCATAATGACAAATTGCTAGGAAAGAATCATATTTTTGTCCTAGACTGAACTATTAAAACAATTAAATGGTTCCAACACAAGTTCTCAATAATTAAAATTTAAAAGCAATAAAAAGGATTTTGAGTTCTAGTGTTGGCAAATTCCTTAGCTCATGAATGTAAATAGGCAGCTGGTCATCTACTAGTGGAGAGTTAGTTACCCTCCCAAAACAGTGCATCCTTTTGCTAAGGCTTCTAAGAGCTGCTGAAGAAACACTTCTTACTAATAAGCATATAAAGGATTTAGAAGACATGTAAGTGATACAAAGAGACAGTAGCTGAAAGATATGACATTGCAATAAACCACTAAATTATTTTTTGGAAGTGATGAGTACTTCTTCCTTTGAAGCAGGACTCAGCACTTGTTCACTTCCATGTGGTTCTTGTCAGCACACCTCTCCACAGTGTCTAGTGGATCAGTTAGGACTTTTCCAAGACTTTTCTTTTTTTTTTTTTGATGTTAAAAGAATATAATGTGGAAACAGTAATCTTTCTGGGAAGCACAGAGATATTTTCCCAGATTTATGAAAAAAATATATATATTAGAAATCAGTTATGAGAGGCATCGAAACTCTAGAATAATCAAGTGGCTTTTTTGTCGTATTACTGTTGTTGTAGCAAATAAAGGTATTACTCTCCTATATTTTTCTACAAGCATGGAAGGCATGGAGTGCAGATGCTTTTGGATCAAATAGACATTGATTTATAATTTCTGAAGGATAGTTAGACTTCCATTTTCAAATAAAAATGAACATTAAATATGCTGTGGTTTTTGTTTAAGATATTTGAGCTGTTTATGGTGCAACCATAATAGAATGCATTGGCCAAAGAAGTATTTAATTATGTAAAGAACTGTTAGGAAAATTAAGAATGAAGCTCCTATTTTGAAATGTGGTCAGATTACCTTGCAGAGGAATCTGGCTTACAGTTAGCTCATATATGACAGGAGACTAGTGCATCAGAAAGCATCCTGGTTTTTAAGCAAAACTGCATATCTATGTACATGTGTATAAAATATTATATATATATTGGCGTTTAGATGAAAAATTAAAATTGCAGAAACTGTTCAAGATGGAGGCTTTAAATAAAAGGTTTCAGTGTGAGAATGTAGTCTTAATGTTTCAATATGTAAAAAATGTACTGCATTTCATATTTAAGCATTTATAATTTCATATATTCCTTTTGTAACACTGAAGCATGGCCAGTGATTTTACTGTAGTAAAGTACAGAAAGCCGGGAGACTTCCCTCTATGTGCTCCCAGGGGCCAGCATCTTCTGTTACTGACCCTTCCCCAGATTGGGATTTTTATCTCTGTCAGCATATCTGGTCCTCACTGGAAGGCTTGTATTTTTTGAGGTATATACTGGTAGCAGTTGTGTGTTCTTGATCACATGTCATTCTTTTTTTTTTTTTTTGCAACTGTTTGGAATATATTTAAGGCTTCTAAAGTGTCCATATCATAGATGTAACCTAAAATATTAAACTGCTGCTATGTGTGCAGTAACGATTAAGTAGTGTTAATTGAAACTCTGCATTTCATCTTGGAAAAAGATGATGAATTATGTTGATTATTTTTGAGATAGTGAGGATTTAAGTTGACTTTTTATGGCATTTTAATCTGAATCTCAGGGATATTTTAAACCCTAAATATCAAAAGTTCCATTACGTCTTTCCTGGTACATTTCAGATTTAGAGCTTTTACCTGGAAGCTCACTGCAAAATTGCTATGTGCAGAACTTGAGGCGTATGTAGAAAAGAGCATTTTATTTATAGAACCGAAAGAAATGTTCAATTTTTTTAAACTCTTCTTTATGAATCATTAGTTGGGTGGAAAAAAAAAATCAAACTCTAAATTTGTCTCATTCACTGTTTGTTAACCTTTTGAGTATTTGGAGGTCTGTCATTTCTTCTTGGACAATGTTTAGGGTTATCCTGAAAATACGTTTTTCTTTGAAAAAGGGGGAAGCATTCATGTACAGTGTGTAATGGTATATACAAATGGACAGAAGGGTTAGCTGTGTAAGCTACTAGAACCAAGTTGTTTGAAAGGCTGAGGCTTGTGATGAGGTGGCTGCTAGGGAACTTCATCTTCCCTTGAAGACTGAAAATTGGCTTTCATGCCCCTTGTGCCTGTGGAGCTAGCTGAGTGGGAAACCATGAGACAGTTCCTTTTTTGCCTACTCAGAAATATGGAAAAGAAAACACTGAATTTATAGCTGCATATTAGTAGGCCCTTCAGAGGCCCAAAGAAGATTAGAAAGTCACTACTAAGGCCAAAATGAGCATAGTGTTTTGGAAATTCAGGTCTTTTAGTAGTCTTTTATGTATGGGTTTTTTTTTTTTCATTGTAATATTGCAGCAGATTTAAACATTGCCGCTTTTTCAGTCTGTTCCACAAGGCATTTTTATAGAAGAATACACAAATGAAAAAAAAACACCACAAAAATACATCTGTCAATAATATTATTTTAAGTAATACTGAAGGTTTTTGTTAACAGACCCAAATCTAGATCAGTTTCCTTCAGTGTTCTAAAAACATCTGTTGATTTGGCAAATTTTAGCATAGTGTGTGCCAGAAGTTGGAAAACAAAAATTCAGAAGAATGTCTAGCTCTTATGTTGTCCATCTGTGATGGATTTAGGAATACAGTTTGTCAACAAATGGAGAATTATTCGTAATAAAACTTGAATCATTCCCTTTATTAACCTTCCCCAGGAAGAAGCAAGAGAGGAAGATCCTGAATACGAAAATAACTTGAAGTTTCTCTCCATATATGAAGAAAGGGAAAGGATGTATTTAATTTTGTATCATTCATGATAGTTAAATAAAAAGATAACTAATCAGTTGAGAGCTTCTGAGTCTGCAGCTTTACTGCAATGCATCATTACATGGAGGTGATAAATTTATCTTTAAAAGTAGCTAGCTATTCCATTTTAAAGTTTTTTAGTAAAATGTGGATAATGTTTTTCTTAAATATATTGTTTCTCATGAAAAAATACTGACTAGAAGCTGTCTCTGCAGAATAAAATTATCTTCATGTCTAAGAGAGGATGTCAACAAAATGGAAATGCACTGCAGTGGAGGCACAGATTTGGTCTTGAGTGGAACTTGAGTATACTTGTTTGAAATTTTGGAAGCAGTTTAATACTGATCTGTTTCTGGATTCAAAGAAATTTTCATAACATAGACAATACATTGTAGAAGTTATTAGGATTTTTTTAGCTGTGAATTGTATATAAAGGCAGTATGCATCTCCCCCCTTTTTTATTTCATTTTTTGTAAAGTAGTGTGCTATGAGGGACATTCATAGTGTTTCAACCAAAAGTGACTAAACAGGCAGTGCTATTTTTCAACTCTGAGTTATGGAGGGTGAGAGAAAAGCAAGTCAGCTTTAAGTTTAGGTCACCTTTTAGTTTCCAGGTTACTCTGGGGGGTTCCTGCTGTGAATCAGGCATAATTCAGAACCACCTGAATCTTTCATCTTTCAAGACAGCATTATAAGCAAAACTGTTGACTAAACCATTCTTAGTATTTCATTTTTTCAAAATTTTACTCTGCCTCAGCATGCGTAGGTGGGTTTATGTGTCAAGCACTCATTAAGACTGTGAGTATCTGTATCAGATAATAATTTAGCAGGATTAGTTACCGTTGGTGAAAGTGATGAGGTGTTTTTCATTTAAATAGATTAAGAGGCGTACAGCAAAATAGGGTTCATTACTGTCTGAACTGCTAAGAATTTGGTTTTAAGCCTGCAGATGAAAAAAAAAACATATTTTGAATTTTCCAACTGTTCTCAAAAGTGAATTTTGGAAATACTAAACCTGACTCAACCTTCTAGGAGGAAAATAAGTAGTATGCAGATGGCAAGGAGACAAAGCCAACTTAAAGGTTGGCACACACATGAGCATAAAATGTTATTTTCTTAAAATAATCGGAAGTGCTGTAAAAAAAGCAGATAACATTGTGAGTAAACATTGCCACATAATATGTTAAATCCTCATGTCATTAACAAAATGAGCACCAAATACATTACTGGTGCTGTATTTTATTATAAATCAAATTATACTCTAGTAATTATCGCAACTAATAATAACATATCTTTCTTCACCAAAAAATCTCCCTACTGAAGTATTTTTCTGTTTTCTTCCTTTTTTAAAATGAGAGCACTGTTTAACTTGTCAGATTTATAAATCAACTGACATTCTTGCACTAATCATTACATGAACAATATAAATATTCTGTTTCTCTTCCAAAAAACTCCAATAAACTCTCAAAATAAAGATTGAGTTTCTATTTTTCATTTTATAAACCTGCAAATAACCATAGTTGAAGGGAGGACCAACGTGAAAGGAAAGTTTTAGGAATTTCAGAGTGTAGAATTGGAGAAAAACGCGAAGGCAGAGAGGTGGATTGGATTGCTGAGTTGTATGTAGACACTTGTCAAACAGTTCATAGAATCACAAAATCATTAAGGCTGGAAAAGACCTCTTAAGTCATCTAGTCCAGCTGTCTGCCTACCACTGATATTGTGCAATAAACAATGTTCTTTAATACCACTTCTGCACATTTCTTGAACACCTCCTGGAATAGTGACTCAACCACATTCCTGGGCTGCCCAATCCATCACCTGACTACTCTTTTGGAGAAGGTTTTCCTAATACCCAGCCTAAATCTTCCCTGCTACAACTTGAGGCCCTTTCATCCTGTCCTATTGCTAGTTACATGGGAGAATAGGCTGACCCACACCAGGCCACAGCCTTCTTTCAGGCCATTATAAAGAGTATTCATGTCTCTCGAGCCTCCTCTACTCTAGATTAAATAATCACAGCTCCCTCGTTTACTCCCCGTAAGACTTGTGCTCCAGTGCGATCACTAGCTTCACTGCCCTTCTCTGAGCATGATCAATGACCTTGATGCCTTTCTAGTAGGGAATGGCCCAAATGGCCCAAAGGAACACAGTACGCAAGATGCTGCCTCACCAGTGCTGAGTACAGAGTGATGATCTCTTCCTGCTAACTACGCTACTTCTGACACAAGCCAGGACCTCCTCCGCCACCTGAGCACACTGCTGGCTCTTGTTCATCTGAGTGTTCACCAATACCCCTGGTCCTTTTCTTGTGCAGATTCTGTCCGCTCTACCCCAGGCCTGTAGCATTGCCCGGGTTTGTTGTGGCCCAAGTGCAGGACTCGGCACTTGGTCTTGTTGAACTTCATCCCTCTGGCCTCAGCCCTGTTACCCAGTCAGCTTCAAGTAAAAAAGGAAATCCAGTGGAGCATGTTTTCAGAATATTGGTTTTTTTTTAGATAAGAGATTTAAAAGGAAATGTTTTTCTACTAAAGATTTTTTTTGTTTATAAAAAACTGAGAGAGTAAAGACTGCAAATAGGAAAAGCTATAATTGCAAGGTATTTTACTAGATTAGTGTGGTTGTCACAGTCTTCTTTGTGACGGTACAAGAAAAAACAGAGGTGCCTGAGCTGCTTTGACTACTGTGTACTGAGTGCCAACTTGCGCAGGGAAGCCACCCTTGTGCAGGGCTGGGCTGCAGCTCCGAGCAGGAAGGTATTGCTCTTCTACTGGCTGATCAAGCACCTCCTGGAAACCAGAGCTCCTGGCTGGCTGGAAACCAACTGTGGCAGGGGGCTTAGTAGGAGTTTTAGAAAGAGGGATGAACTTTTAAGAAGGAAAAATAGCTGCATAAGCATTGCATAGCAAATAAGTTGGTCTATAAGGCACTGCTTTGTGAGTAAAGTGTTGCTTTTAATACCACAGGTATGCAGAAATCCTGAATTAAGGTGGATTCTGTAAATATATATGAATACAGAATGAATGTGACTGATACCTCATTTTTTCAGTTTAAACTCCACGTTTACAAAATTTTTTCAAAATTTTTGGAACAGCTATGTATTCTTGAAATCTGGAAGGTTTTTGACTACCATATTTGATCCATATTAGCTGTCAGTATAGCTGTAGCGGAGGGCTGAGTGGGAAAGCACATGGAAGCTGTGCTTTTTATGGTGGAGCTGCAGGTCCTTGTAGCTACTTGTCCAGAATTTAAGACCAGGATGAACAGATTAGCTCCAGGAGGAATGTGTGTAATTAACGTTGCTTTCAAGCTCGTGCAGACTGGACCTGTATGTTTGCCTGTGTCTTTTACACTTGGAAGGATGCAGAATGGAAAAGGTGCATGGAGGGCTGTGGTTTCATTTGTTTTGCAGCAAGAGGTCTGTTGTTGTACTGTCTACTATTCCAGGAGAAAAACTTCTTATTTGCATGTTTCCTACAAATCGAAAGATCCATTTATTTCTATATATAGATCTGTTATTCTCTGGAGGCATTACCCATGACTTGCTCAGGACTTTAGGAAGTGAACCAGTACTTTTTTTTGGAAAGACTGTGCATAAAATCTTTTGATGTGAAAACAAAAAAAGAGGTGGCACTTGATTTGGAAGTAATGCCACTTCTGTCTCTAGCAGTAATAGTTTGAGTAACCGAAATCTGGAAATACTAGTCCAGGCATTAATGGAGAAAAATATGGCTACGGGAACTGAATATAAGAAGCAAAGCAAATTAACCCCTAGCTGCAGTAGGGCTGAAACAACAGTGTACTGGGATCTCGGCTTTAGGTGAGCTGCACAGCTGCAAAGGCTTCTACCAGCAATGGATTTGGACTAGCACTGTTTTCTGTAAACGTAGGAATGCCAATATTTCTGAATTAAAAAGGCTTTCTGATGGATAGTAAAGCTGGTTCCAGTTTTCTCTGCCGTTCTGCAAGTAATGCTGTCCTTGGCGATAAGAAAGGATTAGCGTAAATCCAGATGGTGAGTGAGACCCCAGTTATACTCACAATTGCCTTAATCCAGTCTGAACAAAGAGAGAGACATTAGCGCACATTTGCTCAATGGAGCTGTGCCAAAACAATCATTCCTCTCTGGGGAGTTAAAGGTCAGGCGAAATTCCTTATTTCAGTCCTGCTATGTGATCCAGAACAGAGGTCGATTACCCACAGGTTTCTGCCTGTTGACCTGAAATCCCCCTGTGAGTTTTTTGGTATGCCCTTCGGCCATGTTAACCACCGCTCTGTACATCCCGCTAGCTGGTGAGCTGTAGCCAGATAAGTGTTCTGAATTATGAATGCTTTCTGGTTTTGGCTCAGTCCAGACAATAATTTAGATTCCATTCCTTACCTAGATGCCAAGTTTTCTTTGACAATCTTCTAGGCTCTCATCCCCACTTCTTTTTGTTTGTTTGTTTTGTAGTAACAAAATGTAGTAACATTATAGTAGAAACTGGCCAGTGTATTTGAAAATGACTGAAATTTGGGAAAACGGGTTGGAAGGGACAGACAAATAAATGTAAGTGCTATTACGTAAATGTTATTTCTGTGGGAGATGGCACTGCAAAAAGAACTTTGCTCTCAGTTCAGTTCATATAACCAGAGGTTAGCATTAAAGATGACCAGCAAATCTTATTTTCTCCTCTTATTCTCTGGAAACGGTCATAGTCCACAAATGTAACGGTTTGTGATTTTTGAAAAAGCAGCAAACGTTATCTGTAAATCAACTACAGCAGAGAAATGGGATGGAGGTGATTGTTGTCATGTAAAATAGGAAACAGCAGTCTAAGAAACCCAGCTACAAGATGTTTCTCATAGAGGATAGGAGAAAGCTGCAGTAGTCTAGATAACCCCTCAAATCAGTAATCTGTTTCATCTTCCTCTTCTCTAATGCTTATGTACTTAAGAAGTATATACTTAAGGAATCCATAAAAGATCCTAAAGGAAAATGAAATTTAGAACAGAATGTGGGTTTCATGTTGTGGTTCCACTGCACTGTGGAGGGTGGGAGATAGTAAATTCATTAGTATGGTGTTACAAATGGAGTGTGAAAACACATATTCATGTAGACCCTTGAGATTTGCTGAGCTGTCTTAACAGGAGAAGACAATTCAGGACATTAAGGATAGATGGTACGTGGAGAAAGAACAAATCCTCTTGAAAGTGCTATAAGAAGCATTTTTTATCTTCTCTCATCTTCTCCCATTGTCCTTCTGCCCAGTGTATTTTCTTTCTTAATAACTTTTTTGAATTTGTTCTCTTCGTGGGAGAATATTAATCTAACATTAACTGTATGTTTTGAGTGTCCAGGAAGGATATGTGAAGAGACGGTCTGAAGGTTGTTGTGTAGGCAGTTAGCAAATGCTAACTGCTTATTTCCTGTCACCTGACAAAGAGGAACAGCCTCTGAAATTTATCTTCTGAACCAGTATTGAAAACACTGTTTTTTTTTCAATACACCAGTATTGAAAACACATTCAATGCTACTTTCCCCATTTTACTGATCTTCTAACAATGGCTGCCACCATTTATCTGACTGAATTGTTGAATGAATTTGTAAAAGCAGTGCGTACTATACCAGTCTTGGGCCTAAGAACAGGAAAAATTGAACTCAGGAGCTGCTTCACTGTTAGTTTTTCTTATATAGGTTGAATTTCTGTTGTTAATTTGTTGTTAAAACTCTTGCCCAAGGCATAATCAAACAAGAGACTACTGTGAAGTCCTCTAATTTTGTACAAAAACATTGGTATAACATGTTTGTATTTGGATAGCTAATAATGTAGTTGGTTGTTTTTTTGAGTGCGTGTTTACTGACTTCTTTCAGAAGATGTGTTATGTGTTTTGTTTGCTAGGTAGTTATTGCAAATTCGAGTCTTCTGTGCTTCAAAGACTTCTTGATATAGGCAGTGGCAACATTAGTAATAAAAGAATTGTAGCATGTTGGAAGAGAGCAGTCTTTGATCTAAGGATCAAAATTACAAGCAAGCCAGAGCTTATCTTTCAGAATAACTAGGATTACAGAATCTCTAATGGCATTAAGACAGGAACATTACTTTGACTCCAAGGAAGAACTTAGCAGCGGTTTATTGAGATTATTGTAGACATGATTTTAAATAGACAAAGTTGTGACATTAGAAAAAAAAAAAAAAGAAAAAAGTGTCAGGGAGAGGGCACTTTAAAATAAATAAAAAATATCAATGACTTCCTCTAGGCAGGTTTCACACATGCTAGATTTTTGTGCATCTGGTATGGCAGAGGATTGTGTGTCTGTTTAGATGCTTTCCATTTGTATGTCTGGATATACTTATTTGGTGAAAGAGGCTTCTTGCTACAACAGGAATTAAAATCACACTTTCTTAAATTCCTTGGGAATGTTTTCCTTAATATAAAGAGGATGTGGCAGCAGTATCCATCTTTCCATGGTACTTTTCTAATCTTTCTATAAAGCTGCTTTCATCCTGAAGGTATTGCTGTATTTCAGAAATGAAGCTTCTTTACGTTCTAAGCATATAGTTTCGATTTTAAGCTAAGAGGGATAAAGTGAATCAGTAGTCCCTATCTTCTCTGTTGACCCTGTTCACAGGTCCACTCAAGTTCATATGAGTCAGAAGTAGTTTTTTAGACATCTGGTCTGACTAGCAGGTGTTCCTGTCAAGAAAGACCTAAAAATCTACTTTGACAATGTTAAGAGTTTCGGCTTAATTTGAACTGAAGTAGACAGTGACTTCTCTCCCCGAACGCCATTGGTGAACTGATTTACTATGAAAATATGGTTGGTTTTTTTTTGCTACTTGTGTTATTGGATGGCAGTGATTTCTCTTAGGTTATAATATATTGTGTTAATCTTGTTAACTGCACAGATGTGGACAGACCCTAACTCTGAACACCTGTATTTAAGTATAAGAACAATGTAGTGATACATTGCAAAAGTAAATGCTGTTGTGAGACCATAGTTTGACTTATTCTATGGTATAATGATAGTTGAGGTGAAAGTCCTGGGAAACAGAATGGCTCAGAGCTGACTTCTTACTGATGTCGTGTATACCCATCTTCTGTTTTCAAGGCCTGTATTGTCAGCTTCTGACAAATACAAATTTGTTGGCAAATTAATTCTCTAGCATTTATGCAGGTTATCTTAGAAAAAAGAGGAGATTCCTTATTGACTTACACTTCATACAAGTGTATCTGCAACATTCTTTTTTCCTTCTGTACAAATAATTTGAAGCTAACAGCAGGGTGTATGGTAGATCTGTGGAGATCTCTTCAGAACCATTAAATCTTTAATTGTTCTTTCAGATCGGTGAGAATTGTTACACTGACTCTGAAATGTTGTTTTGTGAACTCACTGCTATGCAATGAAATACACGAGAAATAGAATAGCAATGAAATTGATTTTGCTAAGAGTGTTTATTTCATGAAAACCATATCTTAAGTGAAACATAAGAGAACTAGTCCATCAGCTTCTAAATGGGTAAAGTTTTTATCACTAGCAGTTCTTTGTGCACCATTTTTATGCCTGTTTTAAAGCATAGTGGTTGAAGATTGTTTCCCTTCCTTTCCATGTATTTTGCAGGCATACAGGAGTTTCCAGAAAATATAAAAAACTGCAAAGTCTTGACAGTTGTTGAGGCCAGCGTAAATCCAATTTCAAAGTAAGTTTGTGATTTTTATGGTACTTATTGTTTTACACAAGCACTGATGAATCTCACGTGTGTTCCAGTCAACTTTTTGTGAGCCAATTCTTGTAACTGGAGGCAAGGAACAGAGGTACCTGAGAATTATTTTTATTAACCTCACTCTACTAAGATGCACTTTAGCTATGCTACTGAAGTAATTTGCCTAATAAGTTATGTGAGGCATCCTACATTATACCACTCAGCTTTGTCAGGTTTTTTTCAGTCCACTGCTTCTTTATGAAGGTAGAGAAGTATGTTTAAAAATTCTGTTTCTTAAGAGCAAAAATTTGTACCACAGTCTTTCTGACAACCTACATTCATGGAGTTATCTGTCATGTTCTATAGCAATACAGTTAGTTTGCCAAAGTGGTGCTACTAGAGATATGAACTTTATGGAAGGTAATTATTCTGGGGAAAGAGAAGTGTTGTATAAGTTTTTATTCATCATATTGCTTCCAAAGGTACCTTTTCTGCACTAAGTGTCTGGAGATCATGACTACATAGCAAAGACTGTGTTTGTTATTTGTTGTTTTCGCTGCCTGTAGATACTGCCCTCAGTATTTAAAAATAATTTTCAAACCAGTTTCAGGTACCTCCATACCTTTTAATGTTATTTATATGTAGGACTTGAGTACTGTATTGTTCTTTAATACATCATTAAGTCAAATGCCTTGAATGTAATTGAATTGAAGGTACGATGCTACTTTTTTATTTACAGGCTTCCAGATGGATTTTCTCAACTGCTAAACCTAACACAGCTGTACCTGAATGATGCATTTCTTGAGTTTTTGCCAGCCAACTTTGGCAGGTAAGTTGAATTTGGAACATGGTATCTGTGTTTGATTTTAACTTTGTGTAGAGCATTCTCTGCTGCTTCTCAAGCAGAGTGCAGACAGGAGGAGGTGAGGAAGAGTACATAACCAAATTTATGCTCTGTTACTTGAAAAAACCTCATTTGTTATCATTTTTCTTCATTGTTGTCCTCTTCTGTAAAGCTTGCTGTATACTATAACTTATTCAACGGTGAGGCAAATTGTGAGGTCACAATTACTACTAACTAGTTTAGAATTAATCATTTACTGTAGTTAACCTGAAAACCATTTCTCCAAAACTGTGCTTACAGCTTCTTAATAGCTATTAAGAGTACATCCTGGCTTTAAAATATAAATAGTGACTTAAAACATCCTGACTTGTAGCCAAGTGAATGAAACTGAAATGAATGTTTCTCTCATCAGTTGTTTTGAAGCAGATTCAGAATACTTCACATGCTTACTAATGGTATTGCACAGAAAATATACAGTTCTTTAAGAAAGAAATTACAGAAGAAATAAATAAGAAAATAATCTGATAAAATGTTTGTGATGATATTTGAAAGAACCAGAACTCAAGAAAAAGCAGGAGCTAGTAACAAACAAAGCTGTCAAATTTTCTTCAGAATAACCCTTCACTCCTAATTGTTCAATTGTGTAGAAGAGATGTTGAAAAGTTTATTTTTATTGAAGTTCTTGAAATATAACTAAACTATTGCCAACAGATCTTAACACTGGGACAAATTAAGTATGTATTTGACTTCCTCCTAGCTCAGAAGTTCTGAGCAGAAGTGGATTTCTAAATTGCTGAATTAGTAAATCAGAAATGTTCTTCCAGTCAGGATTTCTGTTCTATATCCTGATAGCTTTTCTTTCTTTTCAAAAGCTTTGTGTTTGTGGATTGTTTTTTTTTTTGTTTGTTTGTTTGTTCATTTTTTTGTCATGTAACATCAGTTTAGTTCTTTTCTTCCTCTAACATATCCTATTTATTAAGGTACTCTGAAGCTGAGCTTGTTCTATAAATACTGCGATTCAAACTAAGACGAGTCATTCTGATTTCTGCTCCATCCTATGCCATGTAGACAAATCATATCCTTTATCATTTGTAGATACAGATGGTCTAAATTCTTTTTCTCTCTGGTATGACAGGCTTGTCTTAGTGTCTTATTATCTTAGTAGATCTTGGAACTAGTTTCAGTTTTAATTTTTTTTATTTGTTAGTGTAATGATGGAGGATTGCAACATACATAACTATATTTAGGATTCAAATTGAGATCTCTTAATGGCTTATACAATGTCATGATTATCTTCTTGTTTCTCTTGGAAATGTCAGTGATTACACTCTAGTGCTCCTCTAGTGCTTTCTGCAGCTGCTGAGTGTTGCTTCCCACATGATAAACTTATCAATTGAACAGCTCAGTTAAAAATGAGTGATTATCCTATGAGGATATAATAACATAATCCTTAAGGTTTTGCAGTATTTTTTTCCCTATGTCCTAATATTCTATTGTACTATGACTGCCTTTTTAGACTAATCATTTTTGCCTGTCCTTTTCTATTGAAAAGTACTGAACAAGATAGACGCGAAATGGGTCTTTGAATAACAATTGGTATTCTTTGGCCTGATGCTTTAGGAAAGAAAACCGTGTAATGGAAATTACTTGTTGTATATTTACACAGCTTTTATAGCATTTACCTCCATTTTATTTTCTCCTTCAAGACTAGTGCTCAAGCTTTGCATGTTATTGAGGTCAAGGATATCCATTTTCTTTCCCCCTTCTTTATGAGCATTACTTACTTGCTGTTCTTTAGTGATACTTGTCAAGCCTGTTAGGCTTATTAGAAATCACTAGATGCGATTAGATGGGGTGTTTCATTTCGAATTCTGAGATGAAAACGGTTTTTTTCCACTTCTAAATCCTATTCTGAATGTATTCTTTAGCAGCTTGGGTCCCAGAGTTAGCCTTCATGCCAATGCACAGAATTCTGAAAACTGTGTATGTGTATAAAAGAAAACTACATCTGTCATATACCTAACCATATATATGCAAATCTATAAGCAGAATATTTTAAACCTGAAGCACACTGCACATGAATATTTAAACAGCTTCAAAAGGGAAACTTCACAGTTAAATGTTTAAAACAAAGAGGTGCATGTTCAGCATCATTTTAAAAATGCTAAGAAAGTTGTCTGTATTGTTGAGTTTTGCTTCCAGAGAACTAATTTTGTGATTTTTATTGATTTTACTTTTAATGTTGTTTCTCAATAATTTGCAGAAGTAGTTATTTTAAGCAGTATCTAAAATAGGATATATTTTAAATTAAACATACAGTGGAGATTGAACTGAAAACTTGATTTAGTTACACCTAAGTAAGTTTGCAAACTTATGCAAAACACAGCCCACTATAGGATGCATGTATTTGAGTCCTGTGTCATTTTTAGTTGTGATTTTAGGAGAGTATTCCTCCATTGATAAAGCTGCTAAAGAAGTGATTAAATCAGAATCCTTTATCTATGAAATATTAGTAGCTGTCCAACGAGCAACTACTGTTGTATACTGAATTACTAAGTATGCAATTTGACATTACATGAATAAAAATATGAAGAATATATTAAGATGAGCAAGGTAGAGGTTTTATTTCATGTAGAGGTTTAATTTTAAATAAAAGTTATTAATGTAGCTTAAGTCGGTTACATAAAAATTGTGCAATAATAATTTTAATTCAATTACATTAGGTGCACTTGAATAATACTCCCCTATAGCTCTGTGTTTAGGTGTTATGTGAGTATTGATGGCTATGTATTTTTACAGCTGAGAGATTGTTTTCTGCCAAATATGAGAAATTTTTGTGATAGGATGGAACAGAAAATGTGTATTCTGCCATTATGACTTATTTTCCAAGCTAAAGATTCATTTTTTCAGTTTCATAGCAGGAATTGAGATGCTCAGCATGGGTCTGTACACCAGAAAAATAAAGAGCAGCTAGGCTAAGTATTTGATGTTTGTTATTACATTGAACTTGAGTTAACCTCCAGTAATAATGGAAGAAATGGCAACTACTTGAGGTCAATATTTCTTGTTAATTACTGCAAGAAAATTGCTATTTTAGACATGGCCTCTATCTGCCAACCTGGAGAAACTGAAAATATTTAGCTAGTAGCCTCTACTCATAACAAATTAGATATTTTTATCTCCAGACTTGGAAGATTAGCTGAAGAGAGAGTAGGACATGAAATAAGGTCACAAAGCTGTGAACAGATCACCAAAGGCAGTCTTTTAAGCTCACAGAATGAGCTTATTAAAAATGTTGTACAGTGAGTTCTGGCAAAAGTCAGTGAAGTGTGTGTGTACCTATATATAGCTTAGCATGTGAATGCTTCTCCTGCTTTAAACTGAGAAATTTGACTGCATAAGTGTGTTGTGAATTAAAAATAAAACCTATTTCCCCTGTCATCAAAGCAAAGCACCAGTGGGGGACTAATGTAGTGTTTAATTATGGATGGTAGTCATCCCAAAATTTTCTCAGGTGACAAGTGGTAGGGCAGAAGGGAAATAGGCTTAAGTTTTACTAGGGAAGTTTAGATTTTATATCGGGAAAAATTTATTCTTGAAGACAACAGTCAAGCATTGAAACAGGCTGCCTGGGAAAGTGGTGGAGTCAAGTCCCCATCCCTGGAGGTATTTACAAGATGTGGCAGCAAGGGACATAATTTAGTGATGGGATTTAGTAGCTCAGGTTGACAGTTAAACTTAATGATCTTGAACTTCTTTTGTAACTTAACTTGAGAGCTAGGAAGTTGACCTTTCCACCTATGTTCTAATCAAAGCAAAGAGCTTAGTAGCTTCAGTAAGCTTTTGAACAAGTGTAAGAAATATCTTCCATTTGCTTTGCCTTTCAGCTCTTTTGTTTTACCTCTTGTTAGAGGAAAGAACTCCTTTGAAAAAAATGTATTTTAGAACGTGGAAAATGCTCTCCTTAGTGCAGAGTGGTGCAAAATCAGGACTCCAGCACTTTCTAAGTCTGGATGCTTGTGCAGCTCCCTGTTGGCCAAGTCTGAACAGGATTCAAATGCCATTTTGATTATGGATTGCTTGTGCAGCCACAATAGTATTACAACAGGTGGAGATATATATATACATATATATATATATATATACCTATACCTAGCGATTCAAGGAGAGAAGAGGTTTAACTTTTCTGTTTCAGATACCCACTGTAGGGTATTGTTTCAATCTTGTTATAGGTTTGATTTTTCTTTGAAAAGCTTTCAGGGAAGCGGTTCCTCTCCAGCAATTGCTACCAGCAGGTAGCACTTGCTTGCCATGGTGGACTAGGCTGAGTTTTGCTCTGTTTCAAGGTAATGGTTGTTTTATTAGGTTATCTGTAGGACTTCTCTTTTCAAAGGCATACAAAAATGAGAGAATGTTTTGAGGAAAAGAAAATACTGTTTTCAGGCTATTTTTGCTTAAAATATAGTTCTCACACCGTATAGGTTTTCATCTGTGTCCTTAAAACATACTCACTTCTGCCCCTTCAGGAAGACTGGCCTGTTCACTAAATTCTTTTTTTTTGGTCCTGAAGCTTTCTATCCTGTTCTGTCAATGCAGTATGTGTACAGTTCTTGTCTTTTTTTAAACCAAATTCAGGTTTTTTTGTTTTACTTAACAGAGAATCTTGTCACTTCTGTCCTAATGCAAAAAAAAAAAAAAAAAAGTGATGGGATCAGTATGTTGCTTTACTATCAAGACTGCCTTGAACTTACCTGTGCCAAGCAATTCAGTTTGCGGTTTAGAGGTTATTTATATTGCACCCAGAGTTTACTCAGAGAAAACTCAAACTACCTTCTAACAGAAATATCAAAAGAAGCTGACTAAAAGCAGAATATGGGAGAAAATCTGATAGGAATTTAAATTTTTGTTTTTAGCTTTTGTGAAAACACAAGTATTCTACTGTTAGAGGCCTTTCAGGTTAAATGCTTTGTATTAGAAATTAGTCATCGTAAATTGTTCTAAATGATGCTGCCTTTCTTCTTTTATTTCATGTCCACTTTATGTGAGGACACCTTATACTGATGAATGGAATTAAATGCTTAAAAAACTGTAGGCTGAAGGAAAAGACCTGTGTATGAGGTGCCGAAAAGTGGGCAATATCCAGTTTGCTTGCCACAGTGCAAAAAGTAAACCTTAATGAATAAATGAATTTAAAATAACATGCAGATTTCTGTACAAAATATGTTCGTATTCTTTCAGGAAAATATTCAAAACTTGTTGAGCTCTTTTAAGTATAGCAGTATAAGAAAGTAGTGAGATTGCTTTTGTGGTAGTGTGTGATAATTTGTTTTTGTTGTTGTTGTTTGTTTGTTTGTTTTTTGTTACAGATTAACTAAACTCCAGATATTGGAACTTAGAGAAAACCAGTTAAAAATATTGCCAAAGTAAGTATGTCTGAAATTTATATGATACACTTTGGAATGTTTCTTCTTAAGATTTGCTAATAAAGTAATACATATATATATATATAAAAAGTAGATTACAACTTAAAATTTGTACCTAAATAACTAGAGTAACTTCTCACATGAAACTTCCTCTTCATAACTGCTGAAGCTACTTATCCCAACTGAGTAGTTTTCATATGCAGAAGTTCACCTGAATTCTTTTTTTTTCCCCAATATTCTGCATTGTAAAGTTCTGTCCATGTCTGGCTCTGTAGATTTCTGATCCCACTGTAGATCTGTTAAATCAGAATTAGGTCTTTTCAGGATGAGTCTGAAGTATCTGGAGATCTTCTTTTTTTTGCACTCAGCATTTTAACTGTGTCCTCTGAGGAGCAGCTGGGGAAACTGTAATTGTTCAGTCTGGAGAGGAGGAGGCTCAAGGGAGACCTTATCACTCTCTGCAATGACCTGAAAGGAGGTTGTAGTGAGGTGAGGTGCTGGCCTCTTTTCCCACGGAGAGATAATGGCTTTAAGTTGAGCCAAGGGACGATCAGGTTGGATATGAGGGAAAATTTCTTCTTGGAAAGAGTGGTGGTGTATTGGAATAGGCTGCCATGGGAAGTGCTGGAGCCATCAACCCTGAAGAAGGTATTCGAGAAAAGGAGAGTTGTTACATTGAGAAACATGATTTAGAGATGCAGTGATGATTGGACTAGATGATCTTAGTGGTATTTCCAATTTTAATGATTCAGTTATTCTTTCTGTATCTGGGTACATACCTTATGGCTGAGTTCCTGAAACTTAGCATTGGCAATTAAGATCACTGTCTATATCAAATGTGGAGTTTGAGATGCTTACTCAGAATGACTGAGAAAATGTAATTCACATAATATGAACAATTTTTTGCACTTAATGTACTTTACTGGTGAGGAAAATGTATTGTACAAAATCTTTAATGCAGAGTATTCAGTGTTTTGAATTGCTTTAGTGTAATGGAAGCACATTCCTCAGCCATATTTTCTGTGGTTGAAAAATAATTTTAGAAATTGCTACAGTGTTTGTTTTAACATTAAAATAAACTATACATACCCCTTAAAATCTGTCGTCTTGCTCCTTGCAAATCTTATTTCATCAAACCCACTCATCACGGCAAGAGGTGTAGTCCTCTTTTGGCAACAGAAGAACTGGTGAAGAAAGGTACTAGTTTCAAGCAGTGCAACTATTTCAGATGCTTTATCATAGAAGAGAAGGTGCTAACTGTTGTAGAGTCTCCATCTGGTGCATGTTAGCAGAGACTTATACGAGTAGGACAAAATTTCCAGCCCTTCAAGTACAACGGACCTGTTTCCTAGTGACTAAACTGTTTCATTCAAATTCCATTTTTGTCTGTTTAGATACAATACTGCGCCTGCTGATAAAAAATGCCAAAACTTCAATTTGGAATGAAATATATAGTATCAGAATGTGTGAATGTAATTTTTTCAAGCATTCTACCTCTATTAATGTGACAGAAATCATCTCTTTCCTTCGTTCTGATAATACTAGTTTTTGAAGAAAGAAATAACGATGCATAATTTGGGCTGGTAACTATATAAATGAAGTTACTCCCAATGGAGAATGTGTGCCTATAATTAAAACATATAACACAAGTTTTGTTCACAATGTTACTGACTTTAATTGCTGCAGTTAACACTAATAGCATGAATTTCGTCTGATATTTTTCAAAGAGTAGTTTACAAAAATCTCTCTGATTTATGGAACTTCTCTTAAAGCTGCTAGGAATTCTTCTTCTTGATTTCAGTGTACTTAGGTTTTCATCCTTGCTGGAATACTGAACATCGTTTGTCCTCTGCAGCACCTCCTGAATGATCTACAATACCTGCTGAGCTCCTTCCTTTATTATTCTCTTCTTCTACACTTGTGGTTCAATTAAGGCAGATTAAAGCTTTGGAGACTACTATACACATATAATTACGTATTTTGCTACAGTGAGGGTCTTGAATAATCTATTATTTGTGTGATGTACACTTTGGAACTCAGTTGTTTTAACCAGCAAAGTCATCTGTGGCCTATTATGTCAGAATAGAAACTGATAGAAAATTATAACTAGCAAGGTTTGAAAAACTGTATTCTGAAAGGAAAATGTTTCAAATCGTGTATAAAATCAGTTGGTTTTTTTTTTTTTAACTGATAAGATACAGATATGCAGCAGTATATGCCAATATTTTTGCTATGGAAAACAAATTTTTTCTCATTTTCCTGTCACTCTCCTTTTTTAATGTTTTTTTGTACTGACTGCTTCTTTTGAATATATAAGGAGGGATGTGTTTAAATACCTACCAAATCAACTAGCCCTCTTGCTGAATTAAAAATGTTCATTATTTAACACTAAATCATAAAGCACTTAAAAGTCTGTTAATCAACGTCGGTAATTATTGCCTATGTACTAAATTAACCTTTCTTTGTGTGAAATACATCATTTTTTGGAGCTTCTCAACACCCAGAAGCTGCTAAACTGGCAGTGTTATAATGCAAACCAGCTCAATAAAAAGATTTTTACAAAATGTGCACAGAGAATATTTTAGAGTCATTTATCTTTTACCCACTTTCCCAGCTTTAGCTTAATGCAAACATAAAAAGATAAATATGAACTTTTTTTCTTTTTGAAAAATTTTATACTGTTCTCTGTTGTACAGTTGCTGATAAAAATGAGTAACTTTTCAAAGCAAGCTTTTCAATAGGACAAACAGAATGATTCAGGGCCAGTCTTGCATCATGAATTGTATGTTACTTGAAGTACGCAGGATTGCTAACCTCAGTGAAACTGCTAATTTACAGCATTAGAATCAGACTACCTATACCATTAGCACAGGACCAATTTTACAGCAAGATCACTAATTTGAAGTATGAAACAGATTTTTCAGTTTGTCATGGCATTATGCAATCCCTTTCATCCATAATTTGATGATCAGGTATTTTTTGTCTCCATTCCTGTATTCCTCTGTTTCTTTATAACTAAGTCTCCCTGATATTTTAACATTTTCAGAGTATTAGAAGCTTTGTGTGCATTTTACCTACAAATGTAGTTATGTAATCAATATAGGAAAACGAGGATATGCTATTTTAAGGAAAGATTGCTGTAACATAGCTGAAAATACTATGAATTATGCAGTAGTGAGGAGGGTGTCTTACAAACACATTTATATATTTTACAGTTGAGTAGATATGTTTGTTCGATTAGAGTTTTTGGCAAAAATACAGGAAAACAAAGTTTTTTTATTACACTGCCAACTTTATGCAAGATATCATTGACTGTTCTGGTTCAGTAGTAAACAATCTAATGCATTAAAGGGGAATGAAAGAGAAGCAACTGATTTCTGTTAAGGAAATAAAAATAATTTGTATAGTGATTTTGAGTGGATATTCTCTATAAGGTAAACATAAATGGAGAGAAAATTTTGCCAAAACACAGCAAAAGCAGTCTTGCCCTGTCTCAGTCATTGATTTAGTCTTTGCTATAAATTGGTTTAAGAAGTACTGATATATCATAATATCCAGTTTAGTAATCTAGTCCTCAGTTTTAGGACAAGAAGAATAATTAGGATTCCCCTGTATTCTGGGCTGCTGACAAAATTGATCCAGTGTAAAAGGGGAGAGTGTTGGCTGTTACTGTGATTCAACAGTGGCCTTGTCTGTTTTTGGTATTTGTTAGGAAGTGGTCTTTCTTTAGGAGGAAAGCTTTGATGATTTTAACAATAGGTGAAAAGCTCAGGCAACTGAAGACTGACTTCACTAAGCTAACCTTTATCATAAAGATAACTCTAGTGATATTCAGTTTTTGTAAACTTATTCATAGATGCATTTCTCTGTGTGGCAATCACAGTGTGATCATTAGTGTTTAGTTAGTCGAACAGTATGGAAATTTTACCTCATGTAGATAATGATCTATTTACAGAACAGCATCGCTACTTAATACTGATTCTTATAATATATTTAGATGAATACAAGAAGATTGTATTTCCTTAGTTCTGATTCTTATTAATCCCCTTCCTCTGCAGAACTATGTCCAGACTAACCCAGCTGGAAAGACTTGACCTAGGAAGTAATGAATTCACAGAAGTGGTGAGTTATATCTAAACGGAGCTTTGATTTTTTTTAATATGTATCTTTATTAAATGATAAATTTGCAGTCATTAGGAAAATGTGAAAATTGTCTCAAGAATTTTGCTACGAAGCAAATATTACTGATACCTTATTCTCCTCTATGGAGCCTGCTTTTAAGATCCTGCAGTTTCTTTGGCATGTCAGTATGTGTTTGAAAATATAAGACTGGCATAGTGGGACTAACGTGACACTTTAATGTCAGTGGTAATACATGTATGAATTATAAATGTAATGGCTTGACTTATAATAAATTGTAAACACTTGTTTATCTTGTTTAACCTTGCATTTCTATGTAAGGTCTGCATAACTTGCCTTTTTTAGTGGCTACAAGCTGTTAAGATTCAAGATAAATTGTTTTAACTTTGAGTATTGTTGAAAGAAAACAAAACAGAGAAACAACCCACAATGTATGTGGTCAGAATTTTGCATTTGGTATCTATCTGCTTCTGTGAGTACTTTCCCATATAAGGGAACTGAAATAGAATAGTGGAATATGTTGACCTACATATGAAGCCGGACCTCTGTGTGCTACCAGTGGGCACTTCGTTAACCACAGATCATAAACACTTGCCTAGCTATGTGGCTTGTTAGATACAGAAGTGTATTTGAGGAAATGTTTGCTAGTATTATAATAATGAATGTTACTGCTGTATGCTCATTATAGTGTATATATGCCCATGGGAGCCTTAAAATTAACATACTCAACCTGATGTTATGCCGTAACAGCCAGGAAGCAGTTATAGCCTATGAAAGTACCTATTTGTTTATACTTCTGTCTGACTAGTTCATGTCTCCTAACCTTTTATTTGCAACAGGTCAACTACATATAACTTATTTTATTTAGGATCCTTCAGTGAAAATATAAGAGGGATAGAACAATAGTATTTTTCTTTTTCCTTTCCTTTTTTGTTTTTGCATCAAGATCTAAAATTCATTCACAATAAAAATATATATATATTTTGGAAAATTAGTTACTGGGTGCCAAGACTGAAGAAATATATATTGTGATACCGTGCATCTACAACATAAATAAATGGATTTCAATGTTTAACTGAACTTGGCTGTAATTGTTAGGGCACAGTACCACATGCTTTGTAATACTTTCTGAGGAGGGAGATTTAAATGATAAACATCCGTTCTGTATATGCTTTCCTATGATATGGTTTGTCTCAGAGACAGTTGTAATGGACCATATCTGATACTTAATTTAATGGATTGAATAGTTTAGTTGTAAACTGCAGATGTGCCACTTTTTTCACAGTTTTCTAGGTCATTTTGTCTGTTTTGTCATTTCTGAAAAACAGCTCTTCTGGGCTGATAGAACATAAGGATTTTTAAACTTACTTCAAGGGAAAGAGAATTGTATACAAGATGGGCTCCTTCTCTGCTCTAGTTGAAAAATAGCAATGGCTGTAAAGAATACTTTCTTATAAAAATTTGAGTTCAACAAAGACAAATTCTACAGTGATCAAATTCTCATTTCTGGTATATTCAAAAAGTAAATTACCTTTTTTTTTATTTTTTAAATTAACCAATAAAACAAATGTATATAACAGCTGCAGTAAGACATTACTTTTAGTTGTGATATGTGAATCACTGAAGTCTTTTTGACTTTTAGTAATTTTTCAATGACAATTTTTAAAAATGGTTTCCCTTTACAGCCTGAAGTACTTGAGCAACTGAGTGGGTTAAAGGAATTTTGGATGGATGGTAATAGACTAACACTTATTCCAGGAGTAAGTCCCTTTACTCTTTTAAATATTTAGTGTTTTAATTTTCAGTTTTATTTACTATGACAGCATATATATTAAAGTTGCTGTATAATTTTAATGTTACTTAAAGCCAATAGGGTAAATGCTCCTTAAGGTTTAACTAGCCTACTTAGAAGTTGTCACTGGTAATGATAGCTTTTGTACACAGCTTCGTTTGCAATGAAAGTCTGTCATCTAAAAATCATGTTCCAAATAAGGACAGGGGTTAAAATCCTAGTACAAATTGTGATACAAATTTAGGACTGCCTAGTCCTTCCAAAGAGGAATTGTTTGTGTTAAAGAGCAAAATTGAGTATACATCGTTAATGTGACGTGACTTTTTGACTTCTTACCGGTAAGAAGCAAGCAGTGATGACTAAGGATTCTATGCTGCATGTAAAAATTCCTGAAAAAACATGATTAAGGTTTCTGACATCTCTCAGGTGGATAGCGTCTTGGATGACATGTTACTGAAGTACTTCTGAACCTGCTGTCTTCTAGTAAACTAGTGTCAGAAATTTAGGAAGCAGCTGGTCTGTTTTCAGACTTAAAACCATTAGCAGTCTTTGGACATGAGGCTTTCTTGTCTGATCAGTAGTCCTCTGTACTTTCTTTCTGCACTTAAGCTAATTATTCCTTGAGAAGAGTTGAGTATATGCTAAATTTTTCTACTTCTTAATAAAGTAAAACTGTGTATGTGGAGGTGATATACACGCACACTCTCCCTCTTAAAGATTTTAAACACCTGTGTGTATAAATTTTCACATGTAAATGTAACACAAGCTTTACTTTAGGTTTCTTTATCAGTACAATTTACTGTTTCACTGTTATTGCTTTTGAGGTTATGTAGTATGTAGTGTTACACAAAATGCAAACATACCTATTAAAAGACTTCACATGAGCATCGTCTCCTTTTGTTAACACTGTTCACTTCTGTTTAGTCTGTTCTAAAGCTTCTATGTCTACTCATGGTAACTGATCAGACAGTTGAATTTAAAGCAAACTGACTTCAGAGAAACCTGCAGAATAACTGTGGTGTGTTTGTGTATGTAGCAACATGTTAAGTATATGTATCAGCAGAAAATGTTTCATTATAAAGTTAGGATATTCTGTATAAAATCATTTTCTCCAAGTAAATTATTTTCTTTTCCTGTACTATTACATTTCAGAGACAGCTAGTAAGTCAAAACTTCTGGCTCTTCTGTTTTGAACTTGCACTTTCTAGCATGCATTATTTTCTATTGCTTTTAGTTCATAGGCACTTTGAAACAACTGACCTACCTGGATGTTTCTAAAAACAACATTGAAATAGTTGAAGAAGGTATTTCAGGTTGTGAAAGCCTACAAGACCTGTTGTTATCCAGTAATTCACTTCAGCAACTGCCAGAGACTATTGGTTTGTATTTTAAATTAATTCATGAATTAAAAAAGTTTATGGTTTACACACAGAACACTTAAAAATGTATAAATAATATTTTAGGCCTACATTTCAAGTGTTTGGAAGTTCCAGTTTTGGATTAAGCTGAATAAAACATAATTGATAAGTAGTTGTCAACACCAGTGGAGCTTAAAAAAATAAGTATTTCCTGTGACTGGTTTGTAGTAAGCTGGTAGATTATTTCTGTAAGCTCACTTTACCTTTTTAGTAAATACAGAGAACTATAGGAATTACAGGAAATACAGAAGATGTATTTCCCCCCTCAACTTAAGATTAAAACTAAGTTTAATGAACTTCAGTAATACTTTTAACTATTTTTTATATTGTTGTTTGATTTTTCCCGCAGGTTCCTTGAAGAAGGTAACAACTCTTAAAATTGATGAAAACCAGTTAATTTATTTGCCAGACTCCATAGGAGGGTATGTGTTTCACCTGAATAAAATACTGCACTGCTTTTCTGCAATAGTTTATGTAGCAGTAGTTCTTCTGTTGAATGGTTTATGTTTCTCTAATAGATTTTAATTCCTTCTATATATTAATGTATTAATAAAACTGGTAGCAGATGTTTTATATCTTTCTTCTGGTTCTCAGCATATGTATTCTTTATGGATTTAAATAGTATGTGTAAAGACCTGTATTTCTCACTCATTAACGTAGCCACCAAATTATAAAAGAAATAGAATGTGAAAGGAAACAATATGTTTACAAATGCATGCAGCTGCCTGGAAGTGTTTTTGTTAGTATCATAGCAGTGGCCCTGTTAGACGTTGCAGATGTTAGAATCAATATTATCAGTTGATAATCAATATTATCAGCACAATTATCTTTTTTTTTTTTTTAATGGAGGGGGGATTTTCACTTGTTAATTAACAGGATTTTTTTGATGTGTAACTTGATGTTTGGCAATTTAATTTAAATGATTGCAAAAATAAGTGGTTCAGGATTAAGTGCTAAACAGAACAAGTTTATTTGTTCCAGTGTATTTTCTCCTATTGTAATTGATATAAGTTAGGTATTGTTAGAATTTACAGCATACTTCTTCTGTGCTAATGTGCCTTAACGTTCACTTCTCTCAACTCTCATTTAGCTGTGATTTGTCCTGTTCTGATTGTTGCAGTTCCTTGACCCCGTCTGATATCTCGTGTGATGATGATAACAAAGTTAAGAAAAAATAAGAATTTAGGCAATTAGTAAATGAGTTTTCTTGGATTTGAATTTCAGTTGGGTTTCAGAGTTTCATTTTGGATTTCATTTGCAATTGGTACTGGTATTAATGTAATTTAAACTTAGAGCATTCCAGTTAATGTTGCATCAATCTGTAGAGTGGAGTAATGTTTTTTTTCAGGTTAATATCAGTAGAAGAACTGGACTGTAGTTTCAATGAGATTGAAACACTGCCTTCATCTGTTGGACAACTATCTAACATAAGGACATTTGCTGCAGACCATAACTTCTTAACGCAGCTGCCACCAGAGGTATATATTTAGTTTAGTGAAACAAAGTTTTTTCATGGGTATTAAATGCACAGTTGATACATATTGTATTTGGACAACAAATTAATCATTCTTGAGTAGGTTTTTGTGTATGCTTAAGAAGAAGTCTACAAATATACAAATAAATCAAATCTGAAAATTTTTTGAAGCACGTAGTAGAAATCAGTACTAATTGTATTAGTGCTAAAGGGAGACTATGTAAGAATAAATGTTATTATACTTAACAAGGAAGATAGCTGTAGACTTATGGTCTTAAATTAATAAAAAATAGTGTATTTAGAGCTCTGAAGATGAATAAGTTCTTTGGATTTTTTTTCTTCAGATTGGAAATTGGAAGTATGTAACGGTATTGTTTCTGCATTCAAATAAACTTGAATTTCTCCCTGAAGAAATGGGTGACATGCAGAAATTAAAGGTCATCAACCTGAGTGACAATAGGTTTGTGAGCATATAATTCACGTAAAAATTGCATGAAATGCAATATCATTGAGTGTATTTTACTGTAACTGATACCTACCTTCTATATGTAAGTAGACATATTTTTTAATATGCTATGCTACCTTCTGTTATGTTCCACAGTTTATAATCTGACTGAAATGCTTGTATTTCATTTGTTGTTTCTCTGTTTTATGAAGCTGCATTTCTTAGAATTAGCTATTCATTTGATTTACATGCATTGACATATAGCTTAGATATGCCCATGATTTTTAGTATGTATTTTTCTAGGGAATTATTTGTCTGTCCTCTTACAATTTGTATTTGACTTGTAGCTAAAAAATAAATAGCTTTCCGTATTGCATCTTGGGGACACGAAACAGAGGTGTCACAGTATATGATAAAACATACAGTCCTGGGGAGGAAGGGAGAAAGGAGTTGTTTTTAATTAAAGCTGGTTGGTAAAGACTGGAAAAATAGATCTTTTTGGATCTGTCAGTTTGCAGAACTGAAATGTTTGGTAGAGAAAAGTTTGAACTCCCCTTTTGTTCACCAAATCCAGTTTCTCTGCCTTAAGCCTGATTTTATTTCCAATTCACAAAAAAAGTGAAACACAATTTCAGGTGTGGCTATTTTTTCTTAATTTTAGTGCATGTGTATATAGAAGGATAAAATTGCTGAGGATTCTTCTAATTAAGGTATAAAAATAAATAGTCTTGCTCTGAAGTTCATTAGTTATCTTAACAATGGTTGTCTTAAAATGCCTTTCAGTTGTCAAGTCTTAGTTTTGATAAGTGTGTTTACATCGACTTTTACTGTAATTTACAGACTGAAGAATTTGCCATTTACCTTTACCAAACTGCAACAGCTGACTGCTATGTGGCTATCGGACAATCAGGTGACATTTTTCAGGAGAAAAATTATGAATAGATGGTTGACTTTATTCCTAATTGAATTGATAAGTACAGAGTGATCTTTTGAATATTAAGTACTTTGTATGTGTGTTTGTATTTCCACAACATTTTGTCCATTCTCTCAAAATAAACAACACTGTGTCTACCTTACTTTAGAGCTGTTCTGGCAAAGCTTTCATAAGAAACACATTTTAAAAGATGTTGGCATTTCTTGTTTGTTACCACCTTTCTTATTTAAGAGGTATTTGATAAGCAGCTAGTACGTACATGCATACAGTGCTGTCCTATGGTTGTACCATTGGAGAAAAATTGCATACCCTTTTTTTGTGCTAGGTTGTTTGTCCCATGTTTGAACTCCATAGCTGTCTTAAGTTTCAAGCTATTGAGAAGCAATTAGTGCACTCGTGCCTTCTTTTATTCCTCTATTCTCTTCCATTTTCCTGAATGGCACTAAGGTGTACAGGGCTTCTAGAAATCCTTTGATCTCAGGTGTGGTTTAGTGAAAGATCTCTGTTTATAAGGAGTGGGAACTATCAGTCTGATATCAATATTAAAACAAAACAATAAAAAAAACAAAAACAACTGAGTACAAAATGTTTCTTAAATTGGCGGTCCACAGGTGTAAATGACTAAGTGTATCAGTGTATCCCACATCAGCTTGCTTTGGGATGGTAATAAGTCCTAGCAAAAATAGGGTTATATTTGAATCCAGTGTTTTTTCTTAAAGTTTTTTCTGCTTATTCCCAAGAACGTCATATATTGATATAAATGATTAAATTAATTCTCTGAAAATTATTCAGAGTATAAATGATTGAGAACTGCTCTGCCTTGTGTTATATAAGTTATGTAGATAATCTTTACTTTTTACATGTGTATATTTTCTTAATGTATCCTTCTTTGGTTTGCTCTTTAGTCTAAACCACTTATCCCCCTTCAAAAAGAAGCTGACCCTGACACACAGAAAACTGTGCTTACAAATTACATGTTCCCTCAGCAACCAAGGACTGAGGATGGTAAGAATTTCTTTTTCAACTTACAAAATCATTAATTTGTTACCTTTTCAAATACAAACAAAAAAAAGCACCAGTACCATCGAAGAAAGAGAAGGAAAAAGAGAATTTTTATTTTGTGTAATATATCCTACTCTTATAAGCATTTGTTTTTTTCATTTAGTTATGTTCATATCTGACAATGAAAGCTTCAATCCGTCGTTGTGGGAGGAACAGAGGAAACAGCGTGCTCAGGTGGCATTTGAGTGTGATGAAGACAAAGATGAGAGAGAGGCACCACCTCGGGTTAGTACTGAATTAATTTTTTACTACTGGTGTTTCAATCTCCCATTCACACTCCTGACTCCCAGCTTTTTTATTGCTTTGACTGTGGATTTAGCTCTGGTGAAGAAATCAAGACTGCATTTATTAATTTAAGATCATTAAACTGGACTGTTTTTTTTTCCTCATTGTCAAAGTGGAACACATAATTATGAAATTTCTGGACTGGTGCTGCTTGTAGGAGAGGGAGAGTGGGCAAATAATGGTTAATTCTAATTTTTATTTAAATGTATTTGTTGTCATTACTCTTCCTGCTTGCTATCAACAAACAAATTTAAAACAAAAATAAATGATTGTAATTTGGCTGGGCTTTCTAAAATTATGTTGATCTAGGTAGACTCAAACAGCAAAGTGGAGATTTGAGATGTTTAGATCTGAGTGTTTAGTCCAAATTCATTGCCTATTTTAAAGCTTATTACTTAAACTTTTCATTAAAATTAGAGCATCACTTTTTTTATTACACAGGAAGGCAATCTGAAGAGATATCCAACTCCATATCCTGATGAGCTGAAGAATATGGTCAAAACGGTCCAGACAATTGTACATAGGCTGAAGGATGAAGAGTCTACTGAAGATGTTGCCAAGGAATCAAAACGAGAAAACCAGCCAGTTTCTGTAAAAGATGTGGGGGTAAAGGTTAGATACAGTATTATCTTCTGACTTCAATGAAACTTCCAAATATCTAGGTTGCCATTAATTAGTTCCTCTCTCTCCTCATTAATACTCCACATTGAAGATCAGGGCTTACCTCTTCATCGTCTTAAGAATCAAATGTCAGGGTTTGAACGGATCTTGAAGGATCATCTAGTCCAATCTAGGAACACCTAGATTAGGTCACACAGGAACATGTCCTAGCAGGTTTTGAATGTCTACAGAGAAGTAGACTCCACAACCTCTCTGGGCAGCCTGCTCCAGTGTTCTGTTACCCTCGCAATAAGTGTCTGTTTCGTAGTAGCAATTTTCCTCTTACACTGAGAAAAAAGAAAATGGCTTGATTCTTGGGGAAATACAAAATGTAATGGAGCTGACTTCTTCATTTTTCTGGAGGAATTCTTATTTGACCACCAGATTTGAAAAAGAAAAATCAGGATTGTTTCTAAGGATCGTAACTGTTGCCACCATGACTGGTCGTTTTGAACAGTTGGGAAGACAATAGTAGCAAGTTTGCGTGCAGGTTACTAATAGCTTGATGTAGTGTAATAGATAGGTGGTAGGACTCTTTGGCATGTCTTTGATGCTAACACATGTTATTGTAGGTACACTTTGTAGTACCTACACTTGTAGTACCTACACTCATTGTAGGTACAATTGCTCTTTTTTTTTTCCTTTTAATTTAACTGCAAGTTTAATGGTATGAATTGACCTCAGTAAGGATGAGAGTGAAACCAGTTGGAGCACTATCACTGAATAGTCTAGAGAGATTTCTCTCTACATAGTGTATTTCACAGTTGATCATTTCAAACAACTTCCATTTCATAGTTTCCCATTTTATTCATAATATGCAGTGTTGATTCTTAATATCATTTGTTACTAAAAAGGGTTTTAAAATGCTTTTTCTACAAATGTGCTTAATCCTGCAGACTTCCGAAATTGTTCCAATAAAGAATAAGGCTGATGAGAGAAAGCAATATTCAGCAGGAAGCTGTGTGCAGAAGCCTGCTGAACCAGAAGCTGAGCACTGCACTGCAAATCCACAGATGGCTGCACTTGTTAAAACCTTGCAGAACACAAAAACAGTTGTTAACCATGAAGACACGCTTGAGGTGAGGCATTGTGATGAACATTATAGCACTCAATGAGTTGTGCTGGTGTTGCATCAGACTAGCTTCTAGTTGACAAAAGCAGAAAAATTCTACCCATAAGCACTGTTAGTACAGAGAGGTTGGTAATGCAATATTGTTCTCACTTTATCTATATTATAAGTGCAATTTGGAAAAATTGAACTAAGTTTATAATGAAACTGTATGTATTTAAAGAAAAGTAAGTGAAGCTCAAAAAATGATCTGAGTACTAAGCTGTGGAAAGATTCTTACTTAAGTGGAATTTTCCAGTTTCCACTTGATTTTCAGCACCTCAGTAAATAATTGATTGTGATTATCACTGAAATATCAAAATATCTTGTCAGTAGGAGCAGTCAAAGACTTGGAATATACAAGTGACTGTGCCTATCCATTTCAAATAACAAGCAGGCTTAAAAATACAAATTAATCTGAATTTAGTAGCGAGATGATATGAATATGACTTGTATTACAGAAATGAGACACTTTTACTTTCTGAACTCGTACATCTGTGACAAACATCATATGTGTTTTTTAATTTAGAAGATGTTTCAGCATTAATAACATTTTTTAACTTGTTGGTCAATCACTTGCCAGTCACAACATGTAAAATGTTTTCTTTTTTTTTCAGTAGTTTCATGAGTTGATTATTTTTGTCTGTGATGCACAAGCAATGGAGTTTGCATTTATCATGTGATGAAGAGGTTTTATGGAAAGCCATTTTGCCTGCTGCTGAGTCTTTTCCTCCCTTGCATGTTCCTGTTACATGCTTTCTGAAAATACTGGTTCTGACAGTTTTCTTTAGTTCAAAAATATGATTTCAAACAAATCATACTAGTTGTCCAGCAGCAGTCATTCTCTAAATCTGGCTGTATGCCAGTAAGGAAATCAGGCAGTAGTATATAGTCAGCTGCTGATACTGAATTCCTTATAGTAACTTGCTCGTATCTTTGTCTCAATCCATGTAACTTCATATGCTTAAAAGCTTTTCCTTTCAATGTTAATTACACATTATATGTCATAACCTAAGGGGAAGGGCAATCTTGCAGAGGTAGCAAAGAGGTTATCTGTTCTTATTACAGAGGAACAGGATTGTTATAAAGTTGGTCACATCATGTTTGCTACTTTTCACTCAGTTTTACTGTCTTTGACTGTAGTCCAAAGAAGTGGCCTCGTAGTTAGTATCATGGAATTGGTTGTACTCCAGAAGGTTCTACATATTAGATGTCCTGAAACTTTTAAGAAAAAGTGAACATTGACAGATTTCGTCTTGCAGTTTGCATTCTATTTTGTAGTATGCTTACTGAAACAAAATTTTTACTTAAGGTAATTTTTCTTTACGGAATGTTACTGAAAAAAAATTACTTTCTTGAAGATGACAGGAGTATGTAGGCCAGACAGTAGAATTCTGAATCTATTGCATGGCTCCTCTTGCAGGCGGTTTTGTCAGTTTATTTTTTTCAGAATAGTACTGAGATCTGTCAGATGGTTAGGATACTAGTGATTTCTAGCCTAGATGTATTCAGAATCTTTTATTCTTGAAGTTAAATAATTTATCTTCCATTTGAAATTTTACCTCACCGTAAATTTCAAAATAAAAACCCAAGTTAAGGTTACCATCAGTTTGACTATCATTCCCGTGGAGTTCATCACACAAAAAGCAAATGTGTATGGGCTGCTTCTTAAAGATAATTCAGTGGAAAATGTTACTAAATTCATTTGATTTGCACTGCACAGTTGCTAGGCTAGGCCTATGTTATTTGTTTACCTTCACTGTTTATCAGATAGGGTAACAGTTTTACCTTTTTAAACACTTTTATATCAGTTTTACTTAACCTTTAGCCACTTATTTAAAATGCTGTCTATATAAAACTGTTCTTCCTTTAACAGGAGTCAGAAGAACTCTCTTCTGATGAAGAGATGAAAATGGCAGAGATGCGACCACCACTGATAGAAACTTCTATCAACCAACCAAAAGTGGTAGCTCTTAGCAACAATAAAAAAGGTTAGATACCATAAAAAGAAGCATTCTGCAATTCTAATAATTCCTTGACTCAACATGGCTAGTTTTTTCCATTTAAATGATGTAAAAGGTGATTAAATATGTGTGTTAACAGAAAGATGACCATTTCTCTAGTTAAGCAATTAATTTGCTGTAAACATAGAGAGTCTCGTGGGAGAAGTGTTGATTGGAAGCCATCTTGCCCATAGTGACCATGAAGTATTTGAGTGAAAGGTGGAAAACTACCACCAAGACTTCAGCCTTGGATGTGGGGAGAGCAGGCTTGAGACCTAGCTCAGAGAACTAGTTGGCAAAGTCCTTCGGGGGATTACTTTTGACAACATTGGGGTCCATCAGTGCTGGTCACTTTTTAAGCACCATTACTCTTAAGAGCCCAGGAGCAGGCCATTCCAAATGTTGGAAGTCAAGCAAAGGAGAAAACTGGCTTAGCTTAGCAGAGATGGAGCTTCTTGAAATTAAGCAGTAAAAGAAAGTGCTGAGCAATTCTTTCTGGTCACAGCAACAGGATCTGAGGGAAAGGCATGGAGCTGTGTCAGGGGAAAGTCAGGTTGGGGATTAGGAAGAAGTTCATCCAGGGAATGGCTGGGCATTGAAACATGATCCCACTGATACAGCATTCACGGCCCAGGCTGCTAGAGGTTAAGAAGCATTTGGGCAATGGTTTCATGCATAGGATTTGAATTTTAAATGTTCCCAGGTGGAGCCAGGAGTTGTACTCTGTGATCCTTGTGGCTCGCTTCCAAATTGGTATAATTTTTTTATTCTGTGAATACAGGAAAGAATCCTGTTGTATTTTGAGTATGATAGACTGTGCTGACATTCCCATTTTGATAATTTTTTAAATCAGTTTAAAGTCAGAGGGGAAAAAGAATTTTTTGTGTTTTTGAGAAATGTTAGCTTGAATACACTCAATATGTTTCAGGAGAATTGAAAATGGTATTTATCTTGAAAATGTTCCATACTTCCTCCTTCTCCCAGATTTTATTATTGCTGCTGTTGTTGGCAGCAATATCACTTGTTTAAATGTCACAGAGAAGCTGTGCTCTCTTCCTAAGTTTAAAGAATAAACTTCTCTTGTTGGAGCTCTTTCCCCAGCGTAACTTCACTCTTTTATTATTTTTCTTTCCTCTCATAAGAAACATCTGATCATTGTTTTTATTAAATAATAAACTTAGGTTTATATTACTTCTCTGGAAGATAATTTCAGTCTGGATAACCATTTCCTTCAGAGGAAACTTAAATTTTTAAGTCTGAGAGCAAATGTATTTTGCTCCATATGGTCTTCCCAGTCCAGTACTTTCCAGGGAAAAAAAACAAAAAACACAACAAACTTTTCTGGCTGTTGTATGTAAGAAGATAAGATTTTTTTTGAGGGTGTAGGAAAAGCCACTGTGGTAGCCAGAAGAGTCTACATTCAATATTATCAGTAAATTCTTTTATCAAAAATGATGGGATTGTTTGCCGAGAGAAACTGAGGATGCTCTGTCTCTGGAGGCATTCAAGGCCAGGTTTGATAGGGCTCTTGGCAACGTGAGCTTGTGAATGGCAATCCAAAAGTCTATGCCAGGGGATTGGAAAGAGGTGATCTTTGAGGTTTTTTCCAACTCCATCCACTTCACAATTCTCTGGAAAAAAAAAAAAAAAAGATGTTCATTAATGTTGTATTTGAGCTTTTATACCTGGCTGAAGTTACTAAGTCAAAAATCTTCTCTCATCTCTGTAGATAAAAATAAGTTTCTAAAAAAGTATGCTTTTAGCACCCATAACTGTCTTGAAGCAAAATTAAAAAAAAAAAGTGATTTGCATGTGTTTGCTTATGTCAGAATCAAATATTTTTACACAGATACAGTATTTAAGTGTGCATACATTAATCAGTATAGACAAGTATAAATAATTCTGAATATGTCTTGTGTGATCTGTAAAGTATGGGAATGCATTACATTCCAACCATGCAGAAGAACACTCATCTTTCTTTTTTGTTTTTTCTTTTAACTTATAAGACTACATACAGTTTGAGTGATCTAGTTCTTTCCAAACTGTTTGGTGCATTAAATAGCTGTTTAAAGACGATTTAATGCTAAAAAGGAAGAATTGTGTAATCTCTAAAAATCCTGTATTTGAAGCAGTGTACTTTGTTTTCACTGGGGTTAACAGACTAATGCAACTGAAAAGTTTGGAGTTATTGTAAAAGCAGTAAAAACTGTAAAAACATCATTTGATGGATATGTTAGGGAAATAAATGATGCAACACTAGTTTATGCCAAGGAAACTTGGCAAGTTTAATTTTAAAAGGTGAGTACTGTTTACGTTGAACCAGGTATTTCAAAAGTAATAGGAACTATTGCCAGCAGTCTTCTCTGATTTTATAAAAAGTTTGCAAAGGTGTCACTGGAAACTAACACTTAAGCTAATAAGTATCATTGAGGAACAGTGTATTATTTTTTTTAACCCTGTGACTTACACATGTTAAATGGCAGTTAAACGGATGTCTATATCTAGTAACTAAAGTAGCATTGTTTTTTGTTACAGATGATTCAAAAGATGCTGATTCCTTATCAGATGAAGCTACCCACAACAGTAATCAAAATAACAGCAACTGTTCCTCTCCATCTCGAATGTCAGATTCTGTTTCCTTAAATACTGATAGTAGCCAAGATATTTCTCCCTGTTCGCCAGACAAAGAGACACATGCTGGTGTTTTATCCAAGATCAGGTTTGTAAAATACTGTATAAAACTAAGCAAGAATAATCATAAAATGTTATTCAATCTTTCATATTACATGTCTATTCCTTTAATTAATTATTCATTAGATAATCTTAAGTTTTAATATTTTAAAATGAGGTTAAGTAGTGAAGTAGTGTTTTTACAAGAAAAAAGCAACAAAAAAACAGGACAAGTTCAGAGACCAATTTTAATACGAAAGATATGATTCCATCTCTTGTTATAGTAGGGTATAATGATTTCATCCTTAATTTATGCTATCCCTGCAAAATAATTCCATATGCCATTTTAAAAGCTCTGTTATTATTTGCAAAACGTTGAAAGTATTGAAGATCCATTTGATTGCTAACATAACTGTCAAAAAGCTTTTAGAATCTTCTGCAGAATAGACTTAAAAGTTTCTGACTTTTTTTGTGTGTGTGTGTCAGTGAAAGCAAGAATTTGATCTATAGTTGTCACGGAGCTTGGAAGTACTTTATAAGAAATTTAAGTTATCATTGCTTTATAGTTTTTAAGATTTTTGAACTATCTTTAATTATTCCAGTGAAAGTTAAGTAAGGATAGGCAGTAGGTGATATATCTGCTTTAAACCAGTTTTGGATCACTCAAGAAAGGCAGAGATGGCAATCTGATAATAAAGAAGGAATTACTTGTTTCTAAGGATCAGGGCGTGCTAAGAACTCTAAAGGAGGAAATACCCAAGTAAAGACACTTCCCTTGTGTCTGCCAGTCTGTAAATGTAGCTAGGTAGGGGTGGAGCCCGGGTCTGCCCTTCTGTTCGCACTGGAGAATTGCTTCCACCTGTGCTCCCAGGGCTGAATGTGTCCCTTTAGCAGGTGCTCAATCATTGGTTGAGGCCGTGACCTCACAGTTCCCATACGCTGTCTGAAATCAAACCATGATGCTAATGACAGCCTGCAAGGGAAACCCTCTGTATAACATATTTTTGTAATGGTAAGATAGCAAATCATAAATTTGTTCGTAAATTGGTCTTCATCTTGTGTGTACAGTGTAGCTGTGTTGCATATCATTTTTTCTAAAGTTTCTTGAAGGAATATCTTGAGTCCCTTTAGAATATCATTTGAGTTTTCTTTCAGGCAAGAAGATGAAAATTTGAATAATCTTCTGCAAAACGGAGGTGATTTGAACATTACTGCAGAAGAGAAAATAAATGTGCAAGAGAAAGTTACAAATCTGGCTGAATATGAACTGAGCATTGAAGAAAGAATAGGTCTGATAGGAAAAGGAGTTGAACTAAGTAGTCCTACAGAGGAGACTCATAAATTAGACCAAATAAATATGAATATCAATAAACTGGTTAGTGAAGAAGCAGTGCCAGTTCCCATAGAAAAACCACAGGAAGTAGCATCAGTAAAGGGCTTTATGAACAATACTATGAAAGATGAAGGTGAGCACTTGGAAAATGGAAATAAATTTCCTATAAATAAATTAAATGGACATCCTGAGGAATCAGTACAGTCTCCCAGTAAAGATGAGCTACTGAGAAGCACTGCAGTTGATGGCAACTCTTCCACTGAGCTGTCTATTTCACGGAGCACTGAAGATTTGTCACCACAGAGAAGTGGTCCTGTGATGAAATCTCACAGCATCACCAGTATGGACCCTGGTGGTCTGAAAGTCTACGATATTGTCAGTGACAGTGGATCTCCACAGCCAAACTCAGTAGTAAAATCTTCATCTGGTAGTGCAGATGGGAAAAACATAGTCAGGAGTAAATCTGCTACTCTTCTGTACGATCAGCCTTTACAGGTTTTTCCTGGATCATCGTCGTCATCTGATTTAATATCATCTACAAAAACTGCCTTCAAGTTGGACTCAAATCACAATCCTGAAGGTGCTACTGTAGTGAGAGGAGCAGTGACAGGTGGCGCACAGATGTTTTGCGCTCCTCAGTATAATATTCAGTACAGCAGCAGTGCAACAGCAAAAGACACCTTGTGGCCCCAGAAACAAAACACCCAAGTAGAACAAAGCAACTTACCTCCTTCACGTCTGCTGAGATCTGACAGCACAGAAGCACCTAGCTATGTAAAGCATTCTGCCAATATGAATTTCTCCAATCACAACAATGTCCGCGCCACTGCTGCATATAGCACTCACCAGAGAATGGCTGGGAGACATGTAGACATGTGGGCTGTTCCACCAAATGATAGACTGCTCCCAGGAGCAACAAGACACACTCTTCAGAGGCAGAGCAGTGTATCCTCTACTGCTTCTGTAAATGTTGGTGATGCTGGACCTTCGAGGCGGGCCCATGTTCCTGACGGGGATTATTTAACATACAGAGATCTGCATTCAATGGGAAGAGCTCCACCACTAATGTCAGGGCAGCAGAGACCTCTTTCTGCCAGGACATACAGCATTGACGGTCCAAATGTACCTCGACCACAGAGTGCTCGTCCGTCAGTGAATGAAATACCAGAAAGAACTATGTCAGTTAGTGACTTTAATTATTCTCGGACTAGCCCTTCAAAGAGGTCAAATCCAAGAGTTAACTCTGAGCACTCTTTGTTAGACCCTACAGGAAAAAGTAAAGTCCCTCATGACTGGAGGGAACAGGTGCTGCGACATATTGAGGCTAAAAAGCTAGAAAAGGTAAAAACAATTTTAATTTTTCTACTTTCCTGTAATTGAAGCATGTTAAATATCTATGTTTTAAACTGCTTTAAATGACCAGTAAAATTATATTTTTGTACTACTACTTTTTTTTAAAAGGTAAACATGTTTATGTTTATGCTGAATATCTGAAAAACAGTCTGTAAGTGAAGTTTCTCCCCGAAGAAAAAGGTCCCTGTTGCTTTTACATCATACTTGCCAGCTTAGCCCAATTACCTTTGAATACATTGTATGTCTAGTTGGCCTTCTGGACTGCAAGTCCAGCTCTTTTAGGTCAGGTAATTTTTGTTCTTAATATAACATTGTCTTTATATTATACTATTCTGTTACCCTTCCTGAGCTTGCTCTTCTGCATTTTTCCCATACTTCTTCATTTTGAGAACAAGGAAATCAGTAAAATATATTCGGTATTACATTCCAATGCTGAGGAACTGAAAAATCTACAATTAACATTTATTTGCCTCCAAGCTAGTTGTCTTTTGAAGTTGGATGTTTGACAGATTGTTGAATGAATATTTATAACTCTGAGATGAGAGCACATAAAAATCTTGTTCATTTCAGAAAATTACAGGAGATTTTGATATAACTAGAGATGATGAACAGGATTCTTTATGTACCTTAATGCTATCAAAAATTTGAGTTGATGTGAACAGTTGTGCATCTTGAAAGAAATGTAGCAGAGACTGGAAGAATGTAATATGCTATGCTGTCCAGCTGAACCACTGTTAAGTCACATCACTAAATATTTGCACGGATGTCATCAGCCTGATTCTGTTTCCTTGGAAGGGAAGTGAATTTGGTTTTGTTTAATCTGCATAATTCCTAATTGTAAGAAGAGATGCTTGTTTTCCAAGTCTACACAAGAGTTGCAGCTGTTCTTGTGATCCATTTTGCGTCACGTAAAGCAAGATATTTTAAGGCAACATACTATGTTGAGGTGTGCTGGACTCTTTGTCTACAAGGCTGTCACAGGCCTCTCAATGTTCCAATCCTAACCGGAGGTGCATATTCTAGCGTTATATTCCCATTGATGCATATATCTTATCTTAAACCTTTAGTGCACTGCCAAAGCTTTTTGGTTTTAGTTAATTCTTACATTGTCTGCATTTCACATGTTAGGGACGATGTTTATTACATAGTTGAAAACTGTCCAGGTATCATAGCAGTTTAGTCACCTGGACTGAAAAGAAATAGATGGACTGACTTTATTCCATATTTATCTGTTCATATTTTTTCTTCCATGCTTTTTATGTAAACATTAATTACTGTTTCCTACTAGAACAATATGGAATAGTTGCTCCTGGATTCCTCACTGTGCATCTATCTAACATATATTAGTAGTGTGCCTTCTGTGTGTCTGCTTCTTTTTTCCCTGTCCTTAAAGCATTTTAAAGAATATTTTACTTAGCAGTCTAAGACTTACGAGTTTAAAGTGAATATGCATATAATTGTCAACTTTATATTTTCTGGTGTATTATTACTTAAAAAAAAAGAAAATTAAACAATGAGAAATGCAGATACGATCCTGAATGGTAGCTGGCAAATATGATAATGTAGAAATTCTAGAAATTCACTGGGTATTTCTTTGTTCTTTTAGAATAACAATTTCAGGTATGAAAATGTATTTCTAGTATGGGAGCCTAATGTACAAAACAGACTTCTGAAGTGTTATGAAGTCTGGAGGAAAAAAAAAAAGTATTTATTTGAAGAAGTGAAAGCTTCATTTAGAGAACAAACATTTGTTGGAAATTTCTTTGACAAAACTCATTGATTTATAAAAGTGTTTCCCTTTCTTTTAAAGCATAAGACATAATACTGATAAAAACAAGTATACAAGATTTAAACATTACGATGAGTATATAATTCATATCTACTTGCCTATTGTACTCAACAGTATGGGTTAATAGTCTAAACTTAGTTTGACTCTTGAGTCTGCTATTGAATTAATAACTTTTTAAATTATTTTCCAGTACTTACTACAAAAAGTATTTATGGTGTTTTTAGTTTTGTTCTTTTGTTTTGGGTTATTGATTAGGGGTACCTTTTTTTTTTTTTTTTTTTTGGTGGTTGGAGAGCAGTGGTGGTGTGTGAGGCTCCTGGAGTGCCTGTTAGCTTAGTTTCTGTAAAATGTAGGTAGGGGAAGGCTTGTGGGACAGAATTGGAGAATTTTGAAAATTCTTGTATTGATTAGATTTTTTATCATCTGATTAAGGTAAAACTAAAAAAAATTGAAGAGGTTAGTTTGCATGAGGAAATATATTTTAAGTCCTGTAAAAATGATTTATAGCAGATTCCAGCCAAGTAAGCAGAATCTGTAATTCCTTTGACAAAATTAAAGGGACCATCTTTTCATGAGCTAAAATAATCCACCTGCCTGAAGGAAAGTGAATATCTTTTATAGGACCATTTGTAAATAGTTCTTTAGCATGTATTCTGCAGAAATAATTTGCTTATCTAATGCAAAGCTTCTTTTATTGCGGGATAGAGAAGATCTCTTCAGATCTCAAGCTGCTCCCTAGTGGTTATATGTAGTAAACTGTAGGAAAATGTACAGTGAATTCTGCTTCCTCACCCTCATCACCAAAGCTTTTAAATTCCGTGTACAGGTGAGCTTGTAAGAACAGTAATGTATTTCATCATACTCCCTTCTTCAAGTGAGACTTGTTGGTTTTCCTGACAAGTAATAGTAACTTTCTAGTTTTGTTGAAAGCTTTCATTTAGGAATTTGAACTAAGATACTGTCTTTTTACAGTATTCAAATAACATACATTTTATTGTGTAGAGACATTTCTCACCCTTAAACTACAGATAGTAAATATCTGTAAGAGTTACCTGCAAATATCTTTTATTTATACTTGAGTTGGTAGAAACAGTGTGTCTGTCAGTTATGTATTTTCCTTTTTCGTTGTGGATTTCTTGGGAGTTTATCAGATGCATATTTGCTTGCTTTTATAATTTCATCTGGAATTAAGTGCTCTATTTTATTAATCTTGATCATTTACTATCTCTTTAGAACAGCAAGAATTTCAAAAAACAAGTCATAAAAGTAGATACTTACTTTCCTATTCAGAAACTAAAATATAGGTGGATTGGTTATGAAAGTTCCCAGTGTACAGTGGCTTCTTCAAGGAAATAAAGAGGTACAGGGTTGCAATTTTAATCACATTAGATGTTTTTCACTATTATTTGTTTCTCTATGTCCATAATGTGAAAAAATATTTTAATTAGTATAGCCTCACAGTCTTTCCAAGTTGAGGTTGTGTAATATCAAAGAAAAGAACTTCAGTAGCTCTGTGCACAAATAAAACAAGGTGCCTAAATGCTTGTGAGATCACAGCCTAAGGAACGTTTTGAAACTGATGGATTAGTGGAATGGTGCATACGCAGTAGCATCCAGTACCCGTTAGTTTTAAATTTTGATTTCAGATTTGTTTGTGTTTTGAACAGACTACTAAACCATCAATGGATTGAAACAACATTTAAAAAAAAGAAAACAACAACAAAAACAACAACAACAAAAAGTGCATTTGAAAATAAACAGCAAAGTTTTGACTGCTAACATTTTGACAGTATTGTTTAAATTGTCGTATAAGTAATACTCCTTTAGTAATTCTTTAATAGCATATTATCACTTCCTAAAGGTGCATTTATGGCATGATTAGTGATACCTTTTTTTTTTATTCCTTTATGACTGACAGAGAATAGTTTCATAATGTTTAGGTTGCTCTTCATTAGGATAAAGAGTCCAATATTAGAATTCCACAAGATTTCAAACAAAGGGATTTTTTTTCTTGCATGCTTTTATTTATCAAGACATTAAAGCATTACTTCCAAGTATTTCAGATATTCCCAAATCACTTTGAGAATACTTTTTCCAGTCAAATAAGAAATCAGATAGCCAAGGTGAGAATGAAAAGTGAAGAGATTTCTACTTAGAAATGGCATCTAAGTACTTTATAACAAAAATGAAAGTTAAAAAAGAGGCCTGATAATTAGGCTTACAAGTTAAGTTACCAATTAAGGCTATTCTAAGATAAGCATATGTCTTGTTCAGTGTAGATATTTGAATTTTATTAGTTCCTATTCTGTACCGAAATAGCAAAGGCTACATCAGATTGATGTGAATTGACTATTGGAACAAAGTGGAAGTTGAGGATATGCTTTTTGTACTGTATGTATGGTAGAGCATGGAGTGGTAGCAGTGGCATGTATTGTACAAGCAAGCCGTAAGAAATTTACATAGAAAATGTCAAGTGCAAAACTGTGGAGCGTGTAGGTAAGTGGGAGGACAAGAAGCAATTGCTTTGCCTTAAATGTCTCAAAGCAGCAATACAGTGACTTTATTTAGAAGTCCTTTAAGGGCCAGGATATACACATTTTATCTTAGAAAAAATTTTTTAAGGTGGATATTGCAAAATGCAGACTCCAGGCAGACTTAAAATTACTACATTATCCAGTAGAAATTTTCCTAAGTAAATTCAACTGTTTATCATCTTGCACCTAAAGTAAGTTCCTTAAGGAACTTCAGTTCTAGAAAGATGTTTATTTAATTCTTTTATAAGCAGCGAAATAGAGAATGTTCTGACTGCTGGCATTCACAAAGAGTGTTAGAAAGCACCAAATCTGCACTTCTAGCTGCCTGAATCTAAGCTGATTACATTAGTCTGCTTATTCACTATAAATACTGATTTATGTACAGAATTCTTAAATAATATATAGACATTTTTTCTTGATATGATGTAGCATTTAATTAGTGTTCCTCAGCGACTTCTGAGTTACAGGCTTCTATTAAACTTTCAGGAAAAAAAAAATACAGGGGGCCATGGTATGTATATTGGTTAGTATCTATTTAGTCTAAAGTACCTGAAATGGGATTTATCAAAAGTTAGAGAGGTTTTTTGGTGTCATCTGCATACTCATCTTTCTGGAGAATCTTCTCTGGTGCAGCAGTCTCCAGAGACTATCTAAAGAAATGTGCAACCTTCATAGTGCCTGTGATGAAAAGTAGATTTATAGGGATACTGCTCTTTATCCAAATGCCCCTGTTTCTTTCTTTGTAGCTAAAAATAGGTACAGGAAGAATGCTTCCTACACTAGTCACTGGAAATCTCTTGTGTTAAGCTACAACTTTTTTACAGTTTTGGGTTTGATGTTTCGTGGCATATCTCTTACTATTACCATTTTTTTCTGTGATTTTTTCATGAGTTTTATAATTATTTTATTGGTCAGGTGGGATATGAGGGGGTTTCCATCTGCACAATCTTTTTGTTTTGTCCTTGCAACTACAAAAGTCTGTGGTGTCAAAATGGTAACATCCACTGCTTTGTTTCGGTCACCCTGGCCAGTATTAGCAGAGGTCAGGTTGTCTGCAAAGCAGTGTAGCTCAAAACCAAACAGCAATCCTGTTTGTGAGCTTTGTTACTTTCTTGTCCACCTGCAGTGGCATGGGAATATATATACATATATTTGTTTGTTTATTTTTTTATGAGGCTCCTTAATTGTCAAATCTCTGTATCTGTGTAAGTTATTATTTGTACTGTACCAGTAATGAGGGGAAAATAAGACAAAATAGTAACAACTGGTAATTAAATGATTTTTCACAGGTCTGTCTTGACTGCCAGCTGTTCTTCCCACAATATACTTGATACGTTGCAAATTTATTGAAAATGTAGAAATTTTGACAAGCTGTGAACCTGTGTTGTTTCCAAACACATGAACATTGGAATGACTTTATTTACATGTAACTCTGCATGTAAGCTGCTGATTGCATGCTGATTTACAGTAAATAAAGGTAAAAATAGGAGACACTGAGTTGTGTTTTATACCTCACAGTGACACTGTTCTTGCATGGTTTTTATCTTGCATGACAATGGAATATGTCTATATTAGTCTATGTATAACATGTCTCGTGGTTTATGCATGCTGCACTAATCTCTGTGTTAAATCTGTCCCCTCTTTATTCAGAGCATGCTGTCTAGGTCCTTTAATTCCAATTATGCTGCAGTTAGCAGCTTTCACTATGGCAGCTCTAGGGATCTGCATGGCAGCCAGGGTAGTGTTGCCTTGAGTGTTGCAGACGGAAGAGGTTCTGGTGTGCACATTGTTCGAGTGAGTACCTACAGGAGGCTGTTGCTATTTATGGAGGGGTAAAGAGTAAACTATGAGAAATGACCTTTAAACTGATAGCTATCTTTCTACAGATGAATGCTTTCAATAAAAAGAATAAAATTTGTGCTGGATTTTTTTTAATAGGCATTTAATACTTAGCTATTACTTCATATGCCTTAACTTTATTGTCAGATGTTTCAGATTAATGTTGTAAAGTAGAATTTTCTAATTGGCTTTTATATATGATTGAACAAAAAATAAAAATGTCTGGTTTTGTTGTATATATTGTGAACAAGAGTTTGAAATTCTGAATTCAACCAAAATTGAAAATGATAGAACAAAATTTTATTATGCTGCTTTTTCTTCCAAACAAATTCTGCTGCTGTGAACTTTATTGCTGGGTACATCAGAATTTCAAGACAGTGAGCTAACAGTTTTTAACAATTTCTTAAGAAAATGAGAGGAAAGAACTCGTTAGTCTGAGTACCCTGAGTAGATTTTCCAGAAAACTGTTTATCATGTGAATCCTTGCATGAGTAGTATTCAGCATTTGTTGACTTTTCTTAGCAGCGTATTGGTGATCAAAGACACCTATGGAATTGCTAGTTCTTGTAAATATTCAGCAATATCTGAATGTGGTGTCTTCCCCAGTAGGATTTATGTATTCTGTATAAACAAAAACAAAATTAAAGAATGATAAAACACTTTAAAAGACACTTTAAAACCTTATAAGTACTTTTTAGTTGTTTGAATAATACAATGACATTCTTCTTCACTGCTGCATTCTGTTTAAAGCATCCCCAGGCTTCAACTTCAGGAGACCAATGTCAAGATGAGGTGTTCATTTCAGGAAAGCAGAATTACTCGTCTGCTACACTTAGTCTCAAAGATGTTCCTCCAGACAGCATGAAGAAAATAGCTGTGCAGGTAATAAGCTACATGATATCATGGATAGGATGTACTTATTGTTTGTAGAAATACATGCTGAGGTAGTAGATGGAACTGTTTTTAACTGTGTGAAGTGGATAGTTTTCATTTTCCTTCATCGGGTATTAGGAAGGAAGAAATTTGCAGAAAAAAATTTGTTGTATGTTGAAATTGGAATACTGCATATGATTTCAGGTAGGCAGATTTAAGCTGATTTTGCAATTAGAGAACTTAATTAACTTGAAACCTGTTGTGATTAAATTGCAGTGGTTAACTAGAATTTGTAGCATAGTCCGTATTTATAAGCAAAGATCATCTATGCAGGCAAGATTTACTACAGTGAAACTATATTTATGTATCTTACAGTGCAGCAATAGATTTCTAACTTCAGTGATTTCCACTGAGTTTCTACAGACATTGAATATTAATAATTTTCACAGTCTTTTATGTACGTTGCCTGTGTAAACTCTCTACCTCTGACAATACACAAAATGTAGTTTTCCTGTCATGTTTTAGTTTTTCAGAAAAGGCAGTGGGAAGTCTTTTAAAGTGAATATTGTCTCATCTGTAATCGCACACCCATCTTTGATATAGAAACTCAACAACATAAACTCTTTGTGTGCATTACATTACATGGTTAAAGACTGAAATTTGCATACTTCAGCTATTTATAACCTCGAGAAACAGAGTCTTTTAATTTCCTTGTGTCCTCTGACTAGTAGAATGATAGTAGTAGGCAGAAAAATCTGCAACTCGAGACTGTGGCAATTTCAGGATGTGGGAATCATACAGAAGGGTGACTGACTATGTAGGCTTTGTGGGAAGAAGGAAAGTACTTCATATCTCAGCCCAGAGCTAGATAAATCTCAGAAGCTGTGGAGTTTCATTAGGAAATATTGTTTCCTGCAGCATCGTCCTTAGTGAAATAGTTTGAATGTATTGAATGTCTTTACAGTCCATCCATATCCATCTTAACAAAAGAAATATCATTAATATTGTTTTGATTTTTAAAGCTTGAGCTTATAAGTGAATTTGTTCAGTTTTTTGGTTACAGTGGTCATATAACTTGTCTGCTACATGTGTAGGAATTCTAATTTGTGTATAGTTTACTGAGAATTGCTGCAAATATTTTGTGCAAGAAAAGTGCGAACTACAACAAAAATCAACCAAGTTTCCATATGGTCAGTTACACTACCAGAAAAAAATAGCTGAGATAACTCAGTGAAAAAAGTGTTTGTCTAGTTTGTTCCAGTAGAAGGTTGTTTTTTTTCCCATAGGGTCAGTACTAATTACTCTCATGCAAATTGAGTGTGATTGTACATGATCCAGAAGATAAATTTTAGTAATGTTTTTAAAATTAAAAACAATCAAGCATGAGAAATACTGAAATAAGTAAGAATTGCGGATTAGTCTGTATGAAGTCTATGGCATTAACAGCATTCGTATTTCATTCAGATACCTTTGACAAACGGACAGATGTGCCAGCCTCAAAGACCTCAGGCAAACTATAGCCAAGTCCATCATCTCCCTCCTCAGTCATCAGTAGGAAGACATCCATCTAGAGAACAGTTAATTGATTATTTGATGTTGAAAGTTGCCCACCAACCTACCTATACCCAGTCCCAGTGTTCTCCCAGACAAAGCCATGAACTGGTAAAGCAAGAGGTAAGGGTAAAATGTAATTTGAATGACTGACATCTGTTTGTTATAAAGAAAAATGTGGTAGATTTTTTTAACAGTTTGTTCCAGCAGCTAATGTTTGCATTTTTTTTTTTTTACTGAGGTAGAAATTTAATTTTTGACTGCATTTATTTGTCAGCAGCTCATTATTTATGGTAACTGAAAATTACAAAATCACAATACAACTTAGAGTACTTTGCTGTTATTCATTGCTCCAGAACGATTCAAAAAGTTGCAAATGAGGAAGTGTGCAGCCCTAAACAATAGCAGGATAAAAAAGTGAGAATATCTGACGGTTGCCTGATAATTATTAGTTTTATATATGTCATACAAATGTGAGTAAAGAATTTTCACAGCATCTAATGGCTTCTTCACTGTGGGCAGCATTCTTTCCATTCTTGGACATTGAATTTTTCCTTTGAATTGTTTTGTTATTTGTGGAAAATACTGATAGCTTTCAGTCTGTGGTAGAATGAATGTATACACTTTTTGTGTAAAACTGTCTTCTAATTAACTTTTCTGTCAAGAGAAAGGAGTTAGAGTGATGGCTATATAGTATTTAGAGTGAATGTAGGGGCTAGGTTTGATTTTAAATTTAGTGAGAAGTAGCAAAGAAATAGGAATAACAAGTTCTTGCATGTGGGCACATATTTGCTGGGAACATTACATTAATAACATAGTATCTAATATCTCCAAATGTAGGGCAATGTGGACTACTGTTATTTTAATAGCAGTGATGTTAGAGTAAAACTTAAGCACAAAGAAACCTTGATTTGAATTAATGTTAAGAGATACAGTATTCGTTTAATTATTGGTTGTAACTACTCAGATTCGAGTGAGAATTGACAAGGATCCAGAACTGGGATTTAGTATATCAGGAGGAGTTGGTGGTAGAGGAAATCCATTCAGACCTGAAGATGATGTGAGTATCTTATAGTAATGTATCTTAAAATCATTCTGATTAACAAATGTTTCCTGATGTATGAAAAATACATAACCCCCAAATGCAGACCACTGAAATCCAGGACTTAGTTGGAGAGGAGTGAGGAAAAATTATGGAAAATGGAGGTAGTAGCCACTTTACAACACAGAGGATTATTTTCACTGCAGGTTTCTTAGACCGTACCAGATATAAGGCCACAGACTTGTGCTAGTGAATTACAGAGTTTACAGTTAGGAAGCCTCTTAAAAGAGAACATGATTTAGCCTATAGCATTATTTCTGTGGCTGATAATTCATTTTGACATATACATCTGCCAAATTAAACAGAGGCTTGAGTTACACATCGGGCAAATCAGCATCTGCCCTTCAGTAATCCTGTAAAGGCAATTGCCCTGGATTTAGCATCAGGAAAAGAAGGCAGCCATAAAATCATACTGCATTCTTTTCTGTTTAGGATGGAAAATTGAAATGTTTTTAATTACGTCTATACAGCCTAATTTTATGAAATAAATTGTCAAAAGTGTTTTCCACCTCTGTTTTTCAAGGGTATATTTGTAACCAGAGTACAACCTGAAGGACCAGCATCTAAGTTGTTGCAACCTGGGGATAAAATAATTCAGGTACTGTAGTCATATAGCCTGTGTTATATAATAGTTCATTTTTAATTTGTTTCTTTTCAAAAAGCAGAATGTTTAATTCTTGTATAGATCACTAGTATCTCTCTGAAGTCATTCTAGCATTTTGGGGTAGTGCTTTTTAATTTTTTTCTACCTATTTTACTAGGATAAGTAAGATGGGCTGAAGCATTTATGATTTGAGTCATTTTTCAAATTCTGAATATTTTTGTAATTATAATTTTTGTAATTTTAAAGGCAAAAAACAGTCCAGTGCTGTCATTCACGATGGAATGTAAGCAAGTTAATTAGACTTTATTCGTTTATTTAACTTATGGTCGTTTATATACAGTATTGTGAACAATAAATAGTATGACCTCCATGAGTTACTCCTCATACCCATTTTCTGTTGCTCTCCCCACACTGCATTGCTGCAGACTGTGTCAGCCTTCAGTGCCTCTCTCCCATCTGACAGCTTGGATATGCACAACCACTGACAGAAGCCACTTCTTTGCTGACTGATACCTGAGCGCTTGCTGTGTGTGCCTCCTGGCTACCCCATCTGCCACAAGCAAGCCAAATAGTTTATTTCAGGAGCTCTGGCTTCTTGTTGCAGCTCTGCAGTGGGTTTTTTTTCATCAAGAAGTTCATACTTTTCAGACCACTTTTCTATTAGATTTGCTTGAAATTATCTAATGAGCTCACAGGTTATTCTTGGAGGGGTCAAGGAAATGGATGAATGGATTATATGACCTTACTGTTGCACAGAAACAGGCTAACAGGATATCTGAACTACCCTTTAAGTTGCAGAGCTCATCTCTTGGTAAAAATTATTCTCCATGTCGCTAGAGCCATGGTACTTACTTCCTTACCAGGAGTCAGTTCTGCTACATTTCAGTTCTCTCAAAGACAAACAAAAACTTCATGTCTCAATTAAACCACCATCTTCCATGAGCAGTTTTCTTAAACAAAAATAAATTGCATGATCCCTCCAATGAAAAACAGCTAGCAAACACATGCACACACAAAAAGAACTAAGATCAGATTATTCCATTTTTATGATAACTTGGTTTTGATTGTGGTAAATAAGTATATGTTTGTCCTGACTAGGGCAAGAAAAAATTAGCATTGGGCCCTAGCACTCTTACTGATGTAAACTACTTCAAATGAAGGGGCAACAGTACATACAGGAAGAATAACATACTAAACCCTGGAATAGAGTGGAATGTGTGTGAAGGATATTTTTTTGTTTTAATGGATTTTTCTTGATTTTATGGAATTTCATTTATCTCCATGACATTTGTAATGAATTTCTTTCTGTCATGCTGGCACTCTGCTAGGGTTTTGCTTTTTTGTTTTATGAAGAATTTTTAGTTTTAAGAGCTCAGAGAGACATTGCATTTGCATCTACAGACAATTACAAGCTGTTTCATTTCTCATAACTAACATTTTTTGGGGGGTGTAACTGCATGTTCTTTATAACCATGATAACTCAGTGACAATATAACAACAGTCCTATTCTGTCTCGTTTATGTTTAGTCATAAAAAAACTGCTGCATTTGTCTATGATCTCTCCCCAGATGACTCTCCTATGCTTGTTATTGCAACATTTTCCATAAAACATGCATTAGAAGTGTATTATAATGTATGTCTAATGCATATATCAAACAGAATATTCTACGTGACCAATGTCTAGATAATTGCGTGCAAGTCTTGAGATACTGATGCATATTAGGTTAGGACATACCATACAGATGATGGCATGGAATGATTATTGCTACTTTTGCTCTCTGAGCATTCTGTATTTCAGACTTTCTTTGTGGTCCCAGGCAGATTTACAGATTACTCCCTTTATAGCAAAGGGTCTATCTGGTAGCAACAGTAAGTGTTAGGTAATAGGATGAGTGCGCGCAGCTCTCCAAAATGGAGCAGCTAAGGAGTACAGCTGGCCTTAGCTGTCACCTCTGGTGACAATTTGACAGGGCTTCTGTCCCTGTAAGAGGGATCAGCCCCTCAGGGAGAAAGGTGGAAGACAGAGCTGGAAGCAATGGACAGACCAGTCTGTCACTCTACAAGATTTTACTACCCAGACTGAGTATGAACTTGTAGCAATGCGCCTTGAGAAGCTTAACACTTTTCTGTAGGCTGCTTAGGGCTGACCATGTTTGCCAAGCCCATTTTAGGAGTGACAGAGGTGTTTGATCATAGGAAAATTGAAGCTGGGGTAACCCCAGAAGATTTCAAGCCCAGCATCCTGTTGAAAAGAGAGTTGGCTTAGGCATCTGAACATAGATTTATCCAGTAAGGTCCTGGAAGATGTCCACAGACTATAAAACTCATAGAACTCATGGCCCACTGCTATACTGTGCTCATGGGAGAAAGTTCATTGTATCTACTCTGATGGGAGAAAGGGAGTAAAGTCCTGAAAGGACTCCAATGCTATGAATGCTTTTTGTTAGGGGATTAAATATGTTTTAATTTATCAAACACAAATGCCATTTCTAGTATTTAAATGGAGATGTATCATTTCTACTGCCTTTCCTTTTCTTTAGCATGGCTGTATTTAGGCTGGAGAATTAAATGGCTGATGCTTTCAAGCTCAGATTTTTCTTTCGGTTGTTTGCAAACATTTTCAGTTCTTTTGGGACAAAATTCTTTCAAGGATAACAGAATCCCTGAATTCCTTATAGCATATACCTCTGTGTTCTTCTGACATTAATCATGTAATGAGTGAATCAGCAGCATGTTACTACCTGCATTCATATAGGATTTTGTTACTTTAAACCTAGTTTAAGCTTAAGTGAACTAACATGAAATATCAGGCTGCCATTTTCAATTCTAAAAATTTCTTTTTAGGCTAATGGATACAGCTTCATAAATATTGATCACGGACAAGCAGTATCTTTGCTAAAGACTTTTCAGAACGCAGTGGAACTCATCATTGTGAGAGAAATTTCTTCATAAATTCTGTGGATAATGGGGATAAAGCCAACAGGATTCATTGAAGGACTTATGGGAAACTGAATATTTTGCCTATTTTTATACATGAAAGGAACTTGAAAAGAATTATGATCAATATTTGTACAGGAAATGAAAAACTGAACTTGTGGTTAAAGGGGAAAAAACCACTGTATAGAACATACAGGAAATCATTTTGGAAATGCATATGGTGAATAAATTTGTTTTTAAGCATTATAGCAATCTAAGGATCACTCCTCCAAGAACAAACCTGTGTTATTGTTTTGTACAGATGGTAGGTTTATTTTTGGATAATTCATACACATTACTAAACTTTGTGCAGGGCTTTAAGAAGCCTAGGTTGTAGCCAATGGACAGATGGCAGGGCTGTCTGTCCTGTAGCTGTTTATTGCCTTTATTTTTATTCACCAGATATTAATGTGTTATGCTGAAACCACTTCTATAGATGTGGAAAGGGGATATTAAATGTTGGCTTTGTTATGTGCACATTGTATAGATGAATGGGTAGATGGAAGGTGGTGCTGGTTGGACAGTACAAAGGTCAGGTGAATCAACTATCTGCTATTCAAATCTGGAATCAATAAAGAAGAAAAAGCATTTAGTTCTGGAGCGTACATCTACCAGTAGAAAATGCAATAAAAGATTATGGTGTTTTTTAGGAAGACTGTAATTACAAATCTGTGATATTCTACAGGATTCGTTCCTAACGTAGTCACTGATTATTCATTTGCCACGTGATTCATGTTCAGTTGGGTTTTCTTCAATACATACTTTCTTTCAGCTGTACTGTGGAAATGTGCCCAGAGATTTTTCTTTGCTGTAGAAATCTCCAATTTTGGTGATACTTCTGTCTTTATAAAAAGTACTCCATTTTAACCTTTCAGATTTTTAAAACAAAACCGAAATGGCCAGTTTTAAGATTGTTGCCTGTAATATATACTTAAACACACACACAAAGTAGATGATGCAGGAAGGCTTATGAAAGTCACCTTGATTTTGTTTGGCCTTTGCATTGCCTCGTTAATCAAAAAGGAGACCATACGCATGGAGCTAGGTAACCAAAGCAAGTCTGTGAAACTTTGAACAGTGATGGAGAATTGATGAGATGGAGAGCAAAGGGAGGGTATACTTACAACCAACCAGTTTGTAACGATGTTTCTTAAAGGGCTGTTCCTACAGGTAACGTTAAATGTGAACTAGACACTTCAGAGTCATTAAAGGGTTTCTAACTGTATTAATGTAATAGTGATTTACCACAGGCTGCCTTTGTTCCTTATTACTGTGTAAAATATTCAATTATGCTTGTATTAATTTTGTTTACCAGAAACATTAACTTTATTTTTCTCTTTCTCCTTTGTAATTCAATAGAGACTGCACAATCTGCAGTGCTAATTAATACAAGGTTGTTACGGACCAGGGAAAAGTGCCATAGAAGACCAGTAACTGTTTTTAATCAGGGCTAATGATTAGCCTGTCATTGGAGCAATATTCAGTTATTGCGGTTCATTTTTACTTACATACAAGTTGATTGTTTGAAACAAGTGAAAGTTGCTTTCTTTTCGACCCATGTGTACAAAAGTAAATGCTTTGAATAAAGCGAGCAAAAACACCAGCCTCCTTTAGTTTTGGGGAAATGAACTGCAAGAGAGGAATTACACATAGCTAGCGGTAATAAACAGGCAGTACTTTTAAAGTAAGTGAACTTCCATGTTATTGCACTTCTTTCAAAGATGTTAACTGTTGCTTAATGTACTGTGTATAGTTACAATAATTTTAATTGAAACCCTTTAACAACTCTTTGTATATTTTAATTCTTTTTAGTTGATTTTCAGTGATATTTACATAGGACTTTTTTTTTTTTTATATATTAGCAGAAATGTGCTGTATTTTGATAAAAATTCACTTATTTTCTGTGTGCTGTTAATCTTTAAAGAAAAGAATGAGAAACATAGCTATATAATGGCAGGCTTCAGTGTTCCCCCTTCTGAGAGGTGTTTTGTTGTTTAGTTTCTATTTTTTTATTGAAAAGGCGAAATGTTCACATCACATGTTCATTAATTTCAGTCATTTTATTCTTATCACACACTGCCTTTTAAAGGGAAAAGAAAATAGACAGACACGTCCTAAATTGGTCTTCTACATAACCTGTATCTTTGGGAAGGGAAAAGTCCAAAAAAGCAGAACTGATTCTTTACTGATCTTGGGCTGACTTTATATACATTTTACAGTACATTTAATTATATCACTGATGTATTATACTGTGTTGTATTTTGCTTTAATGTTAAGAAAAGTTTTTAACTGTATTATGTTACTTAATTTTCAGATTGATTTGTCAAGGGACAATTCTATCAAAAACTGCTTGGCTATGGTAGAACCGTAGAAACAGAATTTTATAGAAGTTTAGTACCTCTCATGGAAACATTTGGCCAAAGTTTGTCTTCAGTAAATTAGTAAATTAACCATCAAATAAAACATGGATTATACTGACTTTACTCAGTAAACCTCAGAGTTTTCAATGGGTTGAAATGTGTTTGTTCCTTCTTTGTCTGTGTGTAAACTTAAATACATGTCAATCTAGATGATTTTGCGGAGAGTGGGAGAAAGGTGTCCTCTGAATTTAATCTAACTGGTATTCAGCAGGTGGAGACAACACTGGCATTTTTCTTAAACTACCTTTTGAACAGAAAAGAAATCCCATCTTTCAGCACTTACTCAAAACGGCAGTGAGTTGATGCAAACTCTGTTAATTCTTTCTATTCTTAATAGTTCATTAAAGAATCAGTTCAACTGATGTAATGAAAAGATGAGGTTCCCCACGTATTTATTGTGTAAATATTTTTAGATTCTTTTTTGGACTGGAGTTTTTAAGAAGTGTGTATATACTTGAAAGCATTCTATGAACACAAACTTAGCAATAACCTTTATGATTTGGGACTTTTTTTTTTGTTTTGTTTAGAAAGATTCCCGTGTCAAAGGCAATGAAATGTTTTTATTGATCGGCATTTATTCAACATTCCAAATTTTTGTATATAATTAGACTGTTCCCGAGGTAACACATGGAGAATAGATAATAAACTAATGCTCTTTAAAGCTCTGTGTAATTGACTTATTTAACTTTTAGAAAATTCTCCATGGCACAATTTGATATTTCTGTAGCTTTTGTAGGCATTTCCTATCAGTATCCACTAATGAAGACTTATTTGTGTTTTTGGCTCCATCCATCACAGCGCAACAAAGGTCTGCTCAAATTGGTTTCATTGAAGGACTGAGTTATTAAGAATTTTTAAAAAAGGGAAAACACCTTGCACTTTTACAGTTCTTCCCAAATCAACAAAAATGTTAGTTCTATGTGGATTCACCCTATACTGTGGGGAATCAATTACACAGCTTGTGTAATTAGAGCCGTATTTTGCCACAAACAGCATTATTTCTAGAGATTTTCCACGTTCCGCATACTAGAAAACAAACAGATCGGATAAGAAACCTTTCTCAAAATCTTTTTACATTCATCCTTTGCCATTCATTTGTGGAAGAGCTGACTTTAGGAAGCATTTTTCAAGTTATGGCTTCAAGTCCTTTCTGCTTTTCTGCCTTCAAGAACTATCTTTCCCCTAGACCCACCTGAATAAGTCAGTTTAAAAGCTTTTGAGTGCCTCAGTGCATATTAATTGTTCTGAGAAATTAAAGACTGAGAGGAGAGCATAGTACAGTTTTCCATTTGAAAGGATAAATCTAAATCTGCCCTCCAAAAAAAATATTTTTACATTTACAACAAAATACCTTCTGAAAAGTAATCATGGAGAAAACCGCAGTTTTAAGGCGTTTTATCTTCAGGAGAATGAAGGCCTAAGAATTTAACCACTAAGATGAGAAAAGATATTACAGTAGTCGTGATTTGTCTAATTTAGGTAGCTTATAAACAATTCTAAACTTCTTTTTATTGCTTTCTTAAATTTGGCTTGGCCCTATAGAGCCTCTTATACCTTCTCTGTAAGAATTGATCAACGTGCAACTGTATCAAATAATGCTAGCCACAAGTGCCTCTGCTTCATGGGAGAATCTCAGATTACGCAACTACTAAATTGTTCTTTTTTAGTTTTTTCTTCTCCTGCTCTCCCCAAGAGGATGTATCTGTACATTTCTGAGTTACTTTTAACACCAGACAAAAACAAAACCCAAAAAATTCTTACTTAACTGTCTAAAGCCAAATGAAGATCGAGTTCTGTTTTATAGCAGTAAATATGCAAAAGAAAACCTTATTTGTTGTCACGGGAGGTAATCTTGGAAAAGCTAGATTTGTCTTTACACACTATGCTGTCCTAACTAAACAGTAGCTATCTTACAGATGTCTATAAATACTTCAGAGGAGAATACAAAGAAGATGAAGCTAGACTCTTCAGCTGTGGCCAGTTCTGCAGCAAGACAAGGGGCACAAACTGGTTTTGTCTGAAAATCAGGAAGCAGATGGTTACTGTAAGGGTGACAGCACTGAAGTTTCCTTCCAAGGCATCTTGGGAAGCCACCTAGGAACACGACCCTGGGTGTCCCTGCTTGAGCAGGGCCTGGAGCGGGCAGCCTCTGGAGGTCTCCACCAACCTCGACTTGTTTTGTGATGTATCATATATTCTCACTCCAGCTAAAAAAACATGGAAGTGTTTAGATTTGTCAGGAATGACTAAACCAAATGAGCTGGTTCCAGTGCCCACCGCCCTGTGGTGCAGCACTGTCCCCAGCCCCCAGCTGCCCTCCCCTGGCACAGCTCCATGCCGTTCCCTCGGGCCCTGTCGCTGTCACACAGAGCAGAGCTCAGCGCTGCCCTCCGCTCCCTGGGAGAGCTGCAGCCGCCATCAGGCCTCCCCTCAGCTGCTCTGCTCTGTGCTCAGCACACCAAGGGGCCTCAGCTGCTTCCCATGCATCTTGCACTCTAGAACATCCACCATCTTTTGCAGCCATCCTTTGGACATTCTCATAATAGTTTTATGTCCTCCATTTAGTAGAAAACTTTGAGGTCAGCCAGTTGTTCACCCATTGCACTTTTTGCCTAGATGCAGGATGGACATTTTATCCAGAAAGATACTGTGAGAAACAATACTGAAAACTTAACTGAAATCCAAAAAGATGACATCAGCTGGCTTCCCCTAGTCAACTAGATGAGCAACCTGGTCATAAAGGGAGATTAAATTTATTAAACAGGACTTCTGCATCATAAACCTATGTTGGCTGTGACCAACAGCTGTGCCGACCTTCAGGTGCTATTCAGTAAGTCCCAGAATAACCTTCATAATTTTGCCATGCACTGTAGTGAAGCTGACAGGTCAGTAAATACCAGGGTCTTCTTTCTTACCCTTCTTGAAAACTTGGGCAACATTTGCCAGTCTCTAGTCAACTGGGATATCTCCAGATTCTCAAAACCATGGAAAAATAATTGAGAGAGGGTTCATGATAATGTCAGCCATCTCTTTGGATACTCTGGGATGAAGCCCATCAGGGCCCGTAGACTTAAACGTATCCAGCTAGAGTAGCAAATCTCCCACAAGTTCATGGTTGGCAGAGAGTTTATCATTCCTGTACTCACCGTCTTCCAGCTCAGGGCTCCAAGTACAACTGAGGTGAAGAAGGCGTTAAACATCCTTCCTTTGTCTGCATCCCTATTTGTGAGGTGACCAACATTATCCGGTGACAACCGTGGTTACCTCTGGTCCTCCTTTTGCTTTTAACATACTTTAAAATGTCTTTATGTTAGTTATTCCCACAGTACGGGCCAGCTTCATCCCTAACTAGTTTTGGCTGGACAGATTTTCTCCCTACAGTGGTAAATATCATCCCTGTTATCCTCCCATGCTGCCTGACCTTGTTTTTAGTGTCCGCATTTTTTTTCCCCCACCGAAGCTCTAGATGAAGATCCCTGCTTAGCCTTTCAGCCCCACCTGCATGAATTCTGACATTTGACATTCTGAAACATGAAAGTTCCTTGTATTTTAAGACTGTTTGCTGAGTGATGGATGCTACTGCTTCACTGAGCAGAATGGTCTCCAGTGTATTGGATCAAGTGAATAAAATCATTGCATTTCTACAGGGGAGTTGCTTCTGTGCTTGGGAGCCCTCTGTTTTTAATTTACATTCTTATTCATCCTCAACAAGTAAGCAATAAAATACATGAATTATTTTTTTGTGACATGATTCCATCTGACTTTTCTTACAGTTATGAAGATTTGCAACTATAGAAAACTAATGACTGTTGTCAGGGAGAGGAAGTTGATACAACAATGAGCTAAGAAAAAAAAGCTACCAGAAACTGATAAAAATGAATTTTGTATCACGTCCCACATCATGTCACTAGCTCATCTTTGCCACCCATATTCCCCGTTCAGTAACTAGGACTTTCAGGTTACACTGGAGAGGTACTTACCCAGTTTCTGCTCAGACATGGGTTTAAATAGTGAAAAGATTTTTGATTTATAGACTTGACATAGTTTTAAATGTGATAGGTAGAGATTATCTGGGTACTTAACTATGAATCTTGAGAGTTACAACATCTTTCACCATCACCACTTTCCCCATCACTCCAAACAACCAATGATCCTACAGAAATGGAAACAAAAACCCTGTTGCTCAGAAACAGCTCGGCAACGAACTGCTGAAGCTCAGTACCAGTTCCCCCATCCTCCTCACCCCCTGTGCTCTCAGTGGGAGTCTTGAGGAGGACAGCTCACTGAGCAGCTCATGCTGCTCTCTATCCCCCAGCACCTGCTGGGGAGTGTGCACTTTGGAGCATCACCACCACTGAGATGAAGGGCCCTTCTTCACGCCCACATGAACTGCTGGATCTACTGGCTGTGTTCTTGGCTATGCTTTCACAGAGCAACAGCTTCAAGGTGGGTGCTTCACCCTCCAAAAGCAGGGCAGCTGCAACATAGGCCCCAGGCAACCTAGGTCAAGTGAAGTTGATCATGCTCAATAAATCTTCCACAGACCCAAAACTGTACCAGCAGATACGTCAAGTTAGTCTGAGTGTTCACAGGAGTTCACATGCTTTTTAATATCTTCATCAATAATATCAGCAGTAAGATTGAGTACACTCTCAGAAAGTTTGTGAATGACACCAAGCCCTGTGGGTACAACTGACACACTCGAGGGATGGAATACCGAACAGAGAGACCTAGAAAGGCCACAGCAGTGAGCCCAGGTGAACCTCACAAGGGTCAACAAAGACAAGTGCAAAGTCTTACACCTGGGTTGTGGCAACCTCCACAATCAGTGTAAGCAGGGGGATGGAAGGATAGAGCACAGCCCTACTAAAAAGGGCTTGGGGGTACTGGTGGATGGCAAGCTGTACATGAGCCAGCACTGTGCTCTCACAGTCCAGAAAGCCAAAGAGATCCTGGGGTGCATGAGGAGAAGTGCAGCCAGCAGGGCAATGGAGGTGAACCTGCCCCTCTGCTCTGCTCTGGTGAGACCTCACCCGGAGTACTGTGTCCACATGTGGAGTCCTCAGTACAGGAGAGACATGGACCTGCTGGAGTGCATACAGAGGAGGGCCACAAAAATGATCTAAAGGATGGAACACCCCTCCTATGAGGACAGGCTGAGAGAGCTGGGGCTGTTCAGCCTGGAGAAGGCTCTGGGGAGAACTCAGAGTGGCCTTTCAGTATCTAAAGGGGCTGTAAGAAAGGACAGGGTCTTTAGCAGGGACCTGTCTTCAGCAGGGTCTGTAGTGATAGAACAAGAGGAAATGGTTTCAAACTAAAAGTGGAGAGATTTAGACTGGATATATGGAAAAAGTCTTTTACAATGAGGGTGGTGAGGCACTGGAGCAGACTGCCCAGAGATGTGGTGGATGTACCATCTCTGAAGACATCCAAGGTTAGGTTGGTGGGGCTCTAAGCAACCTGATCTGTAGGTGTCCCTGTTCATTATATAGGGGTTGGACTAGATGACTTTTAAAGGTCCCTTCCAACTCAAATGATTCTTCTATTCTATGAGTCGCCCTCTTTTGCCACTAACAGCCTCATTTCAAATATAGTATAATCTGACTTCTGTCGCTCTGTGTTCTTGTGTCTTATTTTTCTGATACTGTCTACAAGATCATTGCATATATTTATGTACTGTAATTTGAGATAATGTTATATGTTATGGATAAGAATTAAAAGTAGAGAAAGCTATTTTGGCTAAAATAGGAGAAAATGAGAGAGAAGTGTTGCAACCTACGTATTTTGAAATGCCCCAGAAATACTCTGTGAAGGACTTTGTGTATCTGTAAAGTAGGCTGGAGTTATTTAAGAGAAAATCTGTTACGTAGCTATGGATAGACTTACTGAGCTGAGTAAGGATATTTACAGCAAAATATTTATTCAAATTCCTGGTGAAAAGTCTTAAAGTTGTAATAAGAAACAGAAAAGTATGATGTGGCTTGGATGGCAACAGTCCTAAGGTGGTCTAGAACACATTTAAGTTTTTGTTACTGAAATGACATAGTTATTGTGCATGGTCTAAACTTCTGAGCATTAAGAAATTAACTTTTCAATAATAGCAATTTGTAGTATCTTTTCATGCAGTTGCATAACACAAAGGGGAACAGGCTCTGCATTTAAACATTTCATGAGGCAGTTGTGCACTGTGAATTGATAAACTGTTTCTGTTTCAGTATCATCCAAATTACTGAAAAAACTGTGGTAGAAGATTCAATCTTGTTTGCCAGACATGTCATGTTTAAATGAATATCCTAAGGAATATATCTGAACAGAGAAACTGATAGGAGATGAATCAGATTCTCTATATAGAAAACAAAACAAAACAAAACAAACAAACAAAAAAAACAACAACCACACACAATCTCTTTCAATTCCTAATAACGATAATTTAGACAAGAGAAAAAAGGAGAGGGGAGGTGAGGTCTGCTCTGTGTTCAGCTCACTCAAGGCTTTTAGATCCTTCTCAAACTTAGTGGCCTTCCACAGACGCTCTCTAGTACCTTTCTGTCCTCCTTATATTGTGGTGTTAAAACCAAACCCAGTACTGGAGGTGAGGCCACACAAGGCAGAGCAGAGCGGGACACGCCCTCCCTCTCCCACTGGCAGCACTGAGTCTGGTGCCATCATGGTACAGCTGGTACTGCATGGGCACACTGCTGCCTCATGTTTAACTTGCCATCAACCGGAGCCCCAAATCCCTCTCTGTGTGGCTGTCATCCTACCTCTCACCTCCCAGTCTGAGCACACTGCCAGAGCTGTCCTTTCCCCGGTGCAGAAAACAGTGGTTCCTCTTGCTAAACTTAACAGTTGGTGTTTGTCCAAAGATAATACAAAAATGATCCAAATTACCAAGCCTATGTTATGATGACAGCAAGTAATTTAAAAAATACATTAATCGAAATCTCAGTTCAGTAGAAACTTACAAAATTGATACGTGGAATTCTATATGCTATAGAGGATTTTCTGAAAAAACCTTATCGAGGAAAATGTGTTTCTGTACTCCAGTGTTGCGTGGAAAACAAATACTAGACTAGTAAGTGACTGAAGAATCGCTAGTCTGAAACTGGACGCAGTTGGTTCTCCTATCTTTCACCTGTTTGTACTCATTTTTAGTCTGTAAAGGGTGGAGGTGTGTTTTCCATAGCAGAGATACAAAGCAGGTGCAGAAATGTCACAGCTGTTTCAGTTTTCTAATGTTTTATATAGATGACTGCCAAGCAGAGGGAGAATGTTTGAAAAGGCTTCAGCTGCTAACATTGATTATGCTGAGGCTGTCCATTAATCCCACTATGTGTGCAATTTTAAGAATTCTAGCTCAAGTTTCATCTGAGGATGGGGAGAAATATGCCAGAAAAAATCTTTCTATGATGTTGCTGGGCAGGGATATAAAATTGTTCTCATCTGTTGTAGAACATCTTATTAAAAGCATTTTTATTTTATTTTTGAGATTGCAGATCGAGTTTGTTTTCTGTAAAAACTGTTTTGTAAATGGTAGGTTTGTTTCCTGTGTTCTGTACCACTGATACTGCCGAGTGATCTCACCTTGAGCAGTGTGGTCTGTTTTGGGCCCCTTACTTCAAAGATACTAAGTGTGTCCAAAGAGCAATGAAGCTAGTGAAAGGAATAGAGAACAAGATGTAGGAGTGTCTGGGGGAACTGGCGTTCTTTAGTCTGGAAATGGCTGAGGGGAGACCTCATCACTTGCTACAGCTGTCTGAAAGGAGGGTGCAGTGTGAAGAGCATTTGTCTCTTTCCTCATGACAAGCACTAAGACATGAAACAATAGCCTCAAGCTGCAGTACTGGAGATTTAGACAAACTATTATGAAGAAATTATTCTTCACAGATAGGGTTGCTATGAATTGGAACAGGCTGCTCAGGGAAGTGGTGGAGCTGCTGTCCCTGGATGTATTGAGATCTGAGGACTGGACATCCCTAATGGCGGATTTGGTATCATGAAGCGATGGCTGGACTTGATGATCCTAAGAGTCTTTTTTTTTTTTTCAGATTAAATGATTCTGAACAGTCTATCTCAGCCAACAAGTTCTCCTACTTGTGTCTTTCTATTTTCCATCACTATGTGAGGTGTTAACAGGCAGGTGGTGTCTAACTACCTACCAGGATTAAACCTCAGAAAATTGACCAGTTATGAATTATGTATTTACCTGGCAGAAAAAGGAAAAAAAAAACAACAACTGCCAAATTTCTAGGTCTCATTTGAGTAATTAACATCAAACATTTGTATGTCAAGTCCCTTGCTGCATTTCTACACTTTAGTTCTTACACTATGACTCCTTTTTTTTTTTAACTATAAGAGACTGTTACATATTCTTAAGCCTTAAGAAGTTTGGCTAAAGCAAATTCATTGTCTGCTTCTGACATTTTAATAGCAGCCTATGAGAACAAAGGCTTCCAGCTTTGGTTGTTTTTGTTGTTTTTTTTTCCTTTGTATACTTATGAAATCCTATTTTTTTCATATTTTTTTTCCAAGCTAATGGCACATTTAAATGTAGTTTTTCTTCTGCTTTGTTTTGGGGACAAAGAACAGTACCTCAGAATTTTGCGTTTATTACTGAAGTTGTTACCTCAGGGAGGATATCCCAGTCAGTTCTGACATCATAGAATTCTTCTCTTGGTCAATTTTAGAGATTGAGGTTTTACTGTATCTTCTGCTAAGACATGCAAAGAGAAACAACGTGAAATGTTCCGAGCAGTACTGGTTTCAATCTTTCCGCTAGCCATCTGAATGATTATTTGTCAAAGCAGAAATCCTTATCTAATGTTTCCATAGATACAATAATCATAATACAGTTTAATTTTGGCTAAAATACGATGAAAGGTCTTGAATTCTCCAGTTAAACGTCTCATAGCTTCATAATCAGCTTAAACTTACAGAAAGCTTGCAAGAATACTTTAACTTGGCTCTTGAATCTTTTCAGAATCTGGATTTCATTTAGAAGAAAGAGTATGGATGCACTATTATTATCGAATAAGTCTTACCTGAAACATACTCATTTTTAAGAAATTTCAAGTAGTTATCTGAGATTTATTTTAAATTCTGTAACAGACTGCTCCTACTTTACATGAAGTACATGAGCAAATACAGAAGCACTCCCAAGACTCAGAGACACGCAGGCTCCAGCTGACCTACTTGGTCATGGAAGTATCACAAATTTGAGATCTATTTTCAGCACGTACAGCTTCGGGATTGCTCCAATCCCTTCTCAGTTAAGGTTTGGTGCGTGAAAGAGTTCAAACATTCAGGCCTGCAACCTCACTCTTAGCGTTAGGATGCACTGTGTTCATCACCAAATTCAGACTGCACCTCAGGACACGGACTGCCCAAAACACACTGCGCGCAGTCCGAACGCAAAGGTTAAAGGGAACCCGAACTGTGAAACTCAGCTTCAAGGAAACCACGCACGAGCCATTCCCACACAGCCCTGCTCAGCGTCGTTAGGACGGAAGTTTTCAAGGCTGTATTTCCTGGGGGGACTGAACTGCCTCTCACTGACAGATCTCGTTTGCGACCCCAAGAGCCCTCCGGCTGCCAACGAGCGTTTTATCTCCCACTCAGGCGGACACATCCCGGCGCCGCCGTTAACGGCTCGCAAGCCGCCGTTCGTTGCGGTCCCCCCCCCGTCGGTAACCGGGCGGAAGCGGAGCGCTTGGCCCCGCCTCTCCCAGCCCCGGCAGCGCCCCTGGCGGCATCAGGCGAGCAGCACCTCCGGGAGCAGTCGAGTGAGCGGCTAGAGCGGCGCCGCGCAGGGACGCTCTGCAGAGACGTCGCGCGCCGCTGTCCGCCTCGGGCCCGCCTCTCCGGCTGCGTGGGGCCGCGCCGCGGTCGTGCAGGCTCCGCCATGATGAACAGCGGCGGGATCGGGGTGCCGCTCGGCTTCCCTCTGGGCCCCACGTCCGTCATCCAGGTCACGAACCTCTCCTCAGCAGTCACTAGCGAGCAGATGCGGACTCTCTTCGGCTTCCTGGGAGATATCGAGGAGCTGCGCCTCTATCCCCCAGAGTAAGTGCGGCCGGCTCCGGGGCCGGCGGAGGCGCGGGGGGAGGGGGGGCCATGGCGCGGCGGGCCGGAGGGAGGGCGGGCGGCACTACGTGCCATCTTGAGTTCGGGCACCGCCGCCTCCCGCTGCCGGCCGGCCGGTCACGTGCCCCCGCCTTTGTATGGCCGCGGCGCCGGGTGAGAGGCGCTGCGCCCGCACTTAAGATGGCGGCCCCGGGCTGGGGGAGCGGCCGCGTCCTTGGAGTGGGACTGTGCTCTCCTGGCGACTGCTGGGGCTCGGCATCGCGCTGCGTGGCACCCGGGCTGTGGTACACGCGTGCCTTGAGGCCGCCCGGAAGCGCGCTTCTTTCCCTCTTTCCCTAGCTCTTGGCAGCCCGGCGCCGTGGCGCTCCTTGTCCTCCGCTCGCGTACCTCCGTGTGCAGGGGTCGGCGGGAGCTGCTGTGTTTTGTTGCAGAGCGGCGGAGCCGGCAACGACTGCCGGCGGAGCTGTGCGGTGACAGAGCGTGCCTCGTTCGCGGCACTGCCCTTCGCAGCACGTGTCCCGCCCGTGAGCGTTATAACGGGCACAAACATTTCTCCGAGTTAGTCTGCTCTCATTTCGTTAGCTGGCTGTAAGGGATCTCTGCATAGGGCACGGTGTAGCTTGCTTGCCCTGGTGCTTCAAGCGGGCAGATTACGGCCAGCAGAGCAGGGGAGGCAAAGAGACGATTTATGGCGCTGCCTTTGTGTCCTACCGTGATGAGTGACGTGCCTGCCCTTCAGAACAACTTGTGCTTTTTACCCCTTATGAAAGTTAGGTGGGTTAGCAAAAAGGGGATATGTAATTTTCACCCAGATATTTTGCCCTTTATACTTTCTAATTCAGGGGAATAAAATTTTGGTCTTCTAAATAGCTAGAAATGTTGGTATTTTTCCACCTCTCTGTGTTGCTAGGTTATACTTGTATTGATTTGAAAGAACAGCATTCAGAAATGTGTGGTTTAACACATCTATGGAAGGTACGAAATAGTTACCCCATTTGTGCAGTGGTGAGTTAAAACAGCCTAATCTAGTTTTAGGCAGTCCTTTGTAGTTTTCTGCTGATTTTTGTCAAGTCTTGTTTCTCAGATTGGAATGGTTCTGCAGTTTCTTCTTAATACATTTGAGTTTTCTCATGACCAAATGTATTTTTGTCAATTGTTATTGATTATTTCTAGTATATTAATCTTACTAGTTTTTAATATTTGACATAGTAAAATTTAAGACAAACAGATATTTCCTCAAAGTTAATGATTAATCTTTGTGTCTGTATGTAAAATTTTGCTTGTGTGTGTATACACAAAATACTAAAATCCAGTGCCATAGTAAGATTTGACTTGGAAATGTCAAGGTTATGCTGCGTTAAATGTCAGCTCTTAATAAGTAATTTTTTTTTTTCTTCAGGTAGGGTACAGAATTATGATTACTTATTTTAATGTTGATCTTATTTACATTTTTTTGGTATGTAACTTAGAAATATGCATGTCCATGCAAAATAGGTCTTGACATTTGACCCGATTTTCAAATTACTACCGTGGAAGTAGATAAAGTTTTCATCCAATACACTTCATGTTAAACAGAAAATATATGCTGCTTGTTCCCTCTCTGATCACGATTTAGGAAAGTAATGAAAAATTCAGAAAATAAAGCTTTATTGACAAGTATATGGGAAGCAGAAGAATCCCATGCAAGTAGATGCTACAATATATGCCTGCAGTTTGTTGAAGTTATACATAGCCACTGCTATAATTATTTAATAATTTAAGGCCTAGTTTTTAAAAATCATTTTTTTCTATGAATTAAAAGGAAATGTTTATATTATAGTTGACATAAGACAAACATTCTTGTGGTCCTAACTTTAAAGATATTTCAGTAGAAAACTTAAACTTTTAGTTTTCTGGAGCATTAATTTTATTACCGTCACAGAACAGTCAGAAACTTGCTTTGTTTTCAGATCTACATCTGAAAAACAGAATTTGATAGGTTGAATTTAAAGTGAACTATAGATCTTTTGTTTATTGACCACATAGTGACAGATACTAATGTACACTTCTAAATCTGTTCCTCACTGAAAATGAGAATATGGAGCACCTCAGCTTTCAGTAATTCCATAATATTCATTTTATTTAAATAGCGTAAATAGAAAAAAAGAAACAGTAGTGAAAGGTTTGGTTGTAAATAGTTAAGCGAGAGCTTAACTGAGTTTGGGATCTCATTTGCCAGCCTTTGTTTGGAAGCACATGAAAAGCAACAAAAAAAAAACAGTTATTGTTTAAAGATAAAACTGTTGGGTAATATTGAGTATTACTTTTTACAGCTAAAGCAGTGGTGAAAGGAATTTTCCTGTTGCATTGCATAGTATTGTAACCTGTTTTCTAACTCCTTACTGAAGAAGTTCAGCATACACATGAAATAGTTTTACTTTGTCCTGCACATTCAAGCTAGGCTGAGTGAGGATGTGTTCTCTTCTGTGTAAAAAAGCCATAACATTTTAGTTATGAGATTTACTGTTATAAATATAATTTATAATTCTTAATGCTAATGGGTGTAAACTTCCTGCTCTGTATGTGAATCGTAACAGTTAAGAGAATACAAAAGGGAATTCATTTGCTTTGTAAAGTCTGCGTACATATGTCACTTAAGTCTGTTGTACAGAGCCTTATGCTCCTGTGGTTCTGATGTGCCAGGCCATTGAATCCACGTGGTCCAGTAAACTCAGTTGCCCTTTTCCTCCACCTGACTTGAGTCAGGGCCCTTTTAGTCCTGGCTATTGTATTTGTTACTCACTTGAAATCAGTGTGAACCAAAACACTTGTTATCAAAATCAGGAATAGAATTGGACCGTCTACTTTGTTTAGTGAACTGCTTGCTGGAAATTGGAGTGGCTATTTTCCTGTCTCTGTTGGGATACCTTTCCTTCCAGTCTGGAAGGAGTCATGTTCAGAGGGGAAGAGAATGTTAATCTTTTGCATTTGCTTTGTCAGTGCCCTCTTCCCTAGAGAGGAACTCAGCTGTCTGGTTTCCATGCTCGCTAGATCCAGGCTGTCAGATCCAGCATCAGAGTAGCCAGGTGACAATGTGCTCACCTGGATTACAGCTGAGATCTTTCCACATATCTCATGCCTTACCTAGGGATAGGCATCACTGATTATTGACTCATTTGTAACCTCTTCATCTTTCTAGCATTCTTGTGATGGCCCTGGTATAGAGAAGCTTTCCTTGTCTACTTCTTCCTTCCATAATAAACAAGCTGACTTTTGCTTCTATTGTTTTTGCTTGTTGACGGGGGCAAGGGACACCAGCATGTGGTGATCTCTGGTTCACTTGCATGGGTTGGGTCAGATCCAGAGGTATCTTCTGCCGTTTGGAGGTGTCAAATAGTGTTAAGCAGTGTTTACTGGCACAGTGCACTGAAGGGTAAGTCTTTGGCATTGCTGGAATCAAGGTGCATCTTTTTAAAACCTTCCATCAGCTTTTTAGGATTCTTCTGTTTAGGGGTGATTTCCAGACCCATTGGAGGCACTAATGGTGATAGATACCTGCTCAGATCCTCCCGCACACCTTGCCACCTACAGCCATCCTGCCTCACAGCAGATCTCTGGGTGGTATTTTTAAATACATTCTTCCCCAGAAATAAAACCAGAAATGCATACAGTACACACAACAATAAGGTCAGGCTACTTAGAATATCCCACAGTATTTCCACAACTATTTTAGCTTACCTTGATAAAGTGTTTCTGCAGTAAGGTTCCTGAAATCTGAGAATGATGGCATTACTTACTACAAGTAGCAAATTAGATCCATTATTGATATAACATGAACACATGCTGTAGACAAACTAGCAAAACCATAAAGAAATCTGGGCCACCCCTCAGAGTTAGGAAAGACAACCTCGGAAGCAAGTGAATGCTGTGAATGAAAAGATCAGCACTGTGATTAGCACCTGTTAAGCTACTATACTGCTTATTTGATCTAACACATTCCATCATTATCTCAACCCTTTGAACCCCACCTTGGGCTGGCTGGCCTTGTTGGCAAGGCAGTATGAGAAGAAAAAACTTCCTTGGCTCTGAACAGCAATGTTCAGCAGCAACTAAACATTGGTGTGTTAACATGATTTTTCTCCTGACACCAAAACAGCATCATACCAAACTCTATGAAGAAAATCAACTGTTTCATCTGAAACCAGGACAGTATCTACATACTGTCCTGGTTTTATGATTTTTTGTTATTTGTATTCCCCATCATAACATTATGTAGTGCACTGGGTATTAAAGAGTTAATGCTTCAGTTGTGTGGATTGTTGGTAGTTTCAGGTAGCCTATCTCAGAAGAGGAGCTATGTATGCCGGAAGACTTTGCATTACTTTGCGTTTTTCCATTTTCTGTTCATAGGGAAAGATAAAACTCTTGACAAGTCACGAGGTCGCTCTCTCTTTTCCCTTTTGGATCATCCCAGCAGCATGTGTGCTCCCTAGCCATCTAGCCTTCAGCATTAGAGGGCCTTCGGTTTTCAGATACTCGTTATATTTGATTTATTATCTTCAATTCCAGTTATATTGTACTATATTGTGTTATTTTGCATGCTCATATCTTATTTAGTAAACTAGCTTTCTTCCTCAGATCACTGCTGCTGTTCTGTTTTAGGCACATCTCCCTACCCTTTCCTTTTTCCACTTCTCCTTTCCTGCAGCATGGGTCCGTGGCTCCCCTTGTCCCATTCGTCATGGAACCAGGCAGAACTGACCTGTAAACCGTTGGCACATACACACTATAGAGAATATATACTCTCTTTTTTTTCAAATAAATTATGTTCTTTCCGTGTAAAAACACAAGTTATGATTCAGTTCTTCCAAGTCAGTCATGGAAGTCAGTCATATACTTTTCTACTGAAATCTGATCTACAAAACATGGTTGGATAGAATATTTCAATAACAAATCTGCTTTGTTTTAATTGAGAGGAAGCAAACTGTACTCTGGTACTTGGTCAGGGTCATGTAGCGTTTTGGACCACGGCTCCTAAAGTGTTAGTTTTTTTTGTAATTCTTACCTTTTTTTAGAAATTGGAGCATTACATCTTAGCTTTGATTATTTTTTCCTTATCCTCTGATATTTTGTTCTGTCATAGCAATCCAGGGACTTTATTGAAGTGGTCTTTTTGACCAGGTGGTAATTTCTTCTAGCTGTGTTACACGGCAGTTCATTGTGCACCACCCTACTGCTGACCTGGATGAAAAAATAGAAGGTATATGACTTAGTGGTGAGCAGGGATGCCATCTCTGCATTTTGCATTTCCATAACTGATTATGCTGAACTTTACAGAACTTCTTCTATTCAAGAGAATTAATCTTTTTTACCCTATTTTTGACATTTCTCCAGACTCCTCTCATTAATACTTCTTGACTTTATAGGATGCAGGACAAAAATTATTTGAAAAGCTAAAAGGAAGTCTTAAAATGCTAAATACAGTTATATACAGATCATATTAGATGGTGTTGGAATAAACTTGACTTAAAGTTCTTGTTAGCATGCAGATTTTGGAGGGGAGAAAAAAGAAGAAACCACCTTGAGTTGTTATTTTCCAGCAACTTGTATCTAATGACTGCTTTTTAAAATACCTGTTTCTGTTTTATTTTGTATCCCTAATTGATGGGGTGAATTTTTAAATGAATGGTAAGTTAAATCATCATGTTTGGTACTTTGTCACTTCATGTTTCATTTGGATTGATTATAGGCCTTCACTTTCTGCAGTCAGTGCTAGTGAGGCACCTCTTTAAAACGATGGGTTTCGTACTTGTATTACTGAAAACCTGGGACTCAGCAAGAATATATCTCTCTTACATATTGTTCAGGTGGCTGTAAAAGCTACTTCATTACTGTTATTTCCTGAAAGGCACATGAGAGCTGTGAGTAAATCACCTTTGGATTCAGCGTTGAGGGCACTGGAGACTCCTGGCACTGCAGAAATTGTTTCCATATGGTCATCCTCCTAATTTTAGCTTCATGTCAACAAGGTTTTATTGGCACTTAAAGCAATATTTCCTTTACTGAAAAAAAAAATTAGTATGAATCTTATTTTTGTGGACTGTTAATGGTGGCCTTTTAATTACCATTTTCTTACAAGTATGCTGTTGTGATCTGTGAAAGGATTTCCACTGAAGGTTCAGTCTATGAAAATGATAGCATGCTTTAAAGGTCTTCAGTGACAGAAGTTAACAAATAAAAGTTACGTGGAAATGTGAAAAGATTTTTTTAAATCTACTCATATTTCTATTTAAATGTTGTTAGACTAGCAGAGCAGACTAGCAGACTGCTGTACTGATTTAACATTCTTTTTTGTTGGTTTCAAAAACTTGCCCAAGAAGTTTATATTTTATCATTAGGTAGGGTGTAGAAGTCCTCAGCAATGGGGAATGCTATGATCACAACCCATGTAGGATGCTGTTTTAACTAGTAAGAGTTGTTAATTCTGCCTCAGGAGCTCAGTGAAAATTTGTCAGCTCTGCATAGATGAGTGTCTTTAGTACAGGTTCTCTGACAGTGTTGGTGATGTTTTGTTATGGAAGTGTGAGAAGAAATTTCTAAGGTTTTGAATACCTCACCTGCATGGTCCTGATTTGGCTACAAATCTGAGCTCCCATGCTGAGAATGGAGAGCCGCTGTCATTGTTTTCATGCGTGTATGTCAATTTGCCATCTGAAAAACTTGCAGTGCTTACTGAGCTTCTCAAGTGGGAACACAGGGTGGCCTGTTATGTTGCCTCTGACACAGGAGGAAGACATCCTGCAAGCCTGTGTCTCTGATAAGCCTCAGAGAAAAACCATTATTGCGTGGAAAGTGATGGAAAGTGATACATTAAAGTATGTGATGAGACTGTGAGAGGAAGTGCTGTGCTCCCTGATCTGTGGAAAGTAATTTACATTGAAATTTACAGAGTGTGTTGTTCAGGAAAATATTAATTTGTTATCTTTCTTATGGTTTAAATAGGCGTTAGTAAGAGCAGGAAGTGTGGCTTATGTAGTTCTAAAGAAAGCAGACTTTCATTTTGTGGTACAGGTACAGCTGAAATCTGAAGCAGGTTTGCAGGGTGTGACAGGTTTTGGCCGTTTATTCTAGTACGCAAACTGCTTCTACAGTTTAGAGTTGTTTTTCAACATAGGAGACCAGAGATCTGAGATTCGTAGTTCCAGTCATTCTTCTGCGTTGTGCTGTCAGTCAGTTGGATTTTTGAGGACTGAGTTGTTAGCGGGGATGCAAAGTGTGTGCTGTGTTGAAAGCCCTTCTATAGAACTGGAGTGGACATTTTTTAGCTCTCATGATGTTCTACAGTGACTGTGTTGTAGAGGAGGACTTAGAGACTTGCAGTTATTCCATAAGATCCTGTTTTAATAGATTATTTGTTTATCTTTGTATCTTCTGTGCTAGCATCTTGCATAAATCTTGAACCTTAGATGGATGTACTGTAGCCATTTATTTATTCCTTTATTTATGCTGTATTTTTCTAAATGGTTCACTTGTATGAAATGGTTTTGATTGTTTACTACTCTTCTGAGAAATGGATATTGTTATCTCTCTGAAAAGAAAACAAAAATGGCAAAAATGTCTTGACTGTTATTCAGGTCTTTATTTCTTTCTCTTGAGTTTTCTTGCAGTCCAGAGTAACTAGATTATAGCAAATTCAAATTATAAGTGTAGGACTTGATTTTTTACATCAGTGCTTTGTAACTGTGAAGGACACTGTGAGTCTGCCTCAGGTATGCCTTAAAAAATGTTGACATAGAAAGAGGGATTAGAATAAGACTTCTTACAGCTCTGTTCTGAAGAGGTCTACTGGAGAGGTTTCGGAGACCCATTCTTAAAAGGGTAGGATTGATCACTGTAAAACTAAAAATGTATAGAATTTTAGATTTTTGTTGTTTCCATGGATGCACATGCAGTGTTGATGTGTTTTCTGCAGATATGATCTCCTGAGAGATTTTTTCCTCTTCTTTTTTACTTCTCCAGTGAGTTACCTCGTTAGCTTAACCCTCAGAAGAGAGTTTGTACCCAAACTACTTGGACACTCTGAAGCACTGTTCTTTTGTTCTTTTTAACATATTTAGTAAATAGCTTTTGAGATTGAAATGTAGAAAATAGAGGGAAGAAAACATTACAGAAGAGCATGTAACACATAGCTGGCTCTGTACGTGCTGAAATTTATGAGGGTTACTTAGGAGAGGCTGAAACTGCCTTGTCCAGACTCATGTTCTTCAGTCGCAGAGTTTTTTTGTTCTTCTTTCAAAGAGGAAAAAGCCAAGAGATGTTAGAACTCTTTAGCTGTCTGGAGCATAGAATCTTCACTGGAGACTTCTGCTGTTTGGGTTGTGGCAGTAGCATGTGTGTTTAAAAAAAAGCTAAATAAAATTAACCAACCAAACAAAACAAAACACAATTCCTCCTCCCAAAAAAGCCAGACACAAGAAGAACCACCCCATCGTAAAGAAAGTGTAGGAAACATCTTTGCAATGGCTGAGGTCTGACTCTTGAAAATATGTAAAATTGGAAGTTGCATGCAAACATTTCTGATGAGGACTTAGAAAATCGTTTGCTATAAGCTGTGATGTTTGGAAGTGTTCAGAATCAAGACTTTGCAGGTCATTCTGAATGTGAGAACTTGGAACAGTGAAAGCATTGGCCACTACAGAGAAAATGAATGGTCTGACGAAATGTGGTCATCTTGCAGTGTATTTTTTTTAAAATAGTTTAAAAATGACTTGCATGATTTATTTCTTTCCTGATATCTGGGCTAGTATTGGCTAATATTTGAAGGACTCACTGAAAAGTGAATGGGCTTATTGTTTGAATTTCCTTAAAGAGGACCATACAGAGGGAAAAACAAAGAAGATTAACTGTAGATTTACTCTGAGGTGCTTTGATTTATGCTGCTATTTACAATAATATCGAACTTGGAAACGTTGTATAGTAAGATTTGTAAAGAAAGTAAGTATTGTAAATTTGGGATTTTCTCCTAGGTAAGTTTTCATTAAAAAGAAGGAGCTGATATGCTTGTTTAGTGACATAGAAGTCAAATTGGTACATTTCTGTACTTTGGGGTAGTTTTTCCAGGAAGTCTAAAAATGTTTCTAAATTAAGAAATTGTAGTTAAAAATATATATGTATGTGTTATTCAGTATGAGTGATATATTTTTTCCCTTTTATCTTGCAGCAATGCACCTCTTGCTTTTTCCTCCAAAGTATGTTATATTAAGTTTCGTGAAGCATCAAGTGTTGGTGTCGCCCAGCATCTAACCAACACGGTTTTTATTGACAGAGCTTTGATAGTTGTGCCCTGTGCAGAAGGTTAGTATTTCAGTCATTCTTCTGTAATGTTGGTCTTTGTCCTGTCTGCTAATTGTTTTAAGCTTTCAATGTAAGGAGGTCGTACTCTGTTGTTATTTTATTTTATTTTATTTTATTTTAGTGTTGTTCGGGGAAAAAAAAAAAAAGATACAAAAATGAAAACAGAGTGAAGGAACCTAATTACAGAGATTTAATTTAGAGTCAGCTTTAGAAAAAAAAATGATCTGATTTAAATTAGAATAATCCCATTTTCCATTGTTGTTACATAGTTGGGAGGACACAGAAGTAATTTTTTCCCCTTAAAGGTGATTTTTATCTTGGCAAGCTTATTCCCACACAAAGTTCTCACTGAAGTCAATGGAGCATTAAATATGTTAAGTAATTTCCTTGCAAAGATAGTACAGAAGTTTTGATCGTAATACATTATTTTTAGTCTGTGGCTTGTTTTTTGGTGTTGTTTTTAGTGGTTTTTTTTTCTTTTTTCCTTTGACATATTGATCTTTATTATTGTTAGTATTGTTTTTTTTTTTTACCAAAGCCAAATTTGCCCCATTGACTTTCACTGTATGCAGTTGGCCATTTAGACTTACATAATTTAAAAATTTTGTGTTCACAGCGAAGATTACTGTTTGAATATAAATGTTTGCCTGCTAGTATAAGGAAAATATTTCAGTTTTCCCTTCTTGTAAAGTAATACTTTTTTGTGATAAAAAGGCTTTCTTACACACTGTTACTACTTATGATCTTAGGCACCTTTTGAGAAATGTGAATATCTACATAGAATGCTTCCAGAGTAAAGTGTTTTTATAACTCCTAATAAAGATGTTTGGTAAACAGTGAATTTACAAGTGTTCCATTATGTAATGCTGAGGCCACACATATGGAATTTGAGGGAATTCTTATTGATTATATGCCAAATCTGAATACGGTTCTGTGAAGCATGGCCCTACTGTTGCTGAATTCTGTGTTGACAAATAACTGGAATTTGTCCGAGCCTCATTGACTTCATTGCGATCCTTGTGGAATCAAGCATCTGCCCACTTGGGTCTTGAAAACTTTCTGTATCAGTAGAGTAGAAACATTCCAGGTGATGAAGTTCTTTCTTCACTTTAAGTGGTAGCTGTTTTGCCCTGAAAAAGAAAATACCTCAAATGATGGAACCAGAAACTGCAGCAAATCTGGAAGTACTTGCTATTAACATGAGTTCTGTTACTGGAAAAGTCAGGGTTTGGTTAAAAAAAAAGCTGTTGACTTCTTGGAGTTTGTTAATAGTAATCTCAGAGTACTGTGTTTGTTCCATTCTTACTATGTTTTGATCTGAATAGTATAAGGTTAGAGCTGCAGTGATCACGATCTGAGATGTTCCTAGCAAACTCTGACAAGTCCCAAAAATCTCTTAAAATATAAAACTATTCTAAGATTATAGTGATCTATAATACACTGCCTATTCTCCTAGCCTTTAGTATGAGCACTTTGACATTTTTTAGGCCAAGATTTTTAGTTTATTCTTACGCCTTGCTTTGTGGCATTTTTTTGGTTTTATTCTTTGAACTTATTCTTACACCACTAAGAGGATATTGCCCCATCCACTTAATTTGGGGTAGGCAAAATGCATGAAACAAGAACCCTGATTATTAAAAAATAGCCCCTGAATAGTTGCCTATAGCTTACTCAGGATTGTAGTTTTGTTTCATACAAAAGACCTTAACACTGGTTCAGTACTGCCAGAGGGGGAAGATTGTTGCCTAATGAATGAGCAGCACTTCCTGGTGTTTTTCTTGTGATAAGATCACTGCCTGCCATGATATGGCAGCATTCAGGTAAAGCTCCATTTTCCTGTGTCTCTTGGTGTTAGACAGTGAGTGAAAGGAGAATGAAATCCAAGTTCTGAGAAATCTTGTTCCAGCAACATTTGCAGCTGACTTAGTGGACATTTCTGAGAAAAGCAAATCACATAAATTATCAGTGTTCCAAATCATTCCAAATCTTGCAGTGATTTATGTATAATGAATAAGCGATTGGGCTGTGAGGGAAAAAAAAAAAAGTAATAATGCTGTTTCCATGTAACCTTCTAACAGGATCACTGATTTTGATTTATGAAAAAGTGAATTCACACAGGTTTACCTTCCTGAGGAGTTTACTATGTGGGGTAAATGGTGATTTTGGAGACCACAGTATAACATTTTTGATTCATGAAGTTCAATAGGATGCATTGGTAATGGAGGCAGTGGAGTGTTATCACAGGCTATAAAAGTAGCAATGGCTATATTTTATCATTACATCGTTAAATTGTATTGTTAGGTAATGGTGCCAGTAGTGAAAGGTTTAGTGCGCCGAATTGAACGCAGGTGACAGGTAAAGTGAAACTCTGAAAATCTGGTTTTAAATGCCAGAATAAAATCTGAAATTGAGTGTATTGTAACAGTGTTAAATCAAGGAAGCATGAGGACAGGGATGCAATGCAATCGATGTTAATTTTGTGACATTTAATGAACGATTTTACAAAAAATGTGAATGAAGTAACTTTATCAAGCTGTCAAAATGTGACTTTCTTTTGTGTATATGAGTAGCTTTTTCTTTAAATGTTATACTTTGAGAATGCAAAGGTTGAAAGATAACAAAGATGCCACCCTTATCATTCTAAATTTTATGTCCACATTATCTGGTAGATGGATTTTGACTATTAATTTGGTTTTGTATGTTTTCTCTGTGTGATATTTGTGCATTATTAGATGACTAGACTGGCCAAGGCAGACCTGTTACACTTGCCTGAGTTAGGCATTGTTTGCCATGCCACTAAACCTGCCGTCAAGTGAAACCTTCATGGGGGAAATGAGATCGAAGTCTGGCCTGCTGAAGATGGACGCCCTGTCTCTGTTTTTATTTTATTTTGCTTTCTTTCCTTTGTTTTTTTTTTATTATTATTATTATTTTGTTTTATTTTACTTTTATTTTATTTTGTCCCTTTTTGTTCTGTTAAATCTCTTTCCCTTGTACTTGTGAACTGGTACTTCAGTTCTGTAAAAATGGTGTTTTGTAAAGGGTTCACAGTGTTTCATTTTCAAGTTTGACCTGAAGCTGCTTATGAATGGTGGATGGTATCTGTAAAGTGTGATTAGCTGAGTTTTACGCTTCAAATTGTGGATAAGTTCCATTTTGGAGTACATTTAAGCATCTGAATTCAGCAGATGAGCACACTGGGACAGAAGACTGGGATAGTGAAAAAGTATATGAGTTTTAAGATGCATTCTTTCATATATTATGCTTTACGATTTCCTCTTGGAAAAGGCAGTTAAATCTCTTACTTTCTGGGGACATTAACTTTACAGAATACAGTCATAATCTCTCTCTGCTATTTGTTCTCTTCTTAGCAGAGTTGTTTTAATTAGATTGCATGGTCTGTTTAAAAGAAGGCTTTCCATTTATGTCTAATATAAAAAGTTTATAATAATTATTTCTGAAATTGAAATTTCATGGATATTGAATGTCTTGAAATACTTGCTTCTGATGAAATCTTGCTCCAGTGAGGTCAGTGGCAGTAAAATGTCATTCTGTTTTTTTAATAATTATTATTTTTTTTACAATTTTTAGAAAAACTGTTTACCACTCATAAGTACAAATGCAGCCTGAGGTTTTGATTGGAATCTGTTATGTGAGGCACATTGTCTTTTTACACTGTTACTTGTGGGAAAATTGAATCAGTTCTGTATGCGTGTGTGTGTATGTGTGTACTGCACTTAATACATGCTTCAGTGGTTGTTTTCTGAAGAAGAGGATCTATTTTTTTAAACTAGTCTTCTCAGTCATTGCACAAGCCCCAGCAGTTGATGCTGGAGTGATTGAGAAGATTATCATCTCTAGGTGTTGCTCTTCTTTCTTGCAAAGTGGAAGCCCTGAAGCAGAAACGGTGGGCTAGGTGGTGTGTCTCATCCTCAGGCACTGCTCTTCTCAGCTGTGTGCATTAATGCCAAATGGTTTCACTTTGGTAACGCACCAAGCTGTGAACTGGGAAGAGCTTTGCTTTGTGATCTCTTTTGGATTTGTATGTGGCAGCTGAGGTAATTGTCAGTAGTTGTAATCTCTTTAATCACTGCTGCTAAATCCAATAAGAATCATGAACTGAATCACACAGAAGTTATTTTGAAGTGTGCATTTGCCACTGGCTTAATATAGCAGGAAAATAACTGTTTTAAATTATGTTTAAAGTAGATGTGAGCAGAAGGTATTTTTAAAACAAACTTACTGCTGAAGCTGTCCTGAAGGGAGGGTTAAGCGTGTAGTTTAGGTATGAAGAACAGGAAATTATTTTCTTCTGCACACTTAGAGGGAAGTAAAAATACTGCGTTTACTACCTGCTTAACACAACATTTCTCTGGAGCTCTTTGCAAAATGGTTTCTGGTGTGAACCAGGTAGTCTTAAGACTCTGAAGCTCTTCCATGATACAAAAAAGTAACAACTGTAACGTGTATTTAGAACAAGGCCACCTCCCCTGTGGACACTCAATACTTCTAGGCAGTGCGGATCTGATCTGCCTTTGCTTCCAGATGGTCACTGAATCTATAATTTACTAAACAATCAAAAGCATCTACGAAATATTTCAGTGGATGTGATATATATGTGATACATATATCTGTTTCTGTTTTTTGGAAACAAATGTTTTTTAGCTCATTTCCACTTAGCACAACTTTCTAAGCATGAGCTTTAAAATTGAATCAGTTATTAAATAGTTTTTAAAGTGTTCTCATTTGTTTGTTTGCAAGCCACATGTGTTGCATCCTTGTGGGCTCATATTCTCTGATGAATAGATTTATTGTGATAAGGCTCCAAAACATAAATGCTGTGTGTAACTTAAAGAGGTTAGTTGGCCTTATGTATTCATTTGTTCAGGAAGGTAGATTTATCCTTAGTTTATTTTCTGTAAAACTGTTAAAAGTTTGAACTGATCTTAAAAGCTGGAGGAGGAGCCTATGAAAGGATAGTATTTCATTGAGAGAAGGAAAAGGCAGATTTTTAGAGTTCTCTTTATGGAGATAGACCTTTTCACGTTCTTGAAGAAGATGCACAAACAGATCTTTCTTTGTAGTGTGGAACTGACCAACTGGATTTTCTATTAAAATGAAACATTACATTGTTGGGCACGCTAGTTATTCTGGAAATGATGGTGCTAGTTTTTTATTTAGACCTGATTCCTTAAGTAATGTTTGAGCAAATGAATAATTCCTATTATTTCAGTAAGACGGCCTGTATGCTTAAAGTTTAGGCTCGTATTTAATTTTATGAATTTTCTCACTGTCTGTTAAACGTGCCTAACTCAGTTCCTGTTTCAAAGGGCTAAATGCCTCAAGCATCTGAAAAAATTATCTGGTTAAGTGTGTACTGAATTGGCTGTATGTAAGTGCATACTTAAATTAGGCATATGCTTATGTACATTGCTGGACAAGGATCAAAAAGAGAATGCAGACACACTATTTTAGGAGCCGGAGCCATTTTTGTCACTGAATTTACTTGAGCCACATGTGTTGATTCTATGGAAACCTGCATGAAGATGTAGTTAATTGCAAGAAGCTGGCTGTTCATGAAAATGTCTGGTAGTTAATGATGTAGTTCATCAATCATCTGAACGCCCATCAGTACTTTGATTTTCAGAAGGTTTGGTATATAACTGTATGCCTAATTTGCATGCACAGTTAGTAGAACTGTATATTTGAAAGCCTGTTTAGTGAGCTATGTAGTAGGCAGGATATGCAGTGAAGTACACGATTCTTGTGAGCAGTCAGGCAGAGCAGGTGCACCTCTCCTTGCATGCCTGACTTCATAATGAGCGCTGAACACTGTGATGACTCAGATTCATGCATGTCTTTAAAAAAGCCCTGGAAGATATTAATGCACAGTCAATTCTTGAGTGCTAATTATTTTCCTATTTTTCTCCTTTAGATAGAAAAATCAAGTGGTTTGTTACATGTTAAGGAGCAAGGTGCCTCAAAACTAAACATAAATAAAATATTGTAAATAGGAGGCATGAGAGAAAAATGGGTACTGTTATTTTATCTTTTCTATTTCCATATATGCTACATATGATTTTATTTTCATTTAGCTTTGTTTTGTTCTTTGGTCTCATCCAGTTATAACCCAATCCTTGCTGCAGACCTATAGTACTGACATGCAATACTTTTTTCGACTTTTATTTTTTTTTAAGTAGTACAAATCCTGTTTATTTTACTGAACCTTATACAGTTAAAACTGCAATGTTTTGAAGCATACCTAGTGTTTTGCTTTCTTAAAAAAAATATTTTAATTTTCTAATCTTGAAGTTAGAGATTAATAGTTAAAACATAGACAGTTTTATTCAAAGAAAAGTCTTGTAGATATTTTGATTATTAAAAAAAATGTTTAAATAAAAACTTTGTTAAAATGCATGTGCTAATAAGAAAGGGCTCAGTAGTTAGCGTATGTACAGTTATGCCAGGAGTTTTGAAAGCATGATAATTGATACCTGGTATAAGCAGAAGTTACTGCTGTAGTTTTTCTTTTGACTGCTTAGTTTTTGTACTAGTTTAGACCCCTTGGCATTTCAAATTTAATAGATGTATTTAATTGTTTAATCTATTACGTTACTGTTAACCTATTACAGCTTTTAATTTTTGAAGATTTTATGCGCTTAATTTAGCAGTCTTATTCTAACTGAATTTGAGTGAAACCTGTGTTTAGTACAGATTACTTACTATTTAAACTGTTAGCTTGATAGGGAGAATATAATCTGGTTGACATGGTACAAAATGCATAGTTTAGGAAAATGTGGATTGCTTAGCTGGTCAGTTAGGATTATCTTCCACCTCATTAAATTTGCGACTAATTCATGAAAGTTTCAGATAAACTGAGATGACTTAGAATGTGTGACAGTGCAAATCTAGATTTTTCTTCCTTCCCATACCCCCCAATTTCACCTGCAATATGTATTGTTTTGAGTCACAGTAGCTTTTATTTTGTTTTTATTTATTTTTACATCGAAAGTAGGTAGCATCAAAGTAGAGAAAAAAAGCACAAATTTCAATTAGAACATACATGTTTTTTCTTTTTTTTTTTTTTTTTCTTTTACTGATTTAGTTATTTGCCATTTCTGGGGATTAAACTTTAAAAAATGTTCTTCTTTTCTGTATCTGATGTTCTGTGTGCTATTAGTGATGCAGCCAACACGAACGGTTGTCATGTGTAAAACAACTTTCGATCACCGTGAAAGCACCGCCCTGGGAAAGCGTCCATGCTTGATATCGTTTGGTTCATGAACATTAAGTTTCCAGTACAGGTGACCCATAGCTCAAAGTGTTAAATAATTGTGTACATATTCAGTTTTTAAAAATAATGATCCATTAATGAGATTGCTAGTCTTTGAAGTTTTTCTCACTTTTGTTTTTCCTAGTAGGGCAGGATAAACGGAAAATCTTAAGTTCTTATTTGTTTCTTTGTAAGGATCTGGTAGATAGATTCATTCTTATTTGTTACCTTTTTAAATGCAAGGGTAATTATAAGATGATAGTAAGAGTAACATTTGTGTAGTGTTCAAGCTTTGCATAACACTTTCATTTGCTTCTTCAGGTAAAATCCCAGATGAAGCCAAAGCCCTTTCTCTATTGGCGCCTGCTCCTACTATGACAAGCCTGATGCCTGGTGCAGGGTTGCTTCCAATACCTACACCAACACCTTTAACAACAGTAAGTAGTATTCAGTTGCTGTTTGATTTCTAGTTTCATCTGTGTTGAACAGCATTTTTTCTGTTATGAGGATAAAACTGTCTGCTACATTAATGTCCTCTTACAAATCAAGTCAGTGAGAATTTAGCTGTTCAGCCCCTTTTGAAGGTAGATCACGAGATGTCTGTGCCTAACTTTTCCTGAGCATTTGTTTTGGATTTTAAAATTGCAGAATAGTGGGTGAATACTGATTTTGATAGTGTCCATGTTAATTGTCCCTTCCTAGACCTGTTAATTTGATTCAGCAGCAATGCTATCCACTTCTTAAAAGTTACTTAAACCATAGTAGCTAACTTGGCATAGTTGAATCGTTGTGTTAGGATGTTGTTATTTAGTATCTCTCTGTCAGGATTTTAACTGTTCACCTAGCAATTTTTTCACTCCAGAAAGATCAGGAGCTACCTGCTGCTGCTTGTGCTCTGTTCCCATCTGTCTCTGTAAGCCTTTCTTGATATCATCAGGCAGCTTTGCGCAGTTCAGGGAAAATTCTGGAAATAGCAAAGCCTGCTTCAGAAAAACTGGGCTTAGTGTAAATGCTGCATTTTATTTGGAGATGAAAGTCTTCGGTTTTCCAAACATGTTGCAGCTGTGTGCCTACTGATACTAGTGTTATCACCCTGATACATATATATACACATATATATGTGTATATATATATATATATATATTTAATTTATATGCTGATTCCCAAACCTACCTTTCCTTTAACAATTCGTTGTTTGTCTCAGTTACCAGAACTGTTATTCCCACTTGCTATGCTTAGCTAATACAGGTAAGCATCAGTAGAGCTAATTAATATTGATTAGCTTATTTCTTCTTTCTTCCCTTTTATTAAAATATTCTATTAACTAGGTTTGCTTTCTGCTGCATTTTTTCATAAATATGCACGAAGGACAATATCTTCTTTTAAAGCTTGTGTTCCAACAGGTATTTAAGAACGTACAACTTCTACACCGAAACCTTGAGGCCAAAGTTAACAGTCAGATTCAAATTGTTGTTTTTAACTGTCATTATATAAGAGAAATCACATGGCATTGAAAATCATCTTTAGTTCAAGAGAATGCTGCCTTTTTTTTCTTTTAAGTTAGGTGATACTGCCCTCACTGTTAGGTGAAGTAATAATTTAGGTATTCATAAACTAAAGCGTGCTTACTTACACGTAATTGCTGCTATTCAACTGCAATTAATAGATTTTGATACATGTGTTTCTAAACTAAGGTAAATGAACTTTGTTTTTATATACGTCTTTAATAAATTATTGGTGAATACTAGACTATCAAAGAGGAAAGCAAGTTTGCTGACACTTTCTGTTCAGTAATGAAAGGATGATTTCAGCAAACAGAGTAGTTTTATCTTTTGTTACATAATAAAAAAGCACATAGTATCTTGTTGAGAATTTCTAACACAAGCTTCACCTGTTAGAAGAACAGCTGCTTTTTGTGTGAAGAAAATAAAAGAAAACCAAGAGCTGAAGTAGTTGTCTGATACTACTCTTCTTGCTTTTGACTGTACATTCCAGTTTATCTGTGTGATTCTTTGTCTTTCTGGATTCTCTGGCACCTGTCGTACCTCCTGTGAAGTGTGATAAATTCACTAAAGGAATGAGGGTGACCGAATGTTTATTTAACCCATAGCAGCCTGACAGACATTGTACTGGGCTTAGCAAAAGATGTGAAACCCTGGTGCTTGGGATAGGGATTCTGGACAAAAAGTTGCAGGTTTATTCCCTTGCTTTTTTCTCCAGCCAACTGTTGGGCCTCAGTTATTCAGTAAACTGCAGTTTAGAGTTGCTTCTTATTTTGCCTGAAGCTTGTCAAAATCTGTGATGCAGCCCGGAGTGGTAGTACTGGCATTGCCTTTCCAGTCTTTAACATTATGCCAGTGTTCATGTGGTCACTTACCTGAGGAAGTCTGATCTGACAGGGCTTTTTTTTTGAGGTTGATGAGAGCTGTGGAATATGATTGGTTTTTCAGAACACCTCCCTTGATCTTTCTGGTTTAACAAGCCTGTTGCAAAATGAGAAATCAGGATTGCCTCTTTCCTAGTCTAAGGAAAACTGGGTGAGTTTAAACTGACGATGAAGCTGTCATTGGAAGGCTGGAAGGATAACAGTAGGTAGCAATATAAATTACACCTTTGAAGTCCTTCTTTCATGTTCTGCTTACGCATTACTGTGTTTCTGCATTACCTACATAGCATGTTCATACATTAGCTAAAGGCAAAGTTTAGAACATAAAGAAGTGTTAAATGTAAAAAGTTAGCACCAGTTTTTCTGCCAGGGAAATTAGCTTTTGATACAATTACAGGAGAGAAGCTTGTAACATGCTGCTCTGGTTTACAGTTGCTCTTGTACTTGAGAGCTCATATCTGTAGAGAATTCCTGTATAACATTGGTAATCCTGAGTTGAAGGCATTTCTGCTAGGCAATATAAGACTTTTAAGGGCAAGCGTATAGTTTACTTAGGTAAATCTATAAATCATGCACTGCACTTGGATCATCAGTTAGTTTACTGAGGGGACTCAGAAGCTATTCATCACAGAAAACAATACTTCAGAATTAATCATGTGAACAGTGTGAACAGTGCTTTTTCATTTTCTATAGCTCCTTCACTGGCCACAGAGAAGAATCTGGCTCCGCTCTTCTTGCACTCTTATTTACACTTTCCCACTAGACATTTGTATGCACTGTTAGAACATTCCTCTACCTTCTCTTCAGAATAAAGAGACCCAGCTCTCCCAGACTCTCCTTCTAAGACTGGTGCTCATAGTTGCTTCATCAGCTTTGTGGCTCTTCACTGGACGCGTTCCCGTTAGGTCTGTTTTTCTCTTGTAATTGGAGGCCCAGAGCTGGACACTGGATACCATATCTGGCTCCAGCAGCGCTGAGGAAAGACAAAGAATCACCTTGCTCATCTGTTCACAAGACTCTTCTCTAGAAAGTGCAGCTCAGCACACTGCTGTCCTTCTTGACTGCAAGCGTGCATTGCTGGCTCATACTCCCCTTGGGGTCATTTAAAACCTCCAGGTTCTTCTTCAGCCAGCCAGTCAGCTCCCATGCTGTACATGCTGATCCATGGGAGTTTTTCCTGCCCAGGTGCATAGCCTGGTGTGTACTACCAGCTCTTCCTGGTTCTGTATTGTCTTAAGACCTGCTGAGGGTGTGTTCAGTCTCACTGGCTAGTCTACTGTTGAATTCAACAGAATTGTTCCAGGATTGTCATCTGGAGCATATCAACACTGATTATTTTTTTCAGCTCAACTAGCTGTTTTGAAGAGATTGTTTTTTAAAAAATGAGGGTACTGCTGATAAGTATTCCATTTCTATTTAAATGTTGTGTTCTAGACAGTCGCAGGCTGTGGTAAATAGTACTTTACTGGGTCTTGAAATAGTTTTTAGATGCTACTTCGGTATACTTACATGATACAGAAAACTTGAGTTAGATCATTCAGGCTGATTCATGCTTCTTCCTACTCTACTTGACATAACATTGTCAACCAATACTTTTGAAAAGGAAAGTATTTAACTTGTGTTAAAACTTCTGTAAAATAAGTTTCATACTTAAAAGTAAAATAAAGTAGAAGTATATAATAAAGAAGATTTTTTGTTCTTTTTGGACAGTTTTTTGGGTCACACTGTAAGTAAGGAAAAGAATTTACATCGCCTCTTAATGTCATACTGATGGTTATTTTATAACATGGGAGTCAAAGAATTATGTTGCTGATTCGGCAGGGAAAATGAAATCATTCCCAGAAGGCTACAGGCATATTTTTATTGCTTTGCCCAAGAGTAAATTGTATTTTGTAAATAAATGACTGTGCCATATTCTTTCTGTCTCTTCCAGCTTGGTGTTTCACTTGGCACTTTGGGAGCAATACCAGCAGCAGCATTGGACCCTAACATAACTGCACTGGGAGAAATTCCCCAGCCACCAATAATGGGGAATGTGGACCCATCCAAAATTGATGAAATCAGGAGAACTGTATACGTTGGAAATTTGAACTCACAGGTAGCTTTTTTTTTTTGTATGGGAAATACTAATGGAAGATGTAGAATTGCTGTTTGTGAATTATAATTATAGGAGCTCTCATTAGCTGATGATGATTTAAACAAAGAAACAAATGATGCTGGTTTTGGTCACTAATGATAATGTTAATTCTGAATACTCCTGCGCCAATCCGATTAAACCAGATTGTGGAAGTCACTCTAGCAGGGTACCAGTAAAATCACAGTGCTGCAGAATTGAGGATACATACATAAAGATTGTGTGTGTTGATCAAATGTCCAACTGTGTTGTGTTAGCTGTCCTTCAACATAGTACTGTGCAGATCTTAAGTAGAGTAAGAAGGAATTCACCTGAACCATAGTAGAAGGTTAATAACTGGAAGTTGCAAAATCAGCCTGAATATCCTCAGGTTTCTGTGATAGAAATGCTCGGTGTCTGAAGTATTTCTTTTCAGCAGTTATTGATTGAAAAAAAATTGCTTTGATGGATAGCAGTAGTAGCATTTGTTTGGGTGATTTATTTGATTGCTGAAGTAGTTATTGGAGTGTAAAAGTTCTCCTGGTTCCGATCAACTATAAGCTAGTAGAAAGAGAAAAGCTAAGTCTTGTGATATTGTGTTGTTTGGTTTTTTTAATCAATTTAAGGTCATAATAGCAGGAATAGTTTGGACATATGTTTATAAGTAAATTCCATATCCGTTATTTCAGAGAGGTTACTTGAAAAATGCAAAATCCTGTGCGAGTTTATTTATAGCCTAAACGCAGGACTTTTGGTTACACTAATCTAAGTTGCAGTATATTCTACAGATTAAATGAAGGAAAAATACTGTCAGTCTTCCTTATAAAAGTGTGAAATAGCCAAATCTGTGTGACATATGAAACAATGGTACGATGTTTTTACGAAAACGTAGGGATTTTTTATTACCTGATATGTTGTATGGTTGCTTTTCATTATGCATTTTACTTCAGCTGTGCTCTTTGACTCTTTCTAGACCACAACAGCAGATCAGCTTCTTGAATTCTTTAAGCAAGTTGGAGAAGTCAAATTTGTGCGAATGGCGGGTGATGAGACTCAACCAACACGATTTGCTTTTGTGGAATTTGCTGATCAAAATTCTGTACCTCGAGCTCTTGCCTTTAATGGTGTTATGTTTGGAGACAGGCCACTAAAGTAAGAAATTAATTGTCCATATGAGGATTGAACCAGGGATTTCTCAGTATTCTTGTGTATTTATGACTATGATCTGCAGGAAAATGCAGTAATAAATATTTTTTCAGTATAAAGATCTGTTGTTAGCACCCTGCAACACTTTATAAATAAATTAACTCCACTTTCAAGACTGGGTATAACTTCTTCTAAGCAGAATATGGATAGCAAGAGTAAAATATTTACATTTAATCTTGAGGTAGTGAATGCTGTAACAAGAGAATCTGTGAAGTCCCTTGTGTTGATTAAGCTTTATACATGATGACTCTGTAATAAGTTTAATGTTTGAAATTTAATCTAAATTAGAAAGCTAGATTTCCCAACTTCAACCTTTATTCAGAACGACACAGAAATGCTGTACCTCATTTATTCAGAACATTTTAAAGGAATAGAGGGCACACATTTCAGATAGTTTGACAGTAGATGAGCATTATGAAAACTTTATAGTTCACTGAACATGGAAATTTTTAGTCAAACATGGAATTTCAGATGGTTTCCTTTCTTTTCCTTTTTGCAAGTATTTTTATATTTTTGAGATAAAGGTTTTATTTTTCCTTAATTTAGAATAAATCACTCCAACAATGCAATAGTGAAGCCTCCTGAAATGACACCACAGGCTGCTGCCAAGGAACTGGAAGAAGTGATGAAGAGAGTAAGGGAAGCTCAGTCTTTCATATCTGCTGCTATTGAGCCAGGTAGGTATGTTATGTTTAGTATTTGACAGACATGGTCTTTGCGCATGTTGGTACATGCAAGGAAGAGCACTTTCAGACACAGGAAAAGGTTACTTGTAGCTGAATCATGTTTGTAGGAAGAATTGAAAATAATCACAATTATATTCGTGTAACAGATCGTCAGAATGAAGTTGACTTTTTTATTTTGTCATGTGTTGTCTTCAACTATGTTACTATGTTACCACCATTACTATGCTTTGTTAACCTATAGCAGATGAATTTTATCCTTGTTTTTTCACGCTGGCTCAAGACTGAGCATCTATAAAGCAAATGGGGTCAGAAAATGAATTTGGGATTAAACAATGTGTTATAATGGACTCTTTTTCATCCATGTTAGTTGGCTGATCCCTGTTAACACTGAAATGGCTGTTCAAGGAGGAAGACCTCTCATGGTTTGAGAAGTTAAACGATGCTTTTCAGTGTTGATTTATGCAGACTTACACCGATTTTTAAACCACACCATATAACAGTCTGACTTTGTTGAACTTATTATTGAGATCATCCTTTAGGTAGTGAGATTTTTGTCATTTTATTAACAAACTCAGACTTCAGCATTATGTACATTAGATAATGGGGAGTCTTGAGTTTTTGGAGAGAGTTGAGCTTTTTCTCATTTTTGGCATTGGAATAAAAATAACTGTAACGTTTCCTCAATGTAAAGCAGCAGAATAGGAATCTTTTTAGAAGAGTCTGAACCAAAGTCTGCTGAGGTCACTGGTGGCTTCCTGGCCTTTGGATCAAACTTTTAAGCCTTCTCTCCTTTCCTTCCTCTACTTACGAAATATAACTTGAACATTTGTACAGTGGTTTACATTTCTAAAAGAGCAGAAAGTACTATTATTTATATTTTATGCTTGTTTTCAAACTTATGCCCTGTATTCTAATTTACTGTATTTTTCTCAGGTTATCTTTTTTTTTTTCTGAATTTTATACATTAATAACATACCAAGAGGCAAACATGTTGTAATCTTGTGCATTGTGGCAGCAACATAAATCCCTTTCCTAACAGAGCTAGCTGTTTATAATTATCTGGTTTATGTGTACTGCTGCAGGATGGCTGCACTCAACGAGTATATGCAATGACTTTCTTGGATGTTTCTGAAGGATATTTGCAAAGAAGGAAGATGTGCAAAGAGTAGGCCCCTTGTACTATATGTGCTACATTCTACTTGTGCCTGATTGTTAACTGGGATCTTTAAATGTTCTGAGCTTACACTGCAAAGTGGTTTTTTCCTCTCAGAGTCTGGAAAGAGCAGTGAAAGAAAAGGCGGTCGATCTCGTTCCCATTCTCGTTCAGAATCCAGGTCTAGCTCAAAATCCCGATCTAGAAGGAAAAGATCACATTCGAAACACAGGTAGGCCTGTTTCTCTTTTCGGCTAAGAGATGATACTGGTTTTCTTGAGTACTGATGTTTACTGAGATTTCTTTTTTAAGTAAGTATTGCTGTGGAAAACGTGAATAGCTTATACTGATGATATCAGAGTAATTGGAATCTATCTCTGGACATACTTCTTTTGCTGTAGATGCTAAGTGAGGATTACTTTAAGTGAAAACGCACTGGAAGCTACCTTTTATGCTATGTAACACATTTCATTTTATGACTTTCATATTTTAAAAGGTAGTAGTTACCTGTGTTTTATGACTGGAACATTTTTTACTGTTAACAGTCTAAACTGATGATTTGACTGGTTTTGCTATTATGAAGTTCCCCTGCTGTCCTAAACTTCTAAACACAGTTAATCAAACCAGTATTTCAATTTACTGTAATGAAAATGCAGTTAAAATCCTTAGAAACCAAGAGAAAAAGGCTCTAGGGACAGCTTTGCATTCTTCAGTTCACTTTGCTAAATTTGTTTACTTCTGAAACAGGCTTTGGAGTATGGGAGGAAATGGAACAACTGTATCTTTGTTAAAATTAATCCATAAATTTGTTTCCCATGGATGAAGGAGTGTTGATATGTGATACTTACAGATGCATCCTGAAAATAGTTTGTATTTTTTCAGTGACTTCTGAGCATTTATGTAATCAATCTAAAGGTATTTGGATACATTAAGTGTCAAAAAAGGACACTCAAAATGTGTTAGATAGTTTACACTTTAAAAGGTAAGTATTGTCCCTATTGCAGAAATTACTTTGTTGCATCTTTTCTCACACTGTGTTCTAACGGGACATATGATTCCTTTATATAAAGAAAAGCTGAGTAGAAGTGCACACCGCATCAGTGGTACTCCCAGTGAAATGTGATTTAAGAGCAGGTTTTGTAGTAGAGAGGCAACACAAAACATTATCTATTGACATCAGACCATAGTGCACTTTTATAATGCAAGAATAGTAATTTGGTCATTTCCTTACTTCATGGTTCTCTGCTGTTTCTGTAACGTGGGATATAACTGGAAAGCAGTGTAACATTCCAGCAGTGTCAGTGCTGTTCTGTACCAACACAAACTAGATTGAGCTCTAGAAAATAAATTTGCGTTCCTCACTTTAAGAAATCTGTTCTTTCAAATATCTGTTATCACTTTTTAAAATTATAATTTGCAAGTGTTAAAACAGTTTTAATTACAAGCTGAAAAAAGAGCCAGACTGATCCACTGAAGCATATGCATCCCTAAGATTAAAATATCCTTACCATTTTCTTGTTTCAGCATTTAATAATGTCCATATATCCCTTTCAACTTTACAATACAATTTTTATACAGGGGCTTATTTTAGCTAAGTTGTAATTAATTTGCCCTGAAGTTAGTTTCAACACTGATGTGTGGAGCAGAGCTGAAGCTAAAAAACAGTTGCCTTTCCTCTCCTCTTGGTATGTCCATACCTGGTGTGTCTTAAGCTGCAGAAGACAAGTAGAAGTGTTATTTTTTCTATCTTCCTGTTCTTCAGGATTTATTGAGTAATATACATGGCTTTTCTGTCTTTGGTAAGTTGAACTTTGTTGTACATGAACCTTTCAGGCAAAGTATTCAAATAATGTGTTGTTTAAAAACTAATATTCAAATTCATCTTCTTATTTTAATTTTCCTTGGAATATGATCTTCCAAAAACGGTGAATACTAGGGAAACCAGAGCATAGTAATTTTTAGACGTCTTGTTTTCATTACCCCAGACTACACTATGTATTCAGGCTGCTCCAAAAGTAATGACTCCTATTTTATTATGTTGGCCCACAACCTCAGAGGTGAATGTTGTTGGTATGCCAGTAGAGCCTGAAACTTCCCACCAATATTCCATTGCATTCTGTTGCCGTGTGACAGATGGCAGCACAGGGACAGTCTTAACAAAATGGTGTCTGATAAGGAAATGCATTTGAAGCAAAGATGTGTTGCTGAATTTCTCCATGCAGGGAAAAAATAGCACTCATTGATATTCACTGGTGCTTGTGGAATGTTTATGGAGTATGCACAGTGGATGTGAACACAGTGAGGTGTTGAGTAGTACATTTCAGCAGGGCTGACAGCAACGTGAAAGGCAGTTCAGACAGCCATGCAGATTTTGAAGAACACAGGATGGAGGCTTTTGTTCATCGCTGGTAAAAATGCATAGCTAATGGTAGTGACTGTGTTGAAAAGAGTATTATGTAGCCGAATAGTGATATTTTGCTTTATTTGTTGGTTGTAATTTACACGGAAATAAATAGGAGGCATTACTTCTGGAGTGATCTAAATATTTGTGTGAGAAGACTTTACTTGAAATTCTGTTGGAGTATCTGCACATTATTTTCATTCCTTATTTATCATGAAGTAAATGTTCAGTCCATATCTAGTGAGTTTTTAAATCCAGGCTCACAGATCCTTCCATCTGACAAGATAACTTAAAATTCTAAGTTCTGAATAACAGATCATAGGTTTTGTTTTTTAATTTGGAGAACTAACCAAGTGACCAAGACTGCAATAAATGACTAGACCTGAAGAACAAAATGTAACTATTTTTAGAGGCTGATCTTAGATTTTATGTACTATACTTTTCAAAGAAAAACTACCCCATGGATTGATATTTTCCAGAATATTCATGAGGATTCTAATAAAACTTACTATTTAAGGGATGAATCTCAAAGGAGAGCACATGCACCAGTTCAAACTTTAAATAAGCTTATTTGTAAAAATTTAGGCAATGAATTATTGAAATGCCACTCTATGTATTTTGTTCTATTGAGGCCACATTTTGTATTTTCATGTTTCAATTGACCTAATTTTTATGGTTTCAATATTAAAGTATTCTTTTTGATGTTCATGTAGAAGTCGGTCTGGCAATAGATCACTCTCAAGACACAAGGACAGACGCAGATCCAGAAGTCCCTTGAAAAAACGATCTAGATCTAGGGAAAGGCGAAAATCAAGAAGTCGATCTCGTTCTCGGTGAGTTTCCATTCCTAAGGAATGATACTGTTCTTAGCTTGCAGTACAAAGTTTTTGAAAAAATCTAATAAATGTTTTAGGTGATGGTAAAGGGTGGAGTGTAAATGCTTTATCCTGTCCCTAGGCTTTGTCTGTGAGACAAAACAATAGAACGTAGATCTTTATGTTGAGTTACCTAAACTTCAGTATAGAAGTCTATTCTGTGTTAATACATGTGTAAGATTATAAAATGGCTTGGGTTGGAAAGGACCTTTAAAAATAATCTAGTTCCAACCCTGCTGGCATGGGAAGTGATGCCTTCTAACAGGTCTGTTTGCCCAAAGCCCTGTACAACCTGGTCTTGAGCACTCTCAGAGATGGATCATCCACAGCTTTTCTGGGCAACCTATTCCCCTGCCTCAGCACCCTCTGAGTAAGGAGTTTCTTCCTAATATCTAGTCTAAATTTACCCTCTTATAGTTTAAGAGCATTAGGCTTTGTCCTGCCACAGCGTTTCTTGATAATGAATCTCTCTCCATCTTTTGTGTTGACCTTCTTTAAGTACTAGAAGGCTGCTGTAAGCTTTGTTCAGAGCCTTCTCTTCTCCAGCTTCTAGCTGTCTCAGCCTACCTTCATAGGAGAGATACATCCCTTCGATGAGTTTTGCAAACTTTCTTCTGGAGCCACTCTTAACAGCTTCATGTCTTTTGTATGGTGGAGCCTCCAGTGGGAGGTACTCCAGGTGGGGTCTCAAGAGTGAAGTAGAAGGGGAAAATCAGCTGCTGGAATATATCTGAAGTAGATCAGAATATGATTGTCTTTTTGGACTTCAAGAGTACATTGCCAGCCCATGTTCAGATTTTCATCCACCACTGCCCCTCAGTACCTTTCTCAGCCTTTCACCGCACAGCTTGGTTCGGACTCACTGAGGTCGTGTTCAATCCCACTGCCCATGTCTCTGACCAAGGTGTTAAAACAGCATCAGTCTCACTGACTCCTGAGAACACCACACATCACTGATCTCCACTTGGACTCCAAGCCATTGACTGCAGTCTTCTGATTGCGACTATTCAGCCAATTCCTTATCTACTGAGTGGTCTGTCAAATCCATTTTAAAGACAGGAATGTCATGCAGGAAGGTATAAAGTGCTTTGCACAAGTCCACTTAGATTATATATCTTCCCTCTTCCAACAGTGCTGTAACCCCATTAAAGAAGGCTACCATATTTGCTTGGTGTGGTGTACCTTTAGAGAAGCTATGCTGGCTATCCCCTATAATCTCTGTTTGCCATGTGCCTTAGCATAGTTTCCAGATCTTGCTGGCCATAAAGGTGAGATTGACTGCCCTGTAGTTTTGGTTTTTTTTTTTCTTAAAAAAAAAAAAAGGGGGATATGTTTCCCTTTTTTCAGTCCCTGGCAAATTCACTGATTTCCTGTGAAATTCAGACACAGCAATTGATTTATAAAGTGCCTGTGGAAGTAGTTTCAGAGTAGAAAACTTTAATTTTCTCCTTTCACCTCTGTAATGCTCCAACTCATTTAAAGGGAGCTTCGTAGATCTTTTTTTTTTTTTTCTAAGAGGAAAAATTTTGTGGGAAAGTAAACTGTGAATCTTAGGACCTTAGCGGGAAATGTTAGGAGAACTTTATGTAGTCAGGCTTTGTTGATAGCTGACTTATAATTTCTCTTCCACTTACCTTAAAAAACTCTGTCAAACATCTACTCACTGTAAAGGGCAAGTCCAGTGAAATCTGTGTAATAACTAACTGGAAGGTGCTTCTGGTGGCATTGTGAGATCACTTGCTATTGTGGGGATAGCATGTTGTCTCATCTTTATGGTCTTAGATTGTTTTCTGTGGGATATGTAAAGAAGTGTTTGCCAGCACCTGGTAAGTAACAGAACATAAAACAGCCTGCTGTACATTAGGAGTTTAGGAAATGTATAATTCAAAACCGATTGAATGAAGAAGAGTATGGGGCTGTGCTTAGGGTCTTTCCAATCTGAAAGAGTCTGAGAATCTCTCAAAATCCTGGGCTGGATACCAGTACCAAAAGAAGCAGCAAATACAGTCTGGTTCCTGTGGACATGAAAAAGCGTGTTGATAACTTTTTATATTGTGCTTTGTCCTTTTTGTCTGAACAACTATTGATTTTCATATGTCCTTGAGGCAGCTCACATACATGTTCACTAAGTGAGATAATTGGGAGTCTCGCACTTCCAAATAATCCTAGGTAAAAATGTAATCTTCCAACCAAAGCTATAATTTGATGAGATTTTTATTTGACTTGGTCACTAGAACACTCATAATCGCGAGTTTTCCTCACAGTTTTTCTTTTTATGAACAGGTGTACTTATGCTTGTTCTGTAGAGGTTGCCTTGATCTGTTGTTACTCTTGCTTATATTTTTACTGTCCTATAAATTTTCTTAGATAATTTTCAAATTCCTGATTACGTTACTGATGATTGAATTGTCTTGAGGTTTGACCTTACATTTGTCTTTTGAGGAAATTTAATCAGTGAAAATTAAACCCTGGTTTTGATTTTTCTGTATTTACTGGTGTTGGACTTGCAACCATTTCCAGGATGTTAATGTGAGAGAACACTGTAGAATTAAGATTTCTGTCAGTATTCGTTTGGGGCTGGTTAATCTGCTGTCTATGCTTTTAGTAAAAAATGGATTTAGAGTAATAGTATTTGTCTCAGTTCTGAGAAAATGTAGAATATCTGTTTATGCATAATAAGAACCATGAGGTAAAGAAACATATGCAGTACCATCAGCACAGATGAATTTGATTTCTAATTTTCAGACTTTTCCTAGCTACATAGTCTCCCTCTCATAGTAAAACGGAGTGGAAAAATAGAGTTTTGCATAATAGTGATTTTTCAACAGACCTACTTTCTCGTGAGCATTTACTGTATGCTGAAGACTTAGTTGTAGCTTTTATTAGGAAATTCTAAGATGAGTTAATGGATTTGTGTTTGGCTTTTCACAGGGACAAGAAAAGAGACAAAGAAAAGGTCAAGGAAAAAGAAAAGACCAAAGAAAAGGAGAGAGACCGAGACAAGGAGAAGGAAAGAGACCGGGATAGAGACAAAGAGAGGGAAAGGGAGAGAGATAAAGAGAGAAACCGGGATAAGGACAGGGAGAAAGACAAAGACCGAAACAAAGATCGAGAGAGAGTCAAAGATAGGGATAGAGACAGGGACAAGGAAAGGGAAAAGGAGAAGGATGAGAAGGAGAAAGACAGGGAAGATGTAGATCAGAACAAGGAAAAAGATGATGACAAAGATGGGGAGGATAGAGATAAAATGAAGGATAGGGAGGGAGATAAGGACAAGGGAGGGGAGAAAGACAGAGAAAAAGAAAAGGAAAAAGATGGGGATAAGGAGAGGGAGCGAGAAAGAGAGAGAGAGGATAGAAAGAAGAAAGATAAGAGATCCAGAACTCCCCCAAGAAGCTATAGCTCTTCAAGAAGATCGCGTAGCTCCAGCAGGTTTGTTATTTTGAATTTTTTTTTAATGCTTTTCTGAACTTAACCAGCACAACAAAATTCATCTCTTCTTTATGTGTCACTATTACCATCTTGATAATTCAATTTTTGTTGTTTTGTTTTGTATTATTTCCCTACGAAGTATAATGAATTGCAAAGAAATCTATATCGTACCTGGAAGAGTGTAGTCTGTTGTTGGGCTGCTCATGCTTGCCTTTCACTTAACTATACAGCATAGTATTTGAGGGCAATGAGTAGATGGTGGTTGTGCCATTGATGGAGGGGCATTGCACATTGTCCTCCTGAAAGTGTGAGTCACTGTTACGTAATTCCTTGGTTACTTGTATAGAATTATTGAATATTCTGAGTTGGAAAGGACCCACAAAGATCACAGAGTCCTGACTCCTGGCTCTAGTAGGATGACTCAAAAACTGAAACATTCTTTTCAAAACAGATAGTCTAGCTGAAATAAAAACAATCAAAATGATCAGTGTTGTTAAACTCCAGGTGGTAATACTGGAGCCAGTTCTATTGAACATCATCAGTGGCTTAGCCAGTGGCTTAGCCAGACTCCCTCAGCAAGTCTGTGGACAGTACTGAACTGGTAAGAAGTGGTAGTATGTCAAAGGGCTGTGCTGCTATTCAGAGGAACGTCAGCAGATTTGAGAAATGGGCTGATAGGCATCTCTTGGAGCTGAACAGAGGGCTTGCTGAGTCCTGCATCTGTGCAGGAGAAACTCAGCATGGGAGCTGATTGGCTGGAAGGCCAGCTTGGCTGAAGAAGAACCTGGAGGCTTTGATTGACCCCAAGGGGAGTATTAGCCAGCAATGCACGCTTGCAGTCAAGAAGGGCAGCAGCGTGCTGAGCTGCTCTTTCTAGAGAAGAGTCTTGTGAACAGATGAGCAAGGTGATTCTTTGTCTTTCCTCAGCGCTGCTGGAGCCAGATATGGTATCCAGTGTCCAGCTCTGGGCCTCCAATTACAAGAGAAAAACAGACCTAACGGGAACGCGTCCAGTGAAGAGCCACAAAGCTGATGAAGCAACTATGAGCACCAGTCTTAGGAGAGTCTGGGAGAGCTGGGTCTCTTTATTCTGGAGAGGAGAAGGCAGAGGAATGTTTTAACAGTGCATACAAATGTCTAGTGGGAAAGTGTAAATAAGAGTACAAGAAATGTGGAGCCAGATTCTTCTCTGTGGCCGGTGAAGGAGCTGAAAGAAGTAGGCACATATTATGGTCTGGAGAATTGGGTAGTGAGGTGGACTCCAAACTGGCTGAAGGGAAGAAGCCAGAGAGTTGTGGTCAAGGGGACAGAGTCTAGTTGGAGGCCTGTATCTTGTGGAGTCCAGGGGTCACTAGTGGGACCAGTACTACTCAATCTAGCTATCAGTGACTTGGATGAGGGAGTAGACTGCACTGTGAGCAAGTTTGCTGATTATGCAAAACTGGAAGGAATGTGCTGACATGACATGCCAGAAAGCTGTGCTGCCATCCAGCAAGTCCTGGACAGGCTGGAGAGTTGGGTGGGGAGAAATATAGTGAAATATAACAAGAGCAAGTGTAGAGTCTTGCATCTGGGCAAGAACAACCCCCAAATACCAGTATAGGTTGGGGACTGACCTGTTTGTGAGCAGTGGAGTGGAAAGGGACCTGGGGATCCTGGTGGACTGCAGGATGACCATGAGGAAGCACTTTCCCTGTGGTCAAGAAGGCCAGTGGCATCCTGGGACATGGTAGGTCCAGAAAGGTTCTTCACCTCTACTCTGCCTTGGTGAGACAGCATCTGAAACATGGTATCCAGTTCTGGGCCCCTCAGTTCAAGAAGGACAGGGAACTGCTTGTGAGAGTCTAGTGCAAAGCCGCAAAGGTGATTGAGTGGAGCATGTCCCTTACAAGGAAAGGCTGAGGGAGCTGGGTCTCTTATCTTAAAAGGAACTGAGAGGTGACCTCATAAAAGTTTATAAATATGCAAAGGGTAAGTGATGAGTGTCAGAACGATGGAGGTAGGCTCTTCTCAGTGACAACTAGTGATAGGACAAGGGGCAGTGGGTGCAGACTGGAACATATGAGGTTCCACGTGAATATGAGAAAAATCTTCACAGTGAGGATAACAGAACACAGGAACAGGCTGCCCAGAGAGCTCATGGGGTCTGCTTCTCTGCAGACATTCAAAACCTGCCTGGACACGTTCCTGTGTGACCTAATCTAGGTGTTCCTGCTTTAGCAGGTGGATTGGACTAGATGGTCTTCCAGGGTCTCTTCCAATCTGACATTCTGTGATTCTAGGGTATTGAAGTACAGTAAAATATATATTTTTTCTAGGTTGCGGTGTTCTTTTGTTTTTGTTTTTGTTTTCTGTTTTGTTTTGTTTTCTGGGAAGCCTAGAAGCTGTTGCCCAGAAAGACTGAGGAGACTCCATCCTTAGAGATACTCAAAGCCCAAATGAATGTGTCCCTGAGTAACTACTTTAGTTAACCTTGTTTTGAGTGAGGTCTGGAATAGGGTTAGGTGAACTTCATGGAGCTATTCCAGCTTCAGTAACTGTTATTGTCTCAGGAAGTATCTGACAATAAGTTGGGCTGCTAAGCCCCAATTAGTTTGTATTTCAGGGAGTTTATTTACTTTGGTGATTGACTTTGCATGGTTGGCATTTGAAAATCAGTCTGAAAATACACATTTGATACTGTTTGTACACAGTTAAGTTACCTGGTTGTTAGCAGACATGCAGGGAAGCATTGTAAATATCCATTTTATCCATGGACAAAAATGAATTTCCACTATCCTTTTTTGAAAAAAATATACTGATAAGTGTGGGGATGTTCAAAATGAGATGTGTGTTAGCCCATACACCAGTGTTATCTCCAGGGTAACCCTGAGACTGCCTTTTATTTCTGTTTACCAAACATCAGATCAATCTTAAGAGCCTACTGAACAAAATTAGCTCTGAAATTTTGTCCTGTGAAGCTTTTGTTCTTCAGAAGGTCAGGCTGGATTAAATAGTTAAGAGTATGAATCCAGTTAGTATAAAAAAACATTTCTTAATATATCCTTTTCTGATTCATCTAATAACTGTTGATTTCTTGGCCTTTATGAACATTGGAGAAATTAGATGTTAATTGCTAAAGCTGGTATACAGTTGAATCTTTTGTGGAATTGTTGGAATGTACTCTCAGCTAGTTTTTATCTTTCCTGCTCTTCATCAGTAGTTCTTCCTGTTTCCTTTCCCTTTTCTGTGAAGAAAAATTTATTTTACTTTGACAGCTAGAGGTTTTCCATTTCTGTTGAATGAAGCTTCGCTTCCTCAGTTTTTGATGTATTTTAACCTATGCCTCAGTATATGTTAACCAGTTAATAAATGTTCTGTCATATTCAAAAGCAGACTCCAGAATAGAGACTAAGCAAATTCTGTGTAAAAAAGCTGTTTGGAGCTGTTAGGAGTGACTTGGTACATTAGAGGGTGATAAATACTTTTGTCAAGCATAGGCTGTTAGGCAAATAATATAAACCGGTCTGTTTTAAATTTGACAACAGCTTGAGCTTCATTATACACTGTTTGCTTCTGGTCATAGTCATGCTGAACTGAAATTCTGGTGATCTTGAGTATTTAATGCTCAGTTTTGAAGTTCATATTGCTGAAGCTATGTCTTTTGTCTTGATGTGGCTCTTCATTCAATTGGGATCTTCTTCTGATAGAAGAAATTCTTACTTAACACAGTGTTAGTAGCTGTATCAGTTGTTGGGTTTAAGCACAGGTGAGTTAAGCATAAAACTAAAATCTGAAAAGATATAATCTTTTTTTTTCCCTACTTGCTGCTTCGATTCTCCCTTTTCCCACCACTCTGAAACTTGAAAATGTTCTTCTGCTTTGTATAGTTTAGAAATGGTTGTATGTAATGTTAAATTCAGGAATATTTACTTAGCTGTTATGTCAATTGATCTTAAGAGATTTTTTACAGTTCCTGAGTTAATTATTTGTTGGTTTTTTGTTGATTTGGATTTTTTTGTCATGCAGAGAAAGGCGCAAGAGGAAGAGTAGAAGTCTTTCTAAGTCTCCTAAAACATCCAAAACAACAAAAAGAAAGTCTTCACGAACTCCTTCTCCAAGAAGGTCAGTTTGGTGTTAGCATAAACATTAAGTGAGCAGTAAAGGAGGTATAATATTTTGTCAAATTGAAATATGACGTGGAAGTCACCATTCTGAAAGGAACTGAGTCTATTCCTTTTATTTTTAAATGCAGAGATCTTTAATAAAAAGTGGATGCAGACAATTTCTGTTGGTCAGTGTGATCCAGTTTTAATTCAAAAAACAAACAAAACTTCAGAGATTTTAAATTTTCTCTAAAATGAAGAGCCCTTCCTCGTGTACAGTTTAATTCACTTTTCTCTTTGCTAATACTGTGCAATCTGAACATGTGTTCCTGTGCTTCATTCAAAAAATCATCTGTAAGTCCTGTTATGTTTTCCTTTTTTTTTTTTTTTTTGGCAACTAAATGGTTTGAAGATGGTTGAACCTTGCACAGAGAAAACAAACCATGATACCAACATTCATAGTTACCATGCTGTGCAATTTACTGTACGGTATACTTCATTTAAGCAGTGGTAGTTCATTTGCTGCTTTTGGATCACATTTGATTTGAGTAAAAATTTTCTTTAACAGAAACAAGAAAGAAAAAAAAAGAGAAAGGGACACAAACAATGATGGAAGAGAAAGAGAACGCTCCACCTCCAAGAAAAAAAGTAGTAAAGAGGGAAGGGAGAAATCTGACAGAAACACCACTACTTTGAAGGTAAGCTCTGCAATCAAGTGATTACAAATAGATTACAAATAGTGGGGTGCTGCAGGTGGAGTGATAATGGAAATAATTATTATTATTGTAATATAGTAGTGGAATATCCTCCTTCCTTTCTTTTCATTTTCCCCTTTCTCCTTAGCAAATTATTGCCACTTGAAACAACTGAGTTTAGCTTCTACTGGTAGGAGGCAGGAAAGTCGTTTTCCGTGAGATGTTAGTGGGACAGCTTTTGTGTTTGAACTTTACTCGACCACTGGGAACTTGTATGTACAGTCTACAGGAAGACATTGTTTTCATTTCTCACTCTTCTCTGTTTTGTGCCTTATTTTAAGAGTTGGTTGGCTGCCTAACTATGGAAGGATCCAGGAAGCTGACTATGTAGATAAGCAGTAGACTTCTGGAACAGCTTGACTGTCAAAATACCCATTTTTTTAATAATATTTTCACTCTGCAGTGCAGCACCTCCCTGGTTGCTTTGGTCATGGGCTGTGTGTTGAACACTGCAGGAAGTAAAATGAAGATTTGGGGAAGAATAGTATGGGATTTTCACTTGTAAAATAGGAGATGGTGTGATTAAGAAAAGAATAATCTTCAGATTATTAAACCTTTATTTCAAAAAGCAGTGTGCCTTTAAAGAATAGCTTGTTGTATTCAGAATGATTGAACTATTGTAAAACATCTGATGTATGTTGTATGTGTCCACTGTCTGCTTGCTGAAGAATTCTGGTAAAATGCATTAGTTAAGTCACAAAATATATGAAATGAAAATTGCAATCTTGCTTTGTTTAGAATATATTCGGTGGATTAGAAACCTAAGTTCCACAATGTTGTTTTTTCTGTTTATCTGGATATAAGAGGTAAAGACAGATCACTTTACAATAATGATTTCTTCAGTAACACTTGGCTATGATGCATGACTTCAGCCACCTGGAGCTGCTGATGTATCTACTCTAATTTTTTTTAAAAACTGTCTACTTAGTAGACATGGAAAATTGAGGAAATAGAAATACCAGCAGTGAATTGGAAGTCATATCCCATAATACTGGGATAATTATTTTCTCTTTGTTAGGACAAAGATCACACTAAAGAGGATCAGAATTCAGAAGCTGACAAGGATGCAGACAGCAGAAATACACAAAGGACAGATGAAGTCAAACTTCAGCAGAATGGAAACTGTCAACCCAATGAAGATAGCCTCTCAATTAAAGTGGAAGAGGTTTAAAACAAAGAGTCAACCTCCCATTAAACTAAGGAATGAAATCCAAAGCTTCTTATTTCCCAGAAAGAGGAAGAAAATGTCAAAGCAATCAACCTGATCATGTTGCTAGTAATAGTAGCTCTTCCAGTTCTTGTGATATCTTTGTTGTCTTCTTGCTGTAAAGCAGGAAAGCACGGACCAGTAGTTATACCATGAAAAGGCATATGCCAACAGAACTCTTCATCTCTGAAACTCCATGCATTTCCATGATGGTTGTACTTATTGGTAACATGATTTATGTTAAGTTTTGCCATAGGCTGTTGAATAGGAACTGAAAGAGGTAAACCTGTACTACCCCTGGAAAAAAAAACAAAAAACTAAAAACAAACAAAACCAAAACCTGAGGATAAACATTGGCGTTATTGAAGTTGTTTTAAAATACTGCTTGTTGATGAATTTTGTGTTACTTTAATGTGTGGGGTACAAAGTCCACAGAAACTTCAATGTGTACTTTTTTTATGTGCTTGGAAATGGTGCATAAATGTACACTTTGTTTTGGTGTAAATGACAACTGGAGGAAAAGTTTTAACGGTTCTTATAATATATGCCCAATGACTAATATGTTCTTCATTTGCTCACTGCTTGAGATTGGTGGGTTTTATTATTTAAAATAATTTACTAATATCCCTTAACTCAGTATTTGCTTAAAGTATTTGAACAATGCATGCTACTTTCCGGTTCCTAAAAGGAACATTGCCCTGTATGATGATAATAGGTTAGCTTATTGAGTTATTTCCAGGTTGTTTTGTTTTGCTGTTTTCTTCTGTTCCAGAATTGAGCACATCTGTATATTAAGAGAACTTAACAGCTTTGTTTTTGACATGTACTGCAGTGTGTCTGTTCAGCTGCAAATAGTACAGGTGCCATTATGAAAATAAATTTTTTCTTACTTGTTTAAAAAAATGAGAGCACAAGCATAAGCTTTAGTGCCTTCTTAAAATGTGGTATTTTCTAGAAATGTGTATGTGCTATTGCTCATTTTCAGCTCAATCTTGCATCATCTCTATTGCTGTTTTGCCGCCACCATACTATAGACACGAATGCAAGTGATTTTTCAGAATGATGTTTAGTTCACTTGTTTAAATACTACAGCTCCATTTTTACTTTTTTTTTATTTTTTAGAAAAGATACAGTGAAAGCAATGATGCATTCTGGGGACCACCACTGTACAAATATAGTAGCTGAATACAAAGTATTTTCTGAACACCTGCATCAAAGGCAGCCCTTAAGATATTTAATTACATTTGGATAGCCTTAACTGTTACCTCTTCATCATTTTCTCTTAATACCTGTCAGGTGTTACGAAATGAATCGTATGCAGAGCTGGGGGTGGAAAATACTTGGGGAAGAAATGCTGTAATTTTTTCATTCTTTGGTGAGAAAGCATGTAAGAAGCAAATGACAAAGCAGGTTATTTTTTTTTCAAGTAAAAACATAATTTGTGTTCTCTAAACTAGTATAACCAGTTTAACTGTTGCGAGATTTTGTGAGAGTCATATTTACAAACTTAATTATACCTAAAGTCAGGTAGATTATACACCTTATTACAATCAAATGAATTAATTGCCTTACCTCATGGAAGGAGTTTCTTTCAGTTAAAAATAAAAAAAGGCTTAATAGAATACTAGCAGTTTGCTTTCAGTTTCCATTTCTTTTGTGTAGTTAATCCTTATGAAAATAAGTAAAGCATATTATAGGGAATGAAAAAATAGTCCAATTCCTAAGGTAATGAAACATAGTTTGTGAAGCTGCTTAATCACTCTTCATTTTTGATAGGATTTAGTGTTCTTGCCACTGTGTACATTTAAGACTATAGAAAATGCTTTACCATGTAAAGTATAGACAGTCATTTTTGTGATGTTTAAGCCACATGCTGTTGGTTGGTTAACAGCTTACTCTGATTAAAAAAAATGACAAATCTGTACGCTTAAAGAAAGATTGTGAAGGATTGTGTCTTGCAGCAACAGCTGTCTTATTTATGATGTGTAAGTAGCTTAGAGCAAAGAGGTTGTTTGTATACTTGTTACCTTTGTTACCATTTCCACTAATAAAGTTAAGTATTTTAGAGGGAAGTTTCTGCTGTTACATACTTATTAAAGAAACATTTTTAGATGGCTATCAGGTCTTATTCAGGCAGCTTCTTTTGATTTGAAATGGGGATACAAGTTAAAACATATCTGTATTATTTATAATATCTTTGAAAAGATAAGTTACTCCTTCTCTGGGAGAAATTAGAATTTTCATAGTATGTCATGTTTCAGTTCATCCTAGTTCGATTTTCTGAGTTTTGTTATCCTGAATTTGCATAGTTCTGTTCTATACAGCAGTTACAGAATATGTAGATAATTGTACGCAGTTAGGGAAGAAAAACGCCTTCGGAAATTCATAGGAAAGGATGGCAGCATTACTAGCTAACATATATATGCAGCATATTAAGTTATATGGTATGTGAATTAATAGTCCCTTTAAAAAAATTTTGAGAAGGGGGAAAAAAGAAATAGACCAAATACATTTCTTCCCCACCCCAAACTGTTTTCTTACAAATACTGTATTTTCCATTTTGCCTTGTAATTCTGTGAGGATAGTTTTACCTCTTTGTATTAGGTATTTAATGGTTCCCTTCTTTGTAAAAAACAAACAACAACAAAAAAGCCACTAATAGGTGACTAATGTTCTGTAGAACACCCATCACCACAGTGGGCAGATCATTTTTTAAAACACCACTGGAACATGGTAGCAAAATTCCTACTTGCTCTACCACGATTGTGAGTTTGACTCATTAAATGTGTCTGTCTTCCACTGGAAGTCCATGCCTTCATCATTATGCATTTGCATGCTCAGCTGTTGTGTCAGATAGTTTGTTTCTGTACTTTCATGAGTTGAGAAAACTGAGTGAGGGTTCTTAGAACAGCGTAGTTTGTGATAGCTGTACTGTTTTAGATGTAATTTCATTTAACTTGGCCTTTGGGTTCTGCCTACCCATTAGTTGCCTGCTGTTTTTGGTAATTTCTTTTTATGTCAATTTCAGATAGGTGTAACTGAGCTAACTTTAGTTAACCAGCTGGCTAACAGCAGCAACCCGCGCACAGCCTGGTTTCTGAAATGAGTTGACCACTTGAGTGGTTTACTCCTCTGCTAAAGTAAATTCTGCAGTCTGTATCATGCTCTGTGTTGCTTGCGATTGTTTGCTGGTGTTTTCCAGCTTAGTTATGTGTAAGGCAATAAATATTTTCAATTCTGCAAATCTATTTGTTAATGGTTAGCTTCTGTGTTTTGCCTTCAGTCTGTAGTAGTAATTACATGTAGGAATTTCTGTGACACTCTTTAGGTTCAAGCAAGGGATAAAAGTAAAGGCTGCCTTGTATGACACAAATTCTTATGTGCTGCATACAAGTCTCTGTTAGTATTTTCAGTTAATGTATTTAATTAACACTTATAACCACTGAAAGCAGTAATGCCATAGTGGTATGTATATTCTTTATTCTTAAAACTGAAGCATCTCTGTATCAGTTTCTTTTTGTAAGTTTGTAATGAAACACGCATTTTAATTTTGCAAGCCATTCACTTAAAGGAAAAAAAATAAAGAACGAATTGTGTTGCGTTTCAGTGTGAAAATTCTGACAAAAACAAATGATTTCTAAGTACATAAGTTCTGCACTATGAAGTAGTGCAAATCGGGGCATGTTACGGATCCAATTTGACACCTGAGGATACTTTAGGTTTTATATCAGTGAATTACTGTTTCTGGTGCTGTCTTAATTCTAAAAGCAAGACTTGGATGTAGTGTCACAAATGTGGAGAGTTGTAAGTAGCTAAAATGTAAATTCGTAGGTGCTTAGTTCAGAGAGAGCTAGTTTTCTCACCAGTGGATAGGTGAAATTCATAGATATTCTTAGTGTTATTACAACCTAAAGTTTGTTTTTTGTTTGCTAATGCCTAAACAGAAAAGTTTCCAGGCTGTACGTGGAGTTTATTTTTTATATGGTGAAAAGTGTAATTCAAGTAATACTGAAAGCATTGTATAAAAGAGATTTTTTTTGCCTCATTTCAGATAAATTCACTTGTGTTTAATTTTAAACTCCTTGGCACTGTCTCTGTATGTAGTATGTATTTTCATGCATATATGCATTTAAAATTCAAGAATGCTTCATGTATAAGTAAGCTGCATCATGGGACCTGAGCACATTAGTATGGATTTTTCTCAGTAGTCACTTCAGCACATAAAACAGCTTAAGAAAGTTGTCTGATAATGCATGCAAACAGCTCCTTTGCCCACTGTATGAGAGCAGTTCTCCTAAGGCTTCAGTCCTGTACTCTGAGTAAATAAAACCATCGAGGAGCTATCTATGAATTCCAGTTTTCAAGATCTTGTAAGAATCCAAGAACTCTTATTATCCAGGAAGGCTTAAGAAAAATTTTTTGTGTCAGTTTTACCATTTCTGAGATTAGTACAGGAGGACACTGAAGTAAAAAGTGAGATTTTAGCTGTGTATTTGTTTTCTTCTGGAGAGCTGCAGTTTACACTTCATTTTGGATTCATTGCATTTTAATTTTCATTTTTTGACTGTAAGATAAGTGCCAAATTTGATGCAAGACTTAAAGATTGGAGTACAAAATATGTTCTGTACTAACTGTGCAAAGGAGATTTTTCCTCTCATATAGAGGTTACCTGTCTTACTTGGTCAGAAAGACTTATCAGCAATGGAAAAAATCATCTTACTGTCACTCAGTCCTTGATGTCCTTCGCTGACAGTTAAAGTAGCTCTTATAATGCGGATATTAGTGTGCTAGGTAACAAATTATAACAATTCCTAAAGGATGTTTTAATCTAATGACTATAGTAGTATTTTAGTTTTGAACTACTGAGAAGGTTAATACATTGATATAATAACTCAGATCTGCTTTAGCGGGTCTATTTTTCTTTACAGTAGAATTATGCAAATGTACGTTTGTGTTCTTTGATAGTTAAATGTCAAATATACTTAGGGAGTGGTAAGGGGATAAAGGTATTTACAGGAAGCAAGCAGATTTCTTTGAAGAGTAAGTTGCTGTACTCAGTAAAACCTTTAGCACAAAGATTGAAAATTGCTACAGTGATGCGTAAATCGTGATCTACTTAGAAGCTAGTACTTTATAAATGATTTTCATAATAATTTGATCAAAGGAGTGATACGCTCTGGGAACATCAAGATTGGATTTTTGCAGAGTTAATGTAGCTAGCTTATCAGTAGATCATTTCTGGTGTTCTCAGTGACGCAGGAGCCATGATAAGTTTGTTTTACACAGCACGTATCACCTGTGCTCAAATGTGCCTGGGTATCCTGTGCACTACAGCAGCAAAAATATTACTGCTCCTCCTCTAAATCAGATGTTTTGTTAGTAAAGGAGGCCTTTTAAGTTTAATAAATGTATATCCAAGCTTGTTCCATGTGAGTAGAATATATTTTTGCATTATTGAAGCAAATATGAAATGGTACAACTAAAGAAATGTCAACTGCTGCTATTTCGTTGTTATTTTTGTGAATAAACAATGTCCCAAAGTTTTCCTCGTGTCATAAGATCACTTTTACTGAGCAGAGAGATGTAGCAAATGGCTGAGCAGTTCTGTCTTGTGTTTTATTCATTTATTCTGCCTACATCTGTACCCAGGGAATTTAGCTCTTTGTTGGATGGAAATTGTCAAGAATATTGCAAGAATGGTTGTGAGGGGCTATGGCCTTTCTGGAAACTCCACCCCTGCCAAGGAGCTATGGTTTTCTTCTCCACAGAAAACTCTTTGGGTTCCAGCAGGAAGAGTTTGTCATTTTTAAACAAATGGGTTAGTTGATAAATGTGGATGTATAGAAGTGTATGTTGAAATTCATTTTTATTAAGTAGAATTAGGGGTTCATGCAGAACATTTTAGCATGAACAGTATATGCCCAGTTACTGTCATGGATATTTTTATACTAAAATTCACTATTTTCAGTGCTTAAGCTTCTCTATCAAGATAAAATTTGTACAAGGTGCTTCTCAGTGCACTTCAGACTTACACTTGGCCAATAAGGATCTTGTAGTTTTCAGAGCTGTCATGTCTGTAACAATCATACGGCTGGTTCAGCTCCTCCTGATCAGATGGTGTCGTCACCTGCACTTCTCCATGTTTCTCCTCTGAAGGAAAGTGAGGAAGAACACATAGGGATGTCTCAGCAGTGGCTCAAAATTATCTATTCAAGTATTCCATCATTTGCTGAAATTATTTATTCACTGAAACAAAATAATAAATAAAAATATATTATTCTTAGAGGAGAAAGTTATAAATTAAGTGAAAAAGGGACAGTTTTAAAAATCAAGATTTGGTGGCTTGCTTTGACTGCTTGTTTTAACTGCACTCAGAGATTGGTGGTCGCAGCACCTTGTTTTGAAAATGCTGTCCTTGGTTACTGCAATCATATGCCAGTTCTTAGTCCTGAGAGAGGAATCTCCAAGCAACATTCAAGCTCCTTAGGGCTCTTTGGGAGAATTACAGTGGTGAAACAGAAATTTTGAAGCTGGGGTATGTACAGAAATTACATATAAAGGAAAGTGTGATAGTATTTGAAGTGCATCTTCAAGAAGTTACACTGCTTCACTGCAGCAAAAAAAATTGAGTGGTGCAGCATCCCCTTTTGAGTATTGCAGAAACTTTTCAGATGACCTATGATACGCTGCACATTTATGCAGAGTGATAGGGGCTTATTATTAGAGCAATCTGCTAAAATGCAGTGGAATGTGATAAGCCTAATTATATGTCAGTTGGAGATATGCTGCATATGGGTTACAGGGCCTTTTTAGCCATGTCTGAAATAGGTTTGCCTCAATTTTGAGGACGTGCCACGTTTGTTACCTGGTGCCTTGGGCCAACACCAGGAGATCGAATGCTGAAGTGTTGCATTTTGATTGCTTGCAGCTAATTGGCTGATTAGTTATTTGAATAATCTATTTATTAATTGGTGATGGGTGAATAAATAAAAATGCTTGGGCACAGGAAGATGCTTTTACATAAGTTAAATTGATAAAAGTGTTATAAATCTAAATTATGTAGTCCTTGGCCTTCAGCTGCAATACTGATATACCAAAGATGTAGGAACTGTAAGGAACTGTAAGTAACTGATATGCCACTGGGCAGAGGACAGTTGTGCCAGCCTGAAAGATACGGTAACTGCTAGGACAGGCTGTGTGAGCATAGGTCTAGAAGGAAGATAAACAGTCTGCATCAACACAAGTGCTTGGAGCAGCTGCCTTTCGCTGTTTCTCCTGGTCAACATGTCTGTGCATCCAAACCTTCCCTTGCATTCCTCAAAGCTGCTGTAAAACAAACAAACCACTCCTACAAAGGGTGCTGTGCTCAGGAGATGTAGTTGCACTCCCTGTTAGCCCTGTCACTGGCTCTCCAGACTTACTTCTTGATGTGTAGGATCAGCTCACCTTTTTATCATATCTAGACAGCATAAACTGAGTCACAGTATTATAAACAAAAGTAAACTGTTTGCCAGTGAAATATTTGATGTTTTTAAGGCAAACATCTCTGCAATCATGGAACTCTAAATATGAAAGTATGGAAACAGGAGAAACTCTGGTGCTTGAAGAAATATAATAGTAAGAAATGTTATTTCAACGAATGTCATCAAAGCAATTGTATCATGGGGTTGCACGAGCCACACTGAGTGAAGAGGAATGGTCAAGGCCACACTTAGGAAGGCTGCCGTGAAAATAATGCCTCCTAATTATTTCCATGGAAACTATAACAAACATGAAAAGCACAAGTTCTGTTTAATAGAGCAAACTCTCAGCTGCTTTTTCAATGGTCACAACCTTGAGCTGTGCATTTTCAGCAGTGATGAACAGGAGCCAGCATGGCACGCTTGTAACAACCTGTACCAGCAGAGGTGATCCGCTGTTGCTGCTGATGGCACGCACCACCCACCCCTCGCTGTGCCCACATCCACTGCTTCATCTCAATAACTTCTACAGGTGTCAGTGGGTGCCATTTTTTCTGCACAGAGGAAAATGATGACACATTTTGCTCCATCCACGCTTCCGTGTCTGACGCCATTCTGCAAGGTGCCCCTCTGCTGCCATCTGTCACACGATAACAAAACAGAATATTGGCGGGAAGGCCTCTACTGCCACACCACCACCATCTGCCTCTGACATCGTGGGCTGACCAACCCACGACCAACCTTAATGATTCTATGATATATAGAGATATATATACCTCCATAATGCAGACACTCACCACTCACTAACCATTGCCCAGCTCACAATATAACCATGCACCAACCAGCAGCCAGCTATCCATGCAACATCTCACTGCCCACTGACCAGTACCCAGCCAAGCCCCAAGCAACGACTGCCCCTGGCCACCTCCCTTCAGCTTTGTGGCTTTCTTCGTGATTTCACATGGTATGGAATAACCCTGTGCCTAACTCAGGAATGTTTCCTGTCTCTGCCCTGCTGCCCCCCCCCGCCCCCGCCATCATGGCTGTGACTCTTCTCAGCAGCAAGCCAAACATACTGAGCTATTAACGCAGTCTCAGCTGAAACTAGGACAGAATGGGTGTTGTGAAGGACAGTTTCTAGGACAGCGGGTTGCTATCAATTTTATCAGTCAAACTGGTGCTTCTGCTGTAGAAATAAAATGGACACAGGGATAAGATCATTCTCCCGATAGCAGATGTCTTAGTGGCAAGTTATGTTCAGAAGTGACTGATGCAAACAGTCCAGAGTTTTATTACCTACCTTCTTAAAGAGCTCACAGTAACTGAAACAGTTAACATAATCCAAGCAGTGCAAACACAGTTCTTCAATGAAAAAAAAAATCACTGAGTGAGTGGAAAATAAGTAAACCAAAAGTCTGTAACACAGATCCAGAAGCTCTGAGACAAGTATCTTGTAATTAGAAGGCTTTAATTAAATGGTTTGTTACTTTACAATTTTTGTAGCAGTAGCTAGAGATAGGACTTCTCCTGTACTCTGCCTTCAGAGGACTCTGTCCAAGTGCACTTGCTGTTGTGCTGTAAGGTGGCTTTTAAGGTTGTCAAAGTACCCACAAAGCTTTGTTTTTCAGCAGATTTATGGACATTCTGTAGTTCTTATTATTCTATTTGACAGTTAATACAGAGGAGAAAAAAGCTCTGGAATATTCTGATCACTGAAATCTACTGTTCCAGGCCGAGTAGCTATATTTCCCATATCTGGAAAACACTGTCATATTTCTGAGTGCTGTCTAGTTACTACAATGTGATCTCACATCAAGTGTAAAAAATATGGAAAAATGTATCTCTGTGTTCATACAACATTAAAGTATGCAAGAAAAAAAACAACTCACCCTTGTTACCAGAAAATAAAAAATTATACTGACTTAGCTGTTTTCTGGTGCTGACTCACTACCATAACTGTGCTCTTTTTGGTATTACAGCTGACTCAGTAATGTGCCATGACTTGCCACCCACAAATCTCTTTTTCTGTGCTAACTAGCTCTTGAGACACTTTAGAAATGTGAGAAAAACTGAGAAATGTGAGAACTGAGAAGAACTTCTCCTCAAGAATATAAGTAAATGAAGAAGAATGTAAGAATGTAAGGTTTTTTTTATTTTTTTATTGTCCTATACTGTGATGCTGGATTATTTTTTAATCTTCCACAACTGCTCAGTACATAGGCCATATTAGAGACTAGATATGACATTAATTTCTCCAAAAATAAGAAATACTAGATCTTTGTAACACTGCAGTGTATTATCCCGTGCTATGAATCACTGTGACTGTGTGTCTCCAGGCCTACAGGCAAGTGTCTAAGCTTTTATGTCTAAACTCTCCCTAATGCTAAGAGTTATCATCTGGAGGAATTAACTGTATGCTGCCTAAAAAAAGCCTGAGATATATTCAAAATACTTTGGCATTTATGGTCTTGAGCCCCTATATTTTCAATTATGCTCTTAATGTAACACACCCTGACAATACTGAACTTAAGAGAATAACTGAAACCACATGAACTGAAGTTAAGAATATAATTAACTGAAGGCACTTGAACAGCAATATTCCAAATAAAATGAAATATCTTGCACATATGTTACTAGAGGCTTTATATGCACTAATATTTTTAGACAATTACCCCTAATCTGAAGACCTCAACACTCAGTGCCTCCTAGTCCATGTCCCTTTTTGACTGTGAGTCTGTTTAACAAGTATACTCTTCAAATATTCTCCAAATAGAAGACTCATTTCTTTTCTCTTATAGCCAGAAATGTCAGTGTAGGGAACATCCAGTTATCAACTTCTTTCTTCCCGAAATAATCTTAATAAAATGCTCCATAGAATAGAGAAGACTGACAAATTTCTACAGTAACTGCAAACCATTAATGCCTATGGAGTTTTTGGGTGAGAGGGAAGCCTCTGTAAGCTGGAAAAGCAGTTCAGACTCAGTGCGTTGTGGAGGTACATGACATAGTCACATATTGGTCATACAGAGGAGACCCTTTCAGCTGATGTATTTCAATGGCATCTTCTGGCAAAGCTTAGGGAATGACTAATTGAACTACCTATTCAGCTCATTAATTCTGTTCCACAGATTTTGTTATTGCATACAGGGTGAAACAGTATCTTCAACTACATCTCACAAAAGAACATGAACGGATTTCTGTCTGTATAGATGAACACAATAAGAAATATCCTTAACTTAATGCAAGTAAACTTCAGTAAAAATAACACTTGTTATCATCTTTCCTTAATCAGGATTTTCCACCTAAGTTTAAGTGCTTTCCATAGGTGCGTAAGCGTCATTTTCTATTCCTAAATTCAAGACTTCTCACTATTTTGTTCAGACAGTTTTGGCTAATTAGTTGGAGAGCTTCTTTGTCAAGTCAGGTGTTTTTAAAAATTTTTACTAAAAAACATTCTTTTCACACCTGAAAATCATATCCTGTAGTGGTCACACTATTATCAAAATCTTCTGATAACTAGAAAATGTTCTTAGACCAGAAGACTAGAAATGGTTTCTTGGGTGCCCTTGGTCTGAGGAATGAACAAGGATATATACCTTACTGAAAAGTTTTAATACAGTTCTCTGAAAAATTTGCCCATGCTAAGATGAGGCGTTCCAACAGAATGACCGTGGTGAAATATCTGATCTGATTATGTAGCAAATCTATTTCACAAAGGTTGCTCACTAAACTAGAGCACAGTCCTTATCACAAGCTCACTGTCATATAATCCTTATGCCTCCATTCATGCATTAGAGGTTTTGAAAGTTGATTTTTTTTAAGATTCCTTAGTTCAAATTGACTTTTCTCATCAAAGCTGGTCCAGATGGTAAAAATACTACCTGGCTTTGTTTGAGGTAGTCCTGGGGAGCAAACAAAACTTGATGCTCAGTTTGTGCTGTCTTATTACTTAGTTCCATTTCCAGGTGAGGATGAGCAGCTCTTGCAGGCAGCTTCACTGTCAGACTCATCAGAGCTTTCTGGCTGCACTCCATGCTGGTGTAGTCGCTCAAGAGTGGTACTGTAATGGAAATTATTCCATCTTTTTCACTTGTAACCATTTCTTCAGGGATTTCTTTGTGTGTTATATTTATGCCTATATTATTGCTAGGTTCTTCTGACTCACTGATGTCATGCTTGCAGTCTTCTACACCATCTATAAAGTGCTCTAGCTTCAAGGAAGCCTTTGACTCGTGCTCTATGACATAAAGGCTAGTGGTATCATTGTCTGGCAGAGTTTGAAGCAGTGATTTTGAAATGGGTTTCCAATTACTCTGGAAGGAAAGACAAGTAGAAATTGTAACATTGGTATAATACCTTGGTAAAGTATATTCTGAAATAAATGCCTGAAGAACAAAGCTAGAAGGTAACCTCTATGAAATGTACTTCCATTATTCCATTTATTATTATCAGCAGCCCTAACTCTATACTAACTAATCTAAAATAAGTTCCATACGAGCTTCTGATTTTTTTTACTGTATTAAAAATATGCATCAGTTGTAATCTTTCAAACTCCCAGGACCAATGTGATCTGGCAAAGCATGACAAGGATCTGTTTCTACCTATCGTATCCTCAGTAGTTACAACACTAAAGCATAGTCTGTGCCAGTCTTAGCATGCATTCATTAATCTTCTTGACTTCATCTGTCTTAGGCTCACATCCTTAAATGATGACTGAAGCCCCATATCACCTGCTTCTCATCGCCCACAGCACAAAACCATGCCCTCGTCATATCACTAGTCTCACTAATGTGTGGGAGAGAGATTGCAGCTCCTATCAGAAAGCAAACTTCTTGTATACTATTAAATAGGAAAAGTAAAAAAAAAGTGCAGATTTCAGACTTCTTTGTTACAGGAAGGAAGAAAGAAATACTTCTCTTCATCTAACTTATTATCAATAGCCTGTCAGTATCTTCATTAATATCACTGCTAATTCTTTCATTCTGTTGTCTTAGATGTGGACAGCGCTGGGCTGTAGGTACCTTCCAGCTTCTGTTCTGATCTTTCATTGTGTACTTGCCTTTTCCTATGTGAGCAGTAACTTTAAGCTCCCCAAACTCTGACTTCACTTAACTTGACAATGACATATGCTTCCTCTCACTGGCTTAAATATTAGAAGCAAGGAAGTGACACATTTGTAATTCTGTCCATCAGGATACATTAAGAAATGCCTATTTCACTTATTTCACTAACTTTTCCTTGTCCTAAATAGAAACAAGACCGCTTTGCTATAGCTCAGAATATCTACTATATATATTGCTATAGCTCAGAAGATCTACAAGTACCAAACTAAGTTCAGGTCTACCAGGAAAATAAAAATTTTAAAGGGAAACAGTACAAGTTCCTGTTCCAAAAACATAAAGGTTAGCAGTCTCAGACTTGGGAGATAAACTGAGGTGTAATGGAGGAAAGAATTTAAGTTATCACTACCAGCAAAAGTGGAGCAGAATCATATTTTCCAGCCATTTTTTTCAGGCACATTGTTAGTCCTGAAATTCAAATAGCCTTACCAAAACATACTGGTATTCTGTGGGTAGGGCAGGGTTTGAATGTGCTACTGAACTATGTTGCCTCTTGAGTAGTAGATGCTTCCTCAGGCAGCTACTAGCTGACAAGCTAAAGCCCCAGAATTTCTGCAGAAGCACGTAGGGACTGAGAGGTGAAGACTGGGTTTCAGAAAACACCATATACATTACCTCCTGTGAATTCTACTTTTGTGGCATTAGACCACAGTGTATTACTTACTCTGTATTCTGAGTAACATACTCAATAGTCCATTCCAGTTGTTGAAAAGTCACTGGGTATAACTGAACTTCTCCCTCTCAACAACTCCACCTATACAACATTTTGTTCTTTTAACAACAGTTCCTCTAAATGTGCTCTAAAGTGTTTTCAAAAGCAGTCTGAGAACATTTATTAAGCTAAAAGATGTGTACAGTCTCTGCCTAAACAACAACCCTCCCAGTTGTGTATTTCTGATACTAACCTAGCTTCTGAGCTGTTGAAATGAGATTCATGTTAGGATCAAGTGTGAAAACAGTAATAGCTAGAGTTAGTAATTAGTAAGTAGGAAAGATTTTCCTAGAACATTTTTTCACACCATTAGAATTATACTTGCCATATCTTGGATTGCAGTGCTCTTTCTTGGACTTGGTACACTGGACCAGCATGATATTTTCAACCTGTAAATAAATATTCTAAAAGTTCATTGTCAGGTTAAATAACTGGCACTTCCTGTGCATATAAATTAACTGCTGTACCTACATTTTATTGGTATTTTCATGACCATCAAAACAAGATGTTCTACAGTGACAGGCATGATGACAATTAAAAACTGTAGGCCAAGATTGTTAGACTACATTGAGATGCTGAGTTAGTATCTTTGTTTAAGGATAAATTAATTGTGACAGGAGCTGGTAAAGTTGTACGTTTCTATAGTTTCATCATCACATATTCCTAATTCATTTTCATTTCCACAAAAATCTCTATATTTTTTGAGGACTTGTAGGACAACTTTTGATTTAGGGAGTATTTTCTTCTTTGTATACAGAAGCTTAGTTTTCCTTAAGAAAAGAAAAAAAAAAGAAGAAAAAGAAAAAAAAGAAGAAAAAAAAAACACATTGGGCTGTTTTTAATTTCTTTACAATCACACTTTTGGTTTGGATCTGTAAGCTGGAATGTAGAGAGCATCATGGGAACATGGGTACTACTTTTTTCTCACAGTATGAGTTTAGCCCTCATCTCACCATTTCATTTCACACAGACCTAAACAAACCTTCACTAGGTTGTTTCTGCCATAGCTATAGAGTAAGTGACAATGTACTCTAAAATGCTGCAAAATCTAAATCCACCATATTTGTTTCAAAGCTCAATCCTCCCAGAGAGGAGTAGAGCAGTGTTCAGAATGGTGCCATTCTAATTTCAGCTTGCTGTTTGTTCCCAGCCCTCTCATCATAGCCCTTTATTTCCAGCTCCTTTCTTGGTCTTGGGGCATAAAACCACAAAACTGACAGCTGGTCTCTAAGCTGTCCGGCCTGTCCTGGCTGTCACCACCACAGGTATGTGCAGGACTTGGGGGCTGCTCCCTGCACTGCTTCTGATGGCTCTGGGGAAAAGAAGCTGCCTTTCATCCTCTGTGAATGGCACAAAGCAAGGGCTTCTTGTGAAGGAGTGTCTCTAGAAAGCAGTGATGGAAAGCAGCCCTGGAAGTGCTGGGCCAAGGCCCCACTGTCTCCCTCAGTATTGATCAGGCTGAGCTAAGGGTCCTTTTCCTCCTTTCTTTCCAAGAGAACAGGCTATGATGGTGGCACACCATCATTCCTGCCACCCCAGGATACTGGATAACATCCCTCAGCATTTTCCATGAGAAAACATGAGGTTATTTAGGCCATCACATTGCCTCAGCACTGACTTCAGTGTTGTCTGCTCTTAAAGTTGAATCTAGACTTTATTACATATTAAGTACTTTGTTTAGATAAAGCCAAAGGCTGTAAAGTTTTTCCATGTTGTCATGGTATATCAACAACATAACAGAAACCACAAAACCATGACACATGTACTTCTGAATTGATTTGCTTTTCGTGACAATAAAGGCACAGTGCTAAGAAAATCAGACTTAATAAAAGGGGGTTATTGTTAATAGCTTTAGTCAGCATTCACTTCTTACCTCTTAAGCATCAGAATACATGCCACAGGTGCAAAAAACAAAGCAAACATCATGCTGAAACAAAGGCCAGTCAATAAAGCTTCAAATTCTCCTTTATCTGGTGGGAAGCATCAGAAAGACTGAATCAGACTTGTACTATCAAGTACAGAGAGATGTTACTGTCTCCATTACAGATATACTCTAAATGTGAGTCAAACTTTCCACATAATCTGGGAATCGTGTTTTGTCCAATTGATACAGTGTTGAAAATACATGAGTGTTCATATTCTAGTTAACTGCATTTAATACAATATATGGAACTTCATAAAAATAACTGTATTGATCTTAGCCTATTGAGGCACCTTTGAAAGAAGCAAATTCTTGCCAGTGGATGATAGAACATGTTAGATGAAAAGGACTCTAGTTATCAGAAAACAGAAGATTTGATCAGCTGTCAGCCACAGTAGAAGGAGTGACTTTTTTTTTATTTTTGTAAACAATTAAAGTTTTGGCTGAGGTATCTAACTGGAAACCAGATTATGTGGTAAAGATTTTGCCTTAAATGAAGACTACTGAACTTCATAAGTCATAGGCAGATTATTTAAACTGCTGAAACCTGTGATAGGAGCCTGCAATAAATAAAGATTGGTTAAAATAACTAACATGAAAAGATCACAAAATGTTACAAAGATGAGGAACCTTAGCTAAATCTTCTCTGCAAGTTAGGTGAAGAAATATAGACAGAGTTTTATGATGCACAGTTCATCTGTAGCAAATGAACAATTTTGCCTTTGTTATCAGTAAACTAAGAACTGAATAATAAATCTTGTGCGTGAGCACTTTTTTATTCCTTGAAAAGCAGGGAAAAGAGAAAGGGTATTGCATAATGCTTTATGTAATGAAGTATAAATCCAAGATTGCTGCTGGGCAACCCAGTAGCATACAGATTCCACAGTACCATATTTTAGAGTACTGAAAGGTTGCGAAAAAGATGGTGATCCTTCTCCAGCTTTAGTGAATCCTGAAATCTGTACACGGTAGATGGTCTTTTCCTTAAGTCCAGTAAGATGATAACTTGTAGTAGAAGAGTTGATGCTAGCAGCTGAAAACACAAAAGTGGTTAGGGAATGGGGCGATTAAATAAACTCTACTGTTTGAGTCTGCACCTGTGTAGCTGACTAGGAAAAAGGCTAAATTCCTCTGTCCTGATCCACACTTGGAGAAAGTCATACTACGTAGATTTTCTTTGGGTGTGTATAAGACTCTCCAAAATACTTACGTGCATTTGGATTTCAGATGTAAAATAGCATGAGTTCCTAACACACAAGGATATTCAGGTGATGAGTGCAGTAGGCTGTGTTTAATGGGATATAGACCTGACATGCTGTACTATGGTTTCATGAAAACCCATTGTTGTTACAGTTGAAATAAGGACATTGAAAGAGCAAAGCATCTGAACTGCCTGTAAGCAATAACTGAATGATATTTGCAAGACTAGACCTTTGCGTTACCCTCATTATAGTAATTGGAAGTTATTCACATCAATCAATATCAGTACTATTATTCTGGGATCTGTACAGAAAAATGTCACTGTATTCAACTTCATCTGCTTTTCAGGACTTTGATCTCAGTCCATCTTTTCTGATGATGTGATGACTTCCACTAGTTAGAAAAAGCAATCAACAGTGCAATAGGACACCTTTAATGTGGCAGAAATTATTTTTCAAGTTTGCTATTGAGTATCTGAGATCTTAGAAATGAAAGAAGTTCAATATGCAAAATAAAAGCATTGTTATTTATGGTATGTTTGACAAAAGAGATAAAGATGGTGTTTTTTTCCCCAAAAACATAAGAGGCTTGAGCTCATAGCAGCATAGCTATGAGCTTTATTTCAATATGTAGAAGATTAATCATTTGTAGTTAAATAATAAACAAGTCTATCAATTAAATAAAATGTTTCTAAAAAATGAAATTAATAATCACGTCTTTCAAAATAGGTAAGAAGAATGAAGTAAATTCACAGCTAATAGGCTTACTTTAAAAAATGCTCAGAGCCAAACCTAGCTGAGTTGCAATGAAGCATAAAAGTACTGTGACTGAAATCAGAGAATCAGAGAATCACAGAATTGTAGGGGTTGGATGGGCCCTCAAGAGGTTATCTCATCCAACCCCCTGCCAAAGCAGCTCCCTAGCCCAGGTTGCACAGGTAGGCGTCCAGGTGGGCATTGAATGTCTCCAGAGAAGAAGACTCCACCACCTCTCTGTGCAGCTGTGCCACTGCTCCGTTACTGCACTGGGAAGAAGGAACTTAAATCATTAAGACCTCAGAAATACTGAAAGCATACATTTTCCTTTCATTATTACTGGGAAATTTTATCATTGTCCTAAAACTGTAAATTTTAAGGGAATTTTTGTTATCAATATTTATTTTGAGATGTTCCTACAAATATGTAGAATTTTCTTGAAGTCATCTAGAGCAGTAAAACCCTAACCAGAAGCTGATCTTTGGAAGCACTCAGTTCCCAGGGAAATCTGATTCAGTAGTGTGTTGTGAAAGCCATTAATTGTTTTGTCTGAATATTTTTCCGTCATGCCTCTGAACTACCGCTTTGTACTGAGCAATATAGACTTACCCAGAAACTTTTTCCTTGAGGAATCTATGTAGTTGATTTTGTATCCCTGGAGAAAGCCCATAGAGTCTTCAGCAGATATTTCAGTCCACTTCACAAATGCAGAATGCTTTGTGATATTCATTATTGTTATATTACTGGGTCCTACCCTAGGAACTTAAAATTAAGATAATAAGATCTGCATTAATATTAGTGCTATGAATATACATGACTGAAATCTAGCTGCTACCTAGAGAGAACTTTGCCTCAATTCTAGCTGTCATAAATACAAGATAAAGAGTGGAAAACAAAAGAAGAACCCCGTGGAGTAAAACACCCAGATATTAAGCAATGCCAAAGCAGGTAAACACTACAAACACTTATACTCCAACAGTCACAGCTGTATTAATTTCAGTTTGCTGTGTAAGACGTCACTGAATTTCTGTTGGAAAATCTAACTTTAGCCACAGTTGCTCTCAAGCTGCAAGGTGTAGTGACTCAGATGCCCCCTGTCTGTTACTTTTGTAATGTCATGTGTAATAACATTTCTACGGACCTCTCAGTAAGCATTCAGGTCACTCATTGCTGGTGCATAACTGCTAAGGAACAAAGGCAATGCTAACTGTAGAATTATGTTAAGTCACCTGGAAAATATCTAGGACTTCTTTTCTTCTCCCTCCCTCCCTCCCTTCCTTCTTTCCTTCCTTCCTTCCTTTTTTTTTCTGCAGATAGGAAATGAGAAGAAATATAATGAATATAAAAAGAGAGGAATACCTCCTTCAACTGAGTAAAAGTGGGTTACTCCAAGAGTCTTTTCATGTCTTCTGAAACTTTCACACTGACACACATCAGATGCATGCACCATGATTTTGTACAACTTATATGGATTAATATTGTCTAGAAAACAAATAGACAGATTTCAGTGTTTACTGAAGTTACAAATGGGAAAAAAGGGGAGGAGGGACAACAACCTTACAGTTTTTCTATATAGTTCCTATATATTCCTGAGACTGAGAGTGTACTATAAAGTTACATCCTTTACACAGAGCATAAAAGATTTGAATCCTTTCTCACTGCTTTTTAGCACTTTACAGAAACTATTTCAAAAGCAGAACAAGTTGTAGCACTGATTTTTCTTTTTTACAAGGTGCCACCTCTGGAAAGCTTGAACTGCTGTATAAAAAGTCGTGAACAAAAATAAGAAGTTTACACATATTAGTTCAAGGACCAGTATTTCCCCACAGCCAGCATACTTAAAAACATGCAAAACAACTAAATGTAATGTGACAGTTCAGATATTGCAGGAGGACTGAGGAAAGCACTGCACCTATTTACATAAAACTGACGTTAAATGTTCTCTATTGCACATTAAAAAAAAAGACAGTTCTGAATGGTATCTGCAAGAGTCACTTATGTGTTTTTATTAGAGCTTTTAGATGACTGTACTGTAAACTGATCTCTGACAGCAGCTCTTCACATTCAAATTGGTAGGAAGAATGCAGCAGTTGAGAATTTTTGCTTGACAAGCTCAACTGTGGGGATAAAAAATAAAAAATAAAAAGGGGAAAGTCTTCAACAGAGCAGTTTATATTTGAAATTAGGGGCAATAAAGTCTTATTTTTGTTCATATGCCACTGTGTTAGCCAGAAAGTAGTGTATAGTTCTGCCTAAATTTGGGGAAGGAGAGACTTCTTGCCAGCAACTGCAGTTTAGCTGCATTTCTTGACCGGATGTGACTAAAAGAATCCTACTGAAAGCTCTTCCTTTCCCTGCTTTGATGTTTCTTAGAATTAGATGCTATCTCATTGTTTGAGAGGATACACTTACCTGGATCCTTGGTTTGCTCTTAAAAACAGGATGAAAATCCTTCCCTCCCCAGCCAAAACAAACAAACAAAAACAAACAAACAAAACAACAACAACAACAAAAAAACTGGCAAGTGAAATGGTGCCTGCATGAGATGTGGCTGTTGCTTTTACCTAATGTGAAATTTCCAGCCGCTGTAGCTACTATTTTCATGCGCATATCCTCTTTACCAGTGCCCCAGTCAAACACAAAACATTTGGGACTGTGTTCTGGAATCCATGTGACAACTGCATTAGTTCCCTGACCTTTAACATTGATTTGGCCAGGCAAATCTGTGAACAAATACACAATCAGAGATGAATGAACAGGAAAGCAGACCGTTCCTTCCCCTGTCAGTGTTTCTCCATCTTATTCTCTGATTCGTCTGAAGATTCTTCATTAAGTAGTTATCATGTGGATGACTATATACAGTAATGTCTACTCTTGTGTATCAGTAAAAGAAATTTAGCAACTAGCACTTTGCAATAACCTCTGGGACCTCCACTGTTAGTTGCCATTCAGGACCTTTAATTTATTAAAATTGGAAAAAGGGAAATTGTTGTTTCCATGCTTCAGGCAGGGACTGGCTAACATTGCTAAACAATCTCCTGTGAACTGCTATTAACTGCTATAGACAGAACAACTGTGAGATAGCTCTTACCTGGAGGAGGAGACCGAGTTAATTACAGTTTGTAGCTGTGCAACTTTGTGTTTCATGTTCTTGCAGAAAATGCAGAATGCCTCAAATATTCTGTTGTTTTCTAAGACAGATTATTAAACTAGAGAAGACCTTCTGACTGAAACTTACATAGAAGAAAAACAGCCTATCAGTAAAAACTGAATCTTATGATAGACAAATTTCTGTACTTCGTTTAATCTGAAAACCAATATTAAAAACAGTAGAATTAAAATATATATATATGTACATTCTCACAAGAGTTGTGCATGCTGAGCAGGAATTTGTCCTGGGAACAAACTTAGTGTAGTATATTACCAGTAATTCATCATAGGTATAATGAACATGCCTGTAAGTAAAATCTTATCTAAAACAGATGTCTGGAGAGAGCCATGAAAAGCAGGCTGATATTTAGTAAAATGTGGTTCTTACTTTAAGAATGTCTTGAAGAGACAGATAGCATGTATAATATTAGAAAAGAGCTAAAGCAATTAAATGTAAGGAGCAAAAAAAAAAAACTACTAGGACTTTGCAGGCAAAGGAGAACAGAATGAGAGGAGCATGTTAAGAAAATTCTGGAAAAGTAATTGTTTGCAGCTGTTTGGTTCTTGAAACATGTGAATGCTATGGCTTGATTTAAAAAAAAAAAAAGAACAAAAATGCAATTTCAAGGAAAAAGAGGCTCTATCGTTGAAGTTACTGTTAGCTCAAGATCATAACTAATAAAACTAGCTTATAAAATCATTGTTATGTTATAATAAAATCATTGTTATATAGTCAAAATTAAAAATCCTATAATTTTGGACATCAAAAAGATTACATCTTCATTGGAATAGGACGTATACATCCCACCTATTTCTTCTTCCATGTACCAGCAGGTTTAAATCTGAAATAGGGAAAGTAGCATGTGTCTTACTAGTTACTTAACTCCAAAAGCCTCTATTTGCACTTAATTCTGAGAACTTTGTTTAAACTGCTGGAATCTGCTTAATTTTGAGTATGCATCATAAGCCCTTCTGATAGATTTTCATTTCTACCAACACCCTTTCTTAAGAAATAGTCATAGAATAGCTTGGGTTAGAAGAACTTTTAAGATTATCTCATTCTAACTCCCCCCTGCTATAAGCAGCCCTCTAGACTGTGTTGCTCAGTGTCCCATCCAGCCTGGTCTTGAATGCTTACTGATGGGGGGCATTCACAGCCTCACTGAGCAACCTGTTCCAGTGTCTCATCACCCTCACAATAAATAATTTCTTCCTAATACCTAGTCTACATCTACCCTTATCCAGTTTAAAGCCATTTCCCCTCATCCTATCTCTATATGCCCTTATAAAACTTCCCTCCCCAGGTTTCCTGTAGGCCCCCCTTCAGGTACTGGAAGGCTGCTATAAGGTCCCCCTGCAGCTTTCTCACCTCCAGCCTGAAAAGACTCATCTCTCTCAACCTGTCTTCATAGGGGAAGTGCTCCAGCCCTTTATCAACTTTTTGGCCTTCCTCTGGTCCTTCTCCAGCAGCTCCATGTCCTTCTTGTATTGGGAGACACAGAACGGAGCAGAGTGGAGGGGCAGAATCACCTCCCTCGACCCGCTGGCCACACTTCTCTTGATGCAGTCTAGAATACAGTTGACCTTCCAGGCTGCAAGTGCACACTGCCAGTTCATGTTGAGTTTTTCATCAACCAACATCCCCAGATCCTTCTTTTCAGGGCTGCTCTCAAGCCATTCTTTGCCCAGCCTATGTCTGCACCTGGGATTGTCCCAACTTAGGTGTAGAAGCTTGCACTTGGCTTTGTTGAACTTCATGAGGTTGTCATGGGATCACCTCTCAAGTCTGCCCAGGTCCCTCTGGACAGCATCCCCCGCCCTCTAGTGTATAATACTGATACTATGAAAAAATATCAGCCTAATGAATATTCAAAAGAATGCTAATGCAAATCCCAAAGACCGTTGAAATGTAGTCTAGAGATTGCTTATAAAACTTTTCCATCAGTCTAAATAAAAAAATGGTAAGTACCTGTTGCAGAGAAATCTGGGACAATATAGATGGTTTGTGGAGATTGTCCTGCTTTGTTATAGGCAGAAATATTAATCCTATGGTAAGCCATAGAGAGATTTAGAAGAACTTTTCTGTCCTTTTGAATGATCCTATTTGGTGAATCTCTGCAACTATTGGGTATTCGTTCAACATCAACGTAGTATCCAATGGTGTTCTCACTTTGCATTACCTAAAAGAAGAAGATTATTATTCTATATATATTATTATTATGTCCTGTGTAGAAAATGAAGAGCAATGGAATTATAGAAACCAAATACCATGTTTAATATTGGGGATAATGTCATACTATTTCAATTAGACTACCAGAAATCAGTGAAGCAAACCATTTTCTTAATATTAAAAGTGTTCTTGAATTGAAAGGATTTTAACACAAAATTAAGTGTCTTGCTTAATTGGAATCTTAGTTATGTATGTCCAATTATTAACAGCAGCACTGAAGAAGCTGCAATGTTCTTTACACTTCACTGGAACAGTTATCCCTCATAATTAGAAGCCTGAAAGTTAATGAGAGGTGTTTAATTGCAATTTATGCTTCAGGGAATATTCATCTATTAGACTCTGTTCAGCATCTGGTCTCTTTGAGGATAAATGCTGGTAATTATACTACAACTCTGAAACATTATATTCATTGATAGAAATTTTTTAGGTGGTGGTTGAGTCATTATTTTACTGTATAAAATCTTCATGAGAAATGAGAAAATAAGTGCACAGAAATGGAAATTACTACAGTTTAGTTATAAATAGAAATAAATACATCAAAGTCTGGGTATTCTGCTACACTTAATACCAAGTGTGATTATTATTTCTTGGTCACCTTGGCACAAAATAAATAGTGTAAAAAAGAACAGAAGTTTTTCCCAAGATACAGAAGGAAGAATTGATTCCACTATTTGAAGCTCTGATGAAGCTGCATGGGGGATAGTGTCCTCTAATTGAGCTTTGAAAATGAAAAAGGTATGTATGCAGGAGAAATTATTCCTAGGATATGTGACAAATGAAAAGAAACCAGCAGAATTCAGCTTTCATAAGGTAGCAAAATAAGACTTGAGAAGGGCAAGCATTGCCTTATCATGTGCAGTCCTGCTTGAGATCCCATTTTATTTCTATAAAAATACTATGTACTCCCTAGTTGGATGTTTAGAGCTGAAGCCATCTTTTTTGTGCCTTTAGGTCCAAACTCTGTAAAGCTTACACATTGAACAAAATAAAATAAAATAAAATAAAATAAAATAAAATAAAATAAAATAAAATAAAATAAAATAAAATAAAATAAAATAAAATAAAATAAAATAAAATATTTTTTTTATGTTTGTTTCTTTGAGATTGGCTTAAAAATATGGCAGATGACCCTCCCTTCTCCACCCACCTCTTTTTTCCCCTTTCACTTTAACATGTTAATTATTGAGTATTCTCCTTCCCTCCACCCCTTCGATGGTGTACTTGAACTTTATTTAGTATATTAGTTTCATACAAGAGTCATCTTGAAAGATCCTAGCCTTAATCTTGTATTTAATATAGGTATTTTTAAATTAAGGTTCATCAGTGGAGACTATTGTCTTCTCTTAACATTTAAATTGCCAGGTACAATCTATTTTATCACAAAGTGAATAATTTACTTTGCAACCTTTCCTTCTTAGGTGATAAAAGAAGGGGTATCTCATCCTAACCAGAAGAGGAGGAGTTTGCTTTTTCTGCTATCTTTTCTTTCCCTTAAAAAAATAGAAAATAGTAGTTACAAAACTTCCCTTTTTTATATATATATATTAAAAAACTCTGCCAGTCTCTGTCTTCCTTGCTTCAGACATTCTCTTTCGTAAGTTTTTGAGTTTGCAGATGTTCATTCTCAGCATCTGGATAGAGTTAGCTTCCAAACAAAAACCAACTGAAGACCTTGCTCATCAAAATTTCCTGTGGGCCCTTTAAATGGCAGTTCCAGACTGTCAATTACCCTCTTCTTAAGAGGAGAACTTCAGCAAGTAAGAGTGACTGATAAACAGTCAGTCAGCTGATAATTACACCTGCTACAGAAAGGTGGAAGCCTATGATTTATGGAGTGAATTTTTAATATCATTATGGGAAACATTCAGCTAGATGTTGGTTTTTAAGATCCTTTTCTCTCATTGTAGTGTATTTGCACTTCTGACCTTTTAAATCAGTAGTCTTACAAAAAGCATTTCTAACAAGTTTTGATCTCTCTTGATAATAATAATGCTCCTCAGGAGCACATCTAACACAAGATATATCACTTTTTTGTGTCCTATAAAGCTTTTTCAAGGAAACTTGATTTCATAATTTCCTGACAAGCACCAATGTTTACCATTAACTAACTGGAAAACATTTTTACTCTAGTCAATGATTTGAGCCCTAGAGGTTTCTGTAAATTTAAATAGTTTATAAATTATTGTGATTTTTCCTTGCTTATTTCTAGTACCTGATTTACCATCATGCAAATACAGTGAATCCTAAAGCGCAAGTTCAATATTCATAGAATCATACAATTACTGAAGTTGAAAAAGACCTACAAAATCATACAGTCCAACCATCCATCTATCACCAATAGTTCTCACAAAACCATGTCCCTTAACTAAACGTTCCTTAAATGCTCCCAGGGTCAGTGACTCCACCACCACCCTGGATAGCCCATTCCAGTGCCTGATGACTCTTTTGGAAAAAATCTGAAATCTCCCCTGTGCAACTTGAAGCCATTCTCTCTTGTCCTATCACCAGTTACATGAGTAGGAGGCCGACCACCAGCTCACTACAAACTCCCTTCAGGTAGTTATAGAGAGCAATAAGGTCTCCACTGAGCTTCCTCTTCTCCAGACTGTACAGTCCTAGTTCCCTCAGCCGCTCCTCATAAGACCTGGGCTCCAGACCCCTCACCAGCTTTGTTGCTGTTCTCAGGATGCACTCCAGGGCCTCAATGTCTTTCTTCAGTGAAAGGCCCAAAACTGGACACAGTACTCGAGATGCAGCCTCACCAGTACAGGGGAACAATTACTTCCCTGCTCCTGCTGGCAACACTATTTCCGATACACACCAGGATACCATTGGCCTTACTGTCCACCTGGGCACAGTGCTGGCTCATGTTCATCTGAGCATCAACCAATACTTCCAGGTATGTTTTTCTACACAGTCTTCCAGCCACTCTGCCCCAGTCCTGGGGTTTTCGTGGCCAAAGTGCAGGACTTGGCATTTAGTCTTGTTGAACTTCATCCCATTGGCCTCAGTCTATCTATCCAGCCTATCCAGAACCCTCTGTAAGGCCTCACTACTCCCAGGCAGATTGGCACTTCCAGCCAACTTGGTATCATCTGAAAACTTGCTGAGGGTGTACTCAATGCCCTTATCCAGGTTGTCAGTAAAGATACTGAAGAGGACAGGTCCCAGAGCCAACCCCTAGGGACTGGTTACCAGGTGGATTTAGCTCCATTCACCACCACTCTCTGGGCCCAGCCCTTCAGCCACTTCCTTACCCAGCAAAGAGTGTACCTGCACAAGCCACAGGCTGCCAGCCTCTCCAGGAGAATACTGTGGGAGATAGTGTCAAAATGTTTTGCTGAGGTCTATGTACACCATATCAGCAGCCTTTCCCTCATCCACCAGACGGGTCACTAGATCATGGAAGGAGATCAGGTTAGTTAAGCAGGACCCATCCTTCATGAATCCATGCTAGCTAAGCTTGTAGTTCCCTGGATCTTCCTTATGACCCTTCTTGTAGATGGGAGTCTCACTGGCAAACCTCCCGTCTTCTGTGACCTCACCAGTTGACCAGGAAGATACCTTTTTCTTGTACACTGTAGTCCTGATACAATGAGAAAATCTATTTTTCCCCTATAAAGTAATGAATTATTGTTATGGTTATAACATAATGTAAACAGACTCAAAGAGAAAATTACCTCCCACTTCAGAAGAACACTTCGTCTGCCTGGTGATATTTCTGTAGTTGCGTTATATGATATTCTCGGCTTGTTCATGAGCTCTGGTAAACATAGGAAAAGATGGAGACTCATACAAATCATGTTGATCTTAATATTTTCAACAGTATTTAACAATGTTCATATGTTGCAAAATTGGAAAAGAGTCTTACACTCATGCTTTTTCCCATGAAATTATTTTTAACTTACTGTGAGGGACCAAAATCTCTCTACTCCAAATGCAAACACAGTGAAGACCATCCTTGGTTATACATCTCAGCTGAATGATATATGAAGATGTAGCATTTGAAACAGTGATGTTGACAGCATTGCTTTCTATAGGCACCTAAAAGCAAATTATGTTTGATGTATGTGGCAGCAAGAAGACAATCTTATATTAACTGTTATCTCAAACAAAAAACATTATTCTGAACAAAAGTAGTGGTTTCCATCATCAATGAAGAATTACTACACATACTAGCAAATTTTATTTCATACTTGAAAGATGATGCTCCATTTTTCAACTAATTATGTTCTGTCAGGACATGTAAGCAGTAGTGCAGGTCTAACCTGCTTTTCAAAATGGCTTCAATGTTACATACATTGAAAAATTATCACTTATTTAAATTTGATCTTTGCTGGCATTGTGAGGACCAGTTTCACAGCAACCTGGTCTCTAACGGTACTAGTGAAGAAAGTAATAGAATCCTTTAATTAAAATGTAATCAGACCTTGGGATTGTACCTCATTTCTGATACCCTCTTCAGCTTTTCACGTGTTGATTGTTGTGTCTTACTGACAAGTTAATGAACCATATGACATAGCCTTTGTTTGTTTGTTTGTTTTTCTTTTTTTTTCCAGCATAAACTACTAATTTTTTCTTTCAGAATCTGTCAGCACAAAACTAAGAGACCACTGTGAGATTTGTCAGCAAATCATGCATTTTGTTTTCTTTCTGTCCACATTTTTGTGCATTACAATAATATCCTGTTTACATCCTGTCATGTAGCTGTATGTAGTATGTACTACTGAGCTGATAATAAATCTTGTGTTCTCAAGAGACATATGGAAATACTTACTTTTGTCCACTGAAGTGTTTCTGCGAGTGCCTCTCTGTATCTCAACTCATATTCTGTAGGAGTTGTGGGCAAGTTCCATTTTATTACCAATTGCTTTGTGATCTGATGAGCATTTATATTAGATGGAGTCAAACATTTCCCTAAAATGAGGAACGGATATAATCAATATAAGAGAAACAGGAAAGCTTTGGACATTATGTGTCAATTGGATGTGTTTTACCAAAAATTGAAGACTTTGCTGAGAATACTGAACACTATGAAACTTCAAAAAACCGGAAATAAGTGCTAACTAGATCTTTATAGGATCAACAAATAGGGTTGTTCCTCTTTTGTCTGTGCAATTCTTTTTTGAATGCTTTTTCTGATATCAGGAAGATACTTTTTCTAAACATGTGCTGAGTGAGTCTGAAAGGTAAAATGTCAAGAGTACCAATTTCAGCAGCTGTATTTAGCTATATGATTGTTAATGCAAATACAGTTTTCCCTTCATGTCCCAAGGAGTCATAGTGATAACATGGGTTTTAGTGATACTGCCTTTCAGCAATGATAAGTGCTTTTGAAACACAGTTACTCTGGGAAGGTGAGGATTTCAGAAGGTCTTGAAGTTAACTCAGTGATTGGATGCTGTAGAGAATCTGTGAATAGGCATCTGAGGTGCATAGTTCATACGAATTATTTTTTTTACATGCCCACTGTAGGACTGCGTAATAGGCAACTGGCCTTAGGAAATAGTTGAAATTTGAAAAATTTTCTCAAAATGTTAATTGTCTGTTTAAAAAATTCCTTGAATGTATGCTACTATGTAAGCCTGCCCTCGTAATCCTATAAAGACATTACAAAAACCATCAGAGACTGAGGAAGCTGATGAAGTATGGTACACATATATGACTACATAGTATTTTTGGGTATCAGTATTTTATAGTCTGGCAGATGATTTAAAGTCCTGTTCCCATTTTATGGAATTTTGCTATGGACTTCAATAAAGATTTCATCCAAGGATGCCAAACTGCATCATGCTGAATCAGTGAAAAAGGTAAGCGCATAGCAGGAGTTAACATTTTGAAAATAATTTTGAAGAAAATGCTACCACTGCTTCAGCAGGACACTGCAGTGACACAAATCATGAAGATATAATACCTGCTTTTCTTGGTGTAACTGAGATGTTCTTTCCTTTCACACAGCTGGCATGGGCATAGTTCACTGCTATCCAAATAGATGCAGAACGGTTCATGAAGAGATTTTTTCGTTCTATTGTGATGGAAGGTGATGATGTATTTCTTCTAAAAAGTTTTGTGATTCTCTCCCTTCAGAGAAGAGGAATAAGAATGAAAGCCAAAGTTTTTTACTGGTTTATCATACACTTTTTTTCCCCCAAAAGTATCATCATAACAATGCATTGCTTTCCAGGTACTCATAAACAAAGTTATCATTTTGAAAACATTAAGGTGAGGATAGAGCAGCTTGAAACAGCAAGTATAGTTTCAGTATCCTAGCAATTCTAGCTGGCTTAAACTTGCAAATCCCTGTTATGTCTTTGAGAACTGCTACAACCTTTACATTTATAAGGCACAGAGTGATGAAAGATCAAATCCGTATCATTTTTTTAATGATTAAAATGGGACATAAACGGCTTTTAGAAGTTAATATTAGATTAGAAATTACTTACATAAAATGTACTTGCCAGATACCATAGAACATAAATTCCTTTTGAACAGCAAAATTTCCAATTTACCAAGACTCAATTATGAAAAAAGTATGAAAAATGTCTGGTTTTATGAATTGTAGTCCTGTCTTATCAATTAAGGACTGATGCTTTGCAGAAACAAGACACTGATGTTTAAATATGACATTGACATTTAAAGGATCGCTCATTCCTCAGCTCTATAGATTTCCCTCAAGTAAACCTACATATGAATATAGTACAGAAAGTCCAAGAAGTTTCACTGTTTTCTTCCATAGTTGGAGGTTGCTGGTGTCTGATGCTTTTGTGTTTTTGCAGATGTAACTTTTTTCCAGGAAGGGAATTCTTCTTGACAGTTACTGAAATTTGGGCATCTAATTTCTCAGTTTTCATTTTGTATCCCATGCACCTGCAAGTACGGCAGTATTTACACAGGAGGTGCATAAGCAGGTACTCCTCCAATCCTCTCTTACCTTCAAGAACACTCAAGAAAAATACTAAAACAAGAAAATCAGTCTCCCTGTGACTTTGTTTACAGGTGATTATTATGCAGGCTTAACTGTACTCCTTAGCAGCAGAAAATATCACCAGTTTTGTTCAAGTTAGTCTTCAAACCCTCTTCACCTTCAAGAGTATAGTGCAAAAATTGAAGTTGTTGCAGTAAAAGTAAGTTAACAGGGCAGGTCTACCATCTACAGAGTATATTAGCAAGACACAATGTGCCTCCAACTTAAGTGACTATTCAATAAAGCTTTTATATTGAAATGATTTTCATAATTACTATATGCTTCAGATTAGAAACAGACTCTGTGTGACTTGATTTTCAACCATAGGTTCATAGGTTCATAAGGCTGGAAAGGACCTACAAGATCATTTAGTCCAACCATCCTCCTATCACTATCCCTACCCAACTACTAAATCAAATCCCTTAGCACCTCATCTAAATGCTTCTTGGACAGAAACCAAGCCAACAGCTGGCCAAGTCTTCATTATAAATTTTAAAAAATACAGTGGCCATAATGTGTACTGACTGTCCAGAGATACTTGGAGCAATTTAGGGTATTTACTTTGCTAAAGCCCAAGCCATTTAATGCAGACAGGAGTCCACAATTCACCGAGTCTCAAAAATAGCCAAGGTTGGACTGGAGATATTGAAATCAAATCATTCAATACTGCTTCTCAAAGCAGTTAACAGCAGGGAGAAATACAAGTGCAGGGAGAAAAACAAGTGCAAGTGCAAGAGACAGTCAATGTACACTGTACCATAATTCTCTTCTAAGAGGCAACCTTCTGGAAGCTACCTGAGGTTTTAAACTTTTCCTGTGAACAGTAGTGAAAGCTTAAGTTCTGCAAAATGTTCTTCACATAAGTAGTTGCTGCAGAAATACGGCCCTAAGTGGAGTAGGATTTGGGAGTATGTGTGCATGTAAAGAATGTATAAAGAAAAGCAGGATTTAGGGAAGTAAGATTTAACTTTTCCTAGTTGCTTTCTCACCACTCAGTTTTCCTTTAGGAAAAGGCCTTCAGTGGAAAACTGCTCCTGTTCTGCTTGGACTTCCCTCCAGATCCTCCTCTGTCATTTGCTCTCTGATACATACAGAACAGATTTTTCTAGGCTAAAGCTGTTCTAATTCAACATTCTAAAAAAAAAGGGATTAGCATATTAATTTCATACCTCCATATTTCAAGTATTAAATGTAACGATCATGATAGAATATTTAATAATGGAACAAAACTCCTGGAAGCTTCCCTTGTCTTTTGCTTCAGACTAGTTGTGAATCAGCCATTAATATTACAAAATATGATTTTGAATACTTGGTTTGAACATCTCTGTGGGAGTGTTATTCCTTAATCCTTTTCTTCCTGACAATTAAATCATAAAGTGCAAAGTAAAGGAAAAATTTCAATGCTAAACTAATGTTACTTCCAGATGGAGTAATGTCATCTTCTAGGCAAGGAGAAAAAAAAACAAAAAACTTTCAAATGCTTTTTTTTTTCCTACTGAAATAATAAAAATGGAGAAGAAAGTTTTTCTCTTGTTTTCCTCCTAGGATGAAGCCCAGGAGGCTGAGGTTCTGACTCTAGCTTGGGGAAACTTATCTCTCTATTGCTTCCCTTCCTTTCCTACCACTTCTTTCCCTCTTTTACTGCCTCTTCTTTTCGTAACATCAACTCTGCAGCTTACCAATAATACACTTTGATTTTGACTGGACATACAAAGAGCAACTACATTACAGATACTCTTGATGACAGCGTCCCAGAGGAAGGAGAGCAGTTTCACAAGTCCTTCTCCCCTTCCAAGAAATAAGGGCTCCTGGAAAATCCAGGAGGCAAGACAACAAATTCAGTGTGGTTTGGTATCTATTGAAAATTGCCATCTGCTTCTTCAGTCAGTAGGGAAATAGCCACAGTGGCCAGGAGAATAATCACAGCCTTGATGCTGCCACTGTGCTGCTCTGCAGTGTGCAGAAGATCTCCCTGGGGAATTTCCCAGCGCAGAGGCATTTCCTTACTGCAGCTCTTCTTTAATGCAAAGAGCACTGAGCTCTGTGGTAAAATAATCAGCAATGAGTATCAAAATTTGCCAGCAGTATACAGTATCATAACCTGTGTACCCCATGACATGGTCTCGTGGCAAAAATTGTGTTTCTGATGTCAGCTCTCTGTTTCTAGACATGCCTTTAATCTCACGGCAAATCCCAAATTCGAAGATATAAAGTGAGGAAAATCCCTTTTGTAATGAAGATACTGAGGCAGCAACATACTTCAACTTTTTGTAACAGCCCTGTGGGCAGATGATGATTTAATCTGCGCATCTGCATTTTACCTGAGTTCTTTGCTTTAGCTCACTAAAAAAAACGGAGTGACTAAAGATAGACATATTTTGTAATTAACCTCTACAATTTAATTTCACATATCTAACTCACTAATTTGGAACTGCAGTAAGATACTTCAAAACCTGTTTTATTTTTTCATAGATTATCTTATCTGGTTTAACATTATAATAATGCATAATAAAAATCAAGCTTTTAAACTTAGAATGTGTTAGTGTTGAATATTTGCTGCAACTCAATAGAAAAAATAAAAGTAATTAACTAATATGGTCTTCGGAAATAGTTTCTAACAGAGATTTTTGATGCATGGAAGATTACTAATGACTACTAGCAAATTGCAGAAAGAAGAAATCATTGCTTAGATAGAACATTATTTACTGGGTGGAGGAAGGGTCATTGTAATATCATTTCCATGTTCTCAGTGGATAGTGAAGATGATTACTGGTTGGAAGAGCTAGTGTCATTTATCTGAAATACGGTTACTAAATTACATGGTTGTTCTGTTATCTTTTCTTTAAAACTAGGAGGGAAGGTGGAGATTTCAGCTTGTTCAGAATTTAATGAATCTGTGGAAGAGATGAGTAAGTACAGTTGCTACAACTGAAATCCTCTCAATCCAATCCTGAGTAGCTTTACTGGGTACTCCTCATGAAATCAGAAAATGGTACATCACTCTTCCTCAGATTAGACAAATGGTTGTTGACTCTATGCACCTATGTCAAGCTTTTCTGTAAATCTGTTCAAGCACAGGTTCTATCTCTTTCTGCACTGATTATAAAGCTAACATAAGTGTCTGGTTAGTACCATGTGCGCTTGCCAACATCAGTCTCCCTGCAGTTTGAAACATGCAGCTCTTACAAAGTCATTAAGAATTGATGAGATGTGATGAAAAGGCTTGATCAGTATTGTGTAACAACCTACAATGTGATTGAATACGTATCCAAAAAATTTAGGCAGGTAGGAATCATTAGACAACAATGATAATTATTCATTTTCTGAGGCGACTTTTAGACTTACCATTTTAAGAATAAGGTGTAGTTAATACTATTTGGAGCACTGGGTGCTGGCAGCCAGGTACAGGTTAGATCCTCACTTAGTTCTTTGTAACATGCCAATTCATTGTCCCAATCTGCAAGATGAAATATATGGACTGGAGAAGATCCATCACCAACATTTGCCACCACTACTATTTGCCATCAGTAGGGGCACAATGACCAGGAGAATCAAAAGAATCAAAAATATAAAACAAGCTATACTTTTTGTAAAATGGAATAAGTAGCTCTTGTATGAACCTTATACCATGTCTGTTCTCAAAGCAAGCAGCTCGCTAACATTTAAACAAGGGACAGAAACATTTATATAATTTAAATATGATCAGTCATGTTTCCGAGTAAAACAGAGTTTTCTTATGTGACTGTAGAAAAAGGATCATTCTACCTATGCTTTATGTTTCTTTAAGAGCTATTCTGTACTGAACAATGTAGTGTGGAAACACTTGCTTTCCTCCAGCTTCAGAGTTGTGACACCTTTGAGCAGCATTTATCTCCCACCGTTTTACTTCCTGCTTGCCTAGGCACTTGTTTTTCTGCAAGTCTGATAGGTGTACTTTCATACTATGGGAAGCACTACTGCATTCCTTGCACAAAATAATTTAACGAATGCAAGGAAGCATTTTTATCTTTTTTATCTTTTGATCGTCTGTTTGAGTAACTTTGAAGAAAGCTCTTGCAAGGTAATTTCCCTATAGCATATGACAAAGCTACTGTGAAAGCTCTACCCTAGCATACCTTCAGTTTTTGCCTCCCAGCTCTCTTTTCTGTGGTTTTGCACCTTCCACCCCTGTAAGACAGTGTCTGTTGTGCCCTCAGTGTGTCTGCTAATGTGACAGACTGAGAAAAGGAACTGTGTGGCACCACTCAGCTGTTTGCTGGAACATGTTTGAGACAGTGCCTTCTGGGAGGTTGCTCCAGATCCTCAGAGTAAACTATGTGGTCGGGGAGTTACTGTAGCTTGAGAACCTTACAGAATAGGGAGCATCTGTCTTGTACTGGGGAAAATCCTGTTTGCTGTCACTGGGTGTGGCAACAGCTTTGTCAGTAGCAACTTACTGCCTGTTAAACACAACTTGTATATATTTTGGAAAGTACAGTCCAGAACTGAGGGTTTCACAGACCTCACACATATCTTAGAAATTAATTAAATGCAAAAATTTATTTCTTAATTAATTAAGTGTGAAGAAAAAAAGAAAAGAAAGGGCTTGCATTTTGATGATCAACACCAAGGGCAAATGTGATATTTCTATAGTTTCCAACCTGAAAGAATTACTGGGGAGTTTCTTGCAAATCATGATACCATTGTAGCATAGAACAGTTTTCCAACAATATAATGGATTGACCAGACTCCAGAATTAGTCCAAGATCATCAATCATCTCTTTGTGGAGTTCAGAATAATAGCTGGAGAACCACAATCTGCTGTATGATACCAGATTCATTACAAAGCAGGAGTGTGAATTTTTACACAGAATAACCCGTGCTTAATTTCTGGTAAAAAGGGATTTTTTTTTTTTTGCAGTTGAGCATATGTGTGGTTCAGCCAAGGTGAAAGTTAAACACTGACGACATTCTTAAAGGATCCATTAGTCTGTAGTGGTTAAGCATACATTAATATTACAGAAATATCTTATCAGAAACTGTAGTCATAAAATCTGTCTGTCTCCCTTTTGCTCTGTGTTTTACTGTCTGAAGTACTAGTTCAGAAGAATCAGCCAAAGTATCACCCACATTTTTCAAAAAAAGGTGCAGAAATAAAAGGCAGGTGTTTCTTTTTTTTTTTTCCTTTTTTTTCTTTCCTTCTTTTTTTTTCAATTTTTTATTTTTTTATTTTCAGAAAAGTAGGTTAGGCTCTAAAAGTGCATGGATACTTAATGTAACTAATTTGTTTCTTTCTTCATAATGAATATGACCTTGTTTTTTCTTGTATGTAGTAGGTTTACTAAGCTGCCAATAAATTTATCAATATTAAACAGGAAATGTTTGATATTCAATAAGTAAGTATGTGTCTCTAGAATTAGTATTACAGATTCATCCCAGTTATATAATAAAAGATCAGTCCTCCTCTTTTCCATATTCAGAGTGCGTTCTTCAGATTAACATTACTTGCAAGCTATCCTTATTACGTTGCTTCATTGTTCAGATTTCAGTTATATATTTAAATTAATAGCAGATTTAGATGAGAAAGTATGTGTGTATAGCTCTGACCTAAGATCGCCATCCTGCAACACCTTTTTTCTCTCTTATCAAGAGAAATGTACATTTCCAATGCAAATTTGATGCATTAGCTTATAAGCATGTATGGCTTCCTTTTTGGAAGGTGGACATCAGGTCTTGCTTGTTTCTACAGCAGCATGGAATTCTTTGCTTTCTAGTACAACCACCAAACCAAATCTTCCTCACCTCCATCATGTACAAGCTCTCTAAGAACTGGGAAAAGGAGCAATTGCTCTTATATTCTCCTCTTCTTTTACTCTGAATTGTGCCTTTCACTGGCTTGGTAATTTTTATTTTCTTTTAAAGAAAAACCTGGAAAAAAAAGGCTTTTTGGAACAGCTCTAAATCTTTATGTCAATATGTTTGTAATATGCTATTCTTGAAACCATGTGTAATAATAGTTCTGGAGAGGTTGTTGAGGATGAAATCTGATAGAAATCTTTTCACACTTCTACAGAATTTCTGTTAACTTCTCACCCAGATAATTTCTATTAAGTGACATCCAAGCTATGACCACAGATGTAGATCTATCTCTGCTTAAAGAAAAGTAAGGGCTTGTGTTGTTCTTCATGCTCTTGATCTTACCAGAAAAAAATGTTTTCCTCTATGAGAGAGTTTAGCAATAGTCAAGGCAGAATAGAAGCAAAGTAGTTTTTATGTGCAGAATGTCTAATAGCATACCTCACAACAGCCCTAATCAAGTATACTCAAGTATACTCAAGTCCTAAATACCTTGTTACCTTGTTTTCACTTGTCCTAAAATTGTTAGACTTAGTATACATATGCACATTCAGTTTTATCCTATTCATTTTTGGTTTTACTGTACTGCTTTCCCTGAAAGAAGATATGAATTGTTAGGTCCTCTGCTCCTTGGAGTGGTTTTAGGCGTGTACCAAGATAGTACTCAGAGGTGTACAAAGAGAAAACTTCCCCTTTACCAAAGATAACACAATTTATTATCCTTTTTTAAACAAAGGAACAGGCAGGTAGACAGAAGAGGCAAAGTTTTTCCACTCCAGAATTGTTTTTGTTTTCATTTGTCTGGTATTCTCAGTAGCGTTTTAGAATTTAGTCCAATGGGATAATAGCAAAGCTGAGAAAATAATGCATGGCTAGTTTCAGAAAAATACAGTCTTCTTATGATTTCTCATCCAGTACTATGTACTAAAAAACGTATCTTCCCTGCTGTTGCTCTCAGCAAGTAGGATTATTTCTGTCTACAATAAATTCAGCATAATCACCTCTATGGATACATATTTGAATGACCCATTTTGCCCTTGACAGTAATATATTAATTAAATCTGAACCGTAAAATTTTGTTAATATAAATATTACAGATTTTATTGTCTTTTGAGGAGGCCACTAGGAGGCCCCCAGGAACTAGAAACAGAGATAGACCCTGTGCCTTCAGCCCCACAGTAGGGAGCTAGGTCTTGGGAAAGGCTCAGAAATTCACAGCTTCTACATTCTGAATTTCAACCAAATAGTCCTATGCTGTATTTCAAATGCAAATAACTTCAGCTGGTAGATTTCCATCAGCAAAGATCTTCATATTTGTCATTAAGTAGTTAACATGTGAGAAAAGTTTACGCACCTGGAAGCTGCTTGCAAAATGGAAAGTCCCAGCTTAAACAGTTGCAGAAATCTAGGGAGTAAAAAATGCATTTAACAAGACAAGTGTAAAATAAATAGGAAAACATGTTACTTATTGTAGTTTCTCCTACACAGAGTCTTTAATCCAGTAATGACTTAATTAAGTCATACATTCTTGTCTTTGAGTAATCTTAAGAATTTTTACTATGTTTAAGCAGTAGTAAGTCATGCATCAAATGAAAACTCACCTGCTGCAAATAAAATGATAGCTGCAAGCAGAGAGTTCATCTTCTCTGAAAAGAAGCATAATGATTACCATCAACATTGCACTGTCTATAGTCTATTCTTTACACTTCCTTTTCTAACTTCCTTTTCAGTCCACCAGCTATAATTGCATTGGTTGAATTTAAACAGCTTGCTTGTTAATGTGATGTACTTTCAAGCTTCAGTTTATTAAATATATTTACAAAATCTTCATGTCACATTTATGAAAAGTAGAAACTTTCACCCTCGCTGTTTGCAAAAAGTCACAACAAGATTCTTTAAGGTGTATAAGATATCAGCAGTGCAAACTTAAATAGGTGATTTAAGCATCTTCAAAAGTCTAGGCTAAATGTCAATGTGAATTAAAGATACTGGCATCAAAAGTAAGGCAAAGTTTGTCACTTACTCTAACATGAATGTTTGGATGCTGTAGAAACAGTTGTTGCAGCAGACCCTGCCTATCTTCTCCTTCTGTCTTCTTTTCCCACTCAAAGTAACATCAGCACTGCAAAGATGCTGTATCTTCATAGCTGGTAGCAACACTGGGAACTGTACTGTAGATAAAAATCACACGTCAGCTGAGACTATAGGCTCCATGTCTATGAAGTCTGATCACAGAACATTTTAAATAACTCTGGGCACAGAAGCCATCAGAACCACCATAACAGTTGCGCTAATGCAGTAAAGGGAAATTTTCAGAAAATTTCAGTACTCTAGGGAAATTTCCCTTCTGTATTTAGACAGCTGCAAGCAAAGACTGGATTCAGACCTTCCTGGTGATAGGCAAATTTTTAAATTATCTTGGCAAACGTAATCTATTTCATGTTGAGTATTAAATAGCAGTATATATATACGTGTGTGTATATATATGTGTATATGTGTGTATATACATATATCTGTTTAAAATGAATCATTTGTTTAAAAAGTAAGGTATGGGCATGGTTCTGAGCCTGCTGTACATTGGTGGCGTGTGACTAATTGCACCAGTAATATCTTATCAGATTTTCTGAAGGGCACGTTCATGAAATACAAACGAATATTCAGTAGTACTGGGTGTTACAGGGAGTTTCCTAGTAATGAGATTGTATGGGCTTGAGAGCAAGTTCCAAAATGATGAAGGGAGGTAGGCAGACATTGTGCATGCAAAGCTAAAATCCCTCTTACCTGAGAAATCCAAATAATTGCCTTGACAGCACTTCTCAAAAGAACAGGAAGAGGATAGTGGTAATTTATGAGCACTTAAGGAAAAACTGACAAAGAGGTAACACAAGTCATAGATGAGAGAGATTTTGAGAGTGGGTTGCGGAGTTCCAGCCTCAAAGTAAAATGTAAGTGCCCAGGTGGCCAAGAAGGCCAACGGCACCCTGGTGTGTATCAGAAATACGGTTGCCAGCAGGAGGAGGGAAATAATTATCCCCTGTACTCAGCAGTGGTGAGGCCACTCCTCAAGTACTGTGATCAGTTTTGGGTACCTCACTGCAAGACGATAAATCGAGGCCCTGGAGTGTGTCCGGAGAAGGGCAACAAAGCTGGTGAAGGGTCCAGAGCACAAGTCTCATAGAGAGTTACTGATGATACTGGCTTTGTTTAGTCTGAAGAGGAGGCTCAGGAGAGACATTACTGCTCTCTGTAGTTACCTGAAAGGAGATTATTTGACCTCTTCTTCCATTTAACTGGTGATAGGACTAGAGGGAATGGCCTCAAGTTGTAGCAGGGGATGTTTAATTTGGATATTAGGAAAAAGTTCCTTCTTCAGGTGCTGGAAATGTGCTGCCCAGGGAAATGGTTAAATCTCTGTCCCTGAAGTTATTCAAGAAACACTTAGATGTGGTACTAAGGGACATGGCTTAGTGGGGAAATATTGGTGATAGGTGGACAGTTGGACCAGATGATCTTGGAGGTTTTTTCCAACCTTGGTGATTCTATGATTCTAACTACATACATCAGAACAATCACATTTAAATTAGCTTTTCCCAGATAAAAAGTCAGTGCAACAGCAGGAAAATGGATTCAGCATACATACTGTAGAGAAGGAAACTCAATAAGGCAAGACCATGTGATGATTTCTGGACCTCCAGGTCTCAGTATGAATGTTACATCCATTTAAAGAAAAAAAAAATCAACTGTAAGAAACAAAGGACAAGATCTTATCAGAGTTTGTCATAGGAGTAAGAACCTGTTTTTAATTACAGCTCAGACATACAGTTGCCATAGTAACTTCTTTAATATATAGCAGAAGCTGAACTATTATATTACTTCTGAAATACATTTTGCATAAGTCTGCTTTATCAAGTGTTCGATATTTAAGTTCTTTTTCTTGCATGGATTTGTGTCAGAATTTTATATGCCTTAATTTTTTTCTGCTATCCAGACCAGGATAAATTATACCATCTTCAGTGATAAGCTCAAAATCACAGTAATGGTTAGAAAAGACCACCATCTCTTTGCTTCTTCTGTTAATTAAATGGTTTCTCAGACTTATGCCTTACTACAGATGTGGTTAAATACTTTTCTCAATATTTTTCCTTATTTGCTTATTTATAGGTTTATAGGTTCATAAGGTTGGAAAGGACCTACAAGATCATCTAGTCCAACCATCCTCCTATCACTATCCCTACCCAACTACTAAATCAAATCCCTTAGCACCTCATCTAAACGCTTCTTGAACAGGTTAAATCTTAAATACCGCATTAAAAGACAATGCAGGCTACTGACCTCCTCAATATAAGATATATCCTCCTCAGCTTAAGATATATATACCTTAAGCTCTTCCATTTAGCCTGAACTGCATTATATAAATTAAAAGAAAAAAATAAGGAATCTTTGTGCTCTGCTCAACTTCACCTGTTAGCTGTTACACATCACAGGAAAAAGAAGTTCCAAAGATTCACAAGCACAGTGACAAATATCTTGCCAGCCCCTTTGTCCTGCCTTATACCTGTGGAGTACATCAAGGGGAGAATGAGGCAGGCCTTTGAGCTTCAGAGTACATTTTTCAATCAGGCCTTTTGTCCCTGGATGATAAGGAAACAGAAGGGATCTCACAGGTCTAAATACATTCTGAGGCACTTTGGGTTATGTGGAACAGCCAAGTTCATTAAAGCACATGCAGAGTCTGGTAAGCATCTGAAGCAGAATGTAGACTGCAAGTACCAACAAAGGAATATCTCACTTGTATTTCAAGTCTTACCTTTTCTGAAGTGCAGGCATTTGAGGTCTTCATTTTCTTCTGGTTGAATGCTGTCAATTAGCTTTCTGTTTATCTGATGAAAAACAAAAACAAATACAAATACAAAAACGGTTTATGTTGACTACAGTTGGTCTGTTTTGTACATATTGCAACAAATTCAATATAATAGAAAATTCAAACTTGATTTTTTCCTATTAGTACTACTAGCTGGAGTCCTATATCCTTCTCTGCACCTAGAAGAGAGCTACACTCACAAATTGTTGTCACAAGTTATTATATAACTCTGCTTCCAATACGCAGCTATGCAATTCTGCAAAAGATTTGACAGATCGACAGATGGGGGAATTGGCTGAGGAGATGACTGTTGCTTGGGTACTGACTGGGCATCAGTTGGCTACTGGTGAGCAATTGTGCTGTGTATCATTTGCTATGCTTCTGTTATTGCTTTGCTTGTTTTGTTTTGTTCTTTTATTTTGTTTGGTGATATTAAAATAATTTATAAAATGTTTTTTGCTATTTTTTGTACAGAACAGAAAGCCAAGATGGGGCTAAATTTTTCAGACTGAGAGAATAATATCGTGGTTTTAGTTATTCCCCATATCAGTGATTGAAACGATTACTCAGAAGGTGCAACTTGGTTGAACTTATTTTGACTACATGAGGGCTTTTAATATGGAACTAACTACCATGCTTTAGAACATCCTGGCATGGACTATTTTGAATCCCGCCATCTAGATTATTCTGCTTTATATCATTGATAATTCAGAAAAATCAATTTAGCAAGGACTGTGTGTCTGGTTAGTCACATCTCATTAGAGCATCTTAAACATAAATACTGAGCATCAGACTGTGGCCCCTTGTGAATGAAATAGTTCTGACCATAAGATTTGTAAACTTGTGGAATTCTCAGCTTTCTTTCAATGCAGTGTGAATTCTGACAATCCGTCTTATCTTCCAGCTTAGTTTTGCTGCCATAAACACAGGAGTACTAGGGGGGTTGTAACTCCCTGAATTTAATGCCCTGCTACAATTGGTAACCATTTTTTGCAATCTCTGTCATGAACTGAAATCATTCCATCTTAGAAATTGTTGGGTATTTTTGGTCCTCGCCACTCATAACAGAGGCCATTCCTAAATTTAGAAATCCCTGGTGAGATTTCCTTCTAGCTTCTAACCTTATGTTTATTCCTGGATGAATTGTATTTCTACATTTTTCCACCAACGTCACTCTAAATATTTTCTTTCCTCCCCCATACTATCAGCCTGTATTTTCCTATGTTCAACAAGTCATTCTTTCCAAAACTATTATGTGAAAAATACTTCATTTTCCTGATTATCTCATTAGCTTGTCTCTGTGTATTCTGATTCTCTGATATTTTTCTGCTTATGAAATGGCTCTAAAGAAAAAAGCTCTCTTAGGCTGGTCCTGGTCTTGTCCCTATTTTATCTCCCTTTTGCCAGGGAAGTTATTGCAGTGAAGCCTCTTCCTGCTGATTGCAGGGGTCCAAGTTTTCATTTCTAAGTTGATGAGGTGTGGATAAGCAATTGGTTGCAGAGTGTGACAAGTTCTCAGAATATTCAGACATCCCTGTACAGCTAAGAGGCTTTGCTGAATGCTGGAGAGTGTATGGTACACCTTAACAAAAGTGCAGACATGGCTATGATGTGTAGCCAATGCATATACAAATCATAGAATCATAGAGTCATAAAAACATAGAATCTTAAAAGCACAGAATGATAGAGTTATAAAATGGCTTGAGTCAGAAGATCATCCAGTTCCAACCCACTGCCATGTACAGGGTTGCTACCCACCAGCTCAGGCTGCCCAGTGTCCCATCCAACCTGGTTTTAAGTGCCTCCAGTTAGGCATCCATAGCTTCTATGGGCTGACTGTGTTGGGGCCTCACTGCCCTCTGAAAGTAGGTCTGTTTTGGTTTAAAAAAAATAATAAGCATAATGATACGAATCTAACGATGTCTTTGATAAAAAAGCAAAGCTACCTATTTTCTTTTTTCCTTACAGTACAGTATTAACAAACAGCCCTCTGCACACTCCTTCATTTTGAAGAATGCAGAACCTGCTTAGCTCTCTCCAGCTAGAGAAGTTTACTTTTCTGCAGAGGGCTACAGAAATGGCAGACGGTTTAGAGGGGAAGACATGAAGAGCAACCGAGGTCCTTGGGTGTGCTGAGCACGGAGCAGAGCAGCTGAGGGGAGGCCTGATGGCGGCTGCAGCTCTCCCAGGGAGCGGAGGGCAGCGCTGAGCTCTGCTCTGTGTGACAGCGACAGGGCCCGAGGGAACGGCATGGAGCTGTGCCAGGGGAGGGCAGCTGGGGGCTGGGGACAGGGTCTGCACCACAGGGCGATCCGGTCTTGGTACAGGGTCCCCAAGGCTATGGTTACAGCACTGAGAGCTGGACTTCAAGGAGCATTTGTACAGTGCTTTCAGACATAGGGTCCGAACTTTGGGCGGTACTGCCTGAAGCCAGGGGGTGGACTCAGTACTCCCTATGGGTCTACTGGGATATTCTATGATTCTAGGAAAATTTTCAAAGTAAAAATGACTGCATGAAGTGGTGGAACTCTGCATAAATATCATAATTGCAAGCTCCTTTTTTTTTTTTTTCTTTTTTTTTTTTTTATAAGTATAGGGGAAATTTGTGGAAAACAGGAGTCTTACTAAGACAGAAATGAAATGCCAAAGAGTAAACTTGAACTGTAGAGGACATAAGGAACCTTGAAATGGAGGAAGTTTGGATCTCATCTATTTATCTAATACATTTTTAGTGCTCTGTTTTCTCTTCAAAAACAGGTTCTTAGTAAAAAGCAGTGTATAGTAAATGTGTAGTCTCCACTGCTCAGCTGGATATGAGAAATGTGTAAAAACAGACATCTGAGGTAACAGAAGGTGTCACTGCAAGACAAGGAGGAACTGCAGTCCACTGAAAATGCTTCCTTACAGTTTGTTAGTTACAAAACTGGACTCAGTAGTCCAGCAAGGCAAGAGCTAGGAGGTTAGTTGGTGTGCTTGTGGTTCTCTTGTTAAGAGTCTTTCAGTTCCTTATGAGTGCTCAGAGGAAAGCAGATATACAAGAATATCTGGATAATATATATGTTTTCCTGTAAATAAATGCAAGAATGGATACACACTTATATATATACAAACTGAAAAGAGATTCCACTCTGCGTTAACACAGCTTGCAGTGGTACAGGGCAATTGGCAGTCATACTGAAGATACAGTTGTTTGAGGGTTTTGCTTTCGTTGTGTGGTTATAAGAGGATGTGAAGGAAATTTGATATCTCTTTATACCACCCTGTTTTTCACAGAGGAAGGGGCTTGTCTGATAGCTGGGGAATCCAGTTTCTGACAAAGAGAGTGTCTAATCATCTCATCCTCGTGGTGCCCTGCCTCATCTAGCACTGGAGCTTATCCTCTGATGGGAGTAAAACAAACTGAAAGCATGGAAGATGTGATGGTTTTCAGAAGCAATGTTTCTTTGCTTCTGAAAGAGGGAAGCTATGTCCTGTCTTGTTTGACCCCACTTGCTATAAGCATCACCTCAGCCTTAAGAGAGGTTGGAGAACTAACTCCATGTTTGGTCATTAATCCAGCTTTCTAGAAGTGAAACAAAGTGAAGAAGTTCTCTCTTACAGGAGGAAGCAGCACTGCAACAGAGAACAACATTTTTTTCTATGACTACGTGTCTCTGAGACATAGCTGGAAAAAAAACAACAACCCTGAGTTTCTAATGTGTTTTCCATTTTGTAATGATTTAGAAGAAGAATTATAAAGAAATGTAACATTTCACTTTTCTTTCTTTCCAATATTCATTACGAGGGAATTTGATCTTGGAAGACACTGCTGTGTTCATGTATTTTCAGTGATTATGGAAGTAACCCTCCATATGATGTTTAATGACTACTCAGAGCTTTGCAAGATACAAAAGACATTTTGTAACATAAAAGGATTTTGACATAAACATTTTATTGTGTATCTCAATAAAGAAGGTCTGGATTTCTTTAATTTTATTATACTACACTGCAAGTGGCATCAAAGAAGCTTAGTGCAAGAAGCATTGACAACTCAAGAATTTTATGAGATGGACTAGTCTTCAACAATTTTTCTTATTAATCAGTAACATGGACAGTTAGTGAATTGAAAAATCTGACATATCTAACATTTCATATTGGCTCTTGATGACTCTGTTCACTGTTTTCCTCAGTTCCTCCTGATCTTTCTTGAGTACCTAGAATTTTCCACTGAGAAGGCAACTATTGGTTTTCAAACTAAGCGTTATTCAAATAATGTCCACAGTCCTGCATAAGGCATGATGAATTAAATGGAATATCATCAGCTGGGTCCAAGCCATGCTGCAAGAACCACACATGCTAGTTGTAGCATAAGGCTACTACTCTCAAGCCAAAGCTGGAATCAGCATGTCTCTCTGAGTACTTCTGCAGTGATCTCCACTTGTGCAGATAGCAAAAGAACCTGTCCCTCTGTCTCCCCCTTCTTAAATTTTCCATTTAAAACATGAATGTAAGTTATGTGAAGATCTCTTAAACATGTTGATGTTTCACTGTGACATAAATCCAGTAAAATATTTTTGCTTAACTGAGTTTCTGAATCATGAAGAGTACAAAAAAAAAAAAAAAACAACAAAAAAAAACATATACATCACAGATGTGAAACTTTGATAAGTTTCTGAGTAGTGTTGTGTGGGCTTTGTACATCTTTATATAATCATGTTCTCACTCATGGTACTGGATAAGTTTTGCACAAGAAAAGATGCAGTTCATGGAGGGAAAAATCCAAGAAAGTTCACATTTATTTACGTTACTTTATTACAACATACATAAGAGAATTTTTTTTAATCAAAAGTAATTTAAAAAGTGAAAATTATAGTGCAGACTAGAAGCAATTAAATTGTATCCTCTGCTTGTTTATCTGCTCACCTCAAGGAAGTTTATCTTCAGAGATCAAAAGACAGAAGTCAGACTCAGAAATATGTTCTCCCATGTCACATTACATGCTTTAAATAGCAAAACTTACAGCTTATGCTTGTTTTGAAATACTTTTTTAGGGTCTCCATGGAGACAGTGTTGTCCTTGCAAAAGTGGTTTTACAGGGTTCAAGAGCAGAAATTCACAACAGCTTCAAACTTTCAAATTGTACCAAGAAACTTTTATTTTTTAAATTAAAACAATGTGACAAAATCTGCTGGGCCATTTCTAGATTACTGACAAAACAGAACACTGTTGTTTGAAAGTACCTTTTCAGAGTTCTGAACAATGAAAGTGTGTGGTTTTAACTAACGCTTATAAATACCAGTATTTCCCACTGTAGTGAGAATCAGAGGTGTTGAGAATTAACAGGTTAGATTTAACACCATGTGCTGATGAGAAATTATCTTCAAAAGTCTTGTTTGTGTAACCCCTACACTCCCATAATGCTATCAGTTATGGACAGGCTAAATAGGTTAAACTTCTTGAGGATAGGGTTTTTTGTTTTTGTTTTTTTTAATAGGAAAAAAGAGCAATTAAGATTCTTCTGTGACAACTATTTGAAAATCATTTCTTGAAACAAAATAAAATAAGATCTCCAGTACAGCGGAGTTTTATTGTCCTGGTATTCTAAAAGGCAATAGTCAAGAATCAGAGACAAGCATGATCTGGAGCAGAGCGGTCCATAGGAAATCCAGCAGGGTGCCCTCTCATCACCACTCAAATACTGTCTGTTTATGAGCTTCTGTCCTTCTTTGAACCCTTCTAAAGGAAGGTTCATCAAGGCTGGTGTCATTTTGCAAAATGTCATTAACATTTAATATTTTTTCAGAGAAAAACTGCTGTCAAAATTTCTTCCTTGTCCATTTCTTTGTCTAGGTCTACTCATGGTACATTTTGCATAACAGTAATGAAATAAGCTAAAAAATTGAACTGCTCATAAAAGTGCTAGTGAATTAGCTGATTTCCCAGACACATCAGTATCAAACTGTTAATAACAGCAAAAATGTAAAATCACTATGGCTTTAAAATATCTAACAAACCTGAGCTGGTCATACAGAAAACACAGGTTTTTTTTTAATTTGACTATAACCAAGTAAAAATAGTGACCAGTCATTTTCAAATCTAGCTCCCTCAAGCCAGACCTTAGGCAGGTACATGCACCCACAATTTTAACTAGCTTCTGAAAACTAGCTCCCAAAAACCAGCTCTGTTCTACAAATTAAGGAATCAAAGGACTTCATGAGGCCCAAAGTAGAAAAAACAGGCCCAGCTCCCTGAGCCTGTAAGAATCCATCATATATAAGGCTTCAGATGTTCAAGAGTCAGTGCTTTGCTGCCACTGAGATGCTGATAGCCCAACCTGTGGGTACCTCAGGCTGTCCAGCGGCAGGAGGATGGGCATGATCGACAGCCCTTCATCGGACGCTAGGCAAAGCCTGTGGCTTTCTCCTCTGAGTCTTAATTGCAGCCTCTGTTTCGGGGTTAGGTGCTGGTACAGAGCTTGCGGCTGGCCCTTGGTCCAGCCAGGCTCTCGATCCTGCTGCCCATCCAGCTCCTGACACTTCGAGTTGGGGTGGACTTTGCACTTATTATTTCACAGTGACACCTGCTGGAAAAGACCCTTTGCTGAGGCAGGTAAAGTGAATTTATATTATGAATTAAGCATAAACTCGACACCAGTAGATTATTTCAAGTTGGGAAAAAGACATAGTAAAGCCTGTCGTAAGCTAAAAAATATCAGAAAAATATTATAAACGTTACAAGAGCCACTAGACTCCCATAAATTATTCTGTTGTGTACTCCTAAAGACACAGAGCAATTGTCAGCTGTTTTATGCTGAAAGTCCTGCCCCACACAAGTCTCATCCCAGCCTTTAGAGCAATGCATTGTTTGCCTCTCTACAACAGTTTATGAAGGCGCTGAAATCTGTTCCCAGACTTCTGGGTCTGAAATGCATATAGAGAACAATTTTTCTTCTATTCCTGTACATTATGAAGCTGTTCTCTCATTTATAGAGTATGTGGTGCTTATGGGCTGTCCTTGTGGTCTCTCTTATCGTCCCATACTATTCAGAAAGCAATGGTGGAGCAATGGCTACAAAAAGGAATTTCAGAAATTAAAACTGCTTGTACTTTTCATAAGCGAGAATAGGCCACTAGGTGTCACTAAATGCCAGTAGATCCATTGTGTTCCCAAACCTTCCCGGAACGTGCTGACACCATCAATACTCCATGCATATACACCTCGTTAATCATTGGCTTTTTGCACTGGTCAACGTGTGAGGTCGTTTCAGTTTTCATCACGATTGGAGTAATCTTGGAGAAATATCTTTGGTTTCCAAGTAGTACACATAAATACTCACCTTTCTCTTTAATTATAACAGAAAAATCTTATTTTATAGTACAGCATGGTTGAAATAACCTAGGTCAGTAGAAGCTGTTAAATCATACGCGTTTACAGTTGAGAGGAGCTGCTCCGCCCTCAGTACTAATACAACACTGCTACTGTATGTGTATTTGTGCTGTGTTTGCTCAGTGAGGCTGGCCTCAATGTAACTGTCATTCTGTGTAGATGTGTTGAAGCCTCAACCATATTTGCTCTCACAATATTTTTGTACTTGAACATTCAGCTCATAGATGAGTGTTAGGATGGAAGCTGGTGATTAAACCTCAGCCTAAGCTTTGTGCAACCCCTCTAATTTGTAGAATAAATATCATATGGACCACCTTTTTCTTCACAAAGTTCGTATCCTAGGTTTACTCATTTTTTTGGTAGGCATTGGTGTTCACAGAGAATAAGGTTAGATATGCAATGGCCAGACTGTTTTGAGAAGTGGCAGACAGGTTGAGGGTTGTGCCACCAAGCACTTCTGTACCACAGCCAGGACTGAGTCACAGGATATGTGTCCCTCTATGCCTTTACAGAAGTCTGCGCTGGAGCTATTAATGCTGAGCTCTGACTGGTGACCCAATGCTTAAGGCATAATTCCCTCAAGCTAGCAAAGACAAGGACCTACTGGATATATGTATTTCTATAGTTAACTATTTGACATTAAAACAGGGTTGGAAATGGATAATGAAAAGTAAACTGAATGCTGAATAATCATTGCTTCTACTGAAGGAGCAGTAGTTCTGTGGAACAAAAAGTTCACACTTGTGACTAGATTAGTTGTGACTGTTTCATAATGGATGCAGGGAAACTTAACAGAGAATGCCTGCTCAAGTTTTGCACTTGTCACATAGTACGAATGTCATTCAAGTTTTTCCTTTGCTACATGTAGTCTCCTTTTAATAGGTTTATGTGTATATACATTTTTATATTTATTTTACCGTTTAACCTCTCTACCTCTGAATAAAAGACATGATCACTACAGATTTTAGAATTAAAATTTTCACCAACAGGGAATGAAAGAAGAAACAAGCCTTTCATTGCTTTGACTATTTTGCCCACTTGGACTTCCCGTCCCTCAGACAAACTCTTCTCATGCACAGAGGAGTAAAATTATCTCTGGCACAGGTTTATTTTATTTTATTTTATTTTATTTTTATTTTTTTTATTTTTATTTTATTATTATTATTATTATTATTATTACTACTACTACTATTACTACTACTATTTTTAATTTTCCACATAGAAAATAATCATTACCTTTTCTTATGTACCTCACAAGAATGTTTTAAGGTTTAATACATGCATGTTTTCAGAGAGTACTGAAGATGAAAAGCAATATATGATAAACATAATTCTACTTTGATCATAAAGGGCACATTACCACTTTTCTTCATCTCTCTAGAAAGCAACAATGCCATCCACTTCTAAACATCTGCCAAATATATGTATAAAGCATAAATAAAAATAATTATAAAATAAAGAAGATAAAGAATTATAAATAAACAAATACAGAAATAATTTACTTTAAGATGACAATTGGAATCTCTCTGCCTTGGCTCTTTTGATCTCCTTGATGCTCATTAAATTGTGGATGGCAGACCCTGCTTCCATCTTTGAGAAAGAAACTGAAGTGCTGCTTAAGCACTAGCAAAAGTTTCAAGGGTAATGAGGCTTGGGACCTATGGACCAGAAAGTATAGATTGATTTGCATGCTTTTTTGCCTCCCCTGCTGCTTATTTGTATTGTTCTTGCTTTTCCAGCCAGCTCAGAAATTCTCATCTGATTCATTAATATTTGCACAGTGCACATAAGCATTACTGACACTCTTCAGGTAGGCAGGGAGGAAAAGCACTGCCCCACTGAGCCTCCAGTCAAATGACTTGAGTTGTGACACTCTCACTTTTATCTGCTACCTACCCTGGAGGAGTATTATGGATTTTCCGTAGCAACTATGACTGCTGAATTCACAAAAATAGGTTGTAAGTTTAAAACCTGTAACTGAAAGATTAAAAAAGTAAGGAGTGGGGGGTGGGGAGGGGAAGGGGGATGAAAATTCATTTCCTTGGTTCCATCTGTAAAGGATATATCCATCCTCTGTATTTTTCTGCGTGTACTGTGTTTTATTATAATTATTTATCTTGGGTTTCCCATTTTTGTTGTTATGGCTTCCTTTTCTTTATGTTCCTTTGCTAGTTATAGTTGAAATATGCTGCAAAACGTGAGTTTGTGTTAGAAGTGATACAGAACTGTCTCAGCAGAGATGCAAACAGCACAACCGCTCTCAGGCTGCTGCCTTGTCTTTGCCCATCTGCCCCTGCGTGGTGCGCTAGCTAGCCGTGTAGGGAAGAGTCACACGCAGGCGCAGAGGTGAGGGAGTACCTCTATGCCTAGGATGGGTTCTCGCGTCAGGGAAGGCATGCAAAATTGAATCCTTTATTATAGAGTCCTACTGCTTAACAAAAACAATGAAAGCACTCTGTTAAAAGGGGTGTGAGGAGGAAGAATTTCAAGTGTCTTACAGAAAATAAAATAGACAAATTAATTCAAAGCCCAGAGACAGCACACCCTGGAGCCAAGTGTGCTATCTGTGTGCTCTGTAATGTGTTTTTCCCTTACTCTGACAATGGTTCTCCCTTTCTTTTTTTTTACTGGTTGACTGAAGTACAGCTTGCTGAAGTGTAATGAATGGTGTTTGTGAAGTGTAATGAATGATGTTTGCTTGTAATACAAGCTGTGGAAGCATATATGTCCATCTACTAGTGGCTACTGTGCTCATGATATCTTCAAAGCACAACACATGAGAACTTGCTCTTGCAGCTGCTCTCTGCTCTTCCCTCTGACATCATGATGGCACACTGATGGATGGCAAGAGTCTCTGCAATCTGCAACCTAAAGTATATTACCACCATGCTGATTTGTTATTTGGCACGTTAGACAAATCAATAAATGTGGCAATGGTGATAAATCTGGTGATTGTTTTTACTGTGTCTGACCTTACTCATGCTGGTGAAAGTCTATGAAGAAGTTTTAAAGGCAAAAGGAGTTATAGCAAGACAAAAAACAAAGTACACCTCAAGATAGCATGGAAGCTTTTTTTTTTTTGTGTGTGTGTAACATACATCATCTCTTTGAACATAAGCTCCTGCTGAGGCTGAATCCTAACTGGGACAAAAGCATAGCTGATAGTGCCTAAATATACAGTATATTACTTTCTCCCTCTTTCCTTCATGGTTTAAGGAGTGAATAGCAAGCATATCATGTTCCCTATAAACATCATTTTTTTTAATGCAAAGTTTACTTGAAAACTGCCAAGGGGCTGTTGAGCATATGTTGCTATCAACTATTCTTTTTTATAAACACAATAGAAAAAAAAATAAAAAATGCTTTTTTGACTAGCGCTCCTATAGGCTCATTGAAAGTTGGTTGTGGAACTACAGCACCTCACAAACTACAGCCAAATCACAAACTATGAAACCGAAGGCAAAACTATAACACCTACAATCAGCTGTTAAAACAGGGAAAGTAGATCCTATGCAGAAAAGAGCATTTTACAATATAAAGACACAAATCAGCAGCTACAAATAGGGAAGCAAAATAGCATTTCCTCTATTTCCAAACATTGCCTATGGTCAGTGCCCTAAGATTTGAACAGATTTACAGCTTTCCTTTTCATATCAAAACTGCTATGTTTTGATGCAAAGATTAAAAATAGTATCTGCATAATGGCTAGGAGAATTTAATAGTGAAACATGACAATGTCCTAACCTCCTTGGCACTGGCTGCTGCTAGAGAAGAGCATGGGGTTTGCTGAATGACATTGTGGGATGTCAGCTGGTTTTGTCTTCCATATCAGACCCCTCAGTGATGAGCCAGGGCAATCAGAGCCTGTTTGAACAGAGGAGAGAGGAATATCAAAAGGCAGATTGGAATTCGTGTTAAAATGAATAGTCTGAAATCTCCAAGTGAGATTACTGGGGTAATGATAACATAGTCATCTCACAAAGAAGGCTGTTATTTTAAGAAATGGAATTTCACTGGAAAAAAAAAGAAAAGAAAAGAAAGGAGAATAAAGAGATCAGTTCTACTGAAACTGTGACTGTGAGATGAAAGATAAATCTTTAATATGAAGCACTTCTTTGCCTAATGAAATGACACTGGGAAATACATCTATATTTCAGATTTTTTTTCTTCACCCAAGACATAATACTCTGAAGTAAACAGATTCACAGTTTTGTGTTATCCCCAGAATCTGAGATGAAGAAACCAAAGGGAATTTTTTTTAATGTTACTTATGATAATTTTAGTTTTATCTTAGCAGAATAAAGAGACACAAGAAATATATATTGTAAAAAAGTACTATGATGGAGTTACCATTTTTGCTACTTGATTACTTATTTGTACTTATTATTGAAGAGATTCCCTTGTGTATTCCTGCAAAGAGTAAGTGACTCAATCAGGAGAGCGAAGGAACAAGCACAGGGGATGAGACACTGCCTAATGCAACAGCTCTGAGGCTTCTTTGACACTGAGAAGGTGACCAGAATGTAAGGACATGTATAGAAAAGAAATGTATTACTCCTCCTCCACAGTGTTCCAACCATGCTGTTTCACAGCCAAAAGTAATGAGCCAACAAGATCACTATTTTGTGTAGGTCTCTGTAACTTATTTACAAGGTAAATGTGCTTCTACTTCTTTTCAACACAATTTTTCTAAATGGATGACAAATTTTGAAAGAACTTTTGTCTAGAAACTTTGTGTTTGTGATGATGTTATTATTGTTATTATTATTATTATTAATGTTATTATTGCTCTCCATCATATTTGAAAAGTCATGGCTGTTGGCTGTAATCCCCAGTGACTGGAAAAAGGGAAACTTCTCCATTCTGAAGAAAGGGAGAAAGGGTGACCCGGGGAACCACAGGCCAGTGAATCACACCTCTGTGCCTAAGATCATGGAGCAGATCCTCCTGGGTACCATGTTAAGGCACATACAAGATGAAGAGGTGATCTGAGGCAGCGAGCATGGCTTCACCAAGGGCAGATCTTGCCTGACCAGTCTGGTGGCCTTCTATGATGGAGAGATGGCATCAGTGGACAGGGGAAGGGTGATGGGTGTTATCTATCTGAACTTCTGCAAAGCCTTTGACAGGGTCCCTCACCACATTCTTCTCTCTAAATTGAAGAGGTATGGATTTGAAGGATGGGTGTCCCCCAAGGGTCACTCTTGAGAGAGGTGCTCTTCAACATCTTCATCAATGACTTAGATGATGGAATTGAGTGCACCCTCAGCAAGTTTGCAGATGACACCAATCTCAGCAGTGCAGTCAATACATCGGAGGGAGGGGAAGCCATCCCAAGAGACCTAGACAGGATGGAGTAGGCCCTTGTGAACCTAATAAGGTTCAACAAGGCCAAGTGCAAGGTGTTGCACATGGGCCGGGGCAATCCCAGGCATTTCTACAGACTGGGGGAAGAACTCCTGGAGAGCAGCCTTGTGGAGAAGAGCTTGGGGGTCCTGGTGGATGAGAAGCTGGACATGAATCAGCAACATGCACTTGCAGCCCAGAGGGCTATCTATATCCTGGGCTGCATTAAAAAATGCGTGGTCAGGTTGGAGAAGGAGGCGATTATCTCCTTCTACTCGGCTCTTGTGAGGCCCCACTTGGAGTGCTACATCCAGGCCTGGGGCCCCCAACACAAGAAAGATTCCGAGCTTTGAAACGGGTGCAGAGGAGGGCCACTAAGATGATCAGGGGGCTGGAGCACCTCTCCTATGAGGAAAGGTTGAGGAAACTGGGCTTGTTTAGCTTCAAGAAGAAAAGGTGCCAGGGATACCTCACTGTGGCCTTCCAGTACTTGAAGTGAGTGTGTAAACAGGAGGGGGAACAACCATTTACATGGGTTGATATTGATAGGACAAGGGGGAATGTTTTTAAAGTAAGACAGGGAATATTTAGGTTAGATATTAGGAGGAAGTTTTTCACTCAGAGGGTGGTGACACACTGGAACAGGTTTCCCAGAGTGGTTGTGGATGCTCCATCTGTGGAGACATTCAAAGCCAGGCTGGATGTGTCTCTGGGCAGCCTGGTCTGGTGGTTGGTGACCCTGTCCATGGCAGGGGGTTGAAACTCGATTTTTGAGGTCCTTTTCAACCCAGGCCATTCTTAGATTCTATGAAAATTGGGAGCTACTTTTGAATATCAAGCGTTGAGTTGAACCCCAGAGAATATATTTATTCTAGAACGAGAGCTGACAATTGGCTATGCCTAGTAAAAGTCATGCCATAGTCACACGCTGCTTGGGAATATATGGACATAAGTAATTGGCTTGTTTAGGTTTTTTTTGTTTGTTTGTTTTTTAAAGAAAGAATTATGTGATGTTTTGTAAAGATCTGCTAGTCAACATACTGCAGCTTGACAGTGTGGTGTTTAAAAGGAATTTGTTTCTTTCTTTCACATAATAAGTGAATATGTCAGAGGGCATTCATCAGAAGCCTTCATGCACTGCTATATATCAGCGTCCTGTGCCAGTCTGTGCACTCGCTTGTGGTCCAGGCCCCAGAGTGCAGCCGCTTTGTGGCAGCACCAAAGGAATGTGTTTTTCCAACAGGATTCTTCTTGCCCAAGTGTCACAAGGTTGTTAGAGTGTTCTTTTGCCAGTGGAAATCTAAGCTTTTTTCTTCTGTTCTAAGCAGTCTATGTAACTGAAAAAAAGAAAGAAAAAGATGAACATTTTGCTCCTTTTGAAGTTGCCCTCTGAGCAAAATGCCATCTCCCACTGCCATGCCATTAATACAGGTGATCGCATGAACACAGCACCGACAAGCCTTCCCATTGATGTCAGTGCATGAAACACATCCCTGTAACCAGATGAACTGCCTCATACAATTGTGTTTCTCTTTCTTTGTGTGACCTTTTCCCTATTTGCTATTCTCTATCAGCAATGATACCTTTTGTAACTCACAAAATACTTTACAGTTCCACAGCAAAGACATCTCTGCTGTGGTTGTAGCTCTCCCCTCCCACCAAGTGACACATCCACTTGAAAACCTGTCCCAGCAGACTGCTGCACTCCCACAATGGTGGAAATTCCAGGGCTGGGCAAGAGCTGGGCAAGATCTTAATTGATCCTGAAATAGGAAATCCAGGCATGCCCTATCTCTGGTGCCTCTGCCTCCTCGTGCTTCAGATGCTGCTTTTCTTCTCCTGAACATCTTTTACCCTCAGCCTCTCCTAAGCAGTGATCTTTACAGATGTAAAAAAAAAAAAAAAAAAAAAAAGAAGCCTACATAAATTCTGTTTAGTGTCCAATATTATTGTACAAAACTGACACTACAAGAAGCCCAGTGATGGCCGAACTGTGCCAGAACAATTTGAATGGATAAGCTTTTCTTGTTGCTCCCAGTGGATCCAGTAGATTTAAGCAATTGGTCTGAAAACCCAACTTGGTAATGCAACCAGGATATCATTTGCTTGAATAAAATAAGAGGTGGTCTGTAATCAATAGAATTTCAGAAAGATGCAGCTAATTTGCATCACTGTTACTGAAAGAGTGGTAGTCTTGCCTTCTTTGTGTAATATTAATTCAACAGCTTGCTCAGAAATAATAGCTGAGACAGCAAGTGAGTAAGTCCCCTGTGTGCACTGGGTGTTGGTTACTTGAGAAATACTCTGCCTAATGCATTTCTCTAAGGAACATTTTGCCTTCTGCTGAAGACAAAAAAAATGCCTTCATATTAGTCCTTTGGGGTCATGGTTTTTTGCATAACATTAATCCAGTCAAAGAAGATTGATTAAAAACCAAGTCTATTAATTCATTCAGATTAATCAGATGAAGAACTTGCTCTGTATTTTGTAAAGACCCCAATTATTCTTTGCAGTACAAACAGTCCTGGGGCACTACCTTCCTTTGAGAAACTTCAGCTGTAAGGCTGACAAACTTTGCAGTGCCATCTAAATAAATAAATGATATTAGACCTTAATGGCTTACTGCATGAAAATTTGAAAATTTATCTTTGGTCTGCTGTATCTGATTTATGTTCCTTTCATGGGATACTTGGCAACAAAGCAGAGCAATTTATAACAAGGAACTTCTAAAATATGAATACAGTGACACATGTTAGAAAAATATCATAAAGTATGTTGCGGGTAGGCATCAGTCACTAATTCTTAATTGATACCTAGGCAAATAACTCAAGTTTTTATAAAGCTTTAATAAAGCTCTGGTCTAACCACACTGGAATTTTGATTAAATAAATTACACAAGCTACTATATCAGAAGATGTGAGTGCTGGAACTGCTCAAAGGTTATCACCTTTTATCCACACCTGCCACCCTGGAGATGCAGCAGCCCATTCAGGGGGACACAGTTCTGTAGCTCCAATCTCAAGGTGGCTGAAACACCAGTGAGATTTCCTAGGTGAACCAGTGTCACCAGCAGAGTTTGTTCCCACTGCTGTGCATATGCCGCCTTTGGAGGTTTTGGACTGTCAGCAGCTCTGAGTCACAGTCCATAGATGTAGCATGTACAGAAATTAGAGGGCTGGCCACTAATCTGGGACATGTGAGCCGGTGCCCTGGTCCTCCTGAAGGCAGTGGAATTTCAATGCCTGTTTAAGTATTTCTTAGAATAAGAATGAAATTAGTTCTGCCATTAAAATTCAATACTGAATTACTAAAAGGGACCTCTGTAAGTGAATTATCTATGATAAATGCAGGTTGAGTCAGCCTTGACAGAGAAACTAGCATAGATTTTACTAGCAGTCCATAGTTGAGCCTTGTACAACCACAGATGTTAGTACCTGAAGCAGATGCGATCTCAGCTATGATTACAGCAGAATAGACAGTTGGGGAAGCAGAAGAACTCTGTAGTAGTACATAGAACCACACTGAAAAATTCCAGCCTACTTCTGCTAAACTAATCCAGAAAACTTCTAGATGCATGACCACTAAATTACATCTCGATAGATAAAAACATCAGTAGACTCCATAGTACTTACTCTGTGAAATTAGGCTAATATCTACCATTCTGGAGAAGGAAGGTGAGTGGCCTGTGATTGTGATGGAAAGCAAGATTAAATGAAATCCATACATCAGTGTGTTTCCTGCCTCCCAGGGGCTAGCTGGGCATCAGTCATAGGGCGGTGAGCAATTACCTGTGTATCATTTGTTATATACATATACATATACATATACATATACATATACATATACATATACATATACGCATACACATACACATACACATACACATACATATACACATACATATACACATACATATACATTTGTCGTAACTATTCTTTTTTTCCCTCTTCTTCCTTTTCTCTATCTTAACAAATACTTTTATCTCAACCCATGAGTTTTACCGTCTTTTCTCCTGATTCTCACCCCCATCCCACTGGGAAGGGGTGGGAGTGAGCAAATGACTGTGTGGTGCTGAGCCCCCTGCCGGGATAAACCACAGCACTATGTTTTAGCACTGCCAGTAGTTTGGTGACAAACTAAGGTGCCCCAAGCCCCTCTGTTCTTTGCTACCAGCCTTACTAAAACTTTAAAAAAATGGTGATTCTCTTTAGCAAATTCTCAAGTGTAAGTGGTATTTGTTTTATCTCTAATTTATGTGCACAAGGCATAATCCTTTTCATATTCTTTCCCTTGAATAGATTTCCCTGAGTGATCCTGTGGAGCAGAGATTACTCCTTAGTAGACCTCTCCTTCTCCTCCATTGCCATGAATAAATTGAGGGGAATGACTGGAATACACTGCTGATTATCAATGAAGGAAGGGAGTTTTATTGGCAAATCTAATTTTGAAAGCTATGTTTTCTAAGAGCAGAATATTCAACAGGATGGATTTTTACATAAATAATGTGTTGAATTCATTATATATATTCTTTCAGAGAGCCATAGGGGATTTCACACTTAGAATCACAATGCAAGTTATAAGATACTGAGAGCTGCCATATGGTAGCATTTCTGTTTGGAAAGAGCTTCGCTATGAGCTGGTGCCGATTCTGTATTTATTAGTATGGCTTAGTTTTGAGCTGCAAAAATTAAATATTGTGATTCTGCAGTTATTCCGGATAGCTTGTTATGTTAGTTAATTATGAAAATGGATCAAAGCAGGAAATCTCATCCCAAGGAGACGGAAAGAAAAAAAACACAAATCCATTGTACTGAGTAGTTAAATATTCATATATTTTCAAGGATGCATTCTGTAAAAAGTTAGTCGTTATTTGCTTGTTTTTAACAAAAGTGTAGACATATTACTCCCATGTCTGTTTAAAAAATAGCTTTTCATTACAATTGTTATCCTTGTGTACATGTGTGAATGAACATCCCCTTGTTTTCTTCCCCTTGTGATCTTTACTTTTTACAAAAGTGGTAATAAGGTAGTGACTGCTTCTGTTCTCAATCACTATCTCTGCAGCCCTCCTGATGATAGGGTCTAGTCCTTGACTTGGTCTCCTCTGTGCTTCTCCCATACTAGTAATTTCCAGTGTGAAATTGAAGCTGCAATTGCCACTTCAGTGCAGCAGCTTCAGGTCTGTGTTGCTTTTTCAAACACACTGACTGCAGTTTTACACTTACTTTCCCAGCAGCTGATTTCTTGCCAAGTCTTGCTACAGCTGTGTTTTCCATGACTGGACAAGGATAATAAGGTGCTTGCAATGGCATTCACTATATCTGACGTATACAAATGCCCTATAAAAAAAGCCATTCACCTGAGAGTTGGCTATGTGATTCTGTTCTACAAAGAGAAAAATAGCCTGTGGCTCCAGCCCTCCAGGTCAAAAGCCCATTTTTGTGTTTGAAACAGCATACAGGGCAAAAATCTGCACAAAGTGCTCATGAGCTGTGGTGGTTTTTGACAGCATTTCTGAGAACAATGATTTGTGAACAGTTCAAGTACTCAAATCCTCATGATCCTATGATTTTGGAATATAACCTCCTCCCTAACAAAATAAATGAAGCCTATGTAATGTGGACTATCTCCAGGTTAGAAGCAGAAGGAATGTTATCTCCACACAAAGATGATGGTGCCATACACAACTGACAAAAGTGGTACCAGCATACTATCTTTTTAACCCTAGGGTTTTAATTTGATAATGGCTGACATCAGATGGCTGAGGAGGACTTAGTACATCGTCTACTAAATCTGTCTTCTGTATTTTTGATGTCATGGATGATCTGCAGCAAGAAGTAAGGGTGACTAAGAGATTGTAAGATTAATAAGCAAATGTACAGTGAATACATTTTATCATATTTGATGTATAAAACATTATGCCAGCCTTGAAAATGTTACAATCCCTGGAGAGTCTGTGTACACTCAAACACAAAATATGGTAGGACTGCATCTCGGAAGAGTCTATAGGAGGAGAAAGGGACTCTGCTAGCTACAGTAGTATTTTTCAGCTCAACCCAGAAAAGCACACAGGTGAAAGAAGCTGAATTTCAGAGAACAAGGGAAAGAAGAGTGGGCTATCATAGCTGTGTTTGGCAAGACAGCTTCATAAGGTGTTACTGCGTCCTTCATTTAATATTGAGAGATAAAAGTCTTTGGGACTGCATTTCCTGTTGAGCTAGAAAAAATCTAGGGACTGATCTTGTAAGGTGCCAGGACAAGGGAGAAGTCTCATTAAATAGGCATCCTGTTGGCAGTGCAGACACCTCATGTCTGTTGGAAACTCTGTTCTGTCACAGTAAGTTAAAACTTAGCATTTAACACCGAGCGCCAAGTGCTTGTATATGGAATTCTCAGTAAAAGCATGAGTGTGCATAAAATTGCACAATTGCTTAAAGGAACTTAATTCCTGTGATTTATCAAGGTTGTAGGATTTAACCACTGCATATCTACCCTGCACAAGACTGGTCAGGTTGCATACAGCTGATGCAAGATCTGTAATTATTTCTGTGGCTGCATTACAGCGCAGGCATACCTGAGACAGCTTAAAACTAACTCAGGAAGTGCTGGTGGTATTACTGATTATTCAAATGCTACTCTGATTTCATAGGTGGGTTTTATGTCCCTCAATGAGCTCTTTGCTACTAGAATCTGAATTATCTGCTATAAAACTGATTTAGATAAGACTGCACTCTGTGGTAGTTATTGTGGTGCAGACCTGTTCAAAACACCACTGCTTAAATAACCTTTTAATACAGTGAAATCATTCATCAGGTTTGCATGGAGAGGAAACACCAATTTACTTATCTGCTTTCAGAGAAACACTTTAGCTCTCCTGAACAGGCATGTACTTTGCATTGCTTTGTTATACAGTTTTATAATTAATAAGAATGTCTTGTTTGAAGCAGCTCTTTAGCATCCTGACCACACACCCCAGCAGGGACAGGCAGGACAGGGTGTGCTTGAGGATAACCAGCAATGGCAGCCGAGAGGAAGGAAGATAGAAGCAGTTCTGAAAATCTTCTCAAAACCATGGCAATGATCAGTGCTATCAGAGACCCCCTTCTCTGTCTGCAGTGGAACATGTGATGCCCAGCATTGGCCAGGTAACAGCTGAACAACCTCTGGACGATCAGTAAGCACAGCTCCATGGTTACTGTCCCCTAAATCTTGTTGTGCCCCACATGCCTCCATCACACCTTTAACAATGCTGTTCTTCATACCTTTGGGAACTATGTTTCTCCTTGGGTCACCACTTGCACAGGTGTTCTGTTGCAAAGGCTGTATGTTTAAAAATGGAATTTATCCATTATCTTTAGTGTGGAGTGGTCAGAGACTTTGCAAGAGTCTCACATGCTGTTCTGGACAGCCGCTCTGCTCGAGGCTGTTCCCAGTACCCCCAAACCAGAAGATCAGTGGGGTGCAGAACACAGAGGGGAGTGTGTCAGTAAATGATATTGTGCTGCAAAGGGTCCTGCTCAAAGGGAGGTGTGGATCAGGGAGATAGCCTGAGCAGCCTGCAGAGCCATCCCAGCCAGCATGGGAAGGGAAGGAAATCCCAGCCACAGAGGCAGGACTGAGTGCATTGCTTTGCTGTATAAGTTCAGATTAGAGTTTAAAGTCAATCTCTGTTCTGATTCCTTTCATGTAGTATATGTAGATCAGTACAAAAAGAGCTGCAAAATTAACATAATTCTTTAGCCATTGTTAGAGAGGCAAGTACATAATCATGCCTTAAAAGAGGTAAGAGTTCTGAAATGTCTCCATAGCCTGATTTGAGCCATTTATCTCTTAAATCTCAGCATTAGGAAAGGCTGACTGCACTCTCAAAACTGTAAGATAGGGTATCTCTTTTGCTGGTCTCCCTGCTTTCTGAAGCTGAATGCAAGACACGTAATGTATGTCTCTGTGCCGGGGTATTGAGATCTGATTGCATTTACTTTTTAACCCCTTTGGTACCATCATTCTGTGCTTTGTATGGAACATGCAAAATTCAGCAGTTAGGAGTAACCTGTGAAGAGATGGTTGACAAGTGCAGCCAGTGGCCACAGGATTTCACAGCACAGAGAGAAATTCAGTGAAGAGATTCCTTCAACAAATGTGTTGTGTGGAGGGAGGTCAGTGATGCTCAGGCAGAGAGAGATTCCTCTGCTGTACTTGGATGAGAACAGTTCAGATCCTGCCCTTGTTCCCTCCTTGTTTTGTAAGATGATGGATGACACACTGACTGTTTTCACTGAGTTCCACAATAGGCCCCAGGTCTCTGGCATATAAATTTAGTGTTTCTTCCAACAATTCTTCATCCTAGATATTTATAAAACAAAATGTCCACTTCTATCATCTGGTGAAATCTCATTTAACACCTAATGTGAGAAATTTGGATTATATTTGGATGTGACCTGTCTATGTCTCTCCCATGTTGTTATGAGTATGCTGGAAGTATTGTTTGCAAAAATCCAGGTTGTTGTAGTTTAAACAGAAAGGGAACCATAGAACTTTTTAGAAACCTGTAGCCCATTTCTCCTCTCCCACTCAAGGCTGAATAGAAAGTACATAACAAAGGCCAGGTCCCCTGTCTGGGAACACAGGGACAAAATCTTCATTGCTTTTGACTGCCTAACATGACCAGACAGGTGACATCCAGTCAGGATGGCTCCACAATGAAGAATCAGTCCAATGAAGAACAAACGGAATTTGGACAAAGGTCACTTCTCAAGCAAATTAACTACTGCTATATGCTGGCAGACCAACTTGTGTGATTTCACTGATTGAACAAAGGAGAAAGGGAAATAGAACTGTCCTTCAGTATCTTAAAAGAGTATTTTTAAATTGTTCATCCTAAGTGCTCTATTGCAACACAGCAATTTTGCTTTTCCTAAAGGTTCTGTTCCAACAAAGCCGTGTTATTTTTCCTAGGAAGTGATTCTCCAGTCCCATATCCAGTGAGATTCCTTGGACATTTGTTTCTAATTATGGAGTATAGCCGGTGACCATTCCATGATGTTACATCAACTGGTCTCCAAATACTGCTCAGTATAGTTATATCCTGGAAGCACAATTTTGTTCAAATAATTTGTTTTCATTGAATATGGCTGTTCTTATTCCAGCAGCCACTGCACTAAAAGGAAATCATGTCTCCAGCCCTGACATGGGATGTAATATTTTTATCTGGATGAAAATGTAACTGCAAAATGATAGCCAGAATGAAGCTTTAACTCATGCAGGCTTAAATGAAGAGGTACCCTGCAGGGTGCCTGGCTGCCTTTTCCTTCAGTTCACAAGATCTCTGCTTTCATTGATTTCAGGAAAGACATGGAAGCTGTGATGGGTGTAAGTACATTGATTGCTCTGATTATTATTATTATTATTATTATTATTGTTATTTTTTATATTATGCTTAAAAACTGCTGATTTGTGCAAAAAAATTTTGTAAGGTGTGATCAGGAAGCAAAATGTCCTGCCCTCCAGCATGCTCCAGTAATTACCTCCAATAGCAAAACCTGTAAGTTAATCACAATATTTGCAAACTCAATCTCATTGTTCATATGCTGAATCTTTTCCAGCAGTGTTATCCATTGAAACTGAGAGTGTACAGGAAGTTCATTTGAGGCAGGCAATTCTTACTGGTAAGAATACCCTAATTATTATTTTTTAATTAAATTAGGCTTTTAAAAAAGGTTAACCATGACATTTTAATAGCTTCAGCTCATATTGATATTCTGAGGACACACTTCAGTTCAGCCACTTGTGACTGAAAAGGATGTTTTTCCAATTAAGAAATCTCTTTTTAAGAGCTGCTCCTAAATGACATCTATTTTACAGAGGGATGTGGACTAGAATGTAATTTATTTCCCTAGCTACAAAGTCTCATAGTTCAGCAGGTAGCCCTTTCAAATCTTTTAATTACAAAACTTACATCTCAATGCCACATTGAGTTTATAATGTCAGATACTCAAAAATAAATAATTTAAAAAATAATAATTAACAGTTAATTGTAGCCATGCTATGCAATACTGTTTCTAGTGCACTAGGGCATACTCTAAAGAAGCCCACTTAAAATTTATAGAACATACTGGTTTAATTAGTAATGCATCTGATGTTTTAAAATATTCTGTGCAAGAAATGCTGTGTATCTGGATTAAGGTAAGTCTTTTCTTCCTCAGTTATATTGTTGTATAATAAAATTCAGTTTTATTATACAAATAACATTTGAGGATCCCTATGCAGATATGGATTTCAGTTTGTTATGAAAAGAGACAGGACCTGTCCTGCATGGTCTACAAATATTGAAGTCAAAACTGTGTGTGAATACAGCCAGATAAGGAGGTAAATATAAATAATAAAACCATATTATATTGAAAGCCAGCGATCTCAACACAGCAAAAGCCAATTCACTCTCATTTTCTTGATGTTTTCTAAGCAAAAGTGAGTGTGAAGAAGGAATCTGAATGGGAATTGTTTGTTACTTTTGCAAATGTGTCCAGGGAATTCCTATCAAGTACAAGGAGCATAAAGAGAGAAGGAGGAAAACATTTAAAGAGTGGGAGGAAACTGTCAGTGTGGGCAATTTGGTGATTGAATTTAACTTCTCAGCACAGAATGGGAAGGGGATTGTGATACTTCACAAAAGGCGGTGAAGATGAGGTAAATAGTTTTTCTTCAGTGAAATAGATAAAAAAATACTGGAGAAATACGAAGAAAACAGTGATGTTAACAAATGTCAGACAAAAATCAAACAGACTTTCTTGTGGCTGTACTTCACTTTACATTTAGTAATTGGGGCAATTATCAGGCCGAGACTAAACTGAATAATTCTAATTCCAAACATTTTGGAAAGAACAAAATCCAAGAGAAGCATTTGTTTTCACTGAATGTTGTCATCTGAAGCTATATGTGTATTTTTGTTAGCTTCACTACGTAAGACATTTTGATGATTTTTGTTTTCATTCCAGTTCAAAAGCAAAAATGAATGCCAACAGAATCCTGCACAACAGAAATACAAGTCAGGTGCTATCAGTGAAATACCATCCGTACATTCAGATAAGAAAAAATCTCCTAAGATCTGTGTCTCATTCTATGACAAAGAGCTTCCCTATCTAAAAATGTTACTCCAGAACTGACCTGTACATAGTGCACTTTGAGATAGCCCAGGCACCTTGAACAGTGTCTGCCCCAGTTGTATCCCATTCATTTTTCTGTGTATACATGTCACTTGTGAAATTTTTATGAACGCTGGTTTTGACAGGAAAAGACAAATGACTCACATTACTTGCACTAAGTACCCTAACTTGACCATAAACCACAGTACTGCTTCTAAGAATCAGCTGCATATTAAACAAAGCTTAAGGGAAACAGATATTTGTACCTACATTAGTTGGTTTTACTTTCAAAGTGTTTTAAACAACAGATTGTTCTGTGTTAAGATATTTTATAAAACTATTGTATTTTGGAAGGAAATGTTTTAAGAGAGATTAACTAGTACTAAGAACAACAAACCAACTGAGAGCTTTATTTCATTGGCTTGCTGCAATGTCTTTGTAATACTGCTTGAACTGTATTTCAGTAGGAAAGAGGAAGGAGTAACTCTTTGACAGGATGAAGGCCAAAGAAATGCTAACAAAAAAGTATCCAATAACCTAAAAAGCATAAAAATAGTCAGAATCATGAGATACTCCTTGTCAGACTTTGGAGCCTGGAGCTGATTACTTCTTGCTCTGTCAGAAGGTCTAGCTGTAGTGAACTGAATTACTGTAGATGGTTTCAAGGGATAAGGAAAGATAAATGAGCCAAACAAAAAAGGCCTGCAGAAAATTAAATGAAAACACAGACTATGTGTTCTAATAAAATATCACTGCTAAAACTGACTGCAAAGGAAATAATGATTTTGTTAGAACAAACATGAGGGCACTAGATGTTATTGCATCCAAATAATATTTACATAATTTTCTTCTGTGGAATAAAAAGAGGTGGTGACACTGCGCATACAAACTATGTTCTAGTTTCAACTTTGAAGGGTATTTAAATCTTTTGTTCCACTAATCAGACAATATTTAGGTAATAGCATATCATATTGCTCAGAAGTTCTGAATCATGTAGCTGTTTACTACATTTTGCAATAAGGTATGCTGATTTGTTTTCTTAGTTTGCACAAACTAACAAAAAAAATCACAGAATGGCTTACTTTGGGAGGCACCTTAAAGATTGTCTAGTTCCAAACTCCATGCCGTGGGCAGGGCTGCCACCCACCAGCTCAGGCTGCCCAGGGCCTTGAATGTCTCCAGGGTTAGGGCACCCACAGCTTCTCTGAGCAGCCTGTGCCAGTGCCTACAAGTTCAAAGTATACTGCTACAGTGGTAAAGAACACTTGAGCCATAAAATATAAAACATTTCTCAATCTCTTCATTTACAGTACTGTTTTTTCTCATTTGCTTTAAGGCATGACACTTGCAATAAGCTCCTTTCAGAGCTCATTATTGAGCCAGACACTCCAGACTTTACAGTGTACTCTTTGACTTGCTCACCAGTGGTTCAGCTTTTCTTGGAGATAGGCATATATGAAAGCATACTTAGAAGCACTGAATGCAGGAGAGCTGAGTGAAAAGAGTGCAATGTTCCCCAGTGACTGAAGGGAGGACTTCACAGGTAGCAGCCAGGGGATGATGACTGTCTGTGGAAATGTACCCTTTTCTCTCATGGCTGGCTGCTACCCATCTGACTGTGCTCTACAGTTCAAAGAACACAGAGAATTTTAAGTTACTTGATGTAGAAGGGATGATTAAATGTATCTCCTTTCTCATCATTCCAAGTTATCCATAAACAATAGAAATGTTGCCACAAGTATGCAATTTTTTTTTTCTGTTCCATAGGCTCCAGACCCCTCACCAGCTTCATTGCCCTTCCCTGAACATGCTTCAGGGCCTTTATACCTTTCTTGTAGTGAAGTGCCCAAAACTGAACGCAATACTCAAGATTCAGCCTCAACACAGCTTAGCACAGGGGGGCAATCACTTCTTTGCTTCTGCTGGCTGCTTTGTTTCTGATACAAGCCAGATTGCCATTGGTCTCCTTGACCACTTGGGCACCATGCTGGCTCATGTTCAGCTGTGTGCCAGCCAGTGTCCTAGGTCCATTTCTTCCAGTCACTCTGATGCAAGCCTGTAGCATTGCCTGGGGTTGTTGTGGCCAAAGTTCAGGACTCAATGCTTGATCTTGTTGAACTTCATCTCACTGGCCTCAGCCCAGTAATCTAGCCTGTCTAGATCCCTCTGAAGGGCATTCCTGCCCCCAGGCTCATAGAGACTTTCAGCCAACCTTGTGTCACCTGCAAACTTACTGAGGGTGCACTGAATCCCCTTGTCCAGACCATTAATAAATATATTAAACAGAACAGGCCCCAGTACGCATCCCTTGTGAACAACACTCTTGAGTAGTAGCCAGCCAGACTTAACTCTATTCACCACCATTCTCTGGGCCTGGCCATCCAGCCTGTTTATAACCAGGCAGTGTACCTGTCCAAGTCACAGGCTGCCAGCTTCTCTAGGAATATACTGTTGGAGACAGCACAGTGTCAAAGTCTTCGCTAAAGTCAAGGTAGACTACATCAGCCACCTTTCCCTTATCCACCAGGAAAGTCACTTGATCACAGAAGGAGGTGAGATTGGTCACACAGGACCTGCCTTTCATGACCCATGTAGGATGGGCCATACCCTTGGCTGTCCTGCATATGCTGTGTGATATCTCACAAGATGATTTGTTCCATAACTTTTCTTGGCACTGAGGTCAGGCTGACAGGCCTGTTGTTCCCTGGATTCTCCTTATGATGCTTCTTGCAGATAGGAGTCACACTGACAATCCTCCAAACCTCTGGGATGTCTCTGTTTTGCCAGGAATGCTGATAGCTGGTGGAAAGTGACTTGGCAACCACTTCCACCAGCTCCCTCATCATCCTCAGGTGGATACCCTCCAGACCAATTATTTTGTGACAATCTAGGTGCGGTAATAGGTCTCTAACTGTTTCCACCTGAATCGTGGGGGGTTTATTCTGCTCCCCATCCCAGACTTCCAGGTCAAGGAGTAAAGTACCCCAAGAAGACAAATCTTGGGGTACTCTAAATTCAAAGACAAATCTAAGAAGTTATTGAGAACCTCAGCCTTTTCATTATCCTCAGTGGTCATGTTCACCAGTAAATGATGGAGATTCTCCTTAGCCCTCTTACTGCTAATATATCAGTAAAAAGCTTTTTGTACTCTTTTACCACAATGGCTAGGTTGAGTTCAAGCTGCGCTTTTGCTCTTCTGATTTTCTCCCTGCATATCCTAATAGCTTCTTTGTACTCTCCCTGAGTTGCCCGTGAACATAATATGGTGAAATTTAATGAAAATAAAATGATATTTAATGAGTGTATTGTGAAAAATTTATCCAACATTAGAAAACATTTTGGAATTCGGGAGATGAGGATGAAGAGAAGAAAAAGACAAACACAAATAATAGATAATTTATTTTCCCTTTGCAGTTCTAGGACCCACAAGCATCCCTTTCCAGTTTCTTTCAATGACTGTGCCTTTACACTGCTGCAATTTAAATGACAAAATGGGTATTTTTTTTCCTACAGTAAGTCTAAAATTAATTGTCCAAATCTGCAACAGACATCTTATATCTCATACCAGCCATAAAATGGGTGACCTGCATTCAACTCTTTAACATACTGCTCTTTTTCCTGTGAGTAATTGAGGGAACGAGTGATTAGGATCTCTTGGTGAAATTGTGATGATGATAAATGATGATCACTAATTGTGGTGGGGCTTTCCATGAACAGATCTATTAATACTAATACATCTTCCTTCTATTTTCAGCAAAGGAAATCCATCTCCTTCTATCAAAAAGTCATCTGCTAATTTACTGTATCAGGAACCTAACAGGAATCTCCCATTCTTCCCCTTGGTATAAGTGTGCAAGAGTTATTCTGACCCTTAACATTGTTCATTTGATTAACTGAGAATGAAAGAAGGGGATGGACTCTTAAATGTCTAATTAGCTTTTCCTCCTCAGCAGTTTTGAACAAGTCTATTTGCATCACACTTAGCATACAGCAGCTGTTGTTCAAGGATATTTGATTGAATGTCAAATAAATCTATACTACACTTTGTTTTGTGATGACTTTTTTCTAAAACAGTGCTATCAGGATCTTTTAGAATCTATATGATACCCACTATGGTGTTGAAGGTTATAGAAATCTCTCAGGCAAAGTCCTAATTTTATATTTTGTGGGTTGATTCTCCTGTATGATACTGCTTTCTCATGAAACACTGTTTAAACTGAAGTAGATGACACAGCTAAAGGCATTGGGAAGACCTGTAAATATGTTACTCAGTAATAAAGCTGTCTGTTCCTTTTCTCCAAAAAAACACCAACTGAAGTCAACAGGTAGAAACTCCTGTAGACTCCTACTGGAGAGTAGTAGACTCCTACTGATGAGTTAAATTCCATTTGAGATCACATTTCCTTAAGTTTAGGAATCATATCAGCTGATGACAAATGATTTGGGATTTGTTTGTTGAAAACTCTGAGCATTTACAGATCCAGAAGGAGAAAAAATGGGATTTGGAAATACTCAGGTGGTCTGCAGCACTAGGCAATTATGTTATTCAGCCACTGAGTACCTAAAAATCTGATGTTTCTGTGAAGAGTAATCTTAAGATATTAGGTCATTGTCATTAGGAAGTTGTCTGACATTCAGTCACTTTGCTATGGAGGGCAGGGGAGGGCACTGCCGTCAGTGCTTGTTCCAGTTACTGCTTTCTGTTAAGACTGGTGGCAGGCTGGGTCTTCAGCTTGCTGCTGCATTTCAGACAGACTAAATTTTAATAAATCAGTGCAGGAGTGCTTCCCAGAACCCCAGGCTCTGGTTGATCCTCACACAGAACCTGGCACATGTTTGGGATAATTGGCCATCTCCATCAACAGCAGAGAACTGCAGCCCTTTGAATGGTTCAGGGCAAGTATCCTTGAGCTCTCATGCTCCACAGAGATATATGTATCAGGGCTGCCACACCTTCATAGTTACAGAAGGCCTTTGTAAAGCAGGGCAAAGGTAATGAAGAGAATTACAGAATATCCTCAGTTGGATAAGGCCCACAATTGTCATTGAGGAAATCACAGTGAGCTCCCTGAACGTGTCCTCATAGACATATGGTTAAGATGAGGTCAGGGGAGATGGGGGGGCTGGGCATGTTTGGGCCTGTAGAAGGAGCTGAGTAAGGGGAGCTGGACACAAAACTGACAATGACCTCATGACTTTCTACAAGGAAGTGTAGGCATGCTCCATCTTCCTGGAAATATGCACTCAATTATTAACGACAAATATCCTCAAAGTCACTTTGATTGCTTGTGCTGCAGAAAAGCATGTCTTATTCCTACAGTTTAGCAAGGTCATAAAAGCGCTGTAATCCTAGTGGATCTCCAAAAATGAAAGAGTTGAGAGCATGCGTATTAGATTTGCTAAAGATCTGCAAGGGACTGGGAGTATGTTGGAAAACAGGATTTGAATTTAAAGTGACTTTGAAAAATTGAAGGTGTGGCCTGAAATAAATAGGATGCTGTTACTGAGGAGTAATCAGCTGCACAGACAAAAAAGGGAACAAGTATTAAGTAGCAAACTCTTATTTGAAGGTTGTATGTCTTATAAACTGAGCTAAGTCAACAAGAGAAAAGACAACAGTCTTATCTTTTCCTCTGTGCCAAAAAGAAACCAACAACCCAAACCCAACAAACAACCCAAGTGGTATGTAATGTGAATTTCAGCCTGTGGAAATGGGCAGCTATCCTTCCTCTTACCTTGAGACTGCAAGTTGGAGTGCTGTGTCATATTGCAGTATTGCCTCAGTCTCATAAAAGACATGGAATGAGAGTAGAAGGGATGCAAAGAGGTTTGAATGTTGAAAGGTCTAGAAAATTTTACTTACGGTGAAGTAAGTTAAATAAGATTGATTTAGTTTTTGCATATGTCAAAAATTGCTGTATGGATTGACTTCAGAAGATTTTTGAGAAGTGAGAGAAACGAGCTGTGTTGTGTGTTTTCATTTGGCTAGATCCTGCAATTGCAATTGCCTATGTCTAAAGACACAGTTATCTTGAATGGAAAAGGTTTAAAATGGCCAAGTTGAGGAACAGAAGCTGCTTGTATTGGTTTGGAAAAGGCGACCTGGGGACAAGGTATAGTGTATAACTACAGCTGGCTTTAAGGACAGTTATATGGCATTTAGACAGATAGATGATCATACAAGGAATTACTGGGCAACCTGATCGAGCAGTGGTGTCCCAGTTCATTGCATCCAACTCTAAGGATTCTAGGATTCTGTTGTTACACAGAACAGAGATGTAGCTACCCTTGTGCAGGTAGAGGGGCAATTTGAATGATTTCCTGAGGTTCCACTCAGCCCCTTGCACAAGCCTCACTTGTTCGGTGAAGGCAGGAAGAGAACAGCACTGAAGCAATAAAGAGCAACCAAGCTACTGATTCCTAATGTTGTGTAGAAATATATTGTTTATGGATGGATTTCCTTTCCAGTCTTCTTTCACACTTTTTTCCCTTTGTCCATAAGTCTTCTTTCCCTACCTCTTTTATCATTTCCACCTAAGCCTTTATTTTTTTTCTGTTTTTCTTTCCTCCCTGAAGTGTGTTGGAGCAAATGATGCTGTTCCTCAGCTGAGAATAAATTCAGAATGATGACTTCACTGCTGCTCTAGCAGGTATTGTATTGACCCTCACCTTGACCCTTCTCTAACTACTGACTCTTCAGGAATGCTTCAATAGGCTGCCCAGTGTGTTCTCTTCAGTCTTTGAGGAGATATGCAAATATTTCAGCTATGCAGGCAAATCAATTGGAGATTGATCGTAGATAAACCATTTTGACCTGACACAGAATTTATCTGGATATTCAATTACAGAATACTGTCATTGTTAATAAAGCACTATGTATAGTTCAGGAAGATGCAGTTTGAAGAATGACAGTGTGCAGCTGTACCTTCACAGCTTTTTTTTAACCCAAGATTGAATTTTGCGCGTAAAAAAATCAGAGTTGAATTGTACACAAAATTGAGAGCGCAGACAAGAACTAAACCCATGAGACAAATACACAGTACTAGCACCTGGTGCAGAATCATGGCATTTCTTCAGGAGAGACACCTTCCTGTATACCATAAACAGAAAACACATCATTTAGATTAACCAGGGATCTTGAGTCAGTTTGGGGCTTTAATATTCGCTGCTGCTGGGCATAATGCCTCTTCACTTTGACCTTTCCAAAATTCTGTTTCCCTTATTTGTACTGCAAATTCTTCAATTTGATTGAAGCCCCATATGATATGCTTGTACTCTGACTATTTCAATGGATCCTCACCTCTGCCAGCCCTGATAGGTTAAGAATTTGAGATTCAATTCCTTTCGTCAGCTTACAAATTATGTGGAAAAAAATCCTGTTTCAAAGGCAATAAATGTTTGCACTAAACCCTTACTTGGTTTCTGTTTTGATCTGATATTTAGGACCCAGTAATTGTGAGCTTACTGAAAAATCAAATAATTCTTTTAGAGCTAAAAGAGATACAGGAATTAAATATATATTAGTGACACACTATTATTTGTGTACGTATTTTATGTTAAGTCCTTCTTGACACATTAATTATGATGATCGAAATATATTTTTGTTAGCAATACTACTGCAAGCTGTATTAGCAGAAAATGCCACCTACAGCACTGGGGATTGTAGCCAGAAACAATATACTCCATCTTCATTTTATCTTTCAGCACGTAGACCTTTTTAAATTATTCAGCTGTGCAAACTGTAGGCAAGAAAAGCAAAACCAACACCCTCCCTCTTGAGAAATAAACCCCAAACCCTCTAGGTAGGGATCTAGCTGACATTTACCCAGATGGTGTATAGTAGCTCCAGATATTTCTTTTATTTATCTGCATATGAGAAAAAAAAGAGCATGAGGATTCCACTGGGGGAAGTTTCACTTAATACAAAAAATAATTTTAATGGAAATTAATTTATTATGGTTTGTAATTTTAATACATACAAAGGTGAAAGTGTTCTAAATGCACCCTTCCTCAATTATGAAGATGCTCTGAATGCATCCTTCCTTGATTATTAAGAATTTACAGAAAAATATCTACTGCAGCAGTCATGACACAAAACCTGAGGTGGAATGCATTATTTAAACACATTATTGTTAGATATAAGTCGAATAGAAAGTGGATCAGATTTCTGTGCTAAGCAATGCTTTTGGAGCTTGTTTTCATGAACTTCCCTCCCCACTAAAAACTGGCAAAGGGGAAAAACTGCAAACTAATTAGAGATTAGTCTAAAAATTAGCTTAAAAACTAAAGATTACTCTAAAAAACCTGCACATTCATTAATGTTGTGCACATAATAGGAGAAATCTATTCTTAAAAGGCTGGTGAACATAGCTTGTCATTCAGAGAATTCTTCCCTCCAACATACAGTTTTTCTGCATATAGTTGTCTCAGACACGTTAACTGAGGATAAATTAAAGACTTTTTTACTCTGCTAATATGCAGGGATTTCTTTCCAGTATATGTGCAGCTAGAGTCCAGCTCTGCTCTTACCATACAGTGTTTTTCGTTGCTGGATTTGTTTATGCTACTTTATGATGTCTTTGGCACATTTCAGTCTACTGTCCTTCTTATGGCATCTGAGAAGGTAGAATGTAAGCTTGGCTTGGAAAGACTCAAAAGAATTATTGCAAAGACAAACCAAAATGGTATGAAGAGAGAGGTTTGTATAAATATTCAGCAAGCTATGAAGAGCTTCTTGTATGCACATTTAGGCATGTGGAGCACAGTGCATTCATATGTCTTCTTTGCACTCTGCCAAAAAAAAAAAATCTTTGACAGGGAGAAATTTTTTTCTGGTGAAGTGCAATTTGTAGGTGTTTGCTGAAATGAGCCCTAGCACTGACCTACATAATAAAGAGCTCTTTTCACTGATATTTGACTCAGGTTATTAGCAGCACTGTGCCTCAGCCAATGCGTAGCCTTTGATGAAGATAAAGCAGTCTAGTCTGCAATGTCATTAGTGCTACTGGTAACACAGGTGATAATGCTATATTTCCTGACATTTACAAGTGAAACAAAGTATTATGTCCTTCATTTATGACACAGAGGACATTCTGACTTAAAACAGGATATGGTGCAAAGCCAAAAATGGTTCAGATGTTAGTGCAAAGGAATTAGAGTTGATCTTGTACACCAAGCTGAAAAATGAGTAAATGTTGATCCATGCTGACTTAAAACTGCAGTCTTTGCAACTGGTAGACCTACTTACACAGGTGTCTAGACATTCTTACTGTAGTCAATAAATAAGTGCTTAAAGCTTTGAGATGTGGGGTAATGCTTGTATAATGATCCAAACGACAGACCTTTGAAATAATAGACTAATACTGTGAGAAAAGTTCTCACAAAAAGAGTTAGGTAACTAATGTATTGTTAGTATGTGTCAGGTTGTGAGAGCCGAGAACTAACAATAAAATGAAATAAACTAGTCTAGGTGGTAGCATAGGTTTTGGACTTTTCTCTCCTACATTTAGATAATTATAGTGAAGACATCGGTACCTGAAAGGTCACTGAAGGTCTATCTATAGAAAAGGGAGAGAAATAGAGATTTTAAGTTTTGATTTATTTGACCTAGTTTAGATGCTTACTTTAGGACTGCACGAATTGTGTTCCTGAAATACATCTGGGGCAAGATGAATTGCACTCTCAAAATTCAGTTGCAGTCTCCCAGGAATGCACTTTCAAATAAATGTAAGAAGCCAGATGTTTGCAACACTGGTTTTGGGGGATGGAGCTATATCCAGGATCCAAGAGTCTTAACCTACAGATTAAAACATACATAAATAAGGATTTCTGAGGGCAAGCAAAAGTACCTGCTGCATGCAGGATACACAAAAACCATCCATTCATCTCCTTTGGGCTGAAGGCTCAGTAGTGAGTGTTGATTTCCTGACTTATTTGGTTTTGTTTCTGAATGTAATTTGGATTTCCTTTAATTCCAACTGTCCATCCCTGTCCTATTTTCAGCTGGACTCAAAGGTTAGCAAGTTGAGTTACTATGAAAGTTGATTAACAGACTTTCAGGAATGGTTGTCTCTGATGTCTCTGTTCTTGCCTCTCCACTTCGAAGCATTTTCTGTGGGACTGACTTTTAAAGAATGGCACACTGTCCCATGGCCCCCATCAGCTCTTCTGGAGTGTGACTGGACACTGATATGGCTATTTTCCATTTTTCTGATAATTATAGGCAAATTTTAAATTTGCATATCTCAGTACAGGTAGGATCAGAAGACTGATGGTAATACAAAATGCTTACACAAAGCATGTCTTGAAGGCAGCTGCTTTGCTGATGATGTTTATAAAAGCACAAACACAATAATACGATATATAACCAAATACAGATCAGCGGGAGGATGTGTGTTTTCTTTGTTTTGTTAATTTATTGTAACTTTTGTTAATTACATCGGGATAATTTTGGTCTGCTCCTCATATAACTGATGGATCAGTGACAAGTTGTTTGGTATGAATAATTGTTTACTAGAGAGTGTGTCTGACAGCTCAATTGCTTTTTTGTTTTACCTCATTTTGAGCCTCCTTCAAAACTCAAAGTTGGTGTCTGGAAACACTGCAGTGCCTACCATCTGTTTTAACTGGGCAAAATATCAGATTTTTCTATATTTTTAAAGTAATTTTGATAAATCTGTTGCAAATCTGTTACACTATGAAATTTAAATTTTATCTATTAAAACCGTATGCTTGAGTAGATTTTTCTCTCCTGAATTTATCCTGCTCGTAGCACTTGCTCCCATAGGCTCTTGGCTGAAAATCATTCCTTCTGTCTTCTGAAATTTCCAGGGTAGCCCAGAATTTAATGAATATTACGATAAGTGAGACAGAGAGTTCCTTATACAGTTCCTTTATGAACTAGATGCAAGTTTTCCTGGCCTGTTTGCGTGAATAAATGATTGAATGCAGTTATCTCTTTAGTTAGCCACAAATAGCCTAGGAAGTACTCCATCATGAAAGAATCATCCTTCTACGATCTCTCATTATTTCAAATATTGAATGGAAAGGTTCCATAAACATTTTTACTTCCATATCGCTGTGAATAAATCTACTATCTCTGCCAAATAATGAGTCTACAGCATTGTTAGAATTTATTCAAAATAAACTTGAAAGACAATTCCTTATTTGACTCAACTCTGACATCCATAGATTCTTCTGTCATCTTTAGCTTCCTTTTTCATATGTATATATTTTGAGTCTTCTGCTATATATTGTTCTCTAACTACTTAATAATTCATTTCTCAATGGCTTTAAACTGGAAGAGGGTAGACTTAGACTAGATGTTAGGAAGAAATTCTTAATGTGAGGGTGGTGAAACACATAGAGGTTCCCCAAGGAGACTGTGAATGACCTCTTCCTTTAAGCATTCAAGGCCAGACTGCATGGGATTGTGAGCAACCTGATCTAGAGGGAGGTGTCCCTGCCTATAGCAGGGGGGTTGGAATGAGATGATCTTAAAGGTCCCATACAATTCAGACCCTTCTACAATTCTACAACTCGATGTACAACATTCTTTTCATTTAATACAAGCTAAATGCAGCTCAAACTTCTCTGCTATTTAAAGAGTAAGTACTTCAAGTACTGCCAGGTATTTCAGATTCCCATGACACTGTGAAGCCTACATAAAAGCAGAATGAGTAGGAGGGTAGACAACCCCACTGTGGGAAGAGAATCACAAATGCAAAGATTTTACCCAGTCAGGCTTTGGATTTTGTTTTGAGTCAGTTATATGTGATATTTTCAATTAGCTATTACTTCATTAACAGGAAAACAGGCATGATGGATCAAAGACTTTTATGTATACCTTTACTTTAGAAAGACTTCTAGCATTCTACAATGACAACCTTATATGCTAGTTGAAGAAATTTGAGGTGTGTAAATGCAGATTCAGAATGGGTTTGAAAACAGTACTGAGAAAGTATTTATGGATGGATCGTTGTCAAAAGAGAAGGGTATATAGAGAAGCATCTGTTTCTATATGCTGTTCAATAGTTTCATTAATAACTGAGATGATGGAGTACAGAGTACAGTTATTAAATTTGTAGATGGAACCAAGCTGAGGGTAAATATATTGAGTGTGGTATAACAATTTAAAATGATCTTGACAAATAAGAGGTATGAAAATAATCAGATACTAATCAATGGAGAAACATACATTAGGCAGGAGTTATATGTTTCATTGTCAGGATGGGTAAAAGTAATTTGAAGAGCAGTTCTGCAGGAAAGGACATAGGGGTTAAAGCTGGGCATACAGTGGGCTAGCTTAACATGATTCAGTGATGTCATATTGATGGAAAAAAAGACCACAGTTCTTTGGGATCAAAGGGAATTTATAACCTTAAGTGTAGCCTGCAAGACATGAAGGAATCCTTCCTATTGATTCAGCATTTAAAGGCTTCATTCAGAGTAATTTGCCAATTATACATGGAACAGTTGGATAGAATTCAGCAGAGAAAAATGGGAATGTTCAGGTGTCTGAAAATGTGACCTATGAAAAATGATTGAACAAATTGGGTTATTTAACCTGCAGGAACACAACAATCTTCAAATACATAAAAGATGGTTTCAAAAAGAGGGAATAATCCATTCTTCATGTTCTCTGCCTAGAAATAATAGGTATAAATGCAGCTTAATTGGAAGGAGCGTGAATGACTGGAATAAATTACCTAGAGAATTGGTGGAATCTCCATCTTTTAAAGCCCTTAAGAATGAACTAGTAAAATACCTGTCAGAAATGACATTGACATAATTGTTCTTTCTGGGGCAAAGCAATAATATACTTAATGGCATACTGAGGTTCCCTCCAGTCTTGTGCCTCCAGAGAGTTACTGGATGTAAAATATGTACTGATTGAGGGATACAAAAGGTTCTACAGTTCCCATTTCAGTAACTGAATAAATGAAGTCACAGGAACTGAAAAATCAAGTCTTCTAACTCTAATTGTGAGAGGCAGGATTACACCAAACTTCTTGGTCCTCATTCTTGAACTTTGATTAATCTAGTTAGGTTAAAGTTTATCTGTGTGCAATATAAAATAAAAAACATAAAGGTAGTACATGATACTATGATAAAATTTCAGTTGAAGTATTCCTAGTACTCAAATCCCTGTCATTGTTTCTAAGAATTATATGCACAATATGGACATAATATTTTAACAGATTTCCAGATAATCCACAAAAATTACTGTGCATTTGCTTAAATTAAGCAGAAACAATGTGCAGAATTTCTGTGATTTAAAGTGATTACAGAATATTTACACCCCAAAATAACATGTAATTAAAAAAAAAAACCAAAAACGTAGAGCAACTCTTCAAAATATTTTTTCTGAAGTTAGTCCAGAGAGGTTTCTGCTTTGTGTAAGCAATTGAAGCTGTGAAATGAAAATGCAAGGTTTTAGCACATGGAACTACATAGAATTCAGCAGAGTTTTCTTAAATAAAATGATGATAAAAATTGAAGTGTTTGGTCTCTTGTGTTTCTACATATTTACAAGAATAGATGGAAATAAAAAAGAACACAATCTCTAAGTGGTATAGGTGGTTGTGAAAGTTTGTTCCATACTTGGGTGGTCATGAGACAAAAAAGTCAATCAGTTTGACTGAATAAAGAACAGCTAATTCAGAGTGAGCAGAAGCAAAAGGACAGGTTTCATTAAAATCAAGGTAGCAGAGAGAGAAACAGAGCATCATGGAATGAATACACGACTGAGAAGTCCACAATTGCCTTGTGTTTTCTGGAGAAATGACAGTTTTCTTAGCTAAACCTTTGATACCCTGCAGGAATAGAAACATTTTCATTCAGTACGAAAAATACCAACTCCAAATTTAAAGGATTCCAGGACTCTGTAGGTCTTATTGTATTAAAGATAAATAAAAATATTAATCCACATAAATGCTGATGCTTTTTAGCAATGTGTAAAAAAATTTGGAATATACATTTTTTACACAGAAAACAATGAATATTTTTCCAGTTCGCTGAGAGTAAAGACATTTTTATTATGTGGAGACATAAATAATCAAACCAGAGGATCAATCTTTGGTTGTCTATTTTGAGTTTACAGCCGACTATAAGATTAAATAAACAAATTTTTCTTTAACTGCTGTAGCTATCCCAGAAAAACATTGAAGCTTTAGCTGAAATTTGCCAATGCTAGGTGATATCATAGTACAATATTTGCAGTAATTCCTTGATTAATTATTCCCCATTTAAGACCATAATAGAATTCTGCTACCAATCTGACCTCTCTCACTTCAGTTTCCTGCTATCTGATCCCACTATATGTTTGACGGATTGACAAACTCTCCCTGTGGTATGTAGCTGTGTTTGAGCAGTGCTAGAAGAGCTGCTGCCTGTGGGAAACCAATGGACGATCCATGAGGAAGGACAGTGTCCGATAGGACAGTCCCATGTGGATCAGGGACGGAGTGCCCATGAAGAGACAAAGAGTTGTGGGCTGACTGCAGCCACTGTTCCTCATTCTCCTGCACTTCTCAGGTGAAGGAGGTAGAAGAGGGTGATGGGGGAAAGCTGACTGTGCTTTGCTTTTAGTTCTCAGTGCTCTAGTCTGTTAGCAACAGGCAACAAATTCCACGTGCCTTATTCTCAACTTATTTTGTTCTTCTGAGGAATGAGAGTGTGAGAGTGACCTGGTGGGGCTGACCTACCTACTGATGTTTAACCAGCAGGCCAACAATGGGCTCTTGGGGAGTTTGTGGTAAGGACAATAACTGGGAGAGAGAGTGAGAAAAACGTGGACTGGACATTGTCAGAATGGTAACAGTTTTGAGGAATCTGTGTTGTTTTCCTGTGGTGAAAGGACCAGGAGAGAATGTAAACTGTCCACCTTTGTCGGTGTTACAAGGATGCTATGGTGACTTCGGTGTGGGGAATCCTTTTCCTTAATGTAAGTGAAGTTTGTGAAGATTATGTGATGTATGTTTATGAATACATATTTTAATGATAATTCTTATATTTTTTCAGAAAGGTAATGGACAGAATAACCATATGAATAAAACTAAATAAGAATTAATATATATGTGAAATAGAAAATGTGAATAAAAAGTGAAAATGTACTTTCTTGCATTGCCAACTCTGGAATGAAGTCATAAAACTAGATGGCAGTGCTGGTGTCACAATTTTATGATGTTAAGCACTCCAAAATATGTATCACATTGGTCTGAGAAATTGAATGTCCAAACATACAGCAGATACCATGAAAATACCCTTGACTTCAGCCATGCAAAGATGCAAGAGCAATTGCAAGTATTCATTTGTAAAATCGCAGATTATTCAATTACAGATATCAGAAATGGAACAGCAATGCAATCTCTGCTCATTCTCAGGCCAGACCTAAAGCTGTTCTCTCCTACTTCGTGACTGTCAGTCTGACCTGATCACCTGATCAGAGTCTCTTGTTTTGTACACCTCCAACACCAAGTTACATTAACTAAAACCATATGGAAATTATAGAGAAATTATATACAATCATCCTTCCTTTGAAAAATGGATCATTTCACATTCCATTTGATTGGCCAAGCCCTGATGTCTCCTAGCATGTCCTTAACACAACCTGTTAACTTCAGTCCCCAGCTAAATCACTGCTTGAGCTCTTTCTAGCTGAGTAACTTAGTATACCAAGCTGTGTATATAGCCTCTTGTTCAGAGAATCTGTAAGACTTAGAAAACTTGTCATCTGCCAGTCACATCTTTGGTAACTATAGGAAAGCTGAAACACTGGGTGTTGTTTAAAGCACAAAAATGACATAAAGCAATCACTTTGGAGTGATAATGGACGCAGGAGAGACCAATCATCAGTCACTACTTCAGCACTGTATGACTTTTCATTTAACTTCATTAAATGTACTTTCTGTGACCAGATTCCAGGTATTAAAATTACATGGGGTGAAGGATCTGGTCTCTCATGTGGCACTCCATCAGTCTTTGCAACCATTGGAAATGTTACCCGTAATGACTTTGTTTTTTTCCCCATCTCAATGTTTAAAAAAATGTTCTGTTATAAGGCCAGAGATACACCAGGGAACCACTTTGGTAACTTGTCCATTCAGTGATGGTTCCCCAGCAGCACACCTACTGATGAAAACACTGAATCCGGGCAAGGATTGCCCAGAACAAATGCTATATCCTTGCTATGTTTAAAATGTTTTTAATCTTCTGGGTCTGAGAGACTTTGAAAGTAATGTGCCCTAATGGCTCCAAGCTTCCAGGGAATTGCTGGCTCAGTCAACAATCCCTGCTGCTGATAATTTACCAGACAACAACAATACTTTAGTTACAGATATTGACACACTGTCATGTCAGTCCTCTGGTGCCTCACCAGCCATCATGATTTATCTGTGATTGATGAAGCATTGAAAGAAGCTGAAGAACTACTGACAGAAGATTGCTGGATTTGATTAATTTTAGCATAGAACGTTTATTTTCCTGTGTGGAAGCACTGAAAATTGGTCAAGTCAACCCTAATATAATATTTCCTCTTACTGAAAATCATTTGAGATATTTTCAAATTCTAGGATCTGAAGATATGGTAAATATTTACAAAAATGTTGGAAAAATAAACTGTTTCTCTAAGGTTTTCAACAAAGCTACAGTAAGGGAGAACAAAATGTGACACGTTGAGCCTGATCCTTAAGTAAAGTGAAAATTAAGTAAGGTGAATAATGTTATTCATCTGTGGAAGATACTAGATTACCTGTCAGAATCTGTTAGTCAAATGAAGTACTTTTAGGATTATGTATTTGACATAAACATTATTACAGAAGTTATAAATATGATTGTATTTTTCAGACTTTATTTTGATGATCTATATGAAAGTTTGCATTTTTAGATAGCAGATTTCAGTAGACAATAACTAAGATATTCTGGCTGTCCTTGGAAGTTGCAGACAGTTTGATGTTTTAGGGCTGTCAATACACTTACGTATCCAACCATAATTTTACCTGTCTATCTTTTCTTGCACCTACTACACTTCATTTAGACTACACTTCAGATTACCAGTCTAAATGAGAATAAATCTAATTAATTGTGCTTTTTTTTTTTAATGTAAAGAATGGAGGATCTAGAAAGACATCTCCTATATTTATTCAGTTACTTACACACAGATGTGTACATGATGTCAGTAATACCACAGCCAGAGTAATTTGTCTCAGCATAGTAGTGAAAAGGCACAAGACAGTTTTACAAATTCTTTCAAGCTCCCACCTATGCGGTTGTAAACATAAGCATCAAACTGTTGTCATGTTGAAACTGAAAGCCTACTATCACTAGGGTCATGTATTTAATCTGCTTTATTTTTGTGCTATGCAACCTCTTTCATTTGTATTCTATGTTTACATTACAAATATGTGAATAGATTGCTATCAAGATTCACAAGACAGACTCAAAAGCTAGAAACGCCAGAATCAAGATTGCCAGGAGGAAACTGTGTGTGGTTGGATAACTGAACAGTACATATGCCTTAGGAAGCAAAATAATATTGAACACTCATAATTCTGGAATTTCCTGCATCTTCTGCTAGATAACATCTGTGCCTAAGCATATTTACTAATTGTTTAGTAGTTTCATCAACAGTTCCTGGAAATGTACCATTTGGTTTCGAAGACAATTGTCTGGGCCTAAATTGCTTCTTTCAGTGGTAAATGTGCTGTGTAGAACATGTAATTTATTGCATATATGTGGCAGATGCACCAAGTGTTTTTTGAAATGAAAAGATCCACTAAAAATATCTTTATCAGTCAGATCCAGTTTTTGAATAAAGTTTAATGTCAGATCTGATTACAGTCAGTAAACGGAGAATTAAGAAAAGCATCCATTATCCCTTGCTGCAAGGTTAGCATAGAATCATAGGTGATAGAATGGCTTAAGTTGGAACAGACCTTAAAGATCATCAAGTTCCAACCCTTTGCCAGCTTCTAGATCAGGCCGCCCAGGATCCCATCCAACTCAGCCTTGAACAACTGCAGGTTAAATTCTTCCTCAGTTTACTCAGACTGTGCTCTATGCTTCGCTTCTGTCCTTGAACTCAGCAGATGTCCCTAACTTCATTTGATTTTTTGGCAAGAGCTGTTGAGTTTTCCAGCAGTTATGTGTCAGTATTCATACTAAAAACCACCAGCGGTGTCATTCTTTTCACTTCCCACCATATTTTAAAAATTATCATATCCAATGAGTTAAAATAGAGACCCAGTTCTTACCATCAAACACTGGTTACACACTTCGAGTTTATGGTATTGCTGCTCCTGGTTAGTTGCTATGACTGAAGCAGTTTGGAGACATGCTTTAGTTGTAGACTTGGCAGTGCTAGGTTAATGGTTGGACTCAATGACCTTGTAAGTTTTTTCCTAAACGATTCTGATTCTATGATCCTGAGATTCTGTAAGTAGACCAATTAAAACTGTACTGCAGGAAAAGATTAGTTCCCACTATATTAGTAATATTAGCTTGGATAGAGGAAAGGATAAAAATTCTTTAAAAGAAAAGTGTTACGTCTGAAAAAAATTTTCTAGACATCCTGAAACTGGATTCCACAGGATGGAATCTTACAAAAATACTGAAAAGAGTTCTACAAGTCTTTTAACTGTCACATTAGGCATAACACTTATGATTTATTATGCTTGGGGATTTATTTGATTTTTAATGTTGCATTTATCCAAACCGGTGAACAGTGAACTCCAGATGGGTTTTTGTACACTCAATTTACATCTGCATATTTTAAATCCCATCCTGGTAATTTGCCATGGATAGTCAGGTATATGGTACATAAAATATTCCCCATGCTATTCTACGTAAACTTGTTTATCTGGTTTGAGTTTTCATTATTCTGGACCTAAGTAGAACAATGTCCAGCTTTGGCCATAGCTCCATCAAAAACATGTTGGTTGTATTTGTGTCATCAGCTCACAGAATGATGCTTCCTGTAGAAACATAATCAACATCTCACTGAGCATACATTGCTAAAAAGACAAAATGAGATGCAAGCATATGGAATGATATGATTGATTGTTGAGGTCTTTTTTAGAATGTTTTAGGTGGGAGAATTTGTTTTATTGTCAGAAGAGAGGGCACACAAAAAAAAAAAAAAGATGAAAAACAAGTCTGGGGACAAAAGGGAATGAAAGAAAAGTGTTTGCTGGCAAATAGAGTGAAGGCTGGTAGTGGAAGGGAGTTGATGACACCACTGTTGGATGCAAACAGTCGATTGGAAAAAATGAACTTGGTAAAATTTATCATCACAAAAAGATAACCAAGTTTTTACAAGAGTCTCTAAGCAATCAGAAAACTAACCCAACTGTGTTCCAAGGAAAGATGTAATCTGCAAGCAAGACTCCAGTAAAAAGGTGATTCTTTTAGACTTAATTTAATAAGTCTCATTATTATTGCTTTGCTCTTAAAATTAGACAGACAGCATTTTCAGACAAAACTACTAGTTACATAACTTATAGACAGATAGCAGCCATTTTTCCTCTTCAAATGGAAATCTCTGAACTTGGCCTACTCTGAGACTGCGTGTGCTTATGTGTTGTTGCAAAAACAGATAATTCAGCATTTGCAGCTGGATGTGTGCATATGTTATATCATTTTAAAAAGTAGGTTGCATCTCCTCCTGCAGACTGGAAAATTTTCTACTTGATATTCGCTTTCAATTCAATTCAGCTGAAACAGTATTTGTGTAGTTATCTGATCTTTACTATCAGCTTCGTTTGCTGTCCAGCCAGTATTTCAGTCCTAGCTTCTGCAGGGATCTCAGAAAACCTAAAAGGTGAAATGAGAGACAGCTTTTGTATTTTGTTGTTCACAAACTGACATCACTGAAACTTTGCTCAGTTGTTACAAATTTTTATCAATTGGGAACTTCAGTAAGTTGGCAAAGTAAATTAAGCTGATAACTAGTGCTCTTCTATAACCTTCTGAAATTCTTATCTATCTGAAAATAAGTACTGAAATGGTCTCGTAGTAGATGCTATGCAGAGACAGAAATGTCTGGCTCTGAATGAAGTAACAAAAACTTGTCAGCATACGGTGCTGATTCGTGTTCATGCCCTTGTAGTTTCAACTGATTAAAAATAGTGAACATTGCATATATTAACCTGGCCTTTCTGCGATCAGTTACAACTGGGTAAACTGTATATAAAATGGTCTATTCTGGTTTCACATTGTTTTATTCATCTGTTTCTATAGTTTAAAAGAATACACAAAGCATAGGACTATGTTTGGTCTCTGCATGTTTAGGAGAAGGTCTATCAGAAGATAAATTTTACAGCAGCCACCATTGGTGAAAAGTGTTTTTCTGCCACTTGGAAAATTAGCAGATATGCATCCATAGTCTGTCTGCTTCTACTATAAATGATAAATATATTTTAACATTCATAAAAGGGGAAGTGTGTGCCTTCAACATGGTTTTTATTAAAAATTTAAAGACAGCACTGCAGGAGTTGCTGGGTGAAAGAGCACAGTGCATGTCTCCTGTGCAACTGCATCCAAATACCTCACAGCCTGCTCCTCAGCACTTTCTGCTTCTCAGGAGGTGTATGGGGGCAGTGGGGAAGAGCAGTTTCTTTGAAGTGCAGTGCATTATTTTGGAGATATACTTAGCATAACTCTTTACACTGCTTGTCACGATTTGGGGTGGAGGGGGGGACAGGGGGTAGGGCAGTGCTGGCAGAGTGCCGCAGCCTGCTGGGCTATGCTGTGTTTGCCTAACGAGCCTCATAAGCTTTCATTAAAGTTACATAGAAAAGTGCATGTGAAACTGCTGCGGAGGGTCTGTCAGAGCTGGTGTGTGTCTTGCGGGAACAGATGTACAAAATAAACTTTGTGCGATGAAGTCACATTTGTGAGATCTTTCCAAGTTTTAAACATGCACTATACTACTGCATGTGTTGCAGTGTTGGCTCCGTCAGTGCCTGTGCCTGTTTGTGCCAGAAGGAAGAGAGTGCAAAGCAGAGGTCACGGTCTGCCTGTATGGGAGATGTCTGACAAGTTATATACAAGATTTTAGAAACAGAGAACAGCAGGTCTGTAGATATAGAATTGTTCAGCAGTAAGACCAGTGAGAGGCTTCCACACAAAAATAATTTGTAACATTTGCAAATGCTGAGCAAGCAGCATAAAAGCAGAGGAACTGTGCTTTGAGTGAATGGCTAAGGAGGACTATACACAGTCATTTTGCTCTTGGTCCAGTAAAATAAGAGCACAGTTGCTGCTCACCTGTATTGCCTCTTGGTGGCTCCACGGAAAGTGTTGGTCTTGGCACCAGTCCGTGTTTGCATGAGAAGTGTCAAAAGCCTCGGTAGCCTGCTGGTTCTGCTGCTGTGCAGGGAAGGAGCCATGGCTGGCAGCTCTGGCACATGCTGCTTCTCACAACATGGGAGTCTCTTTGGTCCCTTTAGACCCAAGGACTCCAGCCTTGAGGCAGATGGTATCTCAATGGAGCACAATAGTGTGGAAAGAGAGGCAGAATTTAGGGAAATAGAATTTTCCTAACAACTGTTTTCTGTTCTCTCCATTTACTGGCACTAAGCATTCTTATCATCTTCAGGCCATAGCAAAGCCAAGCTATGCTCTGCCATAGCCTTCCCAATTGTCTTCTGACTTCATTTTCACGCTGCCTGCATGCAGACCAAGGCCAGTCATATTCATGCTGTGTTTTGGCAGCAGCACAATAGAGATTGTCAGTTATCCCATCTGCCTCTGTGTCCATCTATAACAAGCACTTCTAGCAAATGTCTTCTCCAACTCATTATGTATCGTGCACAACCAATGACTTTCCAAGACAAGATATTAATAGGAAAGACTTAGCATTCTTAAGTCATTATGCATGCAGTACACTGAACTTGCTGCTGGTGAGGTGCAGAGTGTGATGAGGTCCAAGGAAGCACACTTAGAGCTTTCTGTGCAAGCTGACCCAGCCTTAGTGCTCTGGAAATCTTCAGCTCCTATTCAGTCCTTCTCACTTGAACTGCTGCTGACACATGAGAGTCTGAACACACAGCATACTATTTATATAACACTGGTTACATCTAACTGTGTCATAATTGTGTTTCTTCTGTCCTGAGATTTTCAGTTCTGGAGAAGAGACATTTGTGTCTCTTTGTGTGTTTTGACTGTCCTTAGAATTTGGAGCAACCAGCTCCAAACGTCAATACAAAAGTGAACTTTGCAGCTCTTAAAGGTCGGAGAGATCTCAGGTTCCAAGATTTTCAGTTTCCATGTCCCAGTTTTACAAGAGGGAAGCTCAGAGAGACAAAGAAAAGGAATCTTAGGACAGGAGTGAGACATCATTCCTGCCCTAACTGGTTATAGAAGCATTTCTAGCTACCACATCCAGATCTGGGGGCTGTATTGCAAACTGGAAAATCCTAAGTTAATGAAGTGGGCATGAGCATACCTCTGGTCATTGGTGGTAACTGTTAGTGACTGAGACAATAGTAGTAACCAGTATAACCAGGAACAGTACCCATAATCTTCCTTGAGATTACAGACTGATGTACTGATACCTGTATTTTGCCTTGTCTGTTTTATTATTCATTTACCAACACAGTTACAAAAGATAAGCATTTTAAAGTATATATATAACTGATTGAATGACCAAGATCATTCCTAGCTGCACCAGTGGCATAGCTTAGGAAATAGGCAGCTTGACCTTCAACTGTTAGGGCTGACCTTCTCTAAATCAGCTTCCATGCAGATGTCTCCTCTGTCCTTTTGTTAGCAATATCTCCCTTTAGGGCTGTTGAGATTTGCTCGCTCTCTCCTTTCTCTCCTCGTTAAAGCTTCCTTCCTGTTCACACTTGGATTTATATCTCTAAGACCTAAACCCTCTTTCCCTCCCCCACTTCCAGAGCTGGACTGTAAAAGTGCAAGTGTCTGTAAGCAGCTTTGATTTTTTTTCTTTCCTTTATTCCCATTCCCACTTACTTCTTTTTGTGTCAGCTTTCCAGTTCATTTTTTGGTTAACACTTCTCTTGTATTTTTCATATTTTAAAACAGTAAAATGTGATGTAACACACAGAATTCATTAACTGTGATCTCTGTGTATAGACTAAAAAATTTCTGCTGAGAATACTAATGGTGAACCTGGTGTCAAAATTGCTTTTCCTCCAGCATTACTGCATTCTCCATGCTCTTTTTTTTTTTTACTGCATGCTCCATGCTCCTTTTCTCCCCCAGTGCAGGACAGCAGCTCTCCTGCCATTCTGTGACCACTGCCCAGGCTGCATGAAAACGAGGGTCCTGGGGTGCTGAACCCCAAATGCACAGCACACAGAGCAGCCAGGGAGAAGGCAGTTCTATGAAATCCTACTGTGCTTCTCAGTTTGGAGTTCTGTGTAAGGCCAAATTCCTGTCTCTGTCTGCTGTTAGAGAATGCAGGTTGTGTGTGTCCTTTTGGGTACAGAAGGGCCACATCTGTGTAGTGAGCACCAACTGCCTGTCCCTGTGGCATAGCTGGAGCTGAGGCCTGCAGGCTCCTCTCCCTCCTTCCTCAACTCAGAGTTCACAGTACAACATGAAAGTTGCAGACCTTGTCATGAAGTTTATCATTTCAAACCAGGTGCACAGCAGCACCTAGTAAACAGGCCTTGCCAGTATTTAAAAGTCTCATGCTATCAAAATTAATCAGCTGTCTTGGCTGTGATGAGTTTCCAAATGCTGTCAAAGCTTGCAGGGCCACCTCTGAGTGGGTGATGTTATTTGAGTGCTGTGTCTTTCTTCTGGGAGTAGGTAGTCCTGTAATGTACACATCCAAACCTCCCTCTGGCTATTTAAGCAAGAGATCAATAGTTCTTAAAAGGGCTTCAGCTCTTCTCTTCAAAATGTACATTTTAAATGTTGGCTGGACAGTATCCCCTTACTTCTGGCTGCTGGCACATCAATATTTATTTCATCCTAAATTTAGAACTAAATAAATGCCTAACACTTCACACTGACAGAAGAGGAAAAACAAACAAACAAAAACAGACAAATAAGAAAACAACCAGAACAGAGAAAAAATTAAAATAAAAATCAAACCAGAAGAAATCCAATTTACTTTCCTTTCAGATAACTAGATGATCAAGTTCCTAAGCATCAAGCACATGATATTAATTATGAGAACTGGAGTGAATGCTTGTTATTTGTGCACAGAGGTAATGAATTCTCATTAATAGTATGCAGTTACTGTCACCTCAAAATACTGCCTATCAAAGCTTTCACAATGCAAACATAAAAGCAGAATAAAATTCTTAGATCTGAGCTAGGTGAATCAAAATAAAATCATTTTCAGTGCATTGGTTTATATTATTAATTTTTTATTTACAGCCTTATTAAATGGTATTTAGCCTGAGTAACTCTAGTGAGGCTGGGTGCTCTAGTAACCGAATTACACTAGATGCTTGAGATCCTGTTTTCATGAGAAAAATTGCCTGGCTAAAAGGATAATTACTATGGTAAACATTACTGCTCTTTCTGCTTTCTGCAAACAAAGTTGAATAGCAAAGTGATGGGTATATAAAATGTGTCTGCATATGGGGATAAAGAACTGAAACATTGGCAATAGGAAAGCTTTGCGTTCAGTATGTAGTGTGAAAAGAAGTTAAAATATTGCAAATCAAAGTACTCAGCTAAGATGCTATCTTTTAGTTTACAAAGAGCCATAGTACATTATTCAGCTTTGTAGGGAATAATGAATATGATTTAAAAGTTACACACTTCATCAGTACATAATAAGGTTTACAAGTCTGAATATAGCTCCTTTTGTTCTTTCCATTTCACTGTGAACTCTCTACACACGTGGTTTTCTTTCCCAGAACTTTCCAGCTGACCTTCTTTAAGGTTAGACACGCTCCAGCATTTATATGCAGGCTCGGAGGAATCTGCTGTGAGGAGTTAAAACAATTTTCAGCATTATAATTGTTCTGTTAGGGATGGGCTGAGATGGAAGAAAACCATTTAGAGTTACTTATGAAGATCCTTTAAAGCTCATCCTGGAGAGAAGTCGGTGATCACTCCCACCTAAGTCAGGCCTATAGCTACGGATGGCTACTTCATTTGCCCAAGCTGATTAAGCCTTGCAAAGACTGTGGATAGTTATCAGGTAGCATGGTATTCTGAGCATCTTTTCTAGCATGCAAAAGAGTTTGTGTTTAATTAGACTGTCTGGCTGTGACATACAGCTTGTGTGGGCATCACTGTGGGACATAAAAATTTCTTCACTGCAATCAGAATTTCCATCCTCAGGAAACAGAATTGGTCTGATCCCTTTAAACTCCATTAACCTCAGGATTATCTGGAGACACACAGGCATTCAGCAACTAAGCCCCGTATGAAACATATGTTATTTATTAGAGCAATGTGTTAACATTTTTATTATTTATCAAAGCTCATTTGTAACTAAGAATGACTGCATAATGAAACCCTTCTGCAATACATTGTTAACATACAGAAACAAGAGTTTCAATATGTTACAGGTAACCTTTACCATAAGTGCCTCGTTTGTTAAACATAGCTGGAACATGGATTAAATCATGCCAAAAGTGACCCACTACGCTTGCAATTATTCACAATTTTTCTTTTTTTGTAATGCCAGAGATAAAACACTTACTGGATATTTGACATCTAATTTTCAGTAAGTCTGTTCTACCAGGAAAAAGAGTTGCTCATGTTATCCATGCTTATCCTTCTCTCTACCACACTGCTTTAAATATTGCTGACCATGTTCTGGCTGCTTATGCTCCACAGTGAGAGAAGAGAGAGAAAACAGCTGATGCTTGTATTGTGCCAAAACACTTCCAAAGTGAATTTTTAAGCAGTGGAGGAATCACGTTGCAGTTGGTAGATTCCTAAGTCAGCAGAGACTCCTGCTCCTATTTCCTGTGCTACGCTTCTAGGCCCTTCTACCATATAAGTGCATTTTTTTACTATTATTATTTCTCCGAAGAGATGAAGTACAGGAACTACCCCTTCATGCATCCAACCTGTAATCTAACTTCCATAGTTTTGTTGGGGTTGAAGATTACTGGACTTAGAGAGCTGTTTAATAAAAATGTTGAGTATAATTTATTAAAACAAGAACCTAAAATACTTTCAACACAATTTGATTTACATTGAACTCATAGGTAGGAATTACTCTATTCTGCCTTAAAATTATGTAGGATAAGTCATTTGTCTTCGATTATCTACAGTTTCTGATATACTTTCTTTTTTTCTTTGCCTAATGATTCATTTCAGCAATATGTTTAATCAATGTTTGCTGATTTTTATGGTCTAATACTTACTGACAGCAGGTGCAGAAAAAGTAAATCCCCATCTGCATAGAAATCTTGCTGAAACTCAGCAGCATGCTGTTTTGCTGTAATTTTTGTAGACAGGTGATTTTTCATGCTACCTCCATAAGGTCCCTCAAAGCTCCCTGCTGTTACCGCTATTTTCCTACCTGCAGCTACCACAAGTTACAGCATTGTTTGCACCCTTGCATGAGGTGCCATTATTATGTATATCTATTTGTTTTGTTTGATGGACTTTCCTTTAGATACAGTTCAGGTACCACAGTTTGAGTCAGGACTTTTGACTGATTTGGTAGACAGGTGGCCTCCTTTGAAATGTTCCTGCTGTTCACTGAGGCAAAGAAATGTCATGACTAGGTATTAAAGGAGCAGAGATTCTGTGTCCTGGGGAACAGATTTCTGAATGTTTTCAACAGCTCCTGGCAAAATTTGGTCATTGATGTCGTTTTGGGAAAAAATTTTTTTCTTTCATTGCTGTTGGGTAGTAGTATGTCAGTAAGATGTGGAGAGGTATAATTCTCTATGGTGCTACCTAAAGATGTTGTTTTAAAACTCATATCAGTGGTTTGAAGACTGGGGCAAACAAAAATTATAATGTATTTCTAAAACTTGGGAAGGTTGGGTAATTGTTTTATTGATTTTAAGGCTCAGCATTGCTCTCTTGTCCCTTTTTACAAAACCCTCAAGAGGTGGGACAGCTTCCTTGATTTGCCTGGTCTTGTTTTTTTCCCACCAAGGAAACAAAAAAGAACGTTGTTTATATTGGCTAATGATTAAAAGAACAGATAGAACATGTCTTCATCTTTTTGATAAATTATTCTGAATAATTTGTGTTACTGTTTTCAGAAGTCTCAGAGACTTGCCCAAGATCTGAACCATGCTGTATGTAATCTTCCCTCAGTATTACTTAACTCAAAGGAAAAAAGAGAAATAGGGGGCTCAATCTTATCCACTGTGATAGAGAAATAAAGCACTTGATTCCTAACCACATATAATCCACTGCACCTTGTTATCACTTCATACTCTATTTCTTAAGACTAAACAATCTGACACCTTTCAAAGACAAGTAAAAGCAAAATATAAGGAGTTTCAATAAAATAAGAGGAAAGCTACATAGTGTCTTAATTATAGGTTTAGTAAACAAAGCAACGTGATGACATGGGAAAAATGTCTATGTAGAATGGGAAAGCTCCAAATTTCATGTTAAAAGTAAAACAAACATACAAAACCCCCCACCAATAGAAACGTACATTTCAAAATGTGTGTAGGATACAAGAAAGAACAATTACTAGTCAGAGAATTTTTCTGGTTATTTGAAGAGCTAGGTTTCTAATGGTTTAACTGTGTAATTCCACATACCATTTGAAAATCTCCAGCTATTTTATCTGATTTTCCAGGTAGAAAAAATTAGATAAGCTGAGCTATAGGTTCAAAGACATAAAATGAAAATCAGAAAATAATTAAACCAGGCCGCGTGAGAATAATCTCAAAGCAGGCTGAAGCTAAGCCAATTGTAACTCAGGCTCAGCTGTGCCTATAGAACAAAGGCAAAATGCTATACAGCAGGGAAAAGCTGTAGAAAGAAATGCATTAGAACATTACCCATTACTGTATGGCAGAGAAAAAATATGACTTGCTGCTACTAGGTTTGTCAGAAAAGCTTTTGGGTAAAAAATTAGCAGCCAGCAAAAGCAAATGTCTTACTGTTATTATTCTGCAACTGTTTAAAAGTAACTAGAAGATGCCCATGACAAACATGGGATTGAATGCCAGCTATAACTGAGGCTTCATTTGTAACTCAACAGTCTGTGTCAGGAACCCAGTTAAAGAAAATAAATGGAAAGGTTATACTGCTAAGCAAGCTTGAGGGGAGACATTCAGTAGCTGGTATTTGTTAAATGTTCAGAGTTTAGCGCACTCAAAAAATGCAGGATGGAGATACATGGAAATTAAATGAAATCCGAATATAAAACATTTTCAGTCCTTTTGTGCAAGCAGACAGAAGATTGTTCCAGCTCCAAACAAGCAGAAGGTAAAGCCAATCACTAAAGTGGTAAAAATTGAAATGTGATTTATTTCTGAAAAATAAATATTATGAAAGCTATGAGGGGAAACAGATTTACAAGTCAAAACAACTTCTAATAACTGATGAATTTGTTTCTTCCGAATATGGAGAACTTTCTGACAGCAAAATAAGCCAGCCAATTTGTTACACTACAAGCAGATTTCATAGTCCTAGCTATGGAACTGGAAGCCAAAATTTGTCTCAAAGAATACTAGTCTACACCAGGTTTCATTTTTCCATTTAACTTGAAGAGGAATTAAGTCTTATCTTCTGAAGCATATTCTGTTATAAACATATGGGTTATACCAGCTTACTAATTATATGACATAGGTAAGAATTTCCTGACTTCAGTTACCAGTGTTAAGATAATTACATGCATAAAATTTTGCAAAATGAAACCCAAATTAGAAATCAAAGCCATTCTGTACAGTTTTTCAGTTCGCTGTTATTCAAGTTGAGTTTTATTCAAGTTTATTTATTTATTTGTTATTTTTTTAAGCAAATGTTAGGGAAAACAGACTTGTTCAACTACATCTGATTCACATCTGTTTTATATCTAAGTCTCTAGCAGATATATTTTGTAAGTGGCATTTCTTCCTGCATCTTCAGTTGTTGCTGTTGTTGCTAGTTTCTGCCTTTGTATCTCCTTTTTCAACATTGTTAATGCTAAAATTTTGCCTAGTCCCCTTCTTGTTATTCCAGAATCATAAAATATACTTGTCACATAATGGATTTCTGATATCAATTGTGATGTCAAGTTAAGATTTTGAATGAAGAATTAATTATAGGGAAATTAAAACTCAAGATTCCTAAATAATGCAATTTAGGAAGAATAATAAAAACTATTTTTTAAGCTCTGGTATTTGAATTGGTTTTATAAGTAATTTCCATTAAATTAAATGCCACTAGTGGTGATATATTATTCACAAAGTTAATCTGGGGAAAAATATATAGACCAGCAGTGGGGAGAAAATGTAAGGAAGAATTTCTATGAAGCTGTTTGCAAGTAAAAGCACAAAATGTGCCAGTACAGATGAAGAGCAGCTATTTTATTGCTTGATTCTTATTAAGCAAAACTTCTGACAGAGTTAATGCTTTTGCTAGAAGACACCCACAGAAATTCACAAGTCCTGGCTTCAATACAATGGCATGTAAGAAACTCTGTAGTGCAACTCCTGCAAGCTACAAGGTCTGAGATTTTTTTTGCTTTGAGAGGTATTTCTTTGAGCATGAACTGAAAATGGGTGCCCTTAATTGTGGCATAAGGCAGTCTGCATCTTGACCTTTCTCTAATCTTCTGGATTGCTCTGGGTCACAAAACGCTGTGGATCAGCCACGTGTGCCCCGGCAGACCTGACACCTCCAGGCATGTGCATTACAGGATCCTTTCAGGGTCCTAGGCACTCACATGGGAACCACAAACAATTTTTTTCTTTTGAAATATGACTTAATTTTAGTAAGACAACAAAGGCTAACAGGAAACAGTCTTGCAGAGTTAATTTAATAATTGTTCTTTTATTGTTAGTCAATACTGGTATTTTACTTTCCCTATAAACTGTCTTGTATTTTATCTCCTACTTGTTTGCTTGGTTGACCTTTTGACACCATCCATTAATACTGTGCTGAAATGGTGTTCTGCTGTGGCTTCTGAGACTGGGTTAAACCGGTTTGGGTAGCATAGCAGAATCAACATGTGTTAACACCAAAGTCCTGGATGTTCACTGGTTGCTTGATTCTTCTGCAATTGTTTCTCCCTGTCTACATTTCCTGTCAAATGAAGCAACTAAAGTAATTCTTAAGCACACCGTAAACAGATCAGAAATAATAAAATGGAATAGATCATCTATATCAGACCTTCCTCAGACACTGGTAGATAAACTTCTTCTGTCCTCTTCCTAAGAAACACTGTCAGAGTGGAGTTAACATGATATGATCAATTTTGCTGCTTGCTTTTAATTGCTTCCTAGAAACTGCCACCAAAAATGTGGAATTGGAACCAACAATAAAAAGCTGCTGCTTTGTTAGTGGGTACCAATGGTTTGTTTGTGTGCATGGAGTGGTGAAGGGAAAGGAGGGAGTAGTGCATTTGGGAATTCGTCAGTCCTCTCTCTAATTGCAGCCTGACACTGAAAATGCCGGAAGCTGATCAGTAGTAGGCAGTAGAACTTTGCAAGAGGGATTGCCTCTGAATCTGGCAGTCTTCCACCCTCTCAGATATTTTTAATATGTGTCTCTAGTTACCACTGCTTAGTATCTAATAACTTTTTCAAGGTTTTCTCAGAGGTTCCTCTCCCCATGAGGATACTGACTGCAGTTGGTTCAAGCTGTTAAAGTTGTAGAGGTTATATTTATATATGAAGGATGTGCACAACTAGTGTTTTAGTAGTGGCTATTTATGCACATAAGGTCAGTTCACCTTACACTCAGTTTGAGCATAAATAATTCAATAAAACCTTTCTGTAGAAGGAGCCTGCTGAAGGGTAGATTCTGCTTCTGTCCTGAATAAGACAACAAACATACACTCTCTTCCTCTTGGCTACAAACTTGGTAACTGCATTCATAATGTTCTCTAGGCTTCCACAGTCCAGAAAGTCCCAGTTCGGCATTCTGGCATCAACCTTTCCTACTCCACAGTTATTTAACTGTTTGGAGGAAACAACTGATATCAGGTAATAACAATTTATTGCCATGAAGTGGACATGTTCACAAAAGGTTTCATCCCTTTTTTGTTACACATGATATACTAGCATTGCAATCAACTGCATGTTATGCCCAAGGCTAAGAAACTACCTAAGGCTAAATTTACCTTATTTTCAAAGAGTTATACATGCTATCATACTGACTTTCATAGAAGGCAATGGACAAAATCTAGACACTCACAATTCTTTAGCATGCACAGAGCAGTACTGTACTTTCAAGTGCCACTGGAGATTCTACCTGCCTACGCCCATGCAGTTCTGAATTGCTGGTGGCCTGATCCCAATTTGCCTTTATGGTAGATAGACACAGGTAGCCAAGCCAGAGGCACACTATGTGTGTATGTGTGTGTACATGTGTACAGGTGTATGAAACAGCATGCTTTCTCAAGATGCTGTACAAACACAACATGATATAGTGAGCTTTCTGACCATCTGTTTGATGGGAGACTTCTGAGTATGCAAGATGTGACCACATGATCCTTTATTTAGTTTATTGCAAACATCACAAAGATGGTGAAGGGCCTGGAGGATCTCCCCTATGAAGAAAGGCTAAGTGAACTGGGTCTCCTTAGCCTTGAGAAAAGAAGACTGAGAGGGGACCTGATCCAGGTTTATAAATATCTGAGGTGTGGGGGACAAAGTGGCGAGGCCAGACTCTTTTCAGCAGTGTGTGGAGACAGGACAAGGGGGAACGGACAGAAACTGCAGCACAGGAGGTTCTGCATGAATGTGCGCAAGAACTTCTTTACAGTGAGGGTGACGGAGCAGTGGCACAGCTGCACAGGGGGGGTGTGGATTCTCCTTCTCTGGAGATATTCAAGACCCGCCTGGACGCCTACCTGTGAGACCTGGTGTAGGGAACCTGCTTTGGCAGGGGGTTGGACTCGATGATCTCTTGAAGTCCCTTCCAACCCCTATGAGTCTATGATTCTACGACAGGGATGAATTCTGATGAATATGTTAAACAAATGGTGAATTCAGTTTAGTTCCTTGTGGCCAAAGCTATCAATCAGAACCAGCACTTTTGTTTGTAATTACAAAAGTGAAATGGAGACGTAAAGAGAAATGAAAGTTCAAGGATTCAAGTTAAATAATGCTGGTTGATTGACTTATACTTTATGATGTGTATGTATCCTGTGGATCACAGCTGTGTACTTTTTTGGATGGAGGCAATCTAACTCATTTAGCAGTCATTAATTCAATGCTTGAACAGTGTTGTCAAAAAATAAGGGCCACATATTTATCCTGGGCTACTGCCAAAGAAATTGAGATTTGAAAGATTGGTTTTAAATTGTCCTACCTCTTTGTCTTACTGTACCACTGTAGTTTCAAAAGAAGATGATGGATAAGAATAAGTCAAATTGGACCCACTTTTCTCTTTCCAGCCTGTTTTTCTGGAAGCATACAAGATCTCCTGTTTCTGTCACTCAGGAGAACCCTCTTCTCTTGAAAGCCTGTTGCTGCTCAATAAAGCTGATGTCTAAGACACTTCTCATGGAAGGAAGAAATTTGTAGACTAGTACTTAATGTGTGCCTTTGTTGCACCGGGGAGATTATGATGTAACATGGCCATCAGGGTGGCCAAAAGCTGTGCTGTCCTTGTAGAGTTCTCTAGTTGTCTGGCTGTGGAGCTAGGCAGCTTCTTTTTCTTCCTCACTCCCCTCATGATTCTTGAACATCTCATTGGATGACAGCATTTTTATGGAAGCCTGAGCCACCTATCTTTACTGTAGGGCAAGAAAATCTGCCAAATTTGACTCAGCAAGAGAGGTAGGCTAGTGTTAAAATTCCAGTCAGGCTCATGTGAGAGAGGTGGAGGAAACAGGTCTTGGGTAGGAAGATTATATCCAAAAGCAAGGTCCAACCCCTTTTTCAGCTAAGCTTATTACACACTGCCCTGCTCTGCTCATTGCCAAACCTCCCTTTTTATGACACATACTTAACACTTGCTTTGAAAAAGCTGCCTGCCATTTACTCAAGCAGCAAATTCATAAAAAAACCTGTATTTTGTTGTCAGTAGTTGCTGTGTGGCGCTTTGTCTTGTAAAAAACTCAGATTGCTCTTGCACAGCATGGGATATGGGTAATTTGTAAGTGTGAACTATAGCTACTGCCCACTGCATGTATAATTCAGCCTGCCATATATAAAGCAAGGAAGCAGAATAATTATTGATCACACCTTACTTAAGAATTCAAATAGCTAACATAGGAATTATACATCACAGTGTTTTATTTCTACTGAAAACGTAATACTGTACCACCATTTCTACCGTTGCATGATTCAATAGGCAAACACAAACGCACATTTCACAACGCTTCTGCACAATTTTTGATTACAGATGTAGGCATGTATTATAGATATCCATCTTGTGGCTAGTACTTCATTTTCCACAGTGATGTCACTTTGCCTATCTGGGCTTTTACTTCAGAATAAATGAAGCACTGCACAAAGAGGTAATGTACCTGGAAAAGAAAGGGCCACATAGGTCTCTCCATCTAAAGCAGTAAGACTAGGAAAGTGTTCATCCAACTCTGCTGTTCTGCACAGTCTCACAGAGTAAGGAATTCCTTGTTAGGAATGATGCTGTATCTGCTTGGTCCAGCTATGCCTTGGTGCTGGCTTCAGATTTTGAAGGAAGTCAAATAGTGGCACATTTGTCATGGATCTTTGGCATTAAAGGACAGCTAGTTATGCCCCACAAGTGAGTAAGTAGTGAAGCAATTGTTTCTGAAAAGTGTTTTCTACACATTCTTTACATTCCTTTTTCTGAAAAGATTGAGTAACTTAGTATTTCAATAACTGCTTCACATTTTTGACAGTTTAAATGCTCCTTTTGGAAGAATAGGTTACTTCTCTGCAGTAGGTATGCCCAACACTATGTTTCTGCTGAGCCTGCAGTGAATAAAATTTATGTCTGCATGCTGTACAGTCTGAACTAGTAACCCGCACTGCTTCTTCTTGACGTGGTCCTTCAATTCTTTTTGTCACTGCAGTTATTAAAGTGCAGGACTACAAGTGTTTTGTGTGTGAGAACGTGTGAACATTGAGTACAGCCAGTGTAAGAAAATGTGTAGATATTCATTTTGTTTCTAAAAACGTGTGCTTATTGTATCAAATTTTGAAATATATTGCAGAATAGAGCCATTCTGCCCTCTTCCAGTTACTATGCTCTCTCACTAGCACTGTCAAAACATACAAATTACTTAGTAGAGCTAAAAAGACTTTGGTAGACAAAAATGAAACTAGTGAAACCTGCACAGTAAGCAAATAGCCTAATATTTTTTATTATTTCCCTTGCCACAGATATGTTTCCTGCCTCTTAAGCTTATGGTAGGTATATTGCATTATACAAGATGCCACATCACAGAACAATAAAAACACCATTTATTCCCATAAAGCTGATGAAATGAGCAACAGTTATAGCAATAACCCCAAAAAAGCCATGAAGTTATGGTAAACAGTATACTTTCTCAGCTTCAACTAGAAAGCCTACACCTCTTCCCTTCTATACGTTCCTTCGTATTTTTAAATGTTTTAAAACCAAATAGGAAAAAACCCTCAGATTCTTCCTGCATATCCAGATGCAGAAATACAAAATTAAAATCTGACTGCAGAACTAAGCTCTGAACTGGCCAGAATGTCTCTCTGTTATCAAGTTAGTTGTGTTCATACATCACAGGATTTGCAAATTCTAAGTGCTCGTCAAAACAGTTTTATTAGTTACATCTGCTCATATTGAAGAAAATAGCACAGAATTGTATGAACTTCAGTGGAAAAAGGGTCAATTTCTAAAATAACAACTTTGAGCAGAGTTCCTTTTGTGTTTGGGTGTAAGTAAGTTTGACTCAGAAGCCCTTGCCAGAAAACTGTTATTACTGTAAGAGAATAGAAGCTGGCAAGATTTGAGTGATAATTTCTAGATTTCTGTGGATGCAACTGTCGGGCATATTTGGAAGAAACAGACAATTTAGTGCTGTATGTTTCTCAGAATATGAATGGGAACATGCTGAAAGCAGTCAGATTTATTTTCTTTTTTTTTTTTTTGCATTCTGTGCTTGCTACAAACAAAGAAGAGAAACAGCACGGCAACTGATTAGAAATGCTGTTTTGAAGAATGTTTTCTGATATGTTTACCATAAAGGTATCTTATTTGCTAACAAAAGAATTAAAAAAAATTATCTGAACTATCTCTGGGTTCAATACTGTTTGTTTTAGGTAGATTGGATATGCAATTATCCTTCATGTGAGGAAGAGGTTGCCATAAATACCAGGTTGCAAGTTTCCTTTGCCAAGTTCACCCTTTAGCACTGAGTTGTTGCTATGCAGCTGTCTGTAAGAAATAACATGACAACCGTAAGCCTTCATTCTTTGTTTTCTCTTAGTCATTAGTAGTGTTAGTTAGTGGTGTTAAAAATACTGCTTTGATACTGCTGCAGCTCCCAGCCTTTATCTGAGGGTTGCTTAGGGGATTAGGCTATGATTTAAAGTGTAAAGCATTGTATGTTTCCACTTGAGTCAGTTTACTCCCACCTGGCAGAGATCTGCCTGTAGGGTGCCTTGAGGTTGTGAAATGTTAACAGGAATTTTCATATTCTTGCCAAGCAAGCCTGCTGAAATGAGATGCTGCATGGCTTGAACCTTATTATTTGTTCATCTTTTGTACCTTGTTTTTGGTCTTCAGCCCTACACAACCGGACACAGCTGTAGAGACATTCCATTCCCTTCAGGGACATACCCAAAGTTAACTCTGTGGTTCACTATAATTTTACCAAAGTTTGATCATCCACAAGGAATGATAGTTCAAAAATAAATATTGCCAGGAAGGAAGGGCCTTGACATCAGTTTGACTAAAATACTCATCTTGAGACTCTGGAGTCTGAGCCATGTGGCCTTCCAATGGGCATGGGTAGTCTAGATGGAGTGGAGACCTAGTACTAAAGAAAAAAGGAACAACAAGGAATGGTCAATACATGTGGGAATTTCAGAAGATTCATCTTGTTTTCTTTTCCTCTTCTTCCTCCTTCTTCCTTATTTTCTTGACTTCTGTGCTATATCTGGATGTTCTTGGTACAAATGTAAAAGGTCATGATTTCAAAATGCATTGTATTGAAATTTCTTATACAAATGTGTATGTGTATGTAACATTTATAACACCCATTTGGCTTCCTTCTATAGAAACAATGCCAAAATATATACTTCTAAGCATGAGCAAGGCACATCTGAGAAACCTGATCTGAAACATGACCTGGCTTCATGGCCTCTATCTCTCCTAGTTTGTACCAAAATGAGCTGAAGATATTTAATGTTTATAGATGTAGCACTGCAGACTCTGAGTCTTTTTTCATTTATGAGAGCAAGATCTAATCATTACAGTGTTTTCTGGGATATCAGAAATGACCAACTCTCTCAGTGTCTGCTTTGTAACACTGAGACACATACAGAACTCAGAAAGTGGTAAATGAAGAGAATCTGTAAAATGTAAAGGCTTTGTGACATATGTATATGTGTAAGTATATGTGTGTGTGTAATTGTGACATTAAGGCTACTGTGGGAGCTGACAGCAATTTCTAGTTCCCAAGTCCATGTGTGTACTCTGATTTTATCCCAGCAGTATGTTTGGGTTAGATCACTTGTTTACTCACACCCCAGAAACATGTCATGGTTTCGTCCAAAAAGAAGTGGAGTGTAGTTATCCAAGTCCTCATATTGTCCAAGTTGAGATGGAGACCATGAGTCTTGCACTCAACTTAGGTGTAGTTATTTAGCAATGGAAAGAGTAAATGTTGTTCTTCTCTGAGGTACTGGAACCTGACAGCCACTTGAAGAATGATATGATTGCTTTCAGATGGTTGACGACCTTCCTGCCCTATCCTGGACATGTGCTTGTTTATTTTATTTTGTTTATTTAAAAAAAAAAAAGTCCTAATACATTAGAGTTTGTGACAGAATAAGTCATAATTTGTTTGAGATTTGTGTTTTCGAAGTTGTATAATTCATTTGTGTGATATAACATTGTTTATTTAAAAAACAAACGGTCTATTGCATACATTTTACAGTATTCAGAATTGAATTTTGTCTGAAAATACAATATTGCAAAATCTATCTCAACAGACTTACTTACGTATGTCTCTCATTTCTTTTTTGCTTCCAGTGAGACTTGACAGAGAGGACAGACTTGCAAGTGTTACAGCTGGGCAGCCAGGATTTCTGCTGAATCCTTCCCAAGGTGCCAGTCTCCCATGCCGTTGCTGAATGGCAGACAGTCTCCTCTGGTTCCTACCCTCTGGTTCCCAGTGAACTTTCTGACCTCAGCTTTCTACATTAGAGAAGTTAAGGAATTACTTTACATCTCCTATCTTACTTAAGCTTTCTAACTGTTTAAAGAATTATGCTTTAGCTATACAACACTATAGGGTGTTTACATTAACTACATAAAATATAATAGTGGGTTAATAGTGGACTAACTTCCCTATGGAAAATAATTAGTTTTGACCCTTCCAGAATTGGAGTAAAATGCTGCAGGGAAAAGAGAACTTTTTATCGTTAACTTTCTAAATCCTAACGTAAGAGCTGAACTGAAAAGTTGGCTCATTTTTTTTTCATTCAGCAAATTATCATTACATAGATTTGAGAGATTTGTACATATTATCCTTTCCAATATTTCTTGAGCTTTTATATCATTGACAGTGTCTTTCTTTTTTTTTTAATGGATCAAGTATTTAATCATTTGATTTGTCTAGAATCTCATTTTAGAAGACATTATTAAATCCATCAGGACCTAGAGCTGTGTTGGAATGATTTAATATCTTTAAAGTTCCCCTATATTTGCTAGCAGTCCTAATTATCACATTAAATATACCGCAATGACAGAAAAAATGTAACACCTCAAAATGATTATAAACGGTTTTGAAAACTTGGAAATATTCATTTTAAAAGGAAAAAATGTGGCTGCTGAAAGAGTCTTCCAAATTACTATTTAAGATGTCATAGAGCCTCTTTTCATTTAGTTGTTGATTGCATTACTGGAAATAATTTATTATTTTAAAGGGATGGCTAAGACAGTTTACTCGCCATTTTGTATGCACTTTGAAAGGACTTTAAAATCATGAAATAAGCTAATGAATTTTGAATAGGTCAGAAACAAAGTTTCTTGAGTAATGATACAAAATTATAATTATATGCATAGTGACTGTTAAAAAACACTCACATGATAGGTTATGTGTCAAATATTATTAAGTGGGCATTTTTTTAATATTTATATTTACTTGCCTTGTGGATGACCTCAGATCTGATGTATCTCATTAAAGCCCAATCCTTACAATGATCATAGCATTATTAAGTTTTGCCTGTCATTTTTGGTGACATTTACTGCTTTAAGGTGGGTTTTTCATAGAGAAATTAGTTTATTGTTGCAACAGTTCTGTGAGTGAAGCAGATTTTGTCTTTACTCAAGAGTCAACAGGAGTTACAACTGCTAAGGACTAAAGATGTGGTGAGCTTTGATAAAGACACAGTAGGCCAGCTTTTCAAAGTGGTTGGTAAGGCTTACTGTAAGTTTTCTAGTGGATCTTTCCTATATGGTTTCTCATGAACATTATTAAGATTTGTTTTGGGAGAAGGAAAAAAAAAAAGATTGCATTTCTCCAGGAACTCCAGGAACATGCATTTTTATTTTTGCAATTATTTTGTTTTAAAAAGAATTGCTTTCCAAGTATCTTCCTTATAGTAAAACAAAGCATAATAGAACAAAGTTTATCTTTTTCCAGTTAAATTAGCGCGAAGTAGTTAAGTAACACTTAACTGACATTAAGCAAAGAGTGTTGTAGTTGTTACATGTGCATTTCTGTTCTGTACAATTTCACTTCTTGCTCAGCTCTCTGGGTTTTCATTGTACAGCTCCATTAGATTGCTTCCCTCCCCCCCCCCCCCCCCTCCCCCCCCCACCCGAGCACTCTGTTTTGTGGTTCTCTTATCATTCTGGACACATTTTTCAGCTTCTGTTATAAGTAAATGAGGCACCTACCTGACTGTTTCATTCCGAACCTTAATACAATTAATCTCTGGATTGTTTCCTCTCTGTATTTTGAATGGGGCAGTCTTTTTGAAAAGGCTGGGTCTGGACATGTCATTAATGATACATGCACACTGACAGAGGCAAGCTAAGATTTTGAAGGTAACCTCAGTTCTGATATTTCATGAATTTAGAGCACTTAAGTATGCAGCCATACTGGGCAGCTGGGGAAGGCCAACAGGGAGGGCAACCTGCCACAGTGGGAGCCTGAAACCTCACACTCATGCTCTCCTCACCCAAAGGTTTCACTGTGGCTCTTTGGTCTCAACCTGGCTGCTTGATAGAAGTATTAACAACGAGTTTGGGATTTGGGGATTGCATCCAGGTTATGCCAAAGGATACATCCCAGTGCCTAACTCCCATGCCCTGTAGCGTTTTTGCCCTGATACCTTGCTTTTCTTTCCAACAGTTTCTGCACATATCAATTGCACCTGCCACACTTCCATGTTTTCGTTCAGACTCACCTCTGTGCTCTTCTCCTTGCAGTGAAGACCAGCCTTCCTCTTCTCCTACTCCTTTCACTTTCATCCAGGTTGGGTCTGCATGCCCTTTGCTACATGGATTTGGTAGTAAAGACCATGAAAGCACAGGAGAGTGGTCCCACAACAACATTTAGCATTCTGAAAAGCAGTGTCAGTAAAGGCTTCTCTCAGCCATTGTGACTCACTCACACTTGGGTAGAAAGCACATTCATTTCAAACAACCTTTGGGTGGTTTATAGCATACACAAAGATGTTTTTATACTGGTCCTGAACTAAGGTATGTCTATTGTCAAATTAGGCTAGATTCTCAGAGTGATGATAAAATCACCTCCCTGTCAGCAAGGTGATCCTCCCACCAAATTTTGTTTCTCACCCTAGAGCATAGAAGCACAGAAGCTTTATATTGAATGGCTGTGAGAATTTTTATTGTGGTTCAATAATGGATTAAGCAGCACGTTACTCTTGGAAAATGAATGAATTGTTTTGGTTGACAATTCCACATTTCAAATAATGACAATTAAAGAATTTTATAGCTACGCTAACAAAATGTTTTCATTACAACCTCAGTTAAACTCTCATCATAGAAAACTTGATCTTGAATGCATTGCATAATTATAAGCAACCCAAGACAGATAGTTATGATACTGAAAGTGTGCAATCCCATGACCACATTTCAATCTGGCATAAAGACTGAATCAATCTTTCAATATACCTTCCTAGTTTTGACATACCTCTTAAATTGCTTGTGTTGGAAAAGCTTAAGATGTGACAATGATTCATACAGGCAGATTTTTTATTAATATGTAAGATTATATTTTTCAATCTGAATGGTTTTACCATAACTCTGAGGTCTGGTAATCAGTGTATCCCCTACCATACTCATTAATTACAACAAAGAAAAACCATCACTGGGGAAACATAAACTCTCAACACTTAATAAATGAAGACAAGTTTGCTTAAGCACTTTGAATTTATTATATTGTTGCTGAAAACAGGCAAGAAAAATAAAATACTACACATGCAAAAATAATTTGGAGCACGAGAATCAATACTCAGAGGAAAAAAGGGGAAAGGAAGGAAAGGTAACACGCTGAGAGGGTGCAAATTATATGCCATCAAATTTTATTGATATTGAAACTGCTCAATTATGAAATTAACAATAGAAATTGCATTTATACATATGAATCTTGTGTTACTTCAGAATAATGTTGTTATTCTTGTTATTTATTTATTTTTGGAGCTCTTACTAATTTTTGTCTGGGAGAAAAACTTGTTTTCTTAATATATTTGGGAGTTTGGTTGGCTTTCCGGGATCTAGAATTATTTCTTTGGCAATTAAGCCATCTGGCATTAGACCTTAATTTTTTTCACAACTCATATTAGTCAAATGTGCAATAATATCTAATACTTTCACAGCTAGCTGCCTCAGCTTATCTTCCTACATAAAACTAACCTGATTGCAGAAGCCTCTAAGGATTTTATGTAGGTTTTTTTATGAGTCTGACTTTCAAGTATTTACTTTTTTTTTTTTTAAGTATTTACCACTACTTACAATCTGAAACACAAAAATAGAATGTTTTGAATTTTTAACATGCAATCTTTGTACAAACTGAAAGTTTCCTACATCCCCATTAAGTGATGCTTTCCTTTTAAACTTTCAGGTACTGATATTAAACAGTACTGAGATTTTGGAAGTAAATGAATCTAAGAATATGGATTTTTCAACTTCAGCTATGAAACACTACTTTTGAACACCTTTTTTCAGACCTAACTATTGTAGTATTAAGCAACTAATTAGGCAGATACAACATAGAAAAACATTTGAAAAACTAATAATATTTTTGTCAAAGTACCAATGGTCATAGAATAGTACTAAAGACATAATTAATCCATAACAGATCAAGTAAAGACCAAATTTTTGTCCAGAATCCACTGAATTTATACTTTTCTTTATTTCTTACCATTCATAGAATCTGGTCAACAATTCGTAAGATCTAGAGAACAAGCATAGATCTTGAATGGCAACAAGCTGCCAGTACAGATAAGGTAAGCAGAGAATCCAGACTTTAGAAAACCTTTGTCTTATGAACACGTTTGTATTATAGTGGCAATGATGGCTAGCGAGTTTCTTCTCTATTCAGCCTCCCCTAGTAGTACAATTAAAAACTCAGTTTTAATACATAGTAGGACAGAAATACAGTCAACCAAAATAAGAATGATAGGATAAAGAAAACTAAACCCCTCTGTCACATAACTATAATCTGAAAATTTGAAGTACTGAAGGATGTTGGTTTTGCTATTAACATTTATGCCAAAGCAATACCTGGAAAAAAACAAAACAACAAAACCATAGAATCATAGAAATAAAGATTGGCCTGGGTTGAAAAGGACCTCAAAGATCATCTAGTTTCAGCCCCAAAGCCATGGACAGGGCTGCCAACCACTACAGCAGGCTGCCCAGAGCCACATCCAGCCTGGCTTTGAATACCTCCACAGATGGGGCATCCACAACCACTCTGGGCAACCTGTTCCAGTGTGTCACCACTCTCTAAAAGAGGAACTTCCTCCTAATATCTAACCTAAATCTTCCCTGTCTTAGTTTAGAAACATTTAGAAGAGCACCAGTCCCAAGAGTGACCCCTGGAGGACACCACTCATGACTGGCCTCCATCCACACATAGAACCATTGGTTACAACCCTTTGGCTGAGACCTGCCAACCAGTTCTTAATCCACTGAACAGTCCATCCTTCAAATTCATACCTCTCCAATTTAGAGAGGAAGATGTGGTCAAAGGCTTTGCAGAAGTCCAGAAGGGTGACATCTGTCACCCCTCCCCTGTCCACCGATGCCATCTCTCCATCATAGAAGGCCACCAGACTAGTCAAGCAAGATCTTCCTTTGGTGAAGTCATGCTGGCTCTCTTGGACCACCTCTTTGTCACATATGTGCCTTAACATGGTACCCAGGAGGATCTGCTCCATGATCTTCCCAGGCACAGAGATGAGACTCACTGGCCTGTAGTTCTCCAGGTCACCCTTTCTCCTTTTCTTCAAAATGAGAATAATGTTTCCTTTTTTTCCAGTCACCAGGGATTTCACCCAACAGTCATGATTTTTTAATATAATGGAGAGTGGCTTGGTAACCATATCAGCCATCTATCTCAGAACCCTAGGGTGCATATCATTTAGCCCCATGGACTTACATACAAGCAGTTTCATGAGGAGGTCTCAGATATTTTCCACAGTTACAATGGGATGGAGCTCAAACCTAGAGGATCAGGGTCCTGGCAGACACAGGGAGCCTGGCCACCAGTGAAGACCGAGGCAAAGCACTTATTGAGCACCTCAGCTTTTTCCATGTGTGATGTAAAGGCACTGCCGCTGGACTTTCTGGCACACTACCTTTCTACAAGGCCCTCCCTCAAACTTCCAAAAGAAATCTGAAGTTTTCCCCACTGCTTCCTAGTGGGAATTTCCCTGAAATCTCCTATGATAACATCCCCAAGCCATAATCTGTCTTGCTAGCCTCCACTCTTTTCCCCCATCAAATCTAGTTGACGTCTGTGAACTACTCACTCCAACCTAGCAAACAACATTTTCTCCCCTTCCCCCTTCATACCTAGTTTAAAGCTGCCTCAACAAGCCCCCAGCAGCACCTGAGCTAGAATCTGCTCTCTCCTCAGAGACAGGTGAGACCTGCCCACAGCCTTCAGGCCAGGTCCAGAGTAAACCACCCTATGATCAAAGAACCTGAAGCTCCTGTGATGGTACCAGCCTTTCAAGCCACTTATTCAGAGCCCGAGTTTTCCTAGACTTTTGTATCCTTCATTGCCCCGGAAGGGAGAGAGGAAAATATGACTTGTATTCCCACTCCCTCAACCAACCTCCCTAAACCCCTGAAATCTCTTTTGATAGCTTGCAGGTTTCCCTGAGCAATTTCATTGCTGCCTGCCCAAACAATCAATAACGGACAATAATCAGAGGGATGAACCAGACCCAGGAGTTATTTTGGTGATGTCCCTGACCTAGGCCCCAGGGAGGCAGCACACTTCCCTACAGGTCATGCTGGGTCTGCATTTGGGGCCCTCTATTCCCCTGAGAAGGGAATTGTCTACCACAATTACCCTTCTGTCTTCCCGGCAGAGACAGTCTCAAGGTGTAGGGATGACTGCCTCGCCTAGTGGCCCTCCAAGGCGGATCCTCCCTCACCTCCCCACTCACCTCCTGATCAGTTTCCAGCACCCCAAACCTATTGCTTAGGGGAAGCAGGGTAAGCAGGCAAGGGGTGCACCCTTGACACCAAGCTGGGACCCTTTTCCGAAACCCCTCATGTATCAGATCTGTCCAGCTACAACAGGGCAGGGGGTCCAACACTGCTCTGAGGGTATCTACCTGGTACCCTTCTCCCCAGCCTGCAAGTGAATCACTCTATCAATCTCACTCAAACTCCCTGATGGCTCTTAGTGTCTCAAGCCCCCAACCCTCCAGACAAACAAACAAAAAAACAAACAAACCCCAACCCACCAAGAACTCTTTTCTAATTCTGTCAAGCTGAAAAAGTAAAAATGAGCTTTTAAATATTTTACTTTGCACATAAGGTATATGTGCTGAAAATCAAATGCATATTCCTGGTTTTTGTGACATGACATTTTGAGCTTGGGAGAAGATGGTTGTAGTTATTAATGGGAGAGGCAACAAAACACACTGCAACTCAGAATATTCATCCTATATATATGTTCAACAGAGACTTAGCTTTTATTCTTTTTGTGAGCAAGGCTGTCTGAACAAACAAAACTATAGCATGCAAATACTGTGGCTCCATTTTTAGGGCTCCCACGCAATAGTTGACTTCTCTGAGAAAATCACAGCTTTTTCCCAAGAACAGTCTATTTAGGAATTGTGAGGCCTGGGATGAGGGCATCAAGAGCTCAGAAAAACCTCGTGGGCTGCCTCAGACCTGTTTCTGCCTCAGTTGTTGCCATGGAGCTTTGGAGAGCCTGACAATTTCAGGGCAATCACTGGATCTCATATTCATTTCCCATTTTCATGTTGATTTTTAAAGAGGCTCTGGTGAACACTTGACATGGAGGATTTCTGTCCACAAACTCAGTGGCCTATGCCAACCCTTTCAGCTAGAGCCTTAGCATTTAAGGAAAGGATGCTGAATAGACTGCTGAGGACTTCTGCACCTTCCCAGGAAAGTCCACCGTCCCTGGAAGATCAAAGTATTTTTTAGGGTAGAGGTGTAAGTTGAGTTTACTTTAGTTCTATTAAGCTAGAAGTTAAAGCATGGTTTTGCAACACTAAAGAGCATGATCAGAATACACATGGAATGCAGCCATGCTGCTCTGGTTTATATTTAGTGTTCCATAGCTGCTCTCATCTAGAACATGAGGCTCGCTGTGTAGCCATAGTACAGCAAGGATCCCAAAAACTCCTCAATTCTCTCTGTTCTATCTGTACCTGGAGTTTTGATTAGCTCTAATTTCCAGCCTGAGCCTGAACCATATGTTCCTGTCTATCTGTTCTTTGTCTTTGACAGACACTAGGATACTGTGTGGTAAAATGAGAAATGATCATTCCCTTCCTAATTCTCTGGTTGTAGCACTGCAAAGGAGCAATGGTAACCTTTGCTAAAATGTGTTGTGTGAAGCAATAGCTTTTCAACGATTTCATGGGCATCATAATATTGAATTCTGCATTAAAAACAGACTTCATAAAGAGGGGTGTGAATCTGAAAACAGGCCTCTTCAACTGAGTAACATTCCTGTCATATGCCAGTTGGTAACAAGCATGTGCCAAACTCACACTGCTCTTCCCTGCTGCTGGTGCATTGCTATATGCCTCTGCCACACATATGTTGTGGAGGGGAGAGATAATTTGTGGAAGGCTCCTTGCTCAAGAGTTATCCATCAACAGACCTAGCACTTCTGCGAGCAGGATTTGTGCAATACATCCCTTCCAATTCAGGATATGCCTGAATTGAAAAGGCATGCAGAATTCTCTGCTGGTACATTTCTGTGTCTGAAGTCAAATTAAGACAGTATCACTTCTGCTGGTCCCTGATAGCACACCACCTGACAGCCTCAGTGAACCTGCCTGAAGCTGACAGCAGGGGCTTCTGATGATTCGTCACAGTGGTGTGACCCCACAGCAGTGCCTTGAGGGGGACCTGATCAGCAGGGTTTGCTTTCCGCTCTTCCCACACAAGTTTCTGACTCCCTGTGATACATAATGGCCCAAGGAATGCTGGGCATAATTCTTGTTTTTTTACCCTGAAGGTATGAAAAAATAAATGTCAAAGTGTAAACATTTGCCAGAGGTTTTTCCTCTACGAATGATTTCCTGCAGGTCTCCTGACAGTGATTCATAGACTGCTCATGCAGCTCCTCGAGTGCCAATAATCAGGGAAGGCGTCTATGGCAATTATGCTGTTCAGTCCTGATCACATCATCTCTAGCTGACAAGTTGGTAGCACTCCTAGGACTTGATGAAAGCACCTGCAGCAGGTGGAGGCCCATGGCAGCTATTTTTTCTCCCTTGGCAGAGACACCTTACATCTGGTAACACAGTTAATATACAATATGTTATGTTTTTCTTGTGTTTATTACATATTCCCCTATTTCTGTTCAGGCAAGTACCTACTGCTGCAAGGATTTACATGGTGGCATGACCAGACTGTTAAAACCTTTTGAAATGATCTGCAGCTCATCAGCATGTTCAATTACTCTTGCTTCATGCTCTGCAAGTGCCACAGAAAGTAAACTGTGCTTTGCCTTCACTGCCATAGAAGGCTATTTAAAGGAGAGAGGGACCCTGAATTGATTCTCTTGGGAAAGCGTGAAGTGACTTCTGCTTCCTCTGAATTAGGAAATTCCCTCTATTCTATGACCTAAAAGGACCCTCAAGTACAAGAATGGACTTCCAAGCCATGCTGTGTGCTTGGTGGTGCCTGCCCTAGCCCAGAGTCAGGAGCCGCAGTTGTGTTTTTTTATCTGCTTATGACACATTGCAGTGGCCAACAGGTTGCACTTCACCAAATAAAACATGAATTAATCACACTGGATACTGCTTGAGAGTGGTACTGTAGAGATAGAGCATATCACGCAAAAAGTTAAGATGGTCTTCAAGGCATCATAGTACAGGTTTTTAGTGAATCAGAATTCCAAAGAAAAGCACAATGATTTTGGGGAGGAACACACAGAATTGAATACTTCTGACAGCCCACTTTCTGCTTGTACTTCAGGTACACAGCTTATTTTTTTTTCCAAAGGTAAGGCATGAACAGAAGTGAATGAACCACCTCTTACAGTAGGAATGTGCTAATGAAACATTTATACACCACAAGTGCAAAAGTCTGGAATTAAAAATTGAAAAGCCTACTCACATTACAATTTGCTTTCAGGATTGGCACTAATTGGCAATAGTGTTGGCAGTCTCCAGAGGGAGGGCAGGAACTGAATAAGCATGGAGACCTATGCATCTGAAGAAGGGGTGCTTCCAGGTCAGCTTGATGCACAGGTACTACGCAGAGGAGAAGCAGCGTGCTGTTACTGCTGCACTGCAGCTCCATTATTCGGAGAGCCCCACACTTGTCAGAGCTGCTGGTCATCTTTGGGGAATTGAGTGCTAAACCCACACTGTTAGTGTATTTTTGAAAAATGCTTTTTTTTTGTAGACATCAACTTTGGTGTAAATATGCAGAATCAAACTGAAAGAAGAGTGTTCTGAACGGTGTAAGAGAGTTTTATGGAACCCTCCCTGATTATACCTAAAATCCAATGTTTTGAAGAGGAGCAATGCCATTAAACTATGTGATAGTTATTTCAAGATTATATTTATTTATTTATTTTTTGCATTTGACCTACTCAAGCTATACCACGGCACTATTATTTGCCATTCTTCTTGTTCCAGTGGTTTTAATTTTCTCCTGAGTTGCACTTCTCTGTTTTATTCTATACACTACTATGTTCACTTTCGGTGCCTGCCATTTTTACTGCGTATTTACTTCTCTGATTCTCCGCTATCACTTGTTAAGGGAAGACTCTCAAAGTCCAGGAAACCAATGCGTATCTACCTATGTCTCTCATTCTGTCTCTGGTAAAGATATGACATACTGACTGTGTTTCTACACCTCTTTCTTCTTTTTCCAATATTTCCTTTACAGCTGGTATTCATGTGCCTAATTTATTAGCCTGTCATTAAGCTCATGAGGAGGAGGCACAACGTCCTGGAAGGGAAGGGGGAGCAGGAATGTGGAGCAGGAGGGGCAAGGAGCAGTCATGGGGCAGGGAGCAGCTGCTGCAGCTGAGAGCTGTGAGTGGAAGGCTGCTGCCTGTACTGGGGAGGTCATAAAGGGAAAGCTGAGCAGAATGTCTCCACCAGACGAACTCAGTGCCTGGCAAGAGGTGAAAGCTTACAAAAGCTTGGCCATCTTCTTATAAACACTTTTAAAATTATCTTCTCTAGTCATGCCGTGTACTCACGAGTTTTGCCTTTGAAGTACATCACTGATTTGTGGCAGTGAAGTATAAGCAATGCTTTCACTAGGATAGAGAATGTTGTAAAATTCTATATTTGCAGCTTTCAGCTTTAGTTCACGTTAGCAACTCAAGGCAGCGCAGCAGCCCTCCTGTGTTTAAGGTAATGTCAGCAGAGCATGCAATCTGGCACAGTCTATAGGCCAGGGCAGAACAATACTCTCACTTGTCTCAGTAACTCTGGGGGCAATATTACAAATCTTGAGTGCTTTCTCAGATTTCAATTTATGGCATATATTGGAGCAGTGACAATTCTGATATATGCCATGCTGCCTCCCAGATTACAGGGGCTATTCTGGCAGCTGGTAATGGCTATGCAGAAGCATTGTGGCTGGGCTCTGTTTTCTCCAGTCCTTCCCATGCAGGAATAGGAAATGACAAAGATGTGCAGTGTTGCTTTTTGCCACCTGGCAATTTTCTTACACATTGCAAATTCACAGGTAGGAAATTAAACCCGTTATTCTACTACGGGAATGACAGTGAACCAGAGGCTGGAGGACAGCTGTCTGGGAAGAGGAGGACTCTGGAATTTCAGGAAAGTCCAGCTTTTGTAGGTGCGTGAGTGATGTACAGAACCTGGAGTACTGGAGTAGAACTTCTGTAAGGTTGATACATATGTTATGATTAGAATTTGAGTGGAATTTGTGTGTAATGAATTGAGCAGTTATTTTTTTCACTGTGTGTTTGGTGTGTACAGCTCGTGTTCTCATGTTCTCCTGCCATTACATAAAGCTAAAGACAAATTTCTGGGTCAGATTCTGTTCCTAGTGAGTTTTCTAATCTTCTTACCTAACACATTAACATTTAGGAATTTTAAGGGCACGATCTGAACACTGACAAGAAACCAGAGAGAACTATCAGCATGGTTAGAACCTACTATCCCACTTAAATTTCTCATTCAGAGAAGAGGACTAAGATCTGGGAAATTTTATAGCTATTTTTCTGTCCAGTTTCCACACAGCCAAAACCCATACGGCCATTATAACATTATTATTTTTTTTCCATTTACCATCTGGGAATACTGGATAATGGTCAAATAACAAATCTGAAAAAGGGGACAGCTCTTGCCTTCTGTTTCCTACTCTCATTATCTATGTATTGTGTTAATTAGAACACTTCACTAACTACTCTGAGCTCATATTTCTGTAAAATGAAGATGATATCTGCTCCATAGCGATGCTTTGGGACTTCATTCATTACCAAAGCGTTTAATCTGTTTTGATTCCACAATTGGATTAGCCCATGGGACCCTGGGCTGCACGGGCATCAGCAAGCAGAGAGATGGTGTGTGTGTGCATATATATGCTATATAGGTATAAATACATATAATTCTAGTACAGCAGTAGAGAACCTCTGTTATCATTATAGACACCACAGGTGTCTATTGAAGAGCATTTTAAAGGAATATTTAAAAGCACTATTTAAAAAATTGTCAGGGCAACCGTAGGGGCCCTTAAAGGAGGATTTGAAAAAGCTTTCAGGTACCTTCCTCCTGTGATCTGCTTTGGTGTCATTGCCTTTGAAAGCCGTTCAAAAATCTCAATGCCCATGTCCTTTTCAACGAGGAGTCGAGAGGCATCTCGCAAACGGCACCAATCTGGCGTGAGATGCCGGCAGCTTCTCTTCTACAAGCGCACAAGGAAGAAAACCCAATCGCCGTGCGGACCCCTGCCTCCACCGGACACCGCCGAGACCAGGCAGCAGCCCTCCCCATCCCCATCCCCATCCCCCTCCCCCTCCGCTGCGCGCCGCCCGCCGCGGCCGCCCCCGCCCCGCTACCTGCCGGCCGCCCCCGCCAGCTGGCTCCTCCCGGCCGGCCCCGCCTCCCGCCGCCTCCCACCGCCTCCCGCCGCACGGGGAGCGCGGTGCGTCTCGGTCCGGCTCAGGGTTGCGCGGCGGGGGGCTGTGGGCGCGCTCGGAGCCGCCGGCCATGGCAGAGAAAGTTTCGGTGGCTGCCGACCGGCCGCGGGGCGCCGGCTCCTCTTGCTCCGGCTCCTCCTCCGGCTCCGAAACTCTGTCCGAGGAGGGAGAGCCCGGCGGCGGGGTGGCAGCGGTTCCCGGCGAGGAACGGGCGAGCCTCGGCGGGCGGGCGGACGAGGACGATGCTTCGCTGGAGGAGCGCGACGAGGAGGTGCGGGGGTGAGCGGGGCGGCACGGCACGGCACGGCACGGCGTGGGACGGGACGGGACGGGGCGGCTGCGAGCCCCGCTGCCGCGCTCCGCAGCTTCGGCCGCTGCCCCTGCCTCATCTGGCTGCGGTGCTGGAGAGAGGGGCTTGCGGCTCACTGGATATTTTTATTTTTCACTGCTTGTATGTACGTATTTATTTATATGGCGGGGGTGTGTTGTTTAAGGCGATCCTGCTGTTGCTAGCGAATCGCCTTTGGGTAGCGTTGCTTGAGAGCAAACTCCTCAATGTCAGACGGAAGTGATGGACAAGGCTCCTGAACTACGGTAATCCTTTTAGGAGAGCTAATGACAGCCCGTGGATTATGGCAGAGCTCTGAGGGTGATAGATCCGTACGTGATAGCGGCTCCGCGTGCTGTGCCTCTGCTCCTCTCCTAGTCCCGCTGCGACGCTGTATAACACAAGCTTGGAAAAAAAATTCCTAACCTAAAAGGCTGTAGTACAGCAAAATCACCCTTTTGTGTGAGACAGCATTTTTATTGTATTTGTGTGGTGTGTGCTCTTTAAAGGTGTTTCTTTCCGTGTCCCCAGACCATGCATGTTGTTCTGCTTGGCCGTTCCTTCCCGTTGACTCTGTTCACTACCCTGTGCCCACCTAAATGCAGGGCAGAGTTCCTTCTTACTGGGGACAACTTTTAAATTTCCCTTTTGGTGATATTTATTTATTCAGTGCCTTCAGAAGGTTGTGCTTTTTGGGACATCCTGATGTCTTTAAAGGGATGAAGTTATGTGTAGCTTGTTTGGCTGTGGTTGCTGGGAATTTTCCCTCCACAGTAATGGGTTGTTGATGGAGCTCATGCTGCACCCACTGGTGCCACCTCTGTTCAGTTAATACAGCTGTACGACAGTGTGGTGATGTGGATCTGAATAAAACTGCCTTTATTCTCTGCTTTTCCTTCAAATACACAAACTTGAATCAGCTTCCACCCATAAAGGGTAGAACAGATTCACAGCACGGAGCGTTATTCATGGTAGTCGTGGGAGAAGAATACATAAGGGTATATAAACTTCGTTATTACCATCTTTTTTTTTCAGAGAGCTGTGAACTTGCTTTATTCCCCAGACAGCAGAAGCTCTGTGGCTGATGTCGGGATGCTGCTTATTGTTAGGTAATTAATACTCCCATCTTCTCAGCAGGTCTTGCACACACAGTGGAGGCTGTGCTCACTGTGGTGTGGTCTTGGCTGGTTGGGTGCTTGGCTGGTGGGCCTGCACAGTGCTGAGTGGAACACACAAAGGCTGCCTGTTCGGTTAGCAGCCGCTGGCAGGCTGGTTAACTTCTGGGCAGGGCTGGTTATTTCTGTGTGTGCTTTGGAGATGAGATACAGGCACCTTTTGAGCTGAAAGTACAGGGACAATAAGAAAGTAGTCAACGCTGAATTCATTGGAATTGGCAAATCCTATATGTTCAATCAGATGCCTAATTTGCAGTTCATGATAGTAGAAGAGACCAACAAAAACTCGTTTTAATGTAGTGGGGAAAGGATGTTGGGAATATACACCCTTATTTTCCCCTCTCTATTTCCCCCTTCTGGTTTGCTTCATTATCTGATAAACCTGTTTTTGTATGCATTTTTGTGCTTTGGCTTTGCCAGTCCTTCCATTTTGGGGTAATATGTGCTTGCAGCTGAATGCCCGCCTGCCTGCAGAGCCACCTGACAAATCAGCGTCTGTAATCATTTTTTCTGTGTGCAAGGACACCAAAATTCATTAGAGTGCAGAAATGAACCAATGTGTACTGATTTAAAGCTGAGATATCATCAGAGTTACCTGCACACTGAAACCTGTGAGGGTAGTGATGAAAGGCAGGAGTAAGGTCTGAGATGAGCGTGCAGAAGCTTTCAGCCTTAGTGTGCTGCCTACCAAAAGCCGAGCACTGAGAGAAGTTTCTGAAGAGCCCATTTTCTCATTGACATGTCACTGATTACTGCCACAGAATGAAAATGTGGGTGCCCTGTCTGGCGTTCTGTCTTCCGAGTTCTTTTGGTATCATGGAGCTCCAGCACTTGGTCCTGCTGTCCCAGGCTTTGTTTTCCCTCTTGCCTGGTCCTTGCTGCTGCTGCCAGCTTAGTAGAAGTCTCATCATTGCTGTGCGGTGTCCTCTGGACAGCAGTGAAAACAGGTGCTCTGGTACTTTTGCTGCTACTTCAGCTGTCCGTATGTTCTTCAGAACCACGGTGTATATAGTCTGAAAATATTTTGAAGTGAATAATCAGAAAACATGTACCTTTCCCCACACACTTCATGTTCTGTTCCAGTAGAATTATTTATGCCTTGTGGCGCTGTATATAGTACGCTTGACAACTCTGACTTTGCCTCCTCCTAGACCTTTTCTTTAGACTAAACAACTCCACTGCCTTTAATCTTTCCCTATTGCATGTGTTTCCAGATATCTGATCATTCTCACTGCTGTCTTATGGACTTCTTCCAGCTGGTCAGAAGTGTAACATCAAAAAACAGGATACCAGTGCTCTTAAGTTAGGTCTTACCAAAGCTGACTAGGACTGGAGGATTACTTCAGATTTCCCTGCAGTGAGTGATGTTATTGTTTATGTAGCCCAGGCTGCTCTTGCAGTTTGTGATGTAGAATGGTTTTTATATTCTTATCTGAAGAATGATGTGAATATTTGGTTTTAGTTCAGTGAAAGAAGCTCATTGCTGTCATTTAGAGTAGGACTGTTTCTTCTATGTCCCAGAATTCAAATTGAAAGATGGACAGATGGTATTCTGAGTGCCACATCTGAAAGAGTTCCCTCTGAGAGGGAAATGGGGTAGGGAGGATTAGGGTTGGAAGAAAAGGTACATCACTTTTTTTCTATTCTTGTTATTTCATCCATACACTTCACTCTAAGAGAAGAAAGGGGAAAAAGAAAAGGGAGAACCAAAGAAAAACAGTCTTTTATATTGTATATGCAACAGCAAATAGGAGGTTACATGATTATGACCACTAGTTAGGAAAGCATTTTTGGTATTTTGAGATCCTGGAGACATGAAATGAAACTCAGCTTTAATCTTGTGGGAAGACTTCACTTCTGAAGTCTTAATGCATTGCAGTGCTGTGGATAGCAAATGCATGAAATTCAGATCAATTTGAGCAAATTATTTGCCTGTGTTCTTGTGATGTGAGTGACTAACTGTGCTGATGGAAGCTGGCAAGATTGAGACCTCACGGTGAAGAATGCATATGACATCTCTATGTAGTATGTTACCTGTTTTACCAGACTGGAATTACGTGCGAAGGAATAAATGCAAAATGCTGCAGGATTTTCCTATCTTCCTTTCTGCTGCATTGCTATCTGTACGCTAATCTTCCTTTTGGCATAAAAAAAGCCTGTGAACAGGAAGCTGGTTTTATGAGGTTTATTGAAGCAAATTGTGCCAAATGTCATTGACTACATTAGTTCCTTTCATTCACAATGTTTTTATAGTCTTTCAGTTGAGCATGGGATGTGTTCTTTGTAGGTGGTGACTTTCAAATCTTGTTTCATCGGGCAGGTGAGAGCTTACTTGGGTTAATCATATTTCTTAAAACAAACAAACAAACAAACAAAAAACAACCAAAAAAGCTCGCCTACTTCAGTAATATAAAGGATCTGAAGTTTAAATTGTTTTGGAGTTGTTTTTTCTTTCTTTCTGTCAGTTGATCTACTGAAAGAGCATGCTTTTCTGCAAACCTTATCGCAGTAGCTGGGAATACACTTTGCTTACCGTTGCAAAATAGCAGCATGGGATGATCAGTAGTTTTTCAGAGAGAATTATACTTCGTTATATTTCAGACTATGACAACAATGTGCTGTGGTTCCAAAGCTTCTGAACCTTCCAGCAACTTCTGAAATAGCATACTGACTTCTCTTTTTTTCCATTATTTTAGGTATTGTAGATATTCTCCCCCATGAAAATAGGGGCATTATTTTGTTCTCAGTTCTAATTCTTGCTCTGTAAATTAAGTCTTTTATATAAAATTGGCTTTCAGAATTGATGAGAATTGGTTGTACATTGAAAAAATGAGCAATGTGAAAAGACATGGTTTCTGATGAAACATGTCCACTGGCTTTTGATGTGGGTTATTATGTTTTCCCCCCACTATGTAGATGATGAGTATTATGTATTAAAATCTTTCACTATGTAGAAGGTGCAAGAGCTGTATCTGTTGTTGTTTATATTGAAACACCTGCATTTGCCTTCTTGTTGTTCATGGTCCAGTCTGTTGGGGTTTCAGGAGGAGTGTATGGTGGAAATTTGTTACTGGGAAGCTAAGCTTCTCTGTGGAAGTATTTGTAGCAAGGTGGCAGGGGTGGTGAAGAGTGTTGCTCTGAAAACTGCTCTTTCATGCATTTTAAGCATATGCCTGCTAGCAAGCTGCAGTACCTCCTGCATCACAGATTGTCTGCCAGATCTTCACCCCAACAAAACTGTAATTAGGCAGGGTGGGGGCGGGAGGGAATAAAATGCATTAAGTATGTGGTGAATGATGGTAGTGCTTACATGTGCATCTGTATGTAGTGGAGATGGTTGCACTTCTGTCACTGTGACCCAGCTGGAGTTAACGTTTTTGTTGGTTTTGTTTTTTTCCTTGTGCTTGTCCTGCCAAAGTGCTAACGGTGGGACACGCTTTAAGCGTGGGAGATATCACAAGATTTTTTTTTCTTTTTAAATTGTTTCAGACTTTCTTGTCTCTGACAGTGATGGATCATTCCCTGTTGAAGTACACACAGAAGGCTGCAGCTACCTAGAGATGAATTGCCTAATTGCAAGAGTGTGATCTTTAGACTGCACTAAGGAGCAGTAATGCAGTCATAAAATGTATATTTCTCTGTCTAAGCGTGATTGCAGTGGGATTAACTAAACACTCATCTTGTTGAGTGGATGCTACAAACTGTTTTTGTCATGTGAGCCAGAGGAGCAGCACTGCCTTTGTTTTTATATATGCTGTGATAACTTAAATCCAGAGTTAAATACCACACAACTTACATCAGTTCGTCTGTCTTAACTGTCATTTAAAACACTTTATTTCAGTTATTTCTAATATAAAGAGTGTATGTCCGGTTCCAAATTTGAAGTAAAATTATAAAGCTTGCATGCTGATGTAGTATGCTGACCCGTCTGCCAGGCCATGGTCACACTCCCCTTCCTCAGAAGGATGAAGGAGAAAATATGGTGAGAAAAAGGCTCACAGGATGAGGTAAGGATGTGGAGATCACTCAACAAGTGCTGTCACAGGCAAAACAGACTCAGGATAAGGGAGACTGATGTAATTTGTTGCCTGTTGCTAACAGACTAGAGCAAAATATCACTAGAACGAAATACCACCTTCCTCCCACCCACTTCTTGTATCTCCTCCATCTGAGCAGCGCAGGGGAACAAGGACTGAGGCTGCAGTCAGTCCACAGCTCTTCCTCTCTGCTGTTCCTCATGGCCACTCTGTGCCCTGCTCCACGTGGGTCTGTCCCACAGGATGCTGCCCTGCCCCAGCTGATCCCGTGTGGGTCCCCATCAGCCACAGCTCTGCAGGCATTGCTCTACACGGCTCTGTACCACGGGGCCCACCCTCAGGAGCAGCTCTGGCTCCGTCCCCATGGGCGGCAGCTGCCCCAGCGCGGGCTGCTGCCCATGAGCCGTGGCTCCGGACCGGGGCTGCTCCTGCGGGGTTATCCGTGGGCTGTGCCTCCTCCAGGCTTCAGCCACTGCTGCACCGTGGGCTCTGCCGTGGCTGCACGGGGGATCTACTCTGCGTGGTGCCTGTGGGCGGCAGGAGGGCAGCCTGCTCCTCCATGGGCCTCTCCTGGGCTGCAGGGAGTTGCTGCTCCATGCCTGGAGCACCTTCTGCGCTGACCTTGGTGCCTGCAGGGCTGCTTCTCACATTTCTCACTCTCTCCCAGCTGCTGTTGAGCAGTATATTTCCCTTCCTTAAATCTCCTCTCAGAGCGCATTCCGCGTTGCTCATGGGTCAGATAGGTCTCTTCTGGAGCAGCTTAAGGTGGCTCCCATCCGCTGGGCACCACACACAGAGGCCACCCCCTGCAACTTCCCCACTACCACACCATTTCCATGTAAACCCAGTACAGATGTATCCCAAAAACACACTAGGAAAAGGAGTGACTTAGGGATGTGGGCTGTGTTGTTGTGTTACCTGTGGTTTCTCTGAGATTCTAGATTATTTGTACGATAGTAGTAATATTTTCATCTGTTTGGAGATTTTAGTGAAGACATTTGGTGGGCATAAATAATCCTAAGTGCATCTCCCTTCTCACTTGGAGCAAGTGGGAGCTGAAGAAGCAAATTCAGGCACTGAGTTGCTTATCTGTTTTCATGTGCCAAAGAGAGGTGGGCACTTGAAAATCTCTTATGGAGGTAGAAGGATGTGATAATTCCAATCTTCAGTACAAATTTGCATGCATTCCTAAAAATGGTTGAGTGGACTTTTTGCACCCTTTAGATTTTACAAGCAAGAGTATTGTGTCAAGTTCTGAGGTACCTGGCACAAAAAAGACAGGGATCTCCTTGAAAGAGTCCAGCAGAGGGCCACCAAGATGATAAAGGCCATGGAACACCTCCCTGATGAGGAAAGGCTGAGAAACCTGGGTCTGTTCTGCCTTGAGAAAAGGAGACTCAGAGGGGATCTGATCCATGTCTATGAATATCTCAGGAGCAGGAGGCAAAGGGACGAGGCTGGACTCTTACCTGCAGTGTGCAGCAGTAGGATGAGGGGAAATGGACACAAACTGAAGCATAGGATATTCCACACAAATGTGCGTGGGACCTTCTTCCCAGTGCAGTGACGGAGCAGTGGCACAGCTGCACAGAGAGGTGGTGGAGTCTCCTTCTCTGGAGACGTTCCAGACCCGCCTGGACGCCTACCTGTGCAACCTGGGCTAGGGAGCTGCTTTGGCAGGGGGTTGGACTCCGTGATCTCTGGAGGTTCTTTCCAACCCCTACAGTTCTGTGATTCTGTGAAATAATGATGAAGCTGGTCTTCAGCACCCTATATCTGTATTTTCAACTGATATAAAATGTGGAAGAAAATAATTACTGGAAAGATCTTTTTCTTGGTATATGGAGGAGGACTATGGTCCAGTGTCATCTGTTGCCTTTGCTTTGATAGTGCTTTGGCTCAGTATATGCTACGTTGAACTGAGTGTCAAGAAACACAATAGCATGGTGCTTCTCTTATACTGAAAGGAAGCTCCATATGATGGGGCTGCATCCTGGCACTGGCAGTAACATTTTGTGTGAAGTTGTGTTTACACAAAGGGCTGAAAGACACCTAGGTCTGGAGGTGTGAAGCATGAGTGCAATGTAAATGAGAAGATACACCAGCAAGTTGAGCAGTTAGATAGCCTTTTACTGTAAGAATCTGTGTAACAGGATCACTTTCCTCTTGGTTTTGTTGCATGTTAAGCTCCTCCTTTCCTGCTCCCCAAATTATAGATGCAGCCTCAAACATTGCCATGATCAAGAATTTACAGTGGTTTATCAGTTTACATGGTTTATTATCTTGCTATTTTAGTTACACTGTGTTGGCAAACATTAACCAACAACATGCTTCAGTATGAGAAGAAGGTATTTACCCTTATTTTAGAGAGAAGAATCTGAAATGCAGAGTTCAGTGACTCATGCGAAGAGGTGTGATGAGTATGAGAACTAGAAATGTCAACAGAGGTTTCTATTAAAGTTTCCTTATCCAGAATTGCTCTGACACCAAGCAGTTTTTGTTTACTCAGTAGAGTGAAGCAGATGCCTGTTAAGAATTTTGGAGGCAGGTTCTCTCTGCCCATTCACACATTCAGATGATGTACTGGGAAATGGCTTGTTCAGTCTCTGCAGAGCCCTTTTAACTATTCCAATATGGACTTCAAATAATCTACAATCCAAACTTCTGTTATCTCTTTCTTCAGCATTAAGATGTTTGTGTGTGGTTTTTTTTAATGTCTTTCAGCTGAGGAGTTGAACGTTCTTTTTAAAACAGGATTTTTGTAGTTTTGTGTTAGTGAAGCTTTAAGATGTATGACTGATGAGAGACATGCTAAAAATTATGAAATATTGGTAGCTTTGTATGAAATGATAGAGAAGGAAAGAGGTGTGGGTACTAAAGGGCAAGCTCACTGAGGTGAAAATAAGTGTAGAAGAGTGGTGGTAAAATCTGCCCTGAAATGAAGCCGGAGACTTGTCTTCACTTTTATTTTGCAAATTCAAGTAGTTTTACCAATACTTTTGTAGTTCAGAGGGATGCTGTAATTATGCTTCTGGATGAAGAGCTGTTCTGCTGTGGCTAGGAAGCAGTGGGATGAGCATCTTGCCATTCTGTACAGATGCAACTAAGCTGATGAGTTTGGTTCACCCAGAGGCGAACTGCAATTATGTCAGGGGTTGAAGTTTTAAGTGTTGTATTGCAGGAACAGTCTGGTAGCCCGTGCCACAGCCTTTCTTTATTCAATCCCTCTGTGTTTTGAGTGGGAACCAGAGGTTAATGCAGTCTTGCTTGTTTTTTCCCTTGACTGACTATTATAGTCTTGAACTGATATAAAGGAAATTTATTTTTGTTAACTATAAAAAGCCCTTCTAGAGTTATTAAATGTAAAATGCAGATGAAAATAACTGATAATAGGATGATATATAACTATATGTATATGTAAAACATAAAACAAAGCAAGAACTGAATTTCCTGTTGCCTGGCAAAGAATCTTGTGTATTAGAGGCATTTTGCAGTGTTGTCTTTTAATGCAAGTGTATATCTCAATATATTCTTTTTATTTTTTTAACTTTCTTTTTTCATTTAATTCTGAGAAGGTTGTGTTTTTATACTGAGTAACAAACTTCCTTTGTGAGGCCATACTGCCATGCTTGTAGGACTACACAATTAATTGCACCTGGACAGTTAATAGTCCTGTTGTTTTTAATAACCTGGCAACCGTGAGGAGGAGTGCTGTGCGTGAATGGAGCGGATGAACTACTGCACTTAATTGCTAATTTGATTTTCATTGTTACCTCAGGAAACTTTTTCTAGAGCATGGTATTGCTGTACCCATGGAATTGCAACCCCAGTGCATTCTGAAGTTGTTATTCAGACCATATAACAAAAATATCAGATCCCTTTCATGCAGTGTTTCAGATTTTGTGCTTGGCAGGGAAGGGCAGAAGGTAATGTACCAGAGGCATGGTGTTCTGAGCTAGCTAACAGAGTAGATTGTTTACAGAAAGTCACGGGGAAGCCTGTAGCTCAACTGGGTCTTTATGGATTTGATAAGTACATAGGCTAGTATAAACCTTCAGGAGATGTTTTAATGTGTTATCTTGGTTCCTTCCTTTGTTCAAACAGTGTTGTGTTTGTGGAGCAGTGGTGATAACGTTACACCATTTAAGGGCCTGTTCTACAATTAAAGCTGTTGTTGATTTCCTGCAGTAAGCAGGATACTGTTTTGTATGTGCAGATCATGTTCTTATAGAACATATGTCTAAATTAAACACAGAACAGTTGAAACAGTGAGGATTGGAAGTTCAGCACATAATTTTTTTTACTTGGTTGCTGTGAGACAGTGACAGTCATTGACGTGGTGGTTCTTGGGTCTGTCAAACCACAGACTGTGAGTTGAGTTTACAGCTTAGGCTTAGAGTTGCACTCAATTCTTCTGAGAAAACATATGAGCATGTGTATTCAGTCAAATTTATTTAGGTAGTTGTTAGATATCTGCTCTTCTCAGGAAGATAACAATGGGTTGAAGAAAATCTGTAGTGGTTTACAGTGCTATCACTCTGTGCTTAATATTATGTTCCCATCAGGCAGCTATTTCTGTGATCTCCCCTCGTTTGCTTCCACCCCAACTCAAATGCGTAGTTTTAAGTTCCCATCAGGGTAATAGTGGCTGGGGTTGAAGCAGCTGGAACTAAGGGTTACACACAAAAGCTCTAGTCATGCAATTAAAGTAGAAGAGGTGCAGGTAGGGTAATGCTGTAATACCTGACATACTAAAGGAGAAAAGAGGTTCAATTAAGGTATACACTAGAGGAAAACCTCCATTGTTTTCAGTAATTCTTATGCTTCAAAACATGTAGTGATTAGCATTATGGTAGGAGGGACACTAGACACAAGTTGACTGCATGTTATAAATATAAAAACTAAAAGTCACATCATCTGGTACTTCAGGTGTGAACTTGTTTGAGGGTGAGGAGAAGGACTGTATCTGAACTTTGGTTAAGTCTGTAAACGCTTAACAGGTGGGAAGTGCAAGCCCTATCTTAGCTCACCTGGATGCTACTCAAGAGAGCAGCTGTGCCAGGGGCTGCATTGATGTACCTTGTACACAGCAGAGAAGTCTTGTATGTGCTTTTGTGACCTACAAGCAAGCAGAGACAGGTTTTATAGCTTTAAGAGCTAAAGTGCCTTAATTCCAGGTCTGCTTTCCCCATGTGTCAACTCATAAGTATTGTTCTGTTGACATGGGAATTATATTAAGAAAAAGTAAACTGCAGAAACTGCAGATGGTGGATGTAGATACATCAAGTCACAGATCCATCACTGGAAAACAAGAATTTGGAATTAGCAAACTGAATATTGGGCTCTAACTTGGGCCAAGTCAGGAATGTTTTTCAACATGTGTGTTAGGTTCTTAACCTGTAGCTAGCTTCATGTACTGAAACTTTGCAAGCCGTTTGCATTTCTTTTAAAAAAACAGTTGCTTTGTTATAAGCAAAAAACTTAATTGCAATTGTTCTCCCTCTGATTACATTAATGCCTTTCCTTTAATTCTTTCCATATGGGAGCTGAATGGATTATTTTGCACAGAAGTTACTTGATGCTAAATTTTCTTGTGTGTGACTTCTGGAAAATGGATGCTATGGTTGTCTGGAGATGAGCCTCACATGAGGAAGGATGTAAGGAAATCCTCTTCCTACAAAACAAGTGAGACAGCGGCGACAGTCTGTCCCTTGGAAGCAAGTAACACTGTGTGTGGGGGATGGATTAGCTGCATGAAACAACTGGAGCTGGGGACTGCATTCATGCTGATTGTGTTTTGGGGGTAGCTTTCATGTGATACCAGGCTGATGTTCTTGCGTGCTGCTAGTTGTACGGTAATTGGTTATGCTTTGGGACTTGCCAGCTTGACAGTGAGAACCTTGCTGGCTTGTTTGGAGTGCTTGTGGGTGTGGTGTGATGTTTTTCATCAGTCATTAATCTCTGTCTTTGTTGATTATTGTTGAGGTAATATGCTTTCATCAGAGAATTAACAGGTGGTTGGTGTGTTAATCCTTTCTGTTTAGATTTGAGTTTGATAATTCACCTTCTAGATGCCTTGCCTGTTGAAGGCTGTGATTTCTGTCTGCCTAGATTTTTAACAGGAACGTTCTTCCTACATGCAGTAACTCATTGGCAGTTCCTTCCTATGTTTAGGCATAATCATTTCTAAACAGATTTGCCTGTCTCCTAGGAGACAAAGCCAATACCATTGCATATGATATTTATCCTTAAAGATGTTATATATGCACATAAGTAAACATGGAGAAATTACTTCATTTGCCTTAAGAGATTTGGATAAGAAGAATGGCTTGACCTGCTTTTAGTCTGTGATGGTACTGCCAACAGAAGCCTACTGCAGCATGCATTGGTGATTGTGCAGTGTGTGTACTTGTTCAGATAGCATCCAAATAAAGACAGTTAAGCTGCTTAAAGAAACTTCTGGGCAAGATATATTTTCCTAGCAATGGATATTTGTTTACTGTAAATATAAAACTAGAATACAGGCTTTAAGGACTGTAACCACTGCAGCTCTAGTGCATGTTTGTGTAGGTGTAACTTGCTGTAGAGTGGGTTAATGACATTTGTATGCCAGAAGCTTTTTCAATTTGTTCTTCATATGATGGAGTGTATATTGACAAAAGGTATATGCTGTTCTTATTTACTCTCATATTAAAATAGTTGTAAGGCTCCTCCTGAAGGATCTGTATAGTTATAGACTTTATAAAGATCTAAGTAATGCAGGTAAGTGGGAAGTCAACTTTGAAGACATTTTCCTACAGACATAGCACTTAGCAGAATTGACTGTGTTTGTATGTGTACAGGTGATGTGTCAGAACACTTCCTGAAACCACCAAGAGACATCATGTACATGCTGAGCACTTCAGTGCTGTGATGGGGTGCTTGGAGTAGTACTAGAACACAGCTAAGCACAAAGGTACACACAGGTCTGAATATAAAAGCTGCTCAATCAAAATTATCATTCTGTTGTACTGTATTGTACTTGTCATGCAGTACTGAAGTGCTCTTATGCACTGATGATTATCCATCTAAGTGCTTCTGTATAGAAGCACAGATGTGAAGTATAAGCTTGTGTAAAATGTCATAAAACAAAAAACCATACTGGACATATATACCAGCTGAGTCAAATCTTCCTTATTGAGTCTTGCGTGTGATTACACACAGCCACAGTGCTGGTGTTTTTAAGGCTCTGTTGAGTCTGGCTGAAATTGTCAGAAGAAATCAAGTTCTGTTTTTCTTTGCTTCTCTGCCGTTACTGCTTTGTACCGTTAGTGACTAAAGCTTGGCTTTACAGAGTTTGGCTACAGATCAAGTTTGCTGAGAGCATTTATAAACAAAAATCTATCTAGCCTTGAAAGATGGTGGGCTGCGTTTCTTCATTTGGTCTCTAATGCTGAAAGCCAGATCTGGTACTCATGAGTACCTTTGAAAATCCATTGTTTGGTGTGGTCTAGTAAGTGCATCTTGTTGTCAGTGAAGTCCTCTTCACATGTTTTTGCTAATCCTCCATAAGTGCAGCAGTGTTGGATGCAGATGCCCAGGTGGTGGCACGGGAGCTGCAGAGACTTCTGTAAGGAGAGGCCGGGGCCAACCTGTGCAAGACATAGCTGGATCTGGAAGACCCACTGCAGGTGGCAGTTGAGCACATCAGCCAAGCTGGTGGTCTCTCTAGGAAAACATGTCAAAGAAAGGGTAAAATGCAGTGTACTGGGGAAGCAAGCAGAGTAGCCCTTCAGAGCAGAGGTTCCTCTGTAGCCTGTGGAGACGACTATGGTGGAGGGCTTTATCTAGAAAGATTGTAAGCCTCAGGAAGGGCCCATGCTGGGGAGAAGTGCAAGGATGAAGGAGCAACAGAGATGAGGTGTTCTGGACTAATGAAACTCCCATTCCCCCTGCTCTGTTTAGGGATCTTATAGATCCATCCCCTGCCATAGGCAGGGTTGCCAACTGCTTGGTCATACTGCTCAGGGCCCCATCCACCCTGGGTTGTTGCTATCAGACCATGTAAAGTTGCTCTCTCATGTTTATAAGCTACCTTTAAGTACTGGAAGGCTGCCACAGAGTTTGCTGGGAACTTCTCCAGTATGAACAAACCCAGCTCCCTCAGCCTTTCTTCACAGGGGAGATGCTCCAGCCCTCAGATCACCTGCATGGCCCTCATCTGGACCCACTTCAGCAGCTCGCTGTTCTTTTTCTGCTGGTGGCCCCATGCCCGGATGCAGGCAAGGCCTTAAGAGGGCAGAGCAGAGGACTGCCAGCTCTTTCTCCCTACTGGCTACCCCTCTTTTGGTGCAGCCCAGGTTGTAGTTAGTGTTCTAGGCTGTAAGTAGATGCTGCTGGCTCATGTTCAGCTTATTGTCCACTAGGACCCCCAGTGATAGTAAGGGTTCTCTCTGTCTCAGCCCATGAGCATTTCCATCTTATTTTCATCTTCCTTCTGTGGAGGAGGAGTGAGGGAGTGACTGGTTCGGGTTCTGGCAACTGGAACAGGGACAAACTGATGCAGTTCTTTGTAATACAATGCACTTGAAAAACTTTCTGAAAGGAAATTGTCTGGAAAAAAATGCAGTTATGTATATGTTCTAGGAGCTGATATGGTGGCAGCTGGATCTATGCTCACTTTGCAGGTGATTTTTTGCTTTCTTTTCTTAATGAAGCTGTAAAAGCTGAGTTTACAGTCAATTGAATTGAACACATTAAACATCACCTCCGTTGTCTGAGGCAGGGTTCTGGCTTTGTGTATTCTCATCTTTAACCATACTTTTTCTCTGAATGTGTTTGTTGGCTATTGTCATATAACACAGTCCTTAGATTAATTTAAATCTGAGGTAATATCTGCATTAAGTACAGGTGAAAGAGGGCATTTTCTTGTTTGCAAAGCTGATGGAAGTGGCGACAGTGATATTGGTTTTGGAATAAATCGAGCTCTTGCATCAGACTCCAGAGTGGTTTAATTAACATTTGGTTATGTGCAGTAGGTGTGGAATCATGCAGCTGCTTATCTGGGGAAGAATTGTGACTGTTTATACTGTATTTTTAGACAGTCACTGAAGTTATGTGCAAAATGTATTTCTAGCTTTTTTTCCTGGTGTCCTAGAGATGTTGTGGTGAGTGGAGTTAAATCCAACTGATGACCAGCCATGAGTGGTGTTCCCCAAGGGTTGGTATTGGGGCCAGTACTGTCTAATATCTTTATTAATTATCTGAACGAGGGAATGAGGGGAATGAGTGCAACTTCAGTAAGTTTGTAGATGACACAAGATTGGGAAGGAGTGCTGATCTGCCTGGGTGTAGGAAGGCCCTGCAGAGGGATATGCACAGGCTGGATCACTGGGCTGAGGCTAGTGGGATGAAATTCAACAAGACCAAGTACAGGGTCCTGCACTTTTACCACAACAACGCTATGGGCTTGGGGCAGAGTGACTGGATGACTGTATGGAAGAAACAGACCTAGAAGTGTTGGTCAGTGCTGAGCTGAACATGAGCCAGCTGTGTGCCCAGGTGGCCAAGAAGGCTGATGACATCCTGGCTTATATCAGAAATAGTGTACCCAGCAGGAGGAAGATCAGGGAAGTGTTCATCCCTCCATACTCAGCTCTGGTGAGGCTGCACCTCTAGTACTGTGTTCAGTTTTGGGCTTCTCACTCCAAGAAAGACATTGAGACCCTGGAGCGCATCCAGAAAAGGGCAACAAAGTTGGTGATGGGTCTAGAGCACAAGTCTTACAGGGAGCAGCTGTGAAAATTGGGATTGTTCAGACTGGAGGAGTGGAGGCTCAGGGGATACCTTCACACTCTATGAAGACCTGAAAGAAGGTTGTAATCACTTAGGGATCGGTGTATCTAGTGATAGGACAAGGGAGAACGGCCTTGGGTTGTGCCAGGGGAGATTCAGGTTGGGTATTTGGAAGAACTGAAATGAAAAACAGCTAGCAAGCATTTCTGTGTACAAACTATTCAGAGGTGTATGGCTGTGCCAGTGAGCTGAAATGAGTGTAGCACAATGGAGAGGGATAGTGTATTGGGAGGCATCTGACAACCCAGCAGCAAAAGTGAAAATTTTTCCAGGAATATCTTTTGTGTTGCAGAGAGAAAACCAATAAAAGAAGCAAAAAACATAGAAATGTACACAATTCCATACTGCTGATGCTCAGCTTGGTTACGTGGCCAAATTTAGTCTCTCCTTTAGAGAAGGTGTATTGATGCCCATTGTTTAACTTAGAGCTTTGCTTTTTTTCAGTGTGTGTCTGTCGGGCTGAATACACTAGCTATTTTCCTTTTGCAGTCTGTATTACGTATCCTGAGACTGTGAATAGTATGTGTGTCACCTGATGTTTAGGATGGTGATGGTTGCCTCTGCATGTGCACACAAAGGTTGCCTATGGCTCTGTGCGCTGTGTGTTTCAGCACAGATGCTTATCTAACAAACTGCAAGTGTGAAGGATTGTGCAAAATGGTGCCATCGGTCTTGTATGTTAGTGGTAACTTCTCATCACCTAGTAGTGTGCCTAAGCAGGGGGAACAGCTGCATATCTATTCGTATGCACAGCTGGCTAGTGGGAAAGTGATACTCCTGAAGTACAACTCTAATTCTGCTTCTGATGATGTATTCAGAGCTATCTCTTGCTTCAGCACAGACAGGAATTTGGAAAGTGATGAACATTTGACTTTATTAAACCTTGGGACAGGCTTCTACCCTGCCTCTTTAGGCGAGAGAGAGCTGAGGCAAGTTGCAGCACTGTGGATTCATCTCAGTAATCAGATAACTTTCTCTGAGATATTGTGGTCCATATTGTCTACCCAAGGTGAGATACTGATTGACAAGAAAATTGAAGAAGACACCATGTTTCAGGAGTGAAGGTGGTGAGTAGATTCAGAGAAATGGAAGAGAAAGGAATTTATTTAATCTTCTCGTAATATCTTTACAAAAATCTGGTTTTGAATGTGGCGTAGAAATTCGAGTTGAGATTGCAAAGAGCTCATGAATGCAAGTGAAACTTGTGAGTGTGGAAAGCTTGTGGTCTTCTGTGTTGTAGCATCCCTCTCGCTCAATTTAAGATTCTTGCAATGTGTCCATTACCTGAGTGTCTGTGTTGGGACAGGTTTGTGATAAACTTGCAGGAACCCTGGCCTGCTTTCCACTGACTTTCAGGTTAGCTTTCCAAATGAAGGCAAATGTAGATTACCTGTAACCTGCAGATGTTCATCAGCCCGCCACAGATGCAGGTGTAGGTTTTTGTTTCCCTTTCAGACTGCTTGTCTGATCAGAGATGCTGTGATCAGAAACTTCATTCAGACTTCGTAACATATAAGCTGAATTGTGAAGATTTCAGGTCTGGATGGGAGCATACAGACATCCATACATCTAAACTGCATGCTTCAGGTCAGGTACAGGTGAATTATTCCAATACAAACATTAGACTTACTTAGGATAGACGAAGAAAAATGGAATTTTAAATGCTGTAAGGACTTTAAACAAGTAGACTGTGGATACCTAGATGTGATTGATGAAAAGACTCAGTCCTGTGTGCTGCCATGAAGGGTTCTGTGCTGACAGTGTTTCTAACTCATGATTATTTACCTTTTATACTGGGGAATAGGAGGGTCAACAATCAGGATTTTTTTCTAGACAAATGTTAGCAAAACAACTTCTTTAATATTTGTCTAGCTTAATTGGAATGCCATAGAAAATTGTATGATCTGCTATTCTTAGTTTCTCATGTCTGTTTTGATGATACAGTGCATTAGACTGCTATTAAATATTCTAAGCCATTGTACTTGTTGTCATATTGCATCTGCCTACGAGGAATTTGTTTGATCATTAAGTCACTGGAGGGAAAAAGATACAGCTCTGTGCACTCCTTTCTCTCTTTTTTTTTTTTTTTTTATTTGAAGTAGGTAATTGTGAAGCTGAAGTGTTTCTGGATATGCTGCTAGTGGCAGGCTTCTCAAACATGTCAGTGACAGCATTAAAATATTCTTCTTTTAAAGCTCCAGCAGCAGGCATCAGCAAGACTTCGGTCTCATACCTTTAATTATCTGTTCCACTTTTGTATTTCCTCAAATGTAGGAAACTCAGCGTTTATTTTATTTTTTCTTTTTCTTCTCACCGTGTCATATTGTTAAATATTATACTGCTATAAAATTTAACATTTGGTGAAGATGTTGGTAAATTTGTTAATTGAGGATAGGCTGCTTGGATGTGAAGATCTGTGTTTTTGGTCAAGCTCTGAGCACTGAGGAAATGTTTGGCCCAGAATTCACAGTGTAGGCAGAGCAATCCTACTGCTGTGTAACCAAATGGAAGTGAACTGGAAGTGATGGATTACACTATGAACAAAGGTCTGGAAATATGCGTTTATAGCAGGGAGCAAACTGTATTTTTATGATGCACAAATTTTGAGAGCTTCAGTGCTTGAAAATTGGCTCCTCTTGATCTGACAAGTTGAAGTTCATGCTTTGTTGGTCTCTCTGTAGCTGCATGTGACATCAGAAATGTCATGACCACTTTGTTAGCACATTTATCATCTGTTAGGAAAAAAAAACCTGGATAATTCCAGTGGTGTGGCTACATAAATTAACTCCCCTTCTACCTGACTGATGTGAGAAGTAAATGAAAAAGAAGTAAATTCTGTTTGCATTATAAATGAACTCTTAGGGCTTTGTTAGCTGTTACAGTAATAGAATTAATGAAAAAATACATGTATTTGTTGATGTTAAGAAACTCCTGGTCATATAAGCCAAACTGAATCCACAAAGAAACAGAAATACATGTATATTCAAATTTAGGTTAAAAGACTGTTTTCCCGCTGTTGAAGAAATGTGATCTTGATGGGTGTTGTAATCTTTTTTTCCTCTTTCAGTGGTTGGAAATTGTGGTGCATGTTTGTCACTCTAATATTGGGGGAGAGAAGACTGAGAAAAAGTGTTACTGTTCTGAAACCTTGGTGTGGTAAGGCTGGGTGTCCAGGAACCAGCAGAAGGAAAATCAAAATTCACATATGTTGTGCAGTAATGTGGGTTAGTCATCTTAGTGACTTTCTTCTTGTTAACTCTCAATGTTTCTGTGGACATCTGTGCTCTGGTGTAGGCATCGGATCAGCAAAGCAGAGTTAAATGTTTTCTGCAGTTTCCTGTTACTCATAAAAGGTGCACAAAGGCTCATTCCATCATGTTTCTAATGATACTGAAAATCTGAAATTCTGATGATTCAGAAAAATCATTACTCTCTCATTTCCAAAAGATGTTGGTGGCATTTCTACCCTATCTCCTTTTATGCCTTTTATTAAGACAGTTTTCATTACTTGTTGCTAAACTGTTTTTCTTAATTAACAGTTACATTTCAGTTGGGTCTGTGTGTCAGTATGTTCTCAGAACATAAATTTATATCCAATTTCTGTCCTTCCTCTTTGCTCTGCCAATGCAGCTGCATTACTAATGTGAACTGATGACTGGTTGGTCTTGTACAAGGGACAAAGGCATACTGCAGCCACCTCATGAAGCTACTGGTATAGCGCTGAGTAAGGCAGGGGAGGGATGTGAATGAATTAAGAATCTTCCAAATTCAGTAACTTTTTTTTTTTAATTTTATTTTAACTTATTCTACAGGAGAAAAAGTAAAGTAGTTATTTTTTATGGGAATGCCTTTCTCAGTTTAGCAACTGAGAGACCAATCCTCCTTGAAAGTAAGAACATCTGTTTTAAGTTTGCCAGCTGCTTCAATGCTTGACTCTCAGATAATGAGTAATGCTTTACAGCTTCACTTTCACCCTCTTGCTAGAATGGGACATCTCTGTGCAGACTGAGTACTAAATATATATATGAAGTTAATGCAAGTTTATTCACATACATCTAAGACTGAACTTTGCTTTTGAATATACTATGGATTTATCAAAACAAACATAGAGCTATTTTAAATGGAAACCAAGAAGTGGTTGCAAAAAAAGTAGAAAATAACTCACTTTCCAAGTAAGCCGACGAGAAGAGTTAATTCAAAATTATATCCTCCTGGCTGCTACATAGGATGAAATATGGTCACAGTACAGAAACAGAAAAAGCGGCTCTCAGTGCTTGTATATTGTGCTTCAAGGCAGATTGGATCAGAAACCTTACAGAAAGAAATCATAAATAGTAATGTGCCAAGGTAGCATATAACATGGCTGCTTGCTTATAGAATTGTGTACTCTAAATGAACTGGAATGATAAATTAGGTAAAGACGAACACAGCCTAATAATTTACTTGGAACCTATTTTGTGGGCCACAGAAGAAATAGTTGTTTCAGTTTGTGAAGGATCAGCTTTAAAGAAAAACAAAAATAGAAAAAAAAAAATAGCAGGAAGCAATTTTTTTTTTTTCAGGAAGCTTTTGACCAACACTGTTTTTGCTGCTCTGGCAGTATAACTGGAAAATAAACTCTGACCTATATATAGTTGAACTGGAGCTGACTCTTTCTCCCCCGCCTCCTTTTCCCTCCAATCCCACCCTCCTAGTGAACTTACAGCAGCAGATATTTAGCCTGGTTCTTCATAATTGAAACGTATCATCCCTTATGTGTTTTGATTGATTATTGTGGTAAAAATCTCTTGGATCTTGATTATATTGCTAATGAATTTTTTTGTCATGTAGCTTGTTGTACTTCCACTCTCATACTCATGTGTTAAAATATAACTTAGTAACTAGATTTGCAATCTGAGCTATATTGAACTCTTTTTTTAAAAAGTCTGTTTTTAGAGTGGTGTATCAGTATTATTTTTGAGGTACGTTTAGGATATTCCATTGATATACCTGAAAATGAGTTGTTAAAAGTTAGTGGGAATATCTGAATGTCTTTCATACTGCAGTACTCTTGTGGCGCACACTGCTGTTTATGCCTATTTTGTTTTGCTGTATGTGCTCCAAACAGTCTGTCTTGATAACATTCAACACTTGAAGCTGCTACTCTGATGCTTGTCTTTGGAACTTGTTTTTCTATGCTGTTCCTCTGGATGGCTGGTACTCGATGATCCAGGCAGCCATAATGTTGCACTCTCACTGCTGTAGGAAGTGTTTGCTTCTTACCACTTAAGTTCATCCACCTCTGCCACCCTTGTTTTCATTAAAGAGGTGGGAAGCTGTGAGTGATAACTTTCAGTGCTGTTGTTTTCAGTCTCATCTGCTTGGTTGTGCTTGGAATTGCACTGGATGAATGTAATGTTGTCTCATGAAACAGGGTTGCTCTTGGAAACAAACCTGTCACTCACTGAGTGTCATTTCTTGTTGTGGTAAATCATAAATGACTTTATAAGTGACCTTCTGAATGTGTTCTTCTGACTGTGTGTATCTTTTTCTCAGTAAGTCCCAACTAGAATCAAAATATATGGTGTGTATATTTTATTCCCAGCAGTTTAAGCACCTTCTGAAGTAATAAACTCTGAGGGTTTCAGGGTAAACACTGAAAATTGTATTGCATATAAAGACAGTTTTCATATTACTATTGTCCACTGTGTTGCATTATCTTGTTTACAGAATCGCGATCAGAAGTCTGAAAAGCCCACCTTGTTCCTGTGTCTGAGGATAGCTTTGTTGTACTTGGAAAATAGTTACCGAAGTGTTAGGTTACAGGTTTCTGTACCTGAGTTTCTGAGGTATTATGGCAATTACTACTTGGGTAGAAAGGTGGGGCTGTGTTTTTTGAGTGGAAAGGAAGCGATCCCTCTGTTTCTTTATATGACTTAATCTTTGGTAATAGAATCATAAAATGACTTAAGTTGGAAGGGAACCTAAAGATCATCCTCAGCTTTTCTTCACAGGAGAGGTGCTCCAGCCCTCTGATGATCTGTGTGGTGCTCCTCTGGACCCACTCCAACTACTTCATGTTTTTTTTTGTGCTGGCAGCCCCATGCAGTACTGCAGGTAGGGTCTCATGAGGGCAGAGCAGAGGAGAGTCAGTTCTCTCTCCATGCTGGCTATCCCTCATTTGATGCAGCCCAGGATGTAGTTGGTGTTCTAGGCTGTAATTAGACACTACTGGCTCATGTCCAGCTTACTGTCCACCGGGATCCTGAAGTTCTCCTCAGGTCTGCTCTTGATGATTACTCCCAGTCTGTATACATATCTGGAATTGCCCTGACTATAATCCAACATTTGCACCTCATTAGGTTCCTTCTCAAGTCTGTCCAGGTCCCTCTGGCTGTGACCATGCAACCAATTCTTTATCCACTGAAGAGTCCAGCCATCAAATCCATATTTCTCCTGCTTAGATGTAAAGATATGTAATGCTATAATGGTACTACGATAATAAAAATTACTATGAAAGTACTATGGTAATAGGGGGGTGGCGAAGTCTTTGGCTACAGCAAATGAGAACATGCCCAAATGCAGCAGCCATGGACACAAATGTAGGAAAGGAGCTGCTTACTTTTAGTAGGCCATAGGTAGGCAGGAATCTCCATCAAGAGATGCCCTTACTTCCCCTGTCAATCCTTAAATGATGACTAGGAAGGAATGGATCCTGGCTCCACCTCTTCTGGTTACTCAGGTACACTGCATACACCTGAGCTCACCTGGGTTGGCCCTGCTTTCCCTCCATGGACTCAATCACTGTTTCAGGCCGTTAACTTAGCATTTCTGCTGCAGGATATAATGAGGGACCATGTCAAAGGCCTTCCACAAATCCAATCAGATGACAGCATTTGCTCTTCCTTTGTCCACCAGTGCCATCAGTCTATTATAGAAAGTGACTTGATTGGTAAGGCATGATCTGCCCCCAGTGAAGTCTCAGATAACTTCCTTGCCTCGCATGTGCCTTAACATAACTTCCAGCCATCCTTTCTACCCTTCTTAAAAATGAGTGTGACATTGCCTTTTTTTCTTGTCACCAGGGACTTCACTTGACTGTCATCACTTTTCAGATATCACTGAGACTTGTTGAGTGCCCCAGACCTCTTTGTGTCTGTTGAAGCCAGTTCTCCTTTCTCATTTATCAGAGGAGGTGCACTGTCATTGGCCTTTCTTCTGACCATTGTACCTGTAGAAGACTTTCTGGTTATTTTTCACATCCCTCACCAAGTTCAGTTCCATCTGTGACTTGACTTCTGTGATTCCATCTCTGCAAATCTGGATCCCTGCTCAAATCATAGAACAAAAGACAATTATTGACTTGTCACAGTGTTGTAGCTCTGTTGAGATCAACAGACCTGCTGTCTTGCACATTCAGAAATCCAAATGTATAGTCACTTGTAGTAATGAAAGAATAAATACTTAAAAAGACTACTTTGGGAGTGTGGATGATCAGAGTATCAACTAGTATTTATTTTCTGTTGCCTCCAACTAAGACATTGGGCATTGTCATCATGTTATTTAAAGTTTTCTTAAATAGAAAGTAGATGTACACATACAAAAAAAAACACACAACCTTGGAAATAGAGAAAGTCAAATTTTTGCTTGGCTGACTTTGCATAAAGATGCTTGCTGTAAAGAAAGCATGCTGTGGGCTTCAGTTAAGAATGTAGATATTAAATTTTAGACATCCTAAATGAAAGGAATGCTGTAGTAATTACCAGCCTGGAAAGGAATAAATGAAAAAGAAACGATGCTAAATGCTAGTTCTTGTTTTGCATAGACCCTTTTGCACTAACAAAACCTCTGTGTTCTGTCCTGAAGTCATTTCCCAAGTTGATCTAATGTTGAGAAATGAAGCTGAACTATTTGCAGCAGCAGTATACTCTTTTAATAATGTTTTCCCTGAATATCTTTTTTTTCCTGATTCAGAAGAAAATCTCAACCAAGGGGCCAGTGCACTACTGTCTGTGCAGCAGCCGCATGCTCAGATGTGCAGTAGGGGCATGATAGATCTCTCTGCATCTCCTCACTGCATAATTCAGACAGGAGGCTCATGTTATAGATCTCCTGCCTGTTCAGCAAGGTCCTTTCCTTGGGCTGGGGAAGGGGCTCAGAGCTGCTTCGGTATGCAGCGGTAAGTGTACTATCAAAGCCATTTACAGCATGCAGCTTAAGCCAGACAGAGAGCAACTTTGCACTGCCTGGAATTGCTGAAGCATTTTGTGCAAGCTTTGGAGTCCATTAAAAGTAGAATCCAGCCTTAGCTTATTTTTTAACATGAAAGCTATCAAATTATTCAATGGCTGGAACTTGGTTGAAAAGATTGAACTGACTGGCAGGGCTGTAGTCTGTGAGATGAGTTTCTCTGCTGCTGAAGGGGAGCAGTCTTTGATCGAGCTACAGTTGAGAAATGCCATGGGGGCATTTTCTGTTAACACAGAGGGCAAAGAAATTCTTATTGTGAAGAACTAGTATAATTCTTTGTAATGAGGGAGTGCTACCACATCAGAGCACAGGGCAGCACAACCTCTGCAGCAAGACTCTTTTTCCACACTGGAGTATGGTACTAAACAATTCGGGTTCTGAAAAGGCTTTATCTGTATAAACTGCTAGTACCTTGTTTTGCAGGTAATTGGTATTTTATAAAATATCATGTATATACATGCAATAGAATAACCCTGAGTAACATTTGTAACTATTTTCCTTCTAGGAAGCTGAATTGATCTGTGCATGTACCTTAGCTTGTGCACAGTTGAATTGCACATGCAGCCTACAAGCTTATATATAAAACTAACAGGCAGAAGTGTTTCACCTCAGGGGTAATTATTTTTTTCTGATAATAATTACAGCACAGAGCTGAACTTATTATCATGATGTTGCTTTAATCACAAGCTATAGCTCTTGCCTAGGTACTGAGAAATCCTGGGAAAGGCCATAGAAGCTTCTGGTCTTAAATTCTTCATTTGAAAAGCTATAGTGCTTGGGAACTTCTTCACAGTGCAGAGACAGAGCACTGGCACAGGCTGCACAGAGAGGTGGTGGAGTTTCCCCTGAAGATATTTAAGACCCACCTGGACGCCTACCTGTGCAACCTGGGCTAGGGAGCTGCTTTGGCATGGGGGGTTTGGATTGGATTATCTTTAGAGGTCCCTTCTAACCCCTACAGTTCTGTGATTCTGTGATCTTCCTTTTTAATCAAATGTTTTGCTTTCATTCTAAGGGGATGAGATCAAAGGATTGTACCAGAATAGAAGTGTAATCTAGTGATAAAACCTCATCTGCACTGTGAATGAAACTGAACTTCTGGGGTCTCCTTCATACTGTCTGACTTCTTGGCCTTAACATTTTAATAATGTAAGGAAGGCATCCATGAATGAATTGTGTTGTACATTTAATAAAACCCTTAGAAAAAGAAGTAATATGTTTTACTTAATTCCAAGAATAAAGCTAAGGCTTCAGAGGATAGTAAACTGTTAGTGCCATTACGAGGCTTCTGGTGCTGTCACTTTCTTGGTTTAGACAAATTAAATTTGTGGCGGAAAACCAACCATTCAGTTCAGTTGTGTCATTCTCTCCCTTCTGTGAAAATCTGTATAAACATGTGTGATAGAGCCTGTGAGAAAACGGGTCTCTGGATCTCCATCCATTGCTGCAAACAGCCTGTGCAAATGGTCTCCAAATGAACTTTCCTTGACCATCGTCAAAATTGGAGCTGAGTAAGTTTTGTGAATTAAATTTTTAATGAAGTAGACTTCTATATGAAACCTAAATCTTAAATGTAGAGATGTTGTGAATCAATTTTAGGCAAGTAATGAAAGCTGCCTTAGTGAACGTTTTTGTATTACAAGCATTTTCAGAGTAGTTCTGATGTCCAGGACCAGAAAAAAATCCCACTCCACAGAGTGTAGAAGAAGTTGCCTGTGTAAAATGAATTTTAATTTAAGTGCTTTCTTGCTAGACATTGTTTGCCTGTGCACAGGAACTGGAAAATGGAAGAAAGAACAGTTTACTGTAATGTGATGCTCTCCCATCATGTGCGAAGTGGATTAAGACTGGAGATAGTGATTCACATTATCAATGCAAATTATTTTCTAGCACTAAAGAGAAATTAGGTCCCAAAAAGAATGTTAGCTCTTTTTCTTTTTCAAATGAATTCTGTCTGACTGCTGATGAAATGAAAAAGATTTTCCTTCTATCTTTTGGATAGACTTGTTAAAGGAAGCGTAAAGAATTAAGCTTGTATTAAGTTCCTTTAATCTGTTTCTTGCCTAATGGTTCTTTAAACAGATACTCATGATTAAGCATTTCCCTGGAACTGGAGAAAGTCCTGCGTTGATTCTTAATTTTTTATTATAGATTTTATAGCAGTTTTGTCATTCAGATTAGCTGATGGAAACTCAAGTGCACAGAAATTCTGGTCAAAGTATTTTGCCATCTTTATCTGTAGGGATAATATGGTGGTTACCATAGTAATAAAGAGAATGTCTTAATTCCATAAATATATAAAAAGACAAGAAGTGAACCTGATGTATGCCTGGTGACAAAGAAAGAAGAGGGTGCTTCAAATGCCACCAGTGGAAATATGTATGATGGTACAAAAAACCATCTTTTATGGCTCTATCTGTTACAAAAGGCCATATTTATGTGAGACAGACTTATATGAAGGAACCATGTCTCTATGTTCCAACTTTCAATGACCCTGTTAGCTTTAGCACCTGTAGGTCCATGGAGGTGGAACTTAAATTACTGAATCTGAGTGTTTAGGACTTGGAAGAATTGGAAATGACTTGACCTTCCCTGCAGTACTGTCTCTTACATTAGTTTTGGTGTTCGGAAAGTGTACAGAGCTGAAAGGAAAGCACTGCAATGGTATGGTCGATATTAAATCTAGGAAATTTGAAGTATTTTAAGCAATGAGTTCTGTTTGTGGGTAAATTGGTAAGATGAAGCAATTTGTTCTTTATGAAGTTTTAAATGCTTTCTGGGGCTTCAGTGAATTTGACCGAATCCTTTTATTTATGCATTTTCCTCTGAATTAGCAGTCTTCTTTAAGGTGAATTTGGGATGTTGGTTTGTAAAAGTTAATCTTCCATTTTTTCCCAGTGTTACAATGGTGTTGGTGAACAGAACTGCAGGTTAACTTTGTTTTATTGGTTACCAGCTAGGTAATGCTTGACTTGTTGCTATGATTTTCTTCACGTGTACCAGATAAAACATTTGATGTGCTCTGCTATTCTAACAAATAAAACGGGGGGTGGGGAGGAGGGTTCACTGCTCCCTTGGAAGGAATATTAGTAGAATGTTAACATCAGTAGTCTGAGTACTTACATGATGTAGAATATGTCTAGACTTGACCATGTCCCTTTGCCATTTTTCTAGTGTGATAGATCTCTGGGCTGATCTGAACAAGGATTATCTACAGAATAATTGGATTGATGTTGTATAAAAGAAGAAGAGCTGAGCACAGTTTTTCTAAAACTGTTCTCACATGGGAGGATGAACACAAAAGTGAAGTGATTGGGGGAGCTTCTAACATAGGACTTCAACACTACTATCTTGTGGAGGAGGCTTAATTTGTGTGCTCTGTTTTGAGTGGAAACTTACCTGTCATCTACCTTTTTCTTTTTCTTTAAGATTAATTTATACATTTGTAAGGCACAAAGCTGGTAGCAACAGACTGCTAATCTTCACATATGCAAAATGAGAAGGAAGCACAGTGCCATGAGTGTATTTTAGCAATGAGAGTTGTTGGAAGGGACGTGGCTTCAGTGAAAAAAAAAAAAAAACTTTCAAAAAAAAGACTGATCACTGTTCTCCTCTCCCCAGAGGAATACTTTGGGTTGCTAGCACTTCTGAGCGATTTTGAAATATTTGTTTTTTTGGAATGGCTCTGAACATACGTGGGGGTTTTACGGTGATGGCTAGCTCAGCCCCCACCAGCTGCTCTCTTACTCCCCCTATGTGGACAAAGGGAGGAAATAGGATGAAAGAAACGCTAATGGCTTATGAGGACAGGGACATCTCTCACTAATTGGTCACAAGCAAAACAGTCTCAGCATAAGGGAGTTTAATGTGATTTGTTGCCTGTTGCTAACAGAGTAGAGCAGTGAGAACTAAAAGAGAACTGCAGATGCATTACCCCCGACCACCCTCCTCTACCTCCTATCTCTGAGCAGCGACTGCAGCTGCAGTCAGTCCACAATTCAGTCTCCTCATGGCCACTCTGTGCCCTGCTCCGCGTGGGTCTGTCCCACGGGATGCCGTCCTGCCCCAGCTGATCCCGTGTGGGTTCTCCATCAGCCACAGCTCTGCAGGCGCTGCTCCACACGGCTCTGTACCACGGGGCCCACCCTCAGGAGCAGCTCTGGCTCTGTCCCCACGGGCGGCAGCTGCCTCAGCCCTCCTGCCCCAGCGCGGGCTGCTCCCCACGGACTGGGGCTCCGGACCGGGGCTGCTCCTGCGTGGGGGTATCCGTGGGCTGTGCCTGCTCCAGGCCTCAGCCACTGCTGCACCGTGGGCTCTGCCGTGGCTGCACGGGGGATCTGCTCCGCGTGGTGCCCGTGGGCGGCAGGAGGGCAGCCTGCTCCTCCATGGGCCTCTCCTGGGCCGCAGGGAGCTGCTGCTCCGTACCCAAGCACCTCCTGCACCTTGGTGCCTGCAGGGCTGCTTCTCTCTCATTTTCTTACTCTTCTCTCCCGCTGCTGCTGCCACCCTTGCAGCCCTCCTGCTCTCAGAACCTTGATGTGTAAGCCCAATACAGCGTGTTCAGGTGTCTTTTAACAACTTGTATTTTATGGGCTCCTACTGGTGGTTGATGGATTTCTTTCACTATAGCCTTTTGTTCCTACTGTACCTATACTTTTTGCCTGCTTTGGTTGATGGCTGGATGTATTTCTAAATCTAGGTGTTTTTTTTTTTTTTAATTTAATAAAACTAACCAAGAAATAGGTTCATGTTACAGTTGCACACAGAACGTAGCCAGACTTTCTCTGATGCTTTGTTGGGCACAAAGCATCATAGGTGACTGTATGCCAAAATATCGTTTAGTATATACTGAGCAGTAGTTAAATTTAACCTTTTGAATTTTCAGCAGAGCTAAGTAACTCAGAAAGAATCTTTATGTAGAAAAATTAAATCTCTCTATGATTACTGCGGTCTCTGAAAATACTCATCTGTTTTTTTACTTGAAAGAGCAAATGGCTGTTACGTTACTGAACTGGAAGAAAAAAAAGTGCTGCATGTCTTTAGGATTTTCTCCATGTAGCCCTCAAGACTTTTAAAATTAAGACAAAGGGTCCTTTAATGACCAATATATAAGCCGTGTATGATGACTGACTTTAAATTACTGGGGACCAGGAAAACATTTGGTTGCAATTTTGTAAAATAGCGATTCGTGGCAGAAAATGATACACTGATTCATCCATGTAGATGCCAGTTTTTGGCTTTAAAGTATATTTATGTGCGTACTTTAAAAGATGGTTATGAGGTTTCCTGGGGTTTTGCAGTTAAAGGGAAAATTGCAAAGACTGCTTTAGAAATATTATCCTACATGAGTGCTGAAAAAAAGTGAAAATTGTAATTCCCCTTCCTATCCCTTCTAAATCTGGGATATGAATGATGGTAGAGATTAGTGTGCATAAATTCCTCTCTCACTAAAATATTAGTGCTAATTACAGCTGAATACAATCACTCCACAATCTTGAGAGTTTGAAGAATTTACCCTCAGAAGACATTCTTTTTTCCCATTCTTTTAATGGAACATTGCATCTTGGATTTTCAAGTAGAAGTAGGAGCAGTCTGTTGCCATGTGTTCCTTCATTATCATTCCCTTCACTTAAAAAATCTGCAGCGGTATTGGATTCCCCTCCTGCACCCAAACTCACTGTGTTCTCTTTCTCCCTTGGACTATAATGCAGAGATAACAGTTTTTGTTCTGTGTTGTGGAATGCACCTGGTCTGAAAGCAGAGTGACGCTTCTCCAACAGAGGTACCAAGGTTTGTTTTGAATTAAATACTGTTTTATGTCATGGCTCTCTTCCTGAGAGTACTACTTTGTCCTGCCCCTTTCCATCCTCTTCAACATTCACTGCACTTCTGTTCTTCTGCGTAGAGCTATAACAAGGATTATAAATACTTTTTTTTTTTGTCTTGTGACATATAAGCTGAGAATAATTTGGTGGGTAAACCCCTTCATCTGTTCTGCTTGTGGGATGCTTATTCATGCTGTTGTTTTAGCTATATGTAACTGAAATGAACCATTTCTCTCTTTATATAAATAACAAGGAAAATGGATTTTTGTTCTGTCTGGCAAGTGTCAGATGGGTGTTTTGCATGGAACTTTTTGAGAAGAGAATGTCCTTTTGTAGAAGAGCCTGCCAGCCTCTTTGTTGGCTGATGTCCCCTTCAAGGTTATCTACCAATACCTTCACTGAAGCTGACCCATAGGCATGTTTTATATTTTCTAATCCTACCTGGTTCATGAAGGTATCTCCTGAGTTCTGCTGCACAGTGTCCTGCCAGCTGCTTCCTTGGCTTTCACTGGCTCATCTGTACTTGGCTGATAGCTGCAAGCGCTGCTCTGTGCACACATTGGAGGGCTGCACACACATCTTGTCTCTGTGCTCCTGTGTGTGCTGGTTCATGAGTCACACTCCACAAACAAAACAAAAAGAGTTGGGCAATCTTTGCAACAGTGAGCAAGTGGATATTGTAGAGTTTATTTTACTGTTATTTTAGTACCACAAGCAAAATTGCTGTTTCCCTTAACGTGAAACATTTCTTTAATGTGTTTTGTTTGATGAATGTGTATGAAAGTTTTACCAAGCAGTTTGGTTGTCGACATTTTTTGGTACACTTCCAGATTGAAATATAAGAAAATAATACAATCTGACCTGCTGCATAGGAGAGAGTACAGGGCCTTCTTGAAAGGTTTTCCTTTTGGGTAACAGTAAACTGGGGAAAAAGGTGGGCTTAGTTGTTTTGACTTTGTTGCATGAAGAATTAAAATCTTGAATGCTCATGCTGGATTTCTGTGAAATGCTGGTTTGTTTATTTATTTATTTATTTATTTTAATAGACTCCGAGTTATAGGGTGACAATATGTAGAAAACAAAAAATCCCATCTGAATTATGGAATAATATATTCCTTAATCAAATGTGGTTCTTGATCAAATGACTTACAGTATTGCTTTCTCAGCACAACCTCCCAATGGCAGAGCTGTCTGGTGGGTCATCAGCAGTGGCTGTGCGCCTAAAAATTGTGTCAGAGCTGAACTAGAAAAAAAAAAGATCAAATTAAGCATGCAATGATTTCCTGTTGCTGTAAGTAGAAGATGAACATTTTGCAGAGGAAGTAGGAGGGGAAAAGGAGTCTCCTCTCAGGATGCTTGCTCCTTGAGATAGGAAGCCAATTTAAAGTCTTGAACTTAAGACATTCCCATTTTTTATTTTATTAAAAATGTTTTTATTGATAGCCAGGAAGGCTGTGCTTCCCTTTGTCCCCTTAGTCAGGGGAAGTCTCTTTATGAAATCCAAGTATGAAAGATAACTTCTGTGTCTGGGCAGGTGGTGGTAGAGCATGGCTGCCTGCCCTGCCTCCTGTCTGGTTCTTCTGTCCACTCTTGCAGCAGGCTGGGACCATGGATGGCTGCTTGCCTGCCTTGTTGTGCCTGTGCACCCCAGTGCTGCCTCTGGCTTCCTCATCCACTGGCTTTGTCATAATGCTTCAGCTTAACCAGCACAGCTGCCCAGCCTCTGTGGGAAAGTAGGCTGTTCCAGAGGATTGGAGAAATTTACACCCTGTTGGCAGCAGGAGAATACCGAGTTACATGTTGGAGTGTGGTTCCAGCTATGGAGTCATCCTTCTGCCACAGGTGTCCTTTTTGTATGCTTTGAATTGACTAGTGATACCTAAGCTGAAGAGATCTTCACGCGGAGGATGGGGTGCTACTACCTGGTAGCACCTTGTAAGCAAATCGATCAAATGGTACTTTGTTCACTTGCTATTTTAGAGGTCAGCTCTGCAAAGAACACTGGGGTATTTCCTCTTCTGAAGTGAAGCCTGCTGGCTACCAAAGTAGGATGTCTTTTCATTTTCCAAAAAATGCAGAGTAGTTTAATGTTTGAAATAAAATCAAGATGTTACAACACTGTGTACAGGGTTGTACCAGTGAACCTGGTTAATTCCTTGTTCAAACAGAGAGAAGCTGAAATAACTGTAAGAACATGTTAAGAATGTAGTAAAAATGTAGGAAAATAGTTGCCACCTGCTGTGCTGTCAGCATATGCGTCTGGGCTTGCTCCTGGGTGTCTCTGGTTCTTGCTGGTCTGTGGGCAAGTGGGGAAGCCTGACTTCTTTAGATGTCACAGTACAGGTTCTTGTGCCTGCAGCCCTTCTGAAAATCTTAACATTTCAGAAGAGACAAGTCTTGTAATACCGTCATCCTCAAGCTGATTTCTGTAGCTCCACAGAGGAAACCTTCCAGGAGAACTTGAGGTAGATGGCAATAAAAAAAACCCACAGCACAGGGGGAGAATTGTGCAGAGCATCTTGAAAAATACTAGTTTATCTTCCAGCTACATTGGAAGCCTTTTCTCTTTTTATTTTATATCCTGTTCTCAGGGATTGCTGGTTAATAATTCACATGTTCTGCAGTTACCAATTAAAGAAAAATTGAATTTGAAACAGCAGTAGGTTCAATTAAATATATTTGGGAATCAGTTATTTCTTCCATTGCTCAGAAAGGGAGTTAAATTATTTAAAAAGTCATTTCTTTATGCATTTTTCTTTACATGAGCAGAAAATACCGATAGCTAATTACCATTCCTGAAGAATTAAACATTTTCATGCTCTAAAACTTGAGACTTGAAAACAGAAAAAAGTGAACCAATTCAAGATGAAGTGAATGTTACGTAGTTGGAGTGCATGCTTAAAGATGGCAACAATCTTCATAGAAAGTCAAGTTTTGTCAGAAATAAAACATTTAGCTTGAATATATAGAGTAGAATAGCTTGTAAGAATGTGTGCATCAGCAACTGAAATCATTAGATGCAAATGGAGTGGAATTCTTGCTCAGTTACAAAGAGTGGAAAGTGAATCTGTTCCTTACAGAGTCTTGATTTCCCTTCACCACCAGCTATCCTTACCCAGTTGCGTGAAGACCAAAAAAATCTCTCAGTTATGTGGTACATGGTATGCCTATTACTGTGTTGGACTTAGTTTTTTCAGCCAACTTGTGTATCCTGATTAACCTCAGTTATGTACTGTATTTCATGTTCTGGCTATTTGCCACAGACTATAGGAGAATTTCCTGTTCTGGTGTGAAGACATGAAGTTAACATGCCCCACTGTCCTGATAGACTTCTTACATGGCAATCACTTCTTACAGAAAAGCTATATTAAGCAGGGAATTAATGATTTTTGAAACACAATTTACTTTTAAAAGGAAATGAGTTTCTCACCTAAGGTGATGTAATACAGAAGCTTGGCTGTGTTAAAACTCAAGAAATACTGAAGTTTAAACTGTATGGATTCTTAGGTGCCTGTAGTAAGGTTGACATCGATAAAGTCAGCTTTTTTTTCTTTAGTGTCTTTCCTACTCTTGAGGACCTTTGACTTCTTCCATGAGCACAGCTTGATGCCTGCCTCACCTTGGGATGCCTTTTGTAGCAACTGTGAGGCCATGGTGTATTGCTGCTTGTACCAAAGCACACAGAGCTTGGCTGCCTGATAGTAGAAGTCTGGTCGTTCAGTGTGGCTTCCTTGATACATGAAATAGTTCTCTAATTGCATCCAAAAGTTGGTGCAATTATCCAGATGGTTTGAATAGACTGGTATGTGTCTGGCATACCCACCTTTGATATGCTTGGAGTCTTCTGGTTTGCAGTTAGAATTTTTAACTCCAGTACTCAATATATGGCTATCTGGAAGATGTTTATGTCTCAGCTGCACCATTAAGTAGCCTCCTGCTCCCTTCTGCTGAGCTTGTGAATGACATCAGCTTAATACAGTGCTGTTTGGCTTTCTTGAGCACTCAGGTCTGGAGCAAGGTCTAAAGCAAGGTTAGTGTCTCAATGCTTGGTCATAAAGGATATGTATTCGGGGACCTGAAGTTCATGGACAGAAGAGTTTAACATCTGAATGGAGAAGAAACTGTGTATTTTTTGGAGATTGATTGTTTTTGTGTGATTTTTTTTAACATTAATTTGTTAGAGCTGTGTTAGTGAAATTTTAGAGACGTGTTAGTCATAATCCTCCATAAAAAAGTAAATTCCAGGGATGTAAATATTTTGAATATTTGAATTTTACTGTATCAGTGGGAAGAAACATTACATGTTGCTTAAACGTTAATAATTTTTACTTACTTTATTTTTAATTTAATTTACTTAAAAATATCTATTTTTAAAAAGTTGGCCTGTGTTACAGGGCTGATAGAAGCTTTAGGAGGGTTTTTGCTTAAAATGTTGTAGAAGACTTTTGGTTTTAAAAGAAAAAAACAAAAAACAAACAAACAAACAGAAAAAAGCAAGACAACCTTTTCCAGGGACGCTAGCAGAAGACTTGTGCCTGAAAACAGTTTCATTTTCCAAATGTAAATTGAGTGCAAATTTGTTTTCTGTGTTTTGATACCTGAATTGCCACACAGCTTCCTATATAATTAAATTGTTTTCTACAGCAGTAAATTGTAAATATAAATTAGGTTGTTTTTTTTCTTAAAAAAAAAAAAGAGATTTCCTTAGGTCATGGCAGGCAGAATAAATTTCCCTATAATGCTACCTCCACCAAGTTTTATGCTTTCATGGATAACTCTTGAGTGTGAAAACAAATTTATAGCTGTCTTCCCTGAAAATGAGCCAAATGTCATTCCTATCTGAATGCATTTAAAAAGGCAGTCCTCACTGCATACGTCTGTTACGCTATTCCATTGAAAATGTTCCTTCAATGCAGCTATCTAATGAATCACCTCTAGATCAGGAGTGAAGATGGTATTTCATGCTGAGGTGCTCCATGTGCTTTGGAATACTGCAGAATCATAGCTATGTGTTTGCGTCCCCACAGTAATTACCAGATTCTGTACTTGGTCAACATCAAATATCAGTCAAACTAAACAGCATTGATTTAGGATCTTATAACATACGTTTTGGCAGCATTTAAGAAGTTGGAGGGTGATAGGGACTTAAGGGACCATGAAGCTGCATCTAATGATCTTGCATCATTTATGTGACAGATCAATAGCGAGAAAACTTTTAAACTTTACCTGAGAGGAGGAAAATGAAATGATTGAATACAGTATGTGTCTTCTTTGTACTGGTTTCATTCATATGATTCATTGTTGGTACATTAGATAGAAAAGGAGAAATTTCAGAGTCTTTCCCCAGCCTTACTTTTGGATTATGGCCTCATCTAAGAGTTTTTCTCATTGCTTATGTTCTGCATCTCAGTACTGTAATGCGAATCAGTTACCCAAGAGTATGCAGCTACCATAAAAAAATGTTATTAGCTTACTAGCTTGAAAGAACTTATTGAGAAGTAGCTGATATTTGAATAATTTTTATGTAACTAAAGAACTTGAAGAGCCTTTAGCTGGAAAGGCCTGCTAGCTTTCAGTGTTTTCTTAGATCAACCCAGATGTTTTTTTCCTTCCAGCACGCTGGCCCTTACTTTCTGTTTCTGCATTTCTCATTTGCTTAAGTGAACAACAATTCTGTAGGCTGAGAATTGGAATGTGTTGTTTTAGTTATGGATCAGTCTTCAGCAAAATTTTCGAGAGCTGTCTGTGCTAAGCCTTGGCTGAAAGACAAAAGAGATCAAGGAGCAGGATGGGGGGCAGTGTGTCTGGAGAAGGTACTGTCTGACCTGGTGTTTTTTACTTCATAATTTTCTGCTTTCCTGCTGCTCCCGTGGCTCTGCTCTCTTCATGCTGCATCAGCTGTGCTGCTGTTTTCATATTCCTTGACATGAGCAGAAAGCACACATTTTGTCATGAGGCTGAGCAATAGGAACAGGACAGAGCTGGGGCAATGATGTGATGTGTACAGATGGTTTCATTTGTTCCCCCACACCTCCCTTTCTGGTCCTGAGAGTGGAGCAGAGAGAGATGATTCTGAAAGGCTTCATAACAACCAGTATTATGGCCCTTGCGCTGCCTGAGAACATGACGTGCCTGTGATCACCATTCAGAACATGGAAATCAATTATGTTGTAATGCAGCCTTTGTGTGTAACAGTGTTTTGAGATGAAATACTGTGGACAGCATTAAATCAGTTCATTTTAAAGATGAACAGTAAATGCTGCTCTCTTGAAACTGAGTAAAGATAATTGACTTTGTCCAAGATGCCTGTGTGAGTCTGTGGTATACACAAATTTTATACAATTGGAACATTTTTAAGGATGTTAAGGGTAACCCAGATGTCTTAGATGCATATTAGATGCTGGAGAAGACAGGCTTTATTCTGCTGCTCTGTACTGCTATTCTGGAGACTGAGAGGAGATAAGGAGCTGTGGTTGGCGTTGTTTTCTTGTGTTTTTTTTGTAAGTAACTTGGCTGTCTAAACAAACAAACAAAAATCTTCCTTCCTGTTAGATTACATAGTTTGTTACTTGTGACCTTGTGCTGGGAAAAAGTCTGCTGTGACTGGGGATTACTAATTAATAAATCCATTTTATGATAGAGTAGAATCTGTAGGGTTGGAAGGGACCTCTGAAGGCCATTAGTCCAACTTCTCCACAATGAACCTGATCCACGGCTTGATCAGGTTGCTCAGAGCCTGGTCCAGCCTAGCCTTGCATATCTCCAGGGATGGGGCATTGACCATATCATTGGGCAACCTGTCCAAGTGCCTTACCACCCTCACTGTAAAAGATTTTTTCCCTTTTTAATTTTGAAACCATTTCTCCTTGTCCCATCACAACACGTCCTGCTGAAGAGTCTGTTCCTTTCTTTCCTGCAGTTTTTAGAACTGAAAGGCTGCTCTCAGGTCTATGTGGAGCCTTCTCTTCTCTGGCGCGAACAGCCCCAACTCTTTCAGCCTGTCCTCGTAGGAGAGATGTTCAATCCCTTGGTTCATTTTTGTGGCCCTCCTCTGGACATGTTCCACCAGAGCATCTCTCCTGTGTTGAAGACTCCACATCTGGACGCAGTGCTCCAGTCGAGACCTCACCAGTGCAGAGCAGAGAGGGAGGATCACCTTCATTGCCTTGCTGGCCACACTTCTTTTGACGCAGCCCAAGATACTGTTGGCTTTCTAAGCTGTGAGGGTGCATTGCTGGTTCATGTCCAGCTTCTCATTTACCAGTACCCCTGTTCCTTTTCAGCAGGGCTGTGCTTAGTCCTTTCATCCCCCAACTTGTATTTGCAGTGGGGGCTGCGTCAGCCCAAGCATAAGACCTTGCATTTGGATTCCTGGGCCCACTGCTCAATCCTGTATAGGTCTCTGTATGGCATCTCATTCCGTGTTGACTGCACCACACAGATTGGAGTCATCTGCAAACTTGCCAAGGGTGCACTTAACCCCACTGTTGATGTAATGATGAAGATATTGAAGCGTACTGGACTCTTGGGGGACAGCACTCATCACTGATCTCCAGTCAGACATTATGCCATTGACCACCACCCTGAGGACTCGATCCAGTTCTTTGTCCATTGAACAGTCCACTCATCAACACCATATCTTTCTAATTTTGTGAGAAGGATGTTGTGGGGTACTGTGTCAGAGGCCTTACTTGAAAGTGCAGATAGATGACATCAGTGGCTTTTCCCATGTCCATTGATGCATTGACACCACCATAAAAGGCTGCTAGATGGGTCAAGCAGGAACTGCCCCTGGTGAAGCCGTGGTGGTTCTGCCATATCACTGTTCCATGTGCCTTACCATGGATTCCAGAAGGATCTGCTCCATGGTCTGCCCCATCACAGAGGCCAGATTGCCACAAACAGTAAACTTCTGCCTAGGGATAAAAAAGGTGTTTGTTTTGGGTAACAGATAAATGACCCAGTGAATTCTGGACCTTTACGCGTGTCTAGATAATGGAATGGAAACCTCAGATTGTATATGGTGTACGTATGTGTATGTATGTGAATTCATTACAAGGGCAAAAATAGAGCTAGAATATGAGTGAATTTTTGTCTCCTCTGTTTATACACACATGACAAAATAGTTTGACAGTAAAGACTACAGTCCCTAAGGAATGAGAATAATATAACAACTTGATTTTTATTCTTATTTTGATGGTGCTTCAGACAAAGAAGAAATGAAAAAGAACTTCTTGTCCAGACTTGTGATCATCTTATTGAATTTTTATATTTCACTTATTAGAGAATCTTTTTACTGAGAGTATGTTTGTTAATTTTCTCTCTGGCTTTTGCTGAAGTTTTGCCTTCTAGTTACAATGATAAAACCATAAATAGAATTAGTGAACTATTTATAGATTGCCCTGAAATTTGAAAATGGAGGGTGAGGGGGTAGGGGGAAAGGAGGAGGGAGGAGAAAGCAACTTTATAATAAAGTCCCTCTCCATATTTAGCTCAGAATCACAGTTTAAACCTTTCAAGCTAAATATTAAAAAATTCAGTTTACGTGATACACATTTATATTTCCCATTCCCATAACTGAGTTCATAGAGTGTTATCTGCCAAGCAGTAGATCTTGTAAGTTACTGTTAAAGAAAGCTAAACATTTGTTAGCTTCAGGCAGTTCCACTGTATTTGTGCTTAGTTGCTGTTTTAAGCACATTAAAGAATGCCAATATCAGGAGTCACCAGTTTTATTCAAACAGTTGCACATGGTTGATTCTTCCTTTCTTGTGTTCATTAGCTAGTCCACATTTGTTTGAAAATGGGCAAAATGACCCTCACTAATTTGGTTGGTGCTCAGGGTCATGCTTGTCAGCTGAATAAACATGGAAAGCAAAATATATTTAATCTCCTACTGGCTTTTCTCGGAATCTGGGGGGGCTGCTGTGCTGCTTATTCCAGAGCAAAGTAGGTCATTTCTCTTGATTTGAACTATCCTTTTTCTTTCCCATAGCATCTACTAACAAATCACATACCTGAAAATTAAATTAAGCACTGGATTTCCTAATAGTTGTGCAACGAGCTTAAATCTGCAAAAGTGAAATAAGCTCTGCCTTCTGAATTTGTCTTGTAATCTACTACCACTGTTCAGTTAATGAAAAGTTAAAACACTTCAAAGTAGTAAATTCCTGTGGCTTTTAAAATCAGATCTCACTTGCAGTAGTAAGTAAACCAAGAGAAGAGATCAAAGAGAACTGTCATACATTGATCTTTCTTTCTAACACTCTTGCTTTTTTAAATCCATAATGTTGTGGAATGGCAAATGCAAAGCAAAATGTATCCCCTAGATGCACATTAGTTTCAATTGTGCTAGTAACAGTGATTTGAAACTTGCTGTCTGTGTGTGATTCATTGCCTGTAAAGGTGTGATTTTCTTACACTCTTAATTCATTTTTGCTCGGTTTGTGTAGCTGTGTATTTGATTGTGTACGTATATAATTAAAATCCCACTATGCTAACAAAATAATTAAAAAATATAAATCTATTCTAAGCAAAATCAGGAAAGATGTGAACTTTGAAATCCAAACCTTCGTGGTTTTTTGTTTTTTTTTTTGTGCTTGACAAATGGCTGTTTTTACAGTGTGCATGTATGAGGGAGTAGGTAATGGGTGATTAAGTACAACTGAGTTAGCTACTAGTGTGGCCATGTTTTCCAATAATTAATAGACTGCTTCTGTGATTAAAAGTAAAAAATCTTGATGTAACAGAGAAGATTTGCTAATGTGCTTGAACCTCGGGCAGAAGTTGGGGTCATTATTAGGAGGTTTGTGATGTAAACTGCTTTAACTTTCTTTAGTGTGCTTGAAGCTTTGCTGCTTCCAGGGACTTTGTGGCTTAGATTGGAACCCACTTTAATCAATATTCACTGAAATAAGTGAATATTGATTAAAGTAAACGGAAACTATTTTATTAAACTTCTCTGTTTAGTATTATTCTGCTTTATGCTTCATAGTAACAAGTAGTGCTGATTCTTTTAATTTTTTAATGTAATCATTTATTTGCTAATCTCATTTTTATCTCTGTAAGACCACAGAATGCAATTTCTTAAGTAGAAAGATTGTCTCATGAATTTTGATAGTGGCTTTTCTTCCGTTGTTTTGCTTGTGTGAGGCTTTACCATTATCTGCATTTTGAGTTTTGTATCATATGCTTGCAACTGCTTAAATAAGTACCACAATAATTTTGCCTTGGGCATTACATATTTTGTGCAGTAGCTCTTAAAGCTTTGAAAGACTGTACTAAAATTTTGAGAGTTGGTCAAAGAATGACAGCTTTTTGCAGCATGAACTTATGAAAAGAGAGGTTTTTGAAGGCTGGAATAAAACTGTGTGCAGGTTAGTCTGATCTTTTTTTCTGAGACAAAGCACTTTATCCTCGCTGAAGTACTCCAGCCTCATATCTTATAAAGAACATTTTTTGTTTTCCTCTTTGATGCTTTATACCTCTGCAGGTCCTTGCCCTCCCCAAGTGTCTGCACATTTCAGTATATTTGCTGTTAACACAGAACCCTTCAAAAATAGGAACAGCATAAATCGTAAATTACCTCTGCAACCCCAGCAGTATTGTCTGACCCAGTGACTCTTGCCCTCAGCTCCAGTAATTCAAAGGCAATGCTGTTGCTCATGAGCACTGGCTCTTACAGTTTAATGCCAATGGGCACCTAAAAAATATGATGAGAAACCTCAACCCGTGAGCTAAGTAAGGATGGAGATCTTTCACCAATTACTATTAAGGGCAAAACAGACTCAGCAGAAAGGAGATAAATGTAATGTATTGTCTATTGCTAGCAGACTAGAGCAGTGAGAAGTAAAAGCAAATTAAGACCTCCTTTTCCACTATCCATTCATTGCCCCGAGCCAAGCAGGAGAGCTGAGAGTGGAGGCTACCACAGAACCTCCTGCACTGACCTTGGTGTCTGCAGGGCTGCTTCTCTCACATTTCTCACTCCTCTCTCCCAGCTGCTATGTCATAGAGCTTTTCCCCTGTCTTAGATCTTATTTCACAGAGACACAGCCAGTGCTGGAGCTGGCTCTGATCTGCTGTGGGGTAGCTACTGGGCTTTGCTTAGTGAAGCTGCTTCTCCATCTCCCCTGCTGCCAAAACTTTGCCACGTAAAACCAATACAAGGTATACTATCCTATGTCATAGGATTCTCAGATATTTGTCTGATTCTTCACTGCATTAAACTGAAGCCAAATGGGAAAGAATGGGAAGAACTTCCCTTATTCTGACAGTGAAGGACCTAATAAATGTGTAGTGGTGTTTTGATGCACTGTTCTCTTCTGAGAGCATTCGCTGAGAACAGTATACTCAGTGTGTGCTTTTATGCACAAATTGCAGTAACTCTGTGTCATCCAGCATTGTGGGCTTTCTTTCCTCTGTAAGGTTTTGAGCTTGAGTTGATGTGAACAGATGACTTTGATTCAGCTGGAAAGCAAGGTTAGGCCTGACTCATGAAAGATCTTGACAGTTATTAGCAAAAAGGAAACTGATGCTCCTGTGCTATACTTTTTAAACAAGCTTCTGTTAGGGTGGGATAGGAGCTTTTATGAAATTCTTTTTAGGTAATGCAAAGGAGGGAACCATGGAAACCTTCCACAGAAAGGTTTCTCTCTCATGCTTGAATTCAGTACCTCAGACTGTAAACAAGAGATCAAATGATAGCAACCCTAAGTTAAGTGTCAGTAAGTACAGCTAATCTAGGGGGGAAAAAAAAAAAAGGATTTTTACTTGCATGTTATAGATATAAGATAGCATGCCAGTCCTCACTCGGTACTTGTTTCATGCTCATGTTTCTGATTTCTGAACCTGTAGCTATAAACCACTGACACAATTCAGACTTGTGTGATGGTGGGACTGATGCAGGGTCTTCTTCCTTGGCTGACACACCTGATCAATATATTAATGATGGTAGCATGAAGGTGTAAAAAATTCTAAAGCCTTACAGTACTGCTTTTTGGTTATTGGCATTCCTAACAGTGAAGTTTGATCTGTTTGGAAAGCTGTACTTTGTGTGCCTAACAGCAAACCTAAGATTGCTACCTGGTCCATTTCTTAATGAATGAAGCCTTGAGACTTGTGGTTTCAGAACTGATCTGGGCCTAGGAAGTAGGCTGACCCCAGAATATACTGTTTAGTTAAAGTGAAGAGCTCAATGGTTCTGTTGAAAACCAGCTCTAAAAATGGAGCTAACACTGTATTGGGTATTGAAAGAATTAATACCTGGAGCCAGTAGGCCTTGAAGAGGGCATTAATCAGAATGCTTTGAGGACGTTGCCAATTTAGCCAGAAAACTCAAAGACCGGTCTTAGGTGAATTACCTTCCACAACATAAAAATCACACCCATAGGTCAAAAACACTGCTGCCCAAGTGAAGATCCCAACCATGAGCTGTGTGATATGGAAGGACAGAGTCAGCAATATTATAAATATATGTAAATCAGTAACCAATCATCCTGAGGTGAATGGACTAGAAAATTATTAAGTTTGTAACATCTGTGTATAAATATAGTGCATATAGTTCTGTTTGATGTGCTTGATTTGTGGGAAGCCACTGAACACCCAGGTTTCCACAAACCTGAAATAGTCTTTTATGAGTGTGGTATTATTGTCTTATTTCACACTGAGGTGATGAATTCACTTTCCAGACAGTGGTTCCCTCTTCTGTAGAGAAATTTCAGGGAAACCCACACAAAAGTAGGTTTTGGATGGAGGAGGAAAAAATGGAGCGAGAATAAAGTTTAAGAAGCTGCTGTTTGTGCTGCCCCCTTGCAAACTTTTCCCTGAGATTTCTTTTGAGTTGGGTTTAGGACTTTGACAGCAAAAAGAAAAGAATACCTTAAAGGTAATGGAAAGAAGTCTTGTCAGATTTCAAGGATCTTTTCATATTCCAGAGTACAAAAAAGTTTCACTTCCTTTGATATCTGTATTATCTTTCTCCTACTGTGAATTTCAGCTTTCCCTGACACAATCTTCTGAAGACTGTTCAGGAGATCGCTAATGCTAATGGAGGACCTTAAAGCACCTTGAATGTCCTCTTACTGTGTGCATTAAATGTCTTTTCTCTGGTAGGGATGTGGATGGATCCCTACAAGAGCTGGTTGAGCCAGTTCTTCTGAGGATAAGCCTCTCTTGATTCAGATTTTTGACACGCATCTTACAGTGCAGGCTACCTAGCTATCTAAGGTTAAATGTTAGCTTGAAATGGGAAAAGACAAGAAGCTGAGTGAGCATTTTATCCTCAGCCTAGTGACTCTGTGAAAGCTGTGTTGCTGAGTTTGATGCAAACAGTCAGATGGTCAGGGATTGTGTGAGATTCATTCAACATTTCATCTCAACAAGTAATTTTTTTCTGACCAGGCAATCTGCTGATTTAGTGAACTGTTCTTGCTGTAATGGTATTAAGTCCACTTTCTTCACTGTGAAGACGTGTGATTTCTGTCTTTCTGACTGGCAGAAACTGCATCTGCTCTATGCTTCTTATTCAGTGTCCTGGGATATCTTTCAACAGCCTGTTTCTGAAGATTTATAGAACTTTGGTTAAAGGAGCACAGTGGAAGAGAAGTCTGGGATTACATTATTTTTTGTATTTTATTATAAAGCAGTAATCAAGTTCAACCATCACCTGATACTACCAAGTCCACCACTAACCCATGTCCCTGAGTACTTCATCAACACATGTCTTAAATGTGCTGGGATGGTAGTTCCACCACATCTCTGGCCAGCCCATTCAATGCCTAACTGCAGTTTCTGTGAATAAATTATTCCAATTTAAATCACCTGTTACAACGTGAGGTTGTTGCTTTGTGTCTGTCTCTTGTCACTGAAGAGAGAGACAGAATCAACAAAATTGTAGGGTTTGGAGGGACCTCTAAAAATAATCTTGTCCAACTTTGCTGCTAAAGCAAGTTCCCAACCTGCTGCGTTTCCACGGAGTATATTTTTTCATGTTCTTTCTTAATCTCCTGATATGCAAGTTACATGAGACATGAAACTGTAGCTGAGGCTTTTGAATTTGACTGCCTTTATATGAGGCATGAACAGATGAGACTGTCACACTCTGGGTCTTGCTTGACTGTTCGTGGTTCTGTACTTTTGCGTTGGCAAAAGACACAGCAGCAGTATCACTGGGGAGAGAATTCCTTAGGGAAATGCAGGCTGCCTACCTAGATAAACGGACAGTTTTTTTTGTGGTTTTGTTTGTGATTGAATAGATGCACTAATTGCACTAGTTCCAGTGTAGTTTTAAAATGAGAACATACATGCAAGCTGTTTTTCTCATGGTAGCAAGGTTTGCTAAAGCTGATTTCTCTTTTTATTGTCTTTAGCATCACTGTGTTCTTCTGGAGAGAAAGATTCCTGGCTCCCATAGTTTCTAGATAGGTTAGAGCTCTAGGCATTGTGTGAAGTGAATGTCATATTGTCTAGATCCCAAACAAGGCTCCTTAGTTCAAGACATTTTTCAAAAAAGAAAAAGAGAATGACCTTCACGTGTTAGGGGTCATTGGCTTCCAAGGGAAGAGTATGCTGCAGGAATTCTTCGTAGAGCTCTCTACTGAGTAACTTTGATAACACATGCAGCTGATTTGTTTTTTAGGAAAACCAAATATTAAAGCTAAGCTTGGCCTTTGTTCTGTTGAAATTGCATACTCAATCATGGTTATTTTTTTTTTAACATTAAAAATACAGTCTTTCTTTTCCAAATGTGCCTTGTCTTGGAAACCACTAACTACTATATTTAAGTAAGGAAACATTTCATACTTATATAAAAGAAGCTTAGTGAATTGTAGGGTAGTAGCAGACAAAATCATTTGCTCTTCCTTCTGTGTGCTACTCATTCAGGTTGGCCATTGCCATTTGTTTTCTGAAGCTGCTATGGAAATAATGATGAGGTCACTGGGAAAACAAGTGAAACAAGTAATTCTGAAGAATTGGTGCAACTACTCATTCTGTATATATTAGGGGAGAGGACCCTGCTGGCTGTTTTTCCCCACTTGGAAGTTTATCAGTAAAGCATATTGTACCATTTAGGATCATATTTTTGGGCAAGTGCCATCTTGAGCAAAGGAGTAAAGGAAAAACTGTTGTGTTGAAATGGATTGCCTAATAGACAAAATGATTGAAAAAATATATATATTTTTTACAAACTGCTTCAATAGCCAAGTAATTAAACTGGAGCTTGATTTTCCTTGTTACTGGTCTTACCTCTTTTACTCTGTACTGTGGTTTAATCTGGCAGGCAGGTCAGCACTGCATAGCTGTTCCCTTTAAGAAGACAATTGGAGAAAAAACAAAACTGAAGTAAAACTTGTGAGTAGAGATAACAACTATTTACTAAAGCAGAAAAGGAAGAGAGAATTAATAGCGAAGATAATATATCCCTTTGCCTGTTTGTCTGTCTATCTCTATTTACAAAGTGAGTGTTGTATGCACCTTCCAACTGATCCCCAGCCAGTTCCTAAGCAGTAGCTGCCCCCTGGCCAAATTCCCCTTAGTTTTATATACAGCAGTGTTTAGTTTTTTTTTAGTTTATAGTATTCTGGCCATTTTGGGTCAGCTGTCCTGGTTCTGTCCCCCTTCCAAGACCCTTGCTGACAGGACTGTCCAAGAAGCTGAGGAGCTGAAATGTCCTTGTGCATCTGTGCTCAGTAACAACTAAAACATTGGTGTGTTATCAGCATTGTTTTCTCTTAAAGCCTAAGCATAGCATCATATCAGGCACCATGAAGAACATCATCTCTGCCCCTGCTGAAATCAGGACACTGTTACAAGATGAAGATAGTTGAAGTTGTCTTTTTGTAAAAGTGAAGGGTAGTTTTGTTTGAGTGCTGGATGCACTGACTGCAGAGTTGTTCTCAGAGGCAGAACCTGGTCTTAAGATGATTCAACGTTATTCTTTTTTTAGGGAGTAGCTGTATTGAATAACTTTTACATTCAGTGTTAAAAATGCCTAGTTAATAGAGCAGGTGAACTCCCACAGTGGTACATAGTCATACAAATCATAAATGTCAAAGATTTTAGTGCTGCACATTTTACATGTGGACCCTTGTTAGTATGGCTTGACAAGAATGTTTTGTTTGCAGTATAGGCTATGATTTCCTGGATTGAAGAGTGCTACCTATCACAATAATAGTACTATAGGCAATACATATGTTTCTAAACAAGAGACTTTTTGTATACATGGATTGAAGTTAATGAAATGTCCTGTATTTTGTATTAAATACTTAGGAAATATTTCTCCCTATGCTTGAGAATGCCTGAAAAATCAGACTGTATAGCTTGAAAGAAGCTGCACTGGGCCACTTTTTTATGTCCAACAGTAACTGCATGTTCTAATCTCATTCTTCATTCTTTATATTATTTTTCAGTTTTTATATGTGAGGAAAATAAACTCAAGCGTTGCATTCTCAGAAGAGATGGACTGAAGACTACACTTGGCTTGCTAGGGAAACTTGTGCACTTTAACATTATCTAAGAGAGCAAGTTGACTTCCTATTTAGAAAATGCTTGTGACCTGTCAGTTATACTTAGTTGATGGCTTTGAAAATCCCAATATACTTTAAAATGCAGTCTGTGTTTCTCCGCTAGATACTGTGTATGGTTGGTACTACCACATCACCTACTTGAATAGGAAAGATTGGTTTGATTCTGACTCTTATGGTGTGTTAGATTTCTCACCTGTTACACTGGTTTGGAGTGCTTTAGAATAAAACATTCATTTTCAAATTTCTGCTGTTATTTCTTTGAGAAGTCTAAATTCTGTAAAAGCTGACAAATTGTGAGCAGTAGAAACGGCACTACCTTTGCATCCTAAAGGTGAGAGGTTTTTAATTTTTAAAATGGTAAAATTACTTCTGTAGTTGGAAGTGATCAGTGTTGACCAAGATCCAGTCTCTGTCCAGTCTCTGAGATTGGGCAGATTAAAGGGCTGAGTGTCATTTGAAGTTCTTAGCATTAAGTGAGACAGTATGTGTTTTGTGAAAGATGCAGTGTTCTGTTGTTTTGAATAAGCACTGAGGATGTGGCTTGCTGCTTACTTGGTGTGAGAAGCTGATTTCCAAGTCAGTTAAGAAGTGCCATGCCTACAACAGCATGGATTTGTATGAATCATTGTAGACTCTGGAAACCAAGGGGAATGTATTTTGGTTGTCTTCATTTTGAGTGCACTCCTGTTTGGAAAATGGAAAAAAACTGAAATAGAACTAAGGCTCAGACTGTGAAACGCTGTGGTAGAATTTTATACATATATATGTACACACACGTATATATTAAATGACGCTGGCTTACATTAGTAATATATGATTATATGATTAGAAAAAACTTAACGTTGCAGGTAGTAGAGAGCTTGTATAGATACTGTCTAGATATTTCAGTGAGATCCACTGTGATACTAAAATCCTCAACTGCTACTAGGTAAGCAATCCTTGTAATGTAGAGAGCACTAAGCCATACTGAACTTTTAAGAAAGAGTATATAAGCATCTGTGTTGACATAAACAAAATTCTGAAAGCCATGCAAGTAAATTTTTTGCTGATAACTTGTTTTTATACGGGGCTGAACAATACAGATTCATTCTAGACTGTGCTGTTTGTAAACATAAGGGCAGTCATTTCCCTCTGAACATATTTTGCACCTGTGTCATTTGCACTTTTCAGCATATACGTACTGATGTGTGTATTCTTTCAGTTACAATATGTGATACACACTGCATCACTCTCCTGTCTAAAGGGGACTCAGATAGAATTTTTTTATTTAAGTAGTGATCTTTCATTCTTCCACTCATCAGTGTTACCATATTGAATAACTACATGCGTAATTGGAAAAGCCTGCATAAAGAGGCCAGGATGAGTGAAATCTACTATAAGTTTTACAAAGAGAATATTTAGGACATTTGGGCAGTTACTTGCTTGAGTTACAGAAAAGATGAAGTGGAAGGCTAGAATATTTCAAATGATCCTGTATAACATTTTGATTACATTCTCATTTTGTCTTTCTTTTTATTCTTTCCCCTAATTGTAATATTTCTCAAGTTCCTTAAGTTTAAAAACAGAACAACCTCAGTTGAGCCATGTAGTGTTAATAAACACTTCTGGTAATGATAGATGTGGGTAAATTGTCTGAAACTGAAAAATGGCAGATGGCAGTAGATGTGAAATGCAATGGAGGCAGTTAAAATTACAAACACAGTTCTTGACTATTGTCCTCAGTTACAGATCTCAGCTGAATGCAAATTGTGTTGTCCTCCCCCTGCCCCTGTGTATATTTCCCCTTCTGGTATTTTTTTGCTAATTGTACTGGTGAGGCTAGAAGAGGAGCATTTGAATTCTGTACTGTATGTCTAGGGTACAACTATAAAGCTATCAGATGCCTTATTGTAGTTCACTTTCAAACTAGTTTGGGAAAAGGATTTTTATAGTGGACGCTATTGTCCAATAACTGTGCATAGTATCTTAATGCTGAGTGGGAAAAAAAGAGATCAAAAAGCCCTTGCCTCCAAGGTCTCTTGTGGTGAGGCTGCATTATTTAAAAACTTAGGAACGTGTTAAAGACAAACTCAGGGAAAAACCTGCATTTTCTGGAAATGTGTCTGCTGCTTTCTAAGGTTAATTAAAAATATGAGCAGATGCACCTGCTTGTAATTACTAATTTGTGCTCAGTGCACACACACACATCATTTATACATTGATCAAGTAAAGCATTTCTTTTCAAAATCCGACTGTAAATTAACAATGCAATCCTTTCACATAAATAATCTTGCTTTCATCTTGCATTGATTTATGGATCAGCTTCAGCTCCATTACATGCTGCGAACCTTTTACTCCAAGCTCATTTCATCGTGAGCTTCTCTCTGTTGTTTTGTACCTGCCTCGCATAAATGTGTTTATTATTATTCCTTTTGATATGTTTTTCTTCATAGAAGCGATTCCGAATTTGAAGCTTTATAGGGCCAAATTGATTATTTATTATTTTACTGGTCTAAATAAGGATTAATAAATTTAGACTATTTTTTTCTTATGGTGTGTAACAGCTGTGGCTCCTGTTTTTAAAAACTGAGTTATGTCTGAGTTGCTGTAGCCAGAAAGCCCAGTTACCTTCACATAGTGCTTGGTAGTGCCTATTAGAAAGGTGCAATAGGAATGTGTTTTCCATTAGTCAGAGGTGTAAGTTAATGAATAGAAAATTTGTAAGTCACTGAGTAGGTCCCTCAAGCGCTGCGTTAGGGTGGAGAAGCTCTTGCTTCACTTGCGGCTGCAGTTCAGAGTGATCTATCAAGCAGAGCCAGTCAGTGGAACGAGGAATGTTTCACCTTGCATTTTTGTTTCTAATTTCAGTGTAACGGCGAAAAGTGAGACCTAATTGAGCATGGATTGAGCAGATAGACTTGAATAAACAATTAGTTTTCTGAAGCCTCCAATGTGATAGAGTAAATGAAACCTTTATAGGTAGTCCAGGATCTCATTGGTGGGTGTGAATGGAAATAGATTTTATTAAGAACTAATCTGCTTTCACTTTATTAGTATTCATGGTATTAAAAAAAGAAAAGAAAAGAAGAAACATTCTCTCCAGAGTTAGAGGCTCCTCTGAATTATTTTTTTCATGAGACGAATGATGGTGGTGTCAACAGCTGATGAAGATGAATAGGCCTTTTTCTTATGTATTTGATTTTTTTTTTTCATTTGCAATTGAAAGTGTCTTTGAAGGTTAGTTTGACTAAATTTTCATCCTCCTAGTTAAATATCTGGGAAAGATATTTCTAAAAAATCTGTGTATGAGCAGCAGGATTGAAAATGTTTGATATAAGATGTACCTGTGGTTGGCTTGCACACACAGAGTATAAATACGCATTTCCTTAAATTTGTTACGGTTTTCTTGTAATGAAAAGGATTGTTAAAATAATTAAGGGTGAAAATTTTACCAGTGGTATCTAAAAATATCAAAGCACTTTCCTACTTTGTATGTAGCTAATATTTCTTTTCATTGAGAAATTAACAAAATGTGGCTAGTTGGATAATTTTCTGTACAACAAAACATAGCGCACAGCATTGCTTAAGCTAGTAGTATCTGTGTATATGAAGTTAGAGAATGAGTACAACCACAGAATATTAAAGGACAAAAATTCTCAAAAAAAAAAAAAAAGGGAGAGGTTTTATTCAAGAGAAAGTGAGAAAATAATACTGTTGGTCATATAATAGACATGTGCAAATGATGCACAGTATTGATCACTTGTTGACAGTTGATTTCCTGTGCTTCTGCAAGCCAGGTTTTGTGTCCTCTTCTACTTCCTAGGAGTGGAAAATCAGTGAAAAAAGAACAGCTCTCCAGAGATACGTGCTTTTGTTGTGAATATGTGATTCTGCTGTGCCAGGCCTGCTGAGATGCCCACTGCTGTCCTTAGCCTCTGTGCTTCGCTGGAAGGAGTGGAAGAGTTACTGAAGTGCCCATGCTGACAGTGAAGCCTCAAATCCTCAGCATCTTGTCGTTCTTCAGATGCTGTTTTGCACCTGGGGTTTTCTTTAATGCTTCCATTTGCAAGTGTTGTGGCTGCTTGCTGGGTCTTCGCATGAGGCCAATGTGGCAGTGGTCTCTGGCAGTGCTTCTCATCACCACTAAATGCTTTTTCCTGCCAAGGTGTCCAGTGGGATGGGATGGGAAGGGAGTATCCTTCCTGCTGAAAGGCAGCGGCATGCCCTGCTGCTCAATGGGGCGAGAAAGGGATGTTGTCTTCTATCAGGTCTCTCAAAGATGTGGAAGCGTAGGTGAAATTTCAGCACAGAGGAGCCATACCCCTTACAGAAAGGATAATTTCTTTTGTCTATTACTTGTACAGCAGAACTGAACAGACTAGGCGGATGTCTCTGCCAGTGCTCTCTGCTGTTGTGTTCCTGAGATCATGCTATCATTCCAGTTTCCTTAGAGTCTGGAATGTCAGTTCTGGTCCCTCTCCACGCAGCCTGCTACAGTCTGTTGCTCTGCTGCAGCTCTGCTTGTTCTGCAGCAGCCAGCCCCTGCGCTATGTGGTGATGTTTCTCACCCTTCAAGTCTGCCTTACATTGGAAGGGATCATGTTTTTGTCAAATATGAAGGCCTTCATACAGCATACACCATCTTGAGAAGGTGCCTTTACGAGTATTGCATTAAAAAGTCAATGGTGCAGTGAGCCTGTGGAGTGCCCTATGTGAGGCTTTTTAACCAGGAGCAGAGCTGCATTTGTCTATGTTTATTTCAAACTGTGTTCTCTTTCTCAGCTCTTGTTGTACGGACTTAAAATAGACTTACAGGACCTGCTATTAATTTATTTCAAACTTGTATTAGAGCTGTGTGGACATGTCCAAGGAGACTTGGGGCAGGCTGAGTTCTGTGAAGTAGCAGCATTTGTAGTACAAATACCCTTGCTTCCTCTGCTCACTGGTCAGAGAGCAGTCCATCCACCTGTATATACTAACAAGAGGCTTTCAGGAACTAAAGACTCAATCACATTGAAACAGAGCTGTTCCCTCTTAACTGCTGTAAACTAATAATTGGCTCAGGTAACAGTGGCGATGCATATTTATAGGCCAATTCTTGGCCTTGAAGAATGCTGTGGAGGCTGCGCTTTGCTTTCAGTGCAGTCATGTGAAAACACACTGAATGCAAGCTGTTTTTTTTCCCTTAATCATATCTATAGCTGATTCTTCATGTCCCATGTTTTTATTTTTTAACTGCTTAGAGGTCAGATTTGTTTTCAAGAGGAATGCAACAGTTTTAAAGGCGAATTTGCATTTTTTAGATGGGCAGTATAACGTCAGTGCATCGGTATTGATCCTTGGCAGAGTATTTAAAGTATTTTCTTATTACTTAAGATATCCTAGATAAGAAGGTGCTATAGAAAAACATCATAAGTATTATTGGCTGATTCTGTTTACACATCACCATCTATTAAGCATAATAAATTAGACTATTTCAAACAGCAACGTCTGATTTCTCTCTTTGTGTGTCTAGTATATGAAAGCAGTAAATGAAATGACTTGAAGTGAATCTTTGTGGTTAGCAAATTAAAATGCATTTCTCCTCCTTACTTTGGTAATAAGGACATGTTTGCAGGGTCAGCTGCAGGTTGTGTTCTTACAGAAACTGAGAGTTTCTTTATGAATTATTAGCATGCAGTATGGCTGTAAACAATAAATTTTCTGCCTCTCACCTGTCTTCTGTGAGCTGAGGACCTGGTTTATTTTCTGTCTGTGTGGTAGCTGATGTCCCTGACCTAACAAGGAAACTGTAGGTCACAGGGTGAAGTCTTAAACAGTAACAGGCACCCTTCAGCTGGGGAGTTTGAAAGATTCTAAGACCAAGCCCTGATGATCTCCACAGATCACTCCCTTGGAGGAGGGTGGGAAGGCAGTCCCAAAGTTGAGAACTGTGGGGTGAGTTCCCATTTTCCTACTTATCTACAGAAAGTGGGTAAGAAGATCTGTTTGTTTTTGGAGAAATATGGAAAGGGGCAGGAAATAGGATCTTACCTTGTCCTTAGAAATACATATGAGCCCATAAGACTTCCTCAGTATTTTGTCTTCTTCTGTCATTATCCTTGGCTTCTGGAAGCGATGCTAATTTTTGGAGAAGTGTTTCCTTTTTACTGTGTATGGAATAAGGCTATTGTTGATTCTCTGTGCTGAAAAGCCGAGACTGCTTTAAGAGCTGTGAATATTCAAAACAGTTGCACAGTTTTGTAAATCCTACTCAAGACTGAGATTAACATCTCTTGTTCCAAAGGGGATGTAGAATGTTCTAGCCATCAACTGATTTAATGGGAACTGCTCATGGTATTGTTCTGCGATACAGTTTGACATGGTTTTGTGGATACTCCTCTGTTTTCCCATATGATTCCTGCTGGCATTACATCCAGAAACAGAGTCCATCAAAAGGTGATGAAATTGTGACTAAATGGAGTAGATCTGTTTATCACAGGTGTGAATCACTGCATCTTGTTTGTTGGAAATTGATTTGGACTTATGTGTTTGTAACAGTCGTCTAAGTCAGATCAATTGGTGTCTACCTACAGTGCTGTGTGTTCCTTGTTCAAGTCTAATTTGGTTCTACTTCAGGGCCACCAGGCAGCTGGAGTAAGTAAAGTATATTACCTTCTTAGTAGGCTGAAATGTTTTTTAATAAAAAAAATTCTAAGATGCATTTGATTGTTGGAACATATCTGTATCTTATCCATTAATAATAGATTAATAGTGTTGCTTGTCTGTTAGTGGAGCTCATCAGAACTCGTACATCTGCGCCAACTTTAATTACATTGAGAGAAAGGGAATAGTTAAGTGTTAAGAACGTGCTTCTCCCCCATATTTAAAATAAATTGTTGTGGTTTCCTTCAAAAAAAAAAAAAAAAGAAAAAAGCACTTTGCTGGGGCTGCTTTGTTTCTGCATCTGTGCTTAAAATGCTTACAATGAAGCCAGAGAGAGCCATGGTGTACTGCGAGGAACCCAATGTAAACTGATTATGTTCCCAGCAGTCTGGCTGTTATAAAGAGTCAGACACTGTGGACCTGCTTATTAGTATAATTTTATTTTAGCAATTCTGATCGATAATCATTGTGTGTAAAAGATTTCAGGTGATGGATCTCGTGGTTTGGTGCACACCTTTGGTAGAAGCTTAACGTGGGTGATAGTGCACAAACATTTTATGCAACATTAACTTAATATGCACGTAAGACATGACCTGAGGTGTAGCAGACTTTTTCACTATTTAAGAGGAAGAAATTAAAATCCTTACTGGAACGCTTTTGTGTTTTTGGTTGCAATACCTGTGTTTCCCTGTTTCTGTTAGAAGAAAATTGTCTATGGAACAATTAGGGGAGACTGAGGGTGAAGTATTTTAGACAATAAACACCATAGTGGGTGTTTAAAAAACAAAACAAAACAAAAACAACAGAAGAAAACAAAATGACAAGCATAGCTGAGCAGATAATGTCAATTCTCATTAGTGTTTTTTTATTGAAACAAAACCACTGAAACAAATCTCAGCAATGTTGAACAGCTTATTTTTCTTATCTTGGTGTTGTCAGTGTAACTGTATTACCTTAGCCTCATTCACCTTCTTATAGCATGATTTCCTCTCTTAAAATCCATTGTTTTCTTTCTGGCTGTTTCATATCTGATTATATACTCCATTCAAATTATACTTCTAAACACTGTTGCTAAGTCTTATTTTGTACTTGTTGTCATGTCCTTAATTTTTGTAAGGACATGTGGGTTGACATACTTGATGTAATGATATAATTATCAAGCAGTGATTTAATTCTAGCTATAGAATAAATACACTGTGGTAAATAGATGGATTTAATCCTACTGAGGTTTATAAAAATATGAAGATAATCCTTTCTGAATAGGTAAATCGTTTGTAGTCCATGGCTAGTATAGTATGAGAATAATTTTCTTTAGAGGAATATAGCTGATTTTATTCATACAGAAAATGAATAGTTTCAAAATACAGAGGGAAAAACAAACATGGTCTGAGAACAAATTTATTCTATCCTGATTCCCTGGAGGAAGTTCTTGTGAAACTGGAGGAGACTGTCACTCAATTTCCGTTCCTGTTTGTGTAGGATCTCCAAATGTACATGTGGAAGTTTCTCATAAGGATATTTTGATGATTCTTTTGTATGCACTTTTTAAACCTTTCTCCTCTAACGATATGTTCTGTTCCTTTTTGTAAGATTCATGGTCTGGGAAGAATGGTGTTTTGTGAGAGATTTTACTTGCTAAATTTTATAGAGCTCCTACAAGAAATCCACCACATCTACAACAAAATCAAGCATCTTTTTTTTTTTTTCAGAAAGTGTATGGAAACACATTTAAAGAATGTTGGTCTTGCCTTGGAGTTTGCTGTTTGTTTTCTGCCTGTCACAATATGCCTTTGTCAGAAAGGAATTACTCAGTGTTTAACAATGGGGGAAGGAATGTTTTTGCAGAAGTTAATTGTGCATTTGTGAATATTAGAAGTACTAATACTGGTGAAAAGATGTGTACTGATTGAAAATACATCTCTAACCAACTTGTATAAACTCAACAGCTAACTTAACTCCCTTTGTATGAAAGATGCAGTACAATCAGGTATGCTTCTGTTCACACTGTCGTAGCTGTTATTGGTTTTAAATTGTATTTTCAAGGTTTTTTTTTTTTTAAGTAACTTCTTAAATTCTTTTGTTTGCTTTTTCCCTGCCCTACAATTCCACGGATAGGTGGGAAAAATACTTAGTGTATTTATGTCACTGTGTAAGTAGTAACTTAAAAGTGCATGGACTCTTGCAGCCTGTGTGCAATAACAAGGCTGTGTGCAGATTATATGATAGCCAAAGCCTCAAAGTGTAACACTGATGTCTATTGGAAACTGCCTGTGGGGAGCAGCTATTTCATTTCTTGCAACTGGCAGTCAAGTAAGCTTCACAAAAATAAAAAAGGGCAACCAACCAAACTAGAGTTCTCTTACTATACTTGTGTGCCATCCAAAATTGACAGATATCTGGATATTTAGTAAATGTGAAATACCCATACAGTGGTGATTGCAGTTAGGCAATAGTGTTTGACATACTGAACAGAGGCTGCTTGAGTAAAATTATTTAAAATGACTCTGGTGTAATTCCAGCACTTTCCTTCCCTAAGAAAACTGCTTTCAAGTCTAAAGAGCAACAACATAGAATCTGATAAGAAGCACAATGTTAACTTCCATAGTGTTCAGCTTTTCAGGAGGTCTTTCAAAGAAAGTATTAACAAGTTTGGATAGGTCTTATAATAATTTGAGCTTGTCATAATCTGAGCACTGAACAATCATAGTATCAGTATGTCTGAATTAGCTGCTTTGTGGGATCTGCATGTGTGCTGTGTTGTAGATCATCTGATTCAGCTTTGTGCTTCAAGGAAGCAGAACTTAGTGAACCTTTCTCTGTTGGTTTGAATACTTGAATACTTTACCTGGCAGCAGGGGCAGGCTGTTTTGCTGAGGACACAAAGCTTTTTCACCTCTTGTGCAGGCTTTGGCCTGGAGTCCGAATTCAGTCTAGAAAGGCCATCTTGGTCAAATTGGCTCATCAGCTGCCCATTTGATTTTGAGAGATCTCATTTAGGGTGAACTTGTAAGCTTGGCTGTTGGCTGCAGTCCATTTCTCTTTTGCTTCCGTAGCACCAGACTTACTATATCAAGGTTGTTAAAGACTGTATCTCTTTTGTGACTGCTGGAACATCACTTGTGAGGTACTGACCCCTTTCAAATACATGCTGTACATGTTACAGATCATACTTGTTCTTTGGAAGCAAAAATCTGACCCTCTGGATAGTGTTTGGGAATGTTTTTTTTTTTAATCTGTGTGTGGTTACTTTTCTTAAAGAATGAGTTGGTCACCAGTATGAAAAGGTCAAATACCATGTGCCTATATTCTTTCTTCAGAATACTACACCATATAATGTCTTTTGGTGTAGTTGCTTCAGGTGGGATAGGTTTCTCTACGTGCAGCTGAAACACAGCAGACAGATCTGTGTAAGTATAGTCTATGTTACTGCTCCTATATTAAAATGAAATTCTGCACCAAAGAGTGTTTATCAGAGAAACCTAATAGGAACTTCCAATTGCACGGCATCAGGAAAAGCATTTGTAGCATGGTGTCTCCCCAGTTTCTCATACTTTATTTTCCTCCTGAACTTGGTTCCCAACAGCCGCACATGAAGGACCTCAGTCATGGTCATGTTGCGTTGGGTTACGATTAGTGCCCTGAGGTTGGTTACTTCTGTCCTAGCAGCCAAGACCTAGTCCCCAGCTGCATGGTTTTGTCTTCTCCCTCTCTGTGAAAGTGATAAAAAGAAATTTTGTTGCCTGTATTTAGTGCCCATCAGACAAATTTTAGATGGTAGAGGCATTTAACAACACAGAGGTGGTTTCTCAAGAGAGTGATAGTTGGTTGCTGCTGTTGAAATGATAGCGGGTTGATACTTAAAACAGCTTTCAAAAACAATGCTGTTCTGAGGCTGCCAGTTTGGACAATGGAAAAGTGATTTGGAGGCCTAGACTGTACTGTACTGCTCTGAACTTCAGTCTCATTTTAAAACTTCCTCCAAAACCATGTGCGCTTTTTAATGAAAACTGTGAAGAAAAGAGATAGCTTAAACTGGAAATAACAAATTCTGTAATCAAAACTACTTATTGTAGGATACCTAAGTAGAGGCTTTACTGTGGGAGAGAAACCTTAACTGTTGTATAGACCTCATGCAGAGATCTTGAGTGCCTTTGTTTTTGTGTGTAAAGCCTTAATCATAAGCAGGAAAGAAGATGTAAAGTATGGTTGGTTGCCTTGAAAAGTGGACCTATTTTAAGAGAATGCATGAATGCTTGTAAGACCTAAGAGCTTGATTGGATTGTGTCATTGTCAAAGGCATGTAGTTCAGCATTGAGCAGTCCTTGATGTCCATCTCTCAGTGAGTAGTTTAAATATCTGTAGACCCTTTGTGTATTTGCTTAGTGGATTCCTTCTAAGTCTCAAAATTATATTTCTTAGACAAATGCTTCGTCCTTTGGCCAGCTGTTGTCAGTCATTTCCTTTTGAGTGCAACAGATTTGTAAATTCATGTTGTGACTACCTTAGCACTTGCGAGTATTCGTGAAATACTTGCATTTATGAATGATAAATGATAGGAAAGGTTACTTAAATATTCTGTGTGACCCCCCCCAAGCTCTGTCTGATTTAGGAAATTGCTGTAGACATGTGCTTTGAGTTAATCAGTCGCTTCGATGTTTGTCCAGGACAATTTTAATATTAAAAATTTAAATTAAAAAAAATTAAATTTATTATTATTAAGACAAATTTTAATATGCTGAAGGAGCACATTCAGAAACCACTATGTTGCTTGATGTTTTAGATATGTGTTTGTGCCTGCAAACACCTTAAATGAGCTTCAGATTTTATTTGAAAAGAAAGCAGCTCTCCCTCCGCCCACCCTACAATATCTGAAATAGCAAGTGCAAAATAAGTTCTAAATATAGGGAATTAAAATGCTTTGTAGTGTACGTAATACTTTGCTGTGAATTTACTTTAAACAAAAATGGACTTCACTGTCTTTCAGGGTGACTATGGTGATTTTGATTTTCCTTCTCTTCTGCAGATAGTGAGGATGAAGCAGTCAAGTATTTACTTGTTTCTTTTGTTTTGTTTTACCATCATAAGTTCATAAGTTCATAAGGTTGGAAAGGACCTACAAGATCATCTAGTCCAACCATCCTCCTATCACTATCCCTACCCAAGTACTAAATCAAATCCTTTAGCACCTCATCTAAACGCTTCTTGAACAGCGCTAGGGATGGTGCCTCAACCACCTCCCTAGGCAGGCCATTCCAGTGCCTGACCACTCTTTCAGAAAAGAAATGCTTCCTCAGGTCTAATCTAAATCTTCCCCGGCGCAACTTGTGGCCATTCCCTCTCGTCCTGTCATTATTTATCAGGGAGAAGAGGCCCACCCCCTCCTCACCACAACCCCCCTTCAGGAAGTGGTAGAGTGCAATAAGGTCTCCTCTGAGCCTCCTCTTCTCCAGACTGAACAATCCCAGCTCCCTCAGCCGCTCCTCAGAAGACTTGTGCTCCAGACCCCTCACCAGTTTTGTTGCCCTTCTCTGAACACGCTCCAGGGCCTCAATGTCCTTCTTGTAGTGAGGGGCCCAAAACTGAACACAGTACTTAAGGTGCGGCCTCACCAGAGCTGAGTACAGGGGGATGATCACCTCCCTGCTCCTGCTGGCTACACTATTTCTAATACAGGCCAGGATGCTGTTGGCCTTCTTGGCCACCTGGGCACACTGCCGGCTCATGTTGAGCCGAGCATCAACCAACACCCCCAGGTCCTTTTCCTCTCTACATTCTTCAAGCCATTCTGCCCCAAGCCTATAGCATTGCATGGGGTTATTGTGGCCAAAGTGCAGGACCTGGCACTTGGTCTTATTGAACCTCATCCCATTTAGCTCAGCCCAGCTGTTCAGCCTATCCAAATCCCTCTGAAGGGCCTCCCTACCCTCAGGCAGTTTGACACATCCTCCCAACTTTGTGTCATCTGCAAACTTACTGAGGGTACACTCAATTCCCTCGTCTAGGTCATCAATAAAGATATTAAACAAGATGGGCCCCAAAACTGACCCTTGGGGGACACCACTCATAACAGGACGCCAGCTGGACTTAACTCCATTAACTATTACCCTCTGGGCACGGCCCTCCAGCCAGTTCTCCACCCAGAGAAGAGTGAACCTGTCCACACCACGGGCTGCCAGTTTCCTTAGGAGAATACTGTGGGAGACCGTGTCAAAGGCCTTGCTGAAGTCCAGGTAGACTACATCAACAGCCTTTCCCTCATCTACCTGTCTGGTCACCCAGTCATAGAAGGAGATGAGGTTGGACAAGCATGACCTGCCCCTGGTGAACCCGTGCTGGCTGGGTCTGATCCCTTTATTGCCATGCACGTGTCGTGTGATCTCCCTCAAGATCATCTGCTCCATAACTTTCCCTGATACTGAGGTCAGGCTGACAGGCCTGTAGTTCCCCGGGTCTTCCTTACGGCCTTTCTTGTAGATGGGAGTCACATCGGCAAGCCTCCAATCTTGTGGGACCTCTCCAGATAACCAGTAGATGGCAGAAAGTGGCTCAGCAATCACCTCTGCCAACTCCCTCAGCACCCTTGGGTGGATCCCATCCGGCCCCATGGACTTGTGGCAGTTCAGATGGAGGAGATCTCTGACCGTCTCTGCTTGGATCACAGGGGGTGCATTATGCGCCCCGTCCCGGACTTCCAGGTCAGGGCAAGTACCGTGTGGACAACTGTTCTGTCTATTAAAGACAGATGTGAAGAAGGCATTGAGAACCTCAACCTTTTCCTTATCATCTGTGGTTACATTGCCTGCCTCGTTGAGTAAAGGAGGGAAATTTTCCTTAGTTTTTCTCCTGCTGTTAATATATTTGTAAAAGGGTTTCCTGTTTTCCTTTACAGCAGTAGCCAGTCTAAGTTCAAGCTGGGCTTTAGCATTTCTAATTTTCTGCCTGCAGATCTTGGCCAGTTCTCTGTAGTCACCCCAAGTAGCCTGACCCATCTTCCAGAGGACATAGACTCTCTTTTTCTCTCGGAGTCTCAACAGAAGATCCCGGTTCATCCACACTGGTCTTTTTCTCCTCCGGCTTGACTTACGGGACTCCAGGACTGCCTGCTCCTGTGCCTTTAAGATTTCCATCTTGAGGAGCATCCAGGCTTCCTGGACCCCTTTACCCCTCAGGAGCAAGTCCCAAGGGACCCTTGCAACAAGTGTCCTGAACAGGTCAAAGTCTGCCCTCCGGAAGTCCAAGGTAGCAGTTTTGCTAGTTACCCTCTTGACGTCACCCAGAATAGCAAACTCCACCATTTCATGGTCACTCTGGCCAAGACAATCTCCAACCTTCACATCCCCTACTAGTCCTTCCCTGTTAGTGAAAAGTAGGTCAAGCAAGGCATCTCCCCTGGTAGGCTCTTGCTCCAGCTGTGTCAGGAAGCAATCATCCACACATTCTAGAAATCACAAGGACTGCTTCCTCTGCACAGTATTATATTTCCAGCATATGTCAGGGAAGTTGAAGTCCCCCATGAGAACGAGTGCTGGCCATCGTGCAACATCTACGAGTTGTTTATAGAACACCTCGTCTATTTCTTCATCCTGACTAGGTGGTCTATAACAGACCCCCACCACGATGTCACTCCTAAAGACTATCCCCCTGATCCTTATCCATAGGGACTGTACTTTGTCATTTCCAACCACAAGCTCTTCAACATCAAAACACTCTCTGATATAGAGAGCTATGCCACCACCCTTTCATCCCTATCTATCCCTTCTGAAGAGCTTGTAGCCATCAATCCCAGTATTCCAGTCATGGGAGAGGTCCCACCATGTTTCTGTAATAGCCACAAGGTCATAGTTAGCCTGCCTCACAATGGCTTCAAGCTCTTCTTGTTTGTTGCCCATGCTGCGTGCATTGGTATAGATGCACTTCAGCTGAGATATCTGCCTCACCCCTTTCTCCAGCACAGCCTCCTTAGGCTCTTTACTGGTGAGCCCTGTTTTATCCCCTTCCCCCGATCATCAAAAGTGCTCTCAAAATTAGATGGTTAGAATGTTGTATAGGAATGATGAGAGGAACAGAATTTGAAGGATGAGGTCTTGTATTTACAGTAATTTGAAGTCAATGTGAATGAATGCTAGCTCTGTAAACAGAATAATTTGAACAGATTTTTTTTCCCCACTGACACTGAAAAAATCTATTTTTCAGTTATTTTCCCTAGTCTGGGGATGGTTTGCAATTTGTTGATGGTACAATGCCATCTAGCGACTGCTCAGACAAAGCTGTGAAGACATTGCCTTGGGAAAACATTGGCAAGGATTCAAGATCAGATGGTTCACAGTTATTAAGAGGTGATCTGTGGAAGGTAGTGTGAGCTTAAGCTCAGTTCCTTCATGCGCTGAGATCAGACTATGGGAAAAAATTCTCCTTGTGCAGAAGTGCAGCAGGGTGTGCCATAAGGTATAGGAGAGGAGGATGGCATTGTACTCAGCCAGCTGCAAATGTGGCACTTGCAAAGTTCTCAGTTTTTAAGTGCCATAAAGATCTTTTTCTACACTTTTTGTTTCCCAGTTCTGTAATAACTGTTACGTGAATGAAACTATTACCTTTAAAAAATATTTTTTTTATTTTTTTACAACCCCCCGTCTTAAGGCAAATAAATAATCAGTATTTTCTTTCTTCCTCTGTGTTTCTCTGCAGCTTGATCACATATTGTCCCCACCTCCTATGCCTTTTCGAAAATCCAGCAATCCTGAGATCTTATCCGGCCCTGGAAAGTCTTTCAAATGTAAGAGGCAACTGAGTGAAGATGGGAGGCAGCTCAGAAGAGGAAGCCTAGGAGGAGCTCTGACTGGTGAGTTTGGGGTGTAGGTACTGACACCTGGAGGTATGGCAGATGTAGCACTGATGGCACCTCGAGCTGGTCTTGTAGCCAGACTCTTCGGGGGGACTATATCCCTTCCCAGAGCTTCTGTTAAGTCTCTTCTATGTGTTGTCCCCAGTAATCAGTGAGTTGAGCTCGTATATGGGGTGCTGACAGCATAGCCTGAAAATGATCTGCTTTCTTGAAATTTTCAGGGGCCACGAAAATTTGTCAGACTGACAGTTTAAGGGTTGTTTGAGATGTGCTTGCATGCATTCATCCATAGGATTTGCATATGTCTTGTTTCCTCAAGGAGCTGAAGTACACAGATGGTCCCTTTAGACTTGATTCATTAAAGAGAAAGCAATTTGGTCTCATTTATCTGGTGGATCCTTCCCTCCCAAAGGCTTTAGCCCTTGGTGTCGATTGTGCCTTCTGTTCTGTGAAACCATGCATGGTAGCAAACATGCAGGTCCCCCTTGTTCGGATGTCCATGTGAGCTGCAGTGGAAGATGCCCAGTGCTGAAGCTGTGTCTGTGACCTGGGAGTGAGTGGCTGTGATGCTCACTGAAGAGTGCTTGCTATTGAGTGTGAGTGAAGTGAATGTGAAAACATGAGGACAAATTGCATATTCTAGAAAAAAGATTTTTTAAGTCACTGGAACTTGGCAAATAATCTATAATCCTGAAATGTGAACTAAGAGGGATGATATCTTTTAGTGAATTTACTGGAACTGATTAATTTGGGGCACAGGCTCTTGTTTTGTCCAAGTTATGTCAACTGATACCAAAATTGGATGAAATTCAAAGAAGAGAAAGCTGGGTTGGCATTTATGTGAGATGGGGTTGTCCCATCTCTCAATTATATATGATACTCAAAGGCACTTTTGCTTGGAATGAAAAATGGCAGATACATCTGACCTTCCTTGGTGAGCTTCTGTGAAGTTCTTTTAAAATATTTGCTTTTCTAACTGAATTCTCACCCCTCTCCTTGTCCTTGTGTTGGAATAAGCCCCAGTAAGCTAATACAGTGCTTCTTTTATGTGGTTAGTAGCTTGGTGTCATCTGCAAAGCTGCAAAGGAGTGACAAGTGTCTTTAAAAAAATTGCTTCATCAGGAGTTGTTTTATCAGGATTTCCAAAACAATCTAATAGTATTTCTGATCCATGTCATCTTTAATAAGACCACAACAGTCTTACAACAGTCTGACATGTTCTTTTTTGTTAACTGTATCAGTGAAGTCTCCAGTGTCAAGTGTAAAAGAACTCCATTCCCCAGAGGACTGTGCAATGCTTTGCATTTTTACGTGTTTATGCTCAGAGGGAAAGAGAAAAACTGTCTGTGGTCATGGGACACTCTCTTTCCTTTGGGATGGACTCAGCAGTGGGTGCTTGCTGCCGTCCACCTTCAACGTTAGCGTAAGGCCTTCGGTTTATCGGACACTCTCTCTTACTCATTTTATTTGCTTTATTAGCTTTAATTTCAATAATATTGTATTATATTGTGTTATTTTGCTTTCTGATATCTTATTTAGTAAATTAGCTTTCCTACTCAGATTGTTGCCACTGTTCTGTTCCTAGGCCCATCTCCCTTTTCCCTTTCCCCCTTCCCCTTTCCTGGGGCGTGGGTCTGTGTGTCCCCCACACCAATTGTCACAGAACCGGGCTGAACCTGCCCGTAAACCGTTGACAGTGTCTCTGTTTATTTTTCTAAAAACTTGATGTGAGGACCAGCCTGGCATTTTCCTGACAATATAAATTTCCAGCACGCTCCTTTATTATTTCAGCAGGAGTTGGTGTGGGTTTTTCATTTTATTTTTGTTCAACTTCAAATTAGGCTAGTGAATTAAAAAATTGAACTTTCCTGCATAAACCCTCCAGCTAATGAGGAGAAGGCAGCCTAATCAAAAACAAATGAAGCAAGTGTTCTCTGCTGCTATAGTCCCTGGTCTTTATCTCTGTGCCTGAATTATTGCTTGAGGTCTTTATGAAAGGAAATGGATATACTTTTTGTCTGCTTGCAATATGTTGTGCAGAGTTTTCTATCAGGATTTGGGAATATGGTGTGCAGTGATGTTAAACTGCTTTATTACTAATGCACTTTCAATGAACCTAAATACCCTAAGGCCTTAGATTCATAGAATAGTTGAAATATCTTAACAGCTTCACAATACTGATTAACTAGTCAAAGTCATTCTGACGACTAAAGGTTCTTAGTACTCTATCAGGATCTACAAAAAAGAGGGAAAAAAAGAATTAAAAGAAACTGCTGCTGCATGTACAGAGAACCACTTCATAAATTGCCTCAAATGCTCAATAAACTGAAGTTAATCATTTTAATGTTACCTTGGATTTCTGTTTACCGACCTCTTCTGGCATAGTAAAATTTCTGAGTTCTTTGTAATTTCTTTCACGCTGAAGTTTTTTTTTATTACTGTTACGATTTGAAACCACATCTATCACAACATCAGTTAAAAAAAAATAATGGAGTAGTGGTGTTGAGTTATAGAATACTCCAAGGTGGACCCACAAGCCCTGACATTGAAGTGAGTAACTTTAATGACTTGTCCTTGTCCTTGCTTTGGGTTGGTTTCTGCACTTGCGCCTTCCCTCTTAGAGAATTTCCATTTCTAAAAAGATACAGATTATCCATAAGGGAAAAAATCTAATGATAAATCCTGGAAAATGGTTTGGAGTGGTATTTTTCAAATACTATAACTTATAGTCTCTGTATCATTCAAAAATGTTAGCTTCAAGAAATGCAGAAACTAGGAGTAAATAAAGCAAAAGAGGATTCCTAGTTAAAACTTTGTAGGATGCGCTTATGCTGGTGCTTGTTGTTCACTCCAAATCTTAGAAAAGCTGTTAATTATGCTTTGTTACTTCATCTTTTCTTTCTCCATTAACAATACAGAGTTTTTGTGCCATAAATTGTTAGTAGTATTAATGATAAAAACAAAAGTAAAAGATTAATTTATTAAAACACGATATTTTGAGTCCTGCAGGGCTGAATACTAATGGAGGTAAATAGTTGCTTTTTCATCTCCGGGAATAGATACCAAATAAATGGGTTTATTGGGCTTTCCGAGGGGGAATAATGCTACATGTGACATGTGAGAAGAAATAAAATGTGTTGTTGTAATATATTGAATGAAATTTACAAAACGTGAAGGATTTCAGTTACTGAGAGCCTATTGCTCTGAATAGGGTAAAGTAATTCACAAAACATTTTGTATGGGGCAGTGAGAAACGCAGAGAATGATGTACAAGGGCCTTTGAATGGGATATCAGCACGAAGGATATAAGGTATGTATGTTAGGAGGAGAGTTGGGATGGAGACTGAGCTTACGTTCAACATGGTTCTGGGGAGGCTGGAACCCAGCATTTTTTTCCCTGAACTGTACTGGTTTAAGCAATCTAACCACAGCACATTTTCAGAGTTAAAGAAAATTAAATCCGTGTTTTCAAGGCTAAATCTGCTTTTATTTCCTGTTGAAAATTGCTTGGGAACCGCTGATATTAAGTAAAGTTTGCCCAATAAAAGAAATGAGTACTAATTCCTGGAGATGCCAGGCTATTACTCTGTGGAGAAGTCTCTTCAGTCTAATTGTGGTGACATTATTGCTTTCCTTAATCTGCATCCCCATGGAAGGGAAGGAGGATGACTTTTGGAGAGAGAGGCAGAATTTGGAATAAAAAGACTATTGGACAAGGCCTGATATTAGCCTAGCAAATGTACTTTAATTGCTCTCATTGTGAAGTACTAGCAGTACTGCTTAATAGAAAGAAAGGAATGGCAAACAGTATTTTGCAGTGTAGGTTGCTAAACAGAAGCACTTAAAAGTTCATCAACTTTGGGGTAAGTATTTTGTACTGGCTAACTTGGAAGCAATTTGTGACCAGCTCCTCTTCTGATTTGAAATATCATGTGTTTCCAAATAGTTTTAAAGTTTTAGGAACAAAGCAGTCTGTGCAATCTATGGACTCCTGGTCTGTTGTAGTACACCTGCACACAGTAACTGAGGCGCTTGCTATGCTTTCAGTGTTTACCTTCCTCTTTCTCTGCTGCTTCTGCATCCTTATTCCTGCCCCATTCCCTTTCTGCCTTCCCTTCATGCATGTGCTCCTGTAAGGCGTTGGCTGCACTCTACCTGGAGGTAAATTGAAGCTTGGAGTTCTGCTAATGTCGTAGATTGTGTAAAATGTGATCTTGCACAGTCCATGCAACTGCCATTTAAGCCTTATCATAAATCTGAGCAGTAGCTGCTCTTCTAATAGTTCTTTCTTAAAGATAGAGGGAAGAGGTCTGTGATTCTGAGCAGTGCTGCTGCCCTTCGCATGCTATGGAGATGATGCAAGCAAAGCTTGGTTAGACAGGGTCAGCTCTGCTCTTCTCAAGATCGTTGGCTCCTGTGTGAATGTAAATACCTATCCCCCTTGCTTTTAGGTTACCTTTTTAAGGATTCCAAACAACGTACAGTCTTGTGCTTTAAAACTTGTTTCTGATCAGGTGAAAAGATGTTTAATTAAAAAGCTGCTTTTCTGCAGTGGCTGGTTTTTCTTGATCTTTGCAAACTTCAAAGGGCTGTCTACAGGCAGAGGGGTTTTGGCTTGAATTGTCTGCAGATTTTAGTTTGCTGTGTTCAGAGAGGATTAAATAGAATTCAGAAAGTAATGTGGAAGGCTGAGAAATTAGGTGAACTTTTACTATGGAGGAGGTTAACCTGGGAAATCACTCAGACAAGCAAATTGAATTTGCCTTGCTTTCGTATCCTATTGCTGCTCAACTTGCATTGCAGTGTGTGGTACAGTTCTGTTAAGTCTCCTCAGCTGCTCTGATGTAACGATTGCAGGTTGCTATCTCTTTCTACTTCTGAATTGCATGAATGCACATTGCTGGCAGGAGTTTGCGTTTTGCAGAATGCTGCAGCTAGTTCAGTTGTTTCTTATGCTTCATGGTTAATACACAAAAAAGAACAACCAACCACTAAAACTTGTTATTTATAATTTGAACCTTTTAACTTGCCTCCTGTTATCTCATCAATAACTGCCTGGAAACAGACTTCCTGCTGGGCTAATTGTCTCTAATTGTGATAGAGCTGTTATCTTGCTAACCATAAACTGATCTTACACAAATACTAGTGAGATAATGCATACAGTTTTCATTTTACAATGTCTTTAATCTGAACATCCTACAGCACTTTTCATTAATGAACTTCACTCATCTAGTGAAGAACTAAAAACTGAGAAATCTTGGGATGTGTGTATTTTTTTTTTTTGTTTAACATTTCTGCTTTGATCAGCTTCCCACCTCTAAGCCATCAGTCATCTAAATGTTGCCAGCAGTGATTGCTATTCCCATATAACTAATCTGTGATTGATTTGAAATCAATCTGGGGATTCTCAGTCTGATTTTTTGCATTAGTATCATCACTCCACTTACACTAATTAGCAGAAAGATCAGTGTTATGGGCCGTGAAGAACAAGCTGTTCTTTGTTATCTGGGGTTTGGCATCTACTGGCAGGACTTGTAGGCTGTCCTGCTGCATGTAGGGGGAGCAGCTGACGGCAACAGAAATTCGGAGATCTCACTAATCTTATGCTGTGGAACATTTCTCATTAATATTGCTGATAATGAAGATTAGCTCATTAAACCTTAATGTGGGAGGCTTGGTACAACTTGATGGCTGGGGAGAGTTCAGCATAAAATCATAGTGGATACTCTGAGGCCTCACTGTCAGTGCTATCTTCCCATTCTCTACAATATTTTATCGTAACTGGGGTGTGATTACATTACTGACAGCATTTTTAGGGATTTATCCTTACCAGTGATGACCAGTTGGAGAAGATGAGAGGAAGCGCTCCTTATTTTGTCTTTACTGTCTCAAAATTGTTTTCCGACTTCTAGTTGGGAGCCTAATTCATGGTACACATGTCCCTGTGTAAAAAGCTCAGTAACTTCGTGCATCTCATTAGTATGCAGGGGCAGTTAAACTGTCACTTGCTACCGGATTCATTTGCCATGGGTGGGGGGCAAAGATGACTGCTTGTACTGGTGCTCTCTCAGGTATCAAAATGATGTGTTTGTGGGTGGTGGGACTGGGCATGGTTGGTTTGGGAGGATCTTTCAGCTGCTGCTCGCACAGTCATGCCTCCCTAGCAGCAGTGGTGCCATGGTGCCAGGCTGCACCACCAGGCCTCGGTGGGGGATGAAGATGGGTCTTTTGTGTTTAGCTGAGTGGCATGCCATATGGAGAGGGGGCACAGTGTGCTTCATCTCAGGTCACTGCCTGCCCCGGTCTTGTCTCAGAGTCCTCTCAGCATACCTCCCTCAGACACTTCCGTAACATGCTGTATCATGTGTTAAACTTCTTCCAGAATTGGTAGAAAGAGAGAAGCAAGCTTTTCTGTAATTACATACATGAGAAAATTATTTTTTTGAGCATGTACTATAAAAATGTCTTCTGCTGATTAAATATACGTTTTTAAATCATTCTCGTTACACTAGCACTTGGGATGACATTAGGTTATATTTTCTATTGTCAGTTACCTTTGTCATTTAAGGCTTCAGTCAACTTTTGTAGTTCACTTGATTTTGCTTCCCTGTGTGCTGAGCAAGATAATTTCCATATTCTTTGACATGTCTGGATTCTGCATCATGTAATAGTCTGAGATGAGAACAGGAGATATTGTATTCCTGTCTCATTATTTTGCCTTTAACTCCTCGATTGCTGCTTAATCGGGCTTGTATCATCAGAACATGAGAAGTTGATTGTTGCTGAGATCAAAGCAAACCACAGCAGTAGAGTGCCTAATTAGCAGATAAATTTGCAAGTTGCCAGTTTTGAAAGGTAGAGAAGTAGAGTTTAGACCTTCTCAGGATTCACTATAAAAGCAGCTGGAAATTTGTTTAAACAGTCACTTTTCATAGCGGAAAAATAAAAATGGGAAAAAAAAAGAGAATATGCACAGTAAATTTCTGAGGTTTCAGCTGTGGCTTCTTAAGAATTACACCAATATCTGTTAAATTAGCTGGCTTAAGTCTCTGTAGCAGTGCAACCGTAGAGGTGCTTTAACATTAGTTGAATGTACAGCTGAAGAATGTTTAAGAAGATTGAAAAGCAGTTTTTACATGTAATCCTTGTTGAATGTTCAAATCAGGCAGCTTATAAATGTTTCCTAATGAAGACAGAGAGGGGCGTTTCTTGTAGTTAGAGATCAACTCTTGTATTTTGTGGCTTCTGAAACAGAAAGAGGGGTAATATTAAAGATATACAGAATGTGGGGAGGGGCCACATGTCTACATGTCACTTTATGTTTGTGGTGATAAGGGTTTTAAGCTCTAGTGAAAAAGTGTCAATTTGGATTAGATATTATGAAGAAGTTCTTTACTATGAGGGTGGTGAGACACTGGAACAGGTATGTTGCAAGGCTGTGAATGCTCAGTCCCTGATCTAGTGGATGATAATGGATTGTGAATAATTAGTCAAAAATGTAATTTCGCAGAGTATCTGTTAGCAGAGGAACTTGCATTAATTTACATATGGGCAAGATTTTGTTTTATATCTTAAGTGCCTTCCTGCTGTTGAAATGGGGTGAAAGAAGTTACAAGAGTGAAACATTTGTGAGTGCTTTCAAAAGTATTCATTTTTATTTTTTGGTAACTTACTCATGAACAGTCCTGATTTTTCTGTTAGTTGGGAAACAGATCTAAATCTGCATCCTGTTGGTTTCTGCTGCCAAGCTGTGTCTCTTTTAAAGTTGCTGTTATGTCTTAATTTTGCCTTTGATGTCCACATTTATTTCATACACAGACAGATACAACTTCTTCAGCTAATTTTAGAAAGTGAAACCAAGATAGTGTTTTAAGAGGATTCTGTGGTGTATTAAAAGTTTAAAATTCATAATGACTTTTTAATAGGATTTCTTACAAGGTCTCCTTGTACAGTAACAAAAGAAACGATAATGGAGTCAGTTGAAATTCTAGGCTTAACTGAGTGATATTGTGCTTAGTGGACAGATTGCTTAAAAGAAAAGGTTCTCCTCTTACATCAAGCTGGGAAATTGGCATTGTCTATTAACTTTAACCATGTGCGGCTGAGTAATATGCTTAACATGCGAATTTTCTGAAGTAGCAGGCAATAAATGAGGCATGAATAAAACAGTAACTCTTTTGCTTGCTGGTAGGCATCTGAAATTATATTTAAATAAAGTTTTTTTGACAACTCCAGTAAAATAAGGCGTTTTCTACTTACAGTTTTGAATCTATCCACTGTTTTCACTTTCCAGTTACTACTAATAGGAATTATGTACTTTGATTCTCCGTGCAATGGTGTGAGAGTAGATCCTAAAGTTTAGCCTCTTTGTGATGCCTCTGCATCATTTCCTATAGCTGGGCTGCCTGGAGCGGTCAGATTTGACATACTAAAGCAGAGTGCCCTAAGCATATGGTTAAACTGCTAAGTTAGGAGGCTCTTCCCTTTCCCCTGGGATGGGTTTTGGAAGCTGTACACAGGCTGTGTGCATGTGGATTTGGCTGCTCTATGGTATGTTCTGGGCTGCCATAAACTGATATGGCCAAGTCTGTCTTTGGTGTTTTCTATCAGATACCTGGTATGAACCCTTTCCTTTTTAGAAGGGAGAAAAGGGAAAGACACGGGAAGAGGCAGAAGTATCAACTGTTCCTTTTCAGTGCTTTTCTATCATCTAGAGCTGTCTGCCATAAGATCCAGTTTTGACTCCCACATGGCGTGTTCCTGTTTCTCAGCTTGCACTTAGTTCCCTGAGGAGTGCTGTGGAGTGGAGTCATGCTTGGTGAGCCTCTGTACTGCAGAGATCAGTTCTTGAGTTGGGATCAGCTGTTTTTTGATCTCAACATAGTGAGGAAGAAGAATCTCATCTGAAATGTTTTTAAATGGTATGCATCTGCCATAAATTTCTGGAATTGATTTATTGAAGCAAGCAAAATAATTATTTCCTGGCTTTTGCCCCAGGGAGGTGACAGGATGTCTACAGGCTAGCTTGCAGAAACACATCAATACTGGCTTAAATTGTGTGACACTGTAATCAGGTATGGAGCTTTCTCTTTGGGCTAATTGTGTCAATAGTTGCTGTCAGCCTGTATCCAGATATCGGAATTTTATCAAGGTGTGCACCTGTTTTTCATTTAAAACTGTGTAATGGCTTTTAGTGTTTTCATCCCAAATTTTTTCTACTAAAAGCTGTCAAGATGCTTCTTTTGTGTCTATACTTACATACTGATTAATTATCTCACCACTGCCATCAGTATGTTACATACTGCTCTGAGTGCTTTTGTTAATGCAAAAAATGTATTCAATTGTCTGAAGATTTTCTTCATCATAAGCAATTGTTGAAATACATAACTGCTGGAGACTTGATATAAGTAATTTTTAGTGTAAAAATGAAAATTTAAGATTTTGTAGCAGTTTTCAGTTATTCTATTAGGAAATGGATTTCAGAGGAGGAAAGGAGAAAGGAGAATAATACTTTATCATTGTGTTTTTTTGTTTGTTTTGACCTTGAAAAGAAAAACATGCAACAAGCATACTCATATCAGACAAACAGAAAATTCACAGTGATTTCCTTTCTGTCTTTCAGCATTGATTATATCTAAAATAAATGTTTGATAGGCAAGTTCAAGGGGAAGAAGATGACACTTTGAACTGCAGTGATGTATTCCCTGGGTCTTACAGGCATTATGTAATACCGTTAAATAATCCTAAATTGCTGCCATTACGTAATCAGGTGAAGTCACCTTTCCTTGTAAAACCGTTTCACATAAATGTGCCGGACTAATGGGCACTGCATTCAGACATGTGAAGAGATGATGTTGGAAACAAAACACTGCAACTTCAGGCTATCTTAATGGCTTTGGGTGAGGAAACAGCAGTAGAGAAGCCAGCAAAACCATTGCAGAAGGCATGGCAGGAAGTCAAAGGACATTTTGAGATTAAATTAGACAGCAGTAGGTGAACCTATATTAGTAGATGACTCATCTGTATCAATAACTGAAGAAAGTAATGATAAAATTACAACCTGTGTGGCAATAGTCTGCTGTTAGATGGAGATTACACTGGCCTCTGGCACAGTTTCTTGTCTGTGTGTATGTCAGAATGCTGAATTATGATGGAAGAGATGAGCTGGACTTGAGGTCATCCACAAGTCAGTTCTTTCACAAAGGAAAGCTGCTTGGTGCTTTGTACTTGAGGCAGAAATGAATGCAGTGTGAAAATCGATAATACATTTCGGCTCAAGTTTTATGTGTAATACTGATACTTAAATCACTTAATGATGAGGAAAGTGTGGCTGTGTGTAAATTCAAGGGGTTATTAACACAGCTGAAATGTAAAATGAGAAAAAGGCATACAATTATTGATGAAACAGTAGTAGGAAAAATTGTAGGAGTAATATGAGGACAGGAGAAAGCAGTATTGAATAGTTCAAAAATTAGGTGATTGTTGAAGTTTTTTTTTATGTGGAGGAATCCAGGGAGAGTTTCTGGCTAATTCACTGCAGGGGCTGTTTTATTGTATTGTGGGTTAATGAGGTGGAGTTCTAATCCCTTGAAGAGTGGACTGAGTTTTGGAAGAAATAATTTTCTATGAGAAATATTGGGGTTCCATTTATTTTTGAAAATGAAAAAATACTCATTACATTCATTTAAAATATTTCCAAATTTTCTTGAGAAGCATGACATTAAAATTAGAGTTGTCATGTTCAGAATATGCAGTTGGCTTTCCTGTTGGTAACTGCTGTTATTCTGATTAATTCTTTCTGCAAAAAGTTAAAAGCTGATCTCAGATAAGACATTACCTTTTCTTTCTTTCTTTCTTCTTTTTTCTTTTTAGTTATATAGAGGATGTGTTTACTATGAGCCATTTCTTTGTTTAAAAGCATCTGTGGATGTGCAATGTAAAGATGAACTAGAGTTCTAGGCACTCTGCTACACTTGCTCTAATTTCAGTACCTTTGGAAATCTTCTCTTTGGGAATGAGAATGGAAGGTCACTTCAGCATCACACATGCTTGTGTTTTCTTTGGTGATCCTGATCGTTTTGAGTGTCAAACTTCCATGGGCACTTCACTGTTGTTTGAGGTATTTCCAGTGGTCACCCATGTGAATTCAGTGAAGGATAAAGAATGCTTACACTGCTTTGCTTTCTTGTCAGCTTTTTTGTACAGCGTTTTGTTGCTGTGAACATAAGGCTTGGGTCTTCTCCATTTTGTACGTTAAAATATCATAGATTTTCTTTCATGTATTTCAGAGAGGTTAAAAACTGGATAAAACACAGATTTTTAGGGGACAAAGGATGAAGATGACTATTGAGGTGTTTCTTGTCTGTTTCACTTCGCTGAGTGTCTGATACAAACAGGAGTCGTGCTACTTGCTCTCTGTGTTTTGGGTCTGGCTCCTGTTTAAAACAGGAAGTGCAAACATTAATAATGCTTTTATTTCTCATATACCCTTCTGCTTCCAGACTTCACTGACTTCTTAAACCGTTTTGCCTAGGTTTTGCCCAGACAAAACAGAGACCACTTTCCAGAGCAGAAATTTTGTGTCAAAGGTAGTTCTCTGATCTCAGTAGTTTTTTGAAGATGCAGTTGCTCAGGTGGTAATACCATTTCAGGAAACAGGTGTTAAGTATGTGTAATTTGTGAATAAGATTTTCATTTCACATGTTCAATCAAAATCTTGCATCTTATTTTTGAATGTAGGCCTGACTGAAAAAGAAGTGTTTTGAATTGTCTCTTTGCATCAACTTATAGATTTTTTAAGTCAGTCGCTTGAGTACTGTGATTGATTGTCTCACTTTTACATGGTTTTCAGAGATGACTGGACGCCATTTTCTCTAGAGGTCCCTTCCAATCCCTGCAGTTCTGAGACTAAGAATTAATGTGGCTGTGTTTGCTAAGACAGACTCTGTCTTACTCTCTTTTGTGGCAGTGTCTGAAAATAAGCAGAAAGGAACAGTATTATTACATGTTTGACCTCTTAATATTCTTACCGGAATATTCTCCCTGCTTCTTATTTGCTACTCAGAGGCTTCCAGAAATAGTTTCTGCCTCCAAGAGTTCTCTTTTCTGTGAGCTTCTTCAGTTTGTCTTCAAAAATGCCTAAGTTTTGATGTCGTTTGGCAGAGTTTTGCAGTTTAGTCATTTTTGCATGAAATAACATTCTTTTTTTGGAACAGATTCCCAGCTTCCTTCTCTTGCCTTATTCTGGAAGAGGCAGCAGTGATGGTTGTATCTCAATTGACATTCCCCTTCTTTCCAGTGAATGATCCTATCTTCTGAAAATATATGATTTAGACAACAGAATGCCTGTAATAATTCAGCCTTTTTAAGTATTGAGACTAGTCTTCAAAGAAAAAGGAGTTCATCTGTGTAGAATTTTTGATGTAGCCTTATTGTTACCATAGTTGATCAGAAGAGATAAAATTCTAATTGTGCTCACGTTTGCCTTTGAGGATAGTGGCTTATCATAGCTCTTTGAAACAAAATGTGAAATGCACTCAGTACAAGCTTTGGATAAATAATAATAATTAAAAAACCTAGAATATTTATATATATATATATTGTTATTTTCTTTTAATTCTGGCTAGCATTTAGAAATTAGGTTTCATTGGTTCAGTCCCACCATTCTGAATGTTTGCATCCGTTGTTCCATTAATCATGTTTCAAGGTAAGAAAAACGGTTATGAGAGTGTTGGAAAACATAAGTATGTGCATAAGAAAAGCTTAGGATGTGGAAGAGCAGCATTGAGGGGTGGTAGGTGAATACTGAAAGTTCTGCTTTGATGCAGTTGCCTCGAATGTTTGAGAAAGGTGAATGCCTGCCAGAAAAAGTGGAGATAGAGGTGAGAGCTTTATCTTGCAGTAAACTGCCTATTACACTGCCTCATTTGCAACATTTAATGTTTTAACATACTTTCTCTCTTAACTTGACAGGGAAGTATCTCCTTCCCTGCGGAAATGGACAGCAGCCGTGGCAGCCTGCAGGAACTTCAAATCTTGTTCGCATGCGCTGCCAAGCACTTGGGCAGTCAGCACCTTCACTTACTTTTAGTTCGGTGAGTAATTCTTTTTGAAGCTGTGAGTATTAAAATAAATAAATAAATGCAATATGTATATTAAAATATATGAAAAAAATAGATTTTTCATATATATCTTGTGTCTCCATAATACCAGAATCTATGTGGTAATGGTGACACAACCAGAGAGATGTCCAGGTTAACCTCTTTCCCTTAAACTGAATCTTGCCATTAACTAATGTGTTCCTGCATACAGCATTGATTAATATGTTGAGTATGGCTAAATGATGTTTATAATAGTGGTAACTGAATTGCTTTGCTGGATTTAGCATAAGATCTTAGCAGAATGTTGCATTAATATAGCTATTTGCATTTAAATGGTTTCTTCCACTAAAAAATAGAGTGAAACTGTTCTTTTTTATATGACAGTAACCGGTAACTGTCCCTTCTCCTGGACATTTTTTTTCATCACTTTCTTTGTTTCCACTTTCTGCAGGACTCTGTCTTCAGGAGAACGTGATAATAAGAAGTGTGAACATAATTAAGCCTTTTGGATAAAATGATTAGGGGAGAGAAAGGGGAAGATATTCCTTGAACTTTAAGCTTTTTGTTTTCATGTATCAGTTATCCTACTTTGTGCTTCTGTATTTTAAGATCGTAAGAAGTGTTAAAATTTAGTGCAAAGCAACACATACTAACCTGTATTTTTTGAAGAATTACTCTAGTGAATATATTTCATGTTGTATAAAAAAGCAAAAATATGTTATTAATGAATTGCTCTCATCTGCCCTTTAGCTGATTATGAAAACCTTGCTCATCCATATCTACTTCAAAGGGGAAACTTTCATTTTTTTAATTTTATTTTTTCCTTAAGGAAAACTTCTGGGTCAAAGATGACTATGAACGGACACTGCTATACAGATAGCCCTGTGCTGGCTTTTAGGACAGTACGTAGATGGCTGGTTTCTCCATGAGTCTACCTGAAATAATATTTCGAGAATATTTTATTAATGCACGTATAATTGTGATTCCTGCTTGGTGGTGCTGCTTATTATCTATTTCTCTTTGGAGTAGATGTGATTTACTGTATTGTGAAATCTAGGAAAAGAATAAAACTTTATAATTGGCTTATGCTCCTCCCTAATAAGCAGTGGAGTTATGCTTTGCCTATGTATGAGTACAGGTATTTGCAGCTCTTCAGCATGCTGTTTACCTTACCTCTTTAGTTTTTCTAAAAGAGGCAGTCAGAGAAAAACAGCATCCAAATCATTGCTGAGAGATACAGAGCACTGTAAGTGTGAATTTACAAGCATCTGTACTTTGGCATATTTGATTTTTATTGTCAGCATTAATTTGTAAGAATGATCTTATGAAAGCTGGAGGGTGGTAATTATATAAAGAACTTTTTTGTAAGATGAGTTGCTGAAGGGAAACAAAATAAAAAATGTTCAGTGTCCGTTAAAGGCAGTTTTACTTCTTCCGAAAGGGCCTTGCCTCCTACTTTCTTTTAAATAGTATAATACTGAAAATATGTGTCTTTGTTAAATATGCCATTAACTTCAGCTAAGTTGACATAATGTTGACAGTAATTATGAGAAATGTTTCAAAACTAATTATGCTAATTAGAATGTAACTACCAGTAATTGCATGTATTCAAACGGCACACCAACACCCTTTTGTGTGGTTTATTCCCCAGATGCAAGGCAGCCATTTGTTGCTTGAGAAGCTGCAAAATTATAGCTTAGGTAATAAATGATTGAAAACAAGTTAAATACATTCTTTAGAAACACTAATTGGTTAGCTAAGTGAATGACAATATCAGTTGTGTTTGAGCAAACGATATAATTTAAAAAAGGGTTTTCATTTCATTTTAGAATTGTAGTGAATTCTTCAAATCATTAATTACCTGGGTATTTATTACTTTGTTTTATCTACTGAACTACAGGAGTAGGTGAATTTGTTTTAAAACAAAGCAATTAATGAGCAACATGAACCTGTGTCTGAAATTTAGATTACTTTATATTTTAGCTGTTTCTGCCCAGGAATTAAGGTCATCAGTGCTTGGTTATATCTGTGAGTGACTATGTAATATTCCACAAGTTAATAATCAAGTGCAAGGACTGCACTTGTAAGAAACTTGAGTAAGATATAATGGAAATCTCTTAAGTCGTAATCTTAGGTCTGCTTCTTATCTGAAATCTCCCCAGCACTGTTAAGTAGTTTTCAGAAGTACTGAGTTGAATTAAGGAAGTCATTTGAATGCTGAGTTGTTGTATGGATCTGAATACCATGTTCTTGTTTGACTTAAAAAACAACGTGACATCGGAGTATAATCACTGAGAATCTTTTTAGAATGGAAGGTATTTATTCCTGTGAAATGCTAAAACTGCCAAGTTATCATAGCCAGATTTTTCTACTTTAGTTGCTTCTAGCATTTAAGACTAGAGAGCTGTTCTCCCTTGTGTATTTCATTTCAGCTACAGTTTGCCCATGAATATGTATTTCTTTATCAGTATTTGCCTTCTAACAAATTCTTAATTGCAGTTCTAATTCAGTAGTTAGTCCTAATTTGGTAGCAGAGGGAGGAAACTGAACATCCGTCTTCATAAGCACTTCTCTATATTATTGGTTACACTGAGAAAGGCTGGAGTAGAACTGATCCAGAGCCATTAAGACTGCTTACAAATGAATGCCTGAATTTGGTGTTTTTGTCTGTTTCATACAGACATTTCTTATTTGTCTATTTTGTTCAGGATTTGAAATATTCACTGCTCATTTCAGTGTAAAACGTAATTGTAGATTCAGCTGTTAGGCAGTGCTCTTAATGTTGATTCTCTTACTAAAAGTCTAGGCACAATTCATTCTGATGTTTTTCTTGCTCATTCTCAAAAATGGAGGCAGTGACAGCCAGAGTTAACTACCTCCTATAAACAGTTTTAGGTCTCTTGGAAGTGAGAACACCTCTTAAGCTACATAATTTCATTACTTAAAAAAAGAGAAAAAAGTAAGAAAATGATAACATCTTATGGAAGCCTGACCTAGTTTAAAATGTCCTTTAAGCAGCAGGCAGCATTAAGTTACAAGCATGTCGTCTTTGTGTAGGAATGGGTCTTTTCTTAGCTTCCAGTTAAAAGAATGTATTCGAGCTTAGGCTGGTTCTGAAAGATGTTACTTCAAGTAGTCTGCGCATTTTATTAGCGGTGAATGTAGGTATAGTCCTTTTCTGTATCATATTAGAATGTAGATATCCAGTAGAGATTAAATCTGTATAGGAACAAGCAATACATCTCTATTTTGCACACGAGCACCATGCTTCTATTCTGCAGTCGTCCCTTATAATACTCTTCCTTCTCCATGAGACTTTTCCCAAACTGTGGGAAGGCTCACTGGGACTGCCTTTTATTCCAGATAATGAAAAACCTTGGTCTGTTAAAATTATCTTCCTTAGCCTACAGCGTCAGCTGAGCATGCCTTATGCTTTTGGATTTTTGTTTGGTATGTGGGACTGCCGCAGTGGAAATCATTAAGCTAAACGTAGTGACTCACCCCTAGAAGTGGAGCTTGTTACTATGTCTTAGTGTAGTGCTCTCAGTACAGGCTTATGCTCCTTGTTTGCTGTGACAGTTGAGTTATAATTATCTCTTCCAAAAAACACAAAAACAAAACGAAACAAAAATCCCCCAAAACAACCCCCAAAAATTCCAGTGGAAAGTATTTCAAAAGTCAGGTCATGAACTGACATGCTGGTAAAATTATCCACTTGAGAAATGAGAGTAAGGATGGTTTGCCAATAAACTATACAGCCAGAAGAAATTGGTGTGTAGTCAATTAATGTTTGATGTTTAGATACATTTTCAGAAAATAAAGTGTTTTTCAGCTTGTTTTTAGAGGATAACTGGGAATACAGTGTTGGTACTTTCTGGCCTTAAATCTAAAGCTTCTGTAGCCCTTAAAGGTTTTTTTTTTTTTTTTTTTTTTTTTTGGAGTGGAGGAGATGGTAAAGGGTTTTAAAGCAGAGCTGGTAAACAGGATAAAAACAACGTGGGGAGTGGAGATTCGAATAGTAACTGGAACTGGGATGTTACAGTTACTACTCTTATCTTCTGATTCCCATCACCAAAACCAGCGAAAACTGTCTGATAATAACTGATTGTCTAGTAAGTTGTGATCTTTAAAACACTGATTCCTGTACACATTCTCCTTTGCCTGAGAAGTATGTGCTGGTATACAGATTTGCTGTTGATATTTTGATTTCTGTTCTCCAAGCACTTGATAAAATTTAAATCTAGTTATAGCACTAACTGTATAATAAATGACATATAGTAGGCACAGGGAAATAAAAACTTATGAAAATCTTAGTGTGTGGGATACTGGATACAGTTCTTTCATTGGCACTCAGGATCTCAAGGTAAAGTGAAAGATACTGATAACCTCAGATGTGGGTGTTCTCTGTGATGACTGTGGGCAGCAGTAGGTTAGCTAGAGTTGTTACGGAGAACTCACAACTTCTCTTCCACTGTTCTTAGTAGTCATAGCTATTTGGTACCTATGTGTTGTTAAGATAAGAAAACTAATCAAATTCCTGAAAAGGATAAGGTACTGCTCTGCAGATCTCAGTTTTAATTGAGGCATGTATTGTCAAGAAACTTGAGTGTTGTAGGATTTTCGTATTGCTGCTCCTTCAGAGTAATTATCCCTGAAGGAAACTAGATTTCTGCTGTGGAATTTCCAGTTAACAGAAATGGAAATACTGAAACTCTTTCTGAGCTCTCTCTTGAACTGGGGTCGGACACAGTGATCTCTAGAGGTCCCTTCCATTCCCCACAACTCCATGATTCTGTATATGTCTTGCTCATTTTTTGCTGTGTGGCAGTATCCTTAGATTGAGGGATGACTAAGTTTGGCAGAGTTTTTAACTGGCGAAGTAACATTTGTGTTTTCTTCTCAGACAGTCAGTGTGTTTTCATGCCTGTGGTACTTGCAGAGTGATTGTACTGTAGCAGCGGATATAAGCAGACAGCGTGGGAGCAGTAACTCTCATCTTTCAGACTGAAGTACTCCCATGGTTCTGATGATGGCAGTAACTCTCAAAACAAAGAGGCTTGTACCGAGGGACACAGCTGACTTACAGACACTGGAGTGGGAGGGAAAATATAGCTTATTCTCTCTGGTTGGAATGGAAGTTCCTTCTCTGGTTTTACATACAGAGGTGTATAGCTGTCATGGTTTTATGATTTTTGGTACTGGTATTCCACATCATAACATCATGTAGTGCATTTAGAGTTAAATGTTCCAGCTCCGTGGATCATCGATAGTTCCAGGTATGCCTGTCTCAGAAGAGAAGAACTCCATTCCCCAGAGGACTTTGCGATGCTTCGCATTCTTACGTGTTTACGCTCAGAGGGAAAGATAAAAACTGTCTGCGGTCACGGGACTCTCTCTTCCCTTCGGGACCGAGCTCGGCAGTGGGTGTTTGTTGCAGCCGTCCGCCTTCAGCGTTAGCGTAAGGCCTTCGGTTTATCGGACACTCTCTCTCTTGCTCATTTTATTTGATCCATTTGCCTCAATTCCAATTATATTATATTGTGTTATTTTCCTTTCTGATATCTATTTGGTAAATTAGCTTTCCTCCTCAGATCGTTGCCGCTGTTTTGTTCCTAGGCCCGTCTCCCTTCTCCTTTTTCCCTTTCCCCTTTCCCCTTCCCCAGGGTGTGGGCCCATGGGTCCCCTGCCTCAATTGTCATGGTACCGGGTCAAACCGTCCCGCAAACCGGTGACATTTTTGGCGCCCAACATGGGGCAAAACTAGCTGCCTTAGCCGGACAGAGACATACTTTTAGAGTGAATCTCTGTCTTTTGTTAGGAAGCTTATCTGTACTGCAGGTCTTGTACTGCAAAACACGACCTTGAAGTCCAGGCGTACTGCCAGTTCTTCTGGGATATTTGTAAACTTTTGGGTGCTGCCAGCTTGTTTGAGTAAAAAAAAAAAAAAAAAGAGAGAAAAAAGAAATGTTTTTACTGTTTCTGTTAAAACTGCCCTTACAGGGATTGTATTTCATTGCTTTTTCCCTTTTAATGCTCGAAACATATTGGAACTTGGTTAAGCTTGCCAGTCTGATCTATGGAGCCTGGTCCCTATATGACAAACTAAAAGCAGTGATGGAGGCACCTACCAGATACCTGGGCACCCCGACTAATGTAACAAACAATACCATGTTAACAAACCAAACAATATTTGAATGGGTGTCCAGGTTCTCCTCTCAGTTCCTTATGAATTTTCAAGATTACAGCTTAGGGACTATGTTAACGATTGGGATATTAGTCCTCTTGAATATATCCCTTATAATGGCACTTTACACCATGTGGAGGAAGCTTTTCCCAGAAACAGAGAATGATGAATGGCAGGGAAAGTGGAGTGTTTTAGGAAAGAAATTAGAAGCATGGGGTCCCCCGGTGCCATGGGATTTTACTCCTGAACACTTGCAGGATCCTGAGGAGCTAGGCCTGTATCTGAGTAATGGGTGTTGTGGCTCAGAAAGATCTGAGGTGGAACAGCTTATCTGGGGCTTGGCTTATGCTTACCTAGGCATATATACTGTTCGGGAGAGAGAGAGTGTCCAAACTGAGGCTCAGGCCAAAGAGGAAAACCTCCCAGGCACATCTGACCAGCCAAAGGAAGCACCGGTATCAAAGTCAGTTGCCCCGGTGGAAGGCCAGAAATGGAAACGTGTGTCCTCACGCCTAGAACGCAAAGAAGAGGTGGCGAAAGAAGAGGAAGATCCAGGCGAGGGGGGTCCTCAACACCACCACCACCAAGAAAGGCAACAAAGAAAAGTGAGAGGCATGGACATAGTGATGATGAGGATGATGAGAGAGTCAAAGTTACCACGTTTCGTCGACCCATGAAAATGTCTGAGATCCAAGGCTCAAGAAAGGAGTTTATTCGACTGGATGAGAATATTGTCACTTGGTTGCTTCGGTGTTGGGACAACGGGGCCAACAGCGTGTCCCTCGACAGTAATGAAGCTCGCCAACTATGAACTTATGAACTTATGAACTTAATGAAACATTGCCCGTGATCCAGCTGTCGACAGAGGGATCAGCAGGTATATGGATGGAATCGCCAGCCTCTGGCAACGAATGTTAGTAGCTGTGAGAGAAAGATATCCCTACAAGAGTGACCTGGCACCTAAAGTGAAAAGATGGAAAACTATTGAGGAAGGCATCCAGTATTTGAGAGAAACGGCTGTGGCGGAAATGCTGCATGATCCCACATTTGATCCTGAAGATCAGGACCATGATCCGGAGAAAGTAAGGAGTACACCTGAAATATGTCAGAAGCTTTCAAAAACAGCACCAGAAAGGTACGCCGGTACACTAGTGACAACGTTCAACAGATATGAGGACCAAGACAGAAAAACCCCAGTTTTTGAACTGATTCTTACACTTCAAAACTTTGAACAAAAATTTCCACCATCACACGCTTCCATTTCAGCCATATCAAGGTTAGAAGTACAGATGGAAGACGTGTTAGAGAAAGTATCCCGACTGATTGATAGGGTTGAAAAGATTGCAGCTTTCAGAAGCAAACGCCGTCCTGCTCGAGCAAATGACAGCATTCACTTCATGTCACGTGCGGCTCTGTGGAGTTACTTACGTGAAAATGGAGAAGATATGAAAGAATGGCATCAAAAACCCACTCCTGCACTGCGAGCACGGGTGAGAGAATTACAACACAGACCAACGACCAGTGAAGTTGTTCCTGTCACTACAGGTAACCAATAGAGGGGCCCTGCCCTCAGCCAGAGGAGGGAGAGGGATAATAGAGTGTATTGGACTGTGTGGATTCGGTGGCCTGGCACATCAGAACCACAAAAATATGAGGCACTGGTGGATACTGGTGCACAGTGTACTCTAATGCCTTCGAGTTATAAAGGGACAGAACTGATCCATATCTCTGGAGTGACTGGGGGCTCTCAGGAATTGTCTGTTGGAGGCAGAAATAAGCCTCACTGGTAAAGACTGGCAGAAGCATCCTATAGTGACCGGACAGGGGGCTCCATGCATACTCGGTATAGACTATCTCAGAAGGGGGCACTTTAAGTATCCCAAAGGGTACCGATGGGCTTTTGGAATAGCTGCTGTGGACACAGACAACATTAAGCAGCTATCTATTTTACCTGGCCTGTCAGAAGATCTGTCTGTTGTGGGGTTGCTCCAAGTGGAGGAGCAACAGGTACCGATTGCTACAAAAACAGTCCACAGACGGCAGTACCGCACCAACAGGGGTTCCTTGCTCCCCATTCATAATTTGATCCGTCAGCTAGAGAGCCAGGGAGTGATCAGCAAAACTCACTCACCTTTTAACAGCCCCATATGGCCGGTGCATAAAGCCAGTAGAGAATGGAGGCTGACGGTAGATTACCGTGGCCTGAATGAAGTCACACCCCCACTGACTGCTGCTGTGCCAGACATGCTACAACTCCAGTATGAACTGGAGTCAAAAGCAGCCAAGTGGTATGCCACCATTGACATTGCTAATGCCTTCTTTTCAATTCCTCTGGCCACAGAATGCAGGCTGCAGTTTGCCTTCACCTGGAGGGGCGTTCAGTACACCTGGAACCGTTGGCCCCAAGGGTGGAAGCATTTGCCATGGGTTGATCCAAACTGCATTGGAGCAGGGTGGTGCTCCTGAGCATCTGCAATACATTGATGACATTGTTGTATGGGGCAATACAGCAGAGGAAGTCTTGAGAAAGGAGAGCAGATTATCCAAATTCTCCTACGAGCTGGCTTTGCTATCAAGCGAAGCAAAGTGAAAGGGCCTGCACAGGAAATTCAGTTCCTAGGTATAAAGTGGCAAGATGGACGTTGTCACATCCCAACAGATGTGATTGACAAAATTACTGCCATGTCTCCACCCACCAGTAAGACAGAAACCCAAGCTTTTCTGGGTGTAGTGGGCTTTTGGAGAATGCATGTTCCAAACTACAGTCTCATTGTGAGCCCTCTCTATCGGGTGACGCGGAAGAAGAATGATTTTGTGTGGGGCCCTGAGCAGCAGCAGGCTTTTGAGCAAATTAAGCAGGAGATAGCCCGTGCCGTGGCCCTGGGGCCAGTGCGGATGGGACAGGATGTAAAGAACATCCTCTACACTGCTGCTGGAAAGGAAGGTCCCACTTGGAGTTTGTGGCAAAGAGCTCCTGGAGAGACCCGAGGCCGACCCCTTGGATTATGGAGTCGGGCGTACAGGGGGTCTGAGGAGCGCTACACTCCAACTGAGAAGGAGGTCTTAGCTGCGTACGAGGGGGTTTGAGCTGCTTCCGAAGTAATCGGTACTGAAACGCAGCTCTTCCTGGCACCTCGACTGCCAGTGCTGAGCTGGATGTTCAAAGGAACAGCTCCCTCTACCCATCATGCTACTGATGCCACTTGGAGTAAGTGGACTGCACTGATTACACAGCGAGCTCGGATGGGGAACCTCAACCGTCCAGGAATCCTAGAAGAGGTCATGGACTGGCCTGAAGGTAAAACGTTTGGAACAGCGCCAGCTGAGGAGGTATCATGTGCTAAAGAAGCCCCACCATATAATGAACTACCAGACAACGAAAAGAGATACGCCCTGTTCACAGATGGATTGTGTCGCATTGTGGGTAAGCACCGCAGATGAAAATCTGCTGTGTAGAGCCCCACATGACAAGTTGCAGAGGCCACTGAAGGAGAAGGAGAATCAAGTCAATTTGCAGAGGTAAAGGCTGTCCAGCTGGCCTTAGATATTGCTGAACGAGAGAGGTGCTTTATCTTTACACTGTGCTTTATCTTTACACTGACTCATGGATGGTGGCAAATGCTTTATGGGGGTGGTTACAAAATGGTTGGCAACGGAGAGGTAAACCTATTTGGGCTGCTGAACTGTGGAAAAACATTGCTGCCCGAATAAAGAATATGGTTGTAAAGGTGCGCCATGTAGATGCTCATGTTCCTAAGAGCCGGGCAACTGAAGAGCAGCAAAATAACCATCAGGTAGATCGAGCTGCCAAAGTTAAGGTGGCTCAAGTAGACTTGGACTGGCAACACAAAAGTGAATTATTTCTAGCTCGGTGGGCCCATGAGACCTCGGGCCATCAAGGAAGAGATGCAACATATAAGTGGGCTAGAGACCGAGGGGTGGACTTAACTATGGATGTTATTGCACAGGTTATCCATGACTGTGACACATGCGCCACAATTAAACAGGCCAAGAGGATGAAACCTCTTTGGGAGGAAGGGCGATGGCAAAAGTATAAATATGGGGAGGCGTGGCAGGTTGATTATATCACCTTACCACGATCTCGCAGTGATTACGTGCTCACCTCAGTAGATGCAACTACTGTGTGGCTTGAAACATATGCAGTACCCCATGCTACTGCCCGGAACACCATCTTAGGGCTCGAGAAACAAGTCCTGTGGCGACATGGCACTCCAGAGAGAATTGAGTCAGATAATGGGACTCATTTCAAAAATTCTCTTGTAAATACTTAGGCCAAAGATCATGGCATCGAGTGGATTTATCATATCCCCTATCATGCACCAGCTTCTGGTAAAATTGAAAGGTACAATGGGTTGTTAAAAACAATGTTGAAAGCAATGGGTGGCAGAACATTTAAGCACTGGGAGAAGAATTTGTCAGAAGCCACCTGGTTATTCAACACCAGAGGATCCATCAATCGCGATGGTCCTGCCCAATCCAGCTCTCTACCTACTGTAGAAGGAGATAAGGTCCCTGTAGTACATATGAAGAACATGTTGGGAAAAGCGGTTTGGGTTCTTCCAGCTTCTGGAGAGGGTAAACCTCTCCGTGGAACTGTTTTTGCTCAGGGACCTGGGTCTACCTGGTGGGTGATGCAGAAGAATGGGGATGTTCAGTGTGCACCACAAGGGAATTTGATGTGGGGAGAGCGCCCTCAGTAATTCTATTACTATGTATATATGTATATACGTATACATATATATATGTATGTTGTATGTGTTTGTATTTAATGCTTGTTAATCATTGTTTCTTTATGTATATATATATTAAGCATGATGTAATGATGTTGAATAAGGGGTGGAATGTCATGGTTTTATGATTTTTGGTACTGGTATTCCACATCATAACATCATGTAGTGCATTTAGAGTTAAATGTTCCAGCTCCGTGGATCATCGATAGTATGATGGATTATCCAGGTATGCCTGTCTCAGAAGAGAAGAAGAACTCCATTCCCCAGAGGACTTTGCGATGCTTCGCGTTCTTACGTGTTTACGCTCAGAGGGAAAGATAAAAACTGTCTGCGGTCACGGGACTCTCTCTTCCCTTCGGGACCGAGCTCGGCAGTGGGTGTTTGTTGCAGCCGTCCGCCTTCAGCGTTAGCGTAAGGCCTTCGGTTTATCGGACACTCTCTCTCTTGCTCATTTTATTTGATCCATTTGCCTCAATTCCAATTATATTATATTGTGTTATTTTCCTTTCTGATATCTATTTAGTAAATTATCTTTCCTCCTCAGATCGTTGCCGCTGTTTTGTTCCTAGGCCCATCTCCCTTCTCCTTTTTCCCTTTCCCCTTTCCCCTTCCCCAGGGTGTGGGCCCGTGGGCCCCCTGCCTCAATTGTCACGGTACCGGGTCAAACTGTCCCGCAAACCGGTGACAATAGCCAAGATTTTTTTGCAAGCATTTTTCAACTTGAGAATGTTCTGCAGAGCCTTCTGTTGCGTGTAGTGTGGTGGGTGAAAAAGAACTCCAACCTCTCATGTCTTAAGTTTCTAGACAAGACACAACTTTACTGAGTTGGAAGCTGTAAGTGGGCTGACTGCCACAGTCTGGGCTTTGTGCATGCTGCTAGATATTTGTATTTCTGTTTTAGTTGGACTTTATAAAACGTTCTTGTGAAGTCAGACCTAGGAATGTGGACTTGGATCTTTTTTTTGTTGTATTACCTGTTGATGTTCCTGCAAGACCTCCCACCAATTTGATGCAGTAACCGCTTAAATTGTTCTATGGCAAGACTGTGTTTGTTCCACTCTGTACAGTCACAGTGGACTGATAATTTTAGAAACAACTGTTTTCATCTCAGTAATACTAGCTAATGTTCTGCTGTTTGCTTTTTGCTTTTTTTTCTCTGAGCACAGTACACCCTATGGTAATCTGTGTGCCTGTATTCAGATACATCATATTTTTTTTTAGTGTAGCAGTAGTAACATCATTGCATCTGTTAAGATTTTTGTTCTATTGTGTTGTGGAAATCAAGAAACTTAAGGTATTTTGACTTAGTGTCATTTGGGTAAACAATATAATAATCAACAGGGGATTGGTTCACTGATACTCTTTCATGAATACATTTAACCTCTTGATCATTGCTGAATATCTGCAATTATGTGGTGCAGTGGAAGATAGGATGTGCTCAGTTAAGTTCAGAAATGATGATTAGCTTTGTAGTAGATAGAAAAATTTTACAGCAACATACAGCTGAGAGTGTAAGAAAAGGCTGATCTCGATTTCCTAATTTTTATGTTAGGTTATCTTTTCAAAAAATGGGTGAGAGTTGGTAGGAAGAAACAAAATTGAACTGAAAGATTCCTTGCTGTAAATAAGGAGGGAAGGAGAGACAGCTGAAGTTAACAGAGACAATTTACAACTGAAGTGGAGATGGATTTAAGTGTAGCTATAATTATTTTGCCAGTAAAAGCAGATACGGGACAAACATCCCTAGTGTGATGGTGCTTTCCCTTAAACTTAAAACTGTGAGTACATGTGTTTTGGTACACTGTTCATACACACTCTTCTGTATATGGTACAAATTAGAACTAGTAATTTAGTAGATCTAATGATATGGTAAAACTTGAGAGCGTTCCTTATAGCTGAAAACTATATTGGCTTGCTTGGTTTGTAATGGATCTTAGGCCTGTGGGAGTCAGACTTTGGCAAAGTGCCTACCTTTTGAGTTAAGTTGAATGTTAAAACATTTAACTCCTATTCTCTAATGAAGGAGGTTGCTTTTGTGAAGAAGAATGACCGTGCCCTGGGTGGGAAGTGTTGAATCTTAGAGGATAAGGAAAGGCAAAATTAATTAAGGAGAATTATACATCTGTAAGTGAAAGCACATTACTACCGTTATCTCTTTGATGAAACACTGAATTATTGGAAGAGTTAAGAAGCAAAATGAGGTGTTTAAAAAAAAAAAAGTATGACAAGATGTGTCACTGTTGAGAGTGATTTAAAAAGGAATAGTAAGTTAAATCATGCCCAAGGCTATTAATTGTGTTTGAAATGCAGGTTGTCTATTGTTACGGTTTTCACATAAAAAACAAACTTCCATATATCTAGGAGGGATTATTCAGTGTGTAATTGCTATTGTTATTGTCTTGCCACGTGAATTTTTTTAAGGCTTTGCTTCCTTTATAGGGTGTTAATCTAAAATGTTCTGTTGAGCTGATAGTTAGAAAATGCCAGTATCGTAAAGTCAACTCAGAGGCTTCTTTTTATTTTGTCTTTGAAAACGGAAGTATGGACAGATAGCTGAAACTGCAGACCTTATGACCTAAAATGGTGTAATTCCTGTGTGTTTGCTGTTTGACGTTTCATAGGGGAATACTGAGACAAGTAGTTCTTGTTTTAAAAAAGGAATAGTGCTTTTGTATGCATGTAATTCTTCAGTTCTCATTGAAAAGAGTTCTGTGAGAGAAATAAGACTGTATTCAGATGTGTCTGCACTTTCAGAAATAAATTCTGGTTTGGAAGATCGGCGGGTTTGGTGACTTGTTAGAACTGTTGGAATGACTGTAGAATGGCTCATTGCATTTTGCCATACTAAGGAACACAGTATTTGATGCAAAAGGCAAAATCATTGAAGTTGAAATGTCAGTTGTAACCAGTGTTCTTTAGGATTAAATCTTGTGATCTAAGGTAAATGTGTGAAAATGGAACTAATTTAGGTAGCTAAAACTTCTTGAATATATTGAATGCATTACTATGTATTATGTATTTTCTGTGCTAAAATTGAGTATATGACAAGTGAGGTGAGTAGTGTACAGTTTATGAAGAGATACTTAGTTTTGATTCTTATGAAAAGTGTCACTGTCTGAAATGAAGAATACCAGAATTAGAGCAACATGGAGCAAACATGAGACTTTTGAATTTACACTTAATTCTGGTATGATACGCTCAGATTTGTAGCAGTAAAGCTATGTGAATGAAGTACAGTAACTTCAACACTTAATATTAAAATGTATATTGCTTAGAATGTATGGAATTCTGTTTGAATTATTATGCCTTACTAGTAGTAAATTACATCATTATGGGTATTAGTTGGTGCTATTAGAATTAATGAGCTTCTCTGGAATGCAGTGTATTTCCATGATATTCTGACAATTCATTAATTAATAATTAATATCTTAATTTTAAACAAAGCACCTTAAGCTTCTAACTCTCTACAATGGGAGAATTGCTTTCCCTGTTCTCTTCACATTCGTATGATACCATTTCACAGCTCTTATGGCAAATGAGATCTTGGACAATAAATCATGACAGCCAGGTGCTGGATTTTTATTGCCATGCTGAGATCATTTGGGATAAAGCTGGCCTATTTTTTCTTGCTGATTGAATATCTTAGTTGAAATGCTCTTTCCCATTCACAGCAAAATGAGCAAGCCTTCCTATGTCATTGCAAGGGGAAGTCCTTGCTGTGCATGGTGCTGAGCTGTGTGATGGTCAGCGGTTCTGTTCTCACTGCCTTGGAGGAGATGTGCTCCTTAAGGTTCATTGCAGTTGCCCTTATCTCAGTGACAGCTTAAGTGTGGTCTGTCAGTCTTGTCTGCCAGTTTTGATGGGGTGTCTCATTTCCAGTGCTGTAGCCGATTTCACTGGCACTTTACAGAGCAGCAGAGCTTTCAGAATTTGAAGGAACAAGAGGCAGATGGATAGTGTGTTGTTAAAGGCTTTTTTTCCCTAGAAAAAAATTACTGGAAGTCTGCAGCATTGCACTGAAGAAAACTCCTTGAGAATGTGACAGGAGATAGTGATGCTGTAAATTTATGATGTATGTTAGGTGGCTGGGTGTTGGTCTTTTTAAAGTCATTAAAAGATTACCTTTTTGATTCAACTGCACAACAATTTTCACCCCTCATCAAGTGCACATCTTCCAGCTCCCAGTAGCATTCCTGGCTTTGGCTTTCATGCTTCCTGTTTGCTTGATTGATTGAATGTTAAGCCTCAGCTCTTTAGAAGCATTCTAATTTAAATGCTACTTTTTAATAAGATTACTCTAATATGTGTACATATATTAATAAATGATGAGAAAACCCAAAACCTATCAAATTTTAGGGGAAAGAAACTTAGAACATTTCTTCTCTGAGTTTGAGTGTATACTACTCGCTTGGAGAGCTTTGTTTTCTGATTTTTTTGGGTGATACGGACAAATGTAGTGCTTCATAGTAGGTGAATTCCTGTAAGAACTGAAAGCTGTTTTCAGAATACTACATAACAGAAATGTGATCTTTGTATTATGTTTTTCTTACTGACATGCAAAGTAGGAGAATTATTCTGGTGTGGGATTTAAGGTGATTCAACTTCTGTTATGACCATTCAGAAAGATAACCTTGGGGTTCTTTGTGGAAGTGTAATGTCATCTTCTGTTGACAGTTTGTGCTTTAATCTATCTTTGAAAGTAACTTCAAAATGTTTCAAAATACAGTTTTTGTGTGTTTGAAAACTTTGAGACCTACAGTGTGTCTTCAGAAGAAATAATCAAAGTAGAATCCACTTCAGGGAGGTGGTCAAAGATGTTGCCAGAATTTGATTCACACTTTGTTTGTAGTGGATAGGAAATTACAATGCCACAGGTGCAGAAAGACGTCATAGAGTCAGCTCAGAAAGATTATTGGAAAGCCTTCTGCTTTCTTGAGTACACAAGTATCTGTGGTATTATGCTGAGAGGAAGATGAAGAGCTACTGGTTTACTGAAGCTTGAATATAAGTAATCACTTGCACCTTTAAGTGAACCTTTCTTTGTCTCTAGAGAACCAGAATGCTATTTTCAATGTGCCATCATTGTTATGCATTGTATAAATTGTACTGAGAATCTGCTGCAAAACTGCTATGAACGTGCTTTGCTCTGAGGTCAGGCTGGAAGCCTTTAGTTTGGGAGACAAGCTCATTATACTCGAAAGCTGGAGGTAGATTTTAGCTTGATGTAGCCTTGGGATTCCAGTTTTAAAATATAAGTCTTTTTTGCCGTATACCAATACCATTTGTGCTCTTATCAGTGTTTCAGTTTTCATTTTGTTTAATTCTGTAGGTAGCTTTATAGTGTTTTTCTTTGCTACCCCTTTTTTTATTTTTATTTTTTAAACTCATTCATTGTTCATACTAAGTTTGTTGCACTGGGAAACATGAAAAAATGAGGTATGGAAATGTAAGGAAAGTAAATGTTTTTTAAAAAGTAAAAGCATTTATGAGTTACAAAAATCTTAGTTGAGCCTTCTATGGCGGTAATTCTTAGCGCCCAGTAAAGCTGCCCAGCTGATGTGTAAAAATAAACCAACAGAAAGGTGTGTGTTTTCCTGTTTTGCCAATGTAAGAAGATCGTTGCTGCCTGGGACTTGGTGCAGTACCAGTTTCAAGGAATATTTATTTCCTTCCTCTAACCTTATTTCCTTTTCAGTGCACTGTTTTTTTTTTTTTTTTGTTTGTTTGTTTTTTTTTCTGGAGAGGGCAAGGATCTTGGAGGGGAGTGCTGGAGACAGAGAGTAAACGTCATTTCTCTCCTACCTCTTTTCAGTGCCATATCTCAATAGTATGCATGTATCTATATTTAAAAAATTATTTCCTACATTGTCTTTTTGTGTTAGCTGTGTATTAGCCTTATCCAGTGTCATGCACTGCTGCAGTTCCTTTGGCAGAAGACCTATAAAGAAGATCTTAAGTCTTAAATAAGACTTTAAAGCCTGAACTTTCATGATTACAATGATAAAATTTTAATATTAGTGTATTGATTTGCTATGATGTGAGGAAGACTATTCATGGATCATCAGCTCTGCTACATGTATTAGGTCTGATGTGATGAATGGGTTTTTGTGTGTGTGCGTACAGTGCAGGCATATACATGTGGCTGACAGGTTGGCTGTAGCTGCTTTTGTGCCCTTGCATGCAGAAGTAGTGTTGGTATGAGCTGGTTTCAAAACCAAAACTATAGCCCACAGTAGAACAAAGCCTGGACTTTTAAAAACATGGCACAATATTTTAATTTTGTTACTAACAATTACGTGAATAGCTTACCAAAAAATTATAACACAATCAGGATTTTAAACTTTTTTTTTTTTTTTAACCAGCGCCAAGGAAACACTTTCACACATTCTTTTAGGTTGCAAGATCCCTTTCTTGTGGGTTGCGGGTTTCCAAAAGGCAAAGCAATTACTGGATTGCTTGTTTTCTGTTCCAAACTTTAGATTTTTCTCATATGGAAGGAAAATAACTGCTTAAAAAATTCAGTGATGGTGATTTGATATTGTAGAGTACTTAAGGTTCAAAGAACAGCCCTGCAATGGACTGATTCAGACAGCAGTGCACAAGTTGTTCCATGTTGCATAATAAACACAGTTTATCATATGCTGCCACCATGTGTAGTATGAAAGTGGAAGCCCCACACTGGATATGTGTATTCATAAAATTGAATCTCCACTGTGAAACTTGAATTAATATTCCTATTTTCACATGCCCAGTTTTAATTTTAAATTAAACTGTTTCAGTAGTCATGATAATATCTGTATTTTCTCAGAAAATAATATTGACTGACAGAACTAAGTGAAATGACAAATTCTAAAAACAACAACTGAATGAGGAAAAAAGCTAATTGTGTGCAGTTGTACTGAAAATTGTTACCATGTTTGTTTTCAGCTTTAAACAAATATGTACCTATGGGTACATACCTAAGCTAACTGAAATATTCTTTTTAAGTATCAGGAAAAATGCTGCATTTATAGGGAGGAAAGCTTTCTGAAAATGTTTTCTTGAAATACAGGGAAGAAAATTTTCCTTCTTCAAATACTGTGTACGTGTACGGTTCTGTGGTATGCGTACAACAAGAGTGTGCCTTTCTGCAGCAATTGACATGTAGGAGTTTGTAAGTGGTGGTGTTAAAATGTTTCTAAGAATGTAATTAATAATTTTCCTTTTAAACCATGACTTTTTAATGCCTGATGCTTACTGTCACATTTTCATCTTCCATTCATTTTACTGAAATAATTAGCTGGAAAGTAATAAAAGATTCCAGACAGAAATAGCAAGCCTAATGCTATTTCAAACAGATCAGTATACTTTTTTAGTAGTATATGAGAAGGTTCACAGAGTCTGAGAGTATTCAGTTGGCGCTCACCTTGAGCTGGATGCAAAGCTGTGCATTTCAGTATGTGGTGCAGGGTAAGCTTAGGGAAATGTCACTGTTGGAATTGACAGCAAATACATTTTCAGTGAAAGGCGGTTTCTGTACATTTCCAGTTGGGATTAGTTTCATCTTCCACTGGAAGGCAGTCTTCTCTTTGTTTTACTTTCCTTCCTTCCTTCCTTCCTCCCTAGGTCAGTGCAAAAATGATCTCTAGTTTCTTGCAAAACAAAGTAGTACTTGTACTCAGGACTGCTTTGTGGAGGAGAGTTCTTAATTTTGCTTGATTATAATTCTTTCTGTAAGTTATCTATGTCCACAACTGGATAATTTGTGATGCTTAAGGTTTCTATTCAGATTGTGGACAGTTTGCATCTATGCCTATCAGACGTGTTACTTAGTACTGGTGATATTGTTGTGCTGTTGTTTGAGTAATAAATCCATAGAGTTTTTTATGCCCTGCAGATCTCTCAGCTAGAAAAGAGATGATGGCTTATTTTGAAAAGGAAATAGGGAAAGTTTCTGGTATTAAAAGGAGCTGAGAAGAGATGCACTATCTCCTTGCTGTAACTTCAGCTTTCCTTTCTTCATGAGAGAAGGTGAGGGAGTTTGATTCACTGAACCTGAAAGTTTTCCACCAGCTGTGGCATGCTATTTAAAGACAGGTTGTGTTTCAAAACAAAATGAACTCAGGGAAGTTGAATATCCTTTGCTACAGAGAAGGTTAAGCCCTATGGTCAGAATTCTGTCTCCTGGCCCCCGATCAGTGCTTTTCATTGCCTGGTCTCCCTCTTGTGGAATTAGTTCTGAGTGACTTCGTTCTCCATGAAAGTGCAGCTCTGATCCTGGAACTGAGATTGGTGCTGATCAGTTTTGAGGCACTGACATGATGCTTTTTGGGTGCATTTTGGGCTGCAGACAGGGAGGAGGAAACACCCCTAAGTAGTGTCACTGTAACTGATAAAAAATGACTTTTTTTTTTTTCTGGATAATGTAGTTGCTGATCTCAGAGAAATGCAGCCTAGTGAAAAAGCTCGTATATTCTCACTTGTTTTAAAGGTGTAAAACAAGAATATTAATGCATTTGAGTTGCATGAAGAAAAGTAGAGGCGGGCAAATACAGGAGCCTCGTCTTTGTGGTTCTTCACATAAGCTGTTACTGCTTAGTATTATCCTTTCAGCAAGCCTTCATTTTCGTTCCGAATGTTTTTGCCTCTAGCAGGTTTCACTACTGTGAAATGTACATGGACTGCTCCTCAAAATGATGCCATCTGACAGGAAATCAATACTTCTTTTTCGTACTAGATTTAAGGGTGTGATTGTCATAATCCTCATCTTAGGCTGTTAATAGGTGAATGCAACCTTGATTTCTATCTCCAGTTATATCCTTTAGTAAGAAATGTACCTTTGACTGTGTCCCTGCTTTCTGCTCCCCATAAGTGCACCGGTGTGTGTTGTTCTCAGTGGGAAGAGAGCATGTCTTAAGAGTGTGCAGCTGTACCTGTGTGATTCAGGTAAAAGATGGCTGTTGCTAGAGATTGATTCTGCTGATGTGTTATGGAGTCTTCCAGAGGATCAGACTTGGGAAAGTGAGAAATTCCTTGAGCCGTATTTGTAGGATGTGACTGTGAGAAAAGCAGTCCTGTTGTTGAAGTTGGTGCGTTCAGTTACATCCACATATATATGCTGAAGTTGGTGGGTTCAGTTATACGCATATATATATAAGCTCAAGTTGGTGGATTCAGAAGTGGAGTTGGTGCCATTTACCAGACACGGTAGTAGGAGCGTCGAAGTCCTCAATGGACTCGGCCTCGGTTTGCTCAGCCCCTGTCCATCGGTGCCGGTCAGGGTGCGTTTGGTGCAGGTGGGACGTGGTGTGCACGCACGCCTGCAGGGCGCGGGAGGCCGCGTGTTCGTGGGCACGAGCAGGCGGTGCCCGGCACGTTCCTCGGGGCTACCCCGCCGGCGCCGCTCTAAGTTGCCGAGGTGTACAACTCGCCGGGCCACGTGATCGCGCGCCGCCAATGGGTACCGCCGTGATGTCAGCGCTCGGCAGCTGCAGGGATGCGGAGCGGCGCGCGGGCTCGGGGCAGTCCGGCGCGGCCGGCCGGCGGAGCGGCGCCATGGACGCGCCGGGCATCCTGCGCAGGCGGGGGCTGCAGGTAGGGCCGCCGCTCGGGAGCCGCCCTCACGTGCAGCGCGGCGCGGGGGCGTGCCGCGGGCCGCGGACACCTGTGGGCGGGAGGCGCGGCGGAGTTGGGCTCCGGGCGGCGCGGCTGTCGGGGCTGCGGCGTGGGGCCGGGTGAGGCGGTGGCCGCTCCGCCGCCACCCGTGCGCGGCGGAGCTGTGGGAAAGCGCAGCCGTTGCGGGGGAGAAAGTTTTGTCCGCCGTCGGGCTCGCCGGGCACGCTCGGCTGTAGGGGCGGCTCGGTCACGAAAGCCGTCTCCGCGTCGGGCAGGCGGACGGGCAGGGCGCTGCGGTGCCGGAGCTGCGGGAAGGCTGGACGCTCGTCCCCCGGCCCCACTCCGCGCACACCACCGCCCCGGCTACACTCGCGCCCATTGTTCGAAGAGCTGCTCTGCTCCGGCGATGAATGTGCTTCCTTTCTTTTGTTTTCCTTCACATCCGCAGGGGTTCGGTGGGAGCGGGGAGGAAAGGAAAGCTCCCCTCTCCCCCCCCCTTCGTGTCTGGGATCGTTATTCATAGGCGGTGCAGAACGACGCGTAAAACGTGCTGAACTTGCGAAGTTGCCGGCTCCGGAGCCGCGCTTCCAACTTGGTGCCGGTCACGTGGCGCTTTCTGTCGGGCGGGCGAGGAGCTGCAGCCTGCGGCACGGCCGTGGGAACCCGGCGGGCTCCCGGCATTAGGGACCGCTGAAATGCTCCCGGAGCCGGGTGCGACGGCCGTCGTTTGTTCGTGGAGAGCGGGGAACTTGTTTCGTAAAAAACAGACTCTGCGATGTTAATCCCTTAAGTCTTAAATCCGTTTCGTGAGTTGATTGTGCAGCAGGGGAACCTCGGCTGCGGGTTGGGACTGCCAGTGCCGGCTTTTAAAAAGGGGATTTAAAAGTTTCGAGAGGTAGATGTTCACAGAGAGACCGGATTTCTTCTTCCTAAACCTTCTTTAATCCATTGAGTCGCGTAAACCGGATTTCTGCCTTTTGACAAGAATCGAACGGCAGTCTGTTCTGATTAGGGGATAACGTAAAACTTGATGCGAAACCTATTGCAGGGTTCTGCAACCGCTACCTTCTGGGGAAGTTTTTTTTTGTCTCTGTCTTCTGTAACTTTAATTAAGTATTCTTAAATGGATACCAAGAATATTTTAGAGAATGCTTATTTGTTCCTACATTTGCTTGAATCAACATTCCATAGTGTTGGAAGCCATATTGTGAACAATTCCAGTATCGGAAAGATCCTATTCACACATACAGTGAGTGCAATAATAGTTTTTTTAGAGATGGGTGCCTCATGTCTGTCAGTATATTCTGATTCTGGGGTGGGAAAGAACAGCCAGTGCTCAGAAATATACAGGACACTATATATAGAGTCATCTAGAAGAAGATGGAGAGGCTGAGATCGAACTTAGTCTGAAATTTCATTTATTAGTCCTTTAAGTTTCCCAGTTAGGTTTTCCCATTGTCCTCTCACTCCCTGTCTTCTTGTTCCTCTGGTTTTTTTCACCTTCCATCTGCTCATGTGGTTAGCCTAGAGACTGGTATGATGAATTTGCAAGCTGGAGGGCAGATCATATGACCTGATAGAGAATGCAGTCCCTGTTTAATTCGCCTTAGTAAATACTGATTAGATGAAGTCCCTGAGTTGGCTCTTTGATTGACATTTGACCTTCTCAGTCCAAAGTAATGAATTGGTTACTTTGTAGTAGTAGTAGTGCGGATTCTTAAGTGTTTTTTTTTTCCTTTTTCTTTTTGTTGTTAAATAAATCTTCTATTATTACATTGTTCTGTGGGATTAACCTATGTATCTTTTGTCCTTCTTTTTCATGTTACTGAACCTTTCCTTTAAAGGCTGCAGAGGATACTCAGAGTAGGATTTATTTTTTATTTAAATAAAAAGCCTTTCGGGTTAAGACTATTCTGAAGAAGCTGTAGTCAGTGACAGGTTGGCTAACTTTACTTCATAGGACTTTGTAACTTCTTTGGGTTAGAAATAGAAATTCTCTAAGAAGATAAATTTGCTTAAAAGCAGTGTGTTTCCTTTGTTGAAGCAGAGTCCTCCAAAGTGTGGGTTTTTTGTTAAACCAGTAATACAGTGTGAAATGGTACCTACTTAAAAGTCACATTTCTGCAATTGCTCTTTTTTCTGTTTGTGTGCACTTTGCTTCAAAACTTCGTTTACAGGCCACACAGTCCTTTTCCTTTTAGATGGGAAACCAATGTAGTTGTGTTTGATGCCATGTACCATCATTCTGTGTTTAAAAAAAGCCAGGAAACAGCTTGAACCTCAAAATATAAGCTGTAAGTAAATATGGAGATGTGGGTAAATCTTGTTAGGGTTGATCTGTGAAGGTTTTCCAAGTGCTTAGCTTTGGAGAGAAACTGTGCCTTCATTTGTTGCAACCTGTGTACATACACCTAATTCAGTTTGCTAGTTCTTTCTTCAAGTCATTAATTGTTTTGGTTATATTCATAGAAAAATAAAATCTCCTGAATACAGATGTCTGTCACACATACTCGTTCTCAGTCACCACGTTTTTATGAAATGACCACTGTTATTACAAAGAACAGTTTTTGTTTGAAGGAAAAGTAAGGAGAATATTGAACATTTTTCAACTTCTGAAATTCAAAATAGAACTTAGCATGGCTTGAAATAGGAATTTCTTTCGAGTAAATAATAAAAGTGAAAGCTGCTGATTATTTACATATCCTTTCTCACAGATCTTGACTACATCCTGCTAAGGCATTACATATCAGCTTTCTTCCATGACTTTGTCTGGTAGGTGTTGGCCTGAGGCAGTATGTTTTATATTGACTTAAACAAAAGCCCCAAAATCCAGTGATGGCATGTGCAGGTAACATGCTGTTCCTACAGTCTCTTAGAAGGATATGGGAATGTGGGAGAAATCCTGCTGCCATATGCAGATGACTTCAGTCTTGTTTCTAGAGCTGATGGAGCTTTCTCTTTTGTGAACAGATGTGCTGGATGCTTCAGGCCTTCCCTTTCCTTTTTGCTAATTTTATTTCTGCCTCTTAAGTGGTTAGTAAGCAGTGTCTTGTAAATCCTGAGGTAATTACATGAGGTTTTTTTTTTAATTAGACTTTTAGATAAATTGACCAACAGCAAATAAATCAGCTATATGTGAAAACTCCCAAATGTCATGGAAAGGGCTGCACTGATTTGCTTTCTTGTCCACAAGTATGTGTTTTCTGTGTAAATGCTGGAAATTTTTTCACAGGTATCTTCTGTAAGTTTGCAGTGACTGAATTGCATTAAATTTGCGTAGTTAATATTATATATTACACTAAAAACATCCAATTGAAAGTCTTATAATACTATACTTCATGCATAAATTTTTTGGGGGTGAGTTGAAAAGAATTTCATCCTTAAATCAGAGTCACTGCTGTAGAAATAGAAACATTGTGAATGAAAGTGCAGTGCAAATGCAGGGTTGTGTTTCTTTGTGAGCTGGTGAGTCAGTTTGTGCAAATTACATGTCTTGCTAGCAAAGATCACAAGGAGCATGGTGACTGTGGCTTCGGCGATTCCTTCACTTCACCTCTAATACAGGAAAATAGTTGGCTTTTATAGGCACTCATTGAAATGTTGTATGTAAAGTATCTAGTCCTTTGCAAAATGTAAAATGTTGGAAATTTTGTTTTCCTGGTCCTTGCTTATTGCCTTTCCTGAAAATTAGGAAAAATTTCTGAGAAACTAAAACAGAAGGGGAAGGATTTAATAAGAATGACCTTATCTGTGGCTCCTTCTTGGACATGTCTTTCTGGGAGTAGGATTCTTCACAGAAATATTTCTTTCTGAAAGAATTAACACATGAAATAGGAAGTTCAGCTGAGAAGCTATATCCCATAGAAGAAGGAATGTATTGGTGAGGCTGTAAATGTCTCTTGAATGCTGTTCATGTAGCGTGCTGGGTGGAATGATGGTAAAAATTGGAGAATGTTAATTGGACTGTGGCTTCTATTGCAGACTGAAAAGCTTACATGTGAGGTTCTGGAAACACTCATTTTTCACTGATTTGAGTGCTGTATATAACAGTTCTCTGTAGCACTAGGTGAGGGAAGTTTTATAGTTGTAAACTGGTCTTCGTAGGTGGCTTTGCCTCTTACTGAATATGAGAAAGGGGAAAAATAAATCTGTGTAAGGGCATGGAACCTCATGCAAAAGTGATGAAAGATCAAAGCTAGAAACAAAACCAACCAAACTTTAAAATTTGCATTTTTCTAGTAGGTTCAGATGAATCGAGGGGAAGGCGGGATGGAAGTCTTCTGGCGTAGTGCAGGAGTAGCTTTGTGACGGTACTATGCATACATCCTTGGTACTTGGATCCAATCTTGTCTAACACAGTGTTACTTCTAGGGACTGCATCTGTGAGATAGTGCTCATAACAACTTAAATTGTGACTCTGGCATTTTTAATTTATGTGGTATAGACAAACTGTTCAGTGATTGGTTGGATAAAGTAGAAAAGTAAAATTTACCAAGAATATATACATATATTTCCTGATAGAGCTGTCTTTATTTTTAAGTCATTGTAGGGACAGAGGTAGAAGGCAGGGCATCTTGGATCTGTTGCGATGTGTACAGGATAGAATAGATGTTTTGCATGTGTAAGTAGCGATAGATGGTGATAGCTGTGTTTTGCAAGCAAAAGCCATTGGGGAGAGGAAACACTGATGTAAAGAACCCTTTTCCTTTTCTCATTATCTGTCACGTCTGTGGACCTAACAAAATGTACAATATCTTGATCAGCTAATTCCCCTCTGTTCTCCAGGCATTCATGCATTGTTACGCATTTGTCAGGTCCCTGGAAAAGACCTTGTGTGTCAGACATTTTGCTGTTCGAGCTGTGAAAGCTTTTCTGAAAGGGTTAACCATTTCTTCCGTCTTTGCTTCTCTTGGCATTGTGATCGCTTTATTTCAGGAGCATAAATAAATAAACAAACAATCCTACTTGCTGCATTCCGAGCTAAAATATTTGGCATGAGGCCAGATCTGGTGTCTGTGGCTCATATCACACTTCTCTCTAATGCCCTTTGATTATTGCAGTAACGTTTCTTGATAATGTCTGCAGTATGTCACCAAGCTGACTGACTGTTTTGTATTAGGTTTGGAATGCAAAGTGTAAACTTAATGTTCCTTTACGTCAGATACTACTACAGTGAGCTCAGACATGGAATATGTAATGTTTTGAACTAAGCTTGGTTGTGTACCACAGGTCATAAGGAAAACTAGTTTTTCAGAGTCTTTTGTGCACTAGTTATCTCCTGTTCAAGTCACTTGGCTTGAAATATGTAGTATTTTTTTGCTTACTGATTTAGTAATAATAGGAATAATATCTGCATAAAGGAAATGAACTTTAATAATACCTGCAGAAAGCAAATGAACTGATGAAGACCATCTTTTCCCAGTCCCATGGGTAGTTCTTAGTTTGACAGATAATGGTTTTTCTTTACTTGCAACGTCACAGATACTAAAACCTGTAATTATCCATGCTGTCTTTCTGAAATTCTTTCTAAGATGCTTCATTTGAGTTTGTTGTGTTTCCCTTTCCCTCCAGTGCTGCTTCATGTGTCATGTTTGACAGGATGGTTTCTCAGATTTGTTTCCTCCCACTTTAAGTCTTAAGTTTTCCATTTCTTGAATTAGGGGTTTTATCAAAATTGCTGGCAGGCTTTGACATGCTATTAATTCCTTTCTGAGAGATTAAAGCAATAAATGTTTTTGCTTATATTAATGCCAGTTGCCCACCTGAATGTTAAAATTACATAAAAGCACATAAACAGTTGTGAATCACAAAGCAAAACTGCAATTTGATAGTTTCTTTAAATTTTCTTCTCTTGACTTACCTTTACCACTGTTAAAGTAGCACTGACTTTTTCTGTGATTTCAACTCTACCTTCTACAGGACAGGTAAATCAGAAAATCGTTCTTCCCGTTAGCAACTCTCATCTTCTCTAGTCTTGTTCAGTTGCTTGTTTCCAGCTTCTACTCTTGTGTTCCAGTTGCATCCACCCCACCATTTCCTTGAGTCCATCCTTGATTTAATTTCTCAAATGTAGGACTCCACCATGGCATGCAGTAGCTGGGATTTGTGTTTGTGTGCATTTCTTTGAAAACAAGCATGCTCTCTATAGGCATTAGATACTATGCTCTGAGTGTCTACAGAGCACATTACGTTTGGAGTAGTCTGTCTTGTTTGAAATACTGTATTTTTGTGTGTTTATTTGGCTTAGTTTTGTAAGGACACAAGATAACACTTGGATGGAACCTGGATATCCTTCACCACCAAATTTCAAGATGTTGTGGCAATGAAAGGGAACAGGTGTGCTGAAGATTCTGAAAGCATTTTTAGGTGTTCCTGTGAGAACGAGATCTACTTCAGTAGCTGTATACCAAAAACTAGTTTCTGTGCATGTACTCTATGAAAGGAAAAATGTCAAGTGAACAAGTTTCAGAAGACACTGAAGCATTCAAAATCACTGTATTATAGGAGGCAGTAGGTGGCCTTAGTTAAATGATGATGCCCATGGGGTTACTGGTAACTAGTAGGTCCTGTTACCCTGTATTTTCCCAAACGTTATTTTACAGTGTCTGAAACCAGGTGACTACTTTGTACAAACTAGTTATAATATGCATTACCTAAAAGTAAAGGATTCTGTATCAGAAATACATGTATATAAATACAGAAATACATGTGAGGAAGCTTTTCAACTAATGAGGATACTCCTACTGGCCCACCTTTTAACTTTTTCTTTTTTGAAAATGGAGACGTGGTAACACAGGATGTATAGTATGATTGTGTTAACTTCTGTTTTGAGGTTTTTCTGATGTAATAGCATTAAGAATCTTTTTATCCCTTTGCTTGTAATTATGCTAAAATAAAGAAGGTATCACTTGAGTTGATTTCTAAAACATAAGCTGTGCACAACTTCTACCCTTACATTAGGGAATCTAGTTGTCAGAACTTATGTGAAGAAGACCTTGAAAATAATCCCTATTCTCTTCTGTTTTCTCAGAACAGAGCTCACAGGCCCAGCACAGCTGGACCATTTGGGTTGTGAGTGGAAAATTGATTTTTAGGTATCCAGTGCCTCTTGTGAACATAGTTTGCTAGCTTTAGGTTACTTCAGTTTCTTTTAGATATTTTAAAAAATGTAGAGAAGTCCAAGAAAGGAAGAAGAAATGAAAAAAATAGAAGCGGCAAAATATTTATGCCTAGGTGTATTTTATAGTGCTCTGATTTTTTTTGTTTATTCATTTCTGTGTTCTTTGTGTTTTGACTTTCATTTATACCCATTCTCTTTGAGCTCTGAATGACACTGCATCTCAGGTCTTGCTCATTTTTCAGCACCTGTGACATAATTGTGGAACAATGGATCTTGGTGTCCCTTTTTTTTGTTGTTGTTGTTTACGAAGTATTTTGGAGTTTTAGAGTAGAATTGTGACAAAACTGCAACCTATTTTTTACATGCATTTATTTTGTTTTCTCCCTTTCAATTTCCAAGTTTTCATATGAGTGTTTAGGACTGATGTCTTCTTAATTGTTTCTTTAGCACCTTATGCCCCTTGCTATGTTTCAGCTGTAAGAGTGGAGCATCTCAGGTAGTTTCTTTGCACTGCTGCAAAACACAGTAGTGTATTTTTTTTTCTTTGATTGTTTTCCTCTGAAGGCACCCTCAATTATTCTAGCATGGTTTCTCTCTGATGTGTAGTCTGTCTGATGGATCAATTCTAAGCTCTTGTGCCAAACTCAGTGAAGCTGATTAGGCTTATAGGTATGTGAAGTGTGTGCTCTAACAAGGTTCAGGGGGAAAATTCATGCACTTCTAAATTGATATGTTTCTGTCAAAGGGCTGTTTTACAAAAATATAGTATTTAAATCAGCTGTTTTTTCATGTGTGTTTTGTCTAGCATCGATGAGAAAATGCAGCAATCAATGAAAATCCTGTCAGATATTCATTCTTTCCTTTCCTTCAAAATGCCTGAATGTTCTTTGTTCAAACAAATGCTATAATGTCTGTGTTCAACAGGATGTGGTCCAGGAGATGAAGACAGTGCCACAGCAAGCAACACTAATGGGAGGGTATTTGGCTGACTAATGGGTTAGACTGCCAGGCAATTAGAGCAGACCTGTTAGCTATGTGTTTTTGCTACACAAAATATAACTTCTGTGGCCATCCTGCAAGAATGGCACACAGCGATTTGCCTCAGAAGAGATTTTTGCTTGGTTTGCCTGTAATTTCTATTGCTGGACAGATTAATTGGTCCTGGCCTCAGAGTTCTTTTCTCCTTAGAAGAAAACTTTCAAAGGTTGGCTGTTTTTGTTTTCTTTCTTTCTTTTTCTTCTTTTTTTTCTTTGTTTTACTTATTTATTTGTTTGTTTTACTGCTTAAAATGGAAGCTACAGTTTTGGAATACTTTTTACTGATTTGTTTTCTGACCTTGGCTATAAAGATTGCCTTGCTTAATGCAGTACAAGATCTTTTTCATATAACTGTTGACACATAGCTTCTGCTTTAAATTCTCTGTCTTGATAGAATATTTGTATTCATTATGTATTGGTTGTGCTGTGAGACGGCTCTCTAACAGAAATGGTTTTCATGAGTCTTTGGAGATTGGTTCAGAACCTAAGCATTACACTGAAGATCTAAACTGAAGGCAGTGGAGATCAGCAAGAAATGGACATCTTATTAGTTAAAGAATAATAGTAATGATTAGATCATTTCACACTTGCCTGAATCAAAATCTAAAAAGGTGGAACTGTTAACAGAATTTGTAACTTGGCCCTGCCCCACGCTTGGGACACTGCGTGGCCTTCTGTCTGAAGATCACATTTTATTTAAAAATTACTTATTTTGTGATTCACAGTGTGTTGGTGAAGTCCTGGAGACTGAGAGAAGATACTGCAGTGTTACCTCTCACACGAGTGAGGGACTTACATACTAACATATTATGTTAAACTATGTCTACAGAAAAACTAAATTCAGAGCTTTTGAGCCTCTTGCAGAGTGGCTGGACTCTACCTAAATTCATTTTTTTAGTTGTCACCAATCTTTCACATTCTGTATGTCTCCTTCAATAACTTGATTTTCTACACTATCTTTTTCACCATTGGTGTGTTAGTAGTGTCACTTCATTCAAGCAGGCTAGTTGGTGTCTTTTATTTTTCTTTTAGCTTTTCCTTTTAAATTTCTTTTGTTTTCTTTCTCATAGTTTCATGATTTTTTTTAAAACTGTCCGCTCTAGAATTGTATGCTGCTTCCCTTTCTCCTTTTCCTTGCATATTCCAGCTACTTCTTCATATTTAGGACTGAGTTGTTTTAATGCCTTGAATTATGGGGAAAAACATTCAGGAAAACTGATTAACCAGTCTGCAGCTGTAACACTGGAAGCTCAAAGCTAATTAACTTTTTGAATGTACATGCATCTGCTTTTAACTCCTTCCCAGTGTCTTGTTGTCATTGGAACAGGCTCAGTGTTTCATTATTTCTTTGGTAGGTTGAGGTACAGGGAATTAAGTGATCTATCCAAGACTACAACACCCAACGACCTTGAATTTCCTAGTTGTCTCTTGTTACTATGATTGCATTGCATAACCTTAGAACAGGCCATTTTGTTTGCTATCAGCTATAGCATCCCTGGAACATCAGGGAGAAAGCTGGTAAGTATGAAAAACTGTAATGTTTGCACAGACCATATCTAATTACCAATCTTTTTTTATCAAATGCTTATCTGACAGAGGAAGTCTTGACAGTATTTGGAGATCAATAGGTAACCAATATAAGGAAGCTGCGTGTATGAAGAAATGATATCACTTTTGCAGTGTGTTGACATTATGAATTGTTGTATAACTAACAGCGCTATAAGTAGATAATACTACGTAGTGAAGTAATCTTGTGGTGATACTGAAATTTCTGGTAATATGGAGCGACTCACTTGCGTGTCAGTCCTGCAGTATTTCCTTCTTCCTTTGCTACCTTCTAAAATCATCAGAGTCTGGGTTGTGTCCTTTGACTAAGGATTAGGGAAAAAACATAACCTGAACCAAGATTTTTTTTTTTTAATTCTAGCTTATATATTTCCTTTGTCCCTTTGTTCTTGTGTTTTCTCTGTACTCACAGTTCTGTACCAAAACTAGGAGTGATTACAGAACGAAAACGGATCTTTGGAGCATTTCAAAATATACAGTATTGTAATTCAATATTTTATGTATTTATGTATTGAGTCATTACAAATGTCTCTTAAAACAATAGGGTCACAGAATTATAGAATGGTTTAAGTATGAAGGGCCCTTCAAAGCTCACCCAGTTCCAGCCCTTGGCTGTCCTCTATCAGTTCAGGCTGCCCAGAGCATGTCCAACCTGGCTGTGAGTACCTCCAGGGATGAGGTTCCCACAGCTTCTCTGGGCAGCCTGTGCCCAGGGTCTTACCACCATTTGAGTGAAGAATTCCTTCCTAATATCTTAACCTCCCCTCTTACTGTTTAAAACTACTTCCTCCTGTCCTGTAACCACAATCCCTGGCAAAGAGTCCCTGCCTATCTTTCCTGTAGGCCCAGTTAAGTACTGGAAGGCTGCACTGAGATCCCTTTGCAGCCATCCCTCTTCCAGGCTGAGCAAGTCAAACTCCTTCAACTTTGCGTCATAGGAGAGGTGCTCCAACCTTCTGATTTATGTGATAGCACAGTCTCAGGTTTTACTTGGAAAATAGTTAATTGTGATTTACATTGTGTCTTGATTTAGTTCTTTCAAGATAAAATCTGGTAAAACTGACTGATGTCAGAACCCATTTTTGTTTTGCTGGACTGATAAATTCTGTCAGAATTCCATTTCAAAACTTTTCTGGACAGTTATATTTGCCATTAATAATTGGAGAGAGAATGAGGAAAGTCTACGTGTTCATTGGTAATACGACAAACAGCGTTGTTTGTATAATGCTAAATGGAATGAATTTCTCCTAAACTTGATCCTTTTTTTTAAAGGAAAATATGGAAAATGTTATGTCACTAAGGAATGTGGAGCTTTGCATCTTTTTGAAATTACATTAATATTCCACTTCCTTCTTTGATTTCTTTTAAAAGTCCTCAGTCTCCAGGGTACACTGTAGCTGCCTGGAATATCAGTGTGTGTCTTACTTGTATTGTTATAATTTTGTTTGAAGCTGGAATTGAAATCTGTTACCAGTTTTCGGTGTGTGGATGAAGTACAGCTTTGCTTTTAGCTGCATTAGCTCTGCAGTCACTGTAGAAACAATAGTGCAATTAGCCCTCAGGTACAATTTTCAGACTGGTAGTCTAGAACTGAAATGTAACAGAGTTGCTCTTACAGAAGAAATGGTGGAGGTAGAAATTTGGAAGTTCAGAATTTCTTGTTTTCTTAAGTTTGCATTGGTGTCTGGAGTAAAACTTTCCAGAGTTTGGAATGTTTCCTGCTAATAACAAGAGAAGTTGACCTTGCAGTGTACTGGAAGCGGATTTTCCAATTTACTGCTAAGTTAGCCATCTTTGATAATATCTCTTGGTATAGCTTTTTGAAGCTTTCCATAATGTAAATTAAGGAAGGGGAAAAAAAGCAAAAAAGACAAAATGGAAACCCCAACGATCTAAACTAAACCAAAATCTGTTTAATAGTCTATTTTTTTTATTGGGTAGAATTACCCTCTTCGATGTTTATCATTAATTAAGCACACAGTACACACTTGTGTCTTGCTGATTTAATGAAGTTGCTGGTTAATTTGGTAGAAATTAAAGTGGTAATTATGTAATGAAAGTTCTTACATGCTTGAAACAAATGTCTAATTCACAGTCATACGCTTAAGTGGAAGTACTACCTGTGTGATTCAAAAAGTATCATTTGTAACAGTGAAGTTTCCTACTGGTACCTTCAGCATCATTTTTTTTATAGCTGGAAAGATACATTGTTCTCATATTTGTATAAAGCATCATTAACTGCTGGTGTTACTGGCTACAGCCTGACATCCATTGGTAAGTATAGCATAATTCCAAGAAATTGGTTTCTGAGCCTCTGATTTCCCAGCTGGTCTGTTTGGTCCCCTCATAGAAGGTGACAACACTTCACTTGGTTAGCTTGCATTGTTACTTGCAGGTATTGAGCATCTGAGTGTAAATCTTGCTTTCTGTATATTATGTAGCATATCTGTTATGGTTTTGTGATTTTTGTTGTATTGTTGATATTCCACATCATAACATCATGTGGAGTATTGGGAGTTAAGGAGTTAATGTTCCAGCTCCGTGGATCATCGATAGTTCCAGGTATGCCTGTCTCAGAAGAGAAGAAGAACTCCATTCCCCAGAGGACTTTGCGATGCTTTGCGTTCTTACGTGTTTACGCTCAGAGGGAAAGATAAAAACTGTCTGCGGTCACGGGACTCTCTCTTCCCTTCGGGACCGAGCTCGGCAGTGGGTGTTTGTTGCAGCCGTCCGCCTTCAGCGTTAGCGTAAGGCCTTCGGTTTATCGGACACTCTCTCTCTTGCTCATTTTATTTGATCCATTTGCCTCAATTCCAATTATATTATATTGTGTTATTTTTTCCTTTCTGATATCTTATTTAGTAAATTAGCTTTCCTCCTCAGATCGTTGCCGCTGTTTTGTTCCTAGGCCCATCTCCCTTCTCCTTTTTCCCCTTCCCCTTTCCCCCTCCCCAGGGTGTGGGCCCATGGGTCCCCTGCCTCAATTGTCATGGTACCGGGTCAAACTGTCCCGCAAACCACTGACAATTTTGGCGCCCAACATGGGGCAAAACTAGCTGCCTTAGCCGGACAGAGACATACTTTTAGAGTGAATCTCTGTCTTTTGTTCGGAAGCTTATCTGTACTGCAGGTCCTGTACGGCAAAACACGACCTTGAAGTCCAGGCGTACTGCCAGTTCTTCTGGGATATTTGTAAACTTTTGGGTGCTGCCAGCTTGTTTGAGTAAAAAAAAAAAAATGTTTTTACTGTTTCTGTTAAAACTGCCCTTACAGGGATTGTATTTCATTGCTTTTTCCCTTTTAATGCTCAAAACGTATTGGAACTTGGTTAAGCTTGCCAGTCTGATCTATGGAGCCTGGTCCCTATATGACAAACTAAAAGCAATGGGTGGCGGAACATTTAAGCACTGGGAGAAGAATTTGTCAGAAGCCACCTGGTTGGTCAACACTCGAGGATCCATCAATCGCGATGGTCCTGCCCAATCCAGATCTCTACCTACTGTAGAGGGAGATAAGGTCCCTGTAGTACATGTGAAGAACATGTTGGGAAAAGCGGTTTGGGTTCTTCCAGCTTCTGGAGAGGGCAAACCTCTCCGTGGAACTGTTTTTGCTCAGGGACCTGGGTCTACCTGGTGGGTGATGCAGAAGAATGGGGATGTTCAGTGTGTACCACAAGGGAATTTGATATGGGGAGAGCGCCCTCAGTAATTCTATTACTATGTATATATGTATATACGTATATATGTATGTTGTATGTGTTTGTATTTAATGCTTGTTAATCATTGTTTCTTTATGTATATATATTTATATATATTAAGCATGATGTAATGATGTTGAATAAGGGGTGGAATGTTATGGTTTTGTGATTTTTGTTGTATTGTTGATATTCCACATCATAACATCATGTGGAGTATTGGGAGTTAAGGAGTTAATGCTCCAGCTCCGTGGACCATCGATAGTTCCAGGTATACCTGTCTCAGAAGAGAAGAAGAACTCCATTCCCCAGAGGACTTTGCGATGCTTCGCGTTCTTACGTGTTTACGCTCAGAGGGAAAGATAAAAACTGTCTGCGGTCACGGGACTCTCTCTTCCCTTCGGGACCGAGCTCGGCAGTGGGTGTTTGTTGCAGCCGTCCGCCTTCAGCGTTAGCGTAAGGCCTTCGGTTTATCGGACACTCTCTCTCTTGCTCATTTTATTTGATCCATTTGCCTCAATTCCAATTATATTATATTATATTGTGTTATTTTCCTTTCTGATATCTATTTAGTAAATTAGCTTTCCTCCTCAGATCGTTGCCGCTGTTTTGTTCTTAGGCCCATCTCCCTTCTCCTTTTTCCCCTTCCCCTTCCCCCCTCCCCAGGGTGTGGGCCCGTGGGTCCCCTGCCTCAATTGTCACGGTACCGGGTCAAACTGTCCTGCAAACCGCTGACACATATCCTATTTCTAGGAAGCAGCTAGATGTACTGATGGAGAACTTGGTTTCATCCTGAAGCATAGTGTGGTCTTTTGTTTTGTTTTTGTTGTTCCTTGTTTGGTTGTTTTTTATTGCTATTCATTCATTTATTTATTTTTGCTGCTTTTGTTATTTTGGAGAAGTATGAATTATAAATAAAGAGTGAGCTGAAACTTGAAGACTCGATTAACAGTGTGCTCTGTGTGTGCTGTGGCTTCTTGCATACATAGAAATGCTGTAAGAGGAAGCTGCTTGTTTTACAGCTTTGTGCCTTACAGCCCAGTTCAGTGGGACTGAAAGGTTTTATATCTTAATATATTTATTCTGTATTTATATAAGAATAAAAGCTGTTAATCACCTTGATCTTTTCTAGCCGTTATGTTCAACAGACCTGCCATTCTATTTTGATGCAAGGAAGGAAAACACAGGCTGGGCTGAAATAGTTCACCTTGTTTCCCAATCTCTTCTTGTCATAGGTACCATTAACACATGTAGGGAGGGGACCTGTGTCTTGACTTGTGCTTTGAGTTGAAGACTTGGGAGGCAGGCATACAGTGCTGTGTGATGCTGTATTGTACTAAATGCACTGAAGTGCTGTGGCCTCACACTGACTCTGGTATTACACCCTGAGCACAAGTGGCTGGGTAATGACTGCATCTAGTAAAAGTGACTGTAGGGCGGGAGGTAGGTCACGATACATACAAAAACATTCAAGGTATGGTCTGAGTGGTTGGCAGCGGGCCTTGGCTATGACTGCTGTAGCTTTTGCTAGCTGTGAATGCAGTGATGCTTAGGCTGGAGTGCAGTGACACTGCAAGGTGTGGAATCTTGGGCGTTAAGAACTTTAATCCTGGGTGCAGCTGTGTATTGAGGACATAGCAGTGGGCTGGTATCAGAGGATGAAGTGTACTTACAGATCGTGGTTAGGGAATATGGGAGGTGGTGCTCTTGAGGAATGGGGTTGAATATGGTGATAACATATAAGCATTGAAATCAAGATTTGTCTAGTCTCACATGAATGTTGTTGTTACTGTACATTTTTCTTCAGTGCTAACTGCAAGTGGAGCTGTGGTGTTGGCTGGTTATTCATGTCTGTGGGATACTGCTGTTGCTGCTGAGCTTGGTCCTGCAGCTAAGAAAAATGGAGTGAAAAAGGGAATAGTTGTCATTTAAATCTGGAGGCAGAAATGTCTTCAGAAAGGAGCGTGTGCTCGTGGCATACAACTCAGATGTTCTTGATAATGCTGTTTCCACACAAATGACTGATGTTACTGGTAACCAGTCTTATATGGAACTTGCGTGTAAGCAACTGCTAAGACAGTAGGTAGTTGGAAGTGGCTTGCCAACCTACACAGCCTAAATCATCTTTCCTCCTCATAATTGCTTTCAGGTTTTCTGTGCCTTCAAAACTCTACATAATGTATTCAGTACCTGACTTTGGTATTGGATTACACACATGGATCATGAAATAATTCTCTGGCTCTGCTTCCTGACCAGTGTTCTCTGTGCCATCTACCTAAATTGCCTTCCCTTGGACAGGAAGTATTTATGAGCATGCCTTCTTTCCTCTTGCCCTTGGTGATTTGAGTCATGCTGTCCTTTGCAGGAAGCTAGTTTTCTGACTGTTGCTTTTTGTCAGCTGTACAGTTGCAGCTGGCCTGTTCCTCTGGAACGTGCATTCACAGGGTATCATGGATCTGTAGCATGTTCTTTGCTGTTAGTAGCTGAACAGTTTCTCTGAAGACTTTCAGTGTGTAGATTTTTTTTTTCCCCCCTGTTCCTTATTAAATGAGCAATAACTCTACCTCTGAGACACTGACCCTGATCTTGACTCTTTCTGTGGTTTATCTTTTATTAGGCAGCCTTGTCTGGAGCGGTACATACAGCTGATATGTGCATATAGAAATATTTTATCAGCTAGAGTGTAATACTAGAGGGCATAAGGTTATGATATAATGGGAAACACATATGCATACAGTCTAATGTCTCTGCATGCTTCAAATTTTGAATTATTCTGGGGTGAAAGAACTGAATTCTCTTTGCTCTTGACTCTCACCTTTATTATCTCTTGACTCCAGTTGCCTTTTTTTTTCTTTTGTATGCACAGACTCAGCAGTTTCTGTTAACAGCTGCTGATCTCAGTTGCACCCGCAAGGTAGTTCTGTTTGTATGTTAATAAGTCCTAATGGTAAACATTCTTCCCTACTTGAATTCGCTGAGAGCAGAGCTTAGTGTAGAGACCTTTAGCAGCAGTGTGGCATAAGAAGTCATTGGTCCTGCTGTTCTCATCAGTTCACAACAGCTCTCATTTCACAACAGCTATGGGCTTGTGAAAAGAGCTGACCGGGATGAGCTGCAACCCTTCTGTACCAGTAAAAGCTGTGTTTAGCGTAGACCCACTTCAGTATTTTCTTTTAAAGAGCAAAACAAGTATAAAGGCTTGGTAGGGGGAACTGTGAACTCTGGCTTTAGGGCAGGGTCTAGTGGGAGAGCTGTAGAGAGAGGCTCCAGAATCTGGTTACTGCTGGTCTTAGTGGTGGGGACCCATGGCATGACTGGCACCACAACTGGTTTCTCATCCTAAGAAGAGATGGAGCCCCTGGTGCCATGTGAGCAGCAGTACAAAAGTGAGTAGAATGTATTTATGATTTGTGGGAGATAAAAAAATCTCTTCATCTGGTTTACTACCTGTTCATCATATGTCTGTTGTTGCTAATGGTGACAGTCTACCCATCAGATTATTTTGCACTAATAAAATGTGCTATTAATATATTCGGATTTATAGTCTTTGGTAGTTTTAACATTGCTGGTGTCACTGGAGGCGCAGCCCATATGTACGTATTAGTAGAGTCAAGTTCCTTTGTCATAGGAATAATTGCATCAGTTTTGTTCTACTTTTCTGCTTGTGAAATGGTATCCCTGTTTTGTACTGGTATTTTTCCTGGTGTAAACTGTGTCTTTTTCAAAGCTCCAATCTGCTCCTGAAATATACTCTAGAAGGGAGGTAGGAAGGAAAAAACAACTGCAGCATCTCAGATTAGACAGGTAGGGTCTGTGAAGTTAGGCATTCCTGCTATATAGTGTAAAGAAGTAATTAAGTTGTCCTATGATGGTTCCAGTCTGTGAGAGGAAGGAGTTAGACCCTTTTCAAGAATATGTTTTTCAACTATATTGAAGTTCATATTAATGATAAAGAGAAGGACCTGGCTGTGTGAGATTCTGTTTGTTGTCTTGTTTTTTCCTTCTGTGGGCATTGAGGCACTAGAAGAGTGTTGGTCTTTGTTAATGCTGTGATAATATTAGGATTAAAGGACTAAAACTAGCAGAAAGTACAAGGGCTATGTTACCATATCACTTCTCCATTTGAAAGATTGAGAGATCCTCTTCAAACCTTCAATTAAATGCATTTTAACATTTGTTTTTTATTTTTCAATTTTACCTACATATGTAGGTCAGTTTGTTATGTTCATGAATACTTTGTGTTTTGTATCGGGTAGTTTTTCCTAACCTCTTACCAGATCTTCAGGAAAGGGTAAAAAATGCAAAAATGCTGCAAATCAATTTTTTGGGGTGCATAATACATGCATGTTGTACTTGTGCTTGTTCTTTTACATAAGATTGATTTATATCTCAAAATGTAATGAGAGAACTACTTCAGTGTTTAATTTCTCTCTTAATAGGACTAAATATTTTGAGAACAGTATTATTTGTTGTAATTTTTTTTGACAGTTCATTATTTTGAACTCTTTTTTCCTCCTAAATTTAGAATATCTAGTGATATAGGTTGGCACCAGTAATGGAAGGACAAGTAATGCTTTAAAGGTGATGGGAAAGCTTTCCCTTTGTGTCACTGTATCCTATTTATGTTGAGGTTCGTTATAAATATGTGTGTGGAAAGAGTACTGATTTCCTCTGACTTACTACTGCATTTGTTTGCAGATCTTCAGAAAATGAAGAAATTGGGTAATGGGGGGTTAGTTTGCGCTGTTTACTTTTATTGGGTTAATGTGGCATAATCTTCCTGAGGTGTGTGTGCAACCTTTGTTTTCACCAGATCTTTTTGAGTTACAGAGCCAGCTGACTCTGCTTGGGGTCTTACTTAGAGTGGAAGTTTTTAACTTTTTGTTTTGTTTTTAAGGAAGAGTAGAAATTACTTTGTGGAAAGCAGAGTCTTGTGATCATCAGAAATACGAAGTTGAGTATGAACATATTTTCAGTTAACCCTGCAGATACCACCTTTTCAGAGATATGAGTAAATCCATCTTGCGTTTGTGGAAGTGTATTTTTTTTTTTCGATAGATTCCTGATAGGAATTGTCTTATTGGTTCTGATAGTGAGAAATAAAGGAGAACAGTTGTATGTGTAGTTTTGCACGTGTTTAGTTAGGTTGTGCAACTGTGGCTGTGCTCTATGGATCTTCTTCTAGATACTCTTATTCACCAGAAAAGTTAATGATGTTTATTTTTTTTTAATTAACCCTTCCTCAAGGGACTGCCTCAGAACAGTTTGTCTGCTACCGGTCTGTAGCATTAATTCCAGGAACAAAGATTAATCACACAGATGTGATTCAGTCAGACCTAGATGCTGCTCCTTTGGTATCTGTCTTGCTTTACTTGGCTTTGACATCTTTACTTTTGCTCAACAAAACCAGTAATGCTCTCATGTTCTCATGCTCATGGTTTCCTGAGTTCATGGGAATGAATTTGAAGAGAGTAATGTCAAGGAAACCAGAGCATAGCCTGATTAGCAGCCCTCCTGCCCAGCATTCTGACAGAGGCAAAGGGGCTCTGATTTGCTATGCTGTTCTTGCTCTTCTGCTTAGTGTCTTGCAGTGTTCTTACTCTTTGATATAGCCATTTATTCATATAGAAAATGTATTTTCTGGAGGCAGTTCATTATATTCATAGTTCTTTGCATCCTGTAGATTTTTCCAGGAACGCGCTATTCTTTACAAAGCCTTTAAGTGGTGGGTGATGGACTTTTTTTCCACTTGCTGGAAAGAAATGAGACCACCAATCAAATTTCAGCAGTGGTATTGATCATAAAGGAGCAGATTATAGAATTTATGGGGATTTTTATTCTTTTTTTTTCTTTTCTTTTCTGGCATATTAGAATGCATTTTAGAGTGCAGGAATCTGGTAAGGTCAAATAGTGGTTTGTGTTTGGAATGAAATTTGAAACACAGTGGAGAGCGAGATCATTTTAAAATGCATTTATTTTTTATAAAAGTAAAGGTTGTGGAGAACATGTTAAATCTTGTGGTTGCCTTAAATTTTCTGGAAATGAGTAACTGCTTTATCTTCAGTGCTGTCTGTGCTAAATGACTTGTTGAAAATTCAGATGTCATATTCAGTAGACTTTATATAGAAAATGAACTTAAAATTGCTTAGTTTTGGAAGCAAGCAGAGGAAATACTGTTGTTGTTCTAGGTGATTAAAACATTGCAGAGATGTTCAGTTGATGGGTGTGTATTTTGTATGTCAAGAAGTAGTGGATAAATTGAAGAAGTTTCCAGAAAAGCTACTCAGTGTAATACCTTAATGTAGAGTAGTACTTCTTAGGTGTGTTACTGGAACTCCTCTTTGGTATGGTTTTTATGATATGGTCTCAGAAATGCCAAGATGATAATTTCAGTCAAAGGGGATGTGGAAGTGTGAAAGAGAAACAAAGTCTTTCCAATAACCTAACGCATAGAATGCCTGAGGAGGGTAGAAAGAGCAGCAAAAGAGATAGAAATCTGTAATGTATTTTGTGTGCAACTTCATACATTGATATGGAATATGTGTGAATTTTTACTACACAGTGTCATTAAATGCTTGTGAATACCACGTGAAAGCCTAATGAGGGTACTAGCAGAAGACTGATTTTCTTTGATATTTGCATGATAAAATAAATGAAATTTGATTTCATAAAGCTTTTAAAAGCTAGTGAAAGTACAGTTCAGTTAAATACTCTCCTTCTCCCCTCTCCAACATCGTCCATTCCATCCCCTCCACGATCCATTTCCCTCCTTTTTCTCTGTCCTTGTCCCACTCCTTTCTCCATTCGCTGTCAGGAAGGGGCACCTCAGAAGAGTCATTTCAGCTCAACGCGTCACCGTCAGAGACTAGTGGAACCAGCGGCTTCAAAAGTGAGTGCTTCCAATTGAAGAGCCATTTTCTAAAAGTGGAATGTTGTGTCAGAAGAATGTTTGTTACTAAGGAAAAGCTCTTCTGTGTGCTTGGTGGGAAATTTAATTATTACTTGTCTGCAGGTGATATAATCACTCTGTCTCCAGTACTGAATTTTGGCACTGGAAAAATTTGCGTTCACATGCATCCGCTGTACTTTGAAAAGCTGAGCTAGGGCTTTTTTAGATCTGACTGCAAATAGAAATAGAAACTGTATTAAGTATTCTACTTTTATTATTTTCCATTATATCTGTTTTCTTTAACGTGTGCAGTTCTTTTGTCTTAAATGAAAGGCTTTCATTATTTAAAAAATTGGCTGGGTGAGGAAAACCATTGAGCATTCCGTTACTAACCTCTGATGTGAGCTTTCAGAGAATGAAAAATGGCTGGCATCAAATGATGATACTAGCAGATACTGTGGCAGTGTGAGTTAAGTTCATAAGATTGATCCACCTCTTCAGAGGTGTTCTTTTTTTGTTTTAACAGTATGCAAAACAGTTTGAGATACCACACAGTGACTGTTATTATGGAGCTTTCACTGTCTAAACTAAAAAAGTGTATTATAGTGCTTATTTTAGAACATCTGTAATGGGTCATCTGTATAAATTTTTGTTACTTTTTGTTAGATTTGAGCAAAAATGAAGCTGTGTATCCATTACTACCTTTTCCCAGAAATCTTGTTCTCAACTTCCCTTTGATTCTGATAAATACATAAACATTGTCATTGATTTTTGCATAACCTTTGATACAGGTTGAAGTAAATCAGTGGTTGTAATCTTGTTCTTGAAAGAAAAGCCCCTGTTTTAAATAAGGGGGAAAAAAAAGTGTTCCATAAATGGATGGAGTTTGTCTAAGCTTGCTTGCAGAATTGTCTCCAATCACTGTTGTCAGACTGAATCTTTCCACTTCTAAATTTATTGACAGAGTATTACTTGTGTTGACTTTTACTGATGCCAACATAGTAAGTATTTTTTATTCATTTTAGACCATAGTACTGTCAGTTCTAAGCTCTCCTTCTAATGCACCCTCAGATCACTTAAGATAATGCCTTCAGTGTGCAAGGGCGGAGGAAAAATGCATACCAGTGTGCTGCTGTGTGGATGTAAGCCTTGCTAGCTTTTGTCCCTCGTTTATCTAGTTTTCCAGCAGTATTCTGCCATATGCTGTGTGCACCTGCCTTGTGTACCTACAAAGCAAATTTCTCAATATTTGCTCTTTATTTCCCTCGGGACAGAAGGAACAGAAAGGGTCTTGATGATGTTGAGCAACCCTTAGCCACTGCTCTTCAGTTTGTGTCTTTGCTGCTGGGAGGATTTCTTCGTGCTCTAGGAGCAAATGCATAAGCAGCTCACTGCTGCTGGACACAGCCTAGCATATGGGGGTGACTTCTAGCACAAGGCACTGCATCCTCTACCTCTCTACCTGTAGCCATTGTCAGCAGCTTCTGAATGACTTCCTGCTTGGAAAAGACTCTAGCATGTAGTAGGAGCACAGCTTTAGTGAATACTTTCGATTAAAATGCCTTTGTAGAAAAGAGAAAGGAGGCAAACTAGTGCTGCTTCACTGCCCATACTATGTATCAGAAGAGAAAAACTGCAAGATTAGCTACCAGAGTCATGGACCAGGCTACAGATCAGCTACCTTATCTCATTTTGCATGTCCACCTGGTGAACTCTCGGAGAAGCAGGCTTCTGAATTCTTTTTTTTTGATGCCCCTTCACTAAGTGAGTAGTATTTCAAATTGGCAGCCTAGTAACACTGATTCTGAGAGGCAACTGTGCTTGTTTTTGCTGATAGCCACCTCTTCCCTTCTTCCTTTCCCATATACTCTTCTCAATGAAGAATAGCTGCAGTGCTTTTTATACCAGATGTGTGGCTTTTTTCTCCCACCAGTCTTGCTGTTTTCTTGAAATCAACTGCTACAGTGAGAGGACTGTACTTTTGTGTTTTGACTGAGTTAACTATTGTTGCATGTTTCCCACTCCTTTCTGTCTGCCTTTCCCTTCTTTTGTGTCTGAATCAAATAGAGGTGTGCGTTCTGTGCATTTTCCTCATCTTTCTTGAGATCTGAAGTCTAAAAGATAAGATATTCTTCATGATCAGGCTAAATTCAAACTGCACCAGCTGATGGAAAGTAGGACCTGGAACAGAACTTGGCAACTCAACATCTGTCCTTCAGCAAGGAGCTTTGGAGCAGGGATGTTGGCTCCTGTTTCTGGGATGAAGCAGTGAGGAACACGAGTTGCTGCTTTTCATAGAACATATCTTGGAAGTAGTCATGGGAGGGTTGTGTTCACCTTTGCTCAGAACTCTTGGGGCTAGATTAGGCTACTGTTGCATTGGCCCTGAGACAACTCAGGAGATGAAGGCAAACCTGGCCTGCTTCTGAAGCTGGTGCTCCAAGTGGTGGTGTGGCAATGAGAGGAGTAGCCCAAGATAACCTGAGTATTCCTAGCTGTACATTGCAGTGCTTCACTTGCTGGGAAGCAGGGTGACATGTGGTACCTATGCAGCAAGCAGAGCTGATACTCCGTGTTCTTTAAAGGCCCATTTGTGCTTCAGTATGTACTTGAAGCAGCATGAGATTCTCCTTGCTTGCCATTTAGATCACAGTGTGGAGGAAGGGTGATAAAGTGTTACTGGTGCCCAGCACTGGGAGACAAATGGTCTTTTCTTGTATATTCCTGCTTGCATTTCCTGAACTGCTCTTCTCTTGCGATCTCACCTACGAACTGCTGCAGTACAGCAGGGATGACAGCAGGTTCCTGTCACCCTTTCTCTTTCCTGTCATGTTGTATTTAAGGATCATTACTGTCAGATACTGTGACGCTGTGACCTGTTGAAGAAATCTGTTCACAGTACAGTTGAAGAAAGTGCGGAGTGTTTTCCTAAAATGGGAATCCAGCTGATAAAGCTGGACTCTTTTCTACTCAAAAGGTAACAGCAGCTCATCTCCAAGCCCTGCTGAACACTTAACCTGCTAACAGTATTCCTGTGCAGATGTACCAGCTGCAGTCCACTCTCGGCAGCCACTATTCATGCTCAGACCCACAAGGCTTTGACATATTCTCATTACTGTGAGGACCAGAGAAGCTCTCCTGAACAAGACTTAGGAGGAAAAGAGTGAGAGTCAGCATTGCAGGTTGATCCAGATGTAGGAGGCTGTGGAAAGACAACAACACTGTCAGCTTTCCCAGCAGCTTCTTTCATCACACTGAGATCTAGGTTTTGTTGCCTCAGGAGGAGTTGCTAGTTGCTTTTGGTAGGTAAGTGTAAGTGGGCAGAAGCCAGCAGTCTGCTGGTCTGTACTCTTAAAGCAAAAACAATCTTGCTTGCTACTTTTAGTGGCATGCCTTTCTTTAAACTTGTTGGATTGGCTTTTTATATTTTTTAAAAAAGCAAACAAGCTTGTTACTTTGAAATGTAATGTTGTCTTTTGGCTCTGTAAAGACTGATAGGATGCCTTTTATTCCTTTGCTTTCCTGTGCATCAGCTGTTTGCCCAGGTGGCAGGATGTTATGGAAGCCCAGGCTGCACAGCTTGCAGAAACTGTTGCCTGTTTCAGGGATGCTGGCTGGGGGTGGGGGAAGACCATCAAAGACCTTCAAATGAATATTGGTTTTATGCCTAGGGAAGCATGCTGGTGAGTTTGTAAAGATGTTTTGTTTTGCATGCCTGATCTCCAGGTTTTCTTGTGTCTGGTTCCTAATTTTTTGATCATAGGAGAACTTGTATTTAGGGGATTTGGAAGCAAGTCATTGTCTCTCCTGGAAGCAGCAGTGGCTTGTGCTTGTGGGAAGAATTGCTCTATATCTAGTGCTTTTTGTGGTGAACAATAGCTTCTAGTATATTACTGGTGGCAAGGGTGCCTTTGAATGTTTGAGGGCACTGACAACATGCAGATGTTGCTGTTCTGTTGGGGCTTCTGATGCTCAGCAGTGTGCATGGAAGACAATTAGCCAAGCTTACTGTTGGTGGCTATATCAGGCTGATTGTAGGTGACCTAAGGAGCCTCGCCACATCTAATCTGTGTGTAGTCACTGATCGGTAGACTGCTGTTAGTATATGTGTCAACAGTTTGTAGTGATTCAGAAGATAATGGTCTACAACCTGCCCAGGAGGTCCTCCACCCGTGGAATACAGATGAGCTAGATCTCTACAGGTCTTCTGCTGATCATTCTGATCCTGTATGAAAGCATTTGTGGATCAGTGATAGGGAGGACCCAAAGTAGCATGGGATGTGTTGGCTGTTGATTCAGAGGCTAATGTTTTGAGACCAGTGTTTCCCTAAAGGGGAGAATCTTGGCCTGTTCTGTCAAAAGACAGTAATGAAGATGTGGTCATGTTAACTAAGTTCATAGCATCCAGCTGCAGCATCTGAGTGTTGTTTATGATATCCAGCAGCTCCCTCAGAAATGGTGGAATTACAGTAATCCTCTGGTTCCTTGGAGGAGCAAAAGACCAGTGTGGATGAACCGGGATCTTTTGTTGAGACTCCGAGAGAAAAAGAGAGTCTATGTCCTCTGGAAGATGGGTCAGGCTACTTGGATAGAATACTACAGAGAACTGGCCAAGATCTGCAGGCAGAAAATTAGAAATGCTAAAGCCCAGCTTGAAATTAGACTGGCTACTGCTGTAAAGGAAAACAGGAAACCCTTTTACAAATATATTAACAGCAGGAGAAAAACTAAGGAAAATTTCCCTCCTTTACTCAACAAGGCAGGCAATGTAACCACAGATGATAAGGAAAAGGCTGAGGTTCTCAATGCCTTCTTCACATCTGTCTTTAATAGACAGAACAGTTGTCCACACGGTACTTGCCCTGACCTGGAAGTCCGGGACGGGGTGCATAATGCACCCCCTGTGATTCAAGCAGAGACGGTCAGAGATCTTCTCCTCCATCTGAACTGCCACAAGTCCATGGGGCCTGACGGGATCCACCCAAGGGTGCTGAGGGAGCTAGCAGAGGTGATTGCCGAGCCACTTTCTGCCATCTATCAGCATTCCTGGTTATCTGGAGAGGTCCCACAAGATTGGAGGCTTGCCGATGTGACTCCCATCTTCAAGAAAGGCCGTAAGGAAGACCCGGGGAACTACAGGCCAGTCAGCCTGACCTCGGTATCAGGGAAAGTTATGGAACAGATGATATTGAGGGAGATCACACGACACGTGCATGGCAATAAAGGGATCAGACCCAGCCAGCACGGGTTCACCAGGGGTAGGTCGTGCTTGTCCAACCTCATCTCCTTCTATGACTGGGTGACCAGACAGGTAGATGAGGGAAAGGCTGTTGATGTAGTCTACCTGGACTTCAGCAAGGCCTTTGACATGGTCTCCCACAGTATTCTCCTAAGGAAACTGGCAGCCCGTGGTGTGGACAGGTTCACTCTTCTCTGGGTGGAGAACTGGCTGGAGGGCCGTGCCCAGAGGGTAGTGGTTAATGGAGTTAAGTCCAGCTGGCGTCCTGTAACGAGTGGTGTCCCCCAAGGGTCAGTTTTGGGGCCCATCTTGTTTAATATCTTTATTGATGACCTAGATGAGGGAATTGAGTGTACGCTCAGTAAGTTTGCAGATGACACAAAGCTGGGAGGATGTGTCAAACTGCCTGAGGGTAGGGAGGCCCTTCAGAGGGATTTGGATAGGCTGAACAGCTGGGCTGAGCTAAATGGGATGAGGTTCAATAAGACCAAGTGCCGGGTCCTGCACTTTGGCCACAATAACCCCATGCAATGCTATAGGCTTGGGGCAGAATGGCTTGAAGAATGTGGAGAGGAAAAGGACCTGGGGGTGTTGGTTGATGCTCGGCTCAACATGAGCCGGCAGTGTGCCCAGGTGGCCAAGAAGGCCAACAGCATCCTGGCCTGTATTAGAAATAGTGTAGCCAGCAGGAGCAGGGAGGTGATCATCCCCCTGTACTCAGCTCTGGTACGGCCGCACCTCGAGTACTGTGTTCAGTTTTGGGCCCCTCACTACAAGAAGGACATTGAGGCCCTGGAGCGTGTTCAGAGAAGGGCAACAAAACTGGTGAGGGGTCTGGAGCACAAGTCTTATGAGGAGCGGCTGAGGGAGCTGGGATTGTTCAGTCTGGAGAAGAGGAGGCTCAGAGGAGACCTTATTGCACTCTACCACTTCCTGAAGGGGGGTTGTGGTGAGGAGGGGGTAGGCCTCTTCTCCCTGATAAGTAATGACAGGACGAGAGGGAATGGCCACAAGTTGCGCCGGGGAAGATTTAGATTAGACCTGAGGAAGCATTTCTTTTCTGAAAGAGTGGTCAGGCACTGGAATGGCCTGCCTAGGGAGGTGGTTGAGGCACCATCCCTAGCGCTGTTCAAGAAGCGTTTAGATGAGGTGCTAAAGGACTTAATTTAGTAGTTGGGTAGAGATAGTGATAGGAGGATGGTTGGACTAGATGATCTTATAGGTCCTTTCCAACCTTATGAACTTATGAACTTAAATGAAGAGGTCCTTGGGAGGTGTATCCTGTTTTGTCCCTCAGTCCCTGCTTTGCTTCTGGGGAAACCTCAACAGAAGGTTTCATTAGTTCAGTAGTGTTAAAAGTGTGGACCGTGTGCTTATGCAGCCTTTACTTCTCTGGCTGTTCTAAAGACTGATGATTTTTTTAGAATGCTGTTTAGAACCATGTCTCCACCTGTTAAGACTGAAGTTCTTAAGTAGGTGAAAAGCCTAAAATAATTATTTACTTATGACTGTCAGTAATAAATGGCTAGGTATTACTGTACGTAGGTTGCTTTGGAAGTAATATCCTCCTGTTTATTTCCAAGGAAACTACAACAGATACAAAGAGCACAATAACACTGTTTCATAGAGGAAATTCTCAGCTGCAAAATACTGTTTTTCAGCGCAGTCACTGCCATGAGCTATGCATTTTCACCAGTGCATGTCAGGTGCCATTTTGTCGGACTGCCTCTCTGCTGCCGTCTTTCTCATGGTAACAAAACGTAAGAGAATGTGGTGGGATCGGTCAACCTCTACTGCCATACCACCAGCATCTGCCTCTGACGTCATGGTCTGACATAATAAAATAGGTGGCTTTGCTTTCAGAGCAGCCTCATATATTCTATTATGCTATGTTTGAAGTATTTCTTAAATTCACATGCATTCTTAGAGTTCCAGTGCTTTGTGGAATAAATTGTGCTCAGATTGAAACAGTCAACTTTGAGTGTAAGGTACTGCTGTAACTTATGCACTGCTTGATCTTATTTGAAGAATTAGCAATCCATAAGGAAGAGAACTGCTAAGAAGTACTGTTCCTTAACACTAGTCTCTGAGCAACAGATGAAAAGTATTTGATTTGATGGCCAATTGATTGCTAGAAGGTTACTTACCAAAGGTTAGAGAGTCTGGCAGACATATAAATAGAAGCAGAATATAGTTTGCAGTCAGATGGTAGAAGTGGCTGCTGTCTTTGGAAAGTTAAAAGTTGACATCATTATAATTCTTGAACAAGTATTCTGCTAATATATTGTTAATTATATTAGATTGATTTTGTAGTTTTCTTCCCCCAAAAGGAGGCAAAATAAATCTGCAGAATGCTTCTTTCTCCTTACTAAAACACTAGTTTTATAGAAAGTAATACCAAGTTATAATTAGAGGTTTGCAGCTGTTACTTCAAATGTTTGGCCTTCATTCATGTACTTGCATGTCTCCTGGTTGATTAAAAATAGAAATAGCTGTTGTAGAAACAGTACTAGAAATTGTTTTAGCAGTGTAAATGGCAACATAAATTAAAAAAAAAACCAACAAAAAACAAAACACACACAAAACAAATCAACAAAAACAAACAAAAAAGTCAACAGCAAAAAATCCAACCCCAAGTCCTTCAGAAATGCAGAACTAAGAAGTTAAAGTCTTAAGGTATAGTTAAATTGCATTCTGTTTTCAGTGTAGTGTGGGAAGTCTACATAGTGTGAACACAGAAGGTTTGGAGTAGGATAGAATCATGGAACTGAGGGATAATGTAGACAGTAGTAGTAGATACTGAGATACAAGTGTACTGAGGTAAGTTTTGTGTCATCTAAAAGTCAGTTTTATTTTCTCTCTGAAGTATTTTTTTATTCTCCATGTACATACATTCACAAATGAAAAATAACTTCCAAAATACACCACTTTTTTTTTTTTTTCACGTGCATATTTTTATCTTGCTGGCATGACTGCAGGAAAGGTGAGAGCAGCTGGACCTAGCCTGTCAGATGACTCATATAAATCAATACAGGAACTAGGATGAATTTTTTATACCATTCCTTAGTGTCGACTGAGTTTGGGTTGCCTCCTGCTGGCTTAACAGCAGAGACTGTAAAGGAGAAACTATAGCGGTCTACTCTTCAATTTTTAATTTAATGCTGAAAAGATGTAATTGAAGTTTCCTTTTTTATATTTTTGGGCAGTGGGGAGATCTCTGAGAAGACAGTTTTACATGTCACGTAAGAAAACTCTGTGCTTTTGAAAAGCTAATTCTGTATAATATTAGATATTTCATGACAGAGCCTTTCAAACAAGCATACTAGACAGAGATACAAATTCGAATAACCTTCATTTACCCTGTTAGACCTTATTAACAGTGTAAACAGGATGATCAGTCAAAGGTAAAAGGGAATTTAAAAAATGTAACGCTTGCACAAGCTTAATACAGTTCCTGATGTGATTTACTGTAGTTTCACATGGAACAATCCATCTGCCATATTGGACAAGGAGTGGGATGAAATTGACCATAAAATGGTAATAAACCAAAAGATTATCTGGATCCTAATCTCAGCTTGGCTAGAATGTTAGTAGTCCAAAAAAAAAAAAAAAACCCCACACAAAACAAAACAAAAAAACAAAAACAAAAAAAACCCTACAAACAAAAAAATCCCAAAACAGACAACCCACAACCCTATAAAATACACTTGGCTTTATTGCTAGAAGATACAGAGAGACCTAGTAATGATATAAATTGTAGAAAAGGATTTATCACTGTTGTGTTTTTGCTTTCTCTAGGCTTTTAGCTGAAATCCTTGCCTAGGCTGTGATTTACTTCAGGACTCAGGAGCCTACAAATTCATAAACAGTGTTCCAGCAGTAGTAACTTGCGCTGCTTTGTCAAGTTCTGTGTCATGTTGTATCTGCTGTTCTTTTTTTTTCTCCTTCTTCATTGAAGCTGTCAGCGTAAAGAAGCTGATGCTCAGTAGATATGAGCTTCCTGCCTGTATCAAGGTTTTTAGACTAGTCCTTTATTCTGGCAGGTATGTTTGTTGCAGATATTTTGAGACTTTCAGATGAAAAGGTAAATAGCAGGCTACTAATGTTAGTGTTATGATCCCTTTCTGATAAGGAGTATTTAAAAAGAGCATTCAGATCCCCTTATTTCAGATCTCTTTATATTTGAAATCACCTTTCACCATTTTTTTTCTTCTCTGCTGTGGTTAGTTAAAACTGAGATTGCAGCTAATTAAAGAAGCAGGGGCCAAGAGGTGACCTCAGTGCTCCCTGCATCTCCCTAGGGAGGGTAGGCAGAGGGGGCTTCTCCTGCTCCTGGGAACTGATGGCAGGGTGGGAATGGCAGCATGGGAAGTGCCAGGGAAGGGTCAGGCTGGGCATTAGGAGACTCTTCTGTTCTGTGAGGGTGGTCAGACATTGAAACAGGCATGCTACAGGGGTGGTTGATGCCCCTGTGTCAGTGTTCAAGAGGTTTGGTCAGTGTCCTCAGTAATATATGTTAGCTTTTGGTTAGCCCTGATGTGATCAGGTAGTTGGAGTAGATGGATCTTTGGCGGTCTCTTCCAACTTATCTGTTCTATTCTAACGACACAGGAACGTTGCAATTAAGCAGTAAATGTGGCAAACAGTCAGGAAACGTAGTAGAAGATGGGTTCATGATGAGAAGGCCCATGAAGAGCAATTTTGGAGCTTATATTAGTCGAAAAGACAAAAGATATGAGAAAGTTGCTCCCCAGTGCTCTCTCTTGGGAGTGGCACAAAAAAGTATGGCTCTAGCAGGGCATTTAAAGCTGTGTAGGAGCCAATTAATTTTCATGTTGTTGATATGAGCATAAGACTACACTTTTGAAGTGGAAAAAACGGAAACTTATGTTTTGTTTTATATTTATCTTGCAGTTCCAAAGCAAGTCTCATTTTTTCTGGTGTGATCCTTGCCCTTGAACTTGATCCTTTCTTCCACATCAGCAGAGTATATTACCAGTAAGCCATAAGTTCACCTGAACTAAAAGAAAAAGGCATATAAATACTGATTGAAATGTCAGTATTAAAATCTTTCATTTTGAGACCTTTTAATTGCATAAGGGATGAGACATCTCAAGTGAATAAAAGAGCAAGTATAAAGCTGTCTTTTTCTAGAAGAAATATTTCTATTGTCTGCATCAGGTTGTGGGTGGTTTTGTTTGTTTTAAAACAGGCAAGTGACATTTTGCCTGTGCTGTTTGTAAGGTTTTGTGGAAAAGTGAGCTATTCTTGTCCTTTGCTCTGACCTGACCAGAGTCATCTCCTTACTTTTATGTGTGAAGAGCAGCTGCTAATCTCAATTCTGTGACAACTAGAAGTGAGCAGTGCCTTGGCAAAACTTGTGCCTCGAATCTTCTCATCAGTGAAGCTGGAACTTGGGTTTAGTGTACTTCTTCCCTTTCACTGTTCATGATCAGTTGCAGCTTTTTGAAGTATGTGAGCTTTTTGAGGTATTGAGCAAGGATAATGTCTTGCTAGTGGCAATTGTTCCTGGGAGAAAGAATAATTGTGTTCAGGGTTTTTTTGCCACTTCCATCCTGTGCAGAACATCTAACAAAAATTATTGCAGCTAAAGCCTAAATGTAGGGAAGTCTTTCATGCTGAAGACAGGCTTAATCAGTTTATCTTGTAGTTACAATTTTGACGGCAGTTTAGCAGCAGCTGCTGAACATACTCATATAATTCAAACACATTTGTCAGCTACCATGATCTCACTGGTGAAAGGAAGGCATCTAGATTCCTGTGAATGTAATGGTCTCTAGCAGCTGTATTTTTAGGCACCACAAAGTCCCAGAATGGCTGAGGTTGTCAGGTACTGCTGAGTCCATTTACTCAGCAGTAAACTTATCAGCAACCCCTGGTCCAGCAGGGTCACCCCGAGCAGTGTGCCCAGGCTTCTCAAGATCTCTCAGGAGGAGACTTCACAGCCTCTCTGGGCAACTTGTACCAGAGGTCCATCACCTGCACAGCACAGAAGTACTGAGCACCACTGCGAAGAGTCTGGCTCTGTTTCTTTGCATCCTCCCTTCTAGTATTTGTGGACATCGATGACATCCTCCTGAGTATTTTCTTCTCCAGGCATGAACAGTCCCAGCTCTCCCATCCTTCTCTCATCCTCTCACAAGGAATGCTGCTTCAGCCCCTTTTTCGTCGTAATAGCTCTTTCCAGTCTGTCCATGTCTTTCTTGTATTGGCAGTCCCAGAACTGGACACAGCACTCTAGATTTGGCCTCCTTAGTGCTGAGAAGAGGGATGGAATCATTTCGTGACCAGCTGGCAACACTCCTCCTAATGAAGTCCAGTTTACTCTTAGCCTTAGCAGCAAGGGCTCATTGACTTATGTTTAACTTGATGCCTACCAGAATTCCCAGGCCCTTTTCTGTCTTCTAGTTGTGAGGCCCCTACCTGGGTTTGTTCCTCCCCAGCTATAAAGTCTATGCATTTCTCCTTGTTGAACTGCATGAGGTTCCTGTCAGCCCACTGCTCCATCCTGCTGAGGTCCTTCTGAATGGCTGCATGGCCCTCTGGTGGGTCAGCCACTGTCCTCACTTTTTTGTCATCCATGGATTTAATGAAGGTGCGCTCTGCTTCATCATCTAGATTGTTAATGAAGAAGCAGGGCTGGACTTGGTATTGACCCATGAGGTACTCACTCACGACTGACCTACAGCGAACTGGGCTTTACACCACTGACCGCTTCCCTCTGGTTCTGGCCACTCAGCTGGTTTTTGATTCACCTCACTGATGGAATGACGTGAGAAGTGCCAAAGCTGGTAGCTACTATATGCTGTTGTTGCATTTTAGTGATGAGAGAAATCTTGTGGAGCTCTGTCCATGTAAAAGCCATTGTTTTCTGCTAATGAAATAACCTGGGGAAACCTATGACTTTATTCAAAACATACAGGGTTTTCAGCAACATGATTTTAGTGGAGGTGTTGTTGGAGTTAGGATAGTATTAGTTAGGAAGTGGTTGGACTTGATGATTTTTAAGGTCTTTTCCAACCTGAGTAATTATATGATTCTATGATTCTGTATCTGCTAAGCTGTGTAATTGTTTGCATTTGTTCAGCTGGATGATTTTACCAACAGTTGATGCCTTTAGTTTTGCTTTTTTTTTTTGTTCTTTCTTCTTCCTTAATATAGGGTAGCACTCCAGTTATGATGGTAATGTGTGTAAGCTTGGTAGCTGGAATCTCTCTTATGTTCTGAACTCTTTACTGTCAATGTGTTTTCTCCACCTGTCATGTGATAATATGGTACTTTACCAATGAGTGAAATAGACTGTACAATAGCCAGCAAGGAGCATGGATTTTTCAGTGCTGGGCTGAAGGGAATGATTTTTTGTACTTAGAAGTGTAAAATTCATTCAGAATTTTTGCATTTCTTTGCTAAATAAACATGGTTATTCATTGATTTTGAAAGACTGGGCCAAGAAAGCACGAAAGATGTCATGGCAACAAATAAAAACCAGAGTTAGTATTTTTCTACAAGCAAATATTGGAAGGAGTGAAAAACAGATCACTCTGAAATGAACAGAGTTTTACTACATTAATTTTGGCAGCTGTTGTTAGTTTTGCTCTCTTGGGAAAGGATTTCTGCTTCTCATTAAGGGCTTTCTTTTTTCCTCTGCTAATTGCAATATCTGCTTCCCAAATAAACCATGTTGCCTTTTTTCTTTTTAAGGAAGTGGAGTTAGTGTATTTTGCCACCGCTGCTTTCAGCTGAAGATTTGAGATCAAGAGTGCAGATCATAGAATCATTGGAGGGCCTGGGTTGAAAAGGACCTCAAAGATCATCTCCTTTCAACCACCCTGCCCTGACAAGTGTCACCAACCACTAGAGTAGGCGGCCCAGATCCACATCCAGCCTTGCCTTGAAATACCTCCAGGGATGGGGCATTTGAGGATATTCAAACTGTGCTTAAAAACATTAATTCTTATCTGAATTACTGTTTTTCATTTGTCAGGTAGACTACTGATACAGTATCAGTAGTGTAAATTAGATAAGCCAATAATCACTTCTAAAATAAAAAAAAAAGTCTTCTTCCCCCGTGCCTCTGTATTCATAAATTCTATTTGCATAGGGGATATAGTATTAATGACAGCTTACCCTGTGAATATTCATAGTGCTTTAGTACATTCTGTTTTCTGTCCAAGTAATTTTTTTTCCTGCTTTCCAAATCTGTCTTCCAGTGTCTGACTCCTGTAGGATCCTGTAATTTCTGAGAATGCATTTGTCTACTAATCATTAAATTAGATTCTTCCTGTTGCCACTGAATCTACCATTGCTTTTATGTAGACAAGGCATTGCAATGCTCGCTAAAGACTGTGTTATCTGACCTGGAATTGTTCTCTGATTTATGTTAATTTAAAAAAGAAATATTTAACAGTTGCCATTTATATGGTACCTCTTACCCAATGGAATTCTTACAGAGGAAGTTCTTTCTGTCACTGCTAATCCCATCGCTGGAAGGACTTCAGACAGTGTATAGTGTTCTTAGGAAATTCTGTATTGTTAATAAATTATAATATTGTTAATAATCATTCTGAAACCTTATGCCTCGGTTCCGTAGGATTCAGGGCTTCCTAATTTTGAAAGTTTGTAGAATAATATTAGGCAAACTGAAACATATCTAGCTGTTGTTAACTTAGTTCAGTCACTCAGAAATCTTAACATTGCCATGATTTCTGGTGTCTGTAGGAAAATGTATAGAAATTATTCAAATTGTTTCCATATTGTATGTATATTCGTTTCCTTTTTATTGTATATTTTAATATACATAGCCTGTTAGGAAGTCCTTTTAATCTGGTTAATTGCATTTAAGTTGATAATGCTTATCTTTAAGTGCGTGTCTAGATACTCCTTTTGTGTCGCATGTAAGTAGCCATGGAGCTACTGCACAGATATGCTTTGAAAGTCAGCAGTGCCTGCAACAGAAGTGTGCAGGTTAGTTGAGGAGGTAATAAATGAGTTAAATAGAACGCAGAATACTGAAGTAAGCAAGATGCAGACTCTTCTGGTTAAATCTGAACTTAAATGTCACCTTTCTTTTATAGCTTATATCTTGTTAAAATATACAGCAGTTACTGCTGACTTGTGACTTTAAGTTCATTATTTACACTTCTTGTTTTTTAGTATTTGTGTGGCAGAGGGGTGAAAGTTAACATGCAGAACATGTACACTGAAAATGCACATGTAAGATATTTAAAATTAGCCTTGTGTTCTTGCTCACAGAGTGTTCTGTAGGTGATGAGGAAGAACTGTGAAATGGGTGTTTTCTGAGTCATAGTCTTCAAGAGCAGGCAAAATGCAGAAGCAGCAATTTTCGTTCATCAGAATACTTGCTAAGAGTTGATTGGTGTGGGTATGGCTCAGCAAAACAAAGAAACAATAAATCCCACTGAGTTAAACTGTTGGCTGCATCTGGGTGACTAAAAAGAATAAGAAAACCTTAATCATCAAGTAGAAGATGAGAGTTCGTTGTGAGACATCAGTAGTGCCTGTCTCATTGGCAGCTAGTGCACAAAGGGACAGAAAGTGGTCTTAACTCGGTACTTATAAGAAAGTGACTACAGAATTGCATCTTGGGCAAACTAGGTCAGACCAGACCTGCTCAGAGTGAGGTGCTTCGAACATGAACTCTTGACTCACTCTCTTGATTTGTCTTTTTGTCAGTAGCTATGAGAAGAAGGTGAATTGTGTGCCAGGACAGTTTTGTCATGTCATGCTATTATAAATGCTGTGTAAATGTTAACCTGGTATTAATGCCCTGCATTAATTTTGTATTAAATAACGCATTACTGGAAAACCCTGCAGTGCTTGTGGTCTGTGACAAATGAATTGACCAGCAGGGTATAAACCTTCTATAACTCTTATCACGTTTAATACGTCTCCTGCTGGAGAATGCACTACTGATGATTTTTCTTTTCCTGAAAAAGTTTGCTTTTCAGCCTACTTTACTGATAACTGAAAATTCTCTAAGTAAATCCTCTGAATATTTCAGAGATGTGCAGTTGTTTCTTGAAGTTTAATGAACTGAACTGTAGCTCTAAAACCTACCTGTATCAACAGCTAGCAACAACTTCAGGCACCGTTTGCAGCTTATGAATGCGTTGGCTTTTTTAGCCTTTTTTGTTTACAGGTGAATCCAGCAATAAGTTAATGACATCTTTACTATCTTCCTTAGAGGAGAGGATGTTGAGTATTTTAATTTTCTGTGATTTACTGTCATATTTGCAAGAAACTACTTGAAGCATGGGTTTTGGGGTTTTCTAAGTCAAATCATTTAAATCTTTTTATTTAATTCTGTTGTTTGAACACTTTCTAGTTAGTAGCATGAGGACTTTTACCCAGAATTAAATTTACTGTGATTTATTCAGTGAGCAGTTTTCTTGTTTGTTTGTTAAGTAAAGCTGATTATCTGCACTCTGGTGCATTGAGTGAACTTGTCCAGACTGAAATGTCAAATAGATTGTAGAACCATAATTACTGAAATGATCAAAAATGCATCTGTTGTTGTGAAAACCATGTTATTGATGATAAAATGCACAGTTTATGGAATTTGAACTAGCTAATGACAGCTGCAATTAAATTTGGTACACAGGTCTTTCTGCTTCATCACAGTAATTTGGCACAGAATTGCACAGATCTCTTAAACCAGTGACAAGCCCTGTTATGTTTTCAAAGCACATGCTTTGAGATATAAAGGACCTCAAGGGCAGGAGCGTGTGGTGGATTAGAGTGCTTTGTGTGAGTGGTGTGGAATGAATAGCTGACACTCTGGAAGGCTGTGCTGTTGTTCAGTGAGACCAGGACTGGGTGGACAGTTGGGCAGGAAGGAACCAGATGAGGTTTAACAAGAGCAAGTGTAGAGTCTTGCACCTAGGGAGGGGGGTGACCTGCTGGAGAGGAGCTCTGAAGAGAGGGACCTGGGTGTCCTGGTAGATGACAGGCTGGCCATGAGCCAGCAGTGTGCCCTGGTGGCCAAGAAGACCAATGACATTAAGGATGCATTAAAAAGAGCATTGCCAGCACGTTGAGGGAGGTGGTCCTCCACTTCTACTCTGCACTGGTGAGGCCCCACCTGGAGTACTGTGTCCAGTTCTGGGCTCCTCAGTACAAAAAAGGCAGGGATCTCCTTGAAAGAGTCCAGCGGGGGGCCAGAAAGGTGATAAAGGCTCTTGAGCACTCCTTATGAGGAAAGCCTGAGACACCTGGGTCTGTTCAGCCTTGAAAAAAGAAGACTCAAAGGGTATCTGATCCACATCTAATAAATATCTAAGGAGTGGGAGGCAAGGGGACGAGGCTGGACTCTTCTCTGCAGTGTGTGGAGATAGGACAAGGGGAAATGGCCACAAACTGAAGCACATGAAATGTGCATGGGAACTTCTTCACGGTGCAGTGACGGAGCAGTGGCACAGGCTGCATAGTGAGGTGTGGAGTCTCCTTCTGTGGAGATGTTCAAGACCCACCTGGACGCCTACCTGTGCAACCTGGGCTAGGGAGCTGCTTTGGCTGGAGGTTGGACTCGATCTCTGGAGGTCCCTTCCAACCCCTACAATTCTGTGATTTGGAGGATTCCACGTTAGGAATGCTAAGGGATTTGATTCAGTAGTTGGGTAGGGATAGTGATAGGAGGATGGTTGGACTAGATGATCTTGTGTAGGTCCTTTCCAACCTTATGAACCTATGAACCTACGTAGGGCAAGGGTGGAAGAGCATGGTGTCATTCTGGTCCCTGGGAACCGTACTGAGTGGGGCTGAGGCTTTTTTTAATACTCTGAGGTTTTATCTGATAAGTACTTAACCTGAAGCTCTTGACACCACTAAGTTTTTGCCTAGAGCATTCTCCAGGCTTGTGTTGGATGCTGCACAGCAGGACCAGGACAACTGGTCTGGGTCTGGCTGACTGAGCCTTTCAGAAAAAAAACAGTGTGATGCTGGAAAACTGCAAGTGGCTACATTTGTAGTTTGAGATTGGAGTCTTCGACTTGCAATCCAGAGGGCTGGTGGTTTTCAGACTGGTGTTACTCAGTTCTTTCTTGTTTTCAGAGTCTGTGACCAGAACGGCTCTGAGAACTTGAGTAAAATGGTAACTTAAGCTAATAAAAGGTATAGATTTTTTTTTTCTTAATGAACTTAGCACGTTAATGAATTCTTCTACCTCATCTATTGCAGAGCCTCATGCAGAGCATGTTTAAGATTTTTCCGCCTGTTGGGGATTGAGATTGTTCCGATGTTGGGGAGCTCTGCTATACTATCAGAAAGCAAACATAATACTTTGTCGGTCTGGTCTGTTGTCAGACAGAAGGTCTGTGCCAGCACAGCTGATAATCTGCCAAATTCTCAGTCTCTGGAAGAATCTTAGGTATTAAGTGATATACAAAAAAAAAAAAAATAAATAAAATAAAATAAAGTTGTGAAAATTAAACGATCTGAGACAGAAAGCCAGGCTTCCATCTACTTAGTACTTCTTGTTTCAATTTTTTTTTTTCTTTCTCCATATGGATATAGTCATGAGAGATAGGAATGTCCTAGCATTCTAACACCAGTGCTGTGATATATAGGAGAAAATGAGTATGTAGAGGTCATCCAGAAGAAAACGTATTTTTTCATATATGCATTCACTCTCATGGTACTTTAAAATCTGCAACTTTTTCTAATTCTTCCTGCATGATTTACATACCTGAGGTTTTCTTTCTTTCTTTTTTTTTTTTTTTTTTGGTAATGAGGGATCTTGTCAGTTCTCAACATTATTACTTGCATGTAGTTGCAGTGAATTATTAGAACCCTACTTGGTAATAAAGAATAATACTTCAAAGTGGCATGTGTAAGAATAGCCCGAGGGATTAGCAGGACTTCAGGCTCCTGTTGAAGGCAGTTATTTGCCATTTTCTGTTCTAACAGTAAACTGTAACCAAACCAGCCAAGTTTTCAGTTCATTTCATGGTTTTATGATTTTTGATCCTGGTATTCCACATCATAACATCATGTAGCGCATTAAGAGTTAATGCTCCAGCTCCGTGGATCACCAATAGTTATGGGTGTACCTGTCTCAGAAGAGAAGAACTACATTCCCCAGAGGACTTTGCAATGCTTTGCGTTTTTATGTGTTTCTGCCCAGAGGGAAAGATAAAAACTGTCTGCGGTCACGGGACACTCTCTTTCCTTTGGGATGGACTCAGCAGTGGGCGCTCACTGCCATCCGCCTTCAGCGTTAGCGTAAGGCCTTCGGTTTATCGGACACTCTCTCTTGCTCATTTTATTTGTTAGCTTCAATTCCAATAATATTGTATTATATTGTGTTATTTTACTTTCTGATATCTTATTTAGTAAATTAGCTTTCCTCCTCAGATCGTTGCCGCTGTTTTGTTCCTAGGCCCATCTCCCTTTCCCCCTTCCCCTTTCCTGGGGCGTGGGTCTGCGGGTCCCCGCACCAATTGTCACGGAACTGGGCCGAACCTGCCCATAAACTGTTGACAGTTCAGTAACGTGCAAGCACCAAAACACACAAAGCAACAACAACAAAAAGCCAAAAGCCTGAACTGTAAGAATCAAAGTTGAAGTACCTGTTGAAACTTTTAGGTTAGGTATGAAGCCACATGTAATTCTTGCTCATTACATTTTGGCAGTTTTCTGTGGTCAAAGTCTGTTACAGTGTGACAGTGCCTAGAATTACAAGTGAAGTTTTGTGTAAGAAACGGAACACAATGACATTGTAAATATTAAAGAAAAAAAAAACAACAGAGGAAGTACACGGGTTCTAAATTGCAGTTACATTTTGTTCATCGTGAATGTGACATTCTCAATTTAGGGGAATTACACAGCTTCATAATGTAATATTCTGTGCAGGTGTAACTGTTCTTTTGTATATAAACACATTACACTAAAAGATGTTGATTTAAATGGCAGGTTCTGAACAGTTGTTGGAACTTCCTAGGAAGTGCCAGATTTTGTTACCAAGGCCTCAAGTTCTGCTCTCTTGTGCCTGTGCCTTATGATCTCTAATTACATTGTTTCACACTATTTTTTCCTGCCTCATTCAGTTAACAGGATGGGTGGTGCTGCTTGGAATTGAGTAGCTGCTTGATATTTTAATCCTTATCACTCAGTTAGCAGCCCCTGCCTTATTTACTGCACACCATTTAAGTATCCAAAGAATACATAATTATTCATTCCCTTACAGCCTTTCCTAAGGTGCCTGGCTAAACTATTTTTATCCATTCAATTGTATTTTATGTACATTTTCTGGTTAGTGCCTATAATTTCATGTATGTGCTATATGAAATAAATAAATGTGTGTATACACTTTTTGAATTTTGATATAATTCTCTTTTGGAGTGGTACTTTGGAATGGAAGTGAAGTATATATGACATGTTTTAAAATAGTTTTTTGTGAGAATGTTGAAGGTAAACATAAACTAAATGAGCAACTGAAGGTATCAGTTAACATAAAAAAACATAAACTAAATGAGCAACTGAAGGTATCAGTTAACATAATTTGAGTCATTCTTATATCCATCTGTCCTTTGTGATGATCTTCAGTGTTGCGTGTATCCTGGAAGTTAGTCAGCTTTTCCCTGTATTTCAAAATAGGCTGTTCTCCTTGTGGGAAGGGATTGCGAAGAAAACCTACCTCATGTAGCATTTAAAATATAAATTAATGCGAGAAATAGGGAAAAGATGAAGACAGTTGAACATTATAACAGCTTGCCCAGGTAGTTTTGGATCTTTTTAGACTTTTGAACCCAACAGGACGTGTTCCTGGGTAACCAGCTTTAACTGGCCCTGCCTAGGGCAAAGCTGGACCAGGGGATCTTCAGAGATTCCTTCCAGGCTCAAATTTTCTGTGATCTCTACAATACATACTGCCACTGTAATTGTGGTATACATTTCTCATGATTATTTCTGATTTTATTTTATAATTATTTTATATTCATAACTGCATGAATCTTGTGGCTTTCCTTTGTACTAAAGATCAAACTGCTGTGGATTTCATCCTTTCTCAGGGAAAAAAAATAAAAAATCACCACAGAATCCACCAGTTACATAGGTCGCAATCCCTTGCCAGCACCTCTTGTGACCAATGGTTTTAGAATGAGCTTAGAAGTTTTCTGTCACTGACTTGCAAGTTTTAATACTGTCACCAGTGCATCATAGCTCCGATTATTTTTTCTGTGATGTTGAAATAACTTAAGATTTCTACTACAAAACCACCATGATTTTTCCCATTACTAATGTTTATACTTCATATTAGAAAGGAAAACATGAAAGATGTTGCATGTCAAATCTTTCTTTTACTTCAGTTGAGCATCTCTGCTGCTGATAGGATGGGAGCATCGTATGTATATTTTTTTTTTATAAAAAGGCCATATCCAGTTAAAATAGATTTTATTTCTAATGTGACTTTTTTTTTTTTTTTTTTTTTTGCAGAAGGAGTTGAGCCTTCCAAGAAGAGGGAGTCTGTAAGTTTCTGAAATTTCTTCTCTTATGAGCACAGAATATTACGTGTTTTGACAATTCTTGATTAGGCTATTTTTCTCTTTGGGGAATTAAAATGAAGTCTAGATGTGATGTGCAGTTTGCTTTGAGATGTATACAGAGAAATTGAAATTGTAAGTGAAGACTTTGGATTGTGCAGTAACCTTTTTTATGCCTGTCCTCCTCTCTTTGAGGAGCTGTTGTAAGATATTTCCAATTTGACAAAAAGACCTTGTCTTGAAGCTTTTATTATGCATTGAAGATTATTATAGTTAAGGAAGAAATTTAGTTTGTGAATGTTACAAATTAAACTTGACAGGTAAGTAGAATTCTTGTCATATGAAATTTCATGATCAAACCTGTGGATAAAATGAAATAAATTACACAAATGCTAGTAAGTGTATGGGATTGTTAAGCTACTATTTGATTAGTGAATATAAAGGCTGTATGTTCTTGTGTGAATTGTTATTAAACTATTGTTACTGAATTAGAGTAGGATGAACTCAGATAGTTTATAATTGTTCTTTGTATGGGTTCCAGTACCTTATCTGTCTTTCCTTTTTTTGAGTTGTTTCATTTTAAAGCTTGCCTTAATTTCATGTTGTATACTACTAATTAATTAAGAAGGTATAGGGATCACAATATATCAAAATATCTTAATCTGTGTTTGGTTACTGTTCTATTAAAAAAAACAGCATAGGACTGTAGTGTTGTTGCTGTACTCAGTGATGGCATGTTTTGGATGAACCCCTAAACCCTTGTACAAAGGCTAGATATTTGGCTTTATTTATTTTATTTGTTTTCAACCTGATGGTGCTGTGTGCTTGAAGAACTGGAATGCTAATTGCTGGGAAGGTACAGGTTGTAGTCATTTGCTGACCTGCAGAATGTTTTCTTACTTCAGGTTTTGTTACAAATCTTATACTAAATAGTAAGCAAAACCATTATTAAGAAATGCCACAAAGTTTTGAAACGAATTCTGTATGAAGTATTTGATATTGCAGAAATACAGAGAAAAACAGTTCAGGAAGACAGTTACTGCTGCCTTTTAGAGGCTTTATATAAACCCAGCACTATTTTGTGAGTAAAAGATGACTGGCTGCGAAGTTCATGACTAAACTCCAGTTGATTTCAGCCAGAGCAGAAAGTGGCTTTACAGGTTCTTTTTTACCAATATATAGCCTGGATCTTGCTTACTCTTGCTATGTTTGACACTGAATACTATTAGATACTTTTCTCCAGGTTTGAAAAATGGTTGCATTAATCTACATATTTTTTTATAGCTGATCATTGAGATAGAAGTGCAGATTCTGTAATGTTGCTGAGATTTTAATAAAGTGTAGTAAAGGAATAGCTGATGGTCAGCACAATTGTATCTGGCTGTTAAAATGGTTAAGATTCTGCATATGGTATTCTGGTCACTTTGACTCCTCTATTTGTATATCATATGCATGTTAATATGAAGACTGAGTTTCTAAATGTGAAAGGTCCTGTGTTTCAGTTGCTGTAATCTAAAGCATCTCAGTGGTTCCGTATGAATGCATTGCTTTATCTTCTGCAGCCTAAGAGCCAATGGCCTGCAAGGGCTTTAGGCAAGGCAGGGACAGCTGGCTGAGGCATGATCAAGAAGAGAAATATGGAAAACAAGATTCTGATTAATGAACAATTTTGCTCTTTTTTATTTACACTTTGTCTTACTGTTTAAGTTACAGTCCGATGGAAAAATATGAAGGGATGATGTATGGGGAAAAGGTTTTTGCTTATGGTTCACCATATGTGTTTCTCAAAGGAGTAGTGCACAAAATACTTTTAGATAGGTTGAATTATTTTTATGCTTATTTTAGAGAGGCTTCTGTCTGGATCATACCAAATTGCTTCTGTCTGAGTGCTAATAATTTTGAGTGTCATTTCTATGGCAAATATAAAAAAGATTTCTAATTTCAGGTGTAGAGAGCAAGTGCAGTGCAATGTAGTAATATGGAAAAGCAGATATTTGTGAGGAAGCACAGGTTGAAAATATGATATGTGACTTATATAAAGCACCAGCCTTTTCTTACCTGTACTGCTGAACCAAGCAGAGCTCTTTGGCTTCTATAACTGTAACGCATGCAACTTGATGCCAGGAGCAGTACTCAGGTTGCCTTAAAGTTGTTCAAATATGCAGTGAAAAAAAAGGGCAATGCTGACTTCTTGCCAGCAAAACAATAAGCAAGAGGAGTATATTTGTGCAGTAGTTGTTGGCTCTGAGTTCATTAGCAGCAGCATTTGTTCTGACACAATGTATAACCTGCTGCCAGTTGGCAATTATTGAAGCTCACCTGGCGTTCATCAGCTAGAGTAAGCTGGTTGTGCTTCTGGGTGCACGTGTTCTTGCCATGTGTGGATCTATCCCACTTTGATGCTGACCTTTTGAGCTCTATGGCTGTTGATCTACAAACCCAATTGGCTTCACTTACAAACAAAACAAAACAAAACCATATGCTTTTGTTGACCTATCTAGGTAATCATTGCTCAGCCCAGTACAGAGGCATTGCTTGTAGCCCAACAACTTCCTCACTTTTTGTTCAGCTGGTATAAGGGCATGGTAACATGAATGGCTTCTGCCAGATTTTAAAATCTAAGGCTGCATGCTGACGGCTTGTTGGTGCTAGAAATTAAGGATCTAGAGAGGCTTGATGGTGAGGCATGCAGTGTGTCTTAGGTGAACTGTGGGGGTTGATGTCAGAAAGTGGAGAAAGCTTGGAGGAGAGGACTTAACATCTCCAAGTCTCCTCACATTGTTGCTCTTCTGATTACCTTGTTGTGGAACAATTCAATACGAGGCTGCAGTTGTGAGGCTTCGTTTTGGATCTCATGAGAGAAGTTGAACTTTGCAGGCTTCCTGCAGGTCAACCTAGCTTTGATATATACATGCAGAGCAACTCCTTGGGAAGGAATTGGAGAAGAAAGGCTTGTTAAAAGGTTAGTTAATGTAGCATAGTTGACGTAAACATTGTAAGTGATGCTACTTCAGAAAGAAGTGGTATGCTCTGTACTCCGATCACTCACTGGCTGTATAAACACAGGTAGAACTGATCCAGGTTGCATTTAGCTTCATGCAGGTTCTTCAGTGTGATTGAGTAGCTTTCTAACAGCAGGGTATGGTGGCATAAAGGCAGAATTAATGTCAGGGGTCTTCTGCTAGTCTTCTGGCTAGCAGCAAAATTATCCCACTTTGCAACTCTATCAGAAAGTTATTTAAAATACTTTCTGTGCGCTGCTTCTACAAAGGTAGTTCATCTATGTGCTGCTGTGATAGTTTTATTAATTTGAGTGTTAATACAGAATATTTTCAAATATCAAGGCAGGTCTTTGTGCTTAATGTTAAGCCAGACCCAGAATTCAAGTTTAAATCTTGCTGATATCCGTATGTGAAGCTTTAGGGATCTTCTGATGAACCACAGAATGTGTTTGAACCTAAAAATCAGTGTCTGTTACACATTCAGAGAATACATTTTTATAGTGGGTAGCCAGAGAAGACCGCTATATTTTATGTTACAAAGTTAGTTTTCATCACTCAGTTTAAGGCATCAGCATGTGCTTTTCTTTTGTTTCCTTTCCTTATCTATATAGTACAGTAAAATAAGAGCTATGGAGAGAAGCATGGCATGAACTCAAAGATTGTAGCACAGTAGTTAGCCTCTGCTGAGAATTAGGTATTTTCTGGTCTAAAACACCTTTCTACTAAAATTGATCTGACTGTGTGCTTCGGAAAAAATCAGACTTAAGTAGGAGTAAGTGTACAATATAGAGGAGGTTCGGTGTCTCTTGAGCCTCAGGGGTTCACCTGCTTTAGAAATAAAACATGTTGCTTTTCCAGTCTAAATGGGTTCTTGTTACTTTTTGTTCTGTTTAATCTGTCAGAGATACTTCACCTTGATTGAGAGCTAGGTAATTTTAATATATTTTTGCTATGTATGTCCTCCTGAAGGTGTGAAAATAAGTAACTGTGAAACATGGACAGTTGCAGCAATTGTGTAATCTACTTGCACCTGTAGAAATGTCAAAGTTATTCACAGAATGCTCATAAAACTCATTAATGCATTACAGTGAAGCAGCAGATATCCTTGCATAGCAACAACAACAAAGAATTCAAGAAAAGCACTAGTTAAAAGCATTGCATGCTTATTGGGCTTAAACAACTTCTGGGGAAGTTAATAAAGCAGTTAACCTCAGGGAGAAAGGAGGGATGAATGATTGAGTGAAGTAGAATGGCATAATATAAGTAATGCCACCATACATTAAAGCAAACAAACAAACAAAACAGCAAAACAAAACCAGCAACCTGTGAGTATATGCTTGACCTTTGATAACGAAAAGTTTGGACTTCTTGGAAAGCTGGAAAATTGGATCTACTGATTGTAGAACCCCATTTTTTTTTCCAAAAGCAAAAAGAAACAAAATCTCCCTGACTGCATAGGATGCTTTGCAGCTTGAAGGACACAACTGTTGAAGTCAGTCAGGGAGACTAATTCTGATTGTGAACAATTGAAAAGTCACACTAGAAATCATTTCAGAAAGATTGTTACTTCCTTTGTGTTATTGTATGCGTCTCAGAACCTGTGTGGGTTTTTTGATGTAAGCAGCTTTGCTGCTTTTTTCGTTAAATGTTTTTGATGTGCTGAAGGTGCTGGTGTCAGGGTACCTTGGTTGTGAAGTGCAGAAGTTCAAACATGATCCATTGTACCTGAGAACAGAAATTTCATTTAAGGATTTGTAAGTGTTTGGTGATTAGCATTGGACATTGTCTAAGCAGTTTTAGGCAGATCATTATAAAGGGTAATTCATTTGGGAGAAACAAAGTATTTCCCATGTTAATTATGACAGCTAGTGAAAACACAATCTTGAGATGTAGATATAAAGATAGTGAAAATCTGTACTCCTAATTAAAATTAAAACTTTCTCTGTTTATGAATGTATTGGTGCTTGTTTCTTAGTATTTTTGTTGTTGTTGTTTTTTCCTGATGCTTTTCTCAGGAAATGCAGAGAACCTCTGCCATCTGGTGCTTATTGGGAAAAACTCAGTGTCTTAAATTAATTCACAGTATTTCATGAAAATTATTACAGGTTTATAACACAGTTGTGCCTTGGTCTGCGCAATGACTTCATCCTGCAAAATAGTGCAGAACTGTAAATCTGTACTGCTGCAGTTCTCTTCTTTAGATAGTTTATATTTGTATAGAAATGAAACCAACAAGTCGGCCTGAGGGTGTTTTGGTAAACAGCGTGATTAACAGCAAGCAGAGAGATTTACATGCGTTTGTTCCTTAGAGTGTTTGCCTCTATAGCTGTAGTTTGTCTATCTCCTGTAAGCAGGCATTTCTGCTGCAAATTACTGTACGCTAATAGAGGACTCCATCTGATGGCCAGTTAAGGAATCTGATGCATCTGTACAACGTGTTGCCCCCAGGGATTTCTTCTGTGCTTGTCGTAGTGGTGGAAGGGGCAAGTGGAGTAAGCAGGAGGGCCAGCAGCCAAGCCTTTTAGACTCTGGAACTGGATAGCTTGAGTTGTGCTGTCTGTGCTAGGTTACAGCTTACACTTCTCTAGGAATCCTTGAGCTCCTGAAGTGTGTATCAGCTGATTTTATTATTCTTTGCCAGTGTATTGTTTAGTTAATTTTGCTTATCTAAATTACATTCACAAAAGAGTACTGTGCTTGCATTTGTTTAGCTACACCATGTTTAGACTTCTCCAGACGTTGTAGAAAAGAAAATTTTAAGTTACTATTTACAATGGTGTCTTCCTGAGTGTAGTGCGAACTCCTCAGTTTGCTGATACATAATATTGTATATGCCAATAAAATACTTTTTTGTTTGTTTGTTTAAAGGAGTGCAAATTACAGAGAGATCCAGATCATTTTGTATGTGACAGTGTTTTCATCCTCAGTTTTTAACATTTCCACGGTGTTTCACCTTTGAACTTTCAGCAGTGATTTCTAAATATCATTTCTGGATCACTGATGAAAATATCGAATAGCATCAAACAGACCATAAGATTCTGTGAACTCATAAAGGAATTTCTTTTATACAAATGGAATTCCTCCACTGACCATTTTTTTTTCTTTTGTGATATGTTAGTGAACTCTAAATCCACTTAACATATACATTACTACTAACACAGTGAATTTTTTTTAATGAAAATTCTGAACAACTAATTTAGATCTGTCTGACCAAGATCACTTGGGTATAACGTGGAGGACAAGGGTCATCAGCTGCTGAGTCCTTATCAGTTCTTGTGACTGACAGTGAAAAACTGGCTTTTGTATATGTATTTTTTATGCTTTGAGCCAGCAGTTAGTGTAGCACAGTCCTTTTCCCTCACAGTCCTTCATGCTCCAGCCTCTGTTTTACTCACTTTTACACAAGTCTGTTGCCCATTGTTTTTATTTCCTCATTTAAAAGTTATGTTGGGCTCGTGGGTAGAGTGATATCACCTGCTATAGCCTTGTTGCCATTTTCCTGTTGTCTGCACAGGACCTTCTGCAAACAAGTGTTTTGTACTGTGAAGAGGGTGGGCCTGGTTTTGTTTAAAACAATACATCCCTTGGCATTTTATTGCTGTTAGTTACATCCTCAGTTATCAGCAGAGGCTACTTTGATTAGTCTTTCATCTGTTTCTTTGGGTTCTCTCATGCACACTTTTGCATCCCTAGTTCATTTATATTAAGTTAGGAATCTTTGCACATTATCTCTTGGCTCTTATTTTACTGCTGTGTGTACTCTTTGACGCTTCTCCTGTCATGTGTTAGGTATGGGAATAGGTCATCATCTTCCTTTCCAATGGAAGATCTGTATGCTACTTGAGAACATATTTAAGTTTTGTGAAACATTCTTACTGATGAACTCATGCTCATCTGTTTGTGTGCATGCTGTATGCACACTGTCTTTATGAACACCTGCAGAAAGAAAGTGATGACACTTTTGGGTGCATTAAAATTCTTTGTTGCATTTAGTAGGCCATTTGTTTGTTATGGCATTGTCAACTATACTTTTTAATCATGTGAAGTTCAGGATATTCAGAACATTAAGGAAAAAAAAGTGTTGAAATTGTGGTTACCTGAAAGATTGATATCTAGAAAATGATACGTTCAGATTTTGAATCATAGGTATGTAACATTTGCCCTATTGTTCTCTGAGTGCTGTGATGTCTGAATACTGTAAATTATCACCTTACCCATTTTTCACTGTACACTGAGTTTCTTCGCAAAGATCTGCTGGAATTTTGTTCTGGGTACTTTGGCAAGGACAGATCAGTCAAGAATGAAGTATCATCTTAAATAATTATTTATCAAGTCAGCATTCTTTATTCAAAATCAGCATCTAGGGTCTAGTAGTGAAATGTTATAGAATTTTAGGGTAGAATTGCATATGTCTTCCAGAGAGCAGAGGTCAAATAACTGGATGCATCCATATGTTATCTAAATTCAAAAATGTTTTTGCAGTAGAATAGTTTACTTATTTTTTAAATATATAAGTAAGGTATAAAAAAAATAAGGTTTAAGTATTTCTGTGCATGCAAATATATCTTTAATAGAGCATGATGTTGAATTTATATGTTTGATGACCAGATCTCATGCTCAAGGATTGTCGGTGTTGCGAAAGTGGGTACTGAGGTTCTAAAACAATTAGATGCGTGCAGAGAAATAGAAGGAATCTCAGTTCTCTACTAAAACTTGGATAGTGAATCTGATGAAATGAAGCAAAAAAAGAGTAATGAGATGGAGATCTGATGAAAACAGACTGCCTACCCTACTGTTCGTACTCTTCTCACACAGGTCCTCTCCTCTGGGCAGCCTTTTCATCTTGACAGTTTGTTACTGAACTGCTCTGCTTCCACTGTTTCTTCTCTTGCACTCTCTTCTACCTGTTGAAAAGCACTTTTTGATGTTCACATACATGCAGCAAAGTGTGTAGCAAATAAAGAAAATGCTGAGGGAATTTTGCAGTAAAAATGTGAACTGCTGAGGCAAAGGAGGAAGTAATAAGCTCTGAGAGCAGGTTTAGGTTTAGAGATGGCTCGGTTTGTAAAAACTGTTGCAGGGTTGTTTCTGGGCTTCCAGTGGCACATGTGCTGTAACATGAATAACAAATATTTAATAGTAATTGCTTCAGGTATTTTTAAATGAGCATTGTGTCTTCTCATTTGGTCTTGAGCAAAACTGGCATCAAAAATAAAATTATTCCCTTTCAGTGTTTGTTCTAGTAGAACTGCACACACAAAAAAAAACAACCAACAAAACAAATGGCCATGCAACAACCTGCTTATTCTGCTGCCTGAGAGAGTACTTACCCAGTGAGAAAACATCATGCTAGTAATCACCACCAATCAGTGCAGCTAGAATTTCAAGTAGCAAACCTCAGAAATATCAGTCATACTAAAAAGTGTTTCCTTCACTACTTGCTTTTTCACAGTGGTATTTATTTTGGAAATCCCAGTTTATTTCAGTTAAGGAAAATTCGAAGTTTGTCAAGAATAATTCTGTCCCAAAGGAACTGCCCTTATGAATTGCATGAACCTGTCTGCCCTGTCCTGCATTGATGAATGGATTTTTTTTTTGGCATTGATGCTAGAAACATTTGAATAATCTCTTAATCTGCAGAGAGAGCTTTCTGAGGCTTGCAATTTCAAGCTCACACTCTTTTAGCCTCTGTTGGATTGGGGTCACGGTAGGGCTCTGGAAAGCTTACATGATTATTTGATGAACCTGTGTTCTGCTTAAAGAATTCTAATGATTGTGCTGTGTGTGTGGCAGTCAGACATGAAGAATAACCTATGAATAGATGTTTGGTTTGATTTTTAGGAAAAAAGCATTCAAGTTTTTGTGCAATATATTTGGTATACTCTATTAACAATGAAATCACCTGTATTCTAAATAACAGCTCCTGGGTAAAAGAGGCAGTTGCTGAAGGGAAGTTCTACATTCGCTGGCATTAAAGATTTTCCTCTTGAAATTGTTGATATTGCAGTTCCAGTATGTAAAGCACAGGCTGATTTCCTAGAGGTGTTAGGATCACGGCACTGCAATAAGCTGTTTCTGTTTAGTCTGATAGAAGGACAGGTAAACTTTTTTTTCTTCCTTCCTCATTCCTTCTGGTAGACCAGGGACAACAACTGGAGCTCGGAGGTGCAGCAGAGCAGATATGTCCTTATTGGCAGAGATCTTGACTGGAGTGGGAGGTGTTAACAATTCCAGTTATCTTCTGGAGGCTGTATGCTGTAGTCTCAGGCAGCAGCTGGTGAGCCAGCTGCAGGAGGAGCTGTAAGAGGAGGCATGTTGGGTTAGTCTTGGGAAAGGATATGTGCCCATGATCCACAGACAGAATTTTAAGACTGAAAGCAGTTAGTGTATGATGTGACAGTAGGAGAGGTGGCACGTTATGGTGACTGTCAGAGCCTCTTTGCCCATGACTGGGACTGGTACCTACTCTGTCACATTGGCTGTTTCTTCTTGGCAAGCACCTTGGAGAAATGCTGCATAACACTTGAGTCCCTGGCCATTTTGGCCTCTACCACTGTCTCCATCTACCTAAAACTTCTGGCTCCTGTTGATCTTCCTCCATCCTAATATAGCTCTACACGAGTGGTATACGTCATATTTGCACTCTGAGGAAGTAAAATTTGTCATGCTTGTATTTTTCTGGAGGAATTCCTTCCATTTGTAATTTCAACCTTTTCCTAAAGCTGTGTGTTGTCTTATAGGCGTTTTCTCTGGGAGAAACCAGCAGCAATCTGAGGCAGGGATACTGAACCAGATTTTAAGCTTATAGAATTTGCTCTGGGAATGTAGATTTCAATATGGGAGATACACACGCCAAGAGCATGGTTGCAGAGCATTTTCTTTATGGAAGAATGGGTAGTAACTCTTGGTATTAAAGGAGTAGAAAGGAGCATGAGAATTTGAGGACTGGGCAGTGGCTCTCTATGAGACCTGAGGCAGCACAAACTGAATAGGGTATACCCAGAGGCCTGGGCAGTGGGTGCATGGATAGCTCCAGTGTAAAGGAGCTGGACTGAGCTCTTATCTTGCAGGTTTGGGGAAGGAAAATATTTCTTTGGCAAGATACCTTTCTGCTCTACGAGTCTTAGTCAGCTAATTCAGCCTCTTTAAGCTTTTACAAGACTTTATTTCCTTGTTCTGGCACCAGCTATCTTGGTATTAGCATGCTTTCCTGCTATCATGCACTTTTCCTCTCTGCCATTTACTAACAAAGATAGGAGCAAGCAGATAGGTTCTGTCCTTTCTCCTGAATGTTGCAGCGCTTCTTCTTTTCTGATTTTTTTTATTTTAATAGCAAGCCATTCAAGGTTAGGTTTACTGAGTTACATTGTGACAACTCTCATAGCCAAGTGAAAAGGTCAGAAAGAGCACTGGGGATAAGTAGATGTGTAACACTGCGGTGCTTGGATGAAAAGTGATCAAGTGCCATGGGGGAAGAGAACGGAGGTCTAAAAGGCTGGCACATTTTTTGGGAGTCTCTTGCTTTGTATTCATTGTGTGTTGGTTGCCATGATGCACAAGACAGTGTAATTGCATATAATCACATTTCTTCAAGTCCCAGTTGATTCATTCATGAATATTTAGCACAGTGATGCCCCTAGGCAGTGAAGGTAAGCATAGCATTTGAGACAAATATGCTATGCCAGGTGCTTCTTCGTGGGGGTAAGTATCAAGCTGCCAAAGAAAGTTCTTGCTGTTTTAGCCTGACTGTTATAGCTCACATCATCTTTTGAAAAGGTTGTGCAGGGTATGTAGGCATTGGGAATGCTTTTTTGCTTTGTTACATGGCACTAGTTTGCAGTGAGGTAGGCAGACATATTATGTCACTTCACACCAAGTGATGAAGATGTGATTAAGCCAGGCATAGTCTACATCCACCTGTGATTATGTTCTTGAGGTGGAGTGGGAAGGGGTGACAGGAAAGCATATGCTTCAAACCATCCTGCATCTAAAGAAGATCTCAATGATGCCTTCAAACCTGATGTCAGAATTAAGGCAGTTCTTAAATCTGCTCTGATAGCCAGGCAGTGTTTTCAGGTCGGGTGAGTGGCAAGTAGTTTTGTACATTGTACAGCATGAGCAGTGGGTTGCATTGTGGTTTAACCCTGCAGCAGCTTAGCACTACATCCTTTCACTCACTTGCCCACAGTGGGACGAGGGAGAGAACAGGAAACAAAATAGAATTTGTGGGTTGAGGTGAAAACTATTTAAATAAGACAGAGAGGAAAATGGAAACAAAAATGCAATGATAATGATATGTATATGTCTGCAATGGAATTGCTTGCCAACTGATAGCCAAGCGCACAATACAACTGCCTGCTGACCAGTGGCCCACTACCAGTCTTAACACCTGCCTACTGATGTTCAGCAGCCCCTGAGCAGCAGCTGCTTCCTTGGCCAACGTTTCATAGCATCCCTTGCCTAACTAAGGTAAGCTGTCCAGGCCATTGTGGCCTGGTCCTGGCCCCAGGTTTACTCCCAGCACTTAAGTAACAGCCAGAATGTCAGTGTGCTATAAATGCTGTCTCAGCTGAAACCAAAACTGTTTGGAACTACCTGCCTGGTTTAGTGTTCCCCAGTATGAGAAAGGTGCTGACTTACTTTTTTTCCTGTTCATTTATTTTCTGTTTTGTTTCTTCGTTAGAGTAGGAGGTCCCATGCCCATAATTTAAAAATATTGGCAATGTAAAATGTAGAAAGAAAATCTTCAAATGATTTATTTTCCAAACGTGGCTCATGCTTTACAGCTTTTACTTCATAAGCAGTGCATTATCAATTCTATGTGTAGATAAGATGCTATTCTGGCGAGTAAACAGTAGTCTGAAACTGAAGATCGAAGGAATTTCAAATAGTGGGATCCTAGAGCTTCCTGGCACTAGTGGCACCTATCAAAGATCTTCAGTCAATAAACACTGTGAAAGCTTGCCGTGTAGATTTAGTTTACAAATTATCTCAAAATGGAGAATCTTGAGCAGAGAATTGTTTAGCTCGTTCATGATGGTGTGACACAGAAGCAGTGTAATGCCAGTGAAGGGAAGGAATCGTTCAAGAATGAGAGATTAGGGAAGAAGTTGTCATAGAGAAGAACAAAATTGGTAACGATTGAAGAAAGGCTGTGTGGAACACAAAGATGAGAAGATAGAAATGCTGAGAAGAGTATGCTTGAGAGAATTTGGAGTAGAGATACTAAGATTTGCCATATAAAGTTCTGTCGGTGTGACTCACTCTACTATCTTTGGGCATAGCGTCCAGATAACAAAGGGAAATCAGTGGAGCCACTGGTAGCAGAGAAACTTCAGCCTCAGACAGTTTTTTGGATAGCTCAGTAGTTGATAGTAAATTAGTGCCATGTGCAGTCTGAAATGGAGAGTGGTTCCAGCATTTACTGGTGGAAAGCAGAGAGATTGTCTTCTGCTGGCAGACAGCTGTTCATGACAATGAGGGTAGTCCAAGTCCCAAGACATGTTTTTGGTCATCCTTGTCAGTCTTACTGTACTGTTGTGTACTTGCCTTCCACCTGAAATGATTGCAGAACCATCTCCCCTTTTCTTTGGCTATATTAGTGCTGATAAAATGGCGGCAGCATGGGAACTCAGCTTTGTATCACTTCAACTTGGAACAGTGCATTTTCACTGCAATGCTGGTAGAGCTCATGCTCCTCTACACCAGTAGGGCATTTTTCCAGCCTGAGCAATTGGCTGTATCTGAATGTAATTCATGGTTTATTTTGTGGTTGGTGGGGTTGTTGGGTTTTTTTTTTGTTTTTTGTTTTTTTACCTTTTTCTGTTCACTGTGAAGTTTACTGATTCCCTATGAGAAAGAGAATTTAGCTTAATTTACCTGTAGCTAAACAACAGTCACAGGGACTTGTGTTGTTGTTGTCTGTTTGTTTGTTTTTCCCATGCTGAAACATGACAATTTTTAGCACTTACCATATGTTTCACTTGAGACATGAACTTTGTAAGGTGCGGTAGAGTCTTCTATTACACCAACTCTCTACGGTTAACAAAACAAAGAAGTTACTTTTCGTGGCTCTCCAGCCTTGTACATTTTGTTCTTGATTTATTACACCTCAGCATCTTCAGATTTCAGATTCTGTACCTTCCGGGGCTTCCCTGTCTCATAAATAACTAACATTCTGGCTCCTGCCTAACTGTAATAATTTATAACTGTAAAACCATAAATATTTAAATTGTGGATCAATGAAAGATTCTGTAGCTTTAGTAAATATCCGTTTAAATAGGAGAAGTAGGAAGTGTAGAAGGACTGTAGTTTTAGTCACAGTTTTCTGGTGATTACTTCTCCTGAATGGAAATTAGCTAACTAAACTAACGATACTCATTGAGATTTTCTCTAAACCTCTTCTCTTTATAAGATGTGAGCTCTTAACTACTGCTAACCTTCCTTCCTGCTTTTTGTTAGGTGAAAGTACTAAACAGAAGAATATGCCAGGCCTTAGAAAAGGCTTTTCTCATTGGAGCTAAACTGTATAGAGTTAATCTAACTTGACTTTATGTGGTACCTTTTGTTAGATTTATTGAACAGGTGCATAAGAGCATCAAAGAAATCTTTGAATCTGTCCATATGAGCTAGTGCTGCTTTAAGGTGCATTGGTATGATGACCTTTTCAAAGAGATAGCTGTTGACACTCTATGACTCCTCAATGACTGTGTGTAAGCCCTTGGGTTAACAAAGTGCATATAGAATATGCCACTTCTGTAACAATGGATGTGAAATTAGGAAATACTGTACTTTTTAATCTGAAGTTAGTGCTTTTGAAACCTATTTAGTAACTCAGACCTCTAAATGTATTTAGAACGGATAAAGGAGATAATAAAAAATGCTTTTCAAATATTTTTCTTTCTTCTATTATATACGGCTAATTAATTCAGAATGCTTTGTAAGACCTGCTTAAGACAGTCCTCTGAGGATTTTGTAGCTGTAAAACAGTAGGTATAAAAATACCCCTTTGCAGTAACCCTTTTCTTGTACCTACTTCTATTTACAAGGTAGAGAGCACCTGAATAACTTTTTCTACACTTAACTCAGAAGCAGATTTTTGTGTGCATTAGGTGTATTGTCACAGTTGCTAAACATGATGATGGCTTTGAAAGATGTGCGATCTAGTGAATAAAATCCTAACAAAAAGGACATTACATAACAGAAGATTCACTTTTGTGAGCCTTTCATTAAAGATAGTGTGGTCTTGGATACAGGCGGTAGAGTCATTGTCCTTGGAGATGCTCAAAACTCGACTGCACAACTTTGCATGTGCATAATGCACCCCTACCCAAAACAGAGGGTTGGACTAGATGCTCTCCAGAGATCCCTTCCAGCCTAAACAATTTCATGATTCTTTCTAATTACCTCTAAAATTCTGTTGAAGATCAGATTTACATACTCTTGTTGTGTTTTGTGGATGCTTTTCTCGTAGATTATTCTAGGAGAAGCCTGAAATATTTTCACTGACCTTGAAAATATATCTGATTTTATGGTTGAAGTGAATCAGTGAGAAATACAACGGATATATATATAGTAGTTCAGATAGCTTTTAGGTTACTGCTTGTAACTCTGATTTTTTTAGACAAGTTTTACTGATAAGCCATGCCAGCAGATCTCTTTTTTATACTGTCACTTCTGAGAACCTTTTGATACACTGTATGCTTGGTAAAAACACTAAGCAAGAAATTACAGTTGTCTGCAGATGTTGAGAAACCTGGATAACATAAAATATGTGTGTGGAATAGAAGAAGCTGGAGATTTCATTGTTCAACAGAAAACACTCAGCTTACTGGGTCCAAGATGGCTGGCTAGGAGGCAGCTTACAGAAGGAGGTCTGAGAGACACGATAGTTCTGCAGTGCTGTGTGGAGAAAATACAAGGGAAGAGGATATGTCTCAGTACATCATATCAGAAAGCTGATACTCAGAGCTACAAAGCATGCAGCATTATTCTACGCCAAGAAAAACTTTTTAGGCCTTACATTTGAATACTGTGTATAGGTTTGAGTGTTCTGTGTTGGCTTGAATAATCTATGGAAAAATACTTTCCAGAACAAGATTGTGGAAAAGGAACTACGGGAAATTGTAAGAATCTTTATGAGTATAGAATATTTGTTTTGCATAGGAAACAGTGCTGTGTATGTTTTTAGGGTGTAAAACAAGTCATAATGGCTTTAGTCGAGACACTGCTTAGATATTTTCTATCCCTCTGAATGGTGAAGCAGAGTAACTGACAGTACTGTGGAATTGCTATCAGATTTTAAGAACAATGAGACAAACAGCTGGCTTATGTGATGTGGGAAATAACACTTATAATGGACCTCTCTTGGCGGAGGACATGATGTCTTGATTTACTTATTGCTGTCTTTACTACATATCATTACAAAGCCAGTAACCAAACGGTCATTAAGAGCCTTGACTTTTGGCTTATCACTGGAATACTAGGATTGTGAACACTCATACGTATATTTTAATAAGTGCTTAAACCCTATGAAACAGAATTCTTCCAGTGGATCTATTTTTGCCTCTTCTTTTTGAGTATTATTTCTTTGATATTGAAAGACAGAGCAGATTAAGCCCATAATTATTATTAAAGCTTGATTTCTCAGGCTTTTTACAGTTTTGATATCAACTTGATGTCTGTTGACTAGAGACTTCATTAGTTGAGCTATTTTTATTACTTTCTAAAATCAGCTTAAGATTTATTCAGTGTTAATTGGTATAGTATGTGAAATGTGGTAGGAGGTTGTGTAAATCTCCCTAGCCCCTTTAGGAGTTTTCCAGAAGTGAACATTTTGATAAAAGACATGCAAACTGAGTGTCCAGGTGTAGATATTGGTGATCATCTTTTATCATCCTCACCTGCGTCTTCCTTCCCCAGGAAAAAAAAATACCACAAAACAAAACATAAGACATCCCTTCTTCTGTTCCTCATAGAATCTGACCAAAAGAAAAATTGCTTGACATTGTAAAATGGGAGGTTATTTTAAGCCACAGCATATGAGCAAGATGTGCCAGACTAGATTATAAGGGAAAGGATTTCTTATACCTTCTGATATTACTTCCTTAGTTGTGGCCAATCTTAAATGCTTCTTAAGAAAGTAGGTGATAAATAACAAAAGTGCCTGGAATAAACTGTCCAGTTACACACGGATAGGAAAAATATTTCCTGACTCCCTCCAGCAGCTAACTAAATCACGAGATCTGTTCCATGTGCATTGGGTTGATCAGTCTGTTGACTTCAGCCAGAGGTAACGGATCGGTAGATGTGCATTTCAGAATTCTTCTGTGATTGTCTTAATAAATATCCAGACACATTGTATTGGCAAGAATGCAAAAAAATTTCTTGAGTGGTGTGTTTTGCTTCTCATTGATGTCAAGAAATGGGATTGTACTGGAGGGCTTCTGCATTGTTCTTGATAGAACATAATTAGTAGTTCAGAGTTGCCAGTGAAACAGCTATGAGAGTCCTGAATGTCTCTGAGTAGCTCTGCTTTCCTCTTGGTAGATCTGCAGTATTTCAGATTTGAATTTTGAATCTGATTTTAAAATTGTTTGTTTCCACCTGCTCACCTGAGAAACTTTCCTAAGTTTTGAATGTAATAGGGAAGTAAGGCAAAGCACTTGAATACGTGTAAGTAATAGAATACACTGCTTTGGTATCACTATAAGCTCCTGCTGTTTATGTAACGGTGGATCCTGAAATAATAATTTTTCTGACTGATGTGAGAGAATGCAAAGTGACACTTGCATATATGTAGGTTTCTCCAAAAGTAATGCCTCCTGTTTGTTTCCATGGAAAACGTAACAGACAGGATGAGTGCAATAACATTATTTGATGGTGCAAGTTCTCAGCCACGAAACACACTCTTTCAGCACAGTCACTGCCATCAGCTATGCAGTTTTCCAGTGATTAACAAGAGCCTGCATGCTGCACTTGTAAAAAATCTGCACCAGCAGAGTGCATACCACCAGCTACTACTACTACCATACTACCACCAACATCCACCTCTGATGTCGTGGACTGACATAAAAACATAGGAAGCATAAGTTTCAGAGCTGCCTGTGTGTTTGTGTATGTGCATGTATATATATGTCTGTATGCTGTATGTGTGTGCTTATATAGTGCATATATACCTGTGTACATACACATTGCAAATGTTTGAATGTTTTCTCATCCTCACAAGTTGTGTGGAACAACATTAAATTGAGAAAAAAACTGTTCTCAGTTACAAATCTGTAACTTTCATGCAATGGCTGGATTATACAGTGAGTGTGTGCAGCTGATTTTCATGGATGAATGCTGTCTAATAAATGGAACTTGAAATGGGTGCATTCCACTTAAAGATCACTCTAATAGGACTGATTAGTCTGACAGGACCTCTCTGTGGGGATTCACAATAATATTGTAGGAGCATGGACCATGAAAACTGACAAATAAATTTCAGCTTTCCTTTTTATGCATAAGAAAATAGCAACTTGACTCGGAAAATGTTGACAGAAACGTTTGTGCAGGGGATAAATTGCAATTCACTTTAGTTTCATAGTTTTTATTTTCCTTAGTCCTGTATACACAGGATGATGATGATTTTTTTTTTTTTAAACAGCATACATTTTCTGGTAATGATTTCAGAACAGTATTCTAATGTGAAGTGGAAAAAGTGGAAGTTCTGTGTCTACCTGAATGTAACTGAATAGTTTATGCTAGAAGTGTGTAGATGACTGAACCTGGTGTGTTAAGCACTTCAGGTGATACAAATGAAGATCTTTGATTTAACAACTATCACAGAAATAAGTTATCTGTTGTTGTTGGTCTTTGAAGTTAACTACAGATTGCTAATTTGAAAGGTACTTATCAACTGTGCATACAAAACCAAATGACACACTGGCTTGCTTATTAGTTTAGACATTCAATTGCTATTGAATGTTAAAAACTAATGAAAACCAGAGGCACCTATGCTGTTAGTGGTATTACTGTGTATTACCATCATTTAAGGAAAAAAAGACATGCATAAGCAGCAGCTAGAGAAGCGGCTTGAAAGTGTAAAATTTTAATCTGAAAGGTGAAATGGAAGAAGAATCTTTCAGGCTTGTGTTTTCAGTCAAGTCAAACATTTTACTGTGCTTTCCTCTTTCTGTTTGCTTGTAGCCGGATATTGGAGATGATTTACTAAACTAGCAAGACCTCAGGGCACCTAACTTGTGCCCTGCATTCTTGTATTTTACTTTCTGAATTTGGATTTCATCTGTAGAATAATCTGATAGGACACAAGGGTTTACATTTGCGAAGGAATGTAATTCTTAAATTCTCTGTGTACTGTTCTTGACCTTTGTTTTGAGATTAGTCTTTCCAGATGAGAAATATTCCTCTGTGGAAGTTGTCATTGTAGGCAAAAAAAATCAGTTCTTGCAGGTTTAACTAGAGAAAAAGCATGAACAGAACAGAGAATACTTGACACCATTATCAGAATATTTTTAAGTATATTCCTCAGGAAACTAAGGTCCTTAGTTACCTAACTAGTCTTTCTCAAGAAATAATGTTTTGCCCCATCTTCTGCTGCCTGAAGCATTACTTACCCTTCTGAAGCTGGTGAGAGGTCTGCAGCAGAAATCTTAGGAGGAGAGACTGAGGGATCTGGGATTATTTAGCCCGAAGGAGGCTTGGGGGAGACCTTCTTGCTCTTTACAACTGAAAGGAGGTTTTGGAGAGCTAGGGGTCAGCTTCTTCTCCCAGCTAACAGCAACAGGATGAGAAGGAATGGCTTTAAGCTGTGGCAGGAAAGGTTCAAGTTGGATATTAGGAATAATTTCTTCCCAGAAGGAGTGGTGGTACATTGGTATGGGCTGCCCAGGAAGCTGGTAGAGTCAGCATCCCTGGATGTGTTTCAGCAAAGGGTAGATGTGGTGGTACTAAGGGATGTGGATTATCGGGCAGTGTTGGTGGTAGGTAGATGGTTGGGCTAGATGATTGCAGAGGTCTGTTCTAACCATAATGATTCTGTGATCTGTGTGATACTTGATACCTGATAGTGTTAGAAGAATGTGATGTACAAATTGAAATAGTCATTGATTTTTCTCTTAAATTTTTTCCCCCTCTTACATAAAAAAAAACCTCCTGTTGAATCCGGTATTCAGACTTAGTGTTTGTGGTCTTCATCATGTTCCTAGTAAAGCTGGCCTGGTAAAGCAAAGCTCCTTTCTTAACAGAAAAAAGTGGCTTTTCTTTCCAGTAGCCAAACTAGAGAAGAGCACTGAAGTGGACATTCAAGCATTTAAGCTTGTGGGTACTGCAGATTTCAAGTTTCTCATAAATGAGAAATTAGACTTTTTAAAATTAGCACAGGGACTCAGTATTTATGAGAATTTAATCATCATAGTAGTACTGTGTTAAAATAATCCTTGAAATATCTATTTCATGGATGATGCCAAAGATGAAGAAAAAGCTTGTATCAGTACTTTTGAGACTGACTTTACTGTAGCCTTTGCAAGTATGAGTGTTATTATCCTAAGAGTTAACTAGTTCAAATAAATGTATGAGATTGTACCACCAAAAAAAAAAAAGAACCCCCTTTTTAACTCTGACTTGCTTTGTCAACTATGTATCAGTGGGAGTTACTTATATCTAAGCAGTCTGAAATTAAGAACAAACAATATTTTTGATTAACTTGAGGTCAACTTTCATTGGGTAGGCATCATCTAATTAAATTGCTAATTTTTTACCCACAAATATGTGAAGTGGTTTCTGGTTACTCTTGCAGAAGCTGGAAGAATGTAACTGTGGGCAGAATTTGTTCTTCCTATATGTGTATGTTGCTCTGTTTTCCAGTAAATCATAATTATCCCAACTTCTGTCTGTATAAGGCAAAATGCATAGAAGAGTTTTCAAAGTCAGACTATAGCTCAGTCTCAGCTTAGAATAACTTCACCGTTAATATAATGTGAAATGCATGCATGAATTAGCTCACCAAGAGGTTTGATTTATTGTGGTCTCAAAATAGCTTTTACATGCAGTTGCTTATGTTTAATGTGCTGTGTTCAATTGCTGCTTCAACTCGTTCTTGTGTGGCCTGGTTTGCTGTTGGTCTTGTCCTCCTGCAGGTAAAATGCATCTATTGCCTAATTGTAATGTATCATTCTACAGCAGTGTTTTGTGACCATTGTTTTTTTTTTTTTTTTTTGCTTTTTTTCTTCTTGGTAATGCTTTAAGAACAGTGGGAAAGAGCTGGGCCTGTCTCAGCTCACCCCACTAATAAAGCTGGCCTTACAGGAGTAACTTCTCAAGTTGTAATATGTGTTTGAAGGAAGCTGTACATCTTCCTGAGCTGATCCTTCTGCTATTTTCTACATGGAAATAATAACTGTCCACATTCAGCAGAGATGCCTATCCTGTCAGTGTTCTACTTTATATGTTTTCAGCAAAACACATATACAAGAAAAGTTAAGTCGTTTGCGTTATGTCTGTGTATATACGTACACAGTTGTGTGCTTAAGTTACCTACAGGGCAGTATGTTCTTATAATGTTACATAGGTCTATATGAATGTGTATACGTGTGTGTATGGTTTCAGTTTCGCTGTTGCAATTTTCTGTCCTTGTTTATTACTTCGTCAGATTTGACAGTATCTTCAACAAATGGCCATTTTGTCTGAGTAGAATTCGAAGAGCGTGTTCTGGAAGTCAGAGTTGAACACCTAAGTGATCTACATGCCCTTGAATCTGTGAAATGAATCATCATCACCATCTGTGGTCTTGAAATAATCACTTAATTCACGTCTTTTTTTTTTTTTTTTCCTTTTGGAAGATTGAGGAATTTAGAACTTCTTTAGAAAGATCATCTGTAGGATGCTTGGCTTAGTATTGCTTGCAAGGGCCTGAGTTTGGTGCATCAGAATCTAAATGTTTTAGAAATTCAGATGTGCAATTTTGATTTCAGTGTTGTGTAAGTGAAGGCTCAGGGTAATGCTCAGTGCTTCCTAATGGAAAAAATGAAGAGAAAGAAAGAATTTAATGATTTTCTTTTGGGCACTTGAAAGAGCAATCCAGTTCACCAGTTTCCATAGCTAGGAGAGATGTGTCATTTTATGAAAACTATGATTCTATTCTTATGAGTTAGCTGATTTTTTTTTCTAATTAATGAGCCAGAGACCCCAAAAGCAGCAGCTTTACTTGGCCCTGGTGTGTAGATAGTCTGTGTACATCCGTGCGCAGAGCAGGGACAGGACCTGGAAGGAAGGAAGCCCTAATGATGCCATCATAATGTGCGAGAGGTACAAACTAAAGCTGCGGGGGAAGACTCTGCAGGTCACATAAAACGTTCTGGCTCTTAAATGCCAAAAAACAAATACTTGCCCAGTGCCATGCTTTTCTTGGCATTCTGTGGAGTCCTTGTGGAACAATTCTTGGTATTTATGACAAGGGTAGCCAAAGACTAAGAGCAAAAATGCAGCAAAAGTAGATTAAAGTCAGCAGCCGGTACAGTGGCACTGTCTTTAGTACAATGTTGCATACTGCTTTACCTTTAAATTGGGGTACCTTTACTCCAAAAAAAAAAAAAAAAGGGGAAAAAAAGGAGACCTGAAATTGATAATATTTTTTTTTGCAATTTCCTTGTCTGCACTCACTCTTAATAAAAATGGTGGGTTATTTATCTCAAAAACCCAAGTACAGATATGACAGATGAGAATTTTAACTTTTCCCTTTGTCTTACCCCCCGCTGTGACAGTAAGGTATTTGTTCATTGAGACACGCAGTAACGATTTCCCACGTTAAAGGGAAAAAAGCACGTTTTTTATTCGGGATAATGAAAGGCAGGAACTGCCTGTCTGTTTACCGAGGAAGGGGATAATGTGACTTAAACAAGATGGCTAAATCCTATTCGGCAGGATCAGAGGGGGTGGCTAATGTTTGACATTTGCGGAGAGAAACTGTCTGTAACACGCAGGGTGCTTCTGCGCTGCCGCTTGGTGCAGCGAGGGGGACTTCTTCCTCGGAGGTGCAGAGCGAGAGTCAGCGAGGGGCTGCCTTGGCAGAGGTCGGGGCGAGCTGCTCGGTGTGCGGGTCCTGTGCTGGCAGCGGAGCGCGGTGCGTGTGGCCGCCGAGCTGAGCAAGGCCACGGGCGGTGCGTCGTGACGGCGTGGGCTGGAAGGACCGAAGTTGCGGTGCTCCCCCGCCCCCGAGAGGTCCTTAGTTCGTTCCTTCGTAGTGGCTCATTTTGGCTCTCCCATCGCCAGGATGCTGCCAGGGAGCGCGTGTCGTGGTTACAATAGGGTCTGGTAACGCATCAGAGCGATGAAAGCCCAGCGGGAGAGACTACAGATTCCAGGGCTGACCTTGGAGTAAGTATTGTCTGTCTTTAATATTTTAATGGTTTCTGCATGATAGCTGGCTTTGGCGCACACAGGAGCCGTTTAGTGTGTGTTGTGCTGGCAGTCTCGCAGCACTGCAGCTCTGGGTCGAAGGAACGTGTTTTAAATGCACTGCAGTTGGTTGAAGCAGATGTGTGAGCTGGGAGCTGGGGCACTGCAGTGCATTGGGAAAGGAAGCATTTCTGCGTATTTAAAGTTGCTGAATCTCCTGCATGGAGCATCCTGTCAGCTCGCAGAGAGCATCTCTCTGTAGGCCATGGTGTCTGCCTTTCTCTCCTGCTCCCTGTTACTGTTTGTTTATCCCAGTGCTGCCTTATAGAGAGGCCTCTATCTCTGCTGCATAACAGAGCTCTGCGAGAGATTAAAGCGCTACAGAAATGCCATTTGTGAGAATCCTCCAGGAGCAGCCCAGATTTTACATACATAACTACATTAATGAATGGTATTTACATACTGGAGGTTCCTCTGCAGTAAGTATGTTTACCTGATTTAGCAGCGTGTTTACTTGGTGCTTGCTTAAAACTGATTAACTCATTTGCGTGTTTTCAGCTATTTATGCAGTAGCACGTGAAAATATGTAAATTTTAGAGCACAGTGATAGTAACGATACTCTTCTATTCATAAATGCCAGCACATAATCTACCCAAGGTTTGTTAGGCAAAATTAAGTATTGATTTCTATACATGCATACCTACATTCTGTGTTCAGTACATTTCAGGCATGTACATATGCATGTTGCAGACACCATGAAAACTTGCTAATTTTATAAATAAATAGACATGTTTAGGTCAGATCCTTTGGTATTCCGTGGGACTTCCCCATTCTTGCTGGAGAAAAAACCTGAATGCTGCAAATGCCTACGGTAAAGTTACTTAGCTCTGAAAGGTATTATCTCTGACATCTGCCATGTTTTAAAGAAAAGGTGATAGGTGAGTGTGCAGTCTAGCAAATAATTTATTCTGATAATCACATGAAGGTGACAGAGCACTTTATTCCGAGGGAAAAGAGTAGATGTTACACTGGGTTCCCCAGAACTGGGCTTGTCAAATGTCAGAGAGGAATTACGGGTTTCAATTGGGTGTCTTTTCCTCAGAGCAGTGTGTGTTAGCTGTGAGCACACTGAGCTCTAGATAATTGTCTGAAAAAGAAATCAGAGTTGCTAATTTCTCATGAGTTTTGAAGGAGGGGTCTTATCAGGGAGCTCATTAAAATGGTTTCCATGAATAATTGATAACAGTGCTCCTTTGGAGATGTGGAAATTTAAATATTTTTTAAATCGGTCCTCACTGAATTATGTAATCATTGTAGGCAAATAGCATCACTAACTGCAAAAGATGGAAAGTGATCCATGTTACTGGTTCATTACACGTCTGTGTGTGTTTCTCTAATACAAGGATGGTCATTTACTGTTTCCTGTTCTTGTGGTACCCTGACAAAATCATGCTTGCTTTATGTTACTTCTGCAATATTTAAATACTGGTAAAAATAATTTTATTTTAATTTCAGCATTGCTTGGTGGTTTTTTTTTTTTTTTTTTTTTTTCTGTTGTGTTGTTGTTGTTTTGTTAAAACACTGTCCAGATATAAACCACTTGTATGTTCATTTTTTTCTTATTTTTATAATAACATTTCATTGGTCATAATGCTCAAACTTTTTTAACTTCATTTGTTTGTAGAGAAAAGAGGATACCATGTTTCAGTTGCTGTCACTTAGTGGTTATTGTATAGTTGTTTTCTGATTTGTCAAAATTGGGTCAACACAGCTTTAAGTTGTACCCCCCCCCAGTTTTTATTTTCAAGTATCTTCAAGGCACTGCGGGAAAAAAAACAGCAACAAAAAGCAGACCAAAAAAACCCCACAACTGTTTCTTTGAAACAATCTTTGCATTTGGATTCTCTTAAATTTTCTTTCAATCAGGCTTAAATGTTGGGACTAGAACTCTTTACCTCAGGAATTTGAACAGTCTGTCTGCTTTCTATTCACTACTTGCAGAAAGCTTCTTTCAAAGAATATTAAGGATCCTGAATGCAACATTCCAAATTTAGTAAATGTAGGAATTAACGCTGCCTGTCAGCCTTGTGCATATGCACTATGATAATTTGTTTTAACAGGTTTCCGCCTGTGATTTTTAGGTCTTAAAAAAGCAAAGCTGAAAAGCAAGCTCTGTAGAACTGGATTGACACTACTCTGTCAACACTTGGTGGGAATTTATAGATGCACAGTGCGGGCAAGTCTGATATTGAGCACCCCGAGAGTCTGCTCCATGACTGAGACTCTTACATTTCAGAAATGAAAATGAAGAATAACAATGGATTAACTACTAGCAGGTGCAGGATTTCCACCTGCTGTGTGTGTGCCAGCCACTAGAGGCAGGGGGTCGTGTTTTGACACTGGTTGTCCCCAAGATTTGTTCACAGCAAGGGGAAGATAGTGACTTCATCTTATCCTGGTTTAACATATTCTTCTCATTTAGTGCCAGGCCTGTTATTTCCCTCTTTTCCACTGCTCCGGCTTTGGTTGGTTCCTTGCCCCTGATCTTTACTTCACAGCAGTCCCCATCCTCTCTTCCTGCTGTCATCCCGTGCCTTCTGGGGAGCAGCACCACTTCTTTCCTTCTTCTGCCTATATTTCCTTCAGATGAGTGTCTGCTCTCTTCCTGTTCCTGTTCTTTGCCATCCACATCACCTGCATTTGCACTCCCAGAGCAGCACTAAGCATAGACAGTGTAGTGTAGCACAGCGGTTTTCCAGCCCATTGCTAGTGTGAGCAACACTGACGCCCTCCTACCCATCTGCTTTGGAAGCAGCAGTACTATTTCTGCTGATTTTTTCTCCACCTTGCCAGGTTTTAATGGGAATGTTATAAAATGTAGCATTATCATGCAACTGAAAACAAGGGGTGCAGCTGGTTGCAACATTCTGGTTGTCACTGGGTCCCTGAGGACAGGTCAGGACACCAGTGCTGGCTGGCTGCAGGGGTCTGTTATGCAGCAGGACAGGTCTTTGTGAAGGTCATCTGGAAAAATCTACACATCAGCATCTACTTTTGCTTAGCTTAATCCAATGGTGCCACATTTAGTTGAGGAAAGATAATTTCAGCTAATCGTAGCAGGAAGCATGTAATTGAACCAAAAAAAAATAAAATAAAAATCTGCATTGCAAGTGTTGTTGAGGACACGTGCATGTGACTGCACAAATGTATCATAAAACTGTGTCTGTGAAATATTTAAGTGACAGTCCTGATTTCTTGAAAGACTTTGCAATAGAGCTACACTTGAGGCAGTTTCTTGGAGACACCTTTGGAGCCAAGAGCACAAGTATGCTTTTGGAGACATTAGTTGCTAGTATCCATATTTGATTACATAAGTAAAAGGCTTGATGTATGGAGTAGGACATTTCATAGTGATATTGATGGAAATTACGTGTGGGTCACTTCTAATCTTTTATAGGACCCTGAATTTTAGACTTTCAAATTGGAATTTTTCTGATCTCGTTGCTGATGAAGGCTCATAGCCATTTTTAGTTTTCCAACATACCTGATCTGCATATCAAGAGAAACTTTGAAAATTCATAATATTAAAAACAAAAAACCCACCATCCTGTCTCTTTTATTTAATTCTGCTTTGCAGTCTGAAATGAGTTACCATTTTTTCCCCCTTAGAGCTACACAACTTTTGGGTACACAAACAAGTATTGGAGAGAGCCTCACATCGTCAAGCTTACGCACCAGCAACAGATTTCATGTTTGTTTTTATTTAAATCAGTTTCATCTTAAGTCAAAAACTGTGTGGCTGCTGTCACTCACTTCATTCAGAAGGACAGTAATGTTTCGGTTCTAACTGGAACTCCTTTTGTAACTCCTGCACTAAAACATGCAACTCTTGCTAAACCTTCTGTTCACTAGAGATGACATTATTTTAACTTTCAGTCTCACCCCAAGGAGCCTGAGCCCAACCCCAACAAGCCCTTGCAGTCCATGCAGTCCTCTGTTCGCTTTTCATTTTTGGAGGTAAGCAAGTAAACTTCCATTGTTGATGTTTTCTTCTGCATCCAAAAGCTGACAATCAAAATGTATTTCAGGGGGAAAATTGCAGAAAATCTAATGTGTCTGTACAGTCAGAAGAATGTTGTACTTAGCAAGCAGTTGTTCTGAAGTTAAGATTTTTTTTAAATGGAAAAAAAGAGATGTGAAACCTAGTTAGGGGCTTTGAGTTGCAAATGTGTAATTATGAGTTGCACTGACTTTTGATCAGAAATGTATCTGCTATTGAAGTTTTGTAGTTTGCTTCCCGTGATGATACTGCAAACTCTGTTCTGTTGTGTCAGAACTTTAAGGTGAATTCAGAAGTGGAGGTGATCAGCGAAGCACATTGCTATGTCCTGCTTACCTGAGAGACAGTAGTGTGATCTGTGATGCCATGTGATAGAAGAATGGGGTATTTAAGCTGTGTGTCATTTTAGAAGAAAATAATGCTTTCCTGTCTGTACTGCTCTCTCGTCCTCCGGACTGGAATATTTCAAGCCTTATTTCTAGTACCATTAGGTTGTACATATGTCCTATGCTGTCACATGCAATATCTTTCATATTTTCAGAGAAACTGTTTGTTTGATTTTACTTTTACATCAGAAAATGATTGATAAAAGATACTGTGTGCCTCTTAGTATTATGGTAAAATAATCACAGTAGATAGTAATCAAAGAGTTCTTCTGGTACAGAAAAGCTTTTCTTTCCTGTTTTTCTCATTCCAATACACAAACTTTCAAGCCAGGTCTCTATACTCAAGAGCATAAATTAGTTCTGCCCTGTAGGGAATATAGTTGTAAAAATTAGTTTTCAGTGCCTCCTGACTTAAAAAGTCAGGAACAGCAAAACCAAACAACAAATTACCCAGTATTTGTAATAATTGGAAGTTTTGTTTGGTGCTGTGAGGATAAAAACTACTGCTTCACTGAACTGTACAATAAAGTAGATTTGTACTTACACAGTACAACCTTTTCAGTGCTGCATGGCAGAGACAGTGCTTGCATGGGTCATTCTCCTTCAGAATGCTTCAAAAAGGAACTAATTCTTGGAATTTGTATATTGTGGCTTAATTTGACAGTGAAAAATAAAGCAATAATTTTGCAGTTTACTCTGTGTCTCTGAGGAAATACTGTGATTTTTTAATATGTATTATTCTGTAAGGGAAGAGATAGAATGAAAATTATCTTTTTTGTGTGGGTTTTTTTTTTTAATGATTTAACCATGTGTTTTCTTCTCAGTGAAAACATTTTGTGCAAAATCAGTGTGTTCTGTGAAATGTATCTTGATGGTAGGGAAAAACTGGTAAAACCCAATATTTTTGAATTATTCATCAGTTTCTGTGCAGCCAGATATGGGGTGTGAGGGGCGGGATGTGGAAGAAGGATGACAATGCAGGGAGGAAGTGTTCTTTTTCAGAATAGCAATATTATGGATGCAAAAAGCTGCATAAAAAAGTTTTTAATTTGTGTAAACTGCTGAATTGCGTCTCTGGCCTTGTGGACATCCTTCCATGCAGGCTGTGCTGCATACACAGCCCTCACGGGCTTATGGTTTTAGAATAAAGCAATGAGAATAGACCCTCAGTGCTGCACTTCCTCATGCTGGGTAGCAGAGGCTAGTAACTACGTCAGGTTTGAGCTTTCCATTCCTATGACGAATGATGGCTTAGGGAGCAGACTTCTTAGGTTCTTTTTGACAAATGGAATGGAATGGAATTTATTGTTAGTGTTCAGTGTAGTACCTAAGCCTCATATTTTCCTGAAAAAAAAAAATAAAAAAATCCTACCACTGTATAGAAATCCCTTAAGAATATTTGAATTTACCTTAGAATGGAAATTAAAGAGAAAGCACTATGATTCTGAATCATTATGCTATAGCTACAGAGGACTTACCATGTTCAGAACAGCAAATAGTAATTATTTACTGTTCAGGCTTGACTTACGTTAACAGGAAAAAGCGTGTATGTTTTTTCTGGTATATACATAATTAGTATTTCCTGTTCCTTTGGCTCAGAGTACTCTAGTAAGTGGGAGGAGAGGAATTATTTTAGTTTTACTACTCTTGCTTGTTTTCAGAAGTGTTAGCATTATGGCATTCTCACTAGAGTAAATATATAGGATTTTCCTATGGCATGGTATCTGTCCAACATTCTGACTCATTTCTGTCACATTTTTTGACTTGTCCAGCTGCTTGGACCACTTTTTTTCAAGTTCTTACAGCAGTTGTCATATACAATAGCAGTGCAAAGGGAGCCTTTGGCCAGTCAAATGACAAATGTTTTTTTTATTTTTTATTTTTAATAAACTGTAGCATCTAGTGAATGTACCTGTGGTAGCAGAGCCTTGATGAGGATGGGGAAAGGAAGAGTTTTTCACATGTGAAGCATATATTTCCCATTAGTTCAGTACCCACTATTTTTGTCTTCTGAACATTTTCAACTTCCGTAGGGGAGAAACGTAGTATGTTATTTAAGCACAAATTAATACAAGCAGCAGCAGCAGGTTTGCAAGGAGAGGAAAAAGGTGGAAATAATGTAAACATGCAACTACAGCTGCTGAGAGTCTTCAGGGGTGCTCTGGCATAGGTCATCAGCCACAGCTCTGCAGGAACTGCTCCACACAGCTCCGTACCACGGGGCCCACTGTCAGGAGCTGCTCTGGCACCGTCCCCATGGGTCCTGCAGGGGAATCCGTGGGCTGTGCCTCCTCCAGGCCTCAGCCACTGCTGCACCGTGGGCTCTGCTCTGCGTGGTGCCTGTGGGCGGCAGGAGGGCAGCCTGCTCCTCCATGGGCCTCTCCTGGGCTGCAGGGAGCTGCTGCTCCATACCCAAGCACCTCCTGCTCTGACCTTGGTGCCTGCAGGGCTATTTCACATTTTGTCACTTTTCTCTCCCACCTTCCTCCTACACAGTGCTTTCCTCCTTTCTTAACTGTGCCCTCTGAGAGACACAGCCGGTGTCGTTCATGGCTCAGCTGAAGGCGAAGCATGATTTTGTAGAAGGTAACAATGTAATTCAGACTCTTCTTGTCACAGAGTAGTTTATTTTATGAATTTGAAAGAATGATGTATGCCGTATGACGACTCCTTTCCCTCTTACTTTGATAGCTGCCATATCTAAGGAAGCTCAAGCAAACATTTTTCTTCGAAATTTATTTCCATCTTTGGTTCCAGAGAACAGTATGAAGTAGATTGACCTTGAGGTTATGCTGAAAGATGCAGTTGTTGATTTATTACTATGAAACAACAAGGTCATGAGAAGGTCTGTTGTCTATTAGGTAAGGAATCACTTGGCTCTAGTTCTTGCCCAATTTATTCATTTTTATCTAAAATGAGAAAAACCTGCTGTTTCGTCTTTTAGAATAATCCCATTAGAATTCATGAATGCCTAACACAAAGCATGAGTTCCTCAGGGTGTAATAAATTAGTAGTTGGCTCTTGCCTCCAAAGGTAGAGTCTCTGCTCCCAAGTTCTTGTTATAGCCTCGCTGTTCTTTTAAATCTCTGTGAGCATTTATTTAAACCGTCAAAACACACGTACTTCAGATATTTCCAGTACGCTCTCATATTAAACCTTGTGGTGTTTCAAAGGGAGAGCTGTTTCAGTTGGAGCTCAGGGTTTACAAGGATTCTTGGAGAACAAGAAACAACATAATTGCATGTATGAAGTTGACATGAAATTTTTCTGGTGTAGTACTGGGTTTTGAGGAGTGAATAAGTAGGAGCTGCCAGTTATCTCATGTCTTTTGTACTTAATTCTTCTAAAGCTTTTAATTTATTTGAGTCCTGTAGAGACAAAGTAGAGGAGAGGATTGTGTTTCTATTTTTGCTTGTGGCAATCAGTTATACCTGTACAAACCTGTTAGCATCTTAATGGGGTTGCATTGGTGTAAATGATGGTGTAATTGCGGAGTTGTCATTTGTGACTGAGACTCTTCTGGAAAACCTTCACTGTTGTTTTGTCACACTGGAGTGATGCGTCAGGGTAATTCCTGATCTTGTGATTTTTTGGGCTGGCACTAATGAGAGTGCACTTTTTGCTTGCTGCACAGTGATTCAAATCAGAGGGGCTAAACCTTAGTTGTCTCAGTAATGTTAGGATAAGAGTAAGCTTTGACTGACTGATACCATAAAGATTCAGGGTGAAGTATATTTTGAAATGCTCCCAGAAAAAAAACACAAACTGTGTTCTTGTATATGTGTTTCAGACCCCTGAAGAATATGAAGAGTATGCCAATTTAACCTGTGGTTTGTGTTACTTGATAATGATGTTCAGAAGAAAGAGCTTTCTTTCTAAGTCACGTAACCAAATAAAAGTAGCCCCCTCCTCCCTTCTCTTCAACTCCAAAGTTTTACAGCACAAACTGTCTAGGAAGAATAGATGAGAGAATTTTACAGGACTTAGCAGGAACAGATAATTTGCTGTAGGTTTTTGTTTGTTTGTTTTACTATTTTGTTTTTCCTTTGGAATGTGTAAGATGGATATTAAGAGAACATGAGAAGTTCTTGTGATGCTTATTTCTTGTGGTAGTCTGAAAACTGCTACTTTTCTGTGGGAGAGGACTTATCTGAATCATTTTAAGTGCCATTTTGTCAGTCTCCTTTCCCTGAAGTCCCATAAAGATCCTCTCAAAGCAGTCAAATGCTGTTTTTATTAAATCTTGTGGCCTTTTGTGTTGTATCTTGTATGTACTGTTGAATGTTACATTTTAAAATTAATATTTAGGCTTTCTAAAAATTTTGAGGAGGTAAAAGGTTGCTGTGAACTTCAGTTTGAAAATTACAGCTGTTATAGAGTAGTGCTGGACCACCACAATACTGGGGCTGCAGACAGTAAAAGGTTTCTACAAGTATTTGGAATAAAATCTAAAAAACTTTCTAAAATTTTCTAGGATTGCATAGTCATAGTAATAACCTGACTGAAAATTTCTTGAGCAACTTGATTTCTTTCTAAAACAGAGAATGAAAGTATTCACAAATTTAAAGCTTAACATGTTTATAGCCATTAATTTTGTTTGCCTTTGAGCCAGGTTCAGCTTTCTCTTAACTGAAAGATAATATAATAACGAACTACTCTTGAGTGAACATTTAATCACATTCCCTGGATCTTGTTTAAAGCAGTGAAGTGAAAATAAGAAATGGACAATGGTGTTCTGTAGAAAATGTTTTGGTTTTTTTTAAGTTTTCAAGTTAAACAAAATGCATTGAAAGTTTGCAATATTTGTTTGCATTACTTAGAAAAAAAAAAGATGGCACACATAAATCAGAAAGTAGAGGAAGGGAGGGAATTGAACTCTGGAGGCTGAGTGAAAATTAGGTGAATACTCAACCCATGGTGTTAAAACATCTAAGACCTCAAAATGATTAAAATTTGAACAAAAAAAATCCACATTGTGTAACAGCAGAAACTCTTGAAATATACTTGGATATGTATCTTCCTGTCATACCTCAACTTTTCAAGTATGCACAAGTTGCCTGTAAGAATCATAGAATCATTGTAAATGTTGGAAAAAACCTTTTGGGTCAATCAGACCACCAAGCCAACTGTACTGTGTCCCTGAGTGCTACAGCTACGCATTTCTTGAACACCTCCAGGGGCAGTGACTCCACCACTTCCCTGAGCAGCATGTTCCAGTATTTGACCACTGTTTCAGAGAATAGATTTTTCATAATACCCAGTCAGATGCCCACACTTGCAACTTGACACAATTGCCTCTCATCATGTTCCTAGTTACCTGGGGGAAGAGACAGACCCCCACATTGCTACAACTTTCTTTCAGGTAACTGTAGTGAACAGCATGTTCTTTCTTGAGCCTCTTCCAGGATGAGCAATCTCAGTTCCCTCAGCCACTCCTTGTAAGACTTGTGCTCCAAACCCTTCACAGCTTCATTACCATTCTTTAGACACGCTGTCTGGCCTCAGTGCATACAGTACACAAGGTGCAGTCTTAACAGGGCTGAGGACAGTGGAGACAATCACTTCCCTAGTCCTGCTGCCTACAGCAGGATCCTGGCTTGTATCAGAAAGAGTGGCCTTCACTGTGACACACTGCTGGCTCACACGTGGCTGACTGTTGGCTAGTACCCCCAGATCTTTTTCTGCCATATGGCTTTCAAGCCATTCTGCCCTAAGCCTGTAGCATTGCTTAGGACCATTGTGACCAAAGTGCAGGACCTGGCCCTTGGTCTTGTTGAACATACAATTGATCTCAGACCATCAGTGCAGCCTACTGAGATCCCTCTGTCTACATACCTGTCAGCATTTCCAGCTTGATGTCATCTACAAACAATGAGGGTGCATTCAATCCTCTCACACACATCATCTGTAAAGATTTTAAACAGGGATGACCCCAGTACTGACCCCTGGAAAACATCACTAGTGAAAAGTAACCAGTTGGATTTAACTCCGTTTACCACCATTCTCTGGGCACGGTCATCCAGTTTTTTACCTGCTGAAGAGTACACCTGCCCAAGCCATGTGCTGCCAGCTTCCCCGGGATAATGCTGCTGTGGGAGACTGTCAAAGGTGTCAGAGGCTTTGCTGAAATCTAGGTAAGACTACATCCACAGCCTTTCCCTCATTCACCAGGTGGATCACCTAGTTATAGAAGGTGGTCATGTTGGTCAAACAGGACTTGCCTTTGATGAACCTGTGCTGAATAGGCCTGAGCACCTGGGTAATCCTGAACATGCTTTGTGATCATGCTCAAGATGATTGCTTCATAATCTTCCCCAATATACCAAGGTAAGGCTGACAGGCCTGTGGATCCCTGAATCCTCCTTCTGACTCTGCTTACATGTGGATATCACATTGACAAGTCTTCAGTTATCTGAGATGTCCCCAGGTGACCAGGGCTGGTGGAAAGTGGCTTATCAGACTGCAATTGTTAGTCACTGTGGAGTGCGTACCTGTTGACCTAATGGCTTTGCTTGTTAGAGGGTGACATATATATTAGTAACGATTGTAAATCTCATAATGCTCAGTTTCCTCAACCTACACATAGTCAGACTTCAATAATATGATTTCATAATAGGCTTCACCTGAGTTAATGGGAAAGTATTTGATCCTTAATTCAAAGTCTTTTTATTGTCCAAAGAGAAGCTATTACCTACATTTCCCGCTTTGGGAAATACAGAGAAAAATACTAGGTAGGCCTGCTAGTCCTCCCTTTTTTAAAAGTTTGAACTGGTAGGGATATCAGCAGTTTGCTTCTTCCAGGAGAAATCTTTCTTTAGATATTTCCACTTCTGCTACTCCATTTCAGAAATCTTGCAGACTCTGCAGCCCAGTGACTGATTTCAGGTAGTTCCTGTACAAGTTGCCAGAGAAACAATCCTGCAGCAACATTCTTGAGTTGGAAATTCTCATCCATGCTCTGTGCCAACACTGCAGCATTGTGTTGCATCTGCGTAATTTTATCTCACCTTGATAAAAATAGTCTCAGAACTGAAACCAACACTGCAGGCATCAGCCTTCCTTATTACACAATTCCAGCAGACCACAGCACTACAAGGCATTGCTTAGCTGCCTTGAAGCTTAAGAAGTACTTTCAAACTTAATGCTCTAATTGGAGTAATGCAGAAGGAGGTGTGTATCAGAAAGACTGCTATCTCTGCAGAACCCTTTTTGGGAGGCTTTCTTATTTCTGCCCTACGCAACATAACTTGTTCTCTCTTTTCTGTGAGCTGAATTACTTCTCAATAAATGTTGATGATCCCATAGGGAAAGTGTTTTTCTTTTGTTTTAGCTTATTCTTGAATACTGTTTAAAGTGGTGGTTTCACAAGCATGAATTCTAGTCAGAGTTCACAAATGAACAGAACATTTTGGAATATAGGAATGCAAGAAGTATGAGAGGTTTACAGAAGAATACTGGAAAAAAAAATGTAAAATAACCCAGGCAATCCTCCTGTTAAGTACAAAGCTTCTCACTCCCCTTGTTCTTCAAGCATCCTGTTGTTCCCTTTGTTTGTTACCATTTTAGAAGAGAAGTAAACACACAGGCTCATAGAGGTAGTGCCTTGTACCTACAGAGAACTGAAGAACATCACTGAAGTGCTGTATTCTGTACTCAGCAGTCCTTTCTCTGGTGCCAGTTCTGACAGGTTTGTCCTCTTCATCTATGAGGTACTGGTGGTTTGGGCAGAGATTTCCTATGCTCCTGATCTAAAGAGCTATTTGGTAAAGTAGTCATTTGTCTTTAAAGAGGGCAGCAGTTCCTGTGTGTGTTGGAGTCCAGGAACAGTCATGGCATGACTTGGGCACAAGCTGGAGAGCCCTCCTAGGGGCTCTTGTTCTCTGCTTAGAGGAGTTGTAGCTAGTCTCTTCTAAAAGTGCAGCATGGTCCCAGAGCCTGAGCACTCTAAGGGTGTGATTACACCTGCTGCTGGGACATCGGTTTTCTTAAAAGCTCCTGGGAACTGATTCTGGGCTCAGGCATAGCGTATTGAGGAGCACAGTGTTGGAATGACACCAGCTGGAATGTGTTTGTCTACTGAACCTAGCTTTCACACAGCTCTGTTTGTCATTAATGTGTTAACTGTTCTTTCTGAGTGGCAACACTGTCACTATTAACGTCATACAGTGTTACATTAGGTGTATGTTGTGATGTCTGCCTTAGATCAGCGTGAGTCTCTGAGCTCATGCAGCAGCAGTCAGGTGCTCATACCCACAGTGTACTCTGAAGCAGACTGTCTGTTAGCTTTAGAGGCTGTGGGAGGATATGATCTAGGCTTGCAGAATTCTTTTCTAGCAGTAAGAAACCTGCTGTTGTAGAGCAAAAGCATGGAGTAATGGAATCTGCTTTTTGTGTTCTTCAGGACATGCTACTAGGAGATTGAAATTCTCCTCGGTCTGGAGGAGACAAGGTGGTTTGCGTTTAAGAATTCTAGCACAGTGACATTTCAACAGAACAAAGCAGATAGGAGTTTGGAGTCATGGAGCTACATAGAAAAAGTTAAGTGTGGCTTACAGCTGCATCGTGCATACCCTGAGGACTTGTGAGAGGGATTGCTCCATAAGGAGATTCTTGGATGGGAAATAACATGATGTTTCTTGGCCAGGGACGCAAATCTGCAATCTGATAGAAAAGTGAACAGTGACCAGAACTGGGCATAAAACTTTAACACAACTAAAAAATGTCTGTGGGACTCCAAAGTACCACAACAACAGTTTTGCCGTGTTTTAGGAGTTCATGCTGTCAGACTGCTGTATTTCTGTTGAGATGTAAATGGGAAAGGATGTGGTTGGGTTTGGGAAGGTGGTTAATGCTCTGTGACTGATTCCAGGCTGATAAAGCCTGGAAGTATCTCTGAAAAATTGCTGTAGTGCCTGAGATGAGGGGATGATGTTGTGCTGGTGTAGAAGCATATGAACCGGAGGCAGTGTCAGGTTTACTGTTCCTCCTTTACCTCTGCGCTGCAGTTGAAAGCGTATACTCATTTAAGAGGAACATAATTTTACATGTGAGGTTCAGGCTCATTTAAATTAATGCTAATTTGTGTCCAGGCTTGTCTGGAGACAGTCAGAGGAGGGGCTGCCTGAATGGTTAGTTATGGTGAATTGATTTTGAGGTTTGCCATTTCTTGTTTGTTTTTCATGGACGGCATGCAAGGAATGCATATTTGTAATGATAAATATTTTAATTCTCTTTTGTATCAGGATATTGATTTTTCCCATAAACATTCTCTGCACTTAAAATGGGTGGAATAATCAGATTGTCTGCTTTCAGTTAAAACAGGACTATTATTGATTTGAGCTATTATTTGCATGCTGAGGAGTTAATTCCCTCACTTTCACTATGAATGATAGAATTTTCTAAGATACTGGAGATATAAAAAGCTAGCACAGATCGTGCTGAGCCTGCAGTCCTTGTTTAACATGTTTTTGACAGGATCTTGGTAGTGATCGAAGTGCTGACTACAGTTTGCGTGGTTTGCAGTGGTGATGTGCCATCTCAGTCCTACAAAGCTAAAACAAAATGTATGCCTGTCTGGACCAAGAAGGTGGAAGCTTGTGATTTGCCATGTATACTTTTAATTCTCCCTGATATGCATAGAACAGATATTTAAGACTGTTTCTTAACTCATCTGAGTTCCACTCGGCTAATGTTTGTACAGTCTTAGCCTATAGGAAGAAGATGTAGAAATAATTCAATACCTCTCAGTCTGTGCTATGGTGAGCCCACCTCCCTGCTATTGTCTAATCCTTTCCTCTCCTTTTTTTCAATACCTGTGCATTTTGTGCAAATATTTCTGGAAGTGTCTTCACTGCATTAAAAAAAGTAGGAAGGCATTATTATCTTTGCTTTATAAGTGGAGAACTGAAGCACAGAGATTAAATGACTAGATAACACTGGATCATAGACCCTGAGGCACCTTAGCCATAAGATTTTTTATTTTGTCCTTCAGTTGAGGGCTTTCTCTCACACTCTGACAAGCATGAATAACTCAAATCACATTATCCTGTTGTAGTTTTAGATGCTTGGTTCACATGTTGCACCTTCTTTATAAGTAGTTAATTCTACTTCTTTTTTGTGATGCTCTTTTTTTTTGTCAGCAGTAGTCCTGCTAATGCAATTGGATTTATCCAGCTGCAGTACCATCTGGGAAACTGGCTGGTTAGCTGCTTAGGAAACAAATGAGAAATAAGAGTATGAGCTGATGAGATATGCCAGCAATCATTTCAGCTGGTCAGATTCTTTGAGTCAGGGAACTGGGAAGATCTGAGTCTTTCTTATCTGGAGTTAGTCAGGATTGTGTGGAAATTAAGTGGTAGAGCTCAAATGGTTGTTGCGAATGAGTAGGGCTACATCTGCCTGGCAGCAGGTCACCTCTGGTGTTCCCTAGGCTTAATTTCTAGGGTCTGTCCTGCTCTGCAACTGGAGTGCACCCTCAGAAAGGTGATGACACTGAATGAGGAGGTGCTTTTGACTCCTTGGAGGGATGAGAGACCTTGCAGAGGAATCTGGATAGGTTGGAGCACTGAGCAGCAAAAAAGGAAAATGTGGGTACCTGAAGTGTAACGATGCTGGATACAGGCATAGATGGGAGATGAGTGGCTGGAGACCAGCTCAGCACTTCTGCTGACCTAAGAGGTGCTAGTGCCTGCTGCTCAGCACAAATCGGTTGTGTGCCCTGGAGCCAAGGGTCGAACCACTTCTTGGGGTGCATTAGTCCACCATATGCTCAAAAGAGAAGATTCTTCCACTGTATTTAACCTTGGTGTGACCTAACCTAGCACAGTGTGTGCACCTTTGGGCTCCATAATGTAAAAAGGATGTTAAAGTCCTTGAAAGTGTCCAGAGGAGGACAGCACAGCTGGTGCAACAGAGCAGGAAGGCATGTGCTGTGAAAAGGGTCTGAGGGCACTTGGATTGCCCAGCCCAGAGAAGCAGGGGCCAAGAGGTGATCTCAGTGCTCCCTGCATCTCCCTAAGGAGGGGAAGCAGAGGGGGCTGCTCTACTCCTGGGAACTGATGGCAGGGTGGGAATGGCAGCATGGGAAGTGCCAGGGAAGGGTCAGGCTGGGCATTAGGAGACTCTTCTGTACTGTGAGGGTGGTCAGACATTGAAACAGGCATGCTACAGGGGTGGTTGATGCCCCTGTGTCAGTGTTCAAGAGGTTTGGTCAGTGTCCTCAGTAATATATGTTAGCTTTTGGTTAGCCCTGATGTGATCAGGCAGTTGGAGTAGGTGATCTCTGTTTGTCCCTCATAAATGAACTATTTTGTTCTATTTAGATATAAACTGTGGAGTATGTTCTGTGATGTAATTATTATTTATTAGCGCATTGAGCAAGAGAGCAAAAAGGTTTGAAGATATTATCAACTTACAGTGCTGTGTGCACATTGCTTGAAATACCTACAGTGATGTGTAGGTTTTATGTGTAGTCCACGTAATACTCTTCAAGCATAGTGTCTCCCCTCTTAACTGTCTGAGTACCTGATTTCCAGTTTGCTGGCTTGCACTGCATGCAGTGCTCCATCTCACACCATTCTAGTGGCAGCAGATCCATGATGCCTGTCGTCTGTAGCAGGAAGCCATAGGAATGTGGGGGTAGGCTCCAGAAGTGCAGCTACCTTGTGCTGACATACTACAGTGCTCTGAATTCTTAGCGCCTTATTTTTATTCACTCTGATTTAAATCAGGATCTGGAAGTAAGTGGTGTGTTTAAAATACATGAAATAAGCAGAATAGCCAAAGTCATGTAATTTCTTTGCTCTGGCAGAGACCTGCAGTTGATTTCTTGCCATCTTGTACTGACTGGGTAATTAGGTCAGGACGTTCAGTATATAAGTACTAAACCTGATGAAGTTTTGTCTCACTGAAGACAGCATATGCACTGAATAGCTGCTTTCAATTTCAGTATTAAGGGCGTCGGACTACTTAAGACTTTGACTGACAGGTGTGAATGCTTCACTGCGCTGACTGCCATTAACCCCACCCCAAAAGATATTTTAAAAATGAGAAAAGTTACAGCTCGTGACAGCAACTGTTTCAAAACATACCAGAGCTGAATGCTATCAAACGTGAATTGTGCTGGATTTCTTTCCCTAGTTCGTTTGACTTTTACACAGAGATTTCCTTCAGTCTGTTGTTGGGAGTGGTGAGCAGGGTGGTGGGGTAGCCAGTGGTTAAGCTGAACACCCAAAAATGGCTCTGAATAAATATCAGCATTGCCCTTGCAGGGGTACATTGTTTGGGATTCTCCAAACTAAAGTGCTGGAGTGACATGGCAGAATCTTCAATTTATTGAACTGTTCTTCCCTCTAAGCTTTGACTTTTAGTTTGTGTATTGTTAGAAGCTGCAAAAACAAAAACGATGCAAAAAAATCAACAGTACTGAATGGTTTGTTTTGTTTTTTTATAAATTGATACCTTTGAAACTTTGTATTTAAACAATATTTTGTCTGTTTTTAAAAGATAAAGATTGTGTTGGAATGTTTGCAGTTTACTGGAATTACCCATTTTTATATTTTAAAAGCTTTCAGATAGCATAATTTTAAGTTTAAAATTAAAAAAAAACACTAAAATTATATTTCCTACAACTGATTTTTTTCTCAAAATGTGTCTTAGTTGACTGCATCTTTAATGTAGAATGTATAGTAATGGATGAGTACATGTTGCTTTAGAAAAATGATCGTATTCACCTTTTGTTAAGGATTTTGCTTGTAAACATAGGCTACTGCTGTTGATTTTACAGGATATGTGGTAAGATATGCTAGGACGGGAGAGGGTTTAAATGTGTGAAGTGAGCTAAGCTAGTGCAATGAATCATGTGTCCTAAATCTATGACTTCTTCAAACAAATGGCTTAGAACACTGAAAACATCATTACCATCCCTGAGCAGAGAATATGTTAGTGTAAAGATAGATACTAGTGGTACTGCAGCCACAAAAATGGTTACCAGCTGATCTGAAGATACAGCATGACCCTTTCAGGATGCTGCTGAGTGCTAGCAAATAAGGCTCTCAAAGCAAAGCAGTATGTCTTAACGTTGACTGTAATACAGCATTTTTATTTTTTCCTCTGGTGTTTGTGATAATGAAGTCAAACTTTAAGTGCTACAGTACCTACCTGGAAAAAGGTGGTATTTTTATCTGATGTCTTTTGTTTTCTCTTCCTTGCTGTAGTTGCTCACCACAAAAAGTAGCACTTAGAGAATGCATTGCTGCAGTTCAGTCTGTGAAGATAAATGCAAACTTAGTGATAAAAGTTGGGAATAGCTCTTTCATACTTTCTCAACTAGTTTCCTTGGATGCTGAGTTAGCTCAAAAGCTGATGTCTGGGACAAGAGCAGATAGGTAGCCTTGTTGATAGAGCGTGAGTGGCTCATTCCACTGCAGGTAGCAAAATGTTGGATTAAAAACAGTGCTGCATGATATGAATTCCTGTGTTTCATGTGAATAACAGCACAGTATATCTAACTTCCAGTTAGTAGTGTGTATCTATCTAGAAACTTTCAGAAATGGGAAGAGATGTGTGTTGCTTTTCCTGAACGTACTTGTGCTAAATGAGCTATAATACACTAGAACAGTAGGAAGTTGATTAGAATTTGTATGTTACTTTACAACTGGTTAGAGCAGTAATGTCTACTCATGTTTATAAACAGTTTTAAGTAAACTCAGAAATCTGGCACATATACATTGTACACCCACAAAACACTTCTTTGCAGTGAGTTCTTCAGCTTATTTTTACACTTCATATCCCACAATGACGATCATGCAGTCAGCAATGAAAGGTAATAAAAGGTCAAAATCAACCACTAGAGGGAGCAAGATTTCAGATATTGCAGCTAAGAATACTATAAATATTTTTATTTATTAGTGCATTTTAAGGACTGAATGTACTATTAAGATCCTGAGATTCAATTTCCTATGCAGACTGTGCTGTAGAACTGTGTCTGCTAATGTCTGTACCTATATTGTTACTCTTGTTTGAAGTGTGATTATTTTTTTTAGGTAAAAAGGTGTCTTACTTACAGGTTAGTGATGGGAAATTGAGTGGCTAGGACAAAGTAATTCAGAACTGGATTTTTTTCATCCAATTCCTGCATCTTGAAACCAGCACTACTATACTTGAGGTATTGGGCAGGATGGAGTTCATGATGCCTGAAATCTATGTCTTCCCCCACATTTCTTCCTCTTGTGGATTCCTGTACTATATGACCAAGGTACTCCTTTAGCCTTGGATAAGTCGAATAAATCAAGCTTTTCAGACTGCATATAGCAGATTATTTTGGCCATGCTGTAGCTTCATAGGCCTCATCTCCTTACTCCTGTGAGGGATTTTCCTGCTTGCACATCTGAGGGATGTGTATATGAAGAAATGCTTTCACATTAGGAACTCCTCTTTAACTGCGTACCTGTGAGAGGACCAGAATACTTTGTGTTTTCCATGCCCTCAACATTTCTGCCTTATACTGTGAGTATTTTGTGTTTTTTGTGTGGCCTTGTGTCTGCTAATAACAGAATGTCTGTTGTTCAAACAAGGTTGCTTTATCCAATGATAAACTGCCTTGCTCCTGTCACTGTTTACCTCTTCGTTTTCATTTGTTAGAAAGGGTATTACATTTCTTTATTTCTTTTTTTTTTCTTTTTTCCAAATCATTGATAGCAGTATTGAATTGCATTCAATGAAGAATGCAGAATTACAGAAGGAACTACAAGAAACATTTAAAGTGTAGTTATTTTTAAAAACAGTCTTTTGGTGAATTTTAGTATTTCCTGTATCTTAAATAAATTTTTTCTTTATGCTTAATTAATTTATTAAAACGATGTGGAAATGAGATGAATGTTTTACAGATGTCTTAGTGAATTTTTAACTTGAATGTTTATTAATCAGACTTGGAATCTTGTTTTAAAACAGAACTGTTTGGGCCAACTGACCTATGCTTGAGACTGTGTTTAGTGATGCCAAGCATGCTGCCATACCTGAATGCGTTACTAATGGCAGCTAGTATCCTGTTTGTTCTTTTAAAGGAATGTTATTACGAGGTGGCTTAGTTTCAGTATTGTAGAACTTAACATATATTCCAAGATACTTTGAAAACAGCAATAACTGAGTGAGCAGCTCAGCCAGTTCCTTTGTTTCTCTTTGGAGTTCAGTTAACTGACAAAAACGCAGGCTGAAAGAAAACAGACTCCTTCCAGCACGTCTGCAGCCTTCATTGTAATCTGATGTTCTTACAAATTACTGATAGAATGAATGAAAAGCATTTATTTGTTACTTTAAAGATGTGAAAACATTCTGACTAATATAGAAAAGATGTGTTAATACAAGAATTACCTCTACCTTTTCTCATTCGTGTTTTATGAATTTACTCTTCCAATCCAGTATGAGGCCTGTGCTGATGTTAGGATTTTGCTAGTTTTGGAGTATTGAAGGCACTCTATTATCTGTCCTGTTACTGGTAAAATTCATTTAGTGTATATCTTGTAAAACTGGTAAGATTTGGGCAGTTTGTAATGCCTCAGGGAAATTATTCCAGAGCAGCTTTCACGTTTTGAAAAATTTCAATGTGTATTGACTTAATAATGAGAGTGAAGAAGCTATGTTAGATAACTTCTTCACTGGAATATTACATAAGGTGTATTGATTTTGTATTGGTATTACACTTTGGTTTTAAAGGTATGCTACTTATCTTGAGTGCTTCATGGTGGTTGAGTTTGTCACTGGTGTGAATACCTCCTCTGTGTCAGTGGGCGGTGTGAGAAGTATGGTCACCAGGAGGGAGGCACTCCTTCTGAGCCCCTCAGGGAATATGGTGGGGACTGCCCTGTGCACCAGCTTCTGTGGTGGTTTGTATCAGGCAGTTTAAACAAGAAAATCTAACCACAAGAAAATCTAACCGGGGACCTCCATTGGGCTGTTTTCACTTCCTCTCATCTGTAGCTGATCACTGCTAAAACTAAGACATTTATGAAGGGGTGCTAGATGGTTGTGTTGCTTTTGGTCCATGGTAGCCTTTGTTGGCAGTGATGTGTCTGCAGAGCATTTATCCTGATAAGGTGCTATTGGGTACTGATGTAAACTCACTTCAAATGTGTTCATTATTTTTCTCTCTTGCCTTTGACTTGTGCTTATCTTCCAATTTATTAATTGAAGAGTTGTTTTGGTTTTTTTTTTTTTTGTGTGCATTTTTCTGAGTATGATTAAGTTTTTATGTGTGACTTATAAAACTATATCCCAAGAGGATGTTCTCTGCATCCCCCAAATAAGCATGTTGTGGTTGGTTGATTAGAGGACTGGTACCTTCTTTGCAATGTGTATTTCTGGGAGCTTTTCAAAATGATAGCTAGTATTTGGATGCTCTGTGGCTTACAGAGCTGAAATCTTCAGTGGTGCTTCGTCAGTCCTCCAGCTCCTCTGTGCAGTTGTGTGGTGGTTTCACAGCCCTGCCGGGCCACTCTACTAATTCTCTTCAAAAGGGAGAAAATACAGTGGGGGGAAAAAAAAAAAAGTTGAGATTGCTGTCATGGGCAAAATGCGCTCAGCATAAAGGAGATTAATTGTAATGTACTGCCTACTGCTAAAAGACTCCAGACACTGGAAGTCCCTTTTGGGGCAGCTGGAGCTGGCTCTGATCTGTCATGTGGTGCTGGGCTGTGCTTACAGAGGCCAACCACTGCAGCTTCCCCACTACCAAAACCGTGCCATGTAAGGTCAGTACAGCTATGCAGGTTGTGGCCAAGAAAAGAGCATGGCCAGCAGGCTGAGGAGGGTGATCCTTTCCCTCTACTCTTCCCTGGTCAGGCCACATCTGGAGTTTGAGGCTCCCCAGTTCAAGACAGACAGGGAACTACTGGAGAGAGTCCAGAGGAGGGCCATAAAGATGATGAGGGGCCTAGAACATCTCCCTTCTGTGAAAGGCCGAGAGACTTGGGTGTGCTTAGCCCGGGGAAAACTGAGAGCAGGTCAGGGATTGCATCTATGCGGACAAATACCTGAAGGGTGGAAGCCAGATGAATGGAGGCCATGCTGTTTGGCATGATGTCCAGTGACAGGACGGGAGGCAATGGGCACAAACTAGAACATAGAATGATCCTTGTGAACATGAGGAAGAACTTTTCTGAGAGTGGTGGAGCAGTGGAACAGGCTGTCTGGAGAGGTTGCAGCGTCTCCTTCTCTGGGGTGACCTACAGTAGGGAACTGCTTTTAGCAGGGGTTTGCACTAGCTGATCTCCAGAGGTCCCTTTCAAGCGCTACGGTTCTGTGGCAGTGCGGTACAGCAGTAATTCCAGAACCTCATGTCCGCTGCGCAGATGTGAGCGAGCACACTTGTCTGGGCAGCACGCTGGTGGCAGCGGCTGGGCCTGCAGCAGAGCTGCAGTGGAAGCGGAGGTGGGGCCGCGCTGGAACGGGGGCGAGGAGGAGGAGGCGGAGGAAGAAAGTTGGGAGGAGGAGGAAATGACTCAGGGCACCTGAGCGCTTAGGTCACCGTTTGGAGTGGAAGACGGGCTCTCCCTGCCCTTCTTTTGGCAGCCTGTGTTTCTAGTGTGGGCTCTTCCAGCCGGCGCGCCGTAGTGCCGGGCTAGGCCCGGGCTTCCCTGAGCGGCCCCGTTCGCGGGCGCGGAGCGAGCTCCGTGCGGCCGCTGTTTGCCTCTCCCGGTGCGGAGTCCGCCGGCTCGTGCCGCCGCGACGCGGCGCTGCGCAGCCCCTCGTCCCGCTCGTCCCGCCCGCCCCAGCGCCCCGCCCGGCGCCCTCACCTGGCGCCGCCGCTGGCTGGGGGGGGCGGGGCGGGGGCGGCCGCGCGGAAAGTTGCCGGCGGGCCGGGCTCTTCTGGGCGGGCCGGGCTCCTCGGGGCGGGTGGGCCCCGGCTGTCCTCGTCCCCGGCAGCCGGGAGCGGTGCGGAAGGCGGCGGCTCTCCCTTCCTTCCGCGCGTGTTATGGCCGTGAGCGGCGGCGCGCTCTGAGCGCCGGGAAATGGATATGTCGGACCCTAATTACTGGACGGTCCTCTCCAACTTCACGCTGCCCCACCTGAGGACCGGCAGCCGCCTGCGCCGGACCCAGAGGTAAAGGGGTGCCCGGCGGGCCCGGCCCCGCGCTGCCTTCCGTCCGTAGGGCTGCCCGCTGCCGCAGCTTTCGCTCAGCGCTCCGGTAGCTGACCTTTTGTCCATAGCGCCTGTACTTTATATGGGCAACTTTGGGAGCCTACTTTGTTCGCTGCTCTTAAAGAGACCGCTCTGTGCAGCTGCGCGGTGTGAGGCGGGCTGGGTGACGTTGCTATACACAGGGACGGCCTTTTTAAAATTCGTTTATTTTTATCTGCTTTGCTTTTATTTTTTGGCCGCACGAAGGTGGCCGCTCCGCTTGCCTCCCGTCCGTCACGGTGACGCTTCCCCCCGCCGTGTGCGGTTCGACGCGCTTCTGCGCGAAGCTGCCGTCGGTGACTGCGCGGGACCGTGCGGGGCTGTGACGCGGCCGGGCGGGGCGGGGCGGGGGCTGCGGGGCTAGAGGGTCCGTGCGGCGGCGCGTCCCGGCCGAGCGGCGTCTGTGGAACGGCGGAAAGTTCGAATAACAAACCAAGGGCACGCCGCTCCGCCTCACAGCGCTTCCGCACCGCGCTGTCAGCCCTTACCGAACTTGAGCCGGCTAGCAGCGCCGGGTTGTTTGGTATTTAGTTATTGTACTCTTACGGTCCTCTTAAATGACGCCGCAGCTGAGTGTCCGGTTATACCTTCGTGCCTTTTTTTCTGCTTCAAACACGCCTGTGTGTTAAAGGGGCAAGTGGTGGGGCTTTTCATCTTCACTCTTCCTACTCGAGTAGGCTTGCACCGATGGGAAGACGCGGAAATGCGTTTTCTCAAAGTGTATGGGAGACCTTTCGGAATCACAGGATGCACAGAATGCACGTCTGCCACGGGTGTATGTTTTATTGCTATTTGAACGCCCTCCTTTTCCTCGAACACATTTAATAGCATGGAGTCATAGAGTAGAATAATAGAGTGGCTTGGCTTTATCAAACTTTTTGAAAAAAAAATGTATAAAGCAGCACTGACTGCTGTCTCAACATTTTCTAAGTATGGCGCATCAGTTAATAGAGTATGCCACATATAGAGCTCTGTTCTGTGCATTACAGCTGACCTAATAGAAGGGAGGGATGCTATCTACGGGGTCCTGTACAGTCTTGAAAATTGGGCCTGTGTGAACCCAATGAGGTTCAACAAGGACACGTGCAGGGGACTGCACTTGGGCCATGGCAATCCCAAGTATAAGTCCAGTCTAGGAGAAGAAGTTACTAAGAGCAGCCCTGCAGAGATGGCTTTAGGGGGTCCTGGTGGACAAAAAGCTGAACATGAGCCAGCGGTGTGCACTTGCAGCCAGGAAGGCCAACCCTGGGCTGCATCAACAGCAGGGTGGGCAGCAGGGAGAGGGAGGGGGTTCTCCCCCCTCTGCTTTACTCTTCCTTTGGGAAGCCCCACCTGCAGTACTGCCTGTAGGCCTGTAGCCCTCAGCACAAGATGCAGAGCTGTTGGAGCAGATCTAGGGGAGGGCCACAAAGGGCTGAAGTACCTCTCCTGGGAAGAGAGATTGAGGTAGTTGGGCATGTTTAGCTTGGAGAAGAGAAGGCTGCAGGGAGGCCTCATTGCGGCCTTCCAGTACTTGAAGGGAGCATACGGAAGGGAGATGCAATTTTTTTACACAGTCTGTTAATGGTAAGACAATGGGGAATGGCTTTAAACTGAAGGAGGGGAGATTTACGTTCGGTGTTAGGAAAGAATTCTTCACTCAAAAGGTGGTGAGGCCCTGGCTGCCCAGGGAAACTGTGGATGCTCCATCTCTGGAGGAGCCAGGTTGCATGGGACGCTGGGCAACCTGAGCTGTTGGGTCAGGAGGTAGCTAACCCCACTGGTGTTAGCATCAGGGAGTTGGAAATAGATTATCCTACAGGTCCCTTCCAACTTTAGTCATTCTGTGATTCTGTTACAGGGATGTTCCAAGTCAAACACCCTCTGTGCAGTATCAGTCATAGCACTGTGAAGCTAAAAGCCAGAAGGGGAGGGGTTCAGAGTTCTTCTTAGGTTGGTTCCCTTACTTGGTGGGAAGCCTGGCATTGCTCATGCTAACTGCACCACTATTCCAGTTCTCTTTGTGAAGATAGATGCGTCTTCTCTATCTGACACTCATACCTGCTAATGTATGTGGTAGATCCCAGAGTAATAAAACCATCATGAGAAATAAAAATAATACAGGCCTTTCCCCTAGTTCTGCTCGGGTTAATTGAGATACCAGCTGGATCTGCATTTTTGGAGCTTCAGCTCATGTCTTCAAAGACTCACAAGCCCAACTGCTGCATGAATCAACTGGAGGGGTATTTAGATAGCTGGTAACATACGACAGGATTCTACCTCCTCCTAGAGAAGGGCTGGTTAATGGTAGCCAGTTTGTTGTGTGTGGCTTTCAGCTTTCGCTCATTTTAGAGGTAATAAAGACTATGAGTAGGACTGAAGGGGTCTTGTTCCTATGACATGAATCTGCTGGTTGTGTTTTAAGTCTCAGGTCCACTGATGCAGGGCTTTGGGATTCCTTACTAGCGTGCAAACTTTTTATCTATTTTATTTATTTATTTATTTATTTATTTATTTAGCTTCATCTTTCTTACTCTAGCATGTTCAGTTACTGTGGCCTATGTTACTGAGATGATTGTGGGCCAGTAGACCTTTTCTATGTGCACTTTCTTTATATTCTTAGTATGCAAATACTAAGAATTTTGGTGCTTTTTTATACATACTTCTTTGATGGAGGATTTCATTTCTGTTTTTGAGATTCTATGTGGAAAAGAAGGAAAAGATAAGCTATTTTCCTTCAGGGATTATTGTTGAGCCTATCAACTGAATTACAACAAAGGCATAAAACTATGGTCTTACTTGCTCACTGAAGCCTTTAATTAAAGGTTTTTCTCTCCTGCAGTAGACCTAACTGAACTCAGTTGCAGCAAGTCTTGCTGGAAGTGATACCTGAAAAAGAAATATCCCAGCCTGACTTTCAAGTCAGGAAGTGGGCTTTCAGGACTAGCAGGTAGAAAAATTCAATTATAAATCAGAGGCATTTGGTATTCAAATAATCAAGCCTAAAAATGGCATGGATTGCACCATTCCCTTTTATAGAAAAGAATCATGCACGACACCACATTAATTTTCTGATGCTATAGGTACAGTACAGGTTTGGTGTTCCTGATGGAAATGGCATCTAGTCTGGGTTGTAGAACGACAGCACACGAGAGAAACACTGACTGGTATACATTGTAGAGATCGACGTGTACTGTATGAACACAAGACACATAACTTCGTGTTCTTGAGTATAAGTAAAATATCTCTGCAGCATGCTACATTTTGTAGCTAACTGTCTCTTGTGTAGCTTCTCTCTTCTGTCTCTGACCTCTGTATATATTACAACACCAGCAACAGTGCCTTTTTATTTTTCTTCTTTTTTTTCCCTCACTTCTTTGTGGTAGTTGCACTGAAACAGTGTTATTACAGTCTGTCTGGATTTGGGTCAGAGAGGTTGCGTTGCTTTTCAGCCGGAAGAGACTTTGGATGATTTTTGTTGAAATCTTTGTGTTCTCTGTGTATAATCATTGAAGTGGTGTCAAAGAGACTTTCTTGTTAGGCACTTAAAATATTCATCAACCATCAAGTTGATGAATATTTTAAGTGCCTAACCTTCAAGCATTCAAAGAATTTATAACCATATTGGAAACATAAATTATTATGTATATATATAAATTATGACTCTTTGGAAACTCCTACAGAGAGCAGAGTTGTCAGACTCTTGCTGCAGTTCTGTTAGTTTTGGGACAGCATGTTTCCTGGAAAATGTGGAGCAGGCTGCTTGAACTTATCAGGGTTGGCAGTTTGAGTAGATGGGATGGTAAAATTACGATGCAACTCTTGCTTTAGGTTCTTGTGTAGATCTTTCTTTTTCAGTATAATGTTGTGTTCTAGTATTAGTCTCTGATGAACCTATTCAATATTTATTCAGCAGCATGTGTTAAAAGAAGTGCTGTTAGAGACATAACAACAAGCAAAAAAACTGAATGTATTTATTAACGTAAAAGCAGCCACAGGAATTAAATATCAGTGTGCTGCTGCCAGCTGCATATGTCAGTGCTCCAACCTGAATTTTGTTGCTATTGTTAAGTAGGAGTACCTCTGGTTAGAGCTCACAAAGGATTGGTTTTGATTGTATTTGTGTTATTTCACTGTTTCAGAGTGTGGTGATTAGGTGAGCTTTATCTCTTTCCTGCTTTCAGCCCTCTGTATTCACCTTAACTCCTGCATGCAAGACAGGGAGTCAGATATTTATTACCCTAATAGATGTGGAATATGTTTAGGAAGAAGGTAACTATCCTAAATCTGTGGGGGGATGAGAAGTAGGCATGAGCAGGCTGTCTCGGCTTTAAAACACCTTGTCATCAAGCAGGGGGAATTAGCAGGTAATCTGCTGGGCTACCTGTTTGAGTTAGTGAAGTGTTAATGTGTCCCAGGAGTTTTATTTCCTTTCATTCACAGCAGAAGTCATGTGTTAAGGGAATGGTCTTACTGTCTCAGTATCAAAGTGGATGCGCTGTTCTTTTTATTCAGTTTGGCTTGCTCAGTCTTGTTTGAGCAATTAATGTATTTCAAGTCCTGCTTACAATTGGATGTTGGCAGTGTTCAGTTTTTTCCAGTGAGCCATCGCAATGTGCGTAGTCATTGAATAGCTTCAGCGGGTCTGGTGAGGATTCATCTGGTCACATTCTTGTTTAGTATTTATTTATTTATTTGCTTAGCCTTTACACTGAGACATTCCTATTCATTTAGAATTAAGTCAAAACCTTTACTTATATTGTAAGTGAGAATGAAAGAGTCTTCCTGCAGAAAACCTGGGGAAAGCAACAGTAACACTGAGATTTAAGAAAAAAAGGCTTAGAAAGTGCTGGAACTTCAAGAACCTGTTTCTTTATTATTTTCATTTTTATTTTTTTTAGCCACTGTCGTTAGTGTCTGTTGTTACAGAGTAGGAGACAGTCTTTATCCTTACACAGAGAATCAAAAAGACATTAGTTCAGGCATCTGTTCAATAGCTGTGGTTGTTGGGACACATCACACAATATGGGCACATTGTGCAGAGATTCAGTCCTCCCACTCCGTTTGAATTTGGCTTAAATCTGCTATTGATGTCCTGCAGAGCTGTTGAAGTTCTTGATCTGTTAGGAGTTCACTGATCCTTCTGAAGTGTAATTTTTAACTGTACAGGCGCTCCTCCATGCAGTTGTTAATAGTTGCCTTTTCTACTGCACTTTCTGTCATTCAGGTTCCTGGTAGCAGAAAGCTGTTATTAAATGTATCTTGCTGCATGGCTACACGTGCTCGCACTTTGGTGAACTTACCTCTAATACTTCCTTGTCAAAACTCATACAAGTTGGTCAATTAAGTGGACTCCAAGGCGGGTTCCCCTTGAATTACTTCTATGTTTCAGTGTGCATGACTTAGAAAGTAGGAAACTGCAGTGGCATTGATGTGGTTAGTTACTGGACATGAACCCAGTCAGTAGTTGGAGCTGTTGTGTTCTGAGTATAAAGGTTTTGCTAGCTGATGTAGATTGAGCATGTCTAAAGAAGCTTACTTACTAAGTGGCATGCTAACTTAAGAATGGTGTAAAACTGTTCGAGGAATGATGAAAAGTTCTTTGGTTTGTATTGTCAAACTGATAGGTTGTCGAGGTAGATTTGTTGGAGGGAATGCTGTTACAGCACCAGGGAAGATGTATATGTGTGCCTCAGAGAAAAAGTGTTAACCTTGATTTTGGTGTATCACAGTTGGTGACAGCTTGTGGATTTTCCCTTGGGAAGATTTCAGGTGTTTTTGCCTCTGAATCTTTGCACATTCACTAACTACTGTAACTATGAAATTTTAAAGCCTCCCAGCAATATACAGTGTTAAATAACTGTGTGTAGGCATAGTATGTGTTGTGTATCAGGCTCTTTAATTTCATTAGATATGTCTGTTGTGTAACACTGTGCATGGTTACCTCAGTTAAAATTTAATGGGATTAATTTTAAGTTTTCTCTGGTAAAAGCATAGGAAGAGATCCTTCACACTTTACATTCTTGTTGTTTTTTACACAATCTAAAACCACATTCTTCTCAAAACTAGTGTTTCAGTTCTTGCTTTGTAGGAATACATATTTATATATTGTTGATATATGTATTTCCATTTGTTATTGATGTATTAGCTAGATCTGCTACAGTATAATCTTCCATGTGAATAAAGCAAGAATAAAAATATTACAGTGCAACCTTAAATCTCATGGCAGGTTAGTTCTGTGATTTTATTTGAAATGCTTCAATTAAGTAGTAGCAAACTAGAAAACTCCTTGGCATGCTTCCCAGTAAATATAAGCATACCTTAGAAATATTGTGAACTGGAACAGTTCCCAGATTGATCTACCCAATAGAGAGACTTTGGAATTACCAGCTGTGCATTACTAGTGTTCCTGCCACTCACAGATAAGTACAAAAATATTTAGGTCATGCCAGAATAAATATATCAACTTTTTCTCCCTTTCTTTTGGCTAGCAGTGCTCTTCGCTAAATAATTATTTAAGAATAAGGAAAACCGTCATGCTCTATTGTTCCTGAAAGATTATAATTATTATTGTAAGTAGAATCTGTTATTCCCATGAAATGCTGGCATGTTCAGTTTGATGATTAGAAAGTAAAAACTGCTGCAGTTTCCTTCTCCCACCCGTTTTTTTTTTTCCCCTGCATATGCAGTAATTTTGTAGATATTGCAGCATGTAATAGCCTGCTTTTGATCCCTATCAGTTTGGCATTAGCCTAGGTTTAAAATCACACTTAATGAAAAACTGTTAAAAGGTTACCCACCAGAGATTTTTTTTTTCTTACAAAAACGTTGAAGGGAACTGGTTGCTGGCAGGACAAAGCTTATTCTATCAGCCTAAGGCCTATCTTAACAATGGGTTTGAGGCATAATTACCAACATCCAAATAAATCAAGGATACATACTGCATCTTAGAAACATCTTAGTAGTTTATATGGAAGGGAATCTGTATTGATAGTAGACAGATAGTCCTTGGTATATTTTAATGTGTTTATTTTATTACTGAAGAAATTCTCCTAATGATGTTTAATTTGTTGAAACATACTAATGTAAAGTGTTGCATGTTAGAATCCCTACTTAAAATTTGTGGACCTTCTAGTACTTGGTTATAATATTTACTGCGTTGCAGAGTTTAAAAAATATTATTTTCTTCATGGCAGTAAGTTTGATTTCTTGTGTGACAGCATGGGAGTGAGTGCATCAGTCTGAAAACTTCTTGGTCTGATGGAATTTTTTTTTTGTTTTTTTTGGAGAACTTGCTTGACTGTGAACTTAACCTGTTGTAGCATAGGAGGGCAAATAATAATCATATTAGTGGGTTTGTTTTGTGTACTTTTATATATACATTTGGCGAGACTAAATAAAGTCATGGGTGTATAGATGTTTGTGTACATAAATATTCAAGCAGTAGCTTTGAAATAATGGCTGTTCAGAAGTTGATTATTAATATTATAAGGTCAGTTCCACAACTGGAAAAAACTTAACTCTCCTTGTGCTTTGTTTAAAGGCACATCATGACGAACAGGAAAAAAGTTGTTTCATCTGCAGGGGGATTCATACTGTTTGTAGCGGCCATTAATTAGTACTATGGATTTTGCGAGTACCTCAAGTACAGCCGTTTCAGATCTTGTTCCTGGAAAATGTGACTTGTCTTCTAAAATTGAGTAGGATTCTGGGCTCTGTTCCACCATTTGAAAAAGCAGTCTGTTTATTTGATTTTCTTTCTTTCTTTCTTTCTTTTTTTTTTTTTTTGAGCATGACTAATTTAAACTAGTATTTACATTGTGAAATATCATGAAATATGTCTGCATTACCCATAAGAAATAGGAAAAGGACTTTTATTTCAATTTCCAAGGAAGTGATATAGATACAAATTTTATCTTGAACTTAAATTGAGAGCAATGATAAATTTAAAGAGTTTATAATTGAAACAGTAATGGAAGATGAACTTTTATTTTTCTCCAGCTGCTTCCCTTAATGTGTTTTGTAAGAATGTAGAGTCAGTGTTCCCTTTCTAGAGTGCTGGGCCCCCATCATCCTGTATGGGATCTGGCACGAACTCACAAACAGAATCGTACTCCTCGGGAGACTTGCGTGTGTGGGACAAGTTGCAGTGTTGGACCCTTTGCTTGCCTTGCACATCTGGGAAAGTGGAGTTATATAATAAAATTTATATTAAAGCTCTATGTCAGAGATGAGTACTATAGAAAGTCTTTCCTTTGATTCTGAAATACATTTAAATGTGATGTTCTAATATATCAGATTTAACTCCTGAGCTTGGTATAGGGAAGATGGAGACAGTGAGGTGAGCTGACCTTCTTTTTGATAAATGTGAGTGCAACAAATCAGTTTATAATTTTAAAGTTTTAAGAAGCTTTTTAGTTTCTCTTTGAGAAGCTATTATTATCACTTCTTAGATAAGCTGCTGAAATTTTCTGGAAAGGTGTTCCTACATAAAAAAAAATGTATGGAAACATTACAGGGGTTGCAGAGAAGGTGGCTTTAAGAAGAATTTATTTTATAATTCACTACTTAAAACGCCAGCATCTCTCCCACCTGCTCCTCCTTGCCAACCCAGACTGTGCTGGATTGTATGTGCACATTGGCTGGCTCTGATGGGTGGGATGTGCAGAGGTTTCTGTAACTGAATGGCAGGTCCTTCTTCCAGCCAAGAGATGGTGGAGCCCTTGGGAAATGTTCTAGAGTTGGTACTGCAGTGGACACAAGCAGTGTCTTTCTCTCTCTGCACAGTGAGGGAAGATGACCCTAAAGGGATTTTCTTGAAGAAGGAATGGGAATGAAAGAGAATTGAAAATTTTGGAGGAGGGCTGTAGATGTTGTAGTGCTGTCATTCAGTTAGGAAATGCAAAATCATGGAAAGCACAGCTTCCTTAGTTCTTCTGTTAAAAATTATTTGCAGCAATATGTGTAATTCGTAATGATATCTTAATGTCGGTGAGGCTGGAAGTCTCAGATGCTGCAGACATGGGCATTTCCTGTTGTTTTATATTTCTATCACCTGCTGCCTTGGTATTTAACATAATTTGTTGTCAAGTCAGTTTTCATAATGTAAATCAACACACAGCTTTCATGTTCCCTTTTATGGAGACAAAAATAAGGGGGCTTGAATGTTAACTCATTCATCTGACAATGCTGTTTACTGATAAGTCATAATTAGCTAATGTCCTTTGTGATAGTACTGTTAACCTTCTCGAAGTGAACTAATAGTAGATTGTGTGCATTTGTTATACAGATTAGCTTTTCCAGTGAGTCTGGGCTTGCCTAGCTTCTTCTTACACATGGGTATGTCAAGGGAATTTCCTTAAGTGCTGTAAGAGTAGAAGGGAAGGCAGTCAGACAAGTCCAATACACTGTATTCACTTTGTCTACGAACACCCCACGCAAAAGGATGATTATGTTGTTTCACTGTACAATCGAGTTTTACCAGATTATCTTCCTTTTACTTCCCCTACAAGATGGACAAAAAAATATGTAACTCATTTTGTAAGTAAGCTTGTTGGTTTGTTTTTCTTCCCCGCCCCCCCCCCCCCCCCCCTTTTTTTTTCTTTTATTAACCTGAGGGTTGATGATTTCGCTTCTTCCTTTGCCTTTCTGCTGTGTTTTGATGACTGAGCTATCCTCTTTGGAGGCATCTGTTCCCCACCTGTGGTCTATGAGTAATGAAAGAACATGAGTACTCTTGAGAAATACAGTTGGTCTCTGTGTTTTTTGTGTTTTTTTTTTCTTTCCTTCTTGCTTGATTGTCTCACATCTTCTGTTTTGACTTGCCAAGTGTCAAGATATTACTGTCTTTTGCAAGTTTTTGAGGACTGATGGCTATTGATGAAATAAAACTTCAAAACCAAAGCTTCTTCCTGTTTTTTTGTTTGTTTGTTTTTGCCAAGATAAAGATTTTTCTGTACTTTTTTTCTTACTTGCATTCTCTAAACTTTACAATAGCAAATTACTTTTCTTTTTTCTTTTCTGTAAGGAAGTACTTTAAAGGAAATTCAGAACATACTGGAGTATATGAATATACAAGGTTGTTTTATTAAATATGCAAATTGTTTGTGTGGGTCAGACTTAAGCATTCAATATTATCTATAAATTAATACCTTATAGCCATCATGTGTTTCCTTCTGATTCATAAATCATAAGCCAAGGAGAAACCAGTAAGATCACCTAACCTACTCTGGCATTCTACAGGAAACAACATGGAGTAATAGTGTTAAAGATTTAGTAATTTGGTCCTACCCATCAAAGTAATGTGTTTATTTAATCATTGACAAATTTGAGAGTGGACAATCACATGACCAGGATTCAGGAGCTACAACTATAGCAGTGGTAGGTATATGCAGTGCATGCTGAAAGAGCAGTAACCTAATGAAATGAGGCATTGCTGAAAGTAGTTTCTGTGCAATGGTAATGTATGCACATAAAATATTAAAATATTGGCAAGGTTTTAGATGGTCTGGATTTTAAGGATTATTTTTTAAAGTGTTACTGTCAGAACTGCTCAAACATCTGTATGTAACAAGATAAAAAAATTGACAGTCAATGTAATTGCTCCATTTTAGGGAAGAGCTCATATGAAAAATCGGTATGATGTTTTGAGGCATCTTTTTCATTCTGTTCATCATACACGCAAATTGGGGGCAAACAGGAAAGCTGGTGAAGCACTTTTATAAAGGCATCTGGCAATTAGATGAGGGGAAGTGGTTTTAAACTGGAAGAGGGTAGTTTTAGACTAGATAGTAGGAAATAGAAATTGTTTGCTATGAGGATGGTGAGACACAGGAACAGATTGCCCAGCAAGGTTGAGGGGTTGTGGATGGCCCCCTCCCTGGAGGCATTCAAGGTCAGGTGGATGGGACTGTGAGCAACCTGTTCTAGAGGGACGTGTCCCTGCCTATAGTGGGGGGGTGGAACTAGGTGATCTTAAATGTCCCTTGCAGTCAAAACCATTCTGAGATTCTGAACAGTTTGTGTTCTAAAATAATTTTCTTTCTCTGCTGACTTGTATTCTTAGAAAACCATTTTTCAGAAGGATGCCAAGATACTCATAAACCACAAGTGGATGATTTCACTTGCCTCTTGACTATAGGTGGGCTGTACTCAAAGGCCACAAATATCAACATAACTGTCCAGGATAAGTAAAGACAAATGTAGGACTTCCTCTTCTAAGACAGGAGAAGTAACACATAGATATTAAATTATAAAACATAATTTTAAATGTAATTATTTTTGTAATGACTTGGGAGGAATGTGATGATTTTTTTTTTTGTGATAAGTGTACAGTATTGTGTGTTTGGTATTTGTTAGCCATTTGTTTTTTAATATTTATTGCTCTAAGAAAAATATATGAATTGATCTACTGACTTTTGCATTTATTAGGTTATGTGTTCCTTTCTGTGTCAAAAACAAGTGTTACTGTTCCCTCAAATGTCTTGCAGAACGAGCAGTTTATGCACAGGACAAATTTTCTCTTGGCTTTATGCCTAGACTGTGACTACGAGTTGATTGAAATATATTTATTTTCTTGAACCTGCTTGTAATGGCATTCACAAGGCATAAAACCTTGTATTCCCAACAAAGGCAAAGACTGGGGCAATGGTGATTTTTGTCTTTTCATCACTTATGGCAGACTTATGCTGTGATGCATAGAATCCTTAGATTAGGTAATGGGCTGGATGAGTAGTGAGGTGATAACTCTTCCTGATGGCCAAGAATTGTAGCACTCCCTCTTTCAGTCACCATATTACTTCATCCACACCCTCTTGTTTGTCTCCTCTACATGTCATGCTTAGGTTTTTTAGACTGTGTGAGCTTTTTTCTTGCAGACTGTGTATGATGTCTAAAACAGTGAGGACTTGCAGTACTATTCCATATATGAAGAGTATTAGTGCTTCTCAGAATTATGTTCTTTTACATACTGCACTAAGGTTTTTTTTTTTTTGTTGTTTTTTTGAGAGTAGAAGATGTAACATTCCCTTGTTTATGAATACATCTTACAAAACTGTTTTCCCTCTAGAAATTTTGGAATAAAAAACCATTCCAGTTTTGTCTTGCTTCTGTCTCCTTTGCATCTGTTAGACAGAAGGCCTATTCTCTGAATAACAATAGTTCTAGGTAAAATCTAGAGAAATAACATCCAAAGTAAATACATTTCTCACTTATTCCAAAGTCTTTTTCTTACAAAAAGCACTATTGTGTACATCTGTAGTGACGTGTTTGTCCTTTTTTTTGTTCTTTGGTGTAGGGATAGAAATATATTTCTGTGCAGATATAAGTGTGAGTACCTGTTAGTTTTTGGTTTCTATAAAGAAAGATGTATGTGGAAAATAAACAGCAGGTTTATTTTCATGTACTTGGTGCGTTTTAATATTGAAATATTAAATGCACTTCACTGTTAATTTACTTAGTGGTTACTGAGATTTCAAGCAAGTGTATAATGTATGCCTAATTTCAGTTGATTTCTTTGAAATAGGATAGAATACGCTTTGCTGTGAATACGCTTTGCTGTTACACTGAAAGACAATATTTTTGCTTAGAGTTTATTTGATTTTTTCCTACCTTTCTCCCAGCAGAGTTTGTAAAATGATAGTATTGAACTGTACTGTCATGAAACTCCAGGAATGAAACTCTCTAGCCTGAATGGCAGGTTGAAGAGCTGACATTACTTCATTGCAGCTGAGTACACGGGGAATAACTCCTCACACGTACAAACCCAGCATCTAAAGCACACAGATTCTGTATGCTTTAACATGGTGACAATTTCCATGAAGTGTCACCTATTCCTGGAATTGCCGTATGTATTGAAAGCTAATAATGCGTGTGTGCTGTGTTAATGTGGGATTCTTGCAAGGTCTTTGTTGGTCGTGAGGTTCTGTGGCAGTGTTATCCATGGGAAATGTCGTCTGTGTTACATAGGCCAGGTCTCTTACATGGTCAGGAACTTACAGAAAACATTGCTTTTGAATAAGTTTCTAATTAGCACTTCAGCCTATATTATGAACCCTAGCAGTGTGCAGTGTACAGTGTTACCTCCTCAAGGGTTGTGGAATGTTGAGACTGTGCTTTTAGGCTCCACATGTCCTGTTTATCTTGGAAAAAACAACCTTCCCTAGACAGAATGTCAGTTTGCTGAAGATTTTGAATTAATTGCTGAAAGCTCTGAATTTGTTGTGCCAGGTATCAAGCCTCTTGTTTGGAAATAGCTAGTTCTTCTAACTATACAGATACTTCTTTCAGTATATGTTTTAATACTTAGAAACTGAAACTTTTAGTCTGCACTGTGCCTCCTTGCTACCTGTGTGTCTCAACAGAACCAGTGAACGGCTATGTTTCTATTTACATATGCGATGATGTTAACCTTCTGAAGAGATTATCAGTATAATTTACCTACTTTTTATACTTGACCAGTGATTTTATAAGAATTTGATTTGTTAAAAGTTTTAATATGTATTTATCCAGTTTACCTCAAAATACAGAGGTAATTTTTTGTAATTTTTTTTTCTCTACAATTTGTCATTGGTCCTAAGTCATCTTTAATGATAAAATCATGAACATATATGCGTAATAATTACAGGCCTATTTTTGTTTGTGTGGACAGTTTTCAGATGCTCAATTCTATCACAAGTTATGTTGGTTTCAAATTAAACACTGATACAGAGGAGAGTAACCAGGTGAATTTAATAGCAATATTCTGTTAAAAGAATTAATGTTTTCCTTCAGTTAGGTTGTTGATATCTTGAGAAGCAGCCCAGGACTGCAGAAAACACATTAAGTTGACCTGGGATTCTGGGTATGGGATTGTTATTTTCAAAAGTGTGCATTTAACTAACCTTACTCTTAAAAAATGCAGTGATCTCTAATGATCTCACGTGGCTGGCAGCCCAGACTCATCTAAAAAACAGCACTGTGCCCTGCAGCACAATAGTGGGATGTGTGTTTAGCACTGACTCAGAAGAGATCATCATTTCCTGCAGCAGCTAGTTAGCCTAATGCTGTGTAGCCTGAGATGTGGCAGAATCACAGCACGAGGAGATATGTCTACAGGCATTTGAAGTAGTGAAGGATATGACGTGTTGTTTTCTATCACATTGCAGATTATTCTCATTACCACTGATGAATGATGATACTACTTTTTTACAGTGATAAAGTACGCTGTGAGACATCAGTGAATATGAAGACCAGAATTGTCTTTTTGGATAGAGTAATTAGATTAACTTTTATAGGTGCAACTAATTGCGTAGTCAGAGTCTAAAAGCAGAATGTTATGTTCTGAAGTTATTACATAGGATTGTTTTTAGATCTCTGGCAGCATCAGGCCTATGAGTATTAGTAATGTTAGTCTTCAGGCCATCTTTGGTCTTAGAGAAATTGTTGGGAATATAGCAGATTTTTGTAAGATGATATTTCGTCTGTTTCCTTGTGTTAAATGGATATGTGACTGTTGCTATTGTTTGAATTTGTTTATGGTAATAAATAAATAAATGTATAATATAAAGGAATTTATGCAACTTTTCTGTAAGAAGAATAAAGAATCTGTATTGATTTGTAAGCTGTCAGCTGTTCCTGCAACGGTCTGAAATCTAATGGAATGCTTTGGAAGCAAGAGATTATCAGATTACATTGTTATTGTACTAAATAGCAGGAGGAAATGTGTGTTGTTGAATGCCAGTTCACCAACAAGTGTATTCTGTTAGCTTTTGTTTGTTTGTTTGCTTTAACTGATCACTTCTAAGAATTTTGTTGTTGATGATTTCCTATCACCTAGGTGATAGGTGCTAGTCCCAGGGAGACAAAAGATGATACACACTAGTAAAAGCTAGCCAGAGCTCTTTAGTCAGTTTAGGCTACTTTGAGAAAACAGTCACTTTTTGATTAGTCACACACCCATACGTACATCAGATTAGTTAATCCCAGTGTTTTATCCTAACGCTAACCCAAATTTTCTGTAGATTTTGAAAGCCTGAAAAAACATTCTGATTTAATATTTAGTTACCTTTTTATAGATTGGAATTGATTAAAAATGTGATTGTGTTAACATTGATTTATGTGAATGATTTATCACCTAACATACACGTACAAAAGCAAAATCTGTTTCTTTGAATAGTGGTAATTTTTGCAGTTGTCATTTAAGGAAAGGAAGATCCTAATGAATTTCTGTTCTCTTTCATATTCAGTACATCTGAGTAAGTGGCGTGCGCTGACATTGTTTTGTCTTTCAGATTTATGTGCCTGGGTTTGGCTTTTGAGCTCGCTGTCTTTTGGAGGTGATTATAAAATTATTTGGAAAGCTGAGCAAGAACTTGTAGAAAGTTTTAACGTTCAACAGATTAAATCACTGGACTGAGTTAGAAGTTTGGGGCATCTGTTTTCCAAAATCCAGGAAATGAAGGACAAATGTTCAAACTCTTAGAGTAGTTCCACTTGAGCATGCCTTTATACAGTCAAAAGGACATACGTAGAAATTGTGCCAAAGCAAAATTTTGATAGAACAATTATGTGTTAAAGCTACTAAATTCACTTTGAACTCTACGTTCATCTTTCAGTTTCCTTCTAATGTGCAAGATGTCTTTCTATGGTGGAATCACAAATGTGGATCTCAGAGTAGTGATGATGATGTTGGAACCACATGGCAGCGCATATTACAGAAATATGTGAATGAATGTGTCTAACTTGTTCACTTAGGAGTTAATTGCTAATATTGCAGTATGTCTTAATAACAAATTGAAAGAGCATAATGTGATGTGGTTGACATCGTGAACTCATAGTTCTGGAAAGGAGGAAATGTGTTCCTGCCATAGATGCCAGCATTCTGCTTTAATGCCAAATTGAGTATTTCTTAGCTCCAAATCCAGTACTAGTCATAGACATAAATTGTAGCTCAGAACTGGGTCAATGGAAGCAAAAATAGCCTTCTTCCTAATTTTTCTTTGAAGTACACTCCATCACATTTTGAGATAGCAGTTGAACTCTTGTGGATTTGTTTGTAATTCTCAGTTTATAAGCAGCAAATGGTGTTTGTAAGAGAATTCCTGCTCTTCTCATTGCTCATCTTTGACACAGATTCCTTCTCAGCTTTTTTCTTTTCCATCATCATTTTTCTTCTGTCCTGTACATTGCTGCTGTTAGGCAGAATTTTAACTGAAGTCAACAGTTAGACTTAGTTGTCCTGGAAATGTAACAGAGATTTCAGATCTCAGTAGAGATCCTTCTTGGAAGGATGGGTATGTGAAGAAAAAGGACTGTTTTGAACTGTGCCATTAACAACCTTGTTAGTTCAAACCAGCATTCATTTTTGTTTGGATTTTATTGACTACTGCATAGATTTCAGTGCATGGTTTTCTAATATGAAAATGTTCATGGCTCAGAGTTAGATTTTGACGGTGGTTAGATGATTAGAGTTCATATTAGATCTTTTTTTTCTGCCAAAGTAGGGATTTGCACATGAAATTCCAAGAAAATCCTCAACCAACCCCAAGGTAAAACGGATCTTGCATACAGTTTCTACCCTGAAGTGTCAAAAATTTGGGAGTTTTCAAGTCTCCGAGTGAATCTAGAAGTTAGGGCTTTGAGAGTAGCTCTAAGTACAGCATCGTACAGTTACAAATGACAGTGTACTCAGTTTTCTTCTTTAAATTACCTACGTTTCTGTTTGTATTGGAATAGATTAGATAAAAGTTAAGGTTTACTACAGACATGTCATCCTTGTTCTCATGACAGGCAGAGTTTTCTGTAGCAGTTTAGGTTATTCCTGATATTGCCAGCAGCACTGCTAGATCTAACACCTAAAGCTATTGCTTTTGTTGTGTCACGTAGGTAAACTTTCATAGCCAGAGCCAGTAAGTTAACAAATGTATTCAGAATTAAAATGTTAACTATAATTGCTACTACTTGTTTTTTCCTCTGTGCTTTTGGATGCTGCTTTTCCAGTTCTTTTATGTGATACTTCATTCCTGACAAACCAGGATGAATTAAACGAATCTGCATTGTGGAATGGTTCTTCCTGAGATACTTGCTCATAGATATTTGCATACTGTAAATCATACCCTTGCACTCTTTTTTTTTTTTTCCTTTGTGGCACATTGAATCATTGGCATTTGCTTTTATGAATCCTGAATCCTGTGACCTACTTCTTCTATTTACAATCAGTGTGTTACTTTGGTAGTGAAACGTACCTTTCCTAGTATGGCTGTTTTTATCCGGGGCAAAGCACAGGCATATTTTTTTTCTCATAAATTGCTCGTACACCCTGCATTTAAGAGGAATTTAGCCTTTTCTCTGTATCCTTGTGGGATTCTGTATCTGCTGAGTCCACTAGTGAAAATTATACTGAGGATAAAAATTTTCATTTTTCTCTTTGCCTTGCTTCCATGTTCCTGGATTTTCATGGGAAAATAGAATGCTACTTTAGCCACTGAAGGAATAGAGAGAACTGTAAACAAGATAAGACACTTTTCTGCAAGACGTTATTGGTAAAATATTTATAAAACTAAATATTGGTAAAGGCAGAGTACAGATGGATTTTATAGGCCACGCTTATTCTCAGAGGTACACTTCAGTTCACTAGAACTCTATCTGGAGACTGTATTACTCAGTGAACATTTGTTTAAAAGCAGTGCATTTTGCTTTTTTTTTTTTTTTTTGTATGGTTGTTTGTCTGTTTATTTATTTATTTTCTATAAAAATGATACTCATTTTCCAGTTTCAGTTGGTAGATTTTCACAAATATAACCATGCAGAGAAACTTGAAGTCCAGTAATGTTATGCTTATGGTGGATCAGCAGTTATAGGAAGTATGTACTGTTGCAATTCAAATAAAAATGTTTCCTCTCCCTGGATTATGCATGATCTGTTTTCAGAGTTTAGAAGAGCTTGTCTGAGAGAATATAATCCATCACTCTTCTGTTTTCATCTCCAGAAATCCTATTTTACATACCCTTAGAAGGTTCTAAAATATTATTACTTATGATATTTCCTTTTTGTGTACATGGATCATTAAAGAGGCATAACTTGTCAGGGGGAGCAAGCATTCGGTGGCATAATGTGGACACTTTATCAGTACTTACTTGGATGTCCCAGATAAATTGTTTTTGATGTCACTGTTGGAGTAGTGCAGTCACTTGAAAACTTACGCCATTGGAACTTTTTTTAATACTGCTCTATACTATTTTTAACAGCATAAATGTGCATGTCTACTAAGTGCCAGGTCTGTGGCAGCAAACTTAAAACATGTAAATCATCCAATCATTCTTGGCTTGTATGGTGCATGATGATTAAGTGTTACAAAATAATAATAATAATAATAATAATAAAAAAAGTGGTTGCATGTTTTAAAAACCTTTGCTGTCATCCCTGATGATGAGTATGCCTGTAGATGTTTGAATTGCTTCACTGGAGATTATTCAGACGTTCCCAGTTACGTCACAGTGACTTTGCAGCAAAGCAGTGTCATCTGTGTGTTTAATAGTCTGCCTTCCTGAAGGAGGTGTGCTGCTGCATGAGGCTGTCATTGCTCTCAGACTTGGTATACACACTGGGCTTTTATGTGAGGGTAATTATTTGGGTTATATCTGCCCTGTTAATTATGCTGGCAGAGCTATGTTAGTATGCAATTACAGTTGAAAAAGAGAGTTTGTATTCTCATGTATTCACATATATTGTTCTGTTTTCCATCTGAGAAAATCTAAACCAGTAAGAGACTTCCATTCTGATCTAACTACGCTGGTGGAATTGGAGAGTAAGTTTGCGTAGATATATCAGTACAAATACATAGCTGACTCTTGATTATAGATACTGTATGTCTAATAAAAAATATGTTTGAAAGAAGTGATTGATGTAGTTTCCCTAATTTTGTAAATAGTGTCAGCTGTGTGTTAATATCCTCAAGAGTATTTCAGTGTGTTTCTCTGTCTAGTTTCTCATGAAGCATTCTTAAACAAAAAATCATTATTAACAGTTCTATTGGTTCCATAATGTCGATTTTCATCTGGAAAATAAGAAAGCCCATACATACAGTTCTACAAACTAGTTATTTCCTATTCTGTGATTAAAAGGGCTTGACTGAATGGGGAAACTCTAGAGGGGAAAAAATCTCATGCCAGCTCCGTATAACTGATGGGCAGTGCCACGTTGCTGGCTGCACGTATGTTTACGGTGGTGAGCATGGATTATATGGTCACTTAGCATTTCAGCATGAGTTTGCAGACAGCCAGTTCCTACTGAACAAACAGCCTCTTCATGAAAACTGCCGTAGCTGGCGTTAATTGATGTCCTCTTTGGCAGGCTGAACAGACACCAGCAGCTGAATGGGTACAATGAAAGGATGTGGTTTGTTTTGTTTTTTTTAAATTTTTTTATTTTCCTACAAAAATAATGCTTCTCATTGCTTAATTATGATTTAAGTACAGAACTTCAGCTCAGCTGATGGTGTGAGGAAAGGAAAATGCTGCTCCTGATGAAGAGAGAGGGTCTTTTGTCTGCAGACTGCATTTTGGCAGTGTGCTCCATCTGTGTGCACACTCAAATGGGGCACTGTTGGTGTGGCTAGAGCCCTCCTGGGAGCAGCTGCAGATGTCAGGTTGAACGCCTCACAGTAAACGTCCATATTCATGCCCCTAATGAGTGAAGAGCCCACATTTTGTCCTAAATAATTATTTCTTTAAAAACTGTTCTCATAATTCCTTAATTCCAGTGTATTAACTGTTTTCTTTAAGCACTGTTGAATTCCTAATTCAAAGCAAAAGACTGTACAGAATATTAATTATAAAATATCTGTTTTTTGTTATATGGAAAGTGTTGGTCTTTAGTTATATAATTGTCTTTTGATTTTGTATCTGAGATGCACCAGGCCCAGCACTACCAGCAGGTGCATGGAGGGGCTGTCCCACTCTGCTCTGTGCTGTGCAGCCTCACCTCCAGCACTGGGTGTGGGTTGGGTGCCACAATATAAGAACATAAAATTATTAGAGAGTGTCCATGGAGGGCCATGAAGATGGTGAATGGTTTGGTGGGCAAAAGATATATGAGGGGCACCTAAGGCCCCTGGGTGTGCTGAGCACAGAGCAGAGCAGCTGAGGGGAGGCCTGATGGCGGCTGCAGCTCTCCCAGGGAGCGGAGGGCAGCGCTGAGCTCTGCTCTGTGTGACAGCGACAGGGCCCGAGGGAACGGCATGGAGCTGTGCCAGGGGAGGGCAGCTGGGGGCTGGGGACAGGGTCTGCACCACAGGATGGTTGGGTACTGGGATGGGCTGCCCAGGGCAGTGATCATGATTTTTTTTTAGACTCTCAGGTAAGAGAAAAGGAGGAAGGGATAAGCAAACCACTGACAAGAGTGCCTTAAGAAGGCCAATACTCACTTCCCTTATTTTGCATGTTCTTGGAGGGCAGCTGTACTTCACACATGCAGTGTTCTTGAATCTGTGGGTTTCTGTCCTCTCTTTGGGTTCTGAGCAGGCTAAATAATGTGAGTATTACTGGGAGAATGTGTCTTCTGAAAGATTTCCCCTTGCCCCTGAAATGTTGTGACAAAAGAAAGTCTGGTTGCTGTTCAGACCTGTCAAGCTTCCAGAAACTGCTGCTAAGTTTAGTGTTAAAAATTACATCTTCATCTTGTAGGTGTAAGGCAGGGATCCTCCTCTAAGAAACACAATTCGAAGCAAGTAGTAGTTAAATAATTCACCTACACTTGTATGTAATACAAAAAAGTGAGGTCAAGATACTTGTAAGAAAATATTTTTCCTGAATTTATTTACAGACTTGTTTTTTAACGGCATCTAATTTCTTCCAGTTTTTGGTCCTTTAAAACTGTGTCTGTTTAATGTTGGTTGTACAGTGCTGTTAAAAGTTCCACAGAGGCAGTGAATGATTAAATGAAGTTAATACAACATATGTTGGGTTTTTTTTAGTGGATTCAGCTTTCTTTTAATTTTTCGACTGCTCCACCACTTTCTTTGCCTACTCTCATTGACCTTCTGCCTAAGAGTTAAAACCGTGTGTATGTGCACACATATTTGGCTTGCCTTTTGGATGTAGTTGTTTACAGATAAGCTATAGTTTTATCTTTTTTAGTGTGAATGAGCTAAAGTTAAACATAGCAGTTTCAGAAGAATTGTGATGACTAACTAATGTTAAATCTATAGATTTCAGAAGAATCATGACTCCAGAAAAGGCAGAAGTCTCACAGTGATAGAGTGAGCTAGTGGTAGTTGAATTATTGTAAAGTACAATTTGTACAATTCTAATTTTAAAACAGAAGAATGAAGACCTAGTTTGCCAGAAGTTTTGGTGACTTTTTAATCTCTTAATTCCTTATAGCAAGGGAAGATAAGTTATTTAGCAGTTATTTAGTTATGCTTTTCATAATAATGGATAATGGAACACTTCGTATAATGATAATGGCTTACAGCTTTCTGGTACCCTGCTAGTTAGGAGTTAGAAAATGTCAGGCTCTTTTGTTCCTGCTAGGTTTGAAGTTTGAGCATAATTTTTGTTCATTTTTTTCTCTGACATTGCTTATCCATTTACACATAGGGTAGTATTTGCTAAAGGCTTAAAGAAAAAGCATTTATTCAATATACGCTCTTCTGTAGTTTTGATAGGATATGTGCTACGAAATCTAGCAATGGAGAACACTGAGTCCTATCTGAAGGAATTATTGTTTTGAGTAAAAAATGCATTATTATTTAGTAATAGGAGAAAGAACACAGGTATAGGTTAGGGATTAAAACAAGGACTGTTACTGGGTTTCAAAGTGAAACCATACAAAACTATCCAATTTCCTACCCTTGAATTTTGAATACAATTACTTTTATTGCCATTGTATAAAATGACTTAAAAGAAAAAGAAAATCACAAAAGCAACTGTCCTAGAAATTGTAATATGGGAAAAATGTTCCTGGGGCTTGTTCTTTGGAGGCTTTTCTTACGAGAGGAGTTTCTGGCTGGGGTGCAGAGCAGGCACAGTTTCACATGGTAAACATGCTGAGCTCTGCTGTGTAGACTTTGGTTTGATAAGCCTCTAATGCTTTTTTTGTTTTGTTTTTTAACCAAGGTAGCATTTGCAATGTAAATTATTTTGACGTGTACTAGTTGTGAGGAGGTTGAAAGAAAGGTAAAACAAAGCTTATGTAGCAGGAAACAGAGCAGACTAAGTCATTTCTTCCTCTTACTCTTTCCTACCATCAAATGAAAGTTGATTTATTGTTTCTGAGGTACTTCCTAGACATTTGTTTTTTCTGTTCTGGCACCAGAGCTGTTAAGCTTTTTTTATGTGTAAATATGTGATAATTTCAGACGGTGGTAGACTTAACCCTTAGAGACTACCACAGGTGCTCATTGAGCTGCAAGAAATGCTCACTGCAAAAAAAGCTACTCTGTGTTATTTGGGGAGTGCTTTCAGTGTTATGAGGAGGGCTGTCTTATCATCTTAATCCCATGAAATATAGTGAATTTAAGAGCAGTGGTGCCCCTAGGACTGCTGCTGAGAACAGCCATCAGCAAGGAGAAAGCTGAGAAAGCCAAGAGGTGGCAGGTCTAAGCGAAAAATGGAATAAGAAAGCTGCGGACATAGCAGTAGGTACCTGGATAAGCAGGTCTTCTGTCAGCAGTTTGGAGGCACACCCACTTTTTATCTTGATTCTGAGCTCTGCTGGCTTCATTTTCAACTAGAGTTATAGAAAGCTCAGGGTTTGAACGTAGCTCCCTTGTGGTACTGCAACAGCCTGAGGACTTGGCTGTGGTTAGACTTGAGTCTGGATGAATGCTATTCAAAGGAAAAAAATGTCTGGAACATGACCCGCTTTGTCTTTGGATTTTGTTTTCGATTTTTTTTTTTTTTTTTGAAAAAGCCAAATTGGGTGAAAGTTGTGAGTAGTTGGTCTAGTCAGCTAGGCTGTTTGTGGTAGGTGTGGAAAAGACCTTACTTGATAACTTTACATTAGCTAGAGGTGGAACTTTGGAAATCACACTGCTGTCCCCTCCTGAGTCTGGACTGTGCATGTTGGAAGCAGCAGCACGCAGAGGCATCAGCCATGGGCTGTGTGGGAAAATGCAGGAGACAGCAGCCCAGAGTAATGCACAGCACACTTCTGTGTCAACTGGCCTTGCCTTAATTCTTCCAAGATGTTAACAATGGGCAAGGAGGAAGCACAAGCAACATCCTGCCCCAGAGTAAGGTTTAAGGTGAGCACTGCCAAGTGGTGAGAAATATCTGGCCACGTCATCTTATCCAAAGAGATGTACCAAGAGCTTGTAGTTAACATCCAAAATCTGGAGTAACCTTCATTAATGTGAAGCATCTTGTATGACCAAAAGCATGGTGAGATCTGTGTCCTTAAAACCCCTGCCCCTGCTGTGGCTGTGACAGGCATGCACTCTAGTAAGTTATTTCCTGTCTGATGCAAATGATTTCTGGCAGAGCTGTCTGCAGGCAAGTCAAGGCACTACCTCATTTGGTTAGCATCTCAAACTTAACTGATCTTCATAGGTGTCATATATGACACTTCGTTGTTTTTAAGGGACTGTTAAGTATTATAAACCTTTTTCTGTATCTCTCAGTTATTCTTCTTTTCATGTAGGTATTTCTGCCTTCCTTATTTACCTTTATGTTGTGGAACTCATACTTAGTGTTGAGTCAGGCAATCTCTGTGTATTTTTCCTCTGATTTGTCTTCTTGTTTTGAAAGAGAAATATATACATGTTGAGGAATTAGTTGAATGTCACAGCACGATAGCAAATGTGCTTTTCAACTACTAACATGGTTTGTATCTCTTCTCAAAACACAAAGAAGATTAAAAAAATATGAAGCAGCAGCAGTATTAATTGTTCCCATGGATGTGTTCTCAATAGCTTGTGTCATACAAAGTTTCACAAACTGTATATTGAGGATAAGGAAGCAGAATTGTGCAGGAGTCTAGTTTGTAATCACAGGTATTCTGGTCTTCTCTCCACTGTTTTCCCACTTAGCATATGTCATAGGTTTTATCTTGTGTGCAGCTGTTTTATGAATGTTGTATAACTATGAGGATCGAATTTAGCTTAAATGCTTGGTCTTGTGTCAAATAATAAAATATCTATCTAATACCTATCTTTGATCAGTTGAACTGGATTAGGTTGTTTTTTTTTTTTTTAGGAAGTGTCTAATCAGACAAGATTTTAGGTCTATAGGGGAGATCTGGATTGCTTGAAATATTCTAATTTTTTTTTTCTGAATGAAGAGAAAAAAGGTATGATCAAAATTTCTAGGAGTAAAAAGAAAAGCAGTCACTAATGCGAAATACATTGAACACAGGTGTGACTACATTAGGCAAAGGCTTAATTATGTTAATTTGTGTTACAGTAATGGAAACTAGAAATGGAGATTTCTCTCACAGCATCAGAGATCTGGCTTTGTGACATTGTGTGGCAGTCTTCCTCAGGTCTGAACAGCAGAGACTTGAGAGATATTTTTGCAGTTTCATGAGTTGTCTTGGCAGATATTTTTCCACCAATACTGATAAACATGCATTTGAACTCACTGACAGTGTGTGCAGAAGGTAATCATGTGTCCAGCTGTTTCTTCTTGGAGTTTAATTTTCACCATACTTTCTTTCTGAAAAAAAATGAGGAAAAGTTTGAGATTTCCTTCTTTGTTTACTCAAGGATAAGTTTTGATGATGTGCAGGAAGCTGGTGGAAATCAGTGATTACAGAAAAGCAGCTGTTAAATATATAGTCTGAGCATCCAGTTTCACCCAGATAGTAGTTAAAGCTGGAACATTCACAGCTGAATTGGAAAAAATCAAGACCTTCTCTGCTAAGCTAGTACTGCTAGCAGCTGTGTACTTAACTCTGTTTTCTTCTGTTATGTTTTGAAAGCACTCTTCTAGCTATAACTGGCTTCATTCAAGATGACTAAAGCTTAAAGACAACATTTCCATCACAGTGGTTTTCCAGTAAATACTTTACTATCTCTCCAAAGATAGATATGGAATAATTCCTTCAGAGTGTAGGAATTTTGTATGTAGTGTTGCTCAATGTGTGGCTGTATGTGTATATAGATTTTAACATGTCACTTCATGTGTCTGTATTTATCTCCGTGTCTGGGTATAAACATACATATATACACACATGAAATATGGGAAGTATATTTGCAAGCAGTCTAATAAAATATTTTGGAAAATAATACTATGTTATGCTAAATATATGTAAGTATGGAACATTGCATCCACTAAAGAAGTTAATTCAGTGTTACTGATTTTGTATTTTGCTCACCTTATGTGTTTTCCACATTTCTCTGGATAGTAGCTCCTGATTTCTTAATTGAGCCTTTACATTAATAAAGATCTCTGAAAATTGAAAAGTAGTGCTTCCTTGCTCTTGACTCTCACTTAGCTGTAGGGCAGAACAAGATAACAGATAACAGTGAGTAGAGTTTGTGCATTTTGCTCACGTAACCCTAAATCCTCAGTATTCATGAAGAACAGTCTTTGTTGGTGATTTGCTTTCTTTTAAAAAATGATCTGGATGTTGACACTTCAGTGTTGCTGTCCATGAACGTAACTATGGAGTTAGCTTCAAAATAAGTTAAATGTACAACAATAAGTTAAATAAAGTACAACTTGTTGTATAAGCAAAGAGGCATAATGGAAGGTCTAGCTGAGGACATCACATTCCTCCTGAGGCAGTTTTCAGCCACATTGTTTTAACACCTGAAAAACTGTAACTACTTTTCTTACGCCTACATCCTTTGTGCTAGTGCTCATCTTGCACTATGGGCCTGTTTTGTATCTATGCGGTCAGGCTTCGCATTCTGGGTTCAGCAGTAGCTTATTTTATCTGGACTTACGTTAGCAAATTAAACATTTTTAGCCTTTCTTAAAATAGGAGGTGCCCCCTTTTAATCTTTACTTTCACCTAAACAAATGTGTTATACTGATAACAAAATTAGGAAGCTGTGTTGTGAAGTGCTGGGCTCAGCGTATGCTGTGAGAGGTGGTGAACTGTCTAGCTTATAGTTCAAATCCATCTTCATTACAAGTGTAAATATTAATAACTAAGGATATTGAATTGAAATCACTATAAATGATTAAAGATATGAAAAGCATGTTAAGAGACAGTCTCTATAAGTACGTCCTTTTTTATGTACCTTTTTGCAGGGGTGGGGAGTAGAAGCAATTAACCTTTAGTGCCAGTAATTTGCTCAGATATTAACCCTCTTTCTGAAGAAGAACCTTCCATTTTTTATGTGTACACCTCACTATTACTGCCATTGTTTTGATAATCAGGAAATCAAAATTTATAATTTCAGTTATGGATGAGGCACCTGTCTCGAGTTTGTGACTGGAAAGACTGTTTCCCTTTCAGTCTTGTGGTGTACTTAGTGTTTCCAAAAGCTTAATGTAGCTGTATTTTAAAGGCCTTACTAGTACTTCATGCATTGCTGGTGGGGGTGTAGCTGTTCCCACTGTTTGTGGAAGGACTTCTGCCTGATAGGGGAAAAATTGTAGCTATTTAAGTAGCAAAGTAGTCCAGTTTCATGCAGCTGGATCCTATCCTTCAGCAGCTGTAATTAACTCTTGCTTTCTGAGATTAACAGAGTTTGGCACAGGATACGTTTTACATAGTGTCCTCTATTTACTTTATCAGGGAGTGATTCTCATGGGAAGCATCGATCATCTGTTGCTCCTGGGCTTACAAAGAGGTCAGCGCTTATGGCTACTGGTAGCAAAGCAAGGGTGAGGGAGGAATTCCCCTGCATAGAGAAGTACTGTGAGTAGGCAGGAGTGTTGGTGTCGGGGAGCAGGAGTTAAGGCAGTGGGATTTGGAAACCAAATAGGAAATTATAAATTGGTTTCCATTATAAGGAACAGTGCCAGTAATCCAGGGCACAGCTGGTAGGATGTAAACTACTGCTGAACACATTGTGGTTCAAGGTTCTTTCTTCAAGTTATGAGGAACAGTCCAGGGAAGGTCCTCCTGGGAAAGAAAAGAATAAAAGGGGAAAAAAAAATCACAGTTTCTGTTGTGACTTTTTGTACACCTCATACTCAGTTAATATTGTTTAACCTTACTGGATCTTTTTGGAGAAGTTATTTTCTCCTCAGTGCTTTAAGCCTTATGTTGTATCTGCTGCCTAGCTTGCTGGTCTCTTTTTTCTGTACAACCAGATGGCAACGTGAAATCTAAGGCTTAGAGAATAGCATTTTGAGAATGTAACTCTCCATGGATTGTCAAGATGTATGTTTCCCTAGCTTGCAGTCCCTGTAGATGTTCCTTGTTGTATAACTTTAGTGAAGACAGAGAGGATTTCTTTCAGAGTTGCCTCTTAACAGTTGGCTTCAACTTGTCAGACTTGAATGGAGAATTTATTAAGGCAATAAAAAGTTGTTTGATGACTACAGAAATCCAGGATAAATGATTTTGTCTGCAGAATGGCTTTTGAGTTTCTTTACTGAAGATTGCTATTTCAAGACTAAATAAGTTTGTCAGTAATGCTTTGCTACCTCTTAGTGGGACTCTGGTTTTTGTTTGCAGTGTTCTAGTATGTTAGGTAATTTTTCAGAGCTCCCCAGAGATAGCTTTTTCACTCACAAAGAGCCTCTTCTATTCTAGCATTGCTCTGAGAAAGGAGTTGTGTTTCATGGGTTATACAGGATTCAATTCCAGAACCTGTGAAACAAAATGATAAAGCTATAGGATGAGCTTTAGCGTGGATTTGTGTTTTCATGCAGTGATTCACATTTTACCTTAATAGTAGGACTGAATAGACAGTATGTTTCTTTTACTTCATATCTCTTAAGAAAACACATCACTGGAAGGTGATAAATGAAATTCTTCATACAGCTGAAGCATGTCTGAGCAAATAGTACAGATCTAATTCTATAAGATCTTGATATGGTCCTCACAATTTTTTAAAAGTAACAAGAAAATCAAGATAACGTTTATACCTTTATTGATGTTTTGGATGAGGGCACTTAATGTGCCCTCAGAATTTTGCTAATGACATCAGGTTGGAGGAAAGTGCTGATCTACCTGGGACTAGGAAGGCCTTTTTTAGTGGGTCTGGACAGGCTGGATCTCTGTGCTGAGGCCAATGGGATGAGGTGCAAGACCAAGTGCTGGGTCCTGTGCTTGGACTACTCCAAGCTGCATGGAGGAAAAGGATCTGAGGGTGTTAGTTGACAGCTGGCTGAACATAAGCAGTCAAAGAAGTCCAATACAAGCATTCTGCCTTATTATCAGGATTAGTGTATCCACACCTTGAGCACTGTGTTTAGTTTTGTGTCCCTTGCCACATGTACATTGAGGAGCTGGACCAATGAAGGGCAACAAAGCTGGTGAAGGGTCTGGACCACAATGCTAATGAGTAGTGGCTGAAGGAAGTGGGATTGTTAAGTCTGGAGGAGGCCCAGGGGAGGCCTTTTCTCTCCACAACTACCTGAAAGGAGCTTGTAGAAAGGTACGGGTTGGCCTCTTCTCCCATGTATAGGTGACAGAACAAGAGGTGATGGTCTTAAGTTGTGCCAGGGGAGGCTCAGGTTGTGTAATTGGAAAAATTTATTCTCAGGAAGAGTGGTGAGACATTGGCATGGGCTGCCCAGGCAGCTGGTGGTGTCACCGTCCTGGAAGGTGTTTAATGAAAGGATAGTTGTAGTACTTAGGGACATGGTTTAGTGGGCAATATTGTTGGTGTGTGGGCAGTTGGACTAGATGATCATAGAGATCTTTTCCAACATAGAAGATTTTACGATTCTGTGAGTTATATATCTTAATAATGTGTTAAAAGGATTGTGCTAATTTCAACTGTAGAATCTGAAGTTTTTTAGTGTAAAAATGATAGTCTCTTTTGCATATGAAATTCTGGCATAAGCGATAAAACTCAATTTCTGCAGTTGAGTGTAAGTGATACAGTTGTATATGTGCCTGGAATTATCTGTATAACAAAATCAACCAAGTGTGCATGGGGTCTAGAATTTCAAAGTAATGTTTGTTTGGTTAGTTATGGAGCATCATCTGCTCCCTGTGGAATCTCTTTTACTGGCTATATATTAATGGCTTAGATGATTGAAATGTATCTTCTTTTGTGAAAGGTGAGGATCTCAAGTTTGTATTTGCAGAGCTGCTGAATATCTTGCAGTGGGGTTTCATAGCCCTAGTCTACAACACAGAATCTGTATTGCTGTCACCATGTATGGACAGATGGCAACCTTTGTGTTCTTTAAAACATTTAGTAAATCCTGACATTTTCTGTTGGATTTAGTTTTGAATTGCAGAATTACAATTGGGCAGTTATTCAATTAAAAAAAAAACAAAACAGCTAAACTGAGGCTTATCATAGTATAGTAAGGAGAGTGATGTTATGTGAAGTCAAAAGGAAGAATTGGGACCATTCGTAGATAAGAGAACAATTGAAAGTAACTCGTCTGGACAAAATCAGAGATGAGATGAAACGAGAAAACTTTGGAATTGTTGTCTAAAAAAAATGGACTGTTTGCTGAAGTTCTGTCACTTAAAAAGTAGGTTAAATAGTGAGTACGCTAAAAATATTTCTTGTAAGATCAACCTAATTTAGGAGGATTCTTTAAGAAATGTATGTAATCTCTCATTTGAGAAAATTTACCTGTTTTAGTCATCTTAGAAATTGGGAGTGCATCTCCTGATTATATGATTTTTCCTGTGCTTCAAATGTGAATCAATCATTGTTTGCTTTCTTTCATTACATAGATCAGTGGTAATTATAAGTATATATGCATGAGTTAATGCATTGTATAATTTGTTATAATAATTGATATGGTAGTTAATTGTGTAATTTATGGAAATTAATTTTGCATTAACTTGTAGAACTGTTGGGTATGGCACTCTGCTTTACAAAACATTATTCAAGAGGATGTTGGTCCTAGTGATAGGCATTTTTACATAATTAGTCTATATTTTCACTGCCTTTGCTTTTTTTTTATTATTTTGTTTGTTTGTTTGTTGTTTTTCCTCCTCCCTGTTTGGGAAACAGTTTGGATTAGTTTTGAATCTTTTTATTTACTTGCTTATGCTATTTTACTTTATCCCCGCTTTTGCACTGTGAATACAAGTTAATGCCATTCAACTTGAATCAGTATTGCTTCGTGGCTATTACACAGAGATCATTATGTTAGAAAGCTCATCCTTAGAGACATTTAGAAATTAGATCTGAGTATATCCATCTTACATTAATGAAGTGGTTCTTATGTAAGAATCATTCACCTTTTCGTGGTTTTGAGTTTTCTAAACCTTAACAGACAGATATTCTGGTTGAAAGTCTATGAATATTTGCATATGCATTTAAGTTTTTATAGTTACTCTTTTTGACTTGAAGATGCCTTTTTATTTGTGCAGGAGTGTTTGAAGTGTTGAAGTTTCGTATTTATGATATTAATAGTTACAGTAGAATGAGGGAAAGTAAAACATCTCTACCAAAAACACTTAAAAATTGTATGGTTTATTTAAGAAAAGTGTGTCTTCTCAAGCTTAACAGATGTGTTAATTTACTATTTATCTTGCTTAATGATCCTGTGATACGGGAAATTAGTGGCTTTGCAGATGAAAAATGTATGAGTAAAAAATGCATTCATCTTTGTAGGCGTCATCTGTTTCATTGACAAAAGGCACAGGTGTGAAATTTATCTCAATAATTAAATTTATAATTATTATATCATAGATTGATAAATTGTTGCTTTTCCTGGCTTGTAAGTTGGAGCTCAACGCTTTATGGGACAGGAATAGATTTAATAGTTGAATAGAGATTATAAGTTGAGATTTTTCTGAGATAGTGCTTGTATGCTTTTATACATTATTTAAAATGTAAGGCAGAGAAGAAAACTCCAGACAGAGAAGAAGATTTTGTTAATGACTCTACAGGGATGTGCTTTTCTTTGCACTGAATGGCAGACACGCAGGCTTGAAAAGTTTCTACTGTGCTTTTTCTTTAGAAACTGCTGTCCTTGCTATTATTGAGTATGTTCATAGACTTCCTGAACTCATAGAAGTACTACAAAAACAGCAATAGCACTGATTTTTAATAGGAAGCTTGGAAGTGAAAGAACAAAGAAGCAAAAAGTCTTAAGTGTTCATATGTGGTTATGTAATGTATTTCTGATGCTAATGTCTTTTTTCCCTCTTTTTCCCAACAGCTGTAGAACGAGCAATCGGAAGAGTTTGATGGGCAGTGGCCAGTCTCCAGCTCTGCCTCGACCTCATTCACCTCTCTCAGCACACACAGGTGATTTTTATATCTATGCTACTGCTGGTGTTATTGAATTCTTAAAAATCCTTCATAAGAAAAGGAAAATAGACTAGTTCCCTACACTGCTACCCTTCTTTCCTTTGTTGGTACTAGTGAAAAACTGCATATCTTTCCATCCAAATTTCTGTTAACTTCAAATTCAGGAGTCCATGCATCTTAGGCTGTGGTGAAAAGCACTCCAGAAATATCTAACGTGGGTCATGCATCCTTTTCTGTTTTCTGTGTTCTTGAGCATTTTCTCCTTTTCCTATCTATCGAAAGAATATAGAACAGCTTGGTAAAGTTAGTGGAGTTGGTGAGTAGACTGTTACATTCTACTTGGAGTAAGTTTGCTCCCTAGGGTTGCTGATGCTGTGCACATTGCGAGAAATTTCAGAGGTTTGTTTGTCCCATTTTATTGTGTTTCTAATGCATCTGAAGTATTTAAGAGTGAATAAAAAGTCTGTAGAGTGGAGATATTCTTGAAACAACTGTCCTGACTTTTTAAAAAATGCATTTTTAGCATACCAAAACACATTTATTCGAAGATTGATTCTGTCATGTTTTTGCAGCATTGCTAATAACAATATGCTTAAAGACCCACAACAAATCTTGTGTTGGCAGTGACACTGACTACTTTGTAGTACTGTTCTTGGATGATAGAAGATAAAATGCAGAGTTTAGTTTGAGTTTTTCAGGAAGATGTTTAGTATGATAATTCAGTTTTCTAGTGGAAGCGACATTATTGGGGAAAACAGAGTGGTTCTCCTCAAACTGAGCAGCAAGCTATCAGAAATAAGACTTCTCTTACTGGGAAGTCTAGTTTGGTGTTCTACCACTCTCACAATAAAGACTGTTTTACTGTTGTCCAGTCTGAATAAAACTGTGGCTTTCAAAGCTTTGGGCAAACTGCTCTAGAAGTAGAAAAATGATAGTATATAAATAAAGTAAGTTAAGTGTGAGCTGTTCTTTTCCACTAACTGAGCAGTATGTGACACGTTTTCAAAACACTTGCTGTGGAAGCTTGTCAACTTCTGCAGTTACCCAGAATCATAGAGTCATCTAATAGTTTGGGTTGGAAAAGATCTTAAGGACCATCTAGTTCCACCCCACTTGGCATGAGCCAGCACATTTTTTACTACATGGGGATGCCCAAAGCCCCATCTGGTGGAGCTCTGAATACTTCCAGGGAAAGGGGCATCTACACCTTCGCTGGGCAACCTTTTCCAGTGCCTCACTATGCTCACAGTGAGCAGTTTTTCTTCCTTAGATATAATCTGTCTTTTTCTTTTAAAGTTTAAAGCTATTACCCATTGTTGTGCCACTACACTCCCTGACAAAAGAGTACCTCTCCATCTTTCCTTTAGGCTCTCTGAAATTCTGGAACGTCCCCTCGAGTCTTTCCAGAGCGTTCTGTTTTCCAGGCTGAACAGGCCCACCTCTCAGCCTTCTTCTTAGGAGGGGTATTCCAACCCTCTGAGCATCTTCATGGTCCCCTCTGGATCTGTTCCAGCATCTCCATATCCCTCTTGTGCTGGGGACCTCAGGGCTGAATACAGTACTGCAAGTGGAACCTCATGAGTGGAATGAAGACAGTGATCTCTCTTGTCCTACTGACCATCTCTCTTTTTATGCAGCCCAGGACATGGTTGGTTTGGTGGGCTGCGAGTGCAATTGCTGGCTGATACTCATTTTCTTGTCCATCTCTATCCCTAAGTCATTCTCCATAGGGCTGCTCTCCATGCAGCCATCACTCAACTTATATTCATGTTTGAAATTCCCCTGACACAGGTGCAGGACGTTGTGCTTGACCTTGTTGAACTTCATGAGATTTGGATGGGAACATGTCTCAGGCCTGTCATGATCTCTTTGGTTGCATCCCTTTCCTCCAGCCTGTTGACTGCACCACACAGGTGGTTTCTGAAAACTTTCTGAGAGTGCATTCAATCCCACTGTCCACATCACCAACAAAGGCGTTAAATAGAGCTGTTCCCAGTAATGACTCCTACTTCTCAGCACTGAATGCAGTTCTTTTATACTTGTACGTTTTCCCAAGGAATGCATGCCAAACACTTCAGCAACTCTAGGATGTCTGTTCTGTGCTAGGAATTTGCATGTTTATGGTTATCTTCTTAGTTTTCCTTCTGTGTGCAGTAGTTTACAGTTATCAATTGCATAGTCATTGACTTCTGACTCAGCTGGCTACTGTGTCTGGACTAGTCCCTTGCAGGAGTAATTTGGAATTACAGCATTCTCAGATACAGCCTTGAGTAGTTTACTTCTCACAGTGCTGATGGATTAGATACTTTGTAGAGTTGACTTAGTAGGCAAAATAATTTCTTAATGTTTGGATAATGAATGTGAATATGATTCTAATTCATGCATACGGATATTCAAATGGGTTACTTAAAAACATACTGAAGCTGTATAAGTATGAATATTTTTTCTGTATGTATTTTAGGAATTCAGTGTATCAAAGTGTTCATAAATCCTCAGTAACTTAGGTCTTAAGAAACTCTGGATTTCCACCATTGCTGTATTCCTGTGTTGTGAGAGCAACCAGGTCTTACCTGCTCGAATGACCTCCCTGCTCTAGTTGGAAACCTGTAGTTTTTTGTTAAGTCCAGCAGAGAAGTGTAACTTAAGATCAGTTCTTGCATTCAACAGCCTGAAACATGATAATTGCATGTACATGTGGCAAAAGTCCTAGTGAGATTATGCGGATTGTGGTGGATGTTGGAAGGAGATCTTGCTCCAGATACTGTTTTGGTGCATGTTGTCAGAATTCAGTTTTGTGCAAGAAATGTCAGTTTGCTACAGGCTCAAAAGACTGGGCTACAAGTAGCAGGCAGGTAGCTTGTGGTCATGTGATAACTGCACTGTTGTATTCCACTGTCCATCAAAGGAAAAACCATTCAAGAGGTTGAATGTAGCTGATAATAAAGTTGAAACATGGAGCCACTGAATACTCTTCCAGTTCTCCATTTCCTTGTGAATTTTCTACCCATCCCTGAAACTTAGTTCATTGTTTCTTATGATGCCTCATTGTCCTGGTTTCAGCTGAGACAGCGTTTATAGCAGTGATGTTTGGTCATTGCTGAGTGATGGGAGCATGCCCAGGGCTAGGCTAGGCTGCTTGGCAGGGAAGAGTCATCCACAACAGTCCTCTTGATGCTCAAATTGGAGCTTAAATGGTAATGATAATGACAGATCCAACCAAAGCATGTTAAAACTGTTATAGGTGTTACAGTAATTTAATAGTTGCTTTTCTGAATGTTATTTTTTCTATTTTTGGAGATCTTTCTGAGTATTTACACAGAAATGTATTAAATGCTTGGGATATATAATCCCTGCTGTGCTATTTACCATTTCTGCAGGCTGAGTTTACGTTATCATTTTAATATTTTGTATAACACTAGTTGGGCAACTTACCAGGTATTTCTATTTGTTATTGTGGTCATATTTGTTCTTTAGGAAGCATATCTTGGAAACTGTTCATAATTTCACTCTTTATTTTGTCACCTGGGGGAGTCAGGCTATGGAGGAGACAAGTGAAAATGATCAAACGAGCATGTTACAATTTCTATGCATTCTGGTAGTGTTTTGGGTTTTGTTTAAGGTTAAACAACTGTTTAGGACTATCTCCCAGTGATCTGCCCTGAGGCTGGATGAATGGTAGGGAGTGTGGAATGGTATGGGCAGGCACCTAGAATAGTGGTCACCATCAGTGTTCTGGAGCTTGACCCCTAAAAAAATGCAGAATCCTGAGAAACTTGGAAAATATTTGGAAAAGGTATGCTGTTGCCCTGACAATCTTAGAGAGAGACAGATCACTACAACATCCTATGTCCTATCCATTCTACATCAATTTATTGCTCTTGCTGGGAGGACAGGCAAGATTGAGGCACGTGTGAGTTACCTCTGCTTGCATTCTGTACCTGTGTTGAGTTCTTTTGGGGCAGCTAGTTTAAGCTATGTGGTTTTTTTTAGCCCAAGACTTCATATCTTGAAAGGGAAGAGTGCAATGTATCTGTAGTATCAATGAAAGCAAGGTATATAAAGGTATACTGTGAGTCTGAAGGAGGTGCTCTATTAGTCAGAGTGCACTGAATTAATACTCATCTCAATACTGCTGGCTTTGCTGAAGTGTGTTTTCATCTTCAGTAATCTACAGCAATCATTTTAGAGGTCTGGTTGCCTGTTCAGTAACAACGTGTTACTATTTCAGACTTAGTGGAGGGCTCGTATTGCTGGTGCAAAGTCATGACAATTTGAGTTAGACCTATTCAAAACCAACATTGCATGTAGTCTTGCTCTATTCTAAAGAAGAGGTTTTTGAGCATAATGATAAATCTTTCAGGACTTTTTTCAGGGGCTATTATACCTGCACTCTTCCTTGCAGTTCCTTTTTTTTTTTTTTTTTTTCTTTTACAAGTTTAGATTAAACTGAGGATACGAGCCATTCTCTAACTTAAATAGACACCCTTTGAGAAGGACTGGTGGACTATGTTTAGATTTATACAAATTGTCCCACATGAGAAAGTCACATTGAAATCTCAGTGAATGCTGTACCTCTTCCCATTCTCCTGTTATAATTGTTTGCTATGGGGATAATGGTGGACTGCAAAGCAGTTTGTGACCAATCTTCATCTGTGCAAGCTGAATTGGGTAAACTTGAATACTTGGCGTAAAGATTTTTACTATAAATATATACTAATGACGCTTCTTTGGGTTCAAGCTTTGGTCATTAAACTAGCTTATCTTAGTTGTTTGGACATCCTTCATATTTAGTATCAGGGCTGAAAGCTACTAAACCTGCTGAAGGGTCCTGTTAATTTTTGCATTAACTGTGAATGTATTCAAAATTGTGAGAGGCAAAGGGTTGCAGTATCAGCTAGGTCAACATCTGGTGCCCTGGATGCTAATGGACTTTTCCAGATGAATGCCTGCTGCTGCATAGGCAGGTCATTTGCACCACCCAGCCTATGAGTGAGTGATTATCATCACATCAAGTCAGGGGCATTCAGATGTCCCCACCTCAACAGTCACACAAGCTTGTTCTTGTGGGTGGTGCTAACCCCTGATGATTAATAATCATGTGTAGTGCTGTTTAATTTTATCTACTGCAGGAATGGGTTTTAACTGGTAGGAGTAATGCTATAGATCTTGTGTTTCTTAGTACAATGTTTCATGTGGTGCCACCAAGAAAACAAGTATTAGAACAAAGAATTGCAAGTAGGAAATTGCCTAAAAGAGAAGAGGTGAGTGTTGTACAAAAATGAGAAATCATGAAATCATAGAATCTGATGAGCTGCAAGATATGCTTAGAGGTCATCCAGTCCAACTCCCCTGCAGCGAACAGGGGCGTACACAGCTAGAGAAGATAGCTCAGTCCTCGTGATCAACTGCTTTGGAGTCGGCACAGCCGGAGCTGCAGTGGCTGATTGAGGTACAGGGTGGGTTTTCGGGAGGTTCCAGTCTCTCGGGAACCGAGTGAGAGCAGCTAGTCCCAACGGCTGTTCTCGCGAGAGGTTAACGAAGCGTTAACGAGGCGCAGGTGTTAACGAGGTAGGTGTTAACGAGGCATAGGCGTTGCCAGGGTTTCAGCGCCCTCACCCACACTCCTCAGCTGATTAGGGCTGAAGGGGTATATCCCTGAAGGGCTCAGGGAGGGCCGCGAAGTATCACATTACAATTCATATCTATATATATATTATTATAAACCATTATTTATTTATTTACTCTCAATTTTTTTTTCGCTTCTTTTTTTTTATTTTTTTTCTGTCATGGTCTCTACAAGACAGAGGGCTTGCCTTAAGAAGGCTGTGGCGACCCAGACAGAAGGTCTGCCTAGAAGTGTGGCTACACAGGTCTCTGGTTGCAAGGAGTGTCAGAGCCTGCTACTACTAGATGAGGGTGCTAAGCAGTTCTCCTGTGCAAGGTGTGAGCAGGTGGAAGATCTGCTTAACATGGTGGTTGAATTGAAGGAGGAGGTTGAGAGACTGAGGGCCATCAGGGACTGTGAGAGGGAGATTGACTGGTGGAGTAACTCCCTAGAGTGCCAGAGAGAAAGGTACCAGGGAGATCCCCCACAGTTTCTGGTGGACTCCCTGACCTGTCCCCGTAGGGCAGAAGGGGGATATCTGAGGGATGGGGAGGGCTGGCAGAGAGTCCCTACTCGGTGCCGTGGGCGATCTCCCCCTCTGCCTCCCCAGTGCCCCCAGATACCCCTAAGCAATAGGTTTGCAGCTTTGGAAGTTGAAGAGGTGATAAGGGGTGAAGTGCAGGAAGATTCCCGCAGGAGGTCACCAATGGCAAGGCAGTCACCTCCGTGCATTGAGACTGCCGCTACTAAGAAAGAAAGGAAGGTGATCGTAGTGGGTGGCTCCCTTCTAAAGGGAACTGAGGGCCCCATTTGCAGACCAGACCCAAACCGCAGGGAAGTGTGCTGTCTCCCTGGGGCTCGAATCAGGGACATTACTAGAAGACTCCCGGACTTGATTCGCCCCACCGACTACTACCCATTACTAGTAGTTCAGGCAGACTGCAATGAAATATCTCAGAGAAGTCTGCGAACTATGAAAAGAGATTTTAGGGGATTAGGGCGATTAGTTCAAGGGGTGGGAGCACAAGTGGTGTTTGCTTCCATACCTTCTGGGGCGGTGAAGGACACAGAATGGGCTAGGAAAACACAAGTGATGAATAACTGGCTGAGAGGTTGGTGTAGAGATAGACACTTTGGGTTTTTTGACCATGGGACAGTTTACTCGGCTCCTGGCCTGTTATCTGTTGATGGGACACACCTATCCCAAAGGGGGAAACGAATCCTAGCACAGGAGCTAGCTGGACTCATTGAGAGAGCTTTAAACTAGCTGTGACGGGGGAAGGGGATAAAACAGGGCTCTCCAGTAAAGCGCCTAAGGAGGCTGTGCTGGAAAAAGGGGTGAGGCAGATATCTCAACTGAAGTGCATCTATACCAATGCACGCAGCATGGGCAATAAACAAGAAGAGCTGGAAGCCATTGTGAGGCAGGCTAACTATGACCTTGTAGCTATTACAGAAACATGGTGGGACCTCTCCCATGACTGGAATACTGGGATTGATGGCTACAAGCTCTTCAGAAGGGATAGACAGGGAAGAAAGGGTGGTGGCATAGCTCTCTATATCAAAGAGTGTTTTGATGTTGAAGAACTAGTGGTTGGAAATGACAAAGTAGAGTGTCTATGGATTAGGATCAGGGGGATAGTCCTTAGGAGTGACATCGTGGTGGGGGTCTGTTACAGACCACCTAGTCAGGATGAAGAAATAGATGAGATGTTCTATAAACAACTCGTAGATGTTGCACGATGGCCAGCACTCGTTCTCATGGGGGACTTCAACTTCCCTGATATATGCTGGAAATACAATACTGCGCAGAGGAAGCAGTCCTTGAGATTTCTAGAATGTGTGGATGATTGCTTCCTGACTCAGCTGGTGCAAGAGCCTACCAGGGGAGATGCCTTGCTTGACCTACTTTTCACTAACAGGGAAGGACTGGTAGGGGATGTGAAGGTTGGAGATTGTCTTGGCCAGAGTGACCATGAAATGGTGGAGTTTGCTATTCTGGGTGCCGTCAGGAGGGTGACTAGCAAAACTATTACCTTGGACTTCCAGAGGGCAGACTTTGACCTGTTCAGGACACTTGTTGCAAGGGTCCCTTGGGACTTGCTCCTGAGGGGTAAAGGGGTCCGGGAGGCCTGGATGCTCTTCAAGATGGAAATCTTAAAGGCACAGGAGCAGGCAGTCCCAGAGTCCTGTAAGTCAAGCCGGAGGAGCAAAAGACCAGTGTGGATGAACCGGGATCTTTTGTTGAGACTCCGAGAGAAAAGGAGAGTCTATGTCCTCTGGAAGATGGGTCAGGCTACTTGGGGTGACTACAGAGAACTGGCCAAGATCTGCAGGCAGAAAATTAGAAATGCTAAAGCCCAGCTTGAAATTAGGCTGGCTACTGCTGTAAAGGAGAACAGGAAACCCTTTTACAAATATATTAACAGCAGGAGAAAAACTAAGGAAAATTTCCCTCCTTTACTCAACGAGGCAGGCAATATAACCACAGATGATAAGGAAAAGGCTGAGGTTCTCAATGCCTTCTTCACATCTGTCTTTAATAAACAGGACAGTTATCCAAATGGTACTTGCCCTGACCTGGAAGTCTGGGACGGGGTGCATAATGCACCCCCTGTGATTCAAGCAGAGACGGTCAGAGATCTTCTCCTCCATCTGAACTCCCACAAGTCCATGGGGCCAGATGGGATCCACCCAAGGGTGCTGAGGGAGCTAGCAGAGGTGATTGCCGAGCCACTTTCTGCCATCTATCAGCATTCCTGGTTATCTGGAGAGGTCCCACAAGATTGGAGGCTTGCCGATGTGACTCCCATCTTCAAGAAAGGCCGTAAGGAAGACCCGGGGAACTACAGGCCTGTCAGCCTGACCTCGGTATCAGGGAAAGTTATGGAACAGACGTTATTGAGGGAGATCACACGACACGTGCATGGCAATAAAGGGATCAGACCCAGCCAGCACGGGTTCACCAGGGGCAGGTCGTGCTTGTCCAACCTCATCTCCTTCTATGACTGGGTGACCAGACAGGTAGATGAGGGAAAGGCTGTTGATGTAGTCTACCTGGACTTCAGCAAGGCCTTTGACACGGTCTCCCACAGTATTCTCCTAAGGAAACTGGCAGCCCGTGGTGTGGACAGGTTCACTCTTCTCTGGGTGGAGAACTGGCTGGAGGGCCGTGCCCAGAGGGTAGTGGTTAATGGAGTTAAGTCCAGCTGGCGTCCTGTTACGAGTGGTGTCCCCCAAGGGTCAGTTTTGGGGCCCATCTTGTTTAATATCTTTATTGATGACCTAGACGAGGGAATTGAGTGTACCCTCAGTAAGTTTGCAGATGACACAAAGCTGGGAGGATGTGTCAAACTGCCTGAGGGTAGGGAGGCCCTTCAGAGGGATTTGGATAGGCTGAACAGCTGGGCTGAGCAAAATGGGATGAGGTTCAATAAGACCAAGTGCCGGGTCCTGCACTTTGGCCACAATAACCCCATGCAATGCTATAGGCTTGGGGCAGAATGGCTTGAAGAATGTGGAGAGGAAAAGGACCTGGGGGTGTTGGTTGATGCTCGGCTCAACATGAGCCGGCAGTGTGCCCAGGTGGCTAAGAAGGCCAACAGCATCCTGGCCTGTATTAGAAATAGTGTAGCCAGCAGGAGCAGGGAGGTGATCATCCCCCTGTACTCAGCTCTGGTACGGCCGCACCTCGAGTACTGTGTTCAGTTTTGGGCCCCTCACTACAAGAAGGACATTGAGGCCCTGGAGCGTGTTCAGAGAAGGGCAACAAAACTGGTGAGGGGCCTGGAGCACAAGTCTTATGAGGAGCGGCTGAGGGAGCTGGGATTGTTTAGTCTGGAGAAGAGGAGGCTCAGAGGAGACCTTATTGCACTCTACCACTTCCTGAAGGGGGGTTGTGGTGAGGAGGGGGTAGGCCTCTTCTCCCTGATAAGTAATGACAGGACGAGAGGGAATGGCCACAAGTTGCGCCAGGGAAGATTTAGATTAGACCTCAGGAAGCATTTCTTTTCTGAAAGAGTGGTCAGGCACTGGAATGGCCTGCCTAGGGAGGTGGTTGAGGCACCATCCCTAGCGCTGTTCAAGAAGCGTTTAGATGAGGTGCTAAAGGACTTAATTTAGTAGTTGGGTAGAGATAGTGATAGGAGGATGGTTGGACTAGATGATCTTATAGGTCCTTTCCAACCTTATGAACTTATGAACTTATGAACTTATAAGATTTCTCAGAGCCAGGTCCAGCCTGACCTTGAATGCCTCCAAGGATGGAGCATCCACTTCTCTGGGCAATCTGTTCCAGTGCCTCACTCACCACTGATATTGCAAAAATTAATTAATTAATTAATTAATTAATACATCTTTATAACCAGTCTAAATCTGCCTTCTTTTAGTTTGAAACTATTTCTCATTGTTCGGTCACAACAAACCCCACTGAGCCCTTACTCCTCTCCTATGGGATTCAGGTAAATTATGCCTAAAGCAAAATTTCAAGGTCCAAGAGCTCTTACCTGCACATGTCCTTTTTCTAGGAAGAGGGAAAACCATTTGTACTGTTTATTTTAGGTGTTTGAGACTTTGAATCACAATCAAGCCATTTGTGTGTATTGAATTTAGAGTAGATTTTCCTGGATTTTTAACTTTAAATGTGTATTTTTGTTGTAGTAGATGATAACAGATACTGGCTTTACTACAATGTGTTTGAAGCTAAGGAGAATCTTAAGCAGCTTCTGTGCTGTTATACTGTGTTTTAGGAGAAGGATGATTATTAGATCTGTAAATGAATGTAAGTAAGTGAAGCCTTTGTTTTTGTGGTCAAAGGTAGGAGTGCTAAATGCTAAAATAAAGTTTTGAATCTTTTTTTTTGGGGGGGGGGAACTAATACAGTATTTCAGTTACTCTGAGTGCTATCATATGTAGAACTATAGAAACTGTTCTGCTAAAACTCAGTTTAATATTATTTAGTCTTGTTTAGGGGACAAACGGTCAGTCTGAGAGCACCTTCTCCCAGTTCAGGGACTAGAAGGAAAGAGCAAATGGGACATTAATATGTAGATTCAACTAAATAAACTAAAGATTTCAAATTAAGTGCTATTAAAACATAGCACTGCTGGTATTTCATGGAAGTAAGTTGTGGTCTGATAGTGAAAAGATCTCACTGTTCTTGTGCACACTGTAGGTATAGTTAGTGTTTCCTCTTATTGACCTTACTGTTTCCCACTACACTGAAAGCAGGAATTATGCTGTCTCATCAGTGTAAACTTCAGATTATTTTCTGGGCCTGTGTTTCAGTGTTAATTCCAGCTTGGAGGAAATAAAATAACAGACATAGCTCTCCTACTCTTTCATGTCTGCCTATTGTAAGTTTCCATTGGAAGAAATGAATGCTACCTAGCAAGCCAGGAGACTTCAGTGACAACCAAGATAAAACAAACCAGTTGCAAACCATAACAAAGCAGTTCAGCAAAAAGGCTATGTAGAGAAGTTTCGACCTGGCAAATGGATTTAAATAGCTTGTTAACCTTCTTTTCTATAGCTGAGGCGTGAAGAGTTATTAGTCGTTTATGAAATAGCACAAGATCTCAGTGGAGACACCACTCACAGTGTTTCTGATGCCCAGCTCTGTATTCTGGTGACTGATGCAGTTTCTTGAGGTATGAAATACAGAACTGTGATGATGTTTTCTTGTGTACTGTTTACATCACAGCATGCATTCACCACCAAGTAAACAGACAGAGGAACATATGACCTCTTCTTACATTGTGCTGCTATATTGCAATTCATTTGAAAAGACTATCAGATAACGACACTGAAACTTCAAACTTGAGCTGTCTTTGGTCCCTTGGGAATGTATGATTCCAGTTACCGTTAATCAGTTAGTCCTTCAGTACTAACAAAGTATTTAAGTCAGAATTTCTTTGTTTTGTAAGTAGGTTGCTATTAAAAATACGTCACTGTAACAATAGAATCACCAAATCAGCAAGGCTGGAAAAGATCGACAAGGTCATCCAGTCCAACTGTCCACCAATAGTTCTCTCTAAATTGTGTCCCTTAACACCACGTCTAAACGTTCCTTGAACACCTCCAGGGTTGGTGTCTCCACCACCCCCCTGGGCAGCACATTCTGGTGCCTGACTACTCTCTTGGAGAAGTATTTCCTAATATCCAATCTGAGTCCCCTGGCACAACTTGAAGCCATTTCATCTCATTGTGTCACCAGTTACATGAGAGAAAAGGCCAACCCCCAGCTTACTACAACCTCCCTTCAGGTAGTGATAGAGAGCAATAAGATCTCCCCTCAGCCTCCTCCATCTTCCACATCTACATCTTCTCTCCGTGCTAGAGATACGGGATTTATTGATGTTAATGACAAAACGATCACACAATTTTATTTATTTTTGTATAGTGCTCTTAACAATAGCTGATTGCAAAATGGGACATCCTGTGTATTGTCATGAGTTAAAGTATTGTTTTGGTATGTTGATTGCCTGTTCATTGTGTTACTTATCCCAGAGGATGCTGGAGTTAATTACTGAGCTAGTGCCTGACCACCAGTCAGGCTTACTTCATCATGTCAGGAACATCAATGATAATCTCAGCAGCAGAGAGGTACCCCGGCTAAAATGTATAGTAGCCAGCAGATCCCAGGGAACAATGGGATTTGACTAATAAGCAAGCACTGCACATATGGGCAGAGAATTAACTGGCACTGGCTTTTACTTGAAAGTCTCCCAGGTACTGACATGCAGATGGACTTGGGGGTAGATGAATGCCATGATGGATGAAGGTCATGTATAGGACTTGGCTTCTAACCTTTCTTGTTTTTCTGGAACACCACACCTTAAACACTTTAATAGCACCAGTTGTTGCTTCCTTTGTTTGGAGTTTGGATTTTTCATTCTATTTCCAGTCTTGTCTGGGTTCTCAGATATCTGAATAAAAACACAAGATTTATTATCAAAGAACTACGTATATAGCTTTGCCAATTTTGTTGCTTTAAAAGCTGATTTGCATTTGGAAAACGTGCTTGCATACAGGTTTTCCTTCATGAATAAAACGTTGTTGTTGCATTTTCTCTGAGAGGAAGTATTTTTATTGGTTTTAGTGAGGTAGTCACCAGAATGTGTGTCCTTGAACCTTGCATTGTAGTTGCAATATTTCTGCATCTTCAGTGTTTTTTGCTTCATAGTGAAGGCTATGCTCAAAGTAAATGTTCACCTAACTAGCTGTTAGGCAAATTTTTGATGTGTGATAAGGAAGCATATCCCTCTAAAATTTAGAAATAGCGATCAGCAGAAATAAGTTCGAGAACTTTTCCATCTGCTGATTGGTCAGATTATTTTCGGTCAGAAGCTGTTTCTTTCTCACCACCTATTTGATTCTTCTTTGCAAGTGTTTGATAGCTTTTTTTTTTGTCTCTTTTTTTCCCCCTCATATCTAAGCTCACAAAGAATTCCCAATTACAGATAATGATTTCCAGTGCAGTAGCTAAAGTTTATGACAATATTTTATCTGCACAGTATTATTATTATTATTTTTATCTTATCTGTGTTAAGCAGCAAAAGAAATCCAATTAGCTGTTTAAATTCAATGAGCTGCTGCTGTCAGTAATTTGGTGCTTGCATTTCATGCAGGACAAGAATGAATTGTGGAGGACCCCAAGTGAGGATTGAAATTGGTGCCACATGTGTAGCTTCAGATTCCCTCCATTCTCCCCTTCCATCCCTTAAGGGAACAAAAATCCTTGGCACCTCAAAATTATCTAGGCCCTCAGAAGTGTCTGAAGAGTAATGAAGAAGCCAGGGTCTTGAGGGGGAGGAGGTAAAATTGAAGAGTGTAGCTCATCTGTGATAAATAAGTGGACAGACAGCAGTCTTGGGGTACTGGCCAGCAAAAGTGGAGTCCTTGTCTGTTGGGGCTGTGGAAGGAACAGATGGAAAGACATGATTTTAAGCAGAGCTAAAAAATGACTCCTACATCTGCTTCTGATAGAAGAGGGAGAGAGACTGTTTACTACCTGGTGATTCTTTGTCATAGAATGTCTAAGGATATCACTGAAAAATGCAGCGGTTGTTCAGAAATTTGGGTAGAAATCAGTGCTACTTGAAGTATTTTAGGAACCGTCTCTGTTGTACTAGGTTTTTCACATGTACGTTTTTTCTTCTCAAAAATTTTGTTTTTGTAACAAGGTATATAGAAGCTTCTTTATCTTCTGCTTAATGTTGCCATCCCATTTATGTCAAAATTAAATTCATTATTTTAATGTATTGATGCTGCAATATGTTCATTATTTAAGGAAGGGTAGATTTTAGATGTCTGTAGGTGCTATTTTAAAGCAAAACTTTTTAAGGTTAATGTTTGTTTGTTTTCAGATATCACCTGTATTACTTTTTCCTCTATGCTGTGTTTCCTCTAGTTGTATGTATTGAAGGTCCACGTGCTTCTCATCAGCTGCCTTTGGTCAGGAGATTAAGTATCCATGTAGGGAGAGATAACAATCCCTAAATTGTAATTTTTTTCGCAACATGCAGTCACTTTAAATCACATAGGATGGTCAACTTTTCGTGTTTTGATTTAACAAAAATAATGGAAAAAAATCATTAAGTATGTTCTGCCAACTTACTTGGGGACAGAAGCTAGGAAAAAAATACACAGAAATGTAAAATGCAAAATAAAGCTGTGAAAACTTGGTTTAAGTGCAAAATCATGCTGATCTTGATTTTTTTCTGTCTTTCAAGTTTATGATTAGAAGTGCTTTGTTTCTGAGATTGAAAATAATTTTTCAAGCTAAAAATGCATTTTCATAATTTTTTTAAAATGAAATAAAGGTTTTTCCATGATTTATAGTGATCTAGTAAATAAGAGTTGAAAACAGAATTGAAATCTTACTTGAATTAAGATTCTATTTCACTTTCTCAGAGACCGTGAAAGGAGAAACTCAAAAGTTAGCTTCCAGCTTGACTAGAAGTGCTTTAAGTAGCGTGTCTGAATTGTATTTTCATTTTTCTAATATGTGCTTAATTTCTTTATTTGCCCTTCCAACAGGAAACAGTCCTCAAGATAGTCCTAGGAATTTCTCTCCCAGTGCCTCAGCCCACTTTTCTTTTGCAAGAAGGTAAGTGCTTGTAGTATGCAGTATTCATTTTGCAGAAAGGAAATGTTGTTGGACCCAGATATTAAAAAATGATTGCAAATACACTGTTATATCTGCCAAATCTGACATATAGGATGATATCTTTCTCTGTTACATAAACTCCTTTAAAAACTCAGTTGCAACAAAGCTCAGTTGAATGATCGATACCGTGCCTTTATACTTTTTTTAATTTAGAAAAGGATGTTTTGTTAATGGGTCTTGAATCTGATTCAGACTGTATGAAAATACAGATGTTATCTCTGCATTCGTTAGAGTTTGGAGGAATTGTAGCATACATCTATTTTTTAACAGTGTAAGAACTTCATGGCATTTAATAATCCTGTTACAGAGAAGATGGAGTACACATGCCTGTTTGGAGCCAGGTTTTGCAGGTGGCAGCTAGATTGTCACCGTACATTATATCTGACCTTGATCTATTTCACTGTCTGGACAACTGAGACAGACACCTCTGTCATAGGAGTATTTTGAGAGTTAATTAATGTTAGAATTTTTGAACATATAAAGTGTATTTGAAGTAATCTATGAAGTAAATTACTACTAAATGAACCGTAAACTAAATTGATCGAGTGTCATGGGAGACTGCCTATTTGTGCCACTGTGGTTCTATATCACTTAATACCTTGCCAACCTACCTCAAATAATATATTCATTAACTCTAAGCCTAGGAGAGTGAAGTCTGTATGTTGACCCAAGAGTATAAACAAAAGAAAATGAAACTAGGGGAGTGCTGCGGCATTCTTTGTCATTCAACAATGCCAGGTATAAAACTGTTTTATTCACAGTGAGATTACACTGCTGCAGCTTTACTTCCTTTCTTTTAGATATTCATTAAAGTTGCAAAAGCAACAGCTGTTAGAAATACACGTGAAGAAATGGATAATCTCTCCTTAAATGTTGCGTAGAGGAAAAAGCTATGCACATATTCTTATCTGAAACAAACTAATCCGCAGTAGTAGATTCTATTTCTGATACTATATGATGTCATTTTTTAAATCAAGGCCTTAGAAAAGTGTTTCTTTTGAATTTACTTCCTCTTGATAATATCATCTTCATTGTAAAAAGAACGGTACATCTTTGTAGATTTTTGCTTGTGAATGTACTTTCAGGAAGATTCGTTAAATCGTGAAATAGCTTATAATGGAAAAAGCAGATGTGAAAGACAACATTATTTAGAAAAGCAGCAGGCAGGAAGTACTTTTCCTTTCCCACCCATAATAAAAAAAAAAGTTCAAATCATCCTGTTTCTCTGAACTTTAAAATTCAGGAAGAAGATAAATGAATTTATCTGTAAGTGTTTCAGTTGATTTTTGACCATTTTTAGAGCACTGAAAGTATGTTAATTTACAGATGAAAAGTTTTAAATCTTTCTCCTGTAGGATTAACAGGAGTATTTTTTTTAATTACTTTAAAATACTTAACCCTTACGGTAGGATTTAAAGAAATTTCTTTAGCATCTTCCATGGAAACTTATTTTCTTTAGTGTTTATAGCACAAATATTTGTTAACACTACATTTGTAACAGTGTTAATGTAAAAGATTAGCAAGTTGTTGTATGTATTATGGTTATTTTCATATAACCTATATATGAAAATATGAGTGTGGGGACACAGAGGCAGAACTCCCAAGGCCTCTCTGCAACAAACAAAAGTGGCAACTTCCTCTGCCCAGATTTGATATTATGATGCAAAAGGAATATCCTGTGCTCCTTCTAGCTGCCACTACATACAAGTCCGGCGTCTATGAGCCCATGGGCATCTGGCACATACTGCTTTCTAGAGCTTCAGGGAAGTAGGTAGATCTGTACTCTAGTCCAGTTACAAGTAGTATATCAGGTCCATGGAAAATTCTGTAGGCATTTCTAAGCTTTTCTCCCTTCTTCTGGATTAGGTGCCTCCCATTCTCTCTCCTTTGCTTCTTGGATATTTTCTGTGATAACCAGTTCCCAATCTTCAAAGGCTTTTCTGAGTGGGAATTGCGGTATGGTGCAGGGATCCTGTTCAATATAAATTATTCAGTGAGGATGTATTTTCTGTCTCACTGCTGTGGAGTATATAAGTCTGAGCCATTTTATATCTCTTTTTCTTCCTCTTTCAACTATAAACGTACTTAACTTGTACAGTCAACCCAAAATGAAAATTCTTTTTGTAATTGCTCATTGAGGTGGATATTGCTGATTCATATTGGGGAAAAGGTGAAAAATTTCCCCCTGTCAGGGAGGCCACATGGACACCAGGGTTCAGTCAAAGAGTCAGAGAGAAAGAATTATTTTTTTTAATTGTGAACAGGATCTCTTCTTATACCTTTTTGCCTACAGACTGTACTTCTCCACTAACAGTTCATTGATTAACTATCCAAGTAAAGAGCAGTAAGTGTTTTGAGAATTCTTATCACCGTTCCCATAGCAAGGCGCAGTATCTGACCACGAGGTGCCCAGTGATCCTTTCCCCACATCCCTTGTTCCTTCTTCTCTTGGTTAGCTCACCCAGGGTTTCATGACCTGAAGTCTGATGTTTTTGCCAGGCTCTGGGCTTGCTGAGTCCCTGGGCAACATTCCCATGAAGAATTAATGAAATAAGAAGAAAACAGTTGGACTAGATCATCTGTGAGGTCCTTTCCAACCTCTGTGATTCTGTTATAAATTTTTTCCAAAGTTCAGGCTTGTCCTTCTACTACTTGTTCTCTTTACATAATGAACATTGTAAAAATGTTTGTAATGGACAACATTTTAGATGCAGTTCTTGACTTGCTTTCACATGCTCTGATGTAGCTTTTAAATAAATGGGAGTGGGAAACAAATGGCTAGAACTGAGAGACAGAAGGCTGATGGTTACCTCAGAGAGTTGGGAAGCTGTACCAAGAGATTGGGTTCCAGATTTGCTATGACTTAAGTTTTCCTTTATGGAGTTCTATTTTTTTACAAATTGAGCTTGAGAAGTGATTTTTGTACTGGCTGTAAAAAGAAATATGATTTTCCTCTCAACTCTCCTCTGCCATCATCTTGTATATTAATAAATATAATTGTTTTGTTATTTATGTATGTATTATTTTCCTTTTTTTTTAAATGTTTTTGGTAACAAATATACTCCAGTCATGGGCACCGAAATGACAGGTAAATGATACCTCCTCAGAAATCAAAACACTAAATTCTGTGTTGCTATTTGGTTTGGCTCTTTGAATGTTTAAGCCCCATCTTGTCTATGTGTAGCTCACCTGAAGCTGTGAAGAGTAGATTTGGCTTTAGTTATGATTTTTATTTAATCTGACGAAGCATGATTGTCCTGAGCCTTTTTTTTTAACTGATCTACATGTAACTGCACAAATTCAAGTGTTTACCAAAACATTATTTCCTAGTTATTTTAAACTAGCTTGCAAGTTTGCTATTGTCCTCCACTGATATCACATAAGCGTTACCCTTACACTTCAATCAGTGTTGTGGTTATTTTTTGTTTCAGATCATCATGGCTTGCGTTTATTCACAGGTTTTTGATTTGCTTCTCATTAATTTTCATCTGATGAACCTGATGGTTATGAAGACTCCATGTTCAGTGTTTATACACATTAGTGAGAGATCATTTCTGTGGATCTGTTCATTCACTTTCTAGTTGTTTCATCTCATAGGTTTAGACTAGAAAAATGCTTTAAGAAGTCTGTAAGCCTTAATCATCTTTGCAGAAAGCTTGTTTATTGTGAATGTTTACTTTCAATTAAAAAAACTTATTTGCATCATGCTTTTGGAATGCAGTTTTTCACAATAACACTTTTGTAGATGTGTCTGTATACTGCAGTGTTCATTTGACTAAACTCAGTTTTCACAACAGGACTGATGGTCGCCGTTGGTCTTTGGCTTCCCTCCCTTCTTCTGGCTATGGTACAAATACACCCAGCTCAACTGTTTCTGTGAGTATCCACTTCGCTATGCAGATAGATTTCTATTACATGCTCTGTATTCCTAAATTAAGCAGAGGTTACTGGTTTTAGGTAAAGGCGCTATAGGACTTTGTGTGTTGCTTCTTTTTGTTTGTTGCTGTCTCTCTGTTTTATAGTGAATGTGGGTTTTTTAAATATTTTTCTGCTGGTAGACTCAAATTGGTTTGGGGTACTAAACTGTTTCACTGAAACAGAAGAAAACTTCAACCTCCTTGCGCTTTTGCTTTCACAGATCTTCCTTTTGTGGAAATGAAGTTGGGTTTATCTGTGTCCTTTTGATCTGTAGTGCAGTTAGATTGGGAGGCTTAATCATACAAAGTTAGGTGTTGAGTTTGTGGGGTGGCTCCCTTGCTGGCAGAAGAAGAAACACTCTACTACATGATTGACTCATCCTAGGCTAGACTGTTGTATTGAGATGAGGTGAGAATGAATCACAGGTTTGCCTGTCTTTTTCTTTGACCATAGTGAGATTCCAGTGCACGATATTAAATGAGATGTTTGGCTTTTTAGATGACTGCAATTAAAACAGAATAAGATACATAATAGGATAAATAGGATAGTGTAAATTGTTAGTTTTTGCACGTTAGATAAGGTTTTTTTTAACTGATGTATCACACACCATCTGCTGAGCATGTGCCATTTGACTTTTGAAGTGTACCATGGCAGTGCATGCAGTTCTGCTCCAATACTAAGGTTAGGAGCTGGTAAGTGACTGAAGCATGGCTGTGCTTTCCCACATCACATGCACCTCTGTACTCAAGTGGAAGCACTAAGTACTGTTACAACATGGATCTGTTGTGATAGCCAGACTTAAGAAACTGATAAGATACAGCTTGGGGGAAAGGCCTGCTTTGAAAATAGCAAATAGCAGACATTCTGACAGCCATGTATTTTGTACTAAAGGGGCTTAGTCCTTACAGATCTACCTAGAACTACTCAAAAGTTGGTAGTTTTGGATCTTTAGCCTTGTTTTGATCCATAGCAGTGCAACGTTAAGGAAAGTCCTGCTTTATGTGTGGTACGTACTACTGGAGACCTTGTGTCTGATTTTTGTAATGTTTCTTTTAGAATTTAAGTAAACCTCTTCCCTTGGGTATATTTTATTGTGAAGTAGTGGAATTCCATATGCTGAGCATGGTAAAACTTTGACCATTTTACAGCATGGTCAACTCTTTATTTTTGTCGACTAAAGCTTTTGGAAAGTGGAATTAATTACATTTCTTACTAACTTAAAAAAAAAAAAAGTTGGAGGATTTTATGTATGTAGGTCATTCTGAAAGTAATGTGGAAGCATTATTTATTTTCGTGGAAACTACAACAAATACAAAGAGCACAATAGCACTATCAGATAGAGCAAATTCTTATCTACAGCTATGCATTTTCACCAGCAATGAGCAAGAACCTATGTATCACTAATAAAATTTGACAGAAGCCAGTTTTCTTCCTTCAGGAAAAAGGGTGGAAAGCTTAGTAAGTACCTACAGCAGAGGCAACCCACTGTCACTGTCTTCACTGCTGAAATGGACCACCCACTGCCTCACAATGCTTACATCACTGGTTGGTCTCCATAAATGTTGAGCAAGTGTCAGTGGATGGCAATAGGTGCAATTATTTCCTCATACAACAACACACTCTTGCTTGATACATACTTCCATGTTAGATGCTGTTCTGTCAAACTGCCTCTGTGCTGCCATTTGTCATGCAGCTATGAAATAAAATGGAGTATTGGAGGGAAGGTTCAATCTCTACTGCCATATCACTGTCATCAGCTGCCACCAATGTTATCAGCTAACGTAAGAAAATGAGAGGCATTACATCCAGAGCAGCCTTTGTATATTTTGAACTGCTCAGCAGTACTTTTTGACCTCTTATCTAGATCACATCTTTGCCAAGTGAATTGCTTTATTTCACATTGTCTTTAATCACTTTCCATTGTGTGCATTCATTCACCTCTTCCTGATACTACAGCAAATATGCTATGGTTTTCACTTAAAATATATTGATGTAAAGGAGGTTGACAGATAATAAGTAATTGCTATAGCAACCTCATCAGTTAGAAATAAGAGGCTTGTGCTAGAGAAGAAATGAAAAGGTGTATCAGGAATGTTTTAAAACACAGTTCTAATTTTCCACCCATAGGCATAGCTTTGTTTCCTTGATAGCTGCCATTTTAGAATTGTAGTTTGTGGTGTTTTGCAGCTTCCTTTACTCCATTTTAAGTTTACTGTATGGATGTGCTGAAACACAAAACAACTTTAGCATCATCTTTTCATTTTTTTCTGGAAAAAAAACCAAACATTGTCATTTGTAGAGTTATGTATCTTCACCGTTGTGATATTAATATTCTTTGATATGACAATATCTTATAAATACCAGAATAGATCTGTGGTATTGAACAAACAGTTTCTAACTTGTGGAAGTAATAAGATTGAATTATGCTGAAGAAAGAAGCAGCATAGAATCAATGACGTGTATTTCTTTTTCCTTCGTGGAGTTTTGTTGTTTATATTTTTTCAAGAGTCTCCCGCTTTTGATGAACCCTGCAAAAGCAGTGGGGCAACCTCTCAATTTTAAATCTAGTCACTATTTCTTTGCTTCTTAGTGGAGATGCTTTTCATGTTTTTACCCATTGGATAAGGTACTTAACATGGAAAATTAAAACTCCCTAAATTATATGTACATTTTCAGAATCTGAAGCAGCTAGCAGTGTGCAAACTCCCTTTTATTTTTCCACATTCATAAAGGCAATGAGAGAACGCCTCAGAAACAGAAGTCTTAAGAATATATACAGAATGCTTAGTTTTCAGTGCAGGATAAATAAGATACACCTTAATTAATCCAGAGATATGTTAACTGGAAACTGGAAGTAGTTCTTGCATAACACAGTAGATTACAACTTTGATCTTTACACGTCAACTGAAAGTCGAAGTAGAGACAGGAGGGCCCGTAATATCCTCCCATGAGTATGCTCAGGTGAATGCAGCACACCACCTCCTGTTAGCCTGTTTTTATGGTTGTTGTTGTTTGGTTGGTTGTATTGGATGTGGAATTTCAGTGTTACGGTATTTCAGGGGCTCCAAGCAAAGCAGAAAGTAAATGAAAACTCATCCTGCTCAGATTGTTGAATTGTTGTGTCATAGTCTAGGAAATAAAGTAGAATCAGATCTTTCCAGTTAAAATGTGCTGTTAAGATGATTGTGTATCTTTTGGTAGAAGAGGTTTATAAGAAGTAAAAAATGTTTGGTTGCCTTTTTTTTTTTCCAGTGCCCTATTCTTTGTAAGTTATTTGAATGGGAAGATAGATTAGGGACATTGGGATGGAGATTTTTTGCGATTACATCAGTTGATATTGGCTGCAGGTTTATATTTCTGTATTTGAAGAGTCATTTTACTTGCAGTGATGCACCTGTTTATAATAAACATGTTAAATTCTGTGTAATGTCTGAAGCAACCATTCTAGAACCATAGGAGGGCTTTTTTTTTTTTCTTTGTAGAATTTCTGCTATGAGAATTCTGATCTGTACAGAGGTCAGAATTCAGACTTCCAAGAAAATGTACTCTGGACTTGTGATGGTTCTGTTTTAGCTGGAAGTCCTTAGGAAAATAAAGATCTTCTGCTTACATCTCCAACTTACATGTGGAAAATCATGAAGTAGATTATTGCTTTTCTGATGTGCCTACAATCCCCTGAAATGCACAGGGTATTTATTTTTTAGAAATATGTATGTGTGACAGTCTGTATTGGGAAATGTCATTGTTCTTTTAAGTTAATGAGGCTGGCTCTAGAATTAATCATGAGGTTAATTGCAGCTAGCTGCCACAGTATAAGAAGGCAGGTTGTCTGTACTGTGTACTACATTATGCATAGTAATATGCTACAGCTGGAATTCATAATTGAGTTACTGTGGCTTGACACGTTACTCCCTATTAAGTAAACTGTGGTAAATTCTTGGTTTACATGCTTTTTAGCCTGCAGCAAAGTAAGGTAATGGACTCTTGCTATCTTTAACTTGTTCTCATGTGATGAAACCTTCCCATACACATGAGTCTTATGAGATTTAACTTTTCCCATCAGTTTTTTTTTCTTTCTTTCAAGAGATAACTTCATGAGCTCTACTGTGATAAGTAATCTTCTCTTTAGTTCTTAGAATTAGGATTTGTTCAGCTTTTGCCACTCAAATTACCAGATAGTTAGGAGGACTGTCTTGTTCCTGTGCTTTACAGCTTGGATATTACCTGCTGACTTCAGTAATGTATGGAAATATCAGTACAGTGTGGAAGTTAACTGACTTTTCTGACTTTGAGTGGAATGGCAAAGATGCTCTTTGTTATACATGCAAAAGCCCCTGTGTAGGCCTTTAGTAAAAGAGCAACGAGGCAAGAGTTTGTGTGAGAAGATGGACATAGGGAAGAATCTTAATGCTGAAAAAGTCATCTGTGGACTGATGAGTTCCAGAAAGAAATTGAAGTTTTTGGAATTTATCCCTTCCACAGTTAAAATAAAAATCCTATCTACATGGTACCAGGCAGCTTTCTAGTGGCACACTATCACAACAACAGGGATATCGAGTGCACTCTTGGCAAGTTTGCAGATGACACCGTGCTGACTGGTGCATTCAGCACACCTGACAGGTAGGGTGCCATCGAGAGATCTAGACAGGTTAAACCTGTCATGGGCCCAGATGAACATCACGAGGTTCAACAAGGACTAGTGCAAGGTTTTACATCTGGGTCATGTCAGTCCCCACTGTCAACAAGCTGGAGGATGAAAGGACAGAGAACAACCCTGACAAGAATGACATGGGGGTATTGGTGGGTGGTGAGCTGGACATGAGCCAGTAGTGCTCCCTCAGAGCCCAGAAAGCCAAAACGATCCTGGCCTGAATTAAAAGAGGTATGGTGAGCAGGGTGAGGGAGGTGATCCTGCCCCTCTGCTCTGCGCTGGTGAGACCTCACCTGGAGTACTGCATACACATATGGAGTCCTCAGTACAGGAGGGACGTGGACCTGGTGGAGTGTGTCCAGAGGAGAGCCACAAAAGTAGTCTAAGAGATGAAACACCTTCTCTGTGGCTTCAGCCTGGAGAAAAGAGGGCTGTAGGGAGATCTGGCAGCAACCTTTCAATGTCTAAAGGGGAGTGATAACAAATAAGGGGACAGACTCTTTGGCAGAGTCTGTGATGATAGGACAAGGGGAAGTGGTTGCATAAAAAAAAAAGATTATAGACTGGATATAAGGAAAAAGTTTTTTACAGTGGTGAGCCAGTGGAACAGATTGCCCAGAGAGGTGGTGGATGCTCCGTCCCTGGAAGCATTCAAGATCAGAGTGAATGGGGTTTTGAGCATCCTGATCTCTGTTCATTGCAGGGGATTTGGATTAGATGACCTTTAAGGGTCCTTTCCTACTCAGACAATTCTGTGATGATGTGAAGATATCCATGAACTGATCAGGAACCATCTTTGGTACTAGAAATAGTAGAGCATCTATAGCAATCAGTCCAATTAACCACACTGGTTATTAATATATTGAAAAATGTATGTATTTTCACAAAGACATCAAATCCAAGCTGAGTTGAATTAGTTCCAAAGTTCTGCCACTGAAAGTTTACTTTGTATTTAGGTGTATGTATTTAGGTATATGTATAGGTGTTTGTATTTAGGTTACACACACACATATGTATGCACACACACATATATGTACACACGCACATATATATACACATACATACATATATACAATATATATATGTATATATATAGATCAGGTAGTTAAGTGTGCTGTATAAAACACAGGAATATATAGTATTGTCATCTACAGTACATTATGATATATGGATTTACAACCAGTTTTGCAGTGGTGGTTACTGTGGTAATAGCACCAATCTCATGGCTGGTCTGTATCTTCCATTTTTAAATGAAGGGTATAATTTGAATGTAATCCATTTCATTTCTGTCAGCCATAAAACTGATCTTGGTAATTGTTTATTCTTTCATGTCATCTTAAAAGTGTAGGTTTTTATAAGGAAATAGCTGTTAATTTTTTTCAGAAAGAATTCAGATTATTTTTCCAAAAACATTGATAATATCTTAGTTGTAGATAATGAAATAATTTACATTTACAGAATTTAAATTTGAATTGTGGCAAAAAGTTGTACTCTACAGCTAAAACATTTATTCTGCCTTACTCAATTAATTTTCAGCAGATGCCATTTAAAATATTCTCTAAATGATGTTGTGTATTACTGACACCTGATGTCTGTGCCTTAGAAAGACAAAATGTGAGCTTCTGAAATGTGATGATTCGTTCTTCTGAAACAGAAGTAGTTTTTACATTTAAATTGTATTTAGCTCAATAAGTTTAGACTAATTATTTTTGTTCCTTATTAATTCGGCAGTTAAGCATAGGAAACAGTAGCTGAAATTTTTATATTAAATGATCTTATTCATGAGCAGTGAGTATGATCGTTTTTCAAAGAGATGGTTGTTTTCAAGAGGAGATGCTTTTTTACTGATGTTTGTGTTCTGCTTTTCTCTTCAGTCTTCTTGTTCATCACAAGAGAAACTACACCAGTTACCATACCAACCAACACCTGATGAACTACATTTTTTATCTAAACATTTCTGTACCACTGAAAGCATTGCAAGTGATAACAGATGCAGGACAACAGCAATGCGCCCTCGCTCCAGAAGTCTCAGGTGGGTTTGTCTGTCTGGTAAGGGGTTGAATCTTAAGGTATGTACTCCAGAACATTGTGGTTTTGTGTATAAGAAGCATTCTTTGTTTTGCTGAGTGCTGAAGCATAATACAAGAGGTAAGAATTTAAGCCTGAACTGTTAATAATCCTTTTTTAATTATTAATTTTTATTCCAGTATTCAGCAGTGTCTGACTTCTAGGACTTCTAGAGTTCAGACTGTTTTAATAATGTTTTTGGTTTTTTTGCAAAAGTAATTTGAAATGCATTTATATTCTAGAAGCATCTGAAAATTGTGAAGAATAGATGGGCAGGGAGTTGGGAAGGAAACATTCATTAATTCATTAGTTCTCTTTAATAAAAATAAATTTCAATTTCTTGTTCCCCGAAGAGTTGACCTCTAAAGTTTCCTTTGTAGTGCCATTTTTGTGAGGTGCATTTCATTGACGATCTTATTTTTTATTGTTCTTGTTTGCGCTTACAGAGAGCTGAAAGCTGGTTCTTTTTGCTCCTGCAAGAAATGCATTTCAAGAAACTCTTACATATGTGCTAAAATAAAGATGGTCCTAGAGGAGGGCAGTGCCTTAATGAGATTTTATTCTACATCCTCTACACCATACTTGGGTGGACTTTCCAGACACTGTCTGGATAGTCAGATGGAGATTTTTTAAAAATAACTAAGAGTGAGGCTTATGACAGTGTAAAGGAGTTTGATGTGTTTGCCAAGGCCACGAGTACCTTTTATGAATAATTTTCCTGCACGCTGCAAGGTTGTTTTTTGTTTGGTTGGTTTTTTTCTTCCAGGCAGTGTGGCATGGAACCTGTGCATGTCATGGTGTTATTTGTAGAAGTGACTGCCTTTACCAGACAGTTAGATTGGAAATAATTGTTTTGATTTTTTTTCCAAAATCTGTTTAAAAATATATACTTAAACGTGGCTTATATGTATGTATGTGAACTTGTGTAAACTACTGAATGTCTTCACTTGCAGCTAGTAGAGTTCTTGGTCAGGTCTTGCTATTTTAGTTGTATATGACCTTCAGAAAGGCAGGTGTAGTCATACATATAATCATCTGTTAAATATGTTCTTATCTTTTTGAGAAAAAAATGTAATGTCACAAGTGTTGCAAAAGTTCCTGTATTCTGAACTGCAGTTACAAACTAAGAAAATAGCATGCTTGGTAGTCAGATGTCTAGCACATCATGTAACTTTTAAGGCTTGGTCAGAAATAACAGAAAAGAACCAAGTGTGCTGCTGATTAGAGATTGTATGTACCTGATGAAGTGTTTGCTGACTTCTTGGTGAAAATAAGCCATATAAAAAAATAACTACTAATTCTGGCTCATGCTGAAAAGTATAAGTATAAAGAGATAATGTGCTTTGTCTGCAGCCCTGGACGTTCTCCTACCTGCTGTGACAATGAGATAATTATGATGAACCATGTCTACAAAGAAAGGTTCCCAAAGGTAATGAATTATATTTAATATACACAGTATCTAAATTGATAGGCAACATAGGTTTTAAGTAAATTATGTTTTTGTTATGGAAACTAATGATCCAAGTCTGTAATGGCTTTCCCAAAGCATCACCAAGCTCTTATTATAAAGATAAAATCACGATAAAGAAAATCCCTGCTGAGAACTGGACAATCATTTGACAAAGCTGCTGAACTGGTTTTGAAATGAATCATGCTGGTAATATATTCTGCTGATTGGAAAGCCACAATAGCATTCACTTTCAATAGGTGGTGTATACTTGGACTTAGTATATACTGAATTAGTAAACAAAAAAAAATTTCTCTTGCTCATTCTTGTGCAGAATCTGTTGATAAAACCTGCAAATTGCTGTACTTTTTCTCTCTTTTGCCAGATATTTGTCTTATATGCTTATTCAGTGGTGAAGGTCGGTGTGAAGTTGTCAGGAGTTTGATTCTTAGATACCAAATCCAGACAAAAATGAGTTTCTCAGTGCTACATGTTGCTAGGAGCACTGTGCTATCAGTCTATCGTAGAATTTACATGATTCCTAGAAAATAAAATACAAGTTAAACTATCTGATACAGTTCCCAAAAGGGCCTAAAAGTAGTAATTAAAGGAAATATTCGTATTTCTTTAAAGAAATTTATTTTTGTAAAAGTATGAAGATAATTGTAGAGAGATTGAGCAGCAATTGGTAGTGAGAAATGAGCCACTCATTTCAGTAGATGACTTATGAATTAAAAAAAATAAGATTATTTTTAACAAGGACAGTATTTCAGTATCTTCAGTGTTTTTTTAAATCTGCTGTTCTGTAAGAAACAAGACAGTTGACTCTATAAAGCAAGCATATCATGTATAAAGCAAACACATCTTCAAGAACTATGATCCCTTATTTTTTTCAGTCATATAAGTGTTGAAGTTGTAAGGCTGATTTAATATATTGTGTATATGTTTGTATGTAGGCCACAGCCCAGATGGAAGAAAGGCTTCAGGACATTATAACAAATCATTCTCCAGAAAATGTCCTTCCGCTGGCAGATGGAGTACTCAGTTTTACCCACCATCAGGTCACAGAACTGGCTCGAGATTGTTTGGATAAATCCCACCAGGGTCTCATCACATCTCGATACTTCCTTGAATTACAACAGAAATTAGACAAATTGCTGCAGGAGGTATGAACTGTTATCTTCAGTAGTAAAATGATTTAAATATGTTTGCAGTCTTCAAATAATTATGACTGTTGGATTCATATACTTTGTCAGAGTGGTATTCATGGTGATTTTAGTCTACGTAATGATCGCTACAAGGACCAAAAGATATTCCTAGTGTAGTCTGATAGTAGGTTGTAAAGATTCAGAAACAACAGTATTTTGTCATGCAGTGCAAATTATAAAGTGCTTACAGAAGTCTGCATGCATAAGCCCTAAATGAGGAAGCTTGCTATTCCATTTGCTGTGAATAAATGAGGAAATGTATAATGTTCCCACTCTTTCAACTTAATCAGCATTACTAATTGTCTGCTGTGTTGACAAAGTTGACAACAGCCCTTAAGTTTCCATTAGTTGGAGGTTGTTTAGTTATTTAATTATTTAAATATTTCCTTCCTTCATAACTAAGTGTTTATTAGCAGAAATTCAGTTCTGAAAGCATTGAAACTTCTGTAGATTCTATAGAATAGTCTGCTAAATTAATTAACAAAAGCATGAAACTTAGAAATGTGCTACGTTTTAAGTCAGTACAGTTTATAGATGGATCATTTTTAAAACAAATGGGAATGCTAAATGCTGTAACTGTTCATGTGAGACTTTATTGTGAACCAAAATTAATGTGACAGACCAGCAGATTTGATGGACTTGAAATTTTCCCAGTGAGATGTTAAAAGCACTGTGCAATGTTAATTTGAATAGTTTCTTCTGTTTTCTTTTAAATGCAGAAGCAATTGCTAAAGGTCTTGTTTTTGTTGTTACCTCTTCTGCTACTGTATTCTGGCTTTTTGTAAAGCAGTGTAGAAGTTAAGACTATCAGTTAAGTATGTCTGGATTACTCAAGCCTCGTTCTTTAAGCAAGGAATATAAGAACCTCTCAACAATGCAATTCAGCAGTAGGAATGCCTGCTCCTTCCCTTAGCTCAGCTGTGGGCATTCTGTTCTGTTGTGCTTTGGATTCATGTGCCACATTTGTTGTCAATTACCAGCTGTGATGTTGAGTAGAAAGCTGCATCTCCTACTGCTCCTTGGCACCTAATGATTACTGTGTACAACCAGGGGAAGACTCCTCCAGTGCCTGAGTAGTTTGATGCAACTGACACCTTTTTAAATCTAAGGTTGAGGTTAAGTGGATCTGTGTCCTTTGCTGCTTCATCCTTCTTTAACTTAATATTTACTGAACCTTTTTTTCAAGTATACGACTATGTGTTCACAAAACTATAGAAAGTTGCTTTTAATTTTGCTGGTGATCAAAACAGGCAGGCATTTTGTTTACAAGAAAGTTTTCTTTGGACTTGGTTGATAGTGTGCAGAATACAAATGCCTATGTCCAGTTAAGGTCCTTCTGAAACCGACTGCAGAATGGTAGATGGTGTTTGTGCTTTTTTTTTTTAATTACCTTCTTTAAACCTCATAGATCTATTTATTTTTCAACTACTCAGTATATTTTTACTTAAAACGTTGAGAGCAGCATGCAGCATCATATTTTTGCAGAATTTTTAACTACAAAAAAACCCCCACACTTCATATGGAAGTATGTAGTTGTCCATATTAATTTCTTTTAAAGTGCTAGTTTCTTGGTTTTGTTTCAGTTCTCTTGGTGATTCTGAATAAGCAAAAGATGAGGAAAATCTTCATTTTAGAATATTCAAAACGAAGAAATGCTTAGTGTATTTAAGGGCTAACATTATGTTTTAGTGAGAAGGAAAACTGTATGGCTTCTTTGTGTTCATTAGCATCCTTGAATTATGCCTTTTGTTCTTAAAGGAGAAAAGTTTGAGCAAATTTAAAATGTAGTTTAGCCCATTGTGCAAATATTTTTAAACATTCCAGATCTCTCTCTGTATTCTTTTGTAACAGTTTATGCTCTTGGTCATCACCTTCGTAAAAGTCCCTTTGTCGTTGTCTTTGTTTCTGCGTGTACCTGAACTTGGCCTCCCACTGCAGGAATTACTATAGGCTCTTTGGATATGGTACACTGTTATTTAACTAGGGAATTATCACCAATTTGAATGTTGCTTGCATTCATGAATATTACTTGTTTCATTTTTTATCTCTAAAGCTGTTAATAAACTGGGAGGCAAATATATATGTTGTATTGAATTGTAGTCATATTTATGAAACTGACGATCATAATATTATTTGATTACAAAAAAACCCTACAGAAATCAAATCCATTTTGGACAATTTAACTTAGTTGTTGCAGTGTTAGAATTGTACAAATGTATTACTTCAATACAATATTATAATGTTGATGTTCTTGCTCTTTCTACTGTTATCTTGGAAATGACACACTGTTGCCTCAAGTTCATGTCTCAAAGCCTGCAAGGATGTCTGAAATAAGCATTCATGAGTTGTGCACTGAATGAAGTTTGTTTTATTATTCCTTTGTGTTCATGTGCTAGGCTCAAGAGCGATCAGAGAGTGAAGAACTGGCATATATCAAGCAACTAGTCAGAAAAATCCTCATAGTTATTGCTCGTCCTGCTCGCTTACTGGAATGCTTGGTAAGATGATGCTTCTGTAAGTAAGATTTCTTACTTGCTACTACGGGAAGTTTTGTGGATTAGCATTCAGTTCCCTTTACAGTCATTTTCTGTAGTATCAAACAATTGGTCAAGGCTTCATTGTTTGTGGGATCCTTTTTACTTTTTATTTCAGAAACAATATTCTAGCGGAGACCTCCTGCAGTTGAAATTGGTTCCCTGATATAGAAAATACTTTGTTATTAAATCTCCTTCATAAATTTAGGAAGCTCCAGTTCAAAATGAGTTCGATTTTTCTGTTTTGTTTGACTTCATTACTCTCTTGGGAAGACTTCTTGGGAATCGTAATTGCTTGGTGACTTTCCCTTTGTCCTCCTAAGTTTTATAATTTTGTTGCACTGAACAGTTGCCAGGGCTATAAGCAGCTTGCAGTTCACTCCGTAGTATCATCTCTGAGGGGGAAGGGTTTGAGTATCTGGGTATGAGGGTAGCCTGAGTTATTCTCTGAAGAAACAGTGGAGTTAACTTATGCATGAGCATAGTGTGGGTGCTGGCTTGTGCCAGGCCACTTAGGTGTGTTTCTGTTTCACTTGTCCCTGCTGTGAGAACTGGGGAAGCTAAGGTGCAGGAAGTTGTTCCTACAGACAGAGCCAGTGTGCTTCAGTTGTTCAGCGCTCACAGTAAATGCCCACAGAACACAGTGTGCTTGAGAGGATGGTGTAGACACCCAAATACCATATAAGAGCCAGTCTGAATCCAGCAGGCTTGGCAGAGAGCCTGAGCTGACTTTGTTGAGCTGCTGTGCTTGCCAATACCAGGATTGCAGTGTTGACACTGCAAGCAGCTATTTGAGGCTGGCATGGCTCTGTGTATGTGGGAGCTGCTAACCTGCTGCTAGACTCAAGTTATGCCTGAAAGTGTCATAACTGGGTTTGCATGCCACTGGATCTGAGCTAGTCAATCTTTCCAGCTTAATCTTGGCTCTGTGTTGTGTTTCTTCATCTGTGGGACAGTTAATCCACAACCTAGATTGTTCTGCTCTGGGCATTTTGAGAGCTGACTGTTTTGTTTTGGAAACACCATGTGTCAGTGTTCCCAGTTGCAATTTGTTCATGACTTGAAGTTCATCAGAAATCTAAAATATGCTTCGTGCTCTGAAGCAGCGTTAATGATGTAAAAGTAATGACAAGTTCTACAGAAGAGGATGTGTTAGTATGTACTGCCTCTGACATTGAATCCAAGCTTGCGCTGTCTTTACTGTGTCCCCTGAAATGTTAACTGAGCTATATCTGGAGTGGTCTTCTTTGCTCCTTTCTCACAGTTCGCATAATCCTTCTCCAGGCCTTGACACAAATTCTCATAGAATGTCTTGCTTCAATCTGGTCCATGACTTCTTTATTACATGTTCAAAACTTCTCTTCAACACATGCTGTGGGCTGATAGACCTGGGCTTCTTTGTAGCACTTTATCCTTTCCTCATATGCTCTCTTTTCCCATCTACTCCTGTTCCTAGTCTTATATTTTAACTTGGGTTTTTTTCTGGTGACCCATTTGGCTTCTAGTTCATTCTCTGTAAATGCTAAATTTCATAGCTGGCTAGTCCAAATGTACATTCCTTTGGCTTATGATCTTGGGATTTTGTTCCAGCCTATCACAGTTGAACTGGGACGGCTGTACATCCTGCATTTCTCCCTTTGCTGAGCCTGTTGATGTGAGTGGATGGACAGTGTTTGTCATTTCTCTCAGGAAATGAAATTGTGCTCTCAGTTTTAGTGCTCAGTTGCTTCCAGCTGTATAAAATTTCAGAGCAGCAATGGCAGTGAAAGCTGGTAGAGCTTCTTAGGAGTATTCTTATTTGGAGTCTGTAGAAGATTTAAGCTGAAACATAACAACTCTCTAAGCAGTATGTTTCTTCAGAGGCAAGTTGCTTGAAAAAATCCAGGCAGGCTGTCACAAGACCCACATTTCCTACAGGAAGTGTTAAGCCTACCTCTTAAAAGTCACTGGAATCATTTAATCTTGCAAAACCAGTATTTTTCCTTTTCCATAGCTTCTCTCTAGAAACTTTTAAATAATATTGGCTGATATTTTGAAAAGTCTGTCTGAAATAAGTGCTAGATATGGTAATTACGACCTGTGTATGAACTTCCATAGAACTAGTGGAAATAAATCAACACTTTCATTCGGAGAAGTATCATATACTGTACAGTGAAGTAATCAGTTTTCTTCCAGCTTATTTGGGTTTTAGCTCAAGTGTTGGTGGTATGTGTGTTCCTGTTTGTATTTACATGTTGATCATATAAGTATAGCTTTTTTTAGTTCCATGTGCCAGGAGCTATTGCCAAATGGTGAAAGATTTCCTCCATTTGCAATCACGTCAGTACATGAAGAGTGAAGGACAAAAATTTAGAATTCAAGATAGACGAGGAAATAAATTTCTTACTTCTATTATTTACACATATGTATGCATGTATATGTGTTTACGTGCATTATGTACATAAACACACACACACACATATATATATCTATCTTATATATATCTATCTATATATATCTAAAACTTCATTTAGAAGTGGAGAGCAATATATTTACATAGTTTATTTCAGTAGTAAATACTTGTATGTTACTGAATAATGTATTGCTGGTTACGTCCTTTCACAGAATACTGTGGGGAGTTTGGGAGAAAAGTAACTTCCTATTATAAATGTACACAATACAAAATTTAGTGGCTAATAGCATATAACTTCGTATAGGGATCACAGTGATTGGCTACTAATAATAGAGTAATAAGGAATTGTTTTTAATAAGAAATATCTGTGATAGAAACAGCTTCGGAGTTATTATATTAGGTTCTAATACTTCAGTTTCTGCAGAGAGAGTGATAGTTACTCTTTTTCTTACAGGAATTCGATCCAGAAGAATTTTACTATCTTTTGGAAGCAGCTGAAGGCCATGCTAAAGAGGGTCAAGGCATTAAAACTGACATTCCTCGCTATATTATTAGTCAGCTGGGCTTAAATAAAGATCCTCTGGAAGGTAAGTGCATCTCCTGGCGTAGCTATAAAACATCCAGATGCTTCCTTCCCAGTGTACTGTTGCAATGCTCTGATTGTGCCTCAAGGAATCGAAAGTAAAAATGAGAGCAGAACAAAAAGCATTCACTAACCCATAGGTTCTGTCACAAGCTTAAAGGCATTATAAAGGCCATCTAAGATTTCTGCTATGAATACTATTCACAGATGGGATTATATCAGTGATACTCATCTTCTTTTTCCATTCAGGCAATGTAACTTCCTTATTTTAACTCTAGCTGAAATTTACAGCTGTAATTTGATATCCTCTATTATCCAACTATAGATATTGATGAAACTGGACTGATCTCTAATTTGCTTGTCACTGCTTTGAGCTTACTACCCTCACTGGAAAGGATGTCTCCCTTTCCTATAGAAACTGAAGATAGCTTTTTCTGAGTAACCTGTGTGTCCATAATTAGGACTTACAGAGGGGAAAATTGGCTGTGTTCCTGTAAAATTATTGTCATTGCAGAACATTTTTTGTTGCCTATTTTAAGGACAGTGTTGGTGAAACTAAAATTACTTGTCTCCTCAGCAGACCATCTTCTCTTTTGTACTGAAATCAGATTCTGTTAGTAGTGGAAAGTGGAAACTGGGTTCGTTGCATCCTGTGCTAGTTGCACAATTTGGAGTTCAGCAAAAGTGCTGTCTTGGCAAGTGGATCTAACTGGTGCCATTTTCCTTGTCTTTTGCCTGATGAACGAGGGAGATCTCTAGGAGGGGACTTGGTAGCACAAAGTTTTATTTCTGATATTTAATTATTTTATTATTGTGCTCTAGACAGATTGGGACAACCTGGTAGACTTGCTAGATCTGCCAAAATCTAAGAATTTAACAGAGAAGTAGTCTGTATTAGTAACTCCATAAATGATAAGCTTTGAGAAAAAAATTAAGAGTAGGCTTTTAGCTAGTTCTGTTGGGATTATTGCCACTTCTGCGTGTAAGATGCAAACATTTGTAATCTGTATCAGTCTGAACCTTATCATTCAAACTGTGAAGTTTTATGTAGTACATCAAGGATATGGTGCACAGCTAACCACCTGGTGGTCTAAGATCCTCCTGATTCTTAGAAAATTAATACTAGTATCACACACCAACCACAGAACTCTTGCATCTCAGCAGTTGTAATACTTAGTGTTGTTTATTGGTATTTGGCTGTTCAAGATTACATAGATGATGAATAGCAAGAATTCGTTTTTCAGATGGCATTAATTTTCTAAACGCTTAGAGAAAGTTGTTTGGCAAGAACTACAAATAGGACAGCTTGTTTACTAATGATTCCAGGAAAAGTGTAACTTCTCAGATTTTAGTTTGATACTTAATTTTGTACATAATGAGATTTAAAATGAACTTTATAATATTTGTTTCTAGAAATAGCTCAGCTATCTAACTGTGACAGTGGGACAGCAGAAACTCTGGAGATGGATGAATCAATAACTGTAAGTTTTCTTCTTACAATGCTGCTTTTGCTGAATGAAGAAAAAGATATTCTAAGTCTTCTATTTTTCTTCTGGTGTGGATAAATTAATAGAATGGAGCGATAGCTTCTTAGACTGTTGCAGGGTTGAGCACCATGCCACTCAGCAGATAGGAGACTCATGAAAAATACTACTACATAGCTTTCTGTTTTTCTTGATGCTGCAGTATTTGGCTTTCATGAAGCTATAGTAATCAACACATGAAGGCTGTTTTACTGCAGCTTCCACTGATGACTGTTTTATTTCTGTTTAATGTATTATTTTCCTTCTCTAAGAACTTACATAATTTTTCCATAAAAATAAAGCATTTTAAAACTGTTTCAAGACAGTCTGCTTACAGAGGCAACTAGTGATCAAATTAGCAGTCTAAACAAATCCAAGACATGAGAAGGTAATAAGCATGTTGCCAAAAACATGTTTCAGAAAGCTGTCTTGCAGTCTGGAAGACTGCACATTATTCTTTTGAATCTGTGTTTGGAAATACTTGGCTACAGTCATGAGTATCTTGCAATAATATTTTGTCAAATGCTTGCTCAGGTTAGCAAAGGAAAAATGAGTTGCTGGAGGTGATTGAACAGAATATTGTGGTGGGTTTATGTTCTGTCTATTTGACTTATTTTTATAGTTTGTTCTTACACCTTGCACATTAGTCAACAGTAAATGCAGTTCTAACAATTTATTGTCAATTTTTAGTCCAAATGGATAGAAAAATTCAATGCAATTTTGCAAGGATGCATAGATACTCTAATGGCATTTGAAACTGTTAGTTGAGTTTAAAATACAGGCATAGGATATTGTTAAAGTAGTTTCAACATACTACAGAAAAGGCATTATCCTCTGCTGAAATGTCTTATTATCTTGAAAGGTTTCTGGTCTTCTAGTAAAACACAGGCCTGAGCATTATGTTTTGGAGGGATACTAACAAATTGTAGAACAATCTGAAAGAATAACTAAAATGCAGAAGGAATGTTCTGATTTAGCTAAGAGAATATATAGATGTATGACTGTCTTAGCAATAGCTATGAAACTGTAATTCTGAAGGCTCTGTGCTACACAAATACAAGCAGAAACTTTGCAAAACTGAGAAAATGAAGTATAATGAAGGATAATGCACTGTAATAAGGGAATATAACTGGGGCTGTGATAAAATTGTACAAGGAATGAAAAATACAAGGTGAGTTTCTTGAAATATTGTATTAATATGGAATAAACATAAAATACATAAAATAATATATAACATATTAAATATATAATAGATAATATAAAAATAACTCATGTAAAGTGTAAAGAAGCATGACTTGAAGTACAGAGTAATTTAAAATACTGATAAGTATACAATTAGGAGGGATCCTGACTTGGATATATATATATATATATATATATATATATATATATATATATATAGTAAATAGCCTAAACAGTTTAATAAATTGTCTCTTCCTGCTTTTGCATAGTTTCTTCTATTACCATATTAACTTTTTCTTAACACTGAACTGTTTCTCTAGTATGCATTTCATTGAAAATGTTCCAATCTAGTTTACACTCAATTTTTAATGTTACTGAACTGCCCTTATAGCAATCACAAAACTTTTTGGGGATTTGAAAAGAGTTTTGTATTTTGTAGGTTGGCATAAGACATTCAGGAATCTGCACTTATGCATGTAGACATGCCCCACATCTCACATTTCAAATTTACAGTTGTCTTCAAGATTCATTAAGAATACAGCTAGAAAGAAAGTTGTACTGTATTCAAGATAACTCAGTTTTTAAAATGTTCTTACATAAAAGTTGGTGAAAGTGACCACTATCATGATAGAATTACTGCATTTTTGTTTTCCAGTTTTTTCCTCTATGTGTGTCTCCTTCCACAGTCTGTACTAAGTCATATCACAGCCCTAACATTAGTCAGAAATGCACAACATTTTATGTGAAGTTACAAGTGCTCATCTACTACAGTTACTTCCAGGCTGATTCTGTCTGTGTACTGTCACTTTTACTCAAAAACCAAGGCAATAGCCAGTATGTAGTGGATACCCAGAAGTTTGTAACTCCAGATAGGAATTGACAGTAATTCCCTTTACCAGAAGTCGTCATACCTGTCTGCTGTAACCCTGGCATGTAGATGATGGAACAGACAGCTCCTGTGTAACAGATAGATACCTGTCTGGTGAAGAAGCAGCTTTGCTTCGGGAACTCCTTAAGTTGTTGAAGTTCACTTTAGCCAGAAATGTGGTCAGATCTTTCAGCTGGTTCATTAGACAAATAATACTTGATGTTCTGGTGCGTTTGTTTGTTTCCCAATTTGGGGGAAAAGAATGGTGTACTGACTGTGTTCTTTCTCCTTTTTTTTTTTTTTTTTTTTTTTTTTTTTTTTTTTTTTTTTTTTTTACTTTGAAGAGCTCTAATACCTCACTACAGCTCAGGAGAAAACCTCGAGAAAGTGATTTTGAAACAATTAAACTGATTAGTAATGGAGCTTATGGGTGAGTAGTTCATGTGACTATAACAGCTTTCTCACATTTTTGCTTAACTTCCCATTGTTTCTTACTGTAGGGTTGACTGCGAGGGGCATTTTTTTACACTGTTGTGTTCTTAATTCTGCTTTCCTACTTTGTTACTTACACTTGAAGTTCACAAGAAAAGTTTCATGTAAGGCCTTGTAGGCAATAATGAAATAATGAACTTACTGCAGTAAGTTAAAATACTAAGTGCTACTCGACAAGCATTTTTAAGAAGTAGGTATAATATAATGCCAAAGATAAAATCTGTGTAAAGAAAAAGGCAGGTTTTAAACCACCTTTTTAATTCTGGAAACAGCTTATGCAGATCTGAAACAGGATAGAACTTTGTCTTTAATGGGGGCAGGTTGTTAAAAATGAGTGCTAATTTGACCTGAAACTATTAAGAAGTAAAAAAAAAAAATCCTTAAGTAGATCTGAATCTTTCTTTTTGTTGGGTTTTTTTCTTTCCTTCTCTGTGGACTCTCTTCTATCCCAGAGAGCTTTTAATGAATTACTGTTACGTGGTTGGATTTTCTGGGTACTTGTGAAAATAAAGAACTTACTGCCCAGTGATACGTAAGTTGTTTGTAGGTAACTCTGGAAGGCCAAGAGAGAATGAACATGAAAAGATTCTGTAATTACAGTCCAGGTATTAAGTCTGCTGACAGACAGAACTGCCATTTCCTTTTGTGTTTAGGTGCCCTCTATGAGATCCTCATTTGATTCTACTTCTCAGTACTAAGATGTATTGGGACAGGAACTGATTTAACGTACAGGAATGGGAGAGTTTGTACTGGTTCAAAAAAGAGAGATTTTTGTCTGGTAGTGAGGAACCCATTGTAAGAGAGGCAGTGTTGCAGAACAGCATTGAAGGAAAGGGCTGTGCTGCTCCCCAGCACAAGTCACGTTACACTGGCTCTGTTCTATCCTCCGTCTGCTTGAGGTGGGAAAATGCAGCTACCTGATAGGACTCAGGAAGAGAAAGACCAGTGGTGATCTGTACGGTGGAATTTCGCATGCTGTTTTAATAGCCTTAGGATTATGAGCGCAGTAATGCCTCTCATGTTTATTGAAAGATAGCCCTGAGGTCTAACAGGGCAGTTGATGTCTACTACTTCTGATTGTGACAGCATAGGTAGAGGATATTTGCTTGTATCCAGACCAATTTACATAATTCTGCAAAAAGCCTGCATAAGATGGCATAACTTGAATTGAAGTTATATAAATATGCAAATAAACTTTTCACAGTTCAACCTCTTCACAATTTAATTTTCTCAGAATTTCTGTCTAGGCAAACTCATTACTCTATTCCAGTTACTTCAGATTACCCCCAAAATTTTAAAAGCCTTGCGGTTAGCAGTAGTCCCTGCTCCCATCCCTGGCTGCATCCTTTCTTTCTTCCCTTGGCAGATGCCTAATTTCCTCCTTACCCCCTTTCTTCTCCTATCTAGTTTTCTCTTTGCCTTAGCGGAGTAGGAAAGAATTGTGTGAGGTATGTTCATTTCAGAGAAATGAGTGTCTGAGTCAGTGGACCTGTAAAACTTCCAGTAGTTTTAAGTTAGTATGCAGTGGGGAAAGGAGGGAGTGGTGGTAGGCAGACCTGCTGCAATGGGCAGTGTGAGGTTGGCTGCCAGAAGTCAGATGTTCAGTCCTCTTGCTCCATAGGCCTTATGGCCACAAAATCTCAATGGGCTACTAAGAAATACAGGCTGAAGACAGGTAAAGATTTATAAGGTGGAGAAGAAAGGATGAAAAAAGCCCAGGCTTTCTATGGCACTTAGAATGTAAGCATGTAGAATATGTCTTATATTGTTTGTGGCAGGGAAAATCAATGCTTGACTGCATTAAACGCCTTTTTAATAAGTGTAACAGGAAAAATCATCATAGCAAGCATAATATTTTATGAGACCCTGATAAATATTTGAGGAAAGGGAAAGCTGAGTGAGGGTGAACAACTCAGATCTGGATTCTGTAGGAACTGTTATTGCCTTTATCAAATGTTAAAACAGAAGTATGCTAGTTGTAATTTAACAGTGAAGTTAGAAGTGGAAACTGAAAATCACATTAACTTTAGTGGAGCGCTGTTATTTCTGTGCTTAAGCAAGCAGTGTTGAAGTGGATTTTGTTGGTCAGGATTTTTTGTTTAAATGATTCTTAGAAGAAAAACAGAGAAAGAAAATAGGAGCAAGAAAGACAGTGAAGGTAAAACTGAAAAACAGTTTGGAGCAAAAGGAATACATTCAGTGATCTACTTGAGAACAGACTTTAAAGGTATATACTCAGTGCTTTAAGTAGTGAGATTACTACCTGATTCCATAATGATTCTGGAAGTTGAGTAGGCTTGAACTCAAATTGTTTCAAGAATTTATGTGTGCTTGAAGTTCTCCATTGTGGTAAGTCAGTTAAGAGGGACTTATTATTAGCAGACTTCTAGTGAGTATCATGTTTTTGTTGACATCATAGATAGTGATTAATATACTCTAAACTTGTGGTCAGATTTGAAGAGGGGCATAACAACTATTACCTGCATACTTTTTAACTCTAGAAAATGGAGTATAATTAAGCAGTAGTATCTATTCCATCTGTGAATACAAAGCAGTGAATTGCCCCATGAGCATTTATTGCAGTTTATTACGAGTATAAGCAGCCAAAATAAAAGTTAGTGTTATTATGCTACAGGGCTTTTCTCCCACTTCCATGTTTTTCCAGGCCATTAACTTTTTGAAATAACCTGAATGTTTATGAATTCTGTCTGAACTTCATTGTTTTAGTCTCCAAAATGCATCAGTAGGCATATTTTGTGCTCTGACTTATTTAGTATTCTATTGTAATACTTTCCTTATGTCAGGGATGTAATGGAAGGTTACATTCAGAACCAATTTAAGGAAAGAAAAAAGAAATGTATATTCTGATGTCCTTTATTTTACTGTGTTGTTTTTGTCTTCATTAGTGAAACAGCATGCTTTGCTCGGTAGGGTAATTTTTGGTTTTGGCATACTGTAGTGGAGATTTGTCAGATATGCTAAACTTGATGAGTTTAAATATCAAGTATTGGTTGGGTAAACTGATTTGTAGTGCAATTAAAGGACTGTGTAGTAGATTAGGTGTATCGGGCTGGGAATATACAAGGAGTTAAACAAGCTGTGAATCAGTAAACAAGTAGGACACTGTCCAAGTCACTAATGGTTTCACAAGCTGTCAGATTCTTTTTCCAGCCAGGCAAAACTTATCAGACTTACCAATTTTTCAAAATTTTACTGCAATCACAGCAAAAGTTATTTTTTTTAATTTTATTTATTTAATTTAATTTAATTAATTTAATTTAATTAATTTTAATTTTATTTTATTTTCCTGAATGCAGCATACTACAAATGGGTAAAGGACTATTTCTCGAGTGTTTCTTTTGGCAATACAGAACAATTCTTAACCAAGTTTATTCACAGGGGATCTAGTAGTAGTTTCATTGATGTGCACCTGTATTTTACTGGCTTTCATCAGGGTAGAAGTTGTTACTGTTTGGTGTGGACAGGTGATATTACTGGCTAAAGTATATAACATGGTGAAGCGAGGAGGTCTTTTGTGCCAAGAGAAGAATTGCAGCCATGCTGTTCTCTTCTAATGCTACAGGGCAGACTAGGATATATCCTAAACACTTAGTTCACACAGCACTGGGTGCTTGTCTTAGGTATGCTGTAGGCAACATTGCCTCCTTGCCCTCAAATAAATCTGATTTGATGATGAACGTCATTTAGGTGGGAGGTTGGTGCAGTGCTATTTCTGGTTCTGCTGCTGCTGCTGATCTTAACTATCTGTAAACTCTGCCATAATGCTATAACAAAGAAAGGATGACTTCAGTGCAGGAATTGGGAGAATGTAGCAAGAAGCAGCTTGAGGGAAAGCAAAGGGAATCAGAAAGGCCATCCCAATCTGCTTCATGATTTAAGACAGAAGAATACTTCAAAAGTTGCAAATTGGAGATCAAAATAAACAAATATGGCATACCAGAACTCACTGTGGTTGAACTCAACCTTTTATTTGGAATGTCAGTGTCTTCATCATAGCTACCATCATGTCTTGGTAGCTATGTACTTTACTCTAAGCTTTCCGTTATTTAGGTTAAGTTGAAGTCCCAGGAAGGAGGGGCTTTTCTTTTGTGTTAGTTTGTTGGTTTTTGGTGTTTTTTTGTTTTGTTTTGTTTTGTTTTGTTTCTTTTTAATGTCCACACAACTTTTTTTCCCTCCATGTAACTGCTTGTCCTTGGGAAACTTTTGTGTTCTATTTATTAGTGACATCTCAGCAAATTCTGTCAAAGCATAGGAGCTGAGAATCACAGATTGATCAGTTAGTTAGTACTGATTGCAGTTCCAGTGATGTGCCTTGCTGGTTATAGTAACTAGTAAGCAAGGGAAATGCATAGCTGTGAAATAGGGGCATCCTGAGGGAAGATAGGTAATCTTCATGAGTAATCCTTTGCTTCCATTTAGAGCATAGTTTTATTTGTAACTGTTAAGGTTACTGTGTTATACAAAAGATGTGCATAATTGTGTGCATTTTTATGTACTGAAGGTGATTTAAAACCACTTTAATCAGTACAAACAGTGTATGCATGTATAAGCATGAGAGAGAGAACTGTGTTTCACTTTTTTTGTGAATCTAGTATCTCGAGAATCAGTGACATACATTTTTTCCAGGGGACTGTGGGTAAAGGAATTCTAGTGGAAATTTATATAATTATCTCCCTGCAACTAGAAGTCAAGAGAATCTAATTTAGAGAACTGTGGGAATTGTAACCAACATGTCCCAGATATTTACTGTCTTGAATAGTTCAAACTTATTGATTCTTTGTCTTTAAATATGGTAGTAATTACTCTACAGATGCATATAATGGAAAGTATACTTAAGGTACCTGAAGAACTCCCTTTTTTACAAGCCAGAAGTTCATGAAGGAACTGAAAAATGGAAAAAAAATACACAGTATTACAGGAGATTAAGAAACTTAGGAGAAATGAACAATGAATAGCACCAAAAAAAAAAAAAGATAAAAAGCAAAATGGAAAGAGTTGTACACGAGGTGTGAAGAAAGAAATGTATGTGCTGAGAGTGGAAGGAATAGGCGTGTGAAGCCAGCCAGAAGGCGTAGTGGAGTTGAATAACTTGATCTTTATTTGAGCTTGGGAGGGGCAAGAGAAAGCAAGACTCAGTAGGAGGCAGGAACTAAGGGTGAGGTTTGTCTTGGATTTTGCCCAAGGTGATTTTCCCCTAGTTTATGATGATGTAATGTTTTCTACCTGCCCCGTGCTCAGACCATAGCAAGGGATGAAGGAAAACTTTCAGAATCATTAAGAGAAATTCTCTTGTCTAGAAAAAACACTCCATAAAGCAGAGTAGAAATTGACACTTTTTTCTTTAACTTTGGTAGCTGTGTGAAGATGTATTAACAAAAATAATAAGGCAAGAATTGCTTTTTTTATTCAAGTGCTTGTGTGCTGACAATTGCTTGTTGGGGGGACAAGAAAATGAGTTTAAAAACCACATTGCTGAGTTCCATTTTATCCTTTTTTTCTTTTTTCTTTTTTTTTTTTGTCAGTTTCAAAAAAAAAAAAATTCCATGTTATTTATAAAAACAAAAGAAAAAAACAAATTGTGGTATTTATACACTGGAGATACAGTGTGCATGAATACTATGAGGTAGTTTTAAATCAAAGCTGTTGTCATTTTGACAAATGCAGTGGTTTTGTCCTGTGTGTTTTATGACAAGATTATGTATTTTTCTGAGCCTTGGAAATAAGGATGTTGTCCATCCGAGATTTTCTTTCACTTCACTGCCCTCATCACCTTAATTTAAGTTTATTGGAAACTAATCAAGTTTAGTGGAAACTCTTTACCTGGTAGCCTAGTGAGATTTTGGCTGTTGAGGTGCATTGTAATATCACATTACCAAGTAGTGTATGTGATTTTTTTTTTTTTTTTATTTGTATTACCTACTGGTGACCTACACATGATATGCATCAGTGCTGATGTCAGGGTACTGTACTGAACAAGTACAGATGATACATTTTGCATCTACCAATCGGGGAGAGCCACATCATTGGGTAAACTTCTGAGCAACCTTAATGAGAAACCTATGACAAATTTTAAAATCCCCTGAACAGAGTCTTCAGTCAGATAATTATGACTCACACTTTACAGAATAAACTTTTGCCAAAATGATTTATAATATTCTATCATGGTTGGTTTTCATCTATTGCTCATGAAAACTTCCAAAATCTGAGCTTTGCATCTGTTGCAGGTAGACCATTAGGTTTTTTGTTATCAATTATTGTACTAATTTGTGTTGAAACATAGTGAGGTCTCTATTCATTCTGTTTTGAAAGGTTCATCTACTGTACTAGTTCAGAAACAGGTCTTTTATGAAATACAAATACAATATTTTGGATATATTTACTTCTCAAAAACGTATTTTAAAATATCTTTTTAATACATTTTGTGCTTTTTCTTTTTCTAACCCAATTGGACTTTTTCAGTGCGGTTTATTTTGTGAGACATAAGGAAACCAGACAAAGATTTGCCATGAAGAAAATTAATAAGCAGAATCTCATCCTTCGAAACCAGATCCAACAAGCCTTCGTCGAGCGTGATATCCTGACATTTGCAGAAAACCCTTTTGTTGTCAGCATGTATTGTTCTTTTGAAACAAGACGTCATTTATGTATGGTCATGGAATATGTAGAAGGTAACGTGTTCTTTTTTAGAAGGAATTAGTTTTTTTTAATCATACCATAAAAGAAATAGAACCTTGATGGTGTTTGCATTGAAAGGACCCTCTTGATTTGCTGTGTATTCTGGCAATACAGATTTAGGATCTAAACTCAAGGATAAGGTGACTTTTCTCCTACTCATTATCTCCTAGTGATCAGGATGAGTTGCTGTGACTGTGTGGGCTTCTTTTAAGTAACAGCATAGGCGTTATTGGTTTCCTGCTGAACTATTGCACCACCGTCTCCCAGCGTCATGCTGTTTTGTTTTCAGTGCAGTAGATACTATGATTGCCTATTAAATTACTAAATCTGACTGGAAAAGAAACATGACTACAATTTATGTTTCCTTCTGCAGCATATACATGTCAAAATTTGTTGCACTGTCTTTCAACATTTGTCCTGTTTCCGCAGGTGGAGACTGTGCTACTTTGTTGAAAAATATGGGCCCCTTACCTGTAGACATGGCAAGGATGTATTTTGCAGAGACTGTTCTGGCCTTGGAATACCTTCATAATTATGGAATTGTACACAGGGATTTGAAACCAGACAAGTACGTATATAGAATATAACTGAAAGAGGACTTAGATTGATCAGTATGGGGAATTGTTCCTGGTTATTTTTGATTGTGTTTTTTTTTCTTTTTTCCATTTTCTAGAAATACAGAATCTCTCCTCTATATGTAAATAATATTACAGCAAGTAATTATAGTGAAAAATATGGTTGTTATATCTCCATTTATCACAGAATTGTAGAATATCCCAAGTTGAAAGGAACCTGTAAGGATCCAATTCCTGTTGAAGTCCAACTCCTGGCTTCACACAGCATGACCCAAAAATCAGGCTGTATAACTGAGGCCATTGACCAGACACTTTTTGAACTCTGGCAGCATGGGGCTGTGACACTGCCCTGGGCAGCCTATTCTGTGCCCACTCCACTCAGGTGCAGACCCTGTCCCTTACCCCCAGCTGCCCTCCCCTGGCACAGCTCCATGCCGTTCCCTCGGGCCCTGTCGCTGTCACACAGAGCAGAGCTCAGCGCTGCCCTCCGCTCCCTATGAGAGCCGCAGCCGCCATCAGGCCTCCCCTCAGCTGCTCTGCTCTGTGCTCAGCACACCCAGGGGCCTCAGCTGCTCCTCATACATAGAATCATAGAACTGTGTGAGGCCACACAGTGCAGAGCAGAGGGGACAGCCCCTCCTTTCCTCGCCCACTGTCAGTTCTGGAGCTGGCCCTCTGGGCTGCCAGTGTACACCTCTGCCTCACGTTCAATCTTCTCTTTGTCTTATACTAAAAAGATCAGATAATAATGATTAAAAAAAATTGGAGTTGCATCACTTGGAAGTGATAAGGCACACAAATGTCTTCTTATCACGATACCTGAGGCCAGTGTAGTATTAGTTATCAGCTACCTTAATATCTGAGTTTTTTTCAAATAAATGACCCAACCTGCTACTGGTAGAAAATACCTACCTCATTTTAAAAGCTGAATTTACTCTATTCTCATTATTTCAGGATAATGACTATTTTGTTTTCTTCAAACATCTACCGTTTAACTATTAACACTCCATTATTCTATCTGATTCTATTCAATTGTATATGAAAACTTTGTTTATGTCTCGTAATAACAGTGTAATATTTCTAACCTATTTTGTACCTGGCTAAATTGCTTTTTAAGCTGTCTTTAAATTCTTTCAGTGCTGATGAAACATTTCTCTTGAGTATAATAGTAATAAGTGTATAATCTTTAATGATATCACATTAATTTCTGATCATTTTAATTTTCAGTTTATTGGTAACTTCCATGGGCCATATAAAGCTTACAGACTTTGGTCTGTCAAAGGTGGGACTAATGAGTTTGACTACCAATCTGTATGAGGGTCACATTGAGAAGGATGCCAGAGAATTCCTTGATAAACAAGTAAGATAGAGCTTTTCTCTTTTTTACATTGACTGTTTCATGCAGTGATGTTTTGCCAGCAGAATATACTGTAATACTTCATAATATGAAGTTATTTCTGCATATGTGTTCTGATTGTGTTTGTCAGTTATTTTGATAATGCCCAGCAGATTATGGTAGGCTTTTTTCTTTCTGCATTAGGATCTATTAGTAAGATGAACGACTTGATTGTGTGCAAGTGAACCTGTGAGAAAGATAAATAGAAAACTGTTTTCATAAGGAATTCAGAAGTCTCAGCAGTGTGCTTGTAGAACTGATGATGCATGGTACTACCAGGGGTTCTAAAATCTTTGCTATGGCCCATTTCCCTTTAAGCGTGCCTCATTACCACTGCTCACAATCTGTTCACAGTAAAAATTACTTAAGATAAAGCTATCGCAACTTTTGTGTAAACCTAAAGATACATTTAAATAAAATAAAATATTTGCTGTGATTGACTTTTATACCATATATTGGAAATGAACTGTCTTTTGCTTTACAGACATGCAAACGTGATTGATGCCTGTATGTGTAGATAGATCATAAAAAAATTCATGCCAGCTGAATAGCCTAAAATTTACTGAATGTGATTTTTTTGTTTCTGTGTTATTTTATATTTAAAGATTTAGAAGTCATGTGATATAGCAAGTATTGTTAGACTTAATTTGCCATCATGCTTATTTTCTTTCTTTCAGGTTTGTGGTACACCTGAATACATAGCTCCTGAAGTAATACTGAGACAGGGTTATGGAAAACCAGTGGACTGGTGGGCAATGGGAATTATTCTTTATGAATTTCTTGTTGGATGTGTGCCATTCTTTGGAGATACACCAGAAGAGCTGTTTGGACAAGTAATCAGTGGTGAGTATCATCACATAGAACCAGATTGGTTTGCTGATAAACGTTTCAGTTTATGTCAGTAGTAAAGATATTTACAACTTCACTGATACACTAAGTTTTAAGCTAGTTTGCTCATAAGAGACAACACTGTTATTGTAACATACCATTTGCTGTCAAAGTAGTAAGAATTAATTTGTTCTAAAAGCTGACCTTACCTAATATTCTTGCTGAGTACTGAAATGCAGTAATATAGGGTAAAATAGCTAAGCTGCACTGTTTGAAAGAAGAGAGTGTTGGCATCACAGCAGAGTGTTTTCAGTCTTCAGTAACAAAATTATCCCAGAGAATAAATGGTTAAAATAAATTTGAGTAAATAGGAAAATGCCTCATGGCATGATGAAGAAATTAACAAAGATGTGATAAAACCTTAGAACAAATGTCTCCCAAATAATAAATAATGAGAAAGAGAAGGAAACAAATTCAATTCACATATTGTTAATGATTTCATTTGTGACTGTTTTAGTGTAATGTTGTTCATGTAACAGCTGTTCTTCTTTCATTTAAAATTCAATAGCCTTTTAGATTTTAACCTGCAAGCTGACCTTAAGTATTGTTATGAGGCTTGTGGCAAAACTGAATGATAATTAAACAGAATCATTTACTATCCTACCTGCTGTTTCCATAAATTTCCCAGATGTATTGATGTAGAAGGCCTCTATTTATGCCAAAAGTTTAACAGAACAGCACCTCTGTTACTCAATATTTCCCAGTCGGTATTATGGTCTTCTTAAAAAGTCCGCTAAGACCAAAAAAACCCAAAACCAACAAAAACAAAAATAACTGAACTGCTGTCTCCTTGTTCTCTGAGAACACAGCAGATTCCCATTTGTTCATAAAGAGACCATTTGTCACCGCTCTTTTTTCCACTGATGATGCTGAAAGCCAAGTATGTTTGCAAATTTTAATGGAAAGGATTTACTTTTGATATATTACCATATTCTAGCTGTTTATGGATGTAGAACTGTGATGTTTTCTGATGTCATGCACTAAGGCCTGAGTGGCAGAGGGAATCAACTGCTTAATTAACACAAGCAACAAATGCTGGCTTTGTTCTAGATGTGTCTTGGCTGCCGTATGTAGTCATGCTTTGTTTTCCAAATCAGGTTTAGACTGCTGTGGAAGCTGTAGGCAGGCAAACATGGAAATAATCAATGTTTTTACTGCATTTCCAGACATGTGTGTGTTTTTATTTTTAAGAGCTTTGTCTGAAAGGAGGTGTGGGAATCGTCCAAATTTAATGTCTACATTTAATCTTTAGCCTGCAATTCGCACGTTCCATGGATTTTACATTTTGTAAAGTATGATGTCATGTGTTACAAACTTGAGTGATACGTAGGCAGATAATTTCATCCATCTGAATTTGTCCAGAGATTATTCGTAGATGTGTATTTGTGTAAACGTGATCCATTCTTGATAATCCTCTTCAGCACTGTTGGTCAACATGCTTCATTTTTTGATATTTTTCTTTTAATTTTTTCATTTCAGTTTTAAATGCTTTCCTGAAATCATTCCTACTGTCAGTATATGCAGGTGAATTCTTTCCATGAATAAGTTTCCTTTGCTAAAATAGATGGCCCCTTTGAATTCAACTGAAAAAGCCATGTTACAGAGTCAGAACTATAGCACAGAATTTTATTCTAGTTTCCGTTCATGAAATCTGCATTTCACTTGTCAGTCTGCTGAGTTAAGCCCCCTCATTTTAGCTTCTTCCCTTTTGGTCATAGTTTGCCTCTCCTCCCTTCCAAGTTTTATGGGTAAATTGTGGAAGGCTTTGATGTAAAGTAGATGCCTAGTATGATAGGGTTTAACAGTAAGCTTATTCTTACATTTTATGCTTGTTCATTTCAGTACCTTTCTTTATACTTCAAAATGCAAAGTTTAAGCTCCAGTTATTTTAAACCCCTTCTGATAATTGTTTCTCAAATTATACCAATTTCAAAGGAAAAATGTAAGTCACATAATTACAACAGAATCCTTTACATTCTTCTGTTTTCTGAGGTCCTAATACTCAGTTTCTCTGATGCTGAAATCTTTGTACCTCCTAAGAAACTACTGCAAGATTTTGTGTAAACCTTCAATATGTTACATTTATGGAGGCAAATATCAGATGAAAATTATTATATAAGCTGTCGTAAAGTTTGTGTTGATCTTGAAACTGGCACTGTTTTCCATTATTTAATTTTAATGTATTTGACAGAATTTTTTATTCAGTTTTACTCGAATGCTGCAGAGTTTAACATTGTGACTGAAGGATTCAGGTAGTTTGCTAAGTAAAGCCTCAGTAATATGAAAGTCAGAGTTGTGAAGTGTGAGAGACTTCAAAAAAGGTCACATTGACATTGATCTCTCTACAGCAGTACCTCAACCTTAGTCATGGGAGTAATGACTTCAGTGTATCTATTTAGTGTTAAGGCATAACTACAGATGTGAGCAGAGACTACTGGGTCCGTTCAGCTGTGTCCATCTTACCAGCAGTTTCCATGGAACAGAACTGAAATTTAAACTATGGTGATAGGACATTTACAGGGATGGCCTGGAGAAGGATGACATACCAGCATGATAGTATTCTGCAATAGTTTCCCATGTTTTCCATGGATGCATGCTGCTGTTAAGCACTGCTTATAAAAATAAGTGTGTTGAGTCTGTGTAAACAGTATTAAAATCAGAAATAATTGGTGTGTAACAGAGCAACTTGGAAAAGTTTCCTTCACTCTGTCTTTTTTAATGACAGCTTTACAGAATCTTTTTCTGAATGTTGGGATCAGACTTAAATAATAACAAGCTGTCTTTTTTGTTAGATGAAATCATCTGGCCTGAAAAGGACGAAGCACCGCCTCCAGATGCTCAAGATCTCATTACCCTGCTGCTCAGGCAAAATCCCTTGGAAAGATTGGGAACAGGTTAGGGCTAACTACTCCAAATACTGTTTGTGTGCTAGAAATAGCTTTTACATTCTGCAGAGGTCAATACACTGTTGTTTGTGGTTATTTTTTATGTTTTTTTTTCTTTTTGTCTGAGAAATATCTTTCAGGATGAGCAGCCTATGTGATATATATGTCATACTGCTATGACAAGAGAAAATTAATGGACTCAAATAAGTAATAAGACTTCAGCAGGCTGATGTTTGTTTTGTGGTGCTTACATGTGATAGGTCTTTTACTCCTCTTGTACTTGAATAAGTAAAGCAGGAATTGTTATTAGTTGCTTTGTTGCATTGTTATTAGTTTATCAAGAAAAACAGAAATGTTGAACGGAGGAAGAATAAATTTGGCAGTGCCAGCACTGCTTAACAAATATGACAGGGGTGCTGCTCTGACAGGTTTAGGTGATGCCAGTGAAGAGGGGTAGTAGTGGTTCCTGCCTGCAGGAGGTGATGACTGTGCTTTTCCATGCTAATTTGCATTCACTTCACCGGGGATTTAGTTGAAGTAATGTCAGGGGGTTTGGCGTCTTTTGCTCACTGTTTTTCTGTGGCTCCCCCAGGTGGTGCATATGAAGTAAAGCAACATAAATTCTTCAGGGGCCTAGACTGGAACAGTCTGCTGAGACAGAAAGCAGAGTTTATTCCACAGTTGGAGTCTGAAGATGACACAAGTTATTTTGACAGTAAGTATTTGCTTGCAGTTAAAAAAAAAATGCAATGAACCCTTGCTAAAATAATCGCTACGTCTTGGAATTTTGTATTTGTTTACAGCTTTGAAAATCTGCTTTGTAGGAACCATTGGCAGCTGTACAGTTTCAGTGGTGGTATGACATTTCAGGAGAAATAAAAATATAATTATGCTTTTGACTAATGATAACATTTATTACCGAGTCCTCCCAATAAATTCAGTTGTTTTTTCTTTTTTCTTTTTTATTTGTAGCTCGTTCTGAGAAATACCACCACATGGAAACTGAGGAAGAAGATGATACAAATGATGAGGATTTTAATTTGGAGATAAGGCAGTTTTCCTCATGTTCACACAGATTTTCAAAGGTAAGTAAGAACTGTTTTAATGCATATTGTATGCATATTTTTTAGCTGCTATTCTGGAGTTTGGAAATATCAGAAATGGAAGAGGTGCATATAGCATTGCTCATTTTCTGTTAAAATTCCAAGAAACAAGTATGAAATGAGTATCTTGCAGGTGATGGTGTAACAGACTATAGTGGTAGCCTACAGTGATGAGTTTAAGTGACAGTAAACTGCAGTGAAAAGCAGGGTGGTATTCAGCATGTGATTCAGTTGAGGAAAGATGTGGATTTGTGCAAGTGATTTGAATGCTGTGAAGACAAACGGTCTAAAGGGAGCTAATTGCTGCTGGCAAGGAAAATAAGCAGAAGAGTGATCATGCTCAGGAACTTTTGTAGAGGAAAAACTGGCAGAAAGTATAATGGATAAAGAAGCAGAATGCCTAATCAGTGTGCTATTAGTCTTAAATAGCAGTCAACGGTGATTTTTAAAAGCTTTCTCTTAATGAGCAATTTCTTTCACCTGTTTAGATATTGTTTAAAGGTATTTTGAAAGTGGATGTTTATATCTTTTGTGTTCAGACTTACGCTTTAACTAATTGGTGTATTTTATTCTGGATTTGAAGTATCAAATATCTATTATATTTGTGATAGCATGGAGTAGCAGAGGAAGGAGTTGTCAATATAATTATCCTTATTCCATATGAGCTTCTTATTTCTATTTGGTGGCGTATTTCAAATTCATATACTAGCAGATGTTGCAGTAGTTGTGAAGATAGGTCGGACAAGAAGGCTTACTTCTCTGGGAGCAGTTTCAACAAGAGGCAGTGGGCACAAACTGAAACTCCAGGAGTTTAGTATGAATGTTACTTTACTGTTTGGATGACAGGGCACTGGCACAGGTTGCCTAGAGATATTGTAGTCTCCTCCTTGGAGATCAAAAGCTTTCTGGAAATGGCAGCCTGCTCTGGGTGCACGTAGTTGAGGTGTGGCTGGACCAGGTGACCTCCAGAGGCCCTTTTCAACCTCAACCGTTCTAGCATTCTGTGAACTTTTGCCCTTTTCAAAGCTCTGTATCACAGTGATGGTTTGTTATTTAAAGTCATTACATCTTGACATCTCTAGCTGTGACTCACAATCTGTAGAATATACAGCCAGCAGTTTTTGAATGCTGTTGGTCAGAAAAGTAAACAGAATTCTGGTGGTCAGATTTTTTTTCTAAGTCCTTTAGCCACGTAATTTACTTCTAACTTCTGAGTCAGTTGAAATTAATTTTTGTGCTTTCTACACCTAACTGGTAAATAATAAGTCAATACCTAAGGGGTAGGATTTTTTTCATTTTTAAATTTATGATTAGGAGTGAGTTCAATATTTGCATTGATAACCTGGAGACCCCAAGTTTCTGGGTTTTTTCTGCTGTCTTGTGGAGACAATGAAATGGGGAGAAAGCTGTTTAATTGATAATGAGAAGAGGTGCTAATAGTGATCCACTGTGTAAGGGGCCAAAGAAGCAAAACAGGAAAACATTTTAAGAATAGAAACTATACAAATTTTAGAAGGGTTGAGAATTCTTTAGTTTACGCTCTTTACTGTATATGAATTTGAAGCATGAAGAGCACCACTTGAATATCTTTTTTGTTTCAAATATGTCAATGACAAGCTGCTTTTTTGTGTTTTTTGTTGTTGTTATTGTCTGTAATAGGTGTTTAGTAGCATTGACCGAGTTTCTCAAACACAAGGTGATGAAAAGGAAGATGCAGGAGACAAAACAAAAAGTGTAACATTGCCTTCAGTGGAATCTTTAAGCTGGAGTTCAGAATATTCAGAAATGTAAGTAGAAGGAAGTGGTCTGTGTCCTGCTTGTCAGGTAGCAGGCTGCCTCATCTTGGTAACTGCATGAGAGTTTGCTTATTTTTAATGCAGACAACAAGTATCTACATCCATCTCCTCTGACACTGAGGGTAGCAGACAGCGACACAGTTCTGGTTTGTTGCCAAAGCTGGCTATATCTGCCGAAGGAGAGCAGGATGATTCTACCTGCTTAGTGGGAGCACAGGAGGAACAGGAAAAGCCTGCATTAGTGAGTGAAGAAATAGTGCAAGATGAACCCGAAGTAACAACTCCAGCAAGTACAATCAGCAGCTCCACATTGTCAGGTAATTCACATTGTGCATCTTAACTGATGATGTTAGAAACAGATGTGGATCTTCTTTGGTTAGCATTCATGGATTTAGAAATCCTTCATTTCTGTACCACTTAAGAGAGAAGATCCTACAAGGGCTCTGTTTTGGTATGAGTTTCATACTAATACACTTCCATAAAACATGGAATAGCATCAACATTTTTAGAAATGCCAACAGTTGGTATTGTTTCAGTAACTCTCCAGGACTGCTGGACAAGTTAATAAAGTGGTGATTTGGCCGTAGATCATTTGCAAAATCCTTTTCTTGAGAAAATGAGTCTTAGATCCTATGAGTGCTGTTACTTATTTAAAGCACCGTTTTTATTCCTTCTCTTGCCTGTTTGGTAGTTTTAGATTGGTAGTGCTAAACTCTTTCCAGCTTATCTGTTTTGCTGTTTTCCAACACTGTGCTACATTTCAGTGTGTTTTTAAGACTTTACTGTGAAATATATTTGTTTCAGAATTGGCAGTATTGCCTTTGACTTGTGGAAGTCACTTCTGTCATTTAAAATCTTGGAAGAAATGTAGTAATCTGTTCTCTACTTAAATAATACATTTCCTTCATGCCTCCATTTTCCAGCACAAGCATTTGAATGCACTGCTGAGTGATCCAGAGACCCGGTATCTTGCTGGTTTTGTACCTTCAGAGTGTTTTATGTAACTGTTGGGTAACCTGGTTCTTAACACAGATCTAGGCCTGTATCAATCTCACTTTTGTTCCTGTGTAGGTTTGAATTACCTCATTTCCATATTTTCTCATTTCCAGATGATTTCTCTTTTGTAATTCAATGAGTTACCTCAAGATAACCATTGTATTCTGTCTTCTTTCTATTCTCACACCCTGAATTTCCTTCGTAGTCTGCATTTTCCTCCCCTCAACCACTAGTTCTGGGAGTATATCCTCAAAACTACGGAATTGTATAACCATTTCCATCTATTTTCCTTGTCCAAAACACCGTGTGCACACTCCCTCCTCAGTGTCATGTTGATGAATCTAGCTCCTAGCCATAGATACTAACTCAAAACATCTCTTGTTCTTTTGTCACTTACTAATTACACTTAAGAATCATTTCATTTATTCCTGTAACCCATTAGCAACAGGATATTCTGTGATCTTAAAATAAAACTAGGAATTAATTTTAACTAAGGTTAGGAGACAAACTCTTGATGCTTGTTTCATACAACTTTACCGACATGGGCCGTTATTGCTATCATTATCATCATCATTTTCTATGAAATTCTATTTTCCTTCATTACGGAAGATAGTTGAGAAATACCAGTGGGGTTAACACTGAGTTCTTTAGTGCCAGACATATTCCCTTTTCTGAAAGTGATAGAAGAAAATCACTCAACAAATAAAAGTGAACGATAATAATGAAAAGAGAACGCCAGGTAGTGTTTTGATGGAAAAGTTTTGATTTGGAAAAGTTGTTAAGCTGTTAGCAACTTGCACAGCTGAACTTGAATCTGTTGTTCACTTTAGAAGTTCATGTGAAAAATAGATGTATGTTTAAGTTCTTCATGATTAATGTTGCATGTTGAGCTACTGATCTTGCTTCTGCTTTTGTTTACTTTTTGGTTCCATCAGTGAACACAAGATGTTGCACAGTGTTGCTTCACTTCATTCTGTTAAATTTATGCATGTTTTAGAGAATTGCTAAGATTTCCAGATTGTCTTTTTGTAAATTTGTAGACAGAAGGAAGAAGCTCCTGTCTCACAACTGTTTCCTTTCCCTAACCTCCAGTTTTCCTTCAGTGTGTCCCTTTTTATTTGTACAGTTGGCAGTTTTTCAGAGCACTTAGATCAGATGAATGGAAGAAGTGAAAGTGTGGACAGCACAGATAACTCCTCAAAGCCTCCCACTGAAGTTACATCTCAGATGGCTCGTCAGAGATTAGAAAGTACGGAGAAAAAGAAGATCTCTGGAAAAGTTACCAAGTCTCTTTCTGCAAGTGCTTTGTCCCTCATGATCCCAGGAGGTACAGCTAAATCTGTCATTCAGTATGGTTTGTGCATAGTGCATGGTTTCTGATGTTAATGCAAGATTTTGGAAAATACAGAATGGCTTTTTGTCAGAGATTTTTACTTCTGTCATTTACATTTGAGTAAAAACCCTGTCTGGTCTTCAGTTTGGAGTGCTCAGATCACAGCTGAGGGATCTCTTCTGACCAGCAGATTGTAGTTTAGTGGTAACTACAATGCTGCACAGACAGGATACAGGCTACACTGTAGCTCATCTATAGTATGATTGTAGCTTAAGTCCTAAGCAGCTCACTACATACAGCTTCATGAATATCTGCTGTGATGTTACAGCTGTTTGTTTGGCCTATTTCTCTCCTGTCTCTTGCATAGAAAAATGATAAGCCAGAGTGAAGTCTCTGAAGTGAGAATAGCCTGAAAGTTGAACTCTTTTCTGTATTACACTGGTTTATATGTAGTTGGCTTATATGTAGTAAAGCAAATGTGAAGCCAGAAATACTGCTTTAAATTGGTGGAAGTATAGAAGTAGTATTGAGTGTTTCTAGATGGAGCATTGGCATTTCATGCCATAGTGATTCCAAATAAAAGTCCAGATTGCCCCAACTGAGCAAAAAAGGGACTGCATCTTAACCTTTCTGTCTTCCATGATTGTCTAACTCTTTGGCTTGTCTGGGCCACATAGAGTGAAGAGGAATTGTCTTGGGCTACATATAAAACTATATTTTATCTATTCCACTATATCTAATATAGTTAACATATGTAAGAAACAAAACTTGGACTTTTTTATTTTTTATTAAAAAAACAAATTGAAAAAGAAGAGGGAAACAGTCTGAGCTTGTTCTTTGCATAGACTTTTTCTTCCAAGTAGTCACTGTCCATAAGTCAAAGGTGTTATTTGATGTACACCTCTACCACTCAGTTCTATTTATTTATTTATTTATTCATTTTTCTGCTAGTAAAAGGCCTACAAGGCACATTAATTATTCATATTAGCCATCAGAAGAGCATGATACGCATGCAGGTAATACTCACAGCCAGTTCTGTATTGTAGCGATTCATTTTCCAGCTGTAGGTTAAGAATTGCTAAGTTCCGAGATGATACAGTCTGAGTTACCCTGCATATTAAAATAGGGTATTCTTTGAGTTTTATCCCAGCATTCTGTGAAATCTTAACTTAGCTTTGTCTACACGTAGGAATGTTGTCATTACATTTCTGTCACCCTAAATCGTGTACTTTAGCTCTGCTTATTACTAACAAAAATCCCAACTTATTCGTGTACATTAGTAATGCAAACTACAGCAAGAGACGCCTGGTGTTACTGAACTGCAAGTCATGTGCCTGGAAGTCAAAGGACTTGTCCTGCAGTTCAGACAGAAAAAGATAGGGTAATCTGAGAATGCTTCAGAGCCAGAAGGTAACACTGGAAGCTGTTACTGGATTTGACTGCTACGTGGGATTCCAGTGTTAACCCAGTGATAGATATCTGTAGGGACCCTTTGGTGGCTCACATCCACAGAATCGGACTGCAGTAGTCTATTGAAAAAGTGTATCTGCCTTCACATGACAGTACTTGGCACAGTAACCAGCTGGAAAATTTCTGGGTTGCATTCCTTTCAACAGCTGTCATGCTGCTGTAGTCATCAAAGTATTTTTTTTTATTCTCATACAATTGGGTTTACATTTGTGCAAGTGTGAGCAAAGGGTGTTTTCAAAACAATAAAGACAAACAGTTTGTAGAAATTGAGGTTTGGTACAGGCTTTCTGAGTTACTGTCCATGTACAACTAGATACTGTGTTTAGACATGTGACTGAATCCAAAAGATAAATGAATGCTTTCTTTACCACTGCTGTTTGTTGATTTAGTGCCTAATTTTGGGTGTATTCATGGTAGCATCTGTGTATTTTCCAGTCAAAAGAACTTACAAAAGGCTTATATCTAACAGGTTTTCCTAAGAAATAGGAGTTTTGCTGTGGGAAGTGAAATTTATTTCTCGTGTTAGGTTAGGCTTCTGATTCACTAAGATTCACGGTTAGTGCAAAGGAGAGGGATTTTAAGCAAACACAGTGAAATATTTTGGCACAAAAACACCATTATGCAGATTGTCAGATTTGCGTCTGTGTTTCAGTGTGATCAGAATATACTATAACAGATGTTATTTTTTTCTTCCAGATGTGTTTGGTGTTTCTCCTTTGGGAAGTCCGATGTCTCCTCATTCCTTATCATCTGATCCTTCATCCTCTCGGGATTCTTCTCCTAGTCGTGATTCTTCAATTGCTGCTGCAAGTCCTCATCAGCCTATAGTAATTCACAGTTCAGGAAAAAAGTATGGCTTCACCATCCGAGCAATCAGGGTTTATGTGGGAGACAGTGATATTTACACCGTGCACCATATTGTTTGGGTAAGATATTAGTTTTATTTTCATAAAGCCAGAGGAAACCAGTAATATATTTGCCTTTGATCTTTTGTACACATGGTGTCTGTTGGCAGCTACTGTGTAAATGGTAATGATGTGCTGAGTGTTAGTTTGAGAAGAAAATAAGCGACTGAACAGTGCTAGTGCTGGCTGTGGTGACAATGCAAGCCAATATAATACACATCTTTGACAGAAGTAATACCTTCTTATCTTCACGGAAGTACAGGATGGTTTGTGTTGGAAGGGACATCAAATAGCATGCAGTTCCAACTCCCACTCTGTGGACAGGGACACCTCCCACTAGACCAGGTTGCCCAGGGCCCCATCCAGCCTGCCCTTAAGCACCTCCAGGAAGGGGGCATCCTCAGTTTTGGGCAACCTGTTCCAGTACCTCACCACCCTCTTGAGTAAAGAATGTTCACCTAACATCTAACTTCAGTCTCTCTTCTTTTTCTTTAAAAATGTTCCCTCTTGTCCTGTTGCTATCAGACCTTGTAGAAAGTTGGTCTCCCTCCTGTTTATAAGCTCCCTTTAAGTACTAGAAGTTAGCAATGAGGTCTCCCTGGAGTCTTCATCAGACTGAATAAGCTGAAATCCCTCAGCCTTTCTTTGGAGGAGATTGCTTCAGCCCTCTGATCAGCCTCATTTTCTACTCTGGACCCACTCCCAACAGGTCCACGTTTCTCTTGTGCTGGAGCTCTCATACCCGATGTCGACCTACGTTGGTCAGTGTCACTTCTAGCAGATTTGGCATTTGTAAACAGACTACAGTGGCTTATAAAAGACTGAAGGGTTAATGCAGCCTTTCTTTGACTGGGGGCAGAATCTGGGTAACTGAACTATTGTAAACAGAAACTGTTGAAATACACATGGAGTTTTTTAAACTGCTTCAGTTGGGAGATTAATGAAAGACAGATTTGTTATGTATTTTACTACTCACGAATAGGATAATTTCAAGTTCTGACTTCTCCATTAAACATACATATGAAAACGTTAATATAACATATTACAACTACCTTAAAATAATTTTGAAAAATCCCTGCTACTGATGAAGTAGAGTATCATTCTTGTTTTATTCATGTTGTTTACCTCTCAGGTTGACTAGTTAATGGAGAACATTGCATGTAGAGAGAGTATACACGTGACTTGATAATAAATCCAAAAATTGGAATTCTTGTGACTGGTAGGGTGTCAAATCAGTGAAAGGAAGGGGAAAAAAATAATTTTGCATCACAGTAAAAGTGAAGTCTTGGCATTTTTCAGAACACTACAGATATTTTATTTATTTATTCATTCATGTTTAGGTATTCAGCAACTGCTGCGGCTCTGTAGCCTCAGTATTGCCTGCATGACATAGAATTCTTGAAAAGCTTATTTAAAAGTGTAATAAATTATTTAAGCCACCTTGAAAATTATTTGCAATTCAGTTTATTTTGGTGCTTCACCAACTTTGTGCTGCATTGTTACCTCCAGTGGGTTAGGCTGATGAATTCAACCCAAATACAAACAGTCCACAGCTACATGGTAGACTAAAAAAAAATTGCATCATGGTTAGGATGCTGTATGTGATCACTGTTTCAATTACACCCCAGTGTCAGATGTTGGAAGTTTTCATTTGGATCTGAAATTTTGTCTTGGGAAGTGAACCACCCTTTTATGGTGCCCTGCTAAAGAGAATTTACTTAGTGGTGATGCAGCACTTCAGTGAGCCTTGAAACAGTCCTAGGCCCCATGCACAGAGATGAAGCGAGAACTGAAGTAGTTCGCCTGTACTTTTTCTCTTCATAGAACTTGGTATCTGTAAGATTTCTTCATTGTGTTAAAAAACTGAGTACCTTTATAGAACAAGAGCAATAAAAAAACCCTACTGTTGAAAGTATGGTAACTAGCTAACAAGAGTTTTGTGTTTTTCTTCATCTGTAATTTCTAGAACGTGGAAGAAGGAGGCGCAGCATACCAAGCTGGTTTGAAAGCTGGGGACCTAATTACTCATATCAATGGAGAGCCAGTGCATGGTCTTGTTCATACGGAAGTCATTGAGTTGTTGCTAAAGGTAACTCTTAAACATCTGGGATACAAAATCCATGCCTGTTTTTCACTAGGGGTCATGGGGTTGCTTTTGCTTTCTTCAGAGATTAACTATCAGGTTTTGTGGTTGTTCAAGTACAACCTCTGAGCTTCTATTGAATGGATCTAAAAAAGTCAGCAACTGCATCCTGCTATGAATTTAGTTTCTCTGCAAGGAACTGACACTGCTGCTGACGCATGTAGAGTACTTGGGAGTACTGACTGACACAAAGATACATCTCTCTCAAATTTGACACATTCAACTGAATCCAACCATCTTCATCAGATAATTCAATGTTTTCATGACAGTGCCACTTACTTTCTTCTTTTAAAGTGAAATCCATCAGGAAGGATGGAAAACAAGAATATGAAACATTTTCTTTCTGTACAGGAACTTGCCTATCATAGTCTTTAAAGCCTAAAATGTTTTTGTCTCATGTATACCCCAGCATGTTCTGCAAATGTACTTAACAAAGTTCTGATGCTGCAGTTGGATTTTCACAAATAACCTCTCAGATGTTTTTCTTGTGGAGTTTTTAAAGGCCTGTTCCATTATAAAAACATTTTTTCTTAAAAAGAAAAGACTTAATGTCTTAGCTGTTCACCGTAGTTCATCATGCTGCAGATTTTCTGTAATCTTTGTTGCACAGACTAAAGTAGTTCAGAACTCTTTTACATTGCTGTATATTTACTTCCTATAGTAGTAACGAATTTAATGGTTCTCCATACAGTTTTGCCTGTATAAGTGAGTAGTCAGTTATAAAAGAAGACTGGAAAGCAGTGAAGTATAAGAAAACAAAAAGAGCTGGGGAAAGTTGCAAATTACACTTAAGCTTAAATCATTGTGTTTTTGTGTTTCTTTTTAATGTCTTGAAAGGAAGAGGAACTTCCACATCTTACAATTTTGCAAGAAACCTATAAGATAATTTTGCAGTGTTAGGTGGTTGGGTAAAACTGCATAAAAACTGAAAAAAAAAAAAAAAAGAGCAGAAACACAGGAAACCTGCACACAACATACAAAAGTATACTTAAAATATGAAATTGTTGCCATCCAGTTGTGCTATCATAAACTAATTTGAGTTACGAAAACTCTCCTGAGAATAAGAAGGTTACTGTAGTACTATGCCAAACTACGAGGGAGGCTTGGATTTTTAAAACATAGATACTTACTTCCACTTGTATTTTTTTATTGAACAGCTCTCACCTGTCAGTTCATATAAAAAATCGTACAAATCTTAACTTCGTTATACATTCCGTTTTTTGAACAAAGTACTGATCAGGACCACTAGTGAAAGTTGGTTATCTCCTCTATTTTGTCATTGTAGTGGCTAGCATCCTGAGATGTGACTGGCTAGTGAAGGGAGCACTGTGCAGTGACAGCTGATCCCTGTGGGGAACAAGGTGTTTCTGTAGAAATTAACTTCTTGAATATTGCAGTTTTATCCTTGGTCTGTCTAACTAAAGTTACTGGAATTTTCCCGTTGTCCTGGAGCTCATTCTTGTAATGGAGAGAGTTTAGAAGACAGTTTGAGAAGTTTCCAGTCATTGTTTATGTGATATAAATTAGCTTTGCAACTTCTGCGTAGAGTTCCGGTCGCTGCCAGCTCGCACTCTTGAGGCTGTTTTGAAGCATCTTGGTTTTAAGTGTAACTTCAGTTTAAAGCTAAGTGGTCTTATATTAGTCGACCAAAAAGTTCTCTGTATTTTGGCAGAGTGGCAACAAAGTGTCAATTATGACAACACCTTTTGAAAACACTTCCATCAAGACAGGACCAGCTAGGAGAAACAGCTACAGGAGCCGAATGGTCAGGCGCAGTAAGAAAACCAAGAAGAAAGAGAGTTTAGAGAGGTGAGCAAACCTTTTGGTTCATTACAAGGGTATGTTCTTGTGTGTGTGGATACATAACAATCTGTTAAAAATGAAGTTGTCTCTTATGCCTTCTACACCTCTTTTTACCTTCTTCTCTGTACTCGTAACTTTATAGCACTGAGTTTATATGTGTTTTTTGTTTTATGCTAATTGTATGTGTATTCTGCTAGTACTGTATAAAGAATCCTTACGTTTTGGTGGGCTCTTAAATAACAAAATGAAAATCTAAACTCATAAAGAACTAATTGTTCATCTGGAATGCACGGAATAAATTTTAGTACAAATATATCTAATTAGAATATCTATTTTAGCTATTAGCAGTCATTCGGTACTTTCAAAACTTAATGCTTTGTAGTGTAGTTTGTAATCATGCCAACAAGGATTTAATGTTTCCTTTTCTGAGGATAATGGTAGATTGAAGTAATGTCAGCCGCAAGAGCTTTGCCTGTGCTATTAGTATCCTTATTCATCTTATGTTTTTACTAATGCTGTGCTCTTCCCACGCTAGGAGGAGATCTCTCTTTAAGAAGTTGGCCAAGCAGCCCTCTCCTCTACTTCACACCAGCAGAAGTTTCTCCTGCCTGAACCGATCACTTTCATCAGGGGAGAGCTTGCCTGGATCTCCAACTCACAGCTTGTCTCCAAGATCACCTACCCCAAGCTACCGTTCCACTCCTGATTTTCCATCTGGTGAGTGTGAAGGAATTGAGGACTGAGAAAAATTACTTGAAATTGAAGTGTATTCTGCTTCTTGTGAGGCCCCTAAATCTGTTGCACTCTGCTGAGAGTAGTCAGGTCAGACAGACATAATCATGGAATGTCTGGTTTCTATCTAAAAAAGGGAAAAAGATTCCTACTGCAAAACCAGTGGTGTTCTTATAGTACGTAAGTATCTAAAATGGAAATGTCCACAAAAATCCAAGTCCGCTGGCTTCAAGTTCTGTAATAAGCAATCCAACTTTGATTAAAAAGTAAAATCTTTCCTAAAAGAGGCTGATAAAAGAATGCTACATGATGGAACTAGTATAGACTCTTACAAATGCAGCTTGATAGTTGGAAAGATGAGTCGGGTGCTGAAATATAGAAAAGGGCCTTATCTGCTTCTTTCTTATACTATGATTTCAGTGTCTACTAAAAGCTGAAACACTGTTGTACAGTCCCTTGCAGAGAGTAAATAATTTGGAACATCTTAATCATTGCTTTAAAGTGCCAGAAAGCATTGATCTATTAAATAGATGGAGGCAGGAACTTAAAGGAGTTAATGGAAACAGAAGGGAAAAACAACAACATTTTGAAATGATGAGGTTTTTGAAATTCAGTCATTCAGAATCTTCCGAATGTTGAAAGATTGTAGAAACAGACATCACATGCTCTTTTAGAATCAGTGCTAGCACTGCCTACTGCTTTGCTCTGGGCCAGTATTCAATTAATCTTGCCAATCTGATGTTTATTCTGTTTGCTTGTTCTTTTTGTAGGTACTAATTCTTCTCAGAGTAGCTCCCCTAGTTCAAGTGCTCCCAATTCTCCAGCTGGTTCAGGACACATAAGGCCCAGCACTCTTCATGGCTTGGGCCCAAAGCTTACTGGGCAAAGATACAGATCTGGAAGACGCAAGTCAGCTGGCAGTATTCCTCTCTCTCCTTTGGCACGAACACCTTCGCCAACACCACAGCCCGCATCACCTCAGCGATCTCCATCACCATTGCTAGGACATTCGATTGGGAATACAAAAATAGCTCAGTCTTTTCCTAGCAAGATGCACTCCCCTCCAACTATTGTAAGACATATTGTTAGGCCGAAAAGTGCAGAGCCGCCACGATCTCCGCTCTTAAAGAGAGTCCAGTCCGAAGAGAAACTTGCACCCTCTTATGCTAGTGATAAGAAACACTTATGTTCACGAAAACACAGTCTGGAAGTGACTCAGGAAGAAGTGAATAGAGAACTGTCCCAGAGGGAAGTAACTCTTCAGAGCTTGGAAGAGAACGTATGTGATGTGCCATCACTCACACGAGTCAGACCTGCAGAACAAGGCTGCTTGAAACGGCCCATCTCCCGAAAATTAGGTAGGCAGGAATCCATCGATGAACTAGACAGAGAAAAGCTGAAGGTCAAGATAGTTATGAAAAAGCAAGATTTTGCTGAAAAAGCGAACGCTGCTATACATGAACCTAGCAGCGAACCAGAAAATCCCAATACCATAAGACTGGAAGAAAGAGACAAAAAAGCTTTCCAGAAGGTATTAGAAAGATCGAATCCATTTGAAACAAAAATTGTTGCTTTGGAGACCCAACCAGCTGGAGGCATACTCAAAGACACTCTTCAAAAGAATGCAAACTTGAGATCAAATGACTACAGTGTTTTAGATGCCCATATGTTGTGTCATGGGTCTCCACTTAATGAAGTCAGTCATATTTCTTATGACTTCAAAAGAATTTCCCCTCCATGTACACTGCAAGACACACCACCTCAGTCCTCTGACAGGATGCTAAATGGAAAGGGAGAAAACACAGATAAAAACATACCAACAAAAGAATTTGTCAAGTATGAAAGATTAGATGGTAAACTTGCAAATATTGATTATCTTAGAAAGAAGATGTCTTTTGAAGAAAAAGATGAGAGTGTTTGTCCAATGCTAAAACCCAAACTGACATCGAATGTTCATGAAAGCCTTCAACTTAATGCAGTCAGGCCCATAAGCGTTCAGCAGGATTCCATTACAGTTGCTGAGGGGAGAGCATTCATCAGCAGTGCACATGCTTCTCAGATGAACTCAGTTTCTTTTGTTCCCCTCAAAACCTTGAATGGTCGAGCAGAAACGGGTGTGGAAAAATCAGCTGTGATTTCTTCAGAGTCGCCTGTCAGAAAAAGTCCATCAGAATATAAGCTTGATGGGAGGTCTGTTTCCTGTTTGAAACCAATAGAAGGCACTTTAGACATAGCTTTGCTTTCTGGACCACAGGCCTCGAAGACTGAGTTACCTTTGTGTATACTGCCAGAAGGACAGAGCGCCAGCATTGATGTGGGATCTCCTAAACCTTCAGCAACACAGGTGAGTGGTGGAAAGGCAGAATTGGCCTGTCAGAAAGAGCAGCTGTTAAACTATTCAAAATCTGGCAAAGTTAATGTACCAGAGCCTCAGGTTCTGCAAACAAGCAAGAGTTCTCCAAATCCACCAGTCATCCCTGTGGCTGCAGAAGTGGTGACAGAGAAAACAGCTTCCAGTGCATCTGAAAAAGCTTCTAGTCCATCTGCTGAAGTCAGCATTTCTGTTACTGAAGCTGTTCAAAAGAAGGATAACTCTCCTTCAAAACAGGACAGTAAAGTGGAGGCAAAGTCCTATGTTACTCAAAGTCAGAGTGTTAAAAGTACACAAACATACTTGAAGCTTTCTACTGTCCAAAGCATTCCTGAAAAACCTCTGGGCAAAGAGAAGCAAGTTCAAAAGGAGTTGCCTGGCAGACAGCCAGCAGCCCAGAGAAATTGTGAGCCTATCTCCGCAAAAGTGGAGGTGATCAGGGAGTCAGCTCTGAAGGTGTCTGTCTCAGATGTCCTGACAACAAGCTACTCCAAAAGTAGCGAAAAAAATTCTGCTGATCTTGCCATTCCACCTCAGATGCAAGGGAAATTGCAGGCAGCTGGTCCAAGGGCACAGCCTAAGCATGGCAGAGATTCGGTGAAACAGCTAAGCAAGGAAGATGCTACTGTTGCCAGCAGTTTTGTGGAAAGGGATATAACCAAGCAGAAAGTTCTCAGTGAGTCTAAGGATATTATTGTAGAGTCAAAGAGTGAAACTCTTCTATCCAAACCCTCAATAGACAGTGATCCTAAAAATGAGAAGTCTGCACTGGCTTCCTCTGTGCAGAAGGATAAAACCAAAGATTTAGGAAAGAAAGATCAAAAACAGGTCCCTGACATAAGGCTTCCAGCTACTGAGAGAGAGCAGTCCAGCCAAGTTCCTCAGCAGCAACCGTGTGCTCCAGTGTCGCCCCCTGTGAGAGATGCTGTAAGCAGAAACTGTGCTGTAGATCTTCACACAGGTATTCAAGAACACATGAAGTCTTCTACCACCGGTGTGGAAAGCAGTACTAATAAACTCAGGTCTGTCTCTGATGTGAGTTCCGCTAAGTCTAAGCAGTTGGATAAACAGGCATTTTCACAAAAACCATGTACTGCAAACACAAAAGAAAAAGAGACAGCAGTTCAGGTGTCTGCCAGCTCCCGGAAGGATAGTAAACACGCTGGTAAAAACGTGCCAGATCCCCCTTCTTTTGTACCAGGTTCTTTAAGAAAGATGAACAATGAACATGTTAAAGTTGAAAGGCCTGTGATTTTGGAGCAAGGACTTGTATCCACTCTTCAAGTGAGCAGTGTCACTCCTGATACAAAACCCAAATCCACTGCTGTTGACTCAGGACAAACAAGCGCTGAGATTTCTAAGAAAATACAAAAGCAAGAACCACAGAGCTTTGCAGATTCTGCTGATCAAAAGCTGTTTCATCTCAGTGAGAAACAAACTGTGTCTCCAAAGTTTTCCACTGGGAAAGACTGTCTCTTGCTGAGCAAACAGGCAGAGAGAAGTCCTAATAATCAGACAACCTCTCCAGATGGAAGACCTGAAGGAAAAATATGCACCGATGCACTTTATGTTCAACATGACCATGGGAAAATGGAGCCTACTCTTTGCCTCACAAACTGTGACATCAAAGCAAAAGGATCAGAAAAATCAACCACAAGTGGCAAATACTCTCAAGATTCAAAAGGGAAAGGACCAGTTAATCAGAAACAGACAGAGGATGCAAGCAAAAAAATCGCAATAAAACATACGCTGGCTGCCAGTGGGCAGAGTTCGTACCGTGTGGCTGCAGTGCCAGGAAAGCCACTGGCTTGTTCAGCCAGTTTTTCTGAATGTAGACAAGAAGTATCTGTTTTGTCTGTGGCCAAGAGTGATGCATCTTCAGCAAAAGCTAAGGCCGTCTTACCTGAGCTTCCTTCAGCCAGCTACAAGGAACAAAGTAAGAAAAGCACCTCTTCCGCAGGAAATAGTAAGACAGAAATGACTAAAAGTGTGTCAATGATAACCTTGCACACTGCTGCTGTTGTAGAAACCCACCACTCTTCTTCAAACCTTGGGGGGAAACCTGGAAATCAAGAGAAGTCTTGTGTTAACACTGTGGATGCGAAGGGAAAAGATGCTGCTCAGACTCAGCAGTCTGCTTCCAGAAAACAAAACGTAGGTAAAGATGTAACCAGGTCAGTAACCACACCTGATCGCTCCAACGCACTTTCTAATGACAAAGACTCGGTTCGGCAGCGTCGAGGGAAGGAAGCTTTACGAAGCAGTCCTCACAAAAAATCCTGTTGACTGTAATACATAGCAGAGATAAATTCAAGACTAACAGAAAGAAAAACAATACATTTTGACTGTCTTAAAACCAGCACTGTGTAGTGTCTTTTTGTGGCAAAGCTTTCGTGTCACTGAAGAGGATGGGGATATATAGAGATAGGACTTTTTACAAAATGCCTTCTCGATTGTAACCGGTAAAACTGTTACCATATAGTATTTGTACAGATATACATTTACACCTGGAAGCTGTAGAAGAAATAATTTCCTCTGTAAATACCTAGCATTGTGTTTGGGGATTGAATGTAGCATATATACGTTGCTGCTGATTGTATTGTTTACTCTCCCCTTTTTAAAAAATAGTTGCTTTGCCATTTATTTGCCATACTCGAATATGAAAGTAAATTACTAAAACTCAGACGTGGCACAGACATGCACAAGAGTTGGTCTGACTGGAGAGTAAAAATATGCTACATTTTTACTTAAAAAAAAAAGTCCTAGCTAGAGTTAAAACTACAAGTAAGAAACAAGTATGGTGACTTATTGTGAGTTTTTATGTGTATTTTTAGTAATCGGATTTTGACAGTAGTGTGTCTGGCTAACTGCTTCACCAGATCTAACACAAGATGTAACTGCATCTGCCTATGGCACAAAGCCTATCTTGTTTAGTGGGTGTGATTAAAGCTAAGGGAGGACTGCTTGGCTATCACAGAGTTTCTGGAAGAGTTATGTTCTTTGTTGGAATGGTAGTTCTGGTTTCATCTGTTCAGAGTTTATTGTGCAGCCTTCAGACAAGGATGAGACTCTGAAGCACATGCTGTGTCCTTGGTTTCTGCTGCAACCCTCTCTTGGCTTCCTTGAGCTAGTTTTCAATTCAGGCCCTTACAGTTTGAGGCACAAGTGATAAGCACATGACTTCCAGTACTATTATATTCATCCCTGGTTTTTCTGATTAATTTAGAGAATATATTTTATCATAGCATATAGGTCTGCATAATTAGCTGTAGGTTGTTATTTTTTATGGCTGTTAAGGTGAAAAAGGAGAAAAAAAAAAGCAGTTCCAGTGTCATCAAGCAGGTTTAGGACATCCGATACATTTTAATACATAGCTGGGGCCTTACGTTGTAGACTTTAACTTCCTTTTTTTAGCAAGTAATTCTTGGTTTCACATTCATTTCTAAATGCATTGACTAGCTCCATACATTTCATAACATACTCTTTTTGTTTATATGCAAAAAAGTAAATGTAATTATAAAAAGAAACATTTTGTAACAAAGGAACCTGTTGGAGCTATTTGGTGCTAGAATGTGACTGTCCTTTTACTTCTGCTAAGCCTTATTTAAATATTGTATACTGTGGAACATGTAGATTTTGATCATTTTAGTGCAGAGGTATTCAGTTTGTTTTGAAGGATGAAAGAATTTGAAACATGTACAAGAGCACTACAAAACGTGCTTGTTGTTGTGTGTTTTTAAGTGTTTGGGATCAACAGAATGGGGGGCTGCTTATTTCTATTTCATGTAGCTAAACTAAAGCTAGGCCCCTAGCTGTTTCATTGAGGCTGACGGATTATCTTTCTATCTCAAAAGATAGAAACTTATTCTTAAAAGCACAGTAAGAACTTGACAAAGAAGTTTGTGTGACAGAGCTGACAGTGTGCAGAATTAATTTCCCCCTGGGAAATGCTTTACTACACTAGTTAAGTTGGATTACAGCAGACTTGCCATGGAAAGGTAAAATCACAGACTACAACTTCTGTTTTTTTACGAGGCACTAGAACATTCATACCGCCTTTTATGCATTCACAGAGGAGCTAGTTAGCAGTGGGTAGTAATTTTGAGCTATTCTGAAGAGAAAATGGTCTCAACATTTACAGTTCACCTGTGCTTTAGCAATTAATACAGACAAAAGCTAATGCATTTCGATACAACATTTCTGTCTGGGAGGTATTTCATAGTTTACAGTCTTCTTCATTTTTTAAACTATCTTTTTGTTTTCTTTAAAGCACATCTAGCTATTTGTTTACAGTATACCTTTATGTATATTTTGTATAGCTCATTATCACTTCTGACAAATAAGTTTGCATTTTGGAAGTGTAACAGTGCATAAGCTTGTGTTTATGTAGTACTGTTTGTTTGTTGGTGTTTACTTATCAGTGAGCTGTTAGAGATCCTCCTACCTGTGTGCTGCTTGGATCAGTCTTTTTGTGATTGTAGTTCTGATGTGCTCCTTTGTAGACTTCCTGCTGTAAATTGCTCAGCTTACAAAAAAAGAAAAACAAGTAAAAAGAAGTTAGGGTCTGTGCAATAAAGTGTTTGCAGTCTTATTTTCTCTAAGAAGCTCCTTATGGATGTCATAATTGTTATATATTGAACACAGTTATTTATACTTATGGAGTTGCATAACATTGAAATAAAAATTCAGCATGAAGCACTGTTATGTTAGTATTTTCCCTTGAACCATTTTCATTTCTGTGACTTCAGGCACATCCCTGTTGTTCTTGTGGGTGGATGGTCATTTTCTTCCCTGAGGCCAGCTCTGCACTCCTTGCTGACCAAGGACTTCGATGAGAACCGTTAACAGTCTGGAGTAGGAGGTCTGGAGATCAGAGTTTCTTGTCTGAGGCGGCGGCAGAGCACTGCTGCTGGGTAGATGCAGAGGTGGCTGTGGATGGCTGGATTAGGTATCTGGTTTGCTAACAACTGTGTTAAGCTGAAACGTGACATCTCAACCTGTCTATGAAAGCATGTACTGTCATTTATTACAACAGTTCAGTATGTTTTTGAGTACTTTTTCAATGTACTGAATCTATGTTTTTATTTATGCTAAATTCTTAACAAATTCCTGAAGCATGTGTGTTTAGTGAAGCTTTTTCTTTACCTTTGAAACCTATCATGAAATCTAACCAAATTTCCCTTCGTTGTTTTTCTCTTAATAAAAAAATACAGTGAATCAGAAAGGGGAGGGGGGTGGAGCAGAACCCTTCAGTGTCTGATGGCCTCCTTTTGGCAGGAGGAACAACAAGGCAGGACCATTTCTCACCTGATTTTTCTCCACCACTTGTGGAGGATTACTATCCATCCATTCTTACTCTTCCACTAGTATAGGCTTTGTACAGCTGGGTGGCATATGCCAGGATATTTTTCTTCACATTTTATTACCTGATTAACTCTTCAAACCGCGACTGTTCATCTGTGCACAGATGAAAAAACCAAGTGCAGCAGTGTCAGAGAATTAATTTCTTCTGTGTTTTCTGGCTGAAGACAGCGAGCATGGTGAAGGGACAGGTCGCCTGCAACTTCTCTTACGTTCTGATACTCACCAAAGATATGCTGTGCAAAGTGGGTGCACTGGCAATGCATGAAGGTGGAAGGGGAGAGCAGGATCCCACTCAGAGAAGGGCAATGACCCAAACCAAAAACGGACTCTGGATCTGAACTGACCTACATGCTATGCTGTCTGTTGCTGTTGACAGCAGTAACTGTTCCTCCTTGGGGAAACACAGAAACCTGAGTGCCTGTGGTTCCCTGCAGTGATTAGGCATAAGGGAAAGTGGCAGTGTAAGGGGTTTGTGTTGAGAAGCCAGGAGATAAATCTTCACAGTATCAGAACTGATATGCCCTCTGATCCTCTAAACTTGTGAAGCTCCATCTCACCTGGAATAGGACTTCTTTCATGGTTTGAATGTTGTGAGCTCCCCTCCAGAATTGAGCTCCCAGTTTGCAAAGTTTCCTTTAGGCTTCCTCTTTTCCACTCCTGTAATGGTCAAGAATTAACAGGGATGTTGTGGGCATACTTTGCAGCTCAGAGAATAAATCACAGGACGAGATTCAGAAGCTGGTAGGTTGGCTACTTAGTGGGCGATTTATTGTGCTGCCTATCCGCCTTCTAGCTGAGGGGGCTGAGTACTCTGAGTATAACCAATCTGACTTAAAGACAGAAACATAGAAGACATTGAGTACCTCAGCCTTTTTCTCATCCTTCATGGCAACATTCCCCTGTGCATCCAATAAAAGGATGGAGATTCTCTTTGCTGTTAATGTGTTTGCAAAAACATGTTTTGTTATCTTTTACAGTGGTGGCCAGACAGTGAGCTTTCACCTAGTTTTCTCTTGGCATAACCTAGCAACATCCCTATGCTCTTCTCAGGTTGTCTGCTTCTTCTTCCAAGACAGTAAACTCTCTTTTTCCCCCCTTTCATGAAAGCTCCCCATTCACCCAGGCCAATCTTCCTGTCAGCTCATCTTCAACATACAGGAATGGCCCACTCCTGCTAAGATTTCCTTCTTATGGAATATCCAGCCTTCCTGAATACCTTCTGCCTTCAAGACCGTCTCCCAAGGAACTCTCCCAACCAACATCCTAATCGGCCCAAAGACTGCCATGCAAAAAAACAGCGTAGTAGATTTACTCATCCATCTTGCACATGAGCACACTCACCATTTTACCTTTTCACTCAGCTTCAAGTTCTAACTGACAGAAGTCCAGAAGAGAGTCTAGCCCATGATGCTGGATAGTATTCCAGAAACTGGCAAAGCCTAACTCCCCTCTTCCTCTTTTCAACTGAACTATGTAATCAGAAAGTGGATACCAACTCAACATGCAGTTTTCCCTTTAAGTCACTGATATTTGCAGATCTGCAGTCCATTTCTGATGGTTGCAGTGCTTTTTTAGCACCAGTTCCAGGCTATGAACCATGTCATGCTCTGTCCACTGTGCTATTTTTCTATTGCTTTCCTGAACCCAGAACTGAAGAGGGAAATAACTGGAGCAGTAGGCCGCTCCTTGAGGAGAGCCCAAGCTGGCATTCATGCTGTGTTGTCAGAGCAATTATTAGCGCTGACTTGTTTAACCAATCCAATTTACAGATGGGAAAAGATGCCTTGAATCCCGGGCTGCCTGGCTCCCTGTAGAGGCTGGGTTGTCCTCTGGCAGCAGCCTGGCTTGGATCAGACCTTCAGGAAGTGGCTGCCTGTGGGACTGGCAACAGGTCAGCAGCAGCAGGGAGTGCCCATGAACAACACAGAGCTGTGAGGAGAAGCCTGCTGGTGTCCAGATGATGGAAGTGTCAGTGGGAAGACAGGTGTAAGAAGATTTCAGAGGAATGCCTTTGGATCTGGAGCTGAAACTGGGTTTGTTATCCCCACTGCAGGCGTTCAAAGAGAGCTCAGCTTCCTCCTCTCTGAGTGACTGCAGCATCTGGACAAAAGCAATCTGGAGCCTTACTGTGGTCAGAGCAATGCTCCACGTGGCTCTGCCTGGCGACAGGCACCAGGCTGTGCCTGTGACTGCTGTGAGATGGCCAGTAAAGCAGTGCTAAAGGTAATGTTATGAGAAAGGTCAAGTGAGTGGCCATGGCAGCTGCTGCCACTTGGCCAATGCATGTACTCTTTTGATCAGAATTTAAAGAGAAGTATGATACAGGACATTTGGTCTGCCCTGCCAGAGTGGGTCTTGAGATTATATGAATGTTGCTCCATTCTACCACACAAAGTTGTGGAGATTTTTGTTTTAATTGAACAACAAATAGAACTGCCAGGAAGCAACTTTGTTCCACAGCTGCATTTGATTGACGATGAGAAGGGTGAGAGTCCATCATTGTTTTGTTGGGAGTGCTGTGGATTTTTAATTTTTTTTTTTTTTTTTGTGGTTATTTTATTTTTAAGTGAACCAAGTTTTGTGGTTCAGGTCCTGGATCTTCTCTCTATAGGTACCTTAGCCCTAGTGGCTGTGACAACAGTGCAAGCATGGGGATGAACTGAGGCATATCCTTTAGAGAAGTTAATTCGTGTTAAAAGCTCAGGTCACAGTATGTTTTTCTAGGTCCCATAAAAGATATTTTATTATTTTTCTGAAGATTATAGTTAAAATAGAAGAAGTGTTACAATGGTTAATATGAAATACAGGCCACAAGCAAAAGCAGTAAGTTGTCTAACATCTTAATTCCCTTGCTGCACAACTTTTTACACTGTGTGCCCATGATAAACTCAGATTTGCTGATAATTTTGCTTGAAATAGTGAGCACCCCAAATAGAGATGGCAACACAGGACAAAAGAACTAGGACAACTGCAACAATTCCTGCAGTGCTGATCCCACATGAGACTGAGACTGTGGCCAGCGGAGCCCCAGCTAACGATTTGGGTTCAGAACATGTTGTCCCTTCAGGGTCTTCAATTTTATCCAGATTCTGTGCATACCAGGTGATGAAACCGATATTGGAGCAGGTGCATGCCAAAGGGTTGTAACTTAAATTGATTACGCTGTGGCCAGGCAGGGACTCTATCTGGTCACGTGATACAATACCGATCCTGTTGTAGGCAAAATTGAGGTAGATGCTCTTGAGTTTTGAAAACACACCTGTACTGAGTGCAGTAAACTTGTTGTGGCTCAGATCGACGTGCCGTAACTTCTCAAGGCTGTGAAAGACTTGGTTATCCACTGCTGTCAGTTCACAGGATGATAAAATTAGGACCTCTAAATTGGATAGCTGTTGAAACAGTTTGTCCTTTGGCGTGATCCCTGACTCAAAAACGTTTTGACTAAGGTCCAAGAGCACGAGGTTTTCCAGGCCTTGAAAGAGATGCTGAGTGCTGGTATTGATGTAGGAGGAGGAAAGATTCAGGACTTGCAAGAGATGAAGATTCCGGAAGGGACCCTGTAAAGTGGCAATGTGAAGATGAGTGAAAGCTACGTCCAGCAGCTTCAGGCTTGCACCCTCCCTGAAAAACACATCTTGGATTTGGAGCTTTGTGTTGTGGCTCAAATTTAGGAACTTAAGGCTGCTCAAGCCATTTAGTGCTTTGCTGCAGCAGTTGAGGCTTTCAATGCGACTGTGACTTAAATCAAGATGCTGGAGCTCTGTCAGACTTTCCAAGCAGCCAGAGCCCAGCTGCAGTGCCTGCAGGTTCCCTTTGATGTGAAGGTGGGTCAGAGATGGGAAGGCAGCAGAGCTGATGTTGCAGAGGTGCTGGAAGGAGTTGATGCTGAGAACTAACTCCCTGAGTGAACCCATCCCACTGATTCCAGGTGGTAGAGCACTGATGTGGGTGTGGGTTAGGTCTAACTTTTGGAGCTTGGTCAGACAGTGAAACATGGCAGCATTTAGGTTTTTGAAATGCTGTAGTTGCAGATAGAGATCCTTGACAGAGACTTTGCAGAGGCCTTCTAAAACATCTGGAGTTATGTCAGGCACCTTCTCCACATCGTTGAATGTTCCCAGCCTAAGGGTCTGTGTGGTAGAGTTCTGTATCCCTGCGAGGACCCCAGGGATATCAGCACAGCCGCCAAAGTCCAAGCTGTAGAAGTGGGATTGGAAAGTTCCAGGTTCAATGTGTAAAATGTTGTTGCCTTTAAATGTAAGAGTCATATTACTTGTCTTCTGCAAAATGCTGACATCTTCTGCTGTGATTACTCTTATATGATTCATTTGAAAGTCAAGATGTTTGAGGTTTTTAGTTGGAAAGTTGGGAGGAAGCTGCAATGAAGAGATGTGGTTGCTGCCCAAGATGAGGGTGTTTAAGCTGTCCAGATTTGTCATCGGAATAAAGGATATTGTGCTTATTCCTGTCTGTGTTAAGACAAGTTCCCTTAGAGACTGAGGGCCAGCAAACGCTGTGTCGGACAGGAACATGAGCAGGTTTCCAGTCAGCACAATGGTCTGCAGCCGCCTGTTGTTGTGGAAGGCATCTTCATACACCCAGTTGATCTGACACCTCAAGAGAGCAATGAAACCAACATCAGTGGCTGTACTGTAAAGTCTTCACATAATAAGTGATATCCCAGGCTGCATATCATGTATGTATAGAGTAGTGACCAGTTGTCTTCAGTGGGATGCAAGTGTCCTTCCTGTTCAGTGACATTTGCCTGGTATTTGTAAGCTCACATTTAAATGTAGGGACCTAAGTAGGAATCTGCACTGCAGCAGAACACCCTGCCCTGAAATGTTTGTGAGGAGGTGCTTATAGAAGTCAGGGAGATGTGAGCTTAAGAAAATGAAAATCTCTTTGATAGAAAATGTTGGGCACTTACAAAGACCACACTTGTCTTTCCCTAGGCTTTAGGGAAGAATATCTTTAGAAAAAGTACACAAAAACTGTTCTTATGGTTTTACTGGTCTTGGCAACAGTATACATGGAAAATACACATTTCACCCACTGCCTGGCAAATGATTGATACTGGAGGAGAAGCCTGGATGTTGCTCAAGGGGATCAATCTCTGCTTAGCAAAATAGTTCAGCAGTCATCTGCAAGTGCTGCTGGTAGCTTCTCTGTGAAGGCAGATGAGCTGCTGACTAGGCTTCCTCCAGAAGCTGCCAGCTAAGGGGAAGATCAAGGGGTGCTGACCAAGGTGTTGTGTAGAAGTGAGAATGCTCTCCCATACCTTGTCAGGTCCAAGTGGATAAGAGATTCCAGCCCAGAGAAGGTTGATTTTTGGAGGGAAGGGAGTATGTTGAAGCTGAAGTCGAGGATTTCTGTTCTGACAGGTAGACTTCCTGGAATCTTCCTCAGTCCTAAACCCTCACAGCTATAGCTTTTATTCGTTGTAATCTGATGAAAACAATGCAGTGGAAATCCAAGAGGTACATACTGTGAATGTAAATAGGAAACTATCCTACTTTAAAATAAATAAATTCAAATAATTTAAAAATGTATCATCCAGAACCCTGTAAAGCACCAGCATGGGTAGAAATGCATTACCCTAGGGTTCTGTGGAGTGTGCTTTTGAAAGGAACACCTCATATCTTGTTGCTAATTTGAAGTGTCTCATCTGTAGCACTTTCTTATCAAAATTAACACATTTGAGAAATGTTTACTGTTCTGGATAAATTATTAATCCCTAAGAAAGGATTCCCACAAGGCAGTTCTGAATCTCATGAGTCTTGCAACAAAGATCACTCTTGGAGAAGTCTTACAGGAAATCTTGAAGGAAGGAAGTGAAAAAAGAGTAGGCCCCAGGAATGTTTCCAGAAGGAACAAGTCCAAATTAACTCAATTCCAGCTGCGGTTATGCTGTGCAGCGAGGGAAGAGCTGGAGATCATATCTGTTAGGCCAAGCCTTTAAAATGCGTCTGTGTGTGGAAAAGGCCTCCCTGTGAACACCAGGGAAGCTCATTAAACAGAGCCAGCCTTCCTTTGCCTGAGAGCAAGAGTTGGGACTGCTGCAGAAGCCCATCCTCTTGCCCAAGGCTGGGCCAGGAGGCAGCCTTCAAGGGGCCCTGCTGGTGCTGGACATGTCCAGCGGGGCTGCAGGACAGGGGCAGGGTTGCAGGGCCATTTGTGCCCGCACCTCCTAGCTAAGAGCAGCCTCATGTCACCACATTCTCCCCACAGGCTGTCAGGCTGCCCTCAGCAGCAAGCAGGGAGCCCTACAGGAACCTGCAGTGCTGTGCATGGAGCCTGCCAGGGAGGAAGAGGAAAGGATAGCTGTGTGCCCTGTGGGCATGCCAACACCACGGAGCTCTGCTGGGGAGTGTGTGGTGGTCAAGCCATGTCTCTGTGGCCTGGAAGGTGAGGAGGCAGTGAAGGCTAGAGCAGGGAGAATGATGTTCATGGCAGTCACAGAATGTGCAGGGAGAATGTTTTCTCCCTCCTTTCTTGGTGCAACCAACACAAGGAACCTCTTTTTCACTGTCAGAGTGATGGAGCACTGGAACAAGCTGCCCAGAGAGGCTGTGGAATCTTCTTCTGTGGAGGAGACCCACCTGGATGACTTCCTGTATCCTACTGTAGGGAACTGCTTTAGCAGGGATTTGCACTAGATTATCTCCAGAGGTCCCTTCAAACCTCTATGATTCTGTGATTGTCTTAGCGCCTGTTTCTGAGCGGAGCTGGGGAGAATGGGGAATGCTGGTGGGAGGGGGATTCTGGCAGCAGCACAATGCTGGTCATTCCTCCACCACCCCTTAGAGCACCACCACCTGCCTGGGGCCTGCTATGTGCGAAAGATGGCAGTGAGAGGCACCCAAGTGGTGATGGTATCTATGGAAACAGCACAGTGCAAATGGGGAAAACCCGACACTTTCCATAGCAGCAGGTGCTGCATAGCAGCATGGTGCTGCCCACTGTTAAGATGCGCTTTAGAGAGATAAAGAACACGTAGCTGTCACCACAGAGCAAGCAGTGCCTGTGTTCCACCATAGCACAGTGAGCTTGTTCCCTGCCCATGCCACAGGGCAGAGAGCAGGGCCAGGGGAGCCAGGGAGCAGTGTATCCCACTGTGCCGCTCTGGAACCTGACTAAAGACTTCAGTAAGGAATTCCCTTCTGGAATTGGCACTGTCTACCTCAGCCAAAATCTTTGCCTTCCCCCCACCCTTCCCATCTCCCACTTTAAAAATACAAAATAAAAGCTACAAAGACCAGCCCTTGCCTTGGCCCTCGGAAAACCCTGGTGCTTTCTCACTGTCCTCCTGGGACACAGCACCTCTGCCAAGCAGCACACAGACACCTCTCTCACCCTGTGTACCAGAATGTGGCTGGCTGGAGAGCACAGGAGACACAGTTGTGAACCCACCCTCTTTCTGGCTCTGCTGTCTGCTGAAGATCCCCTTGAGCATTTTGTCATCCTTCACCTCTCGGGAGACCCAGAGTGGTCTTGCAGCATGGCTGCAAGGAGGAGGAGGAAAGGAGGCAAGTGCCCCCAGGCACATGTTCCAGCTCCCACTTATGGCTCTGACAGAGGCCTCCAGCCCCAAGGAAACCTCTTGGTGACTTGAAGCTCTCGGGTGCCAGCAGGCAAGCTTAGGCCAGTTCCTTGTCACGAACACACAGTCTCGTGCTGGCAGAGACCAGTGACCGGCACTCACCTCAGTGCAGGTTGCATCCATCATGTGGGTGGCTCTGCAGCTGGCACAGGCAAGCACAGTGGCAATCAGAAGACAGAAGCTATGCACCATGGCTGAGTGGAGTGGGCAGGAGGCTGCCAGGCTCTTCCCTTGGAGAAAGTGGTACAGGGCAATGGAGGTCAGACAAGTCTGCTGAAAGCAAGTTCTAAGGAAAAACTGTGCTTGGTAAACCTCCTGTTCTCAGTGTGAATGTGGCAGTAATTTTGGGCCGAAAGAGGAACTTCCTCACTTTTAGTCAAATGACTGCACACTGATGTTCTAGGGCAGAACATATTTTAAAAACAGAAAGTGGGGAAAAGGCTTTTTTTTTTTTTTGTGATTATGCAGAACAAAACATCTTCATCAAGTACAGTGGAACAGTTATGTGCACATGAAGGAGGGGGAGGAGCAAGGGAGGGAGACAAGAATGCAGTGCTCACACATGAAGAGTTCAATGCTAGAGTAAGCCTGAGTCACATGAAAGTTTGTGTGTTGCTTGTGAAATGACAGAACCTGTAAAGCAACTAAAATACAGGCACAAGCCTATTGTAAAGAGAGTTACTGCTGAGAAAGACTTCTCTTGTTAGAAATAAAGCTGAAAAGCAAAAGCTGAGCCTGGAAGTTATGTCTTACTGCTTGTATTTAGGTGGTTAGGTTAGGTTAGGTTAGGTTAGGTTAGGTTAGGTTAGGTTAGGTTAGGTTAGGTTAGGTTAGGTTAGGTTAGGTTAGGTTAGGTTAGGTTAAGACTGGTTTTTGGGAGTGGGGCAATACTTCAAACCATCCTGGGATGGGCATGTGCATAGCTCCTGCAGGTGAAAGGAGATCCAGGTCTGGGAGTGCCTGGTCTCTGCCACTCAGCATAGCATGTCTGTTGTGCGCACTCTGGCCAGCAAGACATTTATTTTTCCTTCTTTTCACTGGCTGTCATTTGTATGATAACTTGGTCTCAGCAGGCCAAGCCCAGGAGCCTGCGTGCAGAGGAGTATTTTTGTAAATAAACAGGCTGAGCTGGGCTGCTGGGAGCATCCATGTGCTGGGCAGAGCCTCCCACCTGCCAGCTGCTTCAGCATAGAATGGCATGAGAGGAGAGTGATCCCAAGTGAGAACAAAGCAGTCACAGCCTGGACAGCAGCGGGAGCAAGAACTGGTGTGTCCATCAGGTGTTGCCCAACACATAGCTGTGCTTGTCCCTGGAACAGGGCAATGGTGGGAAAGCCATCAACATGTAGGAACAGTGCTTAGAATCTAGTGTAGAGCAAAGTCCATACTGCATCTTTGCTTAAACACTTAGCATGGTCCTGGTATATCCATGTCAAGCACAAGCACACCTTGCACAGCCCTGCAGCAGTATTTCTTTGCTGATAGGATGATCTGTGCACATTTGATAGAGCTGTGTTTTTTGTTGCTGTTTCTGCAGTTGTTCTTAATTTATGAACTTCAAAAGCAAACATTCTCTGACGATCTGGAAAGCTCACTGGAATCACATCTCTGTCTCTTTCCCAGCCAGCTCCATGTTTGCTGGAAATCCTGCTCCCCCTGCCAGCCGGCAGCAGAAAGTTCAGAGGAACTTATTCAGAATGTTTGCAGCTTCCTGCGCTCCATGTAACACTCCAAGGCTTTTCCTGGCTGGCAGCAGCTATGGCTCACACCCTACCTTGCTTTTGGGAGGCCACGAGTCCTGCTGGCACGTATGCCTCTAAAAATCGCCCACACCAGAAACTTCTGTTTGAAGAAGAATTGGCTGTTCTGGAAGAAAAGTTCCCTAAATTAGGAGGAGAGAGCAGTCAGAATGAATCGTGCCTCTCCCTGCTGTGCAAATTTGTTCTTATGTGTTGTGTAATTCACATATGATTAGCATAGAAATAACTGCAGTGATTTAATTTTTTATGAGGAAACAGGAAGGGTTTTGTTGCAGATAGTCCCAGGATCTGCTTCAGTTATGGGCAATGAGGGCTTCACCACTGAAATGAAATCAGAGGACTGGTGTTCAATACTCATCCAGGAGCTGAGGAGCACAGCAGCCACCAGAGGTGCTCAAGGTGTTCTCTAAGCACCCCTCAGGTTAGTTTTGCTCTCTGTGCCCCTAAGAGGCTGCTGTCCCCTCCCCTGCATCCTCTTCTTTGTAATTGTACGTTTTCTGTGTGTAGTCCCCTCCGATGATGGGGGATTTGATGGTGTGCAAACTCAGGAGCTGATAGCTGGTGCTGGATGCTGAGCACTATGACTCCGAGCCAACTGCCTGCTGTGCACCAGCCCTCCCGCAGCCCCAAACCATTCTAATCTGATTTCTGCGCCAGGCAGTTCACAAGGCTCTCCAGTGGGCGAGTGACTCACCCCAGCGTGCTCCCACATCTCTGCTTCACGTTGTGGCTCTGGCCTGTCCCCTCCCAGTGCCGTTTGCCTGGCCAGCAAGGCGTGACCACAGGCATTGCATCAGTGCAGGCCGTTATCAGGGTGTGGGAGTGCTGGGGGAGCAGCCCAGGGCCTGCTGTGGGCAAAGGGCCCATGTCTGTTTGCCATCTCTGAGCCTCTCTGGGATGCTGTGTCTGGCAGGCCGGGGAGTACTTGGTGTGGTGTCAAATTCATTTGGCTACCCCACCAGCTGTTAACAGGAGGTGAACTTTGTCAAACTCTGGGTCTTCCACAGGTTTGAATAAAAAAGGGATTTGGAAAACAAAGCAGTGGGACATTCAAAATCTATCTATGTAGGATCAATGGATCAGAACAATTTTCATTTGTTTCCTTCAAGAATGGACTTCAAGACTTTTCTTGTTTGTAGTTTTCTATTGCAGTGATATACACACTTGAATGATTTCTTCATATTCTGCGTGCAGGTGGTGGATTGCATCTGGCCAGTGTGTTTTCCTGTGGCTGCAGTACCCCCGCCCCAATAGCTCTTCTGAGCTGAGCTCTGCCACCCCTCCTCCTTGGAGCATCAACATGCCTGTTCATACACTGACACTGAAGTTGGTGCTGAAAGCACACCACACCTTCAGCCTGTGGTTTCCATGACTAGAGGAACAACTACAGACAACTATGTTGTTTGGCATCTTATGGCAGAGGGAGAGAACTGAACCAGTGCTTCAACTTCAGAACTCTGTATACAAGTGTCCCAAATGAGTAAAAAGTGAGTGCCTTTCCTGCCATCTCAGTGGACAGTTTGTTCTCACAAGGGCTTTATCTGAGGCAGCTTTCAAAAGGAGTCATGGCATTGCATGCCTACAGATGTGCTCAGCTTTGTGCTGCTCCTGCAGGGCCCTGAGACTAGCATGTTTTTGGGGAAGATCAGTGACATTCTGTTATTGTGCAGAGTGAACAAAGCCTCTGCTGATGTTTGAAGCTTGTTAGGGACCCTGGGGACCGGGCTTCCTGGCCTTGTGCCCGTATCCTGTGCTCACTGCATATCAGCCAGGAAATCAGTGCTGGCCGTGGCGGAGGCATGCAATGCTGACTGAAGTCCTGCAGACAAATGCAAACCAAAAATAGCAAGGGCAAAGTGCTAGAAAACTGCTGATAGGAGTTGGAGATTGATTAATTACAGACATGCACATACAGACATGCAAAGGGGGATGCCTCATATACTCTCCCTGCAGATACTGTTCCTGTTTAATATTTGCTGTTGTGTTAAGCATCTCGTGATTAAAAAAAAAAAAATCATTCAGGAAGTGAGATCTATGATCCTCTGGAGCCTCTGTTACTCTTTGAAACAGCTGTTAGATTACTCCCTACCCCAGGACAGAATGTCCGTTCCTTGCTAAGCTCAGTGTGCTCATTCCCATGCATTGTATTAGTGATACATGGCCAACATAAAATGCAGGTTTCAGTGATTTGTAACAAGTCATTCTGCCCACCTTCCAAACATCTCTTTTCCTCATGTGGTGGCAGTGGGACATGATGTGTGAGGAGAATTGCAGAACTTTTGGCACAGGCTCTTTCAAATGACAACAGAGCATTACAAAAGGAAGTTCCGTTGCCAGATAATGAAAATTGCCATTTATAGAGCTCCAGTAAGAGAGGAAAGGCACCTCCTGTGGGCTCTCAAGCCAGAGGAACTGGTTGGGAGCATGTATGCTTGGAGGTGTGCCATGCTGCTGCATCCTTCTGGCAAATGGGTGGCCTCGGTGTGGCTTGTATGGGCAGGGGGATCTGAGACATGGTCAGCTGCAGCTCCTAGAACTGCAAAAAACCCAAAACCACTGCAATGAGGAGAGAAAGCTTCAGTAGAGTGACAGCCACTTTGGCTACATTTGGCCATGTGTCATGTGGTCTCAGATTGTACCCCTCAGTGCATTTGTTTGCCTCAATCTACTTCTTGAGTTTCTCTCCTTTTTCTGCCCCATTCCCATCTGCCCATTTTGCACTAATGGTCTTTGATTAGCATCTGTGTCCACGTTGAGTAACACACTACTGTGATCATGACTGTTCCAGCTGGGGACACATTTATACCCTAATATTGGTTTGGCACCTTCTGTTAACCTTTCCATCCTTCACAGACATATTTGCCTTTATTGCCAAATGTGATTGTGGTTTTGAAAATGGGGGATGCTGTTACTCCAAGGCAGCATCTTGACTATGTGTGAGCTGCTGGTCAAGTCACTTTTCCACTCAGAAACAAAACCCTACCTGAAGGAGCATTCCCAGCAGGTTTTGGCACTGCAGCCCATCTCAGTGCTGTGCTGATGAACTGGGCACGCACAGCCCAATGCAGCTAGGCCACTTAATTGTCATCAGAGGAGCTGGGACTGCACAACCTGGGCAAGCATGCGTCTCTGCCAATCTACCTCCTGCATGGGATGTGTTTTGTCATCAGAATGGAGCGCTCTAGGAAGACATGCCAGAGCCTCAGGACCAGCCGCCCTATGCTTCAGGTGGTTCCTGATGTCCCTACAGACTGCTGTGTCTGTGAGAGGGAGGGCAGTACCTTACCATGTGCTGTTTTCCTAGACCTTGCTTCAGCTAGGGTTTGCCCAGACCATAAGTGGTGCAGGCAGTAACACTGCACAGGTGGTCTTCTGTACAGAGGTGGAAGTAACTCATTGGAGGAGGAAGGTGGTGTGAACAATGGCAGGAAAGGAAATGCCCATGTTTCAGACCAGATTTCCGAAACCCGCCTCCCAGGTTGTCCCCACTGGATTTCAGCTGCTTGGGCAGCATGTACAGCAGCAAGTTACTTCCTGCTGGTCCCAGCCCTATACTGCCCAGAGTGGAGCCATGATGCCCAGAGGGTAGTATAAGGCTGCCTGGTGGGGGAGGAAGGAGCTGGGGTTGTCAGCAGATAGGGCAGGTTGCCCACTGCAAGAGAGCCCAGACGAGTACCCAGGAGAGCTGCCTATTGCTTGCTTTTCACCTGCATCTCAGCATGGTTTCACCAAGGAGATTGTTGTGCCAGTGGTCAAGCAGCCTGCACTGCTGGCTTGTAAATGTCCTATGCAGACCACGGCCTTTTTTTTTTCTTTTTTTGTCAGAACTCCAGCCTGAAGGATGTAGCATTTTCTTAGATGGTTTAAGCAGCAGTAACAGCACAAAGCCAAAGGACGTGTCCTTGATGCTGAAATCCACTTATCTCCCCTTTCCCCCAGGATATGGATTAAAAAGTCTTTCAAGATAAACTCTGTTACGAAAGGCAAAGGGTAAAAAGTGGAGCCTGGATAAACATAAGGATAAATCCTTCTATACATTAGGTATAGTGATTATTATTTTAAAACACAACTCATAGATTTATTGCTGTGTACTTGCCTCATATTTGTGATTGAGCTTATCTAAACTGGAAACTCTGGAAAATAGGAACATGTCTGAGCTGTGTGGTACAGATGTTCTGTCTGGTTCACAGCCAGTCACAAAGGGGTACAGAAACGCCTGAAATTAGCTGCAAAATAAGAAGAACTAGGGGACGTAAATGAGGAAAAGCCCAACAGTGCTCAGTAAGGCACAGGCTGCAGCTGCAAATTAATGGCAAAGGCAGAGGGCTGCCAACTCTGAAGAGGCTCTCTGGGATGATGTCTGAAGTGGAGCTCTGTGAGGTAAAGCACGAAGCCACCACCCTGCCTCAAACCCTTCTGTGAGCTCCAAGCTGGTTCAGGCAGTAATCACATAAATGTCATAGTTGTCAGAAATCTGATAGATTTTTTTTTCCTGTTGGCTTTGTGCAAAGTATTTTTTCGTTTGTTTGTTTAATTTAAACCTGCAACTTGGAATCAAACGCTGGGAGAGAAGGGACTAACTCCTGCTGATGGGAACCAAACCCACAGTTGGCACATGCACCCGGGGAGCGTACTGCTAACATTTTTTTTACAGCTTTTCTCCTAGTTTGCAGCCATTTGCTCCCACTCCTCTGCTGACTTCCACGAGATGGAGCTATTCTAACACGGGTTATGAGCTCCTGGAGCGAGTGGGCGGCGGGGGAGGGCTGCGCGCTGCCGCATTTCATTTCCATGACAATGTTTCTGAACCGGTTAGGCTTTTGTGAAAAATTACCATTAAAAAAGTATACATTTATATGCTGCTGGAGCTCAGTGTGCTCGATGTTCATTTTGCCAGGCTGAATCATCAAGAGGCTCTCTGGAAATTACCCCATGCACATTGCTGGCAGAGAGCGTAGGAGTGTGCAAAGCATCTTCACCCCACGCTGGGGCACTAGAGCCAGCCCCAACCGTGCTATGGTGGCCCTCTCATGTGACATTTTTCCCCTTTCAGTCTGCAGGGATCTCTCTCCATGTCCCTTCTTCCTGCTCCCTCTCTGCTTTGGCCCTGTTGCCCACTGAGCATCACTGCTGAAGCAGTCACATGGACACTGCTGTCCCGTGATGTTCCCTGCCCCTCATGGCAAGAGCTGGGCTTTGATCAGGTTAGGCCCGCAGAGCCAAGCTCCCTGCATCCTGTCTTTTAGCAGCTCAGGGAGAGACTCTTACCTTCTGGGGAGTTTCTACAGGAATTGCCACGACTAGGCCTGGGGATATATGTGATATTTGCAGTGCTTTGAAGGAGGGTATCCTGAAAATGTTCTGCTTACATTGCAAGCTGTTTTGTGACGGTAGCAGCATGTCCCTCTGCAGAGGGGAGATAGGCTGTGTCTCTGTGACAAGATATCATTGGCCATATTTGCCAGCCCTTCACTGCTACACTGAGTGCTCAGGTCTGCAGTAGGGTTCCCTGCCTCCTGCTGGGTTCTGGTGCTGCTGTGATGATGTAAGTGTGGGTCAGTGTGAGGCTGCTGCAGCTTGCTCTGCTAATGCTGCACCTGTCCATACTCCCTTATCAAACTATTTGCAAAGACTGGAGTATAGATGTGCTTTTTTTTATTTCCACCCCCCACCACCACCCCCACCCCACCCCACCCCACCCAGTGTTTTAATGTTTGCTAGCATACCCTCCCCCAGCCCAAATTTTACAGTGGAGAGGATTCCGGAGGAGATGTCTAAAACCTCCTAGGAGCTGCCCAGCAGAGGGTCGTCCCCCTTTCAGGTACTCCTGGGGGAAAGCAAGATCTCTGGCACATTGCAGGCACAATGCGTAGCAAGTACTGATGGCTCTTGTTTTAAGGGGCAGCACTCCTGTGATTTGAGTGTCCTTGATGTAAGGCCATCCTGGAGGCTGAAGAACACAGAAGTAAGGCTTGGAGGCCTGAACTGGAATCAGCAAAGTCATGGCTGAGGAGCTCTGAGCTGTGGGCACTGATGTTCTCTCACCCTTCCCCATAGTGAAGTCCACCAGTGCAACCTTCATGTACATCTACTGGCCAGAACAGCAATGAGGCATCTGGTGGCTATTGCCAAACATCAGTGTCATGGGTATTTATTCTTTCTATGTGAGAAGAAGGAAATATTAAGAGGAGCTTACAAGCCACAACATAAATATTTCTGTTTGAAATACCTGGGTTAGGAATTACTTGATTTCCATGAGTTTCACATGGCTGGGGTGTGGGTGATTTAGGCTAGTGATTATTCAAGACACAGGGTGTGATTGAATTTTTAGGATTTGAAAGCATTACACTGCTTGTGAAGTGGGTGTTTAATTTCTCTTCAGTTTTAACTCATTCTCTGTAAATGTTAAAGCTACAAATTATCATGCTTTTGGTCTGTGGCACAGGACAACCTGTGCTCATTTTCTCCCATCTCAACTCAGATTAACCACTTTCCTCAAGCCCTACTCATGCCACATGTGACTTTTCCTTTCCAAGCAGTTCACATGGGCATGTGCACACGCACACGGGCAGGCGTGTGTGTTTCGTAACAGGTTGCTTGTGGTGAGTCAGAGCTCAACTATTAAGCCGTAACACATGGCTGACATCTGGAACTCACCCGCAAGATTTTTGTCATTTGAATATTGAAAGCCTCAGCTTGCAACTCTTTTCCCTCCAGGATGTAGCCACATTTTCTGCATCCATAGCTCATAAAAACAGATGTGAAAGTCTTTACTGGCCCTGTTGGTATTGATTGATCAGTGTAGGTAACATGTTTAATCGAAGGCCGCTCAAAAAACACACATGTTCAGAATCTTTAGCAGACATATCTTTCTTAACAAAGACTCAGCTTTCTTCATCTTTGGTTTTAAAATGATTGCTTACCATGACAGTATCATAAAATTGCATATTTTTATTCTCAGTAAGAGTCTGTGCTTGCTCAGAATGCAAGCAGTCACCTGTTAGTTGGTAAATTGGGGTAAGAATTGCAGACAGATTGCTGTGGTGTTTGAATGTAATTAATTACATTAATTCCTTCAGATGAATATCTCCCATTTGGCAGGTTTTAAAGCAAGATTAAAATATTCTGGTGTTTGCTGTGATGTGGAACGGTTTGTCTCACCTGTGCCTCACACTGTGATGTGTGAGCGCCTTCTCAACTCTCACACTGATACCAAGCATCAACCAAAACTGCTGTCTGCCTGCTGCTAAGATGATTCTCAAAGAAAAAGGGTGGACTGGGGGAACTGCTTTTTGGCTCTGACTGAGAAAAGCAGTCCCAGTTCTAATCAGGAAATCATGTAAGCACATTCTTAACTTCGGGGAATGTCCGGTTTTCCATTGATTTTGAGAAGCATGTTCCCCTGGATCACAGCTGTTGGAGAAGTAAAGGAAGAGAGAGTTGAAAGGAAGAGAAAGGAAGAGTTGGAAGCCTGCTTGACTCCTGGAATGTGTGTCTCCTAAGAATGTGTGGCATGGCTTCCAGACATCTTCTCTGCCTGAGGTGAGGGGTTGTAGAAGAGGGGTGACTTCACCACCAAGGGAAATGAAGGCAATCACAAAGACTTCTGGGAGGCAGGCACATGAAAATTTGCTGCAGAGACTCATCAGTCTTTGGTTCTTGGAGTAAAAAGCTGCTTTGGTAGTGCAACACGATGATATCTGACTGTTTCATTCACAATGGCTGGATAAAAGCTCATCTCAGTGCTTCAGAAAATGGTGTGAGCTCTGAAGTCTCTGTTACTGCTGTTTAATATTCACACTATACTAAGAAGGTCTGAACATGGAGCCGGTGGTACTTTAAAACACGACAGCTGGAATCATCACCACTGATGGCAAACATGCACTGCTTCACTTGTCTGTCAGAATGAAAATGGAGACCTCCAAATTCACATGTGTTGATGTCATCATCTGAGGGGCCTTGGTGCTGGAGGTGGTCTCGTTATGCACACTAGTGCCAAGGTTGACCTGTACACACTGGATCTCCTTCATGCCACAAAATACATATGTCAGTGCGGCCCCAGTACTGTGCCCTTGAACCTGTGAGGTGGTGGTAGCCAGGGCAGTGCTGACTCCTTTGCAGCCCAGAGCATCCAGGTCTGTCTCCCCGGTCTGATGCACAAGCACAGCTTTGTTTAGCTGTTACCAGCACTGCTAATTGATTATGTGAATATGCAAAGCTGATGTGCACTAAACGGCACTTAAAACTGTGCTGTCAGACTGTGAAATCTCCATTTTGGATGTGACCAGACTTGCTATTTTTTTTTTCTCTTTGTGAGATTAAGGTTTATTATTACACTTGTCTGGTACTTCTGATTGTAAAATTCTGTTCCCAGCCCCTTTGTAGCTTGTGCTAGAGCATCTGCTTTTGAGTTCAACACTTCCACACAAGATCTGAGTCAAGCTGATTCTGATGGAAAACACCATCCAAAGAGGCTGGCCCACATTGGAGCACAAACCCTGGGGAACACAGAGGGTAATTTCCCCAGGTAAAAGCCAGCATGAGAAAGTTGCATGGGCTTAGCCTTTTTACTGGAACGTGTCTTCTATTGCTTTGAGGATATTTCCCAAAGCTTTGCTGGTTTTGTTGACTCGTGGTGAGTAGGAACTCATGAGAGCCCAGTGGCTGTAGTCCTGTGATCTAGAGTGGAATGGGAATAGGAGTCTAGTCCCCATTGAGGATGGTAAGGTTGGCCTTTTGTAAGATGGAGCTTATCACTTCCCATACCTCCCCACCCCATACCCGCCTCCCTGGGCAGCTGTGAAAATTAATGTCTTGTTTCTAAGGCACTTGCGTGCTGCGGTGGCATGGGAGAAAATCAGGCAGAAATTAATTAATTAGTCTGCCTTCAGAGCAGGGTTTGGGGGATTATAGAAAATAAGCCTGTTAAACATGAAGGAGAAAACAGAATGCTCTGTACCGGGTCCTCACTCACCCTGGGTACTTAATGACATGTTTTCACTGGAAAAAAAAAATGGTATGATCATGTTAATTAAAGGCTATGCCAGAATGCATATGTACAAGGGGGGTAATTGAGGGATGCTGAATGTCTGCCAGTTTGACGTTACCTAACTAGTTTGATTTTCAACCAAAGTAATATTGTTGTATTTATTTATTTTGGGGATGCCATATGAAAGAAAAATGTTTCGGCAAAATAGCATACTGTGCAGAGTAAATTACACTGGTAGGGTTTCTTGTTACTTTGTGCTCAGTAGAGACAATGAAAAAGGATAGTAAACAACAGAGAAGCACCAGTGCGCATATCATTCATAAAAAGGTAATGCAACAGAAGCGATCTGTCTGCCCCTGTAATGAAGTCAAGCGCCTGGAATAATATGATTTCACAACAAGGAATGACAGCAGAGATGTGCTGAATCTCTGTATCAGATGGTTGTGACTTATCCACATGAAACTAGAGAAAAGGTTAAACGTTAATTTTATTAAATAGTTAGTCACAGCATGTAGGGTCACCGTACAGCTTCTCTAGATGCTTAGATTTCCCTGTCTCCAGCTTGTTATTTGTAAGAAGCTCTTTCTCTCACAACTCTGTGGGCTCCTTGCAGCACTAGGCTTTCAGACTCTTGATGCCAGCCTCCTTCCCCAGGCTCCTGCTCTTGCTCTTGTACTGCATGGTCAATTGCCATAGCTGAAGTTGACTCTACCTTTCATCTGTGCACAAAATTGATATGTACCTGCAGTAGAAAAAGATGATTCTGACCCCGTTTTGCAATCAAGCAACCCTAGCACAAGAATATGTTGCTTGCTCAGCAAAATGGCAATAGATTCATAATGACCAGATCTCTGAGCATCTCAGACAACCAGTTCAAAATCTGCTCCCCTTTGTGACTTTCTTTAGGGCTGGCACTGGGGCACCCTAGACGACCAAGTCCTTCCCTTCTCCCTCAAATTCTCCTGTGCCATATTCAGAGTTTCCATTCTGAGCTAGGTGAAAAGACTTGTTCTTCCACAGGTTGCACCCACTCAGAATTACTTCTGCTGGGGACTCCGAGGAAAGAGAAAAATCTGATTAAAAATAGAAAAACCAAACCACACCACACACAGCATATTTAACCCTGAGCCTGTTGGAAGGTCAGCTGATTCTGGAGATGATTTGTAACCATTAAATTGCACAAAGGCAGACATGCATCATTACGTGATCTTATCTTCTTTCTCCCATTGCCTTTGATCTCCATTTGTTCTTTCCCATTTGTTTATACTCTTTCATGCTTCACTTCAAAGCTTTTGGGGCAAAGACCAGTAGTGTGGTGGTAAATGCGAAGGACAGACAGACTCCCTCATCTGTTTGCCCAGTCTTGACTGTGGGAAGTGGGTAACTAAACTGAACTGAACTACCAACAGTAAGGATAGGCTAATTCATTGCTGTGCTGAGGAGGTTCACTCATGGTCACAGCATGGGTAGAGGCCAACCATCTTATCTGGATTTCTTGATGACAAGGGGAGGGAGTAGCCACTTCTGCCACCAGTGTAGGATCCAGAAGCCAGCCTGGCCTTCACTGTGATGGGTTACTGACGTGAAAGTCTGCTATTGTGAACAACAACAACAAAATCATAGAAACATTGAGTATTCTTAGCTTCAGCTTTTGTATTGTTTTTACTCCAACAGGAAGTTTGCAAATGTTTCCAGTGCTTCTGTGGAGACATAGGTCTTCAGTACTCACTTGAATGCATAGTTATCATCAGATTTTACACAGAAAAAAAGAAAGAATAGGATGAAGAAAAGCCAGAGATAAGACAGTCCATGGGGAAATATCAGAAGATTAGCCTGGAAATGTACATCGATCTTTTTAATGCTTTTAATTGTGTTTAATGCTTGAGGGAATACTGCTTGAGGAAGCTGTTGTAATGCTAAATTAGGAAGGAGCAGTTGCAGGAGAGCCAGGCCTTAAACACCTGGTACAATGCAAAAGCCCAGGGTGAACCAAAAATGCTACACACATGCAAATATCAACTAACAGAGCACTAGCGGCCTTGTTTTCCCTAAAGAATCATCTTTCAACTTCATTACACTGTTGGGGGATATCTTTCATTTTCTTGACCTTTTGATTTCCTGTAGCTTCGTTTTTGTCTTTGTCAGATGCTGTAAGAGAGATCTTAGTGTTCGACTTCTTAAAAGTATTAAAAATGAAATGTGATGAACCTCTGGATGAAAGTTGAAGTAGTGGCTACTGATTCTCTTTAATATATATATATTTTTTTCTGGGGGGTTGGTAAGTTCCTTAAGCATGAGTGTCTCTAATTCTGCATGATGGCTTATGTTTGAGAAAATCTCATCCCTCACTAGTGATATCCTTAATTCTATCACTCTCAGTAGTTAAAAAAGTGAGGACCAGTGCTTAAAATCAGAGAGATTATCTCACCGATGATAAACCTACCTTACTCTGCAGAGAGGCTGGAAAATAGTAAAATCTAGATGGAAGATCAGTGTGACAAGTTTGGCTGGGACATAAACATCCACTACCCCTGAGCACTTTCATAAAGTATCTAGAAGATGGATTATTAAACCTGGAGATGACAGTAGGAAGGAGGGCTGTAAGTACATCTCAGGACTTGCTCAGGTTTGAACTCTGAAAGGATCTCAATTATTTTGGCTGAAAATGGACAGTGTAACTTGAGAAAAACAAGTTCAAGACTGTGCTTTCTCAGAAGTAATGAGATGAATAATCACAGGTAGGAAAGGACTTAATGGTCAAGAATTTTGCAGAAAGAGATCTGCAGGTTTTAGTTAGTTACAAAGTGAATATGAGAGAATATTACCCTCCAGCTATTGGGAGGGAAAAAATAAATGTGCTATTAGGAACAGCAGTACAAGATGTGCGGAGCCTTGTGAATAGACAGGCCAGTTCAGGAACTGTTGATAGAGCAGGAAAGTCAGGTATCAACCATAGAATATCCATGGAAATGCAGTAGCAGTCCTCAAGGATGCAGCAAATAATGACTTCAAATGGTGAAAAACTGAAATAATCAGTCCAGAAAGTGGGGTAATAAGGAGGGAAAAAAAAACCTTTTTCATAGTGCAGCACCGTTGCAAAGTAAGGAAAAGACTGTTTACAAATGAGATTGAAGAAGAGTCTAATTTGGAACTGGGATTGTTTTTCTAATAATAATGATGATGATGAAGCATAAGAATTGCATGTGAGTCTTCAAGAACAGTTGAGAAAAAACATCTCTCATTACTGACACCAGAGGAGATGACTGCACTGGGACAGTGTAAAGAAGTACATAGGTTTTCAAATCTCTTTGAGCTGTATACTTATATGATTCTACTAAATAAGCATTTCAAAGCATTTTGTCACCGTGCAAACTGAAAAGGAAGATAACCTGGCTTCAGTTTTGTCTTGCGTGGTGTACTTTGTTTTTCACAGAAATACGCTTTTTGTTTAATTACACACCAACTGCTTTTGGGTGAAATGAAAGGGAAAAAAAAAAAAAAAGAAGTTCCATAACAGGGAGGAGTTTCTTCTGTAGTTAATTGTGGTTGGAGTCTGACCTGGGGTGAATGTTTGGAATTCTACCACTTTTAACACAGCTTTATCTTGAGCTAAGAACATCTCTGCTCCCTGCAAGCTCCCATTTTTGCATCTAATGCCAACATGATATTAGACTTTGTAGTCTGCCTAAACAAAGGAAACTATAAAATGCAACTTGTTGGGAACTTGATTCAAGCTACAGCTTGGTTTGGCATTTAATTTTGTGTAAGTCTATTTCGTTGTAACATGAACTGTGACTTCTAGAGGGGAAACAGAAAGCTAAGAATAGTATTAGTAGGAATGTGGCTTTGGTGGTTTTTCTTAGTAAAAGACAGATGAACAAGACATAGCCTGCAAAAGGAAAGAAAAGGGGGGTGGGTGTGGAAGAGAAAGGAGTAGATAATGAGTTTTGAAAATTCCAGGTGGGATCTAGAGGTTTGGGCATGTTGAAAGGATGGGCATGTTGACTAGATTTGCTAGCACTTAACCACCAAGGAGAACTTCATACTATAGCTGAAACAGGAATTACTTTCTCAGATAATATTTTTTTAATCTACTTCTCTTATATAAGTGCTACAATGAAATTGTAAGCAGTTATCTAGAGCTAAGCTAAATGCATTGAATAAACATACTGATTTGAAATATGATGCTCCCATCCTTAGTGCTGTTACTCTGGAGTTTCATGTAGAATTATTTCAAAGACATTTTTTGGAGAGACACAGAAGCTCCGACAGGACAGATAAGATTCAACCATTTCCATTAAAATTGAAGAGCTCTATGAAATCATGTAGACTTTCCTAGAATTTCAGTTTCATAAAGAAGGGAGAGTGATAGAGAAATTTAACAGAGGAGTGGTGAGACACTGTAATTATTTGTAAGCATTTCAAAAAAGATTTCCCCCCAGACTGAAAGCTGAATGCTGCAGCAAAATAAATATAAATCAGAGTAATAATGGGATGCTTTTGTTGATTCCAAAGTGATTAGATGAATGGAAATGAAATGTTGTTGCAGAAACTGCCTTCCTCAAGAAGTGGTAACTTGTGGGGGTGGACTCCTGACTGGGGACAGGCAGATCTTGCATAGCTCTGCTTGAATTCTTCCTCATTTCATGTTTTTTTCCCCATGCAGCGGAGATCAATTAAAAGAACCAAAGCTGTCTTAGTAAGCCAGGTTTTGCATTGTAGTTAGGGAGTTGACCCTGACACCAAGAACTTCCCAAAGCCTCTAACTCCATTCAAAGAAGAGGTTCCACCTACAACTACTATGTCTACCTACTTCTCTAGCACTGTCCTGAGCCATCCCTACTGCCTGTATTTGCTCACCTAGAGAGGTCCGCAGAACATTTCAACACAGTCAAAAAGGTTTCACGGGACAATGCATGAACACCTAGTCTCTCTTTTTTCTGCAATGATAGAGTCTGCACAATGACTTTTCTCTGATGTGTACATAACACAGAAAAGCTGTGCACAGTTTTTACTGTGGATGTTGCTTTGCTCAAAGAGCACTTCCTCACAAACGTGATGGGATTAGACCAAACTGTCAGACATGAGAAAAACAAGCACAATTGTACAGGACAGTTGTGCCGTGTCATTTCCACTTCTTCCTCATCTTTACTAACTAAACTGTTCATTTGCCACCACAGACTCCTCCCTCAGATTACAGCAATAATGGCAAAAAAAAAAAAAAAAAGTTTCACTGTTCAGTTGATTGATAGCTTACACTGAATTGGCTCCAGCCCATAGAATATCACAGAAAAGAGTCTGTGTAGATCTGATGGAGTCACCCTTTAATCACATCAGCCATTTAAAGGGAGTGTGGTTGAATCCTAGAAGACAGTCATTTAATTATCCTGCACTGCTCTCTTTCTTCAGCTCAGGAATCTTCCTGCATCTTCCATTTGCTGGCAAATGATTACTGAATACATTAAAAAGACAAAGCAGCTGCCATATTTGCCTCCAAGCACTGAGGCTAAATTCAGGATCTGCCATTATGTTATATCTGCTATATTCTGACTGAGCTTATGATTCTGCTGATCAAGCAGGGCATCTTGTCTACACATCAGTGTTTTCCTGAAAAGCCCAGAGCTTGAGAGCAGCTGTGTCCCACCAGGCACATGACCAGAGCTGGCTCAGAATGGGCAAACTAAAGATGAGTTGAGGAGTGGGAGATCTGAATTTCTGAATGAGGTAGAGACAAGACTTAATCCTGAATCTGTTCACTTTCTTTTAATTATTTTAAACCAGGGACCAGGCTACTTTTTTTTTTTTTTCCTGTCAGAAATATTGTAGGTTTAGCTTTCATTCTAATATGGGATGAAAATATTTGATATTTTAGTGGAATAGGATTTTTACCTGACCACCCGAGAGAGAGTGTTTATAGCATTTCTTATCAGCTCTGTGGTGAGAGCAAGCTACCAGAGCCCCATGGTGATCCATGTCAGTAATTAACACTGCAGATAAAGAGAAATCCTTGATGTTTGCTAGTGAGCATTTGTGTCTCCTTTACAAATAGAAAAGATGAAATCAGAGAAAAGTAGGCAGAGTACTTCTGCATGGCTTCTGCTTTCTAAAATAGACTTTTTTTTTTCTTTTCTTTCTCCTTAGTTTTCTTTTATCCTTCCTCAGTATCTCCTAAAGACCTGTCACCATCAGTGGATGAGGAAAGAGCTACTGATGTCTTCTATCTCAAATTCAGTAAGGCCTCTGACACAGTACCCTGCAACATCCTTCTCTCCAAATTAGAAAGATAAGGGTGGGCTATTCAATGGATGAAGAACTGGCTGCAGAATTGAGTCCAGAAAGTGGTGGTCAGCAGCTCAATTCCTTGGAGATCAGTGATGAGTGGTGTCCCATAGAAGTTGATGCTGAGGCTGGTATTCTAATACCTTCATCAATGACATTGACAGTGGGATCAAGTATACCCTCAGCAAGTTTGATGATGACACCATGCTGAGTGATGCAGTCAACACACCTGAAGGATGAGGTGCCATCCACAGGGACCTAGACAGGCTAGAGCAGTGGGCCCAGGTGCAAGACACCGCACCAGACTTGAGGCAACCCCTATTACCAATACAAGCTGGGAGATGAAAGGATAGAGCACAGCCCTGCCAAAAAACATGTGGGAGTACTGGTGGATGGGAAGCTGGACATGAGCCAGAAATGAGACCTTGCATCCCAGAAAGCCAACAAGATCCTGGGCTGCATTAAAGAAGCATGGCCAGCAGGGCAAGCAAGGTGATCCTGCCCCTCTAGGCGTCACCTGTAGTATTGCATCCAAATGTAGGGTCCTCAGTACAGGTGAGACACAGACCTGTTGGAGCACGTCCTGAGGAGGGCCACAAAAATCACTCATGGAATGGAATGGAACACCTCTCCTATAGGACAGGCTGAGAGCTATTTTAGCCTGGAGAAGAGAAGGCCCTGGGGTGACCTGCGGGTGGCCTTTCAGTATCTAAGGGGGAGCTACAAGAAATAAGGAGTCTTTAGCAGCATCTGTGATGGTTTCAAGCTCAAAGAGGGTAGATTTAGATTGGATATAAGGAAGAAATCTTTTACAGTGAAGGTGCTGAGGCACTGGAACAGGCTGCCCAGTGATGTGGTTGATGTCCCATCCCTGGAGACTTTAAAGGTGAGTTTGGATTGTGCCCTGGGCAACCCGATCTTGCCGTGGTGTCCCTGTTCATTGCAGGGGAGTTGAACTAGATGGCTGTCAGATTTTATTATTTTTTGTTATCGGTATTCCATATCATAACCCCATGTGAGACACTGGGAGTTAAAGAGTTAATGCTCTAAGTCCGTGGACTGCTGAATTTCCAGGTATCTGGCTCTCAGAAGAGAAGAACTAAATACCCCAGAGGACTTTGTGTTCCTGTTTTCTACCCAGATGGAAAGATAAGACTGCACTCAAGTCCTGGAGACTTCCTCTTTTGTTGTTCATCACAGCAGTGGAGGTTCCCTAGCTGTCTTGCCTTCAGCTTTAGAGTAAGGCCTTTGTCTTTGGATACTCTTTCTCTCATTTTATTTGATTTATTAGCTTCAATTCCTATTATGTTTTGTTATTTTGCATTCTGATATCTTATTTAGTAAATTAGTTTTCCTCCTCATATTGTTGCCACTGTTTTCTTTTTAGGCCCATCTCCCAACCCTCTCCCTTTTCCCCTTTCCCCTTTCTCAGTGCATGGGTCTGTGGGTCCCCCACCCTATTAGTCACAGAACTGGGCCAAACACGCACACAAACCATTGACAATGGCCTTCAGGGATCCCTTCCAACTCTATGGATTCTACAACCCTACGATTCTACAATTCTGAGCTGGCTGGGCAAATCCAGAAGGTACAGAAGATATAAGCGTGAAGTGCACTTCTGGAATGGACCCATGAGTCTTGCAGTTCCCCTTGAAAGTTGTCTCTTATATGGTGGTCAGAATGCAATCATTAGATAATAGTAAAAGACAAATGGAGCCATGGATAATATTTGCCTACATAGAAAAGCTGAAGTGATCAAGTCATAATATATAAATAAAATTCTGCCAGTTATTCCTCTCTTGATTTCTTCCCATTGTTTGATAAACTCAATTAGGGAAAAGAGGTTGCTATTTTTTGTATTCTTATTTATCTGTTGAGGCTCACATAATGAGAAACCTATGACTTTGTTAGAACTGAGAGCCACTGAAAATATGGATGCTAGGAACAGTGAGAAGGGAATGTGGAGGCCTCAGAAATGAAAGCTTTAACTGAACTGCGTTTCAATTACCAAGTTAAATACCAACAAACAAACAAACAAAATTTCAAACAATACAAAAAAAAATAATTCCAGGTGAAATGTAATAGAAAAGAAAATTTTACCTTGAAGCTATGAAGTGTGTTAGATTTGTCTCAAATTAAGTATTCTATTTTTTACACTTTGAAAACACTGAGTCAGCTACTTAAAAACTCTTCTTTCTCACCTTTGTTGGCCTAACACTATTTTATCTTAATTGCTAACAGTTGACTCTTCATCACCTACGCAACTGAATGCTTTGTGGCAGCTCTGTAACCACCCCTCACAATCATCAACAATATTTCCACGGTGTCTGAAACAAATGAAATCCATAAGCAAAAAAACACTGTGACTGCTGGCTGCAAGAGTTGTTAAAATTATTTATAATACCATTGAGATTCTGCTGTAGAAATGATATGAAGCAAGACAGATTTTTCTCTGAGTGAGACAAGACCTTTTTGCAGTCATTCTGCTTCACCATGCTAAGGTCAGTGGCCCTGACTTGGAATAGCTCATGTACTTCCACAGCTAATGTTTTGGCTGCAGTGGCAGCTTTTGCAAAGTTAGTCAGCTTTCAGCAAGGTGGTCATCAGCAACTGAGGTGAAACAGTAGGGTTCAGAAGTACATTAGATTCAGTAAGGATGGCCCATTATAATTCAACATGGAAATATCTAACAGTACAGAGAACTGAGTTAAACAATAGCGAAACAAGCCGTGTTTTAGAAGGAAACAAACTCCATGACACTACAAGGAAAATGGTATGGAAGAAGTAGTATATGTTTAGTTTAAACCATCCAGATGTAAAGCAGTAGAGTTGTGTGGCAAAACACAGACTGGCACTGGGTGTGAGTAAACATGGCAGTTAGAGATCAGATATAATGTCTCCTCTGCAACAGAGACTGAAGTCAGGTGCTGTAAATGGAAAGGAAAAGAGGCAAAATTACAGGTATCCCTCAGACTTCAATGTCAGCAGAAACACTGAAACATATCTGCAGGTCAGGACTCCTGCCTGTTAAATACGGTGAACACATAAAGAGAGCATTGCCTTCAGTGAGAGATCCCTGCTGAACTGCTCCTGTTTCAGGGGCCTGAGGAAGGCAGAGAGCCAGAACCAGAGTGGAAAGGTATTGAAGCTTGCCCTACAACCTCCTTTTGATTTCCCACAAAACAGGACCATGGTTGTGTCTGTAGCAGCACTTCAGATATTTCCTCCTGAGCTGAATCTGAAGCAGTTTTTTACTTTGAAGGAGGATGTGCTGCTGAGCATTGTGGTCGATAACATCCTAGGAAAGATGAAAGATACAAAACACTTTGTGAGATTATTCAGTGTCTCGCTTTTCTAAGAAAGTCCTGTGATTCACTTTAAAGTCAGTAGTGGTTTCATTTTCAACTTGAATAAAATCAGATATGTCGTTGTAAATATGGCAGACTTGATTCTGGACATGCTCAATGCCAATAGCAAAAATTTCGGTTAGCCTGGAACTCACAGGGATAGTACGGCTTTCTTTATATGCCACAGGATCTTTATCTCAGCAGGAAGAATACAACCTCAGTGTGCCTGAGGTTGCCTACAGGACTTTCTTAGTCTTTCAAAGAAGTTGCCCTTTAAGATGTAGCAAGTTTTGCAGGCAGCTGGAAAGAAACCCATTATATCTTTTATCTCTCTTTTTTCGGAATTCTAAAATCCACAAGAGGACCCATCAATGTGCACTTTGCAGCAGGAACTCACTATGGGCTCCCTGACACTGCCTCTTGGAGCGCTGGGGCCTCTCCAGGCATGTTAGCTTTGCAAATGTTTCCACCAGGGCCAGGAACAACACTAGGTGCTGACATCACTCTGTGGAAATCACTTGGAGCTTGGGAACATAGCCTGAAGCCAAAACGTCTGTAAAAAGTCTTGTCTTTTCATTCACTTTCTTATCAGTACTGCTGAGGTGCATTGGTGCCTGATGGACTTGCAGGGCCATTCACTAGAGTGTTGAGATCAGCTGCCACTGCAAGCACTACTTTGATGGTCAGTCCCTCAAGGCTTCATAGACTTCTTCTCACCCCCTGCCCCAGAGTCTGAGCTCCATCTCTGGCTCCAGCTCTTGATTGGTGATTGGTGTACCCAGCACGTGCACACTTCCACCCCCAGCCTGGCCACCAGCAGAGTCTGCCTTGCCCAGTGCAGTGCAGTAGCTTCTTGCTGGCTTCAGAGAGCACTGGCTGCCTACTTCCCCTGGCCAAGTGCTGCAGCAGTAAACAGTGAACTTACTACTTATTATTTCAAATATGCATGGATAATCCAGCAGCTCTCCACATCCAGTTATTTTCTCAGATATTTCCTTTTCCCATGAGTTGTGGCTCTCCCCTGGGATATCACACTTTCAGTACAGATCTGAGAAAATTACTGAGTGCTGAAGACTGGTGTGTGTTTCTCCAACTGCTTAGTAGGCTTAATAAAAGATTTTGCCCTCTGTCCACAGGTGTTGTTGTTGTTTCATATTCTTAGGACTTTGCACCCTGCAGCCACCAGCATCTCCACTGCCAAGCTGCAGTAAGTTGCCCAGCTGTATGTACTGTGACTGAAAGCTCAGTCATATCAACCTGAGGCATTTCTGGTCTTTCTGAAGCTGTCTTGAGAGAAATGGCTGAGAGTGTCTCTGCCCTTTCTCCTTTACAGACCTTGACAAAACTGGCTTGTTCCTTTGGCCATGCTGTGACATTTTCCCAGTGCTCCTGTCCCCCAGCTTTGAGGACTAAGGGATCCTAACTGTTTCTCCGTACCTGCAACACTGGCGGAGCAGAGCTTTGGCCCTGTTCTGCAGGCACTCTTCTCTTGGATGGAAAATCAACAAGTGACCACTTGCACCTCCCTCTGTAATGCAGAGCATTCAGATGAGGCAAGGTACTGCAAGTGCTGCAAGTGGGCACTTTACCATTTTAAAACAATTTTCCTTTATTCCACCAGACCAAGGATGGTGGACATGAGCTACTGAGCGAAACAGAACATTCATATGTTATAACTAAGCCCATTGTTCCACTGCAGCTCCATGGCACCATGCCACATTGGATACTGCTACACAAACCACACCAGGTTGAACAAAAGTGAATTTGATACTTACGATCATGTGTACTACGTAGCGAAGCTGTTTGTAAGACAAAGATTAATTATCTAGGTCATGGACTGCTGGGATTTTCCAGCCACCCCAAACATATATTTTACATTTGCTCCAGGGTTCAATTTCTGTTATGCCACAAGTGCAGGCTCTTCCTCTGACTTGGCTGCATTTTGATTAGTGGTATGAAAGTCCCATCTGGCTACAAATTTGAGGTTGATATAAAACATCTAGTGTTTCTCCTGGTCTTTTTTCATCCTTGACTGACCTTGTGTCAGCCAAAGAAATAGTGCAGTCCCACACCAGTGCCGGGCTGCAGCTCAGGTAGCCAAGAGACAGGTTGGGATGGGTCCTAGTTATGAAGAAGCTTTCAAAGCATGTATCCAGGGAAAACATCAATGCAGAGCTCAATGACCAGAGTGGTGGGTTAGAAGCATCCTCCCTCTCTAGAGCACAAGCCCAGCAGACAGAACCCACCATCCAATATCTCCCAACCAGGTTACGTGCCTGGCCACCTGGGCCAGGAGAGAGATTGGTAACTGCAGTGCCCACACAGAGATGCTGGATGGGTGCTCAGGTCTCTGCAGGCTGTGCCATGCTAGGGGCCTCAGTCTTGTGGAGCAAGCCTCACACCTCACTACTGTCTTGCTTTCCTCACTGGGCATAGCACGTGGCCAAACCGTGTTAGCCGGACAACAGGGACTTCCAGAAGCTCATCCTTGCTAGGAAGGTTTCTTCCCAAAGTAGAGGTAAACTGGTGGCTGTTGGAAGCTCCTACACCAGGTCAGTGCACTGCCAGTGGGCCTGTACCCAGCCACATAACCAGCTTCTCTGCAGGCTTCAGATAGCTGCCCCTCTAGGGCAGGGGTCCCAACCTTTCCTTTCTCCTTGTATTTTTCTATTATTTTTAAAATAGGGGCATTTCTGCAAAAAGGACATCAGCTCTGATGTGACCCTTGCATGTTCCCTTGCAGCACAAACCTCCTTATTTCCTGAATGGCTTGCTCTGCTCTCGAGTTAACTCAACACGATGGATTTTGTCCAAGTACATTTTGTTTCTTGACATGAAGCCAGGCTTTGCTGGGTTGTGGTGCCGTTTTCTTCTCCCTGCTCTCCTCCCAGTTTCTTTATTATCATCCTCATTACTGAGTGTTACTGGCACCATGCAGCCAAACCAGGGAGAGAAAGCCCCTGCCCAGGCCTGCCTCTGACAGCAGCTGCAGGGAGCACACTGCAGTGGTGGTGAAAGCCTTCCTCAATGAGTGTGTACACTGAGCTGTCCCACGCCTGGCCCAGCACTTCAAGGTATGTCTGAGACCAGCTGAAGCAGAAAACATTTGAACTCTACACTCTGCCAAATAACTTCCAGATGTGTGAGATACAGCCTTGCTGTGGACTCTGACTGTAGCTCTGCCAGCATACGTCTGCACATTTCTGGTGCACAGGGAACACAAAAGTAGATCTTTTTCAACATCTGCTGCCTTTCCCCATTTCTTCCTCCCTGCTTCTTTTGGTTATTTTCCTGTATTTCATCTTTCTATACAGAATACTAGGAAAAGACTCAAGCACTGATTTATTAATTATTTCCTGCATGTTTCACACCTAGCTGTGCTGGCAGTACAGGAGAAAGAGGAAAATACAGAGTGACACTTTTTTTTGCTTAGACAGCAAGCAAGTGCCCAGGTCTTTTAATGAATGCTGTATTGATTCAGGGCTCAGCTGGGTGCTCTTCTAGCAGAATCAAATCATAAAATGGTATCAAATTTCACTGAAAAGGGGCTTCTGTAAAAAAAAAAAAAAGCTGATATTTATCTTACTGTCACAGTAAGACTTATTGTCTTAATTCTCAAGGCACCTGGGCTTGTGGAATGCCAGAGCAGAGATGGCCAAAAGTGGTAAAGGAGAGCTGCTCCTTATTAGGTTATGTGATAATTATGTGATAGCAGCTCTAATTTTCAAATAAGGAAAACTACCATTTTTTTAAGTTTTTACTTTTTAAGTAATGCTTTGGCTAAGAAAAAAGAGAATAAAAGCCTTCCATTTTTTGCTGTCCCTGAACAAAAAGGAGTGGTTATCTCTTCAGGTTCACTAAGACTTCAGTGCTTATTCATGTTCCTACACCAAACCAGTGTATTCTTCAATAAATACTTATCTTTTGAGCCCATGGCAGTGTCAGTCTCATTTGTTCTGGGAAGATAATCAGGCCCAGGTTTGGGATGTATTTCGAAGAGGGACCACCTGGGAATCACAGAAGCCATCTACAGACAACAGGGAGTTGTGGTCAAACTCTTGGCAAATTGTAGACCACAGGAATCTAATGAGTGGAAAGACTTAATTTGGCCTATCATCACTGCTGAAATGATTGATGAGATGGGGATGCAGCCACACTTATATACCTATTTCTGTTCTCGTGCAATGATGAGCTGGGACAGTGTGTATGATAACCAAAAGCCTACCAGTCAATTCACAGGGCTATTATGGATGGAAATGTTATACAGGGGATGTCTGTAGGTAGTGGTTACAGAGCAGCTGGGTGAAGGAGATGGAAAGACAGAGCCAGATGAAATTAAATATGTCATTTCTTAGTCTAATCCATCTAAAAATAGACTGCCTGCATTTGTTTCAAGAGAGGCAAAGTTCTGGAGCAGGCAAAGCAGTGATGTTCACCCATTGCTACAGCGTCTGCAATGAGTCTGCCTGAGTGACATAGGCACTGAAGCAACTCATTATTTTGTAAGGATGGCCACTCTGAGAATTGTAGAGCACTGTGTCCTGGTTTTATCAGAATTCTATATGCTTATGCTAAGCACTAAGCATGTGTGAAGATATCTTCTTACCTTTCATATCTTCTCCTCCCTTATTCCTGGAGTGTAATGGACAGTGTTAAAAATAGGCTAAGTTATTGGCTGATGTTTCATCTTTTTACCTGTTTTATGTAATTGTGCGTCAAAACTGAAAAGATCTGGATGAAAGAGCTCAATAATACCTATGATGTATTGTGTATTAATGCCACCATCTTCTTGAGTTCCTGAGTTGTAACATCCCTGAGATGGTCATGGAAACTTTTCAATGCAGTACACATTTAACAGCAGATAGAAAGAAAAACAGACTTGCTTCAGTTTTTATATCTGTCAGCTCTTCCTTCTACTCAACTTGTTTTGGATCTGACTTTTTTTTTCATTCAGAAGTCATCCTTTGATCTTCTACCTCAAGTGCACCTTAGGACACTTCTGTCTTCTTTCTCCAGTTTCTTAGGCATGCATTATTGCTCTCTGATGGCTATGGTTTCACATCCTGAGCTGCCCCAGGCCATTCTGATATTCTCAGTGAAACTAAACAATCCTCTCTTTGAACACACTTGGGTGTAAATTAGTCTGCTTTATGACTTCTCCAGAGGCTTTGATACTCCACAGCTTGATGTGTTCTTAGACTGAACATGGAGATGGCATAAAAATGAGAGAATATAACTCATTTATGGATTAAGACTGAATTCAATTTATAAATGGAAGTATGATTTCAAATGCAGAACTTTCAGGTGTTGAATATGGTGCTGCGTAAATGCTACAGAAGACTTCATGCTGCTTGTCACATCCCATGCTGCTTCCCAGACACCTGACTTTCCAGGTAATAAGACAGGATATCAGATATGGGACCTTTGAGTATCTAGCAGCTAGAAGTTATAAGAAGGTTTTGAATTAGCAGGATGTGAGAAGACATTAATGTCAGGGAAGAGCAAAACATACTCAAACATGCTCTGCACTTTTTGCCTCTAATGGCCACTAACCGTTTAATGCAGGGACTGACCAAAGTTCCTCTGCTGAGACTCAGTGAGTAATGTGGGTTACTACTTTTTCAGAGGATGGACTTTCCAAGCACAGTTCATCTTAGCTATATGCACCATGGTCAGCTAGGATCTGTAGTATTATGTCCTTCTCATTCGTGAATAGCTAGGTCCACTGAAAGTGGAATGAGTACTGCTGACTGAAGGATTTCAGTTGATGGATCATGATTCCATATTATTCATTATTGTTTTGACACTGTTATGTATTATGAAAAAAAATATTACATCATCTATGGTATTTTCATTATCAGTGCAGATTTTTGCTCTTTAACTGGATATTGTTAGCAAAAATATCACTTATTTAGTCTACACAAAAGTCAGACTGAACATGATTATTTTGGACCATGCATTTCCTGTCCTTCCTGCTTTACACAGCCAACCGTGTGGGGACCCTGGATTGCACTAGCCATGGGCTAATGATGTAACTGTAAATAACACCACTCTGATATAAAATAATATCTACTTCATTATCATCATTGAACAGGTGGAATGGGTTTAGAACTCAAGTTTTCAGAAGTAGGTGTACAGATGTGGGGGCAAACAGAAGGGGCAAATGCTCATAGTAGACCTGTTCAAACTGCATCTTATCATGATTAGGATATATTGAAACTACCCTGAGAAGCTCTTACAAGTTCTTGAAAGGAATGTGATAGCATGTTCCAGTTCAGCAGCAGAGCAGAGCAGTGTGGCCTCTCAAACAGGTAATGTAACACTCAGCTAAAAAGAATTGAAGAACTTAAGACAAAAACAAGTTACCTGCCTATAAACTTTTTTTGTGTGGGCTTAAGAACAAGAGGATGGTCACTCCAGAAGAATCTCACTCCATCCTCCAGGTTTTGAAATGAAAAATGCAAATGAAATTTCTAGAACTTCTGCAAAATAATTCATAAATAGAAGAGTGGGGGACAAATGCTTTTCCTGGGATCTCAGAGGCAAATAGTGAAGGATTTAGTGCAAATGTAAAATAACTAAGGAGACCTCGCTTCATACACAATCTATATAAAATCTTGAAAAATATCAATTCAAAGAGAGAGAAGAGAGCATGGTCCTTGACACTGCTTCTTCTGAGGCTTGAGGAGCAGTGAATAGGTGAGCAGGGGAACACAGAAGAGAAATTTCTAAAGATCAAAAGGAGGAATCTTTTTACGTCTTGCTAATAATTTTTTTTTACTTTCTCAATCTTTTTTCTTTAAAATATTTGTACTGAAGCAATGTCCCCACACTGCTTTGGTGGCAAGCAACCAAAAGTTGATGGTTATTCCTCTGTTCCCATCTTTTTGTCAGTTCCCAAGTGCCACACAAAGGAAGTTTTTATCCTTTGTCAAATTAGCAAAGATTTTATTTAAAAGTGTGTTCTACCTTTCACTGGCACTATTTGTATGCCCTACAATCAAGTATGTTATATATTTATTTGTGTGTATTATGTTTGTAAATAGCCTTTTCCCCTATCTCAACAAAACTTTTTCATTCCTTCTCATCCTCATAGTTTTTAACCTACCAGTTACTTAGAGACTCATTTTTTGTTTTCTTTTAGCTGTACACTGCATATGCCCACTTTCAGAACTGGGACCAGGATTGAAAGAGCAGAGTCTCAGGAGTCCTGCAGGATCATTGCTGATATATCTTTGTAGTATAACTCTGTCATGTTTTTCAGTAAATTCCAAAGTATGATGACATTTTGTTTTATGCAGAGCTGGAGATTTCGGTCAATGTCTTCAGAAATTTTGTCTTCAGAAATTAGTTCATTCTTGAGTTTATTCTCAGCTAATGAAAGTGTGCATGTCTCTTAAGCAAAACTGAAACAAATGCATAACAGGTACAGTTTTCACAGACTGTAACTTCATGGAGTTATGTGTTCAGAATGTTCCATCTCTCTCCATTTTCATGTTCAAACTCCTTCACCTGACTTTCTATCTCCGAAGTCCAAATCCTGCAGAAGAAATATTTCAGCCTCTTCTTTCACAGTGAGTGGAATCTCTCAGGTGAAATGGTTTAGAACTGACCACTTTTGCAATTTAATGCCTCGTGAGGCAGCTCTAAAGATGTTTTTTATTATAGAGAATCTGGTTTCATTGCTCCTTCAACTGAACCTAAAATGAGTGTGGCAAAACCAGAGTTTTAATTAGGGCTGTTATTATCCTGGCAGCTATTAGGATCTTTCAGCAAACACTATCAGAATGGTATAATGTATGTGTCTGAGGGCTTGATCAGCACTTGCTACAGAAAATCTTGTACAGCCTCCAGGACATCGTTGCCCTTCCAGAAGTAAATTGGCAGAGACATGCTTGTCCAACTTGTTTGTACTTAAAGATCTAAAAATGAGGTTTGCTCTGCAAATGAGGCTTCTTTTGACTCAGTGTGAGAGGTTTTAGCTCTGCATGTCATCTACCCTTAAGCTATGAATCAAGCAGGTAAGGAACACATGTTTTGGAATATGATTTTTTCCTGACCTCTGCTGGAATAACCAACCCCCATGTGATCTTTCCAATGTGCTTTCAATTGTAGGTAATCACTTCTATGTATTGCTATACAAGTATCAGTCGAATCAGTTGAACTTTTTTTTTCTTCACAGAATTCAGGGATATGATGTGTGTTTCTGTTACTTCCTAGAAGACATTTTTTCAGCAAGCCAGTCCGAACATTTAATGCCTCATTGTCTAGGCTTTTTTTCATTTGCAATGGTTAGTTTAAGGGTAATCACTATTTATTAAGTGACGCCATAACACTTCAAGGTGGGTTATTGTCCTAAAAAATATACATTATTTCTAGCTTTGTAGCATATAGTTTCTAAAAAACAGAATGGATATGTCTCCTTCTGGATGAAAGGGATACTGAAGGGCAGGGCAGCAAAAAGTATCCTCAGACTCCTGATAGCCTTTGTTTTCATTCCTTCCCCTCCACCTCCTTCTCCTGCCCCATGGCTGGTAATGCTCACACATATCTCACAGGATATGAGAAATGAAGCCTGAATATACATTTATGAATATTTATATGCCTGTCCATTGTTTCCTAGTCATGCACATGTTGCCTCAAGTACTTCATCTGGATAATTTTTATTAGCCAAAGAGCATTCACATCTTGGATCTGCTCAGACAGCAGACGTCTCTTAGAACTGTAGTTCATCTGGTTAAGAAGATGGAAAAGGATTGCTCAGGATTCGAAGGTCAGAGCCAGATTCAGGAAAAGTGGCACAAAAGAATTTCTAAACCCTATTTTGTACAGATGATTCTAAATTCTTACTCCTCATTCACATAAATCACTGTGGAAGTTAATTAATGAGCCTGATAAACAAAGCAAGGGGGAAACTGAAGTAGACATTGAAGCAGTAATAGTAGCTCCAAACAGAAAACAACATATTTTGAAGTCATAATCAGTGGCTACATAGGATGGTTCTTACTTTCATCAAGGTATTTGGTAATCCTGCATATAGCCAGTCCTCTCCTTGGACCCATAGTCCCCGAACTTAATTGTTTATATTATGCTGCAGTCAGGTTCACTTTGTGAAAATTTCGTGATAAAATGCTTCAGAAATAACTCTGGTCCAAATATCTTCTTATTTGGTAGAAGAGTCCTAAATAGTAATTGCTGCTTAGGTACATGGGCTGGGGTGGTAGTCACTCAGGCTGAAGTGGGTGATTTGAACCCATGTTGGTCCTAGCCTGTTTCAGAAGATGTTTAATTGCCAGGCAGATACATCCCTAGAAGACAGTACATGGCCTTTGGTCCATTGCTGGCATCTGACCTATAAAAATTGTCCAAATGCATTATTTTTTCTTTTCAGGGCAAAGAAGCAGGAAAACTGTGTGATTGCAGCTGGATCAGTTTGCAGAGACCTGCAGGCTGCCTACATGATGCACATGTTACGCTAAATTGTACTATGCATTCTGGTTCATTTCCCATGCAAGATTGAGATTTGATCCTAGATTAATTTTTGCATTTTGATTTTATTACAGATCAATGTCATGTTTGCATCTTCCAATAAATGTTAAATAAATAAAATGTTAAATAAATCCAATAAAAATAAGTGTTTCGCATCACTTACATTGCATAGATTGCCTCATAAGCATCCAGCCTGCTTCACCTCCTCCTCACAGCTGCCAAATGATAATCAAATCATAAAATGGTAGAAGGCTTTCGCATATTAATATTTGTCTTCCCTTAGATGTGCCTTCAATTTAGTTGTTTCATGAAGAAACAGTGTTAAAACCTTTAGCCTAACTAATTATAATGTTTAAGAAACATGGGAACCATTTTTGAGGGTGGTTTGGGGGAAACCTGTGGAATATCTGAGAGCTGATGTATTTTGGCAGAAGACAAAAAACAAGAGAATTCTTGGAATTTTCTTTTTTTTTCTTTTTTCTCCTTTTTCTTTTTCTTTTTCTTTTTCTTTTTCTTTTTCTTTTTCTTTTTCTTTTTCTTTTTCTTTTTCTTTTTCTTTTTCTTTTTCTTTTTCTTTTTCTTTTTCTTTTTTCTTTTCTTTTTCTTTTTCTTTTTCTTTTTCTTTTTCTTTTTCTTTTTCTTTTTCTTTTTCTTTTTCTTTTTCTTTTTCTTTTTCTTTTTCTTTTTCTTTTTCTTTTTCTTTTTCTTTTTCTTTTTCTTTTTCTTTTTCTTTTTCTTTTTCTTTTTCTTTTTCTTTTTTCTTTTCTTTTTCTTTTTCTTTTTCTTTTTCTTTTTCTTTTTCTTTTTCTTTTTCTTTTTCTTTTTCTTTTTCTTTTTCTTTTTCTTTTTCTTTTTCTTTTTCTTTTTCTTTTTCTTTTTCTTTTTCTTTTTCTTTTTCTTTTTCTTTTTCTTTTTCTTCTTCCTCTTTTATTTTTTTTTTTATGTTTAGTCAGCTTAATTACATGTTTGCATTATTTACAGCCTGTTATTTGCTGTAAGATAATAGGGTATCATGGATTCCTGAATTGCTAGTCCTGCAAAAGCATAGCTCATTTATTTTAATGACTGCATAATCTAGCCTATTAACAGGATGGTCAAGCTCTCATAATGAAGTTCAGTAGCTCAAGCATCAGCAAGCCAGTGCTTTTTCCTAAAGAAGAGCTGTTATCTAAAAAGTGTTTGTGTTATAAAGCTCCTACTGAATGGTTAGATGCTAGTTGTTCCTGTGATTACTGATAACAGCTTTTTCTTCAGTAAAATGTCATTTATATAAACACTCTACCACTGAAAGTGTCTGAAAAAATGTGGTTTGCATAAACAACAATGCAAACACCAAACATAGAGGCAGAGGTGATATGCACTCTGATTTGATGGTTGTTGTCTCTGGAGGGACTTTTGTGTGTACTAATTTTGCACATTGATGTGTTTGAACTACCTGCATGTTTCTCTTCGCTGTGTTTGCTGTGCTCCGACTGTGCTCTCCCTGGACCAAAGAAAGAGGGTATATGGCATTGGTCGGTCTACCATCAAAGTGAGAAGAAACATCTTCAACAGAGCAAACTGAGTGGCTGTTACAGAGCCGGGCAGCCCTGTAGGCCCGGGGACAAGTGCTGATCTAAGAACACATTCTCCCCAAGAGTGAATTTTTGATTGGCATAGCAATCCAAGACAATGTAATCCGCCTTCAAAATCTGAAGAGACCAGCCATGGTGTAGGGGAAGAGTTGCATGAAAGGCACGAGAAACTGGAGAACAATGGTGGCTCCTGGCCCACAGGGAGGTGGGAGGCAAATGGATGAGGCCAGGCTCTTCTTGGTGGTGTGTAGAATAATGGCCTAAAACTTGAACACAGGAAGTTCCATACTAACATGTGAAAGAACTTCCTTATGGTAAGGGTGGGTCAGTACAACTACATGTTCCTCGCAGTAAGAAACAGGGACCTGGGAACTCTCCAGTTTTTTGCAATCCATCTTTTGGGATGCTTCTCAAAAGAAAGAAGCTCCTCCAGCTTATGGGAAATGCACAGCAGGGCTGGGCACCAGGCATTGGTCCCATCACACTTTATTTTCTAAGGGGAAGAATACCATAGTTAGGGAAAACTGTTATTTTTTCAGATATTTTTTTCAGGTATTTCAAGAGGGAGCACGAGTAACAGTCTCACCAAATATCCCTTTATTCTGCACATATCTGCTGTGAAATTTCCTAACAATTGCTATGCTAAAATCACAGTTTTAGGCTGGAGATCTCTCAGACCAAGCCTTCCAATTTCAGCTTTTTCTGTCTACCAGAGAGAAAAAGAAAAGCCATAGCATGCCTTGCAACTCACACAGTGTTCCAAGAAAACATGGAAGAGCTACCTTTTTTTCTTCAGGCTCTGCCTCTAAGATTTAAAATGTCTAGCACGTATTCATGCCTTTGCATTTCTTGATTCCTATGGTGTCTGGACTATTTCATATGTATGCAGCTGGACTAAAAGAGCCAGCAAAAAAAGAAAAAAAAATTAAATAAAAATAAAAAGCTATCCTGCATAATGTGAGCCAGTTTAAAAAGGGTATATGTGTATGCATGTACAAGAGGTGTAATGAAGCCTCACTTCCTGGTGCCTGCTCTGAAGTCTGGAGATCAGAACTAGTGAGTTTGTTTTATCCATCCCGAGAGAGCCCTTGCATGGCATTTGAGGTATTATGTGCTGAAAGACCTCATTAATGATGCAAACACTTCAGCTGTCATTGACTCATAAAAAAGCTCAGAAATGGGAAGGTCTGAAGGAAATTGATTTTCTTTAATTCCTTTGTAAAGTGTCATGTGGAATACTGATCACTTCAGTAGAAATAATTTCAATTTCCCCTAGGCATCTACTGGAAGGCAAATGTTTTTTTAATCTGATATGGCTTTTTTGTTGCACTATAGTGCTTATCAGTTGAATACCAAGATATTCAGGACATTCTCTATGCTTTCTCCTTGAAAAAAAGAAGCTATGTGCATTGGAACCACTGGAGAATTACTATTTCATGTCACATTAGGCCATATACAACTGTTATAAATGGCTTTGCAATGAATAACTTGAAACATGTTGTGGAAAGCACATTATTGTTCTAGTGCTGGTATGCCCTATCTCTGGATAAGGATCCAGGTGACTAAAGGCTCTGCTAGGATTCATTTTATTAATTCTCTTCGGTACTAAAACTTAGCTTGTTAACTTGTAATATGTTAAAATTAGTGAAAAGAGGAATAGTAATAGAAAACCTCATGGAAAAATAAAATCCCATTCAAACTATGTCAGTATTCTTCCCAGCCCCCCCCAACCCCCTCCAACTTTTTGGAAGTAAATTCATGAGTTCATAATGTGCTGGGTGCTCCCTGGCTGGCAGGTAAGGTAGGACTATAAAGCACTTTATTTCCCTAGTATCCATGGGGAGTTATTACTTCGCTCCTACACAATATTAAAGAGCTTTTGGAAATTATGCTGAATGATTCACTTGGACAAAACAGTAGTAAAAAATGTCTGTTTAAATCTGCTATACTGTAAGGGACATTCTGGACAGGAGATAGGTTAAGATTTGCCCAAATCAACATATATTTCTAGAAAATTTGATCAAGGTCACCCAGCATAATGACAAATCAGCAGGCTGTGACATTCACCTTCTCCTACTCCTGACAGCTCTAGCATTTACATTACCATGGTCGACTAGCTTCATTATAGGCCATATCTTTGGGAGATTAATCTATTCTGCTATGCACTGAAGCCATAGGAAATGCTTAAAGAAAGTGTGTGTGTTATAAAACTGTCATTGACTGTAGAAAACTTCAGGACTGCGAAGTGAGAATCTCTGTGGGGAGAGCAGGGGGAGGGCCTGAACCAAAAAACTCTAGTCCTGGTGGCAGGCTCACAATGGAAATAAGGATGCAGGCTGGAGCTGTGGTGCAGGTTTCCATCTCCCATGCGTGAATGAAAGCTGCATCCTCAAGTGAAATCTTCAGGAAGTTTGCATGCAGATCTCATCTAAATTCAGCGTGTTGAACTCTCTCTGCACAGCAGTGCTATTAACCTTATTCATTATCGCTCTCCAAGTTAATGATGGGTATCTGATCTGCATAGCAATCTTCTCTCCTTTGCCATATTCATCACAATACAACTTTAGCTAGGTCATTATTAAGTAACAGAGGTGAGATGTAGGAGAATCCTTTTCAAAATAAATGCCTGTGCCTGTATCAAAATACAATCCTAATGTGACACTCAGGAACCTTCTGCGGTGGTTGGTGGTCCTTCACAGACCCATCTGTGACCTCCAAGTGGATCCCACTCTGTGGAGGGGATCAGCAGAACTCTGCTCCAGGAGGTGTGCTGCTCAGGGCATTCTGGTCAACTGAGATCCTCTTCCTTTTCTACAAGTCATGGTATCAAAATGCTGTTTTGATGCAACCTGTTGGAACATATGCTGATGTTTCCATCCCCTAGGGAGCTGGTTCAACGTCATTCTCCAGCCCTATGCTGTGTGTCATCTCCCTGTGACAGATAACATGATGCCACCTGAGCTTCTCTTCAAAGCAGTGACATAGGACATGGGCAGACTGGGAGAAGCATGATCAGTGGAGGTGTACAGACCAGCACTGTCACCTCCAGCCCTGGCCCATAGCAATTTTGGCATTGCTGCCAGCCTCAAATTCAACCACTTCAGCAGGTGCGATCAAGAGGCTGCTGCTGCTTATTTTTAGGGATGACTTGTCCTTGAAAGGAGGAATTGAAATGCTGAGTTCTGAAATGATTTGACAAATGTATTGCAAAGGAGAAATAAACCAGCTGGGGATTCCTAGCTGGTCTGATGGCTGCACAAGCTGCAATTTAACAATTAACACAAGATACACGGCCCAATTGTGTTACACAGTCTAGCTTAACTGCACTTGAGGCATCACTTCAGTTTGTTTGGTTCAGAATGGCACAGTTAAAGGCTGGCTAGAAATAGCCTGAGAATTTTTACTTTGAGCTCAAATCTTGCTCAGTGAGTGCTACACTGTTCTTTTGTGATTTGAAATATATAAAAAACTTAGATTATTTGGATTGGATTTTCTCCTGCAGCCTTAATACACACAAACAATTCACACCCTGCCTTGCTCTTGTACTAAAGCTGTGTTGAGTTTCTGGTGTCATTTATTCCCTTGAAAAGAGATTGAGGTCATAATATTTATGACTTTACAACAGATTCAAACAGAAGAAAGGAAACAGAAATGAGGTGCAAAGCTCCATTTCAAATAAATGTCTAGCAATAAAAATCCTGTGATAGTTACTGTAGAAACAGGAATGCCTCCTAACCATGCTGCATCCTCTTGAACTCCCTGACATCCCTACTTGAAGGAGTACTCCTTGCTTTCTGCCCTGGCTGGTAGCAGTGCAAAATTTTTGTTACTGATGCTCAGCTGCTGCTCCCTCCACAATGATGCTGCAGTGGTTCAGAGTGATGCACAATTCCTTTGTGACAAGCTCCTGAAAGACAGCTTGCCCTGGTGGCTGCTGGTCTCTGATTTCTGATCCTCCTGGAGATGTGGTCTCCAGAGCAGTCTGGTCCTCCCAGGAATGCGTGTATGGCATTTTGCAGGCTATAGTTAACAGCCGTGCAGTTGTGGGATCCTGCATCCAGCCCCTCTCAGTGGAGAGGTGCAGAATGCAGCAGGAATGCTTGTAGTGCTGCTGCAGGGGAGAGCTGAGAGCAAAAATAACCAGTGTGCAGCTGCTTTGCAGTGGTTGTGCTATGAGATGGGGAATCATGCTACAGTTACAGCAAGGATGCAGGTTTGCAAGATGATAATGGCAACTAAGAGTTAAAAGAGAGGAAGAGCGAACAGCCTTTCAGGCATATCCTTCCCTGGTACCTCTCCTGGATGAAGCAAGCAGCATGAAATCACAAGCCCGTGCACTCAAGAAAGCCTGGACTGCAGTTATTTCAAGCAGGAAGCACGCTCAGGTCAGTGGCATCTGGAGGTAGTTTGGTCATGAAATGTGAGAGGAAAATAAACCTGGTGTTCACTTATCGGCCTCACTGATCAGAGAATCTGGCCAGAGTATGACAGCCTCATGGCTTGGAGAGCCCCTTCGCTCATCACCTGGCCATATGCTGCATGGGCACTAAGGCAGAATGCAACAAGCAGTGCTCACAGAGCCCTCAGAGCTCACAGAAGGCTGCAGCCATGCCTTGGAAAGTAAGGCCTGGGCCACAGGGGAGGTGTGTGCAGCTGCTCTTGCCTTACATCCGCTGTCCTGGTGGCATATTTCTCACACGTAGTGGGGAAAGTCTGCAGTTACCACTAGGAGACCTCAGACAGGAAACCCAATGCAGCCTCACAGCTTGTGATGCTTTTCTTGAATCCTTTTATTTGAACACACATGCACACACAAAAAGCCCATCCACAAACCAGAGCAAAACCAAAACAGAAAGCTATACCAGTGCTCCATTAAGGGAGTTATGTTTTTGACGTACAGAGTAAGCAGGTGGGGTGCACAACACAGCAGACCGTAAGCAGCTGCACCTTGTTTCCAGGGGCACTGCACCTTTGAGCCAGTCTCCTTTGTTTCCCAAAATGGGGACACTGCAGCCCCCTCCTTTCCAGGTAGCAAAGAGCTTTTCAGCTCTTTGCCTGAGACTTATTCAGGTGCCGTGTGGTGTCTGAGGGCTTCTTACCTGCTTCTTGGTTGTTGGACTAGGCAGTCTCCAGAGGTCCCTTCCAAACCTCACTGTGATTCTATGAGTGCAAAGACTGCTGTGAGGACTGGGATGTCTTGAGGGCTGAGAAAGAAAGACACAATTTAACAAAACAGCTGAGAGTGTAGCCTTCAAAAATACAGTACCAACGATCACTCAGGAGTGAAATTCTGTCCCAAAAACAACCCAGACTTCTACTGGCAATAGTCTTGCTTCAGAACTGAAGTGCTGGCAAGTGAAATGCTACCCTGTTAACCAGCAGAGCTCAAATGCTCCATTTCTGCCACAAGGAGCTGCTCTGATTAAAAGAAGAAAGAGCAGAAGGAATGAATATGAGAGCATGTGGTAAGCGGTTGTGTCTACGCACCAAATGACCGATAATGGAGTGAGATGAGGAGCTTGTTCCCATGGCATGGGCTGGCTATAGCCGACAACGTGCTGTGGATGTACAGTACGCTTCCCTCAGAAGTCACAGCCCCAGCATCCCAAATGGGTGTCAGGCATGGCTCCCTGTGGGACCACGCCTTAGTCTGTCATTTCTGGTGTGGGCATATGATGGGAAAAGGGAGAAATGCAGCCTGGAGTGAGGCTGGTGGTGGGGCCCTGTGCTGGGGACAGTGGTTGCCTGCATCACACTGGAGGCCTTGCTGGCATGGAGGGGCACAGGAGTGCTCAGACACTCACAAAGGCTTTTGAAACTACAAGCAAAACAAATGTACATGACTGCAGGTCTCATCTGGAAGAAAATCTGATGGTAGTATCCACGAAGAGGCAGAACTTCGTATGGCTGTTCTCAGAGGGCCCAGAGTAGCAAGGCTGAAATTTACCAGGTGTGTCATGCTGGCAAAATAACCACCATTTTGGTTAAATTTGTGCAAAAGCAAACGTAATATTATACAGTTTGAAACACGCATTCTATGATAAAGATTAAAATGCTCATTGCAGAGGTGCAAGCAGTGCTTAGTTGGGAAATTTGCCTGTGTTTAATTTTAAAATCCCAGTCTTCCACTTGAACCATTGAAACACCTGTGTCAAATGCCCATGATATTTTCACAGTTCTTGCTTTGCTGGGGGGAGATGATTTTTACTTTTCTTTCATTTTTGAGTTAACACAGCAAACTGACAAAATCAATTAATCATCTGCCCTTGGCCCCGAACAAATGATGAGACCAGATCACAGGCTATGGATGTCTTATCTCTGTCCCATTTGAAATGAAAGTTCTTCTTAGCTCTCGTGAACAAAAAGCTGCATTTCATATGCATAGGCACATTTTTTCTCACAAACTAGTTAGCTGTCTCTATGCAAAATTTGCTGTTGATTCAGCATTTTCTTCAGATTTTAATGTGATTTCTTGGAGCACTTACTTTCTCCTAACTACTGAATTAGTTGATCTGAGAACTGCACATCTGTCCTCAATTTGAACTTCTCAGTCAAATTCTATGAAGTGCTAATGGCATATAGTAATGCAGGGGGCTTAAAAAAGGCTCTGTAACAGCTGTGGAGCTCGTATTTCTGCAAAACATATATCTTTAAAACATTGTTCACTACATTCAATATCCAGGAAATATGGTCCAGCAATAGGTTTGTAATAAAGCTAGAAGGAACAGGTTGTTGAAGCCAAGCCAGACAGAAAGCTCTGCAGCCTGGTCTTACAGGCAATTATTACAATTCAATTATCTATTTTAGAGCAACTTGAACAGAGGAGTCAACATGAAATGTGGCAGCAGGACGTCTGTGCTACCATAATGACTATTCAGAGCATATTTGTTTGATTGTCAGTTTTGGCTTCCTGGGAAAATATATTTTACATACAATTTTTCCAAACTTTATTTTTACTACAATGAATTCTTCTCTTTATGATAAATCAAAGTTAAACTATTGCTTTTTCAGAGGAACTCTGGGTGTCAGTGAGACTCCTGTGACTTGAAAGAAAGCAGATTTGGTATGTCATTGTTTCTGTGCTTTTTCAATTTCCATTTATTTATTTTTAATTAAATATCACTGTAAATGTCTGTTCCCTGATTCATTAGCCATTTGGGGATGAAAGCTAATGCTATAATTACAGCTTTGTTCCAAATCACAGTGACAGTGGGTATTTTTTGATAATTAAAGCTTTTTCCAGCTGATCTGTGAGCACTGTGTTCATTGACATTTCCATTTTTTATTTTTTATTTTTTATTTTGCTGTTGTTGTCACTAAAATTCATAGGCTGTTTCTAAGCAGTTCACGTTCTTCCTGTTCCTGCACAGTGGGATGGAATGGACAGATGTTGGGCTGCCCAGAATCACTCAATGCAAGGTGAAGCGAAACTTTTGATGAGCACAAGACATCCACTCATTGCACACTGAGGTGGGAGCTGTTTTAAAAAAGATACCACCCAGGCTGGCTCCTGCTGCGCAGCCCTGCTCAGGTGCTGTGTTGTGACCACTCCAGCTTCAAGCAGGGGGTTCAGGGCATGCATTGATTGATTTGTCTTTGCGAAAAGCCTTTATCAGCAAAGAAACAAAATTTCACTATTCCCAGTCAGGGTCCTGATAAAAAGACAAGGCTCAGTTTTTCAAAGCAGCTGTTTCAAACTGTTCCTTTGGCATTCAAGTGCCTCAGGAGAGAGGGCTGGAGGTAAAACATCCAAGAGTGATGAGCATGGGGAATTTTCCACAGTTTACAAAGGTTTCTGAATATTCATTTGTGGAAGAGGAGAGAACGGTTCAGGACATGCTTATCCTTGGGAGCTTTCCAAGTTCTCGCTTTCTTTCTTTCTTTTTTTTTCTTGACCCTTGCTTCACATACTGCTTGACTACCCCCTTGTTCAGTGAAAAAATCCTATTACAGGCAAACTGATTACCTAGAAATTAAATCAGATAAAATCATGCTGCTACATTTCCACCTCAATTATACAGGATGGAATTAAAAGTACCTTAGAATAAGACCCTTACTGTTTTATGAACTCCAAACCACAAGAAAAATATTCTACCCGGTGACCTTTATCTGCACATAATTACAGTCTGAAGCATTCTTAATCATTTGCTAAGCTATTTCTAGTGTTATTCCATGATAATCTTAAATACCTGGGGATTACCAGAGATTACTGCCCTATTTTCAGGGCACAGCAGCTAGATTTCTAAGCAATTCTGTATTCTTGCAGCAGCCATTGTTATATTTGATAAATACAACTATTTAAACGAAGATTGAAATTATTTTGTTAGATAGTATAGACAGAAATTTATAATTCATCTTTAAAACCTTGAATAAACTAACAAACATAAGGCTAATGCATCCGTATTTAAAATCCATGCTGCTTTGTGCTGAATTTTGCTGTGTATTTCAAGCAATTTCATGATCCTATTAAATGATCACACTTCGGAGTAAACCTCTCAATGGAACTTAAACTCTAGACTTTTGCTGCGTGCTGCATTACCTTCAGAAGAGAGAGTGGAAACTGTCACGTACATGCCTCAAATCAGCACAGTGGCTTCATTCAGTAAATAATCTGTACACTAAGTAACATTTGTGGGGAATGGGATGTTGGTCCATGAGTCTGAAATAAGCTACTGCTTACCTCTTGGTTATAGGCAGTAGAGCACTAAGTAGTAATATTGGTGGATAAAATTAACAGCATGTGACAGCTCTTTGTGAAGCAATCCTGTGGCACTCGCCTTGTTTATTTTTGAATATTTTGTGCTGTAGAGGTATGTTTGCAAGCTATCAGCAAAAAGTATTTTAATCTGTAGTGGAGACTGACCAGAACTACTGTGCCACAAGGGCTGAAACAGTCATGTCCCCAAAAGGGACAACTGAGCTCATAGTCTGACCTGCTGCATGTGGTACATGGCCCCTAAACAAGCACTCATTGCCAATGGCTCATGAGCTGGGGCTGGACAGAAGTTTGCCTCAGGTAATTCAGAATCAAGCTGTCAGCACAATACAGGGAAAAGTGCAGGATGTAGAAAAAGCACCCTTGAAAAACAGCAAAGAATTGCCCTGAAACACTGAAACCCCTTCACAGTATTAGAGAACTAAACACAAAATGGCCCTTCTTTCTATACTGTCTGAACCCTCTGAAAAAATAAAAGTAGTTTTATTTTCCTATGTGCTGCAGCAATCGTTGCACAACTGTCCCAGTCATTTTGACATCTTGTAGCTGATGAGAAAGTATATAGCTCCTTTTTAGATCTGACAAATGTGGTGGCATGTTGCAAGTGAAAGAAGTTTTACAGTAATCATGTGAAAAAAAAAAATTGGATTGTTTTCACAGTATCTGTTGAGACTGCATCACATTGTTTGCCTGCTTTCATTTTTTTTTCTTTAATTATAAGCCAACAGGGATATTTGACTTCCCTTAGTGCTGAATATCTTTCAGCATTTTTTCTACTTTACAACCAAAGGAGTTATTTTCTTTTCTTAAAACTAAGCCTAGTAATGGGGCATAAACTGGTCTTAATGCTATAATACATTCGACCCTTTACCAATGCTTTAGTAATCTCTATATCCCCACATGGATGAAGGAGGACGACTTTCTGCCACTCATGGTAATGCAATTAAATTCTGGAATATGCTGTTGAAAAAATGTAAATTAAGAGCAAAAGCCTTTCTTATACATTGATGATGTCTTTTCAGAGCTGCCTCTGTCCCCTTGATTACACATCTGTCTGTACATGCATGCCAACAGGCCCTGAACACATCATTCCACACTCAGTGTTGCCTACGGGCTCTCAGATACGGCAGCAATAATGACCCATTACAAGCTGATGTGGGACATGCCTGGAAATCTCCAGAGGGTTATGGGTTGGAGACAACCCTGCTATTCTGAACAACATGTGGGAGAATTTGATTGCTCTGTGAACTGTGCTACAACATCTTCCACAAGCAAATAGAGATCCTTATACTTGAAAATGTGAGTACAACTCAGTTCCTCCAAGTCAAATTGTTTGGATCCACAACAAAGCGATCAGGCAAACAGACATCTTTTAATTCTTCACTTTCCTCTCCCCTGCCTGTCCAGACTAAGAAATCTCCTCAAAGCTGAAATCCTGGCTGATAAGTGGATCAGGACTGGCAGATGTCCCTCAACCATCATCTTTTGCTCACGGAAGTCAGCAAAGCCCCTCTTTTATCCACCTCTCTGCTCTATGGCACTTGGTCGCTGGGGCTGCTGCAGGACTGTAGGAGAGTGGTTGCACTGAGATGCAGTAATGGACTTCGTATGTACATGTTTGTATGTACACAGCTGCACTATGAAAACTCTTAATGCATTTCAAGTTTTACCAACAGTCATATAAATTTAGAGTTTTTTCTCTTCCGTGTTTCACTCTTCATTCTCAGTTGTTGTTTTTTCTCGGATACTTTGCTTCCCATAGATGTCTTCCTGCTACATTACAGCGTGCTGTAAGCCTGGAACTTTCTTAACAAAATGTAGAAGGTGTCAGATAACTGAGTAAAATTATTGCAGTCAGAGTATACAGTGTGATTATATCCTGGGGTTTTGATCCAAACTAAGCAGGTTTTTGTTTTTGTTTCTGTTTTTTTGTTTGTTTTGTTTTTGTTTTTCATAAACTATACAATAGAACAAAACAAAACAAAAAAGTAGATATTATCAATACATCTTTTTCTTTTTCTTTTTCTTTTTTTTTTTCCTTGATGGTGTTCAACCTTCTGGTTCTTTTCAAAAACTTTCTGTTGTGCCCTACCTTGTTTAACTTGTGGGGGGCTATAGGACAGACAGGGGATGACCCCCAGTGTGTGGATCTTCACCTGCTGCACTGTCAGTCTGTCCAGGAGGCAGATGGCTCTGCTGTGAACTCTGCCACAGGGGTGTAGATACCTAGATTCACGTGAGGAGAACGAGTATCAACAACAGAGAAATGCAGTGGACATTATCCAATAGACCAGAACCGTCTTTGTCTCATTGCTGCCCACAGCCACATATCATCATATGTTGGAGCATTAGCAGGATGAAGTGACCTTTTGGTGCATCATTATCTGCCATCCTTCCAAGGGCATTTGCTTTTGGCTGAAGGAAGGATACTGAACCTGGCAAAACTTGTGGTATGGCCCATTTCAGGTGGGCAAGCTTTTGCTTTCAGACAGCGGCTTTCTCTGGGTTTTGCATCCAGATTCTAAACTTAAACACAGGAGGAAAGGAGTCTAGAGGCTGTTGCAGTGAGGCTCACACAATCCTTTTGGTTTTAATCCCTGTATGTGTTAAGAAAAGCTCCCTGCTGTAGGAGGAAGGGGTGGCTTGGAGGAGTGTGTGATGGCTCCATTGAAAGATACAACAGTGAGCCCGCAGAGGTCATCTCTGATGCTGCTCATCATCAAGCAGACCAGGCAAGGATCCTTTGAATGCTGCCATGAACACTCAGGTAATACACATGAAACAGCAGGCAGGAATGGACAGTGCTCCTGTTCACTGTCAGATGGAGCCATGAAGCACTGCATGCATTGTCCTGGGATGCAGGAGATGAAGTGCTCACACAGACACTTGCTGCACTGCCTTAACTTAACTTCTCAGAGAACACTCCTTAAATAGAAAACATCTGGGATCAGCTGTGCTGCAGGCCAGCTGAGATCCAGTCAGATAAAATAAACATTTGCTTGAAACAGGCTCCTAACAACATGCGTGCAAGAAAGGTCATTTTTATGCCTGCCTGAGTGATCAGAATACAAAAGCAGGGATGAAATGTTCTGTCCACAGCCTTGATGTGGTGTGATTAGTTTTTCATTTTTATTCAAGGCTCATGTATTGTGTTTCTCTGCCTCTCTTTCACTGGCACATCATCCTCTATTTTTTTCTTTTTAGATGTCTTTGGACTTGAAAAGTATCTCTCAGTCAAAGGGCCCTGCTCTGACTTGGCTGTCATCTGTCCTAGCAGATTTGTTTCATTAGGGGCTGTTGTGGGGGAAATGAACTTGTTTTGCATTTCCAGCATAATGAGGAGAAGGAGAATGATTTCACCCCTTTAGTACCACCTGGTGAACGTGCACTGCATGTCACAGCAGGGGAAGGTGCTTTGGGGCTGCTCAGATCCCTTGTCAGCATGGTATGGAAAGCGTGACACTGCTAACATCCAGGGGCTTCAGAAAAGCTGCAAGAGGTGCGTAATCATTATGCAAGTTACAGATGAATTTCTGCTGATCCACTGTGCTCATGTCCTTGAAATGCAGAATTTCTATTCCTGTCATGTCTTCTATTGCAGCTTTACAACTCCACAGCAATATCTACAAGTCTCTTAACATTTGCTTTCTTTCAACTCTGGTTTATTTCTTGTAATTGAAATACTGGAAACACTTCTGCCTCCTCAGTACTGACCTCTCTAAGACACCATGGTGGCACAGTGTCAGATCTGGTCATACACCAAAATTTCTGCTCAAAAATCACTCTTTGCCAGGGCAGTTTTTGTTGTTCATTTCTAGACTCCATTGTAGCATGAATTCTTAGAGAAGCATGAACTATGGGCTACTACTACTACAGTTCAGGGTTGCCTAAGGACATCCTACTCCTTTTACTGATACTTCTTAAAGCCAAGCTATCGTTTTTTCCACTTTACCATACTGTAAAATTAACATTGGATTGTCAGTGAATTATTCACAGACTGATGGCCCATTGAACAACATTCACACTGTGCCATTTAATGGTGGCAGTCCATTTAATTTCTCCGGAAGAGGATTAAATTGTGCAAGCCCCCTACAAGAACAGGGAATCTCATTTTGTCACTATGCGATAAAAAGTCTACCCATTATTCCTGTAATCCTCTACACCTTTTAATTACCTTCCTTACTGTGAAGCAGCATAGTATCTCATTGCAAGGTTATATTTATTTATTTTCAGGAGATAAGGGTTTAGTTTAGCCCATCTCTAAGCTAAAGCTTGGCTAAACCCTTCTCTTCTGTCTCATCCCCATTCTTCTTGGAGGATTCTGAATGGGCATATAAGTATCAGACCATATCTTTCATCATTTTCCTTGATGTAGTGCAGTATAACACTGTTCCTACATTGCATGGAGACCATTTATTGTGGTGACTGCTGTCAACCTAGAAGACCAGCCCTTTCTGGTTGTCTGCCATCCCACTAGTCTTTGTGCTTCTTGCCTATTTATGTGGCAAGAATTGTATCCCATGCCTCTTGTCACCTGGATCATTACTAATAGCAACTAATATTGGTTTGCTCCAAAAGTGATGCCTCCTGCTTTAATATGTTGGTTCACAATGTCAGAGATAGATGTTGCTGGTATGACAGCAGAGGTTGAACCTTCTGACCTACATCCCATTACATTTTTTTTGCCGTGTGACAGATGGCTCATGGTAGTGACTATGTTGAAAAACAATGTTTTGTATTGAGAATTTGCTCTTTCAAGTAGCGCTATTGTACTATTTATATCTCCTCCAGTTTCCATGGAAATAAATTGGAGGCATTACTTTTGATGTGACCTTAGGAATATAATTGACATTATAGTTTGGAAAGTTATCAGTGAATCACTTTTAAATATGTAGAAAGTACTCATTAATTCCACATTAGGCAAGGTTTTTATTCAAAACATTACATAATAGTAATAGATACTATTTTTATTGACAGAAACTTTAAAATATTTCTATATATAAGAATGAATGTTTGACTAAAGCTTTCATCCATGAAACTATATTGAAGTATTTCATAGAATCGTAGAATCATAGGGGTTGGAAAGGACCTCAAGAGATCATTGAGTCCAACCCCCCTGCCAAAGCAGTTCCCTACACCAGGTCTCACAGGTAGGCGTCCAGGTGGGTCTTGAATATCTCCAGAGAAGGAGACTCCACACCCCCCCTGTGCAGTCTGTGCCAATGTTCTGTCACCCTCACCGTAAAGAAGTTCCTGCGCACATTCATGCAGAACCTCCTGTGCTGCAGTTTCTGTCCATTCCCCCTTGTCCTGTCTCCACACACTGCTGAAAAGAGTCTGGCCTCGACACTTTGTCCCCCACAGCTCAGATATTTATAAACCTGGGTCAGGTCCCCTCTCAGTCTTCTTTTCTCAAGGCTAAAGAAACCCAGTTCACTTAACCTTTCTTCATAGGGGAGATCCTCCAGGCCCTTCACCATCTTTGTGGCCCTGGACTCTTCCCAAGAGATCCCTGTCTTTTTTATACTGAGGAGCCCAGAACTGGACACAGTACTCCAGATGAGGCCTCATCAGGGCAGAGTAGAGGGGGAAGATCACCTCCCTTGACCTGCTGGCCATGCTCTTTTTAATGCATCTCAGAATGCCATTGGCCTTCTTGGCCATGAGGGCACACTGCTGGCTCATGGTCAACCTGTCGTCCACCAGGACACCCAGGTCCCTCTCTACAGAGCTCCTTTCCAGTAGCTCATCCCCCAGCCTGTACTGGTGCATGCAATTATTCCTCCCTATTTATTTACTTTTATTTATTTATTTATATACAGAATTTACTATACTGTAACACTTTGTTGATAAAACTCTAAAATATTTCTAACAAGCTAATGCCAGTTTGGAAAATTACTTTCTGTTTTGAAGCATGAAGCATTAGAATTACAGTTGGATATATTCCCCTTTAAAAGTTTGGAATTTTTCTAATATTTGTTTAATAGTCATCCTTATCAATACAATGATACATTCCGCTCCAACAAATAGTCCAGCTGATTTAAGATACTTATTTTAATTGGAATCTCCATTATCAGAGAGAGGCCATTGTTAAAAGAATGGTTAGTTAAGACTTCCACTGCAAACAGCACAGATTTGCTTTCATCATTTACTCATTTTTCAGCGGCACATGTTTGACTGAATGCAATGCTTGAAAGAGCATCAGAAACCTGCAGACAACTTTATCTCAGTGGCAATGAAGAGTATGAGAAAATTAATGAGAAAAATCTATTACTGGAAACAGAAAGCTAAAGTTATTCAAGCATACTGCTACATTAAGGGCAGTCCCCAGGGAGGTACAGCTCTTGAGGAGGTCAGCAAAGGGACACTCCAGTCATGTCCAGCAAGCTATTCTCCTCAAGTTCCCTAAATAAGCACAGAGAAATACAGTGTACAATCTACATATGCAAATTTCACTGGTAGCTTATCTTAAATGTCTCTGACATGCTGGGAGGCTTATAACCCAAAGGCCTGGCAATCTGCTTCCAAAATTCATTCCTGGTATAGTGTGCGAACAATTGATCTTGGGGACAAAGGTGGCCATAGAGGTTCAGTGCCTGAACTGCAATGGAAAAAGAACAGTCCAGCCAGCTCATCTTCATGCTTCATAACCATGTCATTTCTTTTCTTCTGATGTCTATTATATGAAAACGAAAATGTTTTTTCCTTCATTTTGGGCTGTAACATGTCTGAGAGCATTCTGTCTTCCAGCAACCTCATGTCATACTCCCTCAGGCATCTTCACTGAGCTGATGCTCAGCCCAGCCCAAGCACCAGCACTGATGGCAGCTCTGCATGTGTTCATGCCACAAGGTGGGTCTGGGGTTGGTGAGTACTCTTCCTCCCACCCATTTTTTTTCCCCACTTGCAGTAACGTTTTTTCAGCAAGTAGGTTGAGTCTCTGCATTTTTTCAATTAGATGAGGACCTCACTTCCAGATTTTAGAAACTGAAATAATTGGCTTAAACTTTATCAGTTCTATGTATTTCTCATCAGGAAGGATGTTAGAATATTCTGGGTTTCTGACTTAACCAGAAGTCTGCAGCCCCACTCAGCTTTAATTCAAAAGCTTTAACACAACAGCTAGTTTATCAGTTAAGTGCCTTAGAAAGCATAATGAATTATTGAACAGTGGGCAATAGTCAAACACTTGATCAATACCCTGAAGTTAAAACATAAATATATATTCTGAGGCTGAAAAGGTCTTCTATTGTCAGTAGGGAGAGTACTTAGGACTATTTAACCTTTCTGTCTTTCACAACATGGAAAGTAATAGCCCAGAGACCAGACAAATTCTTTAAGGGTTTTATGTGCTTTGCAATCATTAAATCCTTGAACACATTTTGGAATCATGAATTTATCTACCTTACCCATTTCTGTAAGTATCGCATACATCAGCTCTTGGATGTGAATTTGGCACTTCTTGTGGATGGAGGTTACCTAATTTACAGTAGCTGATAAACATTTTAAGAAGATTACCATGACTGTAATTCAAATTGGCACTAATGTTCTGCAAGTTCCACAGAAGAAAATAATTGGATACCTGATTTGTTATCAACTTATCATTTCGTCATTGAAGAGGAGGGAAAGCTGCTAATGCTCACATTTCTGATTCAGTGCTAATGGAATAAAATCAGGAAACATTCAGGAAATCCCAAGATATGATACATAAATTTTGTGAGGGTATTTATAATTACTCCTCTTCCTCCATGTGTATGCTTATGTGCTCATCACAATAATTTAATCTAGAGGTTCACTTATTCATGACAAGTAATAACAGCGAGCCATATGGCAAAACCTCTTCAGTCAATTAAAGGAGACTCTGGGGGTGAAATTGTGTGGAGATATTCAACTCTTCTCCGTACACTTTTGCTTAATTTCTTTACTAAAATTCTTCTTTCTATCAACAGCAGAAGCAATCCATGAAGGTTTAGGAGACCAGGATGTTTTCTCTTCTGCTTTGAATCACCACAGACTCAATAGACCTAGAAAATGAAAGATTTGGATTGATTTTTTTCACTAGTTTTTCTATAAAACAGCAGATCTGTTGCCTTTTAATGAGAGTACAAAAATGTCTCTGTCCTCCTCTGTAAAGAACTCTTTTGTGAAGGTATTTGACAACAATAAGCATGAAAGAACCTATATAAATGTAAATTTTGTAAGATCTTGTTGGAAAGTCAAATGTCCTCTGGCATAATTTGATCAACAGTAACAAAAAATGCATAATAGTTTGTAAATAAAAAAGACATCTTTGGCACTTGCACAGCTATTAATGTCATGCTCAATAATGCACACTAGGTTTCCTGACATTAGGTTAATTAGTTCTTTTCTGGGGCCATCATTAAGCCACACCAAACAAGGAAAAGTTCCTCCCCTGCGGGTGATTTAAGACACTTCAGCAGCACTGGGAAATGGCACATGGTTTAGTCTGTCAAGGCTGCTTTCTTGTTATTTTTGTTTTCAGTAATTTTTAGACTGCTAATACTGTAATCCCATGAGGCAAAACAATGAGAGAGGCTGCCTTCCATGGTGACCAGAATCAGGTTATACTGGAGTGAAAATTACTTTTGTAGATGTAAGTCTGCCTTGGGACACCATGTTGTTCTGTTAGAAACAGGTGGATGTGTCACAGTTTAATTCTGTGTTTTGCAGTGTCTTGCTGTTAACACACTCTGTGTGATTACACGTATTTTTCGTCACTCTGACAGATGCTTTCTATCAACAATAAACAATGATGTAGGTTGTAGAGAGTCAATTAACGTCACATAGATTCATAAGATAGGGTGAGACTAGATCAGGATATGCAGCATTGAGGCATCTCCTATCCTCTTTTCCTCCTGTATGAGCACTGAAGGTGATTCAGCACAAACACCTGTGTAAATGTATGGCCCTGTACAGCTGCACAGCTTCGTCTGAAGGAAATATCTCCTTTTAGGAAAAGAGCTGGGAGATACTCTGTTTTTTCTTCTGAGCAAGGTGCAAACAGTCTTATTAATGTGCTAAGACTGACTATCCTGCAAGAAAGACAACTAGTTATTACAAAATTCCCACGTCTGCTTTCTAAGCCCACCGGGAAGAAAGGAAAGGGTTGCCCCAAAGATGGCGAGGATTGAGCAAATGAAGAGTGAGGAGTTTCCACATGTGTTACAAAGCAAAAATCTTAGCCAGATGGTCAGAAACAACATAACTACTGCAGGATGGCCAGCTCCATGGAACTCAGGTGACACTAACCTTCATGGTTTCAAAATAAAAAATGGATTAAGGCTACACAGCACACTCTTATTATAAAAAAAGAAGAAAAGTATATATATATATTAAAAAAAAAGAAAAGAAAGAAAGAAAAAGCTATGGATACCCTGAAAAAGACATTAAATTTATGAAAAGGATTTATAAAATCAATTTTGACTGATGCTGATAAAAATGCTGATAAAATATAATATAAAAGGTATATATATAATATACTTTGTGTCCCTGGCTGCACTTCTGAGAGTGACACCATCACCATCAAGGGATTTGGGGGGGGGGGGGGGGGGAGGAATCATAAACCGCAAAATAAATTAAAATAGCTATGGCCTTCTGTTCTGAGGCATTCTTGAGCTGTGTGAAATCTCTGCCCACTGTCCCCCGCTGTCACACAGGTGTCCCTGCACGACAGACTTACAGAACCAAGCAAGTCACTCTGGTATAGGTGACCTGTATTGACCAAAGAATGTGAAAGGGTGGCATGGGTGAAGGTCAACCAGAGGCCTCTGAAGCCTCTGAAGAACAATCAGTAGATGTGCCTTGTGTTGTCAAGCAAGCATTTTCCACTTCGTGATCAACTCCCATGCCATACTCACAGGGTCATTCCTGACTACTCTTGTACTCTCAGTATTGCTGACTCCCACCAATACAGCCCACAAAACAGAGCAACTGAGCTTTAGATCTTTAAGATATGAATTATATATTTCCCAGAAGTTAGATGTTTTAAAACAGTTTTACCACATACTTATGCCTGAGATCTAAAGTCTCTTCCGGGGAAAAAAAAAAAAAGTCTGTGAGGAAGATCTGAATCTACTCTTGGTAGAGATTTTCTTCAGTAACTAAGTACAAGAGAGCAGAGGAAAAGTTTCCTCTTCCATCTAAATAAAAGCCTGGTTTTGTCTGAAAGAAGGTGACTGGATACTGACACACAAGGGTGCAGCATTATATAATGTAAGAAAACTCTGATAGACCAATTGCCACAAAAGAATCCCTATTTGTACATTAGAGAGACTTCCACGAGTGCGGAGGATAGCAAACTAAAATTTATAGATCTAAAGTTAACTACATACCTTTTTATGTCAAGTTCATGTCTTTTGCTTGTTTTCATGGAAGAAGTAGATGGCATAAAGTTGTTAATAAAACTGAGAAAAGATGTGTAAGAAATCACAGAATCCTTGGAGCTATAAGGGACCCTTAAAGGCCATCTAGTCCAACTCCCCTGCAGTGAAAAGGGACACACAGCTAGATCCAACCTGCTCTTGAATGTCTCCAGCGACAGGACTTCCATCACACCTCTAGGCAACCTGTGCCATCACCTCACCACCCTCACTGTAAAATACCTTTTCCTTATATTCAGACTAAATCTTCTATGTTTGAGTTTGAAAGAATACTGCATCTATTTTTGGTATGCTGTAGTACCAAAATGATACATTGACTTTTGGTTGAAATTCTAAAATGCATGTCAAAATCATTCTAAAATGGAAATGTTCAGAAGATTAGCAAGTTGAGATGAACCACTGTGTTTATTTTGTTACGTTGGATTATTCTCCTTAGCCTTCCTGTCATTTGTGGTTTGCTGACTTCAAGGTTGGTGTTCACTAGCAGATATATTTATATAAAGTTGGCTATGATTAAGCAAACTTGAAATGTTTGACTAAACTCTCTGATTCAGTTATCAAGTAATTAAGTAATGACTATTTTATATGCTTGTACTGCATAAAAACATGATTTAAGCATTTGTGGTAAAATACAGTATAAAGTTTTAATGTATATAGGGAAGGTAGATACAGTGTAACAGACAGTGTGGGAAATACTTTGAACTGCTGCAAGAACATCTCCAAAATCTGGGTTAGGAGGGTTGATTGGTCATTGGAAGTGGAAGATGAAAATCAGACCTCACAGTTACTGGCATATGTTGAGCCACCCTCCTTGGATGGAGCTAGGAATGGCCAAGAAGGAGAGGGCCAAAGGAATAGGAACCTGGCTGAATCTCTGCTCCCCAGAGTGACACCCTGCAGATGGCACTGTGCCCTGTGTTCCCTGCTTGTGAGGAGAAGTCCTGCTACTGAAGATCCCATTCTCTGTGGTGGATGAGCAGTCTTGCTTGTGCCATCTTTCTGCCTCAGAAAGATACTGTTTCCAACGCTCTAACAAGCCTGATTTTCTAAGCTTGCTTTTTTATTTTTATGGGAAGGAAAAAACATTGCTCTTCAGTGACAACTGAAAAAAGGGTAAACACAAGTTGGTGAGTTGAAGTAGAAAACTATCCCTTTCCATTCAGTGATCTTCAACTCACATAAATGGTGGTAAAAAGCATGATTCTCCTTTTACGCCAGAATTTTTCCCTTAATTTTCCAGACCTACCTCTTCTAAATGGCCTGGCTTTAGTATTTTCTTGAGGGTACAGTACAGTTTCTTGTGTTGAAGTCAGTTGGCCGCTTTCTGTACTTGTCAAACTTGAATAAAAAGGTCCTAGTCATCAATAGCCTCAATGACAAAGTGCAGGAAGGTTTACAACGGCTAGCAACTGATCAAATGTTTTAATTTAAACTGTCATTTATTTATTTAACTTACCAGCAAAGGCAAAAGCCTACCACTGTGAATTGTTCCATTAATAGTAATGGCAGTAGTTTTCACTTACACTAAAACATAGCCATCTTACTTTTTTTTTTTACTTTTTTTTCCTTCTTTTTAAAGGCTCTTTATAAGGGCTTTAAATATAATTGAATAAAATGTCCTGGTTAAAACATGACTGGTCTGCAAATAGGTTTAGCTGTTAAGGTGTTGCCAATGGAGGAAATTAAGTGTTCTGTTAAGAAATCAATGAAATGCTCTCTTAGCTGTGAAAGAAACCAGTGTACCACTGTTCCCCATCAAACCACTCCACACAGTCCCATTCACGCACAGCACTGGTAATGTGGTTGCTGGTAATGAGCCTGTCCTTACCGGAGATGACTGCATCAAAAGTGAGAGGGGAGCTGGCTTCTCTGGGCTAGAGCTGTGAGTTTTGCATGGAGGAGAACATCTCCCTAATATCTGACATTAAAACACTTCATTTTATTTGAGGACTCAGAATGTTTTACAAGCGTTAACTAATGAAGCCTTACAACAGCCTGCAGTGCACTGTAGGAAAGTGCTGTATGGAATTATTAATTTGAAGTACTGCCAGTTGGCAGGAAGCCCTTTGAGAATCTTCCTGCTGACCCACAACGCACAATTGAGAGACCTGCTTAGATATCTGCTTGGCTATTCTCTCTTAACAAAAGCAGACGGACAGATTTTTCCAGCAGTGTGAAGGAGATGATGTCTCAGTTGTGGTGTGTTCAATAATAAAAACTGAGTCATGATTCCATGTTTGTTAAAATAAACTGACTCCTCAGAAGGCAGCTATTGAAAGAAATGTAACTGTGCTTAGTATTGTAGCCCTGATCCTAAATGCCAACTCTGTGCCTCTGCTCATCTCCTCCTTGCAACTTCTCCTTCAGCACTTTCTTTGTTTTTTCAGAAATGGAACAGAAAGGTTGAAAAAATATAGATATTTGCTTTGTCCTTCCCCATGTAAATGTAAGTGATGTGCTGATTTAGGGCAGGGTGACAGGCAGTGTTTACCAGCATAACCCAGGGCAGACCTGGCAGCACAGTGGTTGATGGGCTGATGGTTGGACCAGATTATCTTAGTGGTCTTTTCCAACCAAAATGATTCCACGACTTTACAATTCCGTGGTGTGAAGTTGTATTTGAGTAGGCTGTATCCTCAGAGGCAAGATAGCTGTGCAGAAGGAAAACCTAGGGAAAACAAAACAAAACAAAACAAAAACAAACAAACAAAAAAACACAGGTAATGGTTTAGCTGAAAAGTGAACAGCAAAGAAGAGTAGCATTGGCAACTAAAAAAAAAATAACTAGCCAGGTATTTCAGTGAAAAAACAAGAAAATCGTTTTAAAGATGTTACAAAATGTAAGCAAGTCAGGGCATAAAAAGGCTTAGCACTACCTACTCCTCATACAACATTCACCTACTGTGCCTCTGTAGCCTCTGCAGAAACAAGAATTCACTCACAGGTAAGAGCACAATATGCTAACTCCATGGCCACCTGCAGGAAATCTCAGGAGTGGGCTGGACGGAGGATGGACATGGGTTACTGGTCTGACTCTTGTCACTTGTCTTGATAGCTGAATGATAAAAAGAGAAAAATGGGGGAAAAAATATTTGAGCTTCATTAAAACTACCCATCAGTCCTTGAGAATCAATTAGAGGAAAATTCTGAGTGCCTGGTGGATCTAGTTCAACTGCAGGGTTATTTTGCTTCTGCTTACTGGGGCAGAGCTGCGGCCTGGCTGTGGCTATGGCACTGCTTTCAGAATCAATATCTTCAGAAAAAAGTGCGCAGCAGTGGTGATGGTGGTGATGGTGATAGTGGTAGTGATCATGGTAGTGGTGGTGGTAATGGTGATGGTGGTGGATGCTGCTGGGTTCCAGCAGAACTCTCAGTGCCTGAGGATCTGCATATCATGGACTATTGACTCTACAATCCTATGTACATAAATGGGTTGCCACTGCTGTTGTTCTGCTGACAGATGCAATCATTCAAGATGCTTCCATGTAATTTCATCTCACAATCAATTTGGAGTGTTTTCTAATCTGAACCTCCCTGCAGCTGCAGGAAGCCCCAGCAACTAAACACTGGTTGCAAAGTACAATAATCCATTTCACTTGAAGCTCAGTTCAGAACCTTGGGTTTTGCAGAGCTTGGTGAAACTTGCCTCTGGGCTTTGACTCAGGCACATAGATGTGGGAGCCACCTGACCAGTTTGGACCTTGATGGGAATTTCCTCAGATGTTTTAGGGCAGGGCACCCCAACGTTAACAGCACACTGGTGAACATGTTCTCGCACTCTGCTTTATTTTTCACAAGCTGCCTGGGCTTGCTTTAGATATAACAACATGAAAATGTTTTTGTAGTGAACAGTTTGAGATACTTGGTACACTTTGCTCTTTCTCATTCAGGATTTCAAGTAGGCATACTATTTACAGCTATCATTATAAGGAATAACCCTTCAGGCAAATTAACATGCAACTTCTTTATAATCCCTGAGAGCCTGGAACATCAGAGTCAGCTTCTAAAACAGTATAAAATTTTGCTCATCTTATCACGTTTATTTTATTTTATTACAGCAGGACCCTCTGATGAGCCTATTTTTATAATTATTCTTTCATTATGGTTTTCAATGCAACACATTTTTATAACAAATTCAGCAAATTCAAATGCAATTTTTTTATTATTATAGTTTTGCAGATTACTCAGATGTTTCACTGTAGTATCAGTGATGTTTTCTGAGTTTTCTCCTTTACTATCTGCTTGTATTCTCTATTTGGTTATTACTTACTGTACATTAACTCTGTCTTCATTGTTGGTGGGCATAAGTCTCAAGGCACTTTCATTCTAGACTTGATTTCTGCAGAAGACCTTTCCTGTCTCTTAGCAGTCCTCTTCTCTTCTTTGCCCCTTACCTGGTGGGTGTGCATACACAATAATGGAATACAGCTTTCTGAGACCCTGTTATCATAAATAAAATTTTCAGGACTTTGATTTATCCTTGAAGATGTGGATTCTGTCTACATTCAGATTTACATACTGAACAGATACCTCTGAGGAATGAAGATCATACTGATAATTCCTATGCCTATTGTAGCATCTCATGTGGATTCTGCCTTCCTGTATGGATTTTGCCTTCCTCATAGGCCATCACTGTTAGCTAAGCAGCTCAGACACAAACTGCTGTCCCTATGTGAAGTGGTGGCAGAACTTTCTGATTGACCTTAAAGCCAAAATAGATTGTGTATTACCACAGTGCTCAGTAGTATCTTGATTGGAAGGGCTTGATTCTAGCAGAAATACACAGGGGAAGCCATAGGAAACCACATAACTCTCCCTTGTGCTCTGTATGAAAAATCCAGCTGTAATTGCATGCTTAGTGATTACAGAGCTTTGTAATTCTTAACATTTTCAGATGAAAAATCACATCTCATTTGGCCAACTGCTATGGAATCAGAAATTCAACTGGCCAAAGAGGAATATAAAATTTATACTGCTGTCTACATTTGTATCCCTTGTCTTCACAGCAGCCTATGTGCTGCTCTCTTTCTGGAAGATAAAACAACTCTGAATGTGCCAAACAATGATTTGTTTGTAGACTAAATTTTCAAGGAAAAGTATCCTGAGCATCAAACAGAGTGAAGCTGAGTTCTGCTATGAGTTCTGGATCTATTTTTTCCATTCACTTCCAACACAGTATAAAGATTTATTTGATATTCTGTTACAAGCTGATACTGCTTCATGTTAACCACTGCAATCATAGCATGTATCATTTTTTTGACACTAAGTGAAAGAGATGCTGAGGCATCTCAGTGGAGTAAATGTGCAGGCATCAGTTCTGAGCACAGACTGGTTTTGTCAGTGTTGCAGTATGGAAACTCTCCCTATAGATATAGACATTACAGCAAGTGTGTGTAGGTATAACTCTGAGCTGTACAGAGTGAAGATGTGGGAAACAAACAAGAAAAATGAGTCAAAGCCAGAGAAATGAGGCAGCGTGATGATTCTGCAGGCCACAAACCCTACTTACAGTCTGGCTGAAGACACTGGGGCTTCAGCACTCGGCACAATTGGAGATGAAATGCAAATGGTGCTTTGCTAACACTCATGGGGAGTGCATTCTGCTCTTTTTAAGCCAGTATCTGTGAAGAAAAGCTACAGGAAATGGCTTTAGGAAACATTCTTCCTCAATGAAGGCATATAAAGAGAATTTCAAGAGATGAAGGCAGGCAACAGAAAGGTGATCAGAATCTAAGAGGCCTATTAAAGTAGAGATATGTGAGTGGAGATTTTGGGAAGTATCATCCCACTGCTAGAGGTATATATAAACTAAAACATGCGCCAGGAAATCTCTTGATAAAACAGACATAAGCTCTTTAATTGCAGGTCTATATGTAAGTTTCTGTTGATTATCATTTTAATTAGCAATGATAGAAGAATATCTTTGTATCCATACAATAAAATTCAGAGGAGATCCTGCAAAGATAGCTTTGAACATACAGCAGAAAGCTCTTTAAGATTAGCTAGGTGCCTTAGGTCTAAGTAAATCTTTTCTTGCATATCTAAATTTAGTTTCTGCTCTTCTGACTACTTTCCCCCTATTTCTAAAACTGTACTACCAGCAGATCTTCTTGGCAAGCTCTTGTCAGCACTGCTCTCAATACCACCCAGAGCCACATGTGGGCTCACTGTATTTTCCCTACAGGAAAGTGAAGGAAAATTAATCATAGAATTATTTGAGTGGGACTAGATGACCTTTAAGTGTCCCTCCCAACTCCTCAGGAATGAACAGGGACACTTACAGCTAGGTCACATTGCTCAGAGCTCCATTCTACCTGATCCAGAATGTCTCCAAGGATGGGGCATCTACCACCTCTCTGAACAACCTGTTTCAGTGCCTCACCACTCTGATGGCAAAAAAAATTTTCCATATGCTGTAGTTTAAATTGGCAGGTAACTCAGAACCACACAGTCATCAGCTCACTCACTGCCCTCTTCCCAGTGGGATGGGGGACTGAACTGGAAAAAAACCAACAACAACAAAAACACACAAAACAAAGTAGAAATTGTGGGTTGAGATAAAAAGATTTGTTAAGATAGACAAAAAGAAAATGATTATAGTTATGACATATATATGTGCATGTATTTAACAAGTGATGCACAAGCAATTTCTTACCACTCTCCTACTGATGCTCAGTTAGCCCCTCAGCGATCTGAAGAGAACCAGATGAAATCCTACTTCTTCCAAAACTCCTTTTGCTTGATGTCATCTGGTATAGAATATTCCTTTGGCCAGTTTAAGTCAGCTGCTCTAATTCTGTTCCTTCTCAGACCCTTGGTCCTCCCTGCCAGTCTTTTGTTGAGAACTGAAATGGTCTTATTTCTATACAACATTGCTTAGCAACAATTATGAATATCAGTGTGTTATCAGGACTGTTTTTCTACTAGAAACAGAGTACAGCATCATACTACACACTGAAAAAAACCAGTTCTGTCCCAGCTGAAACTAAGACACCTTATATCCAATCTAAATCTCCTCTCCTTTACTTTATAACTATTTCCCCTTCTCCAATCACAACAGACCCTACTACAGAGTCTGTTCCCTTCTTTTCTGTAGCTCCCCTTTAGATACTGAAAGGCCACACTCAGGTCACACCAGAGGCTTCCCTTCTCCAGGCTGAACAGCCCCAGCTCTCTCAACCTGTCCTTGTAGGAAAGGTGTACCATTCCTCACATCATTTTTGTGGCTCTCTTCTGGATGCACTCCAACAGGTCCATTTCTCTCCTGCACTGATGACCCCCAAGCTAAGTGTAGTACTCTGGGTAAGGCCTACAGAGCAGAGGTACAGAGCAGAGAAGCAGACTCAGCTCCCTTAGCCTGCTGGCCACTTGTCATGATGCAGCCCAGGATCCTGATGGCTTTCTGGGCTGTGATGTCACACTGCTGGCTCATACTCAGCTTGCCATCCACCAGTATCTCCAAGCTCCTTCTGTCAGGCCTGTGCTCTATCCTTTACATCCCCTAGCCTGTATTGATAGCAGGTATTGTTGTGACCCAGGTGCAGGAAATTGCTCTGGGCTTTGATGAACCTCAGTGGTTCTCTTCAGCCTATGGCTTGAACCTGTCTAGGTCTCTCTGGATGGAAACGCATGCCACAGCTGTGTTGACTGCACAGTGGAGGCACTGCCCGCAAAATCAGCAAACAAGACTTGTCCCGTAACATCAAGGCACACACCGGATCTCTGAGTCTCCACCCTGTGGTGAACTCCACCCCCAATCCCTCTCCCCACCCCCCCTCCTCCAAAAACAAACAAACAAAAAAAGAACAAAGAAAAACAGTGTTTTTTTCTTCAGCTTTTCTGGGGCTCAGGAATTTGAGTTTTGTTTGAGCCTAGAGCATGTATCCAGGTACATGAGGGCACAACAGGAGGAGCAGTGGTCGTTTCCATGGCCTGACAAACCTGGGAGGGCTTCTTTCTTCCAAGCTAAGAGAAGAAAAAGACAGAGGTTTGCGACCAGAGAGTAGCTACAAACATAGAATGTAATTAGAACAATAATAAACTTATATATGTGATGTGTCCTCCAATTCCTCTGACTCAGGACTCGTGGTTGTGACTACAATTTGAGCAGTAATGAAGAAATCTCTCGAAGTTCATGGAAAGTCTCTTGATTCCTGGGAAAATGTGACTATTGAATCAGGATTGAACAGTGAGTTTTGAGGTGTCCTTGATTCTCTGCTTGAAGCAGAGCCATACACTGAGTGACTGAACATGAGCGAGGATCCACCTTTAGCTTCTGGCACTGAGCTCAATCATGTGGATGCACTCAGGTTCTTGCCTTGAGCTAGGTTTACACCTCCTTCCAATTACTAGAGGCTCCTGAATACAACTTCTTGGAGGATCCTGAATTAAACTTCTCCTGAATTATGGCTTCTCTTGGGAATAGAGAGGACAATGTGCCTACAAGTCTGTTCTTGTGCTTTTTTCCAAAAACCTGGTTCTTCAAACTTCTACAGATAACTGCACAGAAAAATGCCTATCTACAGTATAGGCAAGCAAGCTCATGTTGCCTACATTCTTATGTATGAGAATAGATTTTTTATTTTTGATTACATGACAGTACAAAAGCATGTCCCTGATCTTCTTGTCCAGCCACTCTTAGCAATTAATTACAATACTGGGTGATAGGTTTCCTTCTAAATCTGCAGGGGTGATGGAGCTGAGGTACCTCTCTGGAGGAGCTGTTGGAAGCCCAGGAGATGAAACCTGAGCGTAGAAGATGGCACATATGCACTGCCCCTACTTGTGCCCACACTGCTGCCTTGTGATGACACTACACCAGCCCCAACAAGAGGACTTGGACAGGTTCCCTGGAGCTGCTGACTAAGTGGAGACTGTGGAGATCCTATGCCGGAGTCAAACCATTAATGACCAGAGGTCACTGACATATTTACAGTGGAAAACCTGTGACCATCCCCCATGTTACCAACCACGTGATTCAGAAACAGTAAAAATAATGTAAATGGAGCATAAAATCAGGCAGAAATATCAGGACTGGAGAATGAGAATTGCCTGCTTATTAAATTGATAAAAACAAATTTTTGACATTGTTGAGGAAAAAGAAATAACATAGCTGTTACGGACTAGCTAGAAATATGTTAGGATTGGCTAATAGATGCTTGTTTGTTTTGAAAATGCTACACTGTCTCACTGCAAACATCTGCTGGTTGTGTATCTCCCTGAAGGACTATGCCTTGTAATAGCAGCTCTGCTTCTTCAGAAAGTGCTGGAAGTCACTGGAGAAAATGCAGCTCGCTCTTTCAGGAAGAATAGTTGCCTATAATTATAAATGTTGAGGGGATGTGCTCCCAGAGGGACTGTGAAAAGGTTGGAAAAATTTCTCCCACTGATCCATGGCATCTGGTTTAGTCAGTAGGATTGGCTTTCTCTGCAACCACACTTTTCCCATAAAGTGACCACAGCAGGAAAGAAAAAATAAATTAAAAAACCTCAACACCAAGATCAGTCTAAGACAGCAGGAAAAAAAAGGTTTGCATTTTTGCAAGTTTCAAGAAGTGTAAGAAAGATGGGAAAAGTTATGGTTGACCAGCTTTCTAAGAGGTAGGTAGCAGCATTGCAAGAGCTGGGGATTAGAGCTCTGCAAGGCACTGCTGGCAGAAGCACCTCCCTGTCATGTAGGCAAAAAAGGTATGTGACCCTCATCCTGATGGCAGCCTGTCAAGAGTCCCGAATCACCTCTCAGTGATACCTGAGGGAGACGTCCAGGGCAGGCAGAGCTGATAATGTCCTAATCCTGCTACCCAGTTCAAGAGATATAATGATAGAAATTGAAGCTTGAGAACCATGAAGGTACCACGTGGTGCAAGAGGAGCTAAAAGTGAGAGAGAGAACATGGAGACAATGAAGGAGGAGGGGGCATTGTTTTTGAGTAGTCATGCTAAAACACCTTGCTGACTCCTACTGTTTATTGTCTTTCTGATGCCCAAAAAAGTAGAACATCACTGATATACGTACAGATTGTTTAAGGAGCCTTATGGTTTAAGATTGATCTGGGTTTGGGATATACAAAAGGAATAATGGGGAGAAAGGTAGTCCCAGTGGTGGGGGAGTACCCTAGGTGAAACAGCAGTCAGAAGTCAGTTCAGTCACTTTTAATGACTGAGGAGATGCAGTCAAGCCTCCCCAGAAATACGGCCTTTAGGTGGGAAATAATAACAAGCTTTAAAAAAAAAACAATAGATGGATAAATACAGGGGAAGAAATCCAGGGAGAGCTGGCTCAACACGAGCCTCCTGTAAGGAGAAGTCACGTGAGGATTTCCCAAGAGTGGGTTTTGGGCAAATCCCAGGCTGGGGTTAGAGCCAGACTAGACCACTGCACACAAAGACCTGCAATGTTGTATCTCTCCAGAATAAGGCATAAAATGGGCAGATGGCCTTGACTTGCTTCCTTGTGGTCTGGCCTGGATCCACGAAAGGTTAGTTTAGTAAAAACAGCTGCAGGGAAAGTTGGCTTCTGAGTCCCATGGGGGAAATGAATTCACTGAGGCCCATGGAGAGGAACAGAGCCTAATGGATGAAAAAGGAATGAGGTGACCGAAAAATCTTTACCTCAGCCCCAAATTATTGGTGATTACCAGAAAAAAATAAAAGGTTCTCTATTCTCTGTTTTGTTGGATCTGCCTCATGTTGTATTTTTGTAAACAACACAGTACTATCTGGTGTCTAACCTTCAATTTAAAAATGTTTTAAAATTGTTTATCTCTAAGATGAAGCATGAACATTCTGCTCACCAAACAAGAACATAGCTCACCCTCCAGAAAAGGAGATTTCCTTCTCCTGTCACTTGGGGAGTCTTGGCCTGCAGCATCACTGACCAGAACTGTGTCCCAGATCCATCTCAAGTCTTCCTAGTACTCCACATAGGCAGATGAGAAGATGATTCCTTATCTGAAATGGCTCACCACTGTTCTACAGACTGGGACTGAATATCTATTCTGATGACACCCACTGTGCACTGCTGTTGGGATTCAAAACGCTGGTACAGGTATATGGTTCAGGGCTGTCTACTTGCTGTCATAGAAGATTGCTTTCCTTAACAAGGTTGGGAAAGTTACCATTGGAGAAAATGGTAGCAGTTTCCATGACACATACCATATCTGAGGAGGAGGGTTGTAACAGCTGCTCTACAAAAAGGTTCAAATGTCTACACTAGATTGCTTCCTATGGAGATGAAGGCTCACACAAACTGAAATACTATAACAACAGTGGTTGCAGAGTAGCGGAAGGGTATGAATACTTAATCCCTTTTATTTTTCATGCCCAGAAGGAAAATAAGTCTTACAGCAGATAACTGCTTCCAGAAGTCTGACCTGGTATGTCTCTTTCAGGACATAAAGCAATCACTTGTCTGAAGCAAAGGTTGTAGAACTGCTAGCTTAAAGCAGTTTAGCTGAAACAGTACATAAGACCCTGCCAGAGTGTGGGAAGAGTTCATAAGTTCATAAGTTCATAAGTTCGTAAGGTTGGAAAGGACCTATAAGATCATCTAGTCCAACCATCCTCCTATCACTATCTCTACCCAACTACTAAATTAAATCCTTTAGCACCTCATCTAAACGCTTCTTGAACAGCGCTAGGGATGGTGCCTCAACCACCTCCCTAGGCAGGCCATTCCAGTGCCTGACCACTCTTTCAGAAAAGAAATGCTTCCTCAGGTCTAATCTCAATCTTCCCCGGCACAACTTGTGGCCATTCCCTCTCGTCCTGTCGTTATTTATCAGGGAGAAGAGGCCCACCCCCTCCTCACCACAACCCCCCTTCAGGAAGTGGTAGAGTGCAATAAGGTCTCCTCTGAGCCTCCTCTTCTCCAGACTAAACAATCCCAGCTCCCTCAGCCGCTCCTCATAAGACTTGTGCTCCAGGCCCCTCACCAGTTTTGTTGCCCTTCTCTGAACACGCTCCAGGGCCTCAATGTCCTTCTTGTAGTGAGGGGCCCAAAACTGAACACAGTACTCGAGGTGCGGCCGCACCAGAGCTGAGTACAGGGGGATGATCACCTCCCTGCTCCTGCTGGCTACACTATTTCTAATACAGGCCAGGATGCCGTTGGCCCTCTTGGCCACCTGGGCACACTGCCGGCTCATGTTGAGCCGAGCATCAACCAACACCCCCAGGTCCTTTTCCTCTCTACATTCTTCAAGCCATTCTGCCCCAAGCCTATAGCATTGCATGGGGTTATTGTGGCCAAAGTGCAGGACCCGGCACTTGGTCTTATTGAACCTCATCCCATTGAGCTCAGCCCAGCTGTTCAGCCTATCCAAATCCCTCTGAAGGGCCTCCCTACCCTCAGGCAGTTTGACACATCCTCCCAACTTGGTGTCATCTGCAAACTTACTGAGGGTACACTCAATTCCCTCGTCTAGGTCATCAATAAAGATATTAAACAAGATGGGCCCCAAAACTGACCCTTGAGGGACACCACTCATAACAGGACGCCAGCTGGACTTAACTCCATTAACCACTACCCTCTGGGCACGGCCCTCCAGCCAGTTCTCCACCCAGAGAAGAGTGAACCTGTCCACACCACGGGCTGCCAGTTTCCTTAGGAGAATACTGTGGGAGACCGTGTCAAAGGCCTTGCTGAAGTCCAGGTAGACTACATCAACAGCCTTTCCCTCATCTACCTGTCTGGTCACCCAGTCATAGAAGGAGATGAGGTTGGACAAGCACGACCTGCCCCTGGTGAACCCGTGCTGGCTGGGTCTGATCCCTTTATTGCCATGCACGTGTCGTGTGATTTCCCTCAAGATCATCTGTTCCATAACTTTCCCTGGTACCGAGGTCAGGCTGACAGGCCTGTAGTTCCCCGGGTCTTCCTTACGGCCTTTCTTGTAGATGGGAGTCACATCGGCAAGCCTCCAATCTTGTGGGACCTCTCCAGATAACCAGGAATGCTGATAGATTGCAGAAAGTGGCTCGGCAATCACCTCTGCTAGCTCCCTCAGCACCCTTGGGTGGATCCCATCTGGCCCCATGGACTTGTGTCAGTTCAGATGGAGGAGTAGATCTCTGACCATCTCTGCTTGGATCACAGGGGGTGCATTATGCACCCCGTCCCGGACTTCCAGGTCAGGGCAAGTACCATGTGGACAACTGTCCTGTCTATTAAAGACAGATGTGAAGAAGGCATTGAGAACCTCAGCCTTTTCCTTATCATCTGTGGTTACATTGCCTGCCTTGTTGAGTAAAGGAGGGAAATTTTCCTTAGTTTTTCTCCTGCTGTTAATATATTTGTAAAAGGGTTTCCTGTTCTCCTTTACAGCAGTAGCCAGCCTAATTTCAAGCTGGGCTTTAGCATTTAAGAGCTTGCAATAAACCTGAGCTTGTCACCTCCAGGAAGGAAAGCTTTCAAACTGTGGCCACAGACACTACAGGTCTGAGCAGCACAGCTTTGGAAGGCATAGATAATTGTGTTGGCAGATGCTGTTTGACTGTACTGCTATCAGGTGCTGTGTCCAGGTGGTGCAGTGGTGGGATGTCTGGTTTTGTCTGGTTTCCTGCTGGAGGTCCTCCCGGACCAGCTGGTTGCGAAAGCAACCACAAAAACTGTTCCCTCTTCTTTAGCTTTTGGGGAAATGTGGAGTCATGCCCTTTGTGGCCATACACATAGCATTAGATCAGTGGCCTAATGGAAAAACTTGGAAGTTTGATTGAAATGAAGTTGCAGGCTTATATACCACAGGCTCCACAGAGCTGGAGCAAATGACTGATTCTGTGTCTACAGGACAAGGGCTCCCTTTCATGTTGGAGTTTGGTAGGAGGGCTATAGATCGTGGATTTTAGTTGGGAGCCTAATGGAAGTGGTAATGCACAGAGTGGGAGGTTGTAGGGGAGTGTTGCCTTGATGAAGCTTTTGGTATGGAATCATAGAATCACTTAGGTTGGAAACCATCTGCAGAGTGGTTTGGAAAGATCCTTCCAGCCCATCTTTAGGCAGCTGGAGTGTCTTACCTTGCTGGAACATGCTGACCTAAGTCAAAGCCTTTTATTATTATTATTATTGCAGAGTTCCTTAGGAAAACATTCACAAACAGACTGATGGTCTTTGTTTAGAGAAAAAAGAAACAGTTCTTGGAGGGTCTGTAAGAAGCAACATGTATAGAGTTTCTGTATATACATACATATGTATATATGCATAGTTCCTCAGTTTAGCATATGGAGTTAAGATGGAAAAAGTTAATTTTGAATCAGCCAACCTTGAATAGCTTTTCAAAGACATATTTCTTAATGTAGAGCCAAAACATGAGAATCTGACCTAGGCTGGTTTATATATATGAGCAAAAATATTTACTCAGCTAGTAAGTATTTGATTAACCTTTGTTTATTGCTTCAAGATGAGAGACAGTTAAAATACAGGAAGTTGTGGATTATATTTTTCCTTTTTGGCTAATTTTCACTTCCTCCACAGAAAGAAAGAAAGAGAAAGAAAGAGAAAGAAAAAAGAAAGAAAAGAAAAGAAGAAGAAAGGAAGAAAGAAAGAAAGAAAGAAAGAAAGGAAGAAAGAAAGAAAGAAAGAAAGAAAGAAAGAAAGAAAGAAAGAAAGAAAGAAAGAAAGAAAGAAAGAAAGAAAGAAAGAAAGAAAGAAAGAAAGAAAGAAAGAAAGAAAGAAAGAAAGAAAGAAAGAAAGAAAGAAAAGAAAGAAAGAAAGAAAGAAAGAAGAAAGAAAGAAAGGAAGAAAGGAAGAAAGGAAGAAAGGAAGGAAGGAAGGAAGAAAGGAAGAAAGAAAGAAAGAAAGAAAGAAAGAAAGAAAGAAAGAAAGAAAGAAAGAAAGAAAGAAAGAAAGAAAGAAAGAAAGAAAGAAAGAAAGAAAGAAAGAAAGAAAGAAAGAAGAAGAAAGAAAGAAAGAAAGAAAGAAAGAAAGAAAGAAAAAAGTATTTCTTATCTCAAACTCAGTATTTCAGAATCTAGAGCTGAACTTGGGTTACGTGACTTTTTGGTTTGTTCTGAAGAGTGAAATGGATGACTGCTACAGGCATGCTGAGGCCATGTGCCTCATAACCGCCCAATAAGACAAGCACAGAATTATAGGTAGAAGCATGTGCAAACCTACTGCTTTCTGAGTGGGAGAGAGACCTGGAATTGTTATTTATAATCTAAAAATAAGCAAATTCATAGACTAACCTGAGCATTTTTATGCACTTTCTTTTTCCAAGACCCGTACAAGGTGTTTTATACTTGAAACTTACCAATTTCAAAGATCCCATTTTTATGCCGAACACTGCTGTTTATAAAGCCCACCTGCCAAAGCCTTTCTAGCCTGGGTCATTGCAGCATCCCTTCCCCTCCACTCAGGGTCCTGATGTGCCACATAGATAAGTTCCATATTTTTTTTCCTCATGTGTAATCCAAATTAGAAATTATTTTGTCCTGAATAATGTGATGGAGATGTATTGCAGCATGAAGCTTGTGTTGCTGGCTCCTGGGATGAGGGGGTCATGAGGAGCCTGAGTTCTGCTGGAAGCTACAGTTGACATTGAAGGGCATAAAAAAAAGTGGTAATTACTGTAATTACTGGAATGTTTTTCCTGGCAAACTAGATCAAGACCTTTTATTTGCTTATGAATGTAGCAAGGTATAAACAAGAAAACAAACTTCAGAACTTTCATTCTTCTTTTATTATTATTTTTATTTTCAAATAAAATAATTTTTCTCAGTAAAAACAGACTGAGTTAAATTGTTTGCATGCTTGAGTAATTTGTCACTTGAAGATCACTCCTGCATCAGGATTGTCAGGGGAAGAGCACAATGATGCAGTCCCATTTGCCCTGGTCAGAAACAGGTTTTGTTGGTCAGAACTGTTTGGCTCCAGGGGCAGGAGGAGTCTGTGTTTCAGCACTCCTGGATGCAAGAGTTCTAGTAATGTCTGGTGTCATACAAGGATTAAAATCCCTTACTATCATACATGGTTCTGTTTGCATTTCACCTGAGGCACCTTCTAATAACTGCTCTTCTACATATGCTGTGCTGCAAAATCAGCATTAGGTCTTAGGTGTTATACTTGGGATGGTCTCTGTTATGTGGAAATCCTAGTGCACAGTGAAGGCAGGTATTCTTCAGTATATCTGCTTCACAGGTGAGGGAACTGTAGCACAGAGAAATGCTGCAACTTGCTCAACACTGCATACTTGCTTAGTGGAAAGCTTTAGATTTTGTTTTGAGATTTTTGATTCTCGGTCTAGTTCTGTGTCTGCTGCCAAGGTAACAAAACATTCCTACATTTACAGAGAGAAATACAGTGGTGAATAAGACACCACAGAGCAATTCTATTAAGACCCCGTGACTGTATGATGGGGAAGCAGGTCTATTTTACTGTTGATTTCTCACACGGATAGTAGTAGTTATCCAATTTGCTCCTTATTCTACTCCTCATTTATTTAGTGTTTAGAAAACTCTTATTGAGTTAAAAAGAAATTTGGCCTGGGCATGCAATGGTCTCAAGTCTGAGATGATGATGTGGGAAGTGGAGGATGGAAGTCAGAGTTGAGTGAAGTAGAGCAGCTTGGAGAGGTGCTGCTTCCCAGGAGCAAGTATTCACACAATGAACAATTTTGAGTGCAACAGAGAAGCAGTTTTACCAGGACAGACAGCTTCTCCACCACTCTCTGGGCTTCAACTCACCTGGTTTAGGTGACCCTTTTTGTTGTTACCAGCTCTGGACTCCCTTGGTTGGGAACAACAGGAGTTTTCCCATCCATGAGTGTGTCTTCAAGACTGAAAGAGGGGACACAATCAGTACTGTTCCCATACTACTGTGTACTCAAAACATAGTTTCAGTATCAATTCAGTTTTTACTGATTCAGTACACGCTAGCTGAATGTTAAAAAAAACCCCAGAACTGTAAACCTGATCTGTATGAAGGTTTGGTCATTTTTTCGTGGTTGGGAAGTGGGAAGGGTGGAATAAGGTTGATGGATAGAATGTGTTCTTCAAACATGGGAGTAGAAGTTTGGGGTCCAGGTGAAACCTGACTTAAGCACAATGCTATGCATCACTTGCTAGAAGACCTCTGGCAGGTAACTTGACCTCCCTGTGCTCCAGTAAACTAAATTATGACTTTGTTTACAAGCTGCAAACCAGATGCTGCATATGGGAAGAGTTGGCTCAGGCAAAAAAACCTCAACCTCCATTTTCAGGGCTTCTGTATTTATCTCTGATCGTTGCTGACCAGACCACTAGTAACAGCATTTGAGGTTGAAGTGGTCTTTGAGATTTTGACTCTTTTTTCCTTATTTTTTTTCCTTATTAAATATTACTCTGATTGTCTGTGGAGGATGGACATATGGGCTGAATTACTGTCTTTATGTAACAAAATTCCAAGGAACACATTTCCCATCTTCCAAAGAAAGTATTTAACACCTTGGTTGTAAGTCAGAGGATGGGATTGCAATAAATAGGCCCAGATGTCTGTGGAGAATTTCCCGCAGAGACTTATTCCCTCAATGGCAATTGATAGGCCACATTCATCAACAGTAAAGCTCCACAAGCAGTCACAGCAACTGATCAGATCATGCTTTGGGAAATAGTTTGTGCTTTCATCTGTTATTGGCACTTCATGAGAAAAATCAGCTGCCTGCTTCTTTTTGTCCTGACAATGTACCTGTCTTCTTGGCTTTCAGCCTGAGGAGTCCAGTCACCTTTGGGACATCCATGGGCTGTAGAGTGCTGCAAGAAGTAGCTGAAATCCCACATCAGATGTCAGTTATGCACAGAATATTGGACAAGGAGCAGGAACAAGCCCAGTCCTGAGAGATGTGAGTGATGGTCTGCACATCTCCTCATGCACTGTGTGACAAGGCATGCAAGTCTTGCTGTGAAAGGAGGTGCTGATACAGCATTATTTCTGAGCTGATGTATCTGTTACTGTTGTCTTAGTCATGATATTTTGGCCTAGTGTCAGAGGGATTCCTGGACTATTTCATCTACACGTACAAATCATATGAATGTGGGTTTTTAGACCAGATGTCACTATTACATAGCACTGTGCAAACCTCATGTGCATTCTTTCTACTTCACTTTCTGAGTCTTGGAGTGAATAAAGTGAAAATATGGTATTGATGCAAATATAGAAATAACCTCTTAGCCATGGCCTTTCTTCAAATATTAAAGCTATTGAACTAGCTAATTGCTTGGCTAATAGCTAATTTTCTTACTTGGGGGACAGATTTGTGTGGAAGGTTTTTTTCAACATTCATTTCAACTAGGTGTAAATAGAACAAAAAAAACTCAAAAACAATTATTGCACAAAAAGTTTCAGTTTGTTCTTAAGTCTACTTGTACTTGAGTCAGGTCAAATCTGGAGAAAAGAAAAAATTCTCAAATATTTGTCAGTTTGGGACAGATTAGAAGTATATCTGCAAATGGTGGTGAACTGAACTATATGCCAAGAGTTAATGAAATCACAATTGCATAAAATTAGTGAGACAACAAAATCAATTCCGGTACCTTTGGAATTCTTACAACTCTGTGGTTTATAGTAATTAAGGGCAAACAAAAAAAATAGATGTTTGTTGCAGACAAATTTTATGGGGAGATTTATGAGCCAAGCAAACAACACCACAAAGTCCATTCTAAGCTGGAACTTTTGAGAGTCTTGTATAAAACAGCATGATTTTTATTGCTCTAAACAAACAGAATTTGATCTTTGGACTTCTTTCTTATAAAAAAAAAAAGCAATTACTACCCCAAATTAAATGGGCATGTGCTTATCTGGAAAAAAAATAAAAAATTAAAAAAAAGTAGTTTTTAACACAAATCAAAACAAAATAAAATGAGATCTTTTTATTCTCATAATTATTTTTATTATATCAATTTAAAACAAATTAGAAGGTGTTTTTTGGAATTACATACCCTTTTATTTTCATGAAACCTAACATTGTGCAGGCTGCTAATTTTTCACGCAGGGAAATGAGTGTATTTTATCAGGTGGCAGCCATTGACTTCACTCAAACTAAGACTTTCCAGCTGGACCCCAGCTGCTCCAGAACTATGGAGAGCAGTGATTCTCTGGAAAATATGGGTGTTGTTCAAAAAAAGGGTCTCTGCTTTGGGACTGATAGCTAATTCATTTGTGTTTCTTAATCCTTTCTGTTCCTAGGCCTTGATCTAAGAAACACTGGGGTGTGCACTGAAATTCTACCTTGAGCTAAGGAAAACATTTAAATGCACATGACTCCTTTTCCTGGGAAATATATGCATCATGTTCATTTTGTTAGCTGACCCACTGATTATGACAGTTTGAGGAGAGAGAAATGCTGAGACATTGCTTCCTTTCACATGACTCAAACATGTGCTTAAATTTAAACACATGCTTAGCTGACCTTTCTGCACAGGGATGCTTTCCTGACTCTAGACCTTGATTACAAGCATATTTTTGGCAACCGTTTATATTTCTGATGTGTGCAAATGCCTTTGCTTTGCAGGAGTAACTTCTTCAAAGTACAGAAAAAATGACAGAAAGATAGTATCTGTAAATACCTGCTCCTCCAATAAAAGTGGAAGACAGTCCTCTGTTAAGGCACTTATTCTGGTAGGGACCATATCTTATTTGTGGAATTTAAAAAATCCAATTCACCTCAACGATGGTGGATGAGATTGTCTCCTTACAAAACAGTGTGAATTTAACTGTGCAAGCATGAAATGATCAGTTTCATCTAATGGACAGCAGTTTGAGCCAACTAAAACCTGTCCTGAATTAATTGATTGCTGGAGGTATTGACATGCAAATTTTGCAGCTGTAGATCCAACTCGCTGAGGTTCAAGAGCTAGTAACTGAAACAGGTGAAAAATGAGATGCCACTGCTTTTATTCTTAGATGACTTAAGAAAGCCCTCCACAATTTTGGCCAACAGCACACAAAAGATAGACCTTACTAGTGAAAGCAACAGCCCACCCACCATAAACTCTCCAGACCAGATGTGATATATTCAGTATCTTTGCAGAGTTTTCCTAGTACCGCAGCCATTTTGTACTGCAAAGCTGAAGTCTGTTAGTCACAAATTATTGGCTTGATGACACTATAGTAAATTGTACCATTTCTGGATTAACTGTTCATAACCCTTGCAAAGCTTCTGAAACTGCAGGTACATTTTAAATGATTGCAGAGGAGTTGAGACCCCATCTAATGTCTACTTTAAATTTCCTTTAGAGTGCTTTTAATTAGAGGGGTCCACTGGAAAGGATTCTCTGTGTTTCCTGGTGACAGTACTGAGCAGTAGCAAGTCATTTCCCTTTCCAGGAATATCTGTGAACTTAGTTATGTGAGACGCTCATGCATAGCAGGTGTTACATTTACAATAAAGTCTCTCACTGAGAGCTTGAAAGGACAGCTTCTGTTTTTCTTCTCCTCCCCACCTCAGACAGAAAAAATATCATTTTTTCCACAATGGTTTAGGAAACAGAACAGGTTTTCCTCCTGGGCAGGGTCCATCTGTGTGTCTGGTGTGGATGGCTGCGACTGACCTTCCTGTCCAAAGCAAGGGCTAGGACCTCCTCCTGAGGGACCTGCAGCTGTCACCTAGGGGGAGTTTTCTTCCCTGAGGCCCCCAGAGGGACATGACTGGTCTATCTTGAGCAGAGTATGTGAGGTGCATGTTTTAGGTGCAGAGCAGCCTGTGGCCATGACCTTCTTTTGGTGGTGGGTGAGAGCAGGGTGCCCCTTCCTGTCCTCTGGTCAGCCAGAAGCTCTTGGGTAGAAGGCTTCCTTCTGTCCTTCCTTATTGGAGGACAATAGGAACATTCTGGTGGGCAACTTCTTGTCCTGCATATGTCATTCCTGTTTCCTTGTTGGTGGTACTGTGATTATGTACACAGTGATTAAAGAGCTAAGAGGAGGCTTGTTTTGTTGCCAGATCCTGGGCTGGAGGGTTAGACTGGTGTCTGACCCAGCTGTGGCTCCTTCGGCCTCAAGAAAGCCACTTAAAACCTCCCTCTCAATTTTCACGCTGAGAACATTATTTTTATTGTATTTACCTTGTTGGGGTGTTGTGCATTTTCTGTAAGCAGATGGCATAACTGCAATGCAAATATTGTTGAAGGATCCTGATGAACACAGGTCTCATCACAGCTGTTTGGACTTCATCTTTTCCCTGTGGTAAGCTGACTCCAAAATAAAGCGTAGTTATTGCCGTTACTAAGCATTGCACCCTAAGTGCTTCTTGTCTGGCACTGTATAAAAAGGCTCAGTAAGATGTAAACAGCAGCAAGAGTTATTTTTCCCAGAGAGACACATTCAAATCAGTTATGTGCTGAAATTTTAAGAAGAGTTTGTTTGTACTCCAGCTTAGGTGATGGCAAGGGAAACAGCTTTTCTTAAACAAAACTAAACCTCAAAAATACCTGAAAGTCCATAAGCCGCTCAGATGATATCTCTCAGTACTTCTGACAGGATCCCAATGACCAGAGATTTGGAGAGGATCTTCCAAGACTTTCCCCTATAACGAGCTTTTCCATGGGGACCAGACAAACACTGTCTCAAATAAAACTACATGAGACCAATTTTGTTAAAGAGATGAGGCTAAACTCTTCTCAGCAGTGTGTGGCAATAGGACGAGGGGAAATGGCCACAAGCTGAAGCATAGGAAGTTCCACACAAATGTGTGTGGGAACTTCTTCACAGTGAGGGTGATGGAGCCCTGGCACAGGCTGCACAGAGAGGTGGTAACATCTCCTTCTCTGGAGACGTTCCAGACCCGCCTGGACGCTTACCTGTGCAACCTGGGCTAGGGAGCTGCTTTGGCAGGGGGTTGGACTCCATGATCTCTGGAGGTCCCTTCCAACCCCTACAATTCTGTGATTCTGTATTAGTAAGAAGGAGGCACTTTTCCTTTAATATGGTGCTGGATACATGAAGTGATCCTTCTACGCAGTCATGCAAACCGACAGAACAAAAGTACATCCATTATATACATACAAACATGCCATACTAACAAAACTACCATGCTCATTTTCCATGATCTTCAGCTATTCAGTGATGGACAGTCCTCCAGGGCTTCATTTAAAGTGAGTTGTTTCTTGAAATTCCTGTATGCAGCAATTCTAATAGCAATACTGCATAAACATGTCTTGGCAGGACTTGAACTAATTCAAGCAACTGGTGCTCTGCTGACATTGGTGAGGTGGAGAAGCCACCATGTAGACATCTACCACGTCTGAAGGTAAGCACTATGAGTTCAATCCTGCTGACCCAGAATACAATGGCAAGCCTCCCACTGGCTTCATGAGAGGCAAGATCTGACATCTAATGCAGTGTCTGGAGAAACTTGCTGATGTGGACTCTGGAAAATTTCCAATAACATACATTTCATTCTTTCCTATGTATGTCCAAATGTGAGGTCACTTGTTCAACTACCCTTATTCTTAAAGCACTTAGTGGACAATGAGGAGAAAAGAAAGAATCACTCGCATTTGCTTATAGCCCTGATTTTTTCCCCAGCACTAACACAATGGCACTAGGATATTTTGCTCTCACAAAAATGTATTGAGCCAACAGGAAAAAAAAGCAGCCAAAAACTGCTGCTGTAAAATGTTATTGAAAGGATTCATAATGAGCTCCAAGGGAGTTTACTGAATGGCTTTAGGAAAGCTTAATTCTTTAAAATCATTTTTGAAGTGAATATGTATTTAATTATATTTCAATGGTGTTTAAAGGTCTCCTGTTATTAGGGATTGTTTGGTGAAAAGTTCCTATTTTTTTTTCAAAAGTACCTCTTAATTCAAATCTTTTACTGCAATTTGCTTTTAAGAAGGAAACTGTTTTCTCATGCTGATTACTATTTCTATGAATCTTGGGCAAGTAAGGGGAAAAATAGTAGGAGAAATTTATTTTGGTGGCCTATTAGCTGCTGTAAAGCTCTGGATGAAAGAGGTGCAATTAGTTAAAAGGCTATAGGCTGTCCTTCTGGGATCTCCAGATGCTGTATGGAACATCTGATGGAAGCAGGACTTCACTTTGGGTCCGTAGGCACCTGAAGTGAGCTGGAGCAGTATGGGCCAAGGGCTGTGTCAGAGGGAGCCTCGGTGAGGGGCAGGGATCATAAGCCCCTTGTTCCTCCCATCCTCATCATGTCCACTTCCAGGAGGAGATGGAAGCTCACTCCAGCCACTCTCCCTGGTAGCACTGTGTCTTGGCTACCTTCCTCTGTGCTGCCCTATGGTGTCTGTGGGATTATGTAGTCTAACACTGGAAACACGACCCTTGGTTTATAAAATAGAGGAGTTACAGGTGAGGAAGGACAGCTACTGAATGAAGTTCTTAATGAAGTCATTACTTCATAGAATCATAGAATGGAGGGCTTGCCTGCTTGTTAGCATGCTTTCCTTTGGTGAAAGCATCTCCATTTAGTTCTATTGTACATACTAACTCATCCTGTGACTGAGGTACACCTTAGCTAGTGGGAACAAAGAGGCCTGCAGGAGTCAGGTACCTGTAGTCTCACTGTATAGATATGAAGTGATTACGTGTCATTTATTACCAAGGATCCCTTCAGGCCCGGACACAGCTGGGTTGTCTCAGCTATGTACAATTAGAAAGTTTCCACAGTAAGCCCTTGGGCTAAATCTATGAATGGGCAGCATACCTGTCTGGCTTTTGTAAAAAGGATTAGCATGTCTAATTGTGAAACACTACCTGTTGTTTAGTCTCAGGCTACAGTGGCAGAGTCATTCTCCAGCATACTCTTGTCTACCCTTCTAATACTCACATCTAAAGAAAGTGAGTCTGTTGCAAAATCTTACTGCAGGAGGTTCCCTTGTTCAAAGAAGAGGGAGAGTTCCTTACAGGAATTGTCAGAAGATTGTATCCCAGCCTCAAACACGCTGCTGCCTTGGCTTGACTTCTCTGCCCAGTTTAGCTGGGATCTCTGACCTCGTTGATTTTCCACTGCAGCTGCCAAAGCAATTTGAGAGTGGAATATTTTGCAAAAGTTTTGTGACAGTTGAACTTTTTGTAAGAACAGCAACTAGTACTTTGGATTAATAACTACTGTTCTTCTTGTATTTTTATTGCTAATTTAACAAGTTCCTTTTGAATTCTGTGTACTTGCAGGATATGTATATAAAGTATATATGCATTATTTTTGCCCTGTCAAGAGGTAATTAGAATGTATATCAGATAAGGTACAACACAGTGAGGACACAGTGAAGAATGCAAAGTAAAAATTATACGGCATAACTTTAAGGATTTTTCCAGTTTATACAGTTAGACATATTAGCTAAGGAATGGAAATGGAGTTCACAAGATGAGCTGGAAGAAGCACACTCTCAGGAGTGAAACAAAAAGCTGTTCTTAACATAGCTTTAATCTTCAGACTGTTGTTCATTTGTGGCTAGTTTGCTGCAAGTTGTAACCTACCTAAGTCTCTCACCACCTTATTTCAAACAACTTCAACTGTGCATTAAGACAATTCCTGGGATGAGAAATTATTTTGCCTTTATTCCCTTGTTTGAAGGTGCTGGTGTACTTTATTTTCATGCAGACCTTTGGGCCAGACTATCTCAAGCATTCACAAGGGTGAGATTCCCCAGCCAGGTCTTGGGAAAACCAAAGAGAAGGCTGAGGCTCAAATCTTTCTCTCAGGGTGTCTTTTTGTTTCCCAGGCTGCTGAAGACTTTCCTTTGTCTCTGACAGTTATTTCCTGTTCCCCTGATAGCAAGAACTGTCTCTCATCCTCCTTACTATTAGGGCAGTATGGGGCAGTGCAGTCACCACCACATGTACCACATTACTAGCAAAGTGCCCTGGCTTTGATAATTGGATTTGACTGGATGTGCCACATTAAGAAATGAACTAGTTTCTGTCCCTGTTCTCAGTACAAGAGTAAGCTGTCAGCCACATGCAGTGAGCTGGCCTCAGAGGTCTTTACCTTTTCCATTTTTTTTTCCCGAGTCCTCTTAGCATTTCAAAAGTTCTTTTGATTTACTAGTGAATACAGTGCCCTTTTATTTGCCTACACCTTGATTATAATGCCGTTTGTTGGAGTGTTTAAAGGTTCTTTCCCCAGGGCATTTGTCATTCCTCTGCTGGAGACAATGTTTGCACAAGTTCTCTTTCATCCTCTTTCCCATTATCTGTGATTTCTGCAACACTGTGAGACCTCTTGCTCAAGACCATCACTGGTACAAAAGCACCATGTATCATTCTGAAAGGCATTTCTTGTCATCTCTTACTTGCTGTTGGGAAAGGCTTTTGGCGCTGCTCCTGGAAGCCATATAATCTACCCCAGGGCTGGTGTCCTGGCATCAGCCTGACGTCAGTCCATGCCCTTTTGTCCATGACTCTTTGCCACGTGCACCCACACCTGCTGAATAGCGCTGCTGAAACTTCTCTGCAACAGACTTTGCCACCTGGAATAATTATCCTGCAGTTTAGCACTCATCATTTAAAAACAGCTGCTGGAGCTGGTGTAGGAGACAGTCCTCAGAGCCTGAGAATGTGCCTGGATGCCTTTTGATCCCCAGACACTTGACAAACTGGACATCTCCCTCACTGAGTTCCACATTCTTCTGCTTCAAGCTACTGTCTTTTCTGCTCTCCCTGCTGGCCCCAGGAGGCTGCAGGGATGCTGAGTGGTGTCCCCCGGCAGGAAGGGGCTGCCTGGGGCCAAGCACAGCCAGGCAGCAAGACTGCAGCTCCCCTGGACAGGCAGAGCTTGGCAGTGTTTTTCTACTGCATTAACAACCAATTTTCCCGCTGTTCAAAATGGCCAATTATTTCTGATTAAGTTTGAAGTGAGAAGGCTGAGGGCTCCAGGAAGAAAAGCGGCCCTTCACATTGCTGAACCACAGTGAGCTGGGAAGGTGTCTCTGCAGTGCTTTGAGCTGCTTATCTGCCCATTATCCCAGCAGAGACCTGGGCATAGCAGTGTAAGAAGAAGATTGCTTTTTAATACCTGGGCATCATTCACACAGTATACAAAAGGAGGTTTTGTAATGAATAAATTGCAAGACTTTCAAATCTTTTCTTCACTTCCATGATAACAGATCTCTATCTCCTTGCCCCTACAACCTCTTTTCTTACCACTGTGAAGCACAGAATATCTCCAGCTTGTTTCAGAGGCTTTCTGATTTCAGCTGATGTGTGCTAGTGTCATTTGTACACTGCTGTTTCAGTGTGTGTTTCTCATGATAGTTCTCTGTGCCTACAGCAAGCACTTAGCACCTCAGCCAGAGGCTGATCCTAGGAGATGGCCTGGGTAATTGATGGTAAGGGAGACCTTCAGTGCCAATCCCTGTGAGTAGAATACTAGAGATGCTTGAGGCTGTCTTTTGTGAAATACCTCTCTTAATATGCAAAATAAAGCTGTTAGATTTACAGAAAGAGCAAACAGAAAAAACCTTTGCCTGTCTAGGGCCCAAACTTCACTGTGCATGCCCAGGATGATCATGCACTGTTTTGGCATTTCCCATGGTGCAGGGCTGCTCCACTGCCAGCTGCTCACTTCAGTGAGGAGGTGTGCAGTGGCACAGCCCAGCAGCACATTTCTGTTGTCACATGCGGCACACTACTGCTGTCCCACCATGGCATACAGCACCTGCAAGAAAGCACAGTGGGAACAAAGGCTGCTCAGCTCAGACCAGTCTCTGCAGGAAGCTGAAGACCAGAGGCACTGCAGCTGCATCAAAGCAATGCTGGTGACAGCTTTGGCAATGGGCTCACAACAGGGTCACACTGTGGTGTGATCCATGCTGTCTACAATGGGTGAGCATTGAGCAAAAGCTGGCTGGTTGTTTTACATTTGGCTCCTGGGAATGGCTCCACTTCAGAACTGCTTATGGCTGGTTTGGCAGTGATAGCACATTACCGTGTTCCATGTCATTCCAAGTTCTATTTAAAGCTGGTGATAAACACAGCTAAATGAGAAAATCCTTCACAAGTGAAAAGAGGTTCTGGAATATCAGTTCCTACCTCTGTACAGTCTATGAAAAAAGATAGCAAGGAAAACCAAACACTTTATTTGATAGGTGGTAGGGTGCAAATAAGATGTATAGGAGGATTATTTCTTGGTATTGTTGAAATAGTGAAACACCAACAAAAAGTTAGCAGACCTCCAGATAGGCATTATGGTGAACAGATATTGTATGTTTTCATATATTTTGTTTAAATGCCATGTTGTAAAGGCATTCTCTTGATGTATTTATTCAGGCTTGAAAACTAGTAGTTAAGGTTCGTCTTTATTCTATAAAACAATGCTAGCCCAGCAGAACAAATGGTGAACAAGAATGATGGCTGCTAGGGCCCAGACAGGTGTGAAGAATCTGGGGGGTGTTAGATGTGTGCTTTCACTTACGGCTTAAAGAGAAATGAGGTGAAAGCTACAAAGTTTATATCTTCTTCTTTGTACTTGTGAACAAAATATCAGATTGATCATATCATTACCTTTTAGATCAGCCTCTCAGGAAGCAAGAAGTACTGATTTTAGTGAAATTTTGCCAGCATGTAAAGGGAAACCTCTAGGTTTACTTTTTATGGCTTTTATTTTCTAATCTCCAGAAATAACTGATGACATGGAACTTCAACATTCTTCAGTAGTAACCTGAGATATTTTTCAAGAAATTCTGATGATTTGGGTGCTACTGAGCAACTGTGCTCTGGAAAACAGAGCTTTCAAAAATATTTTATGTTGTGGTGAACACACTGAATCTTTAGTTCCCTTTTAAAATCTCATTCAATAAAAGAAAATAATCTTAGTGGGCCAGATCCTGTTCCTGCTAACCTCTGTGTCAGAATGCCTGTGGAGTTTTGGCACTACAATCAACTCCTAATTTTGCAAGAGTTATCTGCAAGGGATCAGCATAATTTACAGAAATGTAGCGACTATTTCTTTCTTTCTTTTTTTTCTTTATTATCCCTGGCTCAGCATTCAGCAATTTTGTTCTCTTGCCATTTTTCCTTCCCTGTTTCATGTTCTGGAAGTCTAGCTAAGCTGCTTATAATAATTTTCTCATTCATCAGTCATTTATTCCACTGCTTTCCTCCTTCTCCTGACCCCAATGAGTTGCTTACTTCATACTTTTGTTTTGAAAAATTGATTTCTGCATAGTAAGAGAAACTTTCTCTGATTTGTATTTCTGTGGAGACTGTCAGAGTGATTCAAGCAATCAAGTGCATCAAAATAAAAGCTTTGCACTATCTTCTGCAGTCCAGCTGCTGACCAGAGATTAATGAATTCTTTACATGCCTTTGAAGCCACCATTTAGAATTTTTTTTCTACCAATGGCAAGTGGTTACCTCAGAGCTGTTATATGATGGTAGCACTATTATTTTGATGGAAGTTCAGCCTGTCCTCTTGGTGAGCATATTTTATCTTTATTGTGGTATTTTGGGGCAGGCAGAAGTGCTTGAAAGCAATTACCCTTGGAAACCAAAGTGACTGACAGGAGCCTATATCCCATTTAGGTAACACTTTCCTACAGCCTCTTTTCTCCCTACAGAGCAGCTCACAGTCTTATCATTTGCAGGACATAAGAATAGAAGAAGAGAGGGAGTCTTCATTTGGAAGGGCCCTTAGAAGATCACTGGGTCCACTTTACAGCTAACCAGTAGTTAAAATGTATTACCAAGGTCAATGTCCAAATGCTTCCTGAACACAGACAAAGCCCAGTGAAGCATTGGAAAGGAGGAGGAGCATGGTGTCTGATGGGCAGGTCATGTGCTCGCCCAAACATCTCAGCCCTTGAGAACAGTGGAGTTTAATGTTTATTTAGGAAATGTGCAAGGCTTGGTGCCTTGGGAAAACACGGCTCTCCTTCATCCAGCAGAAAGGAGAAGCATGGAACTGACACATCTGCTAGTGCCTGACAGCAGGGATTTATGGACATATTAGTTATTGCTCTGACTTTCTGTTTATCCAAAGGTACCTGTCAAACTCAGCTGACATTTCAAGAACAGAGAAATGTTTGGCACTATCTGCTCCTTGTGAACATGTTTTATCCATTCCCTTTTCACACACTTGCTTTTGTCTCATGAGGCTCTGTGTAATCAAAGACTTCCACTTTCATTCTCTATAACAACCAGCGGAGCCAGGGTGCTACCTGAAGGCTTTGCTGTTTTAACCTGTTTTCCCTGCTTCCCCGAGTATCTGGGAAGGCTGCTCCAAGAGTAATGCCCCTATTTTATTATGTTGGTCCACGACATCAGGGGCAGATGGTGATGGTATGGCAGTAGAGGTTGAAACTTTCCACCAATATCCCATTACATTGTGTTGTTGTGTGACAGATGGCAGCACAGTCTGACAGAATGGTACCTGACATGGAAGTGCGCATTAAGCGAAGGTGTGTTGTTGAATTCCTCCATACTGAAAAATGACACCTGCTGACATTCATCAATGCTTGCAGAGAGTTTATGGAAACGAAAGAGTGGATGTGAACACAGTGAGAGGTGCATTTCAGCATTGGTGACAGTGGATTACCTTGTCTGGTGTAGATTTACGTACATGTTGCACTGCCAGACTCTTTCTGATTTAACTTGCGTGTTCAACATAGCAACTTTTAGCGGCTTCATCAAACTATTTTTCCTTTAGAAGCATTCAAGGGATCACTGGTCTTTTTTGATTGTTGTTTCATCATTGTTAGTTTTAGATTTCTCAGTCCTCAAAAGACATTATTTCCTCTCCAAAACACCGCAAGACACAATATCTGTCTTAAAGAAAGTTAAGTAGTGGCAAAGCTACAGAGAATAGTAGGGAGGGTTCAAACTCCATAAATCCTCAAAAATTACTGTACTAAGCACATCACTAGCTAATACAGGAAGTCCAGGCTCCCCCTTTAGCTTCCCAGTAGATGCTGCAAGAATTGCAGTTCATTGTTGTTCCTCTGCAGAAGACCTCTATGTGTTCCAGCAATCCCAGTCTGTGTCTGTCAGTGACTCTACAAGTTTCTATTTTAAACCTTAATTAAAGTGCCACTTCTGAACTTTGCTCCTTGCCTGTTCTGTCCATAAAAGCAATTAGACTTCCCTAGACTCTTTTGCAGACTGGTTGTTTGAAGTTGCAGATAGGACCTGTTGTTTTCTGTAGGGCAGGAAGACTTTTGTGAGATCCCATTTGGAAAACACAATTACTGCTTTCAGAACAGCCCAGGGTGGTTGAGTCATTGGCACCTGGAGGTGTTCAATAAATGTTTAGACGTTGTTCTAAGGGACATGATTTAGTGGGGAAATGGTGGAAGAATGTTGGCAGTTGTACTAGATGATCTTGGAGGTCCTTTCCAATCTTGTGATTCTATGATTAATTTAAATTAGTAAGGACTGTCCTTGAAAAAAAAAGGCGTAACTGATCTCACACTAAAGCCCTTTCCTATATTTTAACCATCCCAGTGATGTCTCTACTTGCCTGATGATTCCCCGAAAAGGAGATTCCTCCAGTTCCCGCCTTTAGCCTTTAAGACAGAGGAATATTTCTTGAGCTATGACAAGTAGGATAGTTGAGTTTCTTCAGGCTTTTCCTGCTTTTCTTATCAGCTTCTTGACTCTCCAGTGCCCCTGAACTCTTACTAGGAGTGTCATCAGCTTGATGAGGTCTGTATGCAATGCAGTTTTAAAGCAATGACTATTTTTGTACATATGCTACAATCCTTAACTCTGTATTTTTAAAATATTTGTGCTAATTTTAGTTTTAATGTTCCTTTAGAGAGAAGCAGGTGAGTACTGCAAGTCCTCTGTTCCATTTCCTTATTAACTTCTGTGGTTTGTTTTTTTTTCTTCAGTAATACCATCTGTATTTCTTAAGCTTGTATCCAGCTTAAAATGAGGGTTTTATCCATCAGGGAGTTAGGCTAGTCTTTTTTCTTCTTGGTTGTGGCCTGTTGAGGTATAGAGAAAGCCTTAAGAGAGGCTGTTCTCCACTTCATCCATGTTTTGTACCTCCTGCTAGCACCACTCGGCTTTGCAAATTCAGCATCTGTGTCCTTGCATTGCCTGGACTTCTTTGCTCCCAGCTGACAGGCTCATGCATGGGATCTCTCTGGCTTTTTGAACTCTGCTTCAGTGGTGCTGTCGGGTATCTCTTTCTGATCCAAAACCTGGGAAAGTAGAACTTTTTTGACCACTGAAACTTATATTTCACGGCAATAGCAGCATGAGGATTAAGTGTGCAGACATGTTTTCTCATGCATTCTAATGCTCTTTAGCAGATAATAATAACAAACTAAACAATGGCTGTAGGTGAAGCAATAACTTCAAAATGAATGCATTAAACATAAAAAGTCACAGCAGGTTTTCTATGTTGAAAATAAAGCACAAAATTTACATGGACTGAATAAATATACAAAGAAGAAAACTGCAGGCGAATGCTTACAAGACAGATATTTAGCCAGTGTCATTTTGTTCCAGAAATCTGAAATGCCAAATGAAAAGTCCTGTATGGTCATTTATTTTGCCAGATGCTGTGAGATCACAGAACAACAGTAAGTGGGTCTGAGCTGTGCTAACAGTGAAGACAAACAACACACCTATCAAATACTACAATAGCAGTTTTATGGTTTTCTTGTTAGTTGAAGTCCATATTACTATTTTCAATAACCATATACTTATGTATATGCACTCATGTGCATAGATAACTATTTCACCATCCGTTACTTCAGGGAAAGCAAAGCAGTTGCCAACCTCACTTAGTGATGAAATCTCAGCTCTGTTTGCCATGCCTTCACTTGGTTACTATACCACTCCCATGACCATGCCTGACATCCGAATGGGGTTTGGAGTGGGGGCTTACTCCAGTCACACAGAGCGCATTCAGGACAAATACTATTCCATGCTTTGCCTACCATGTACATTCAGTCCTTCATAGTTGCAGTCTTGACAAGCTTTTACAGTTTCTTTTCCACTGAAGATTTTTCAACATCCTTGTATTTTCCATCATGTCTTCTGACCTAGGTGTTAGCTGAGGTTTCCTCACGGGCTCTTCCAGTAACATTCGTGCTTTACAGTTTCATGCATTCTTCTTTAAGCTGTCTCCAGGAGGTAACACTTTGCAGACTAAGAATATTTTATGACAGTTGATAATCTGTTTTGAATTATTCCACAGATACAGTTTTGCTAGTATTCCTAGTGTTAATGTTTTGCCTTGGTAGATTAGAGGTCTCCAAGATGGGGAGACTTTGGCCAAACACTGCAATTTTTATTCATTTTATCTGCCTCTTCCTGAATAACTTAGAATAGTTGTGTCTGTTCTTGAGCTTAGCCCCCTTAGCATCTCAGTGCAACTATTTTCTGTTAGTAGAAGTCAACCTGGGGTGAGCAACTTGGTCATATGTGAGGGGTATCCTTGCTTATAGCTTATCAAAGAAACATCATCCTCCTTGACACAACAGATGCTCCAGAGCTATACCACTGTCTGAGAGAATGAGATTCATGTGATAGCTCTGGCCCTCTTCCTTTCCCTCTGCAAAAGCTTCTCCCCCATTTGAAATGCCAACCAAATACAACTGCCAAACAGAAGCCTCCTAAAGTCTTGTGCAGTGAATAGATGTGTTCTTCTAGGCTCCTCCTGCACTGAATAAGGGGGGCAACCCATCTGGGCTGCAGCATCTACTGTAAGTCTCTATTTCTCTCTGTTTCTGTTTCATTTGGGGATGGGAGAGGAGGACACATAAACTGGGTGAAATAAGCCTTAATTTTGGCCGCTAAAATAGTGAGCACAAACCCTTCAGACCACTGAAGATGTGGCCGTCAGATATGATGAAATGAAAACCTGTCACCTCTTCTGGGCTGATGTTTTGATGGCAGTGCTGTTGGTTTGGAATGGCATCTGCAGACATACCTTAGAAGAGCTCAGAAGATGTGTACCAACATGAGTCTCCCTGTACTGCAATGTCGCAGAGCCAGGGTGGGGGCTGGCCTGCCTGGACCAGCAGTAGAGCTGCAAGACAGAAAAGCTTAAAACCTAGATAAAATTTACTGTTAAAAAAAGAACAGATACTCACTGGGTTAGATAAAGACTCAAGGATTGTGTTCTGAACTCAGTTCTTCCTCATTTCTACTCCAGGTCCCTATGTCCTTATGTGGGCTCTTCCCCGAGTGCTTGGTTTTTGGGGGTGACTGAAAAAAAATGAAGTGATATGTCAGAGCCACCCACTGCAACTCCATCCAGGTCACATTGCACTGTTCCATGTGACCTCTCTCCCCTCCTCTCCTTTGCTTTCTACATTTCTTATATTATCTTTTTCTTTCTCGCGGATATAACTGACAGAGATGGTACTAAGGAAGAAATACCTTTATTTATTTATTTTTTTCCAGAACCATAAAAATAGTTTCCTTGGTTTTATTAGCAGTGCATGGATGTGAGTTCAGCCTCCTCTCCAAAATAGACAATGAGCAGGAAGTAGTCAATTTGGCAATGCATTTGGGGTTAGATACATTGCTGCTTTCAAAACATTTCACCAGAGTCATTAATTAAGTGCTAGAACAGAGAACTTCAACCAAACAAAACTAGGGGAAATTACATTTCTCTTTCCTGACCTAAATAAAAAGTATTTGTGCTTAAATCATATTGAAGGCTTTAAAGGGACCTCTTTCCCAGTGGGGCATGCAGAAAGCATAAATGTCCTGCAACAGGTTTATTAGAAGGATTTGGCTATGTTTCCTCTTTTAGGATATGTTTTGTTTATAAGAAGAGAGGCTGAGCAAGAATAGTGCAGATACGGAGTTTCATTTTTCAAATGTAACAATGTGAATCAGGAAATGTTCCCCTAATGACCAGGCTTGTCCTGTCTGAGAACAAAGATAAACCCCCTTTCTGTTCAGTGCCAGTGACTAGCAATGGGATAAAATCCAACATCTTACACAGAATTATTAGGGAACAACTTCAGTTTCAGCAGTCTGTGAGATGGGTAAACAAAGCATCAGCGGGCTGAAGAGTGTCAGTATTCTCTGTCTTGGGTTTTGACTGTGATTTGATAACCACTGCCAGGGAACGTGGCTTCGTTTGACGTCTGAACAGACTGTACGAACCCAAATAAGGGAAGGTCCCATCACGTGGTGCCTCGTGCTGGAGCGCAGGCAGCCCTGCACTCGTGGGTCCATGTAGGGGTCACTGTGGGGTCAGTACATGTCTGCTTTGCTGGAGACCCAGAAGATGCCCTACTACTGACCAGACCCTGGCCACAGGGTTGCTAATGCTGTAGCACCCAAACACCATAACACTGTTTCTGCCCTAAAATACGGCACATTTCCCTTCCCTGCCAAATCTGCCCTGCCTGATCAACATTATCCTCCTCAGGCCTGCAACAGATGAACCTCCAGCTGCAATCTGCAATGGACTCTCTGCCTCTTTCCCCTGTGTTTGCTCATTGGTGTGGATGTGGAAGATAGGTCAGAGTATGTTTCTTTAGGACCTGAATGCCTCCTTTTCCAGCCCATGAACATTACCGTCTGCTCCTGTCGCTAGCAGGGATGTTGCTGCTCTGATGCTTTCTTCCTTTATCCTTCTCTATTCCACTCCAGCAACTTCTCGTTCCCTGGTTTTTTTTTTTGTTTTTTTTTTTTTTGTCTTTTCATAGAGAGGTGATCTCCAGCTGCAGCTGCCTTTCCCATATGAGACAATTTGTTCCTTCACTCTGTTTTCATTGATTACTCATCCCTTTATATAGCCTACTCATGAGTCACTTTGCCTACCTACCTGCAACCAGCTTGCTGAGCTATCCATCAGTTTCTTGTTCTGCAGCAATTACCAGCCCTTTTATTGCTGGATTTTTCTCCTGAGGACTCCTCCTGTGCCAGCGTACTTCATTAATCTCTAATTTTGCAAACCACAAATTGTGACATAGCTGTGGGAGCTGGAAATGAGAAAGGCTCCATATCCTCTCCTAGAAGTATGTATAGGAAGTTGGAAGGGAACTAACACCGACATTGCCAGCAAGTCCCCTGTGATTGTCTTTTGTGTGATTTAACCAGCCAAATTTTGCTCTCACATACATTTGTTCATTATAAAATTGTGTAAGTGGGCTCAGTGGCCAGCAGTTGGTTATTCAAATGGACCAAAAGATGGAAAGATTGTTCAAGTTGGGAACAGACTAAATTCTTCAGGTCTTACCACAGCCAAGCAAGGTGGCATGAGGTCCCAGACCTATACTCTGTTATGGATCTCTACGATTTTTTTTCTGGCCAGTCTGATTCCACGTTACTTTCTCACATGAACATCCCTTAATGCTGCTCTGAAATCTGGAAGTAAGAAAGCAGAAATATATTACTAATGTGTTATGGGCTGCTTTATAAATATTCATATGAAGGACTACTTCTGGTATTAACTCTCAGACAACGTTAACTTGACATGCAGCATCTAATCATTGTGATACTCGTATATCTTGGATAGAAGATAGTAAAATTATCATTATTGTTTGTAAGAGCATACCAAGCAGGTCTGAGGCATAGGACCAGCAATGCAAGATTTCTGAGATAAAAACTGTGTGTGTTGCAGCCCTGAAATGAAGCTTAATTTAATCTCAGTTGACCTTTCTGTCTCCTCATCTAAAGAATACCAAGAGGAGTTGTTTGCTTCTGTTGTTCGCCTGAAGGTTCTTCTACAATATCAGAAGAAAATGTGCAAACTTCCTTCTGTTTTCTTGTCATCTTATCTCAGCAGGGAAGGTACACTCTGAAAAAGCTGATAAGCTGATCCATGATGATACAGCTGATCTCTCTGGTATACCTTCCAACAAACCAAGTCCGTGCTTAGTCACTCAGACAGCACAACTCCATTTACAAGCATGACCAGGGCATTAAATTCTTCATACATAGGACAGGACTGCTGCTGATTGGAGCCTCCCACCTCAGAGGGTGAGCTCAGTGCCCACAGCAGGGTCTTGAGAGATCTGATTCCTCTGAGCATTGGTGTGGGTGAGCACGACTCTGTGCTCATTTCCCCGGTTGCTGACTTTGCGTATAAATTATTAATCTGATCATTCAGGACTTAGAAAGTCACAGCACTCACAGCAGTCCAGGGTACATTCTTTCCCTGGCATTGCACAAGAAATGCTGTGCTGTTGTTTTTTAATTCTTCAGTGAGAAAAAAATAGGTGCTTTTTTGTGTGTGTGCATATATGAGTGTGTGAAAATAATAAAAACTGAGGTCCTTTCTTGATTCTCTGCCACTCACATTGCATGCAGCTCTTTGTTCTCATCTAGATACAATAATTCTTCCCATAATTTCATTGTAATTCACTGTTTTTCTTGGTTCTATTAGTTCTCAAGGACTCCAGTCTTGTGAAATACCATATAAAAATGAAGAAAGGCCTTTCAAAACATCCCTTATATTCCGTTAAATGTTGATATGTTTTTTGTGTTAATATGTACTTTCCATCTTCAAACACCATCATATAAATCATTGCTACAGCCAGCTGAAGTAAGCATGTGCCTTGGGATGCAATTTCCAAGCAGTCCTTCTCTGTACATTCCAGTCTTGATTTAATCCAGGTTTATCTCAGCTTTTCTTTAGCTGATTGGGAGCAGGTTTAAGTTCCAGTGGACAAAATCACCCTTAAACTGGTGTGAGACTGTTCATACTGACTGTTATATTGATAAGCACAGATGGGCAAATTGCACTGAATGGGTGCAAACTCCACGTGTAGAAATCTTCATCAGTATTCATCATCTTTTCTCTTTTTTAGGGAATCTCTCTCTGCTGCTGTGCTTGGCTAATTTTCACTGTTCCAAGTTTGTAGCAGAATTAAAGTGATTGGGGTCTAAACTCTCAGAGAAAGAGATGTACAATCAAAATTTTAGTTGTTTTAACATTGATGAAGTCTCATCAGAGGGTAGTGTGGCGAATCTTTTTTTCAATGGGAGACTCTGCAGCTGCTATTGCTTTTGGTACAGCAACGAAATATTACTTTCCTCCTCATGGGTAATCCAATAGTTGTAAGAAAAGTTAGTTCTTTCAACTATTATTGAGTGAAACAAAAATTTTTGATGGAAAAGCTGTGTTTAAAAAAGTAACAAAAACTGGTGGGTTTTTTCTTTGTTTGTTTGTTTTTTCATTTATTTTCTAGCGCATTCTTTCCATTTTGCTTGTGGAAAAATTAAGAAGTATGAAAAAGAAAAATCAAAAGCTGGGAGAAGACTGGCAGTGTTTAGACAATGCCAAACAGAGTAATAACGTGCCAAAATAACAACAACAAAGCAATCCTCTTTTTTTTCCACATTCTCAGTTGACTCTGAATTTTCACATTTCTAAATGTTTATTTACAGAATTTTCTTTACTCTCTATAGTGCTGCAGAGTGGTCAGCCCTGTGCATAGGCTGCTCTTCAGCCCCAGAGCAAATGCTCGTGCTCAGCTGCTCCCATCTCCTCCAGCTTGAGAAGACTGTGGAAACAATTGTCAGAAAGTCAGCCTCACTCACTGTCAGGCTTGGCATTTTGAACCGGTGACACAGGGTCTGCAATTTATTATCAGACTTCTGCATTCTCTTAGACACTGCACAGAAATTGTATTTTATAACTAGGTAAAAAAAAAGTATGTATGGGTAATTTAATAAGTACTTGGAAATTGCCAAATAACTTAACGGGTCTGTCCAGCCCAGCAGTCTGGAGTGGAAAGGCCAGCACCTCACCCTTGGAAGGAAGAAGCAGAAATAAATCTGCTGCGGGCAATTAGGAAACAGCCAGCCAGCTGGGAAGCTTCTGATTAACCCATTACCAAACACATGGCTGATGCTGCAAGAAAAGTCTTTTTTTTTCCTAGTTCATATGAAATACCTTATTATACTGTATTATTGTGAACATTCTCTTTATTCATGTATATTTGAATCATATTAAATTGTTGACATCAATGATACCTTCTGGCAACGCTTAACATTGCGTAATTAATGCTGGGAAACCGAGGATTCCTAGCATTTAATGAGAGTCATTATGTATTAATGATTAGGTAGATATTAATTACATTTAACAGCAAATGTTTTTCTCAGAATCCAGTTGTGTATTCACAGCACTAAAGGTTCTGTGGGTGAAAGTGTACGGCAGATCTCCTTGCGCTCCATTAAGAGTCAACACTAATTCTTCCTGTCTTGTAAATTCACCCAGTTCGCTGTGTACTGAGGGAAAAGATCCTTGGCAATTTTAGGCATGCTTTTTTGGAGGTCAGAGGATCATTACTTGTGGAAATAATAGTTCATAGAGCAAAATAAAAACTGATATTGTTCTGGTTTCTGTGTTCAGGCTCTTTAAGACAGCTATTGCTGATTTTGTAACAGATCCTTCAGAAGGCTGAACATGGCCTCTGATCACTACTACAACCAGTGGACCCATCAGGAATTACAAAAATATTGTTAGATTTTTATTCCTCTTTTAATATCTCACTGTTTCCATAGATGTAGCTCTCCTTTCTGAAGACCCAGAAGCCCAGTACAGCTGGGCTAGCCTTTGCAGAGAAAGCTGTCTTAAGAGATCTTGAGAAGGAGACCAGAGAACGCTTGTATAATGAGTAATCAGTAAGAAGTCTGTCAACAGATTTGAAAACAACTTGATTGAACTATTAAAAAAATGTGTCACAGATAACAATGACCGATGCAGAACAGCCTTTTAATTATTTTAACATTAGCCTCCAGTTAACAGTAAGTCAAAGAAACTGGGTCGTGGTGTTTATCATGATCTTCCTGCTATCTCTTCTTCTGGCAGAGATCACGTTGATTTAGATGGAAACAAACCTGCACACCTGGGTGTTAACTCTGGTTTCCTCATTCTTTTTTCCATCCTCATATATTCTGTACCCTTTCTTGTCTTCTCCTTCTACCACAGTGATGGGCAGTCCTTGGTCCCCATTTTGAAACACACTCTAAAGAACTTTTGGTTTGGATGAATTAAAAAAAAAAGGAAGACAGCCCTTGAGTCTCTATTGGGCAAGAAGGTGTCCCCATGGACTGTTTGCTTAGGCCTGAAGCTAGCTTCAGGCTCAAGGGACAGTTCTGAAAAAGATGTAGTGGGAGCTCCAAGTCTCCCAGGCTGCTGATGGCTATCACAAACAATAGCTAGTGGGAAAACCCAATTTCTCAAATTTTAACAGGCCACATCATCTTCCCCTACTCCAGTTGTCACCAGCTGGATCAATTCCTCCATTGTCAGACTTGTCTGAACTGCCTATACAAATTCCAAGCTTTGTCCCAGAGTTCTCAATATTCTTGGTCTGCTTGACCCTCAAACCTTATGTGAACTTTTAATAGTCAGAAATATTGACAAACACTTCTCAAATACTAATTATCTTCAGAGGTGTGATATCTCAACTTTACCATTAAAGCCTATTTCTGATTCAGAGCTGGCCCTGCTCTGAGCAGAGTTTTGGGTGTGAGTACAGTCTGGTCTCTCTTTGAAACTGAGTTCCATGGAAAAACAAAGCAAAAAAAAAAGTGCAGAACTTCCACCCTTGATGGATTAGAGCTGCAAGTACTGATGAGCATTTCAACCTGAGGTTTTGTTCATAAGTGCATTTTAGTGAGTCTGTATAGGTGAGCCCTGCACGTCTAGAACTCCTTGTATGCAGCTTCTGGGGATATTTTTAAATGGAACTCAGCACTAGGAAACCTCAGATTACATATCTATTCTAAGCACATTGTCTTTATGTTTGGTACAGACAATTTTGCTTCACACAGGTTGGAATTTAGTTGTTTTGTTTCCATTAAACAAGATGAAATGTTATTTTTTTAAATTCGTCTAGGCTGCTCATCCTTAGTTTTTTGTCCCTCAAAAGCAGGGACAGTTTATGGGTTGGGTAAGGAAAGGATGTGTGCGGTTGGGTTGGTGGTATATTGCAGAGAAGCTGTTAAGAAACTCGTACTGCTAGGGAATCATTACATCCCTAAAGTTTTTGTACAATTGTTCTGACACTGAATGGCCTATCCATAAGTTGCAGAATGTAGCATTTATAACATTTTTTATGATGAACGAATGTCACCTATGCTGATGTTGCAATGCAGCTGCTTCTGCAAAAACTGTCCTCCTGACCTAGTTCTCATTACTTCTTTTCTTTGGGATGCAACAAGCACATGTATCAGGGTGCTGCCAGTTGCTGTGATGGACCTCTTGGTCCCTCCTAAACGCAGGTTCTGTGCTGGGAGTCAGCAGATATTCAGAGCCACAGTGTACCAGTGAATGAGTCAGAGTTTTTTGTGCTTTTCTTTTGCTGGAGCATGCTGTAGCCCTGGTTTTGCCTCATGCAGCATAAGGCATTACAAAGACTTTTCTTCACAGTCAGTTGTTTGTGTGTGCCATGGTGACAGTAATGGCTCTACTGAGCTGAAGTATTGAACTGTGGTCTTTAAGTACTTGAAAACCATTTACACGAGGAAATACCTGACAGCCGTGAATTAATTACTATGGACTGGAAGTTACTCAGGGTGTCATTCTGAATGTAGCATTGCAGGTTTCTATTACTTAAACTTCTGGGAACTTACTGACTTCACACTGCAAGACTACTTTAAACTCTTTCAGATAATGCTTCTTCTTTTTTAAAATGTGAAACTAATCTTGACGTATCCCGGGCAGACTGGTTCATCATATTTCTGTGCAGGTGTACTTGCAACAGGTGCCCTTTTTATAGCTGAACACACCCATGCTGCTCCACATCCTCATCCCATCCTGAGAATTCTGACTATAAGCAGCCATGGCATGAAGGCAAGAGAACAGGAGCAGCTGCATGCATCCATCTTGTATGGACAAAAGCAAAAGCATTATGGCAAGATTATGGCAACTCTGCACAACAGTACATGCTTATCTCTAACAGACTACTCTCTGAATTTGGGATGGAGTGCAGAGTTCCTGGGAGCTTGTAGGAAAATTTGATGATCTTTGTTCCTTTTAGGCTGTCCTGGGTACTTTTGCAAGTATTTCCAGTTGATGGTTTTGCCATCAGATTATCCTCTGAAAAGGAAAAATAAATCTGCATAAATGGTTTTATTGTACAAGATATTTTTTTTCAAAATAACTTTTCCTTTCCTTTTCATGCAGATATAGATAAAAATAAATACACATGCACATATCCCCTCTCTTTATAGATAGGTAGGAAAGGGCTTGGAGGCTTCAAAGCAGAGGCATAGTCCTACAAGTAAATTAAAAAAAAAAATAACCCCAGAGTACAGAACATGTAGAATTCCAATTTCAGTGCTTATTTTCTTATCTTCCAATATCTTTTAAAAATAGTGTTCAAGATTGAAAACATCTGTCACAGATGTAAAATTATCTTATGTGTTTCACTTTAAAATGTGACCACATGATTTACAATTTCTAGATAAGTGGTTAGTGACCGTATTTTTTCTTGTCTCTGTGGAAAGGTAATTAAGCTGTTCAAATCACAGCTGGGAAAAGCACTGTGCAGAAAACTCTTGTGTTTCCTTTCCCTGTCTGTTGCCCTCCTTTACCCTCTCCTTTTGCCCACTCTTCAGCTCTTCAACTCTACAACTCTAATCCACCCTCGATTTTCCTGCTCTCATTAAGAATATTATTTTTTTTGTATAAATTACTGAACTTGTACTTCAGAGCAAAAATGATTACATGAGAAGCACTGATATTCTCTACCTTTTCTTACAACTTCCATTAGTGTCACTGACTTATGAGTTTGTGAGATCCACTATAGGATCATCTTGTTTTTGTCTTTATTCCTCTTCCTGCTAGCTCAGTAAAGATGTGAATTCATCTTACTTCCTAGTGTTAAATATTGATATGAAAGCACAAATCTCCTTGGTGGTGTCACTTGCAAGAACTTTTCTCTTCCCCTCACATTCCCACTGTTCCTGTAAAGCATGTTTCCAATCTTATGGATCTTATTTGCTTTTTTTTTTAGCATTCCAGATCAGAGAGTTGTGTTTTGACTGTGGTCCTTCTGTTCAATGCACACCTGGCTGAAGAGAGCTCCTGAAGTGCCAGCCCATCTGCAAAACTGGGGGATAGGGAAGAAGAAAATTCATTTGCAGCTGGTCTGCAAATGAGTTTTTACTATGAATAGAAACCATAAGTTGACAGTAAATTCATGTCAGATAAAATAGATACTTTTCTTTGCCTCAGCAGATAATATTTATTTTCCTTTAGCCATATAAGAGCATAAAACTTTGAAACACCCCTAAACAATGCACTTATTTGAAGTCAAAGTTCATTCACAGAATGTTGAAATTAAACATTTACCATTCAATAATTAATTTTCTGGGCTGGAACAATTAAATGAATTCAATCTATGTGTTTCTGAGCATTTTGCAGAGCATGAATACGTATTTTACAATCCTACAGAAATCCCTTCTCCTCTCCTATTTATTGGGAAGAAATGTTACGGCTTTCATTTTACAGAGAAAAAGCCAGGATAGAATGAGGGTCTAGTCCCAGGTGCTTTCTTCTCTCCTTTCTGTATATCCATGCCAGTCCTTCACCAGGTTTGTGGTTCTGACCTCTGTGAAACATTCTGATGTGTTCTGCATGCCAAAGGCATCCCCAGTTCAGCAGCAGCACAGCTGCAGCATTGCCATCCAAGACATCATAAAGTCATCATTGTATCATTTGAGTTGGAAGGGATCCTAAAAGGTCATCTAGTCTATTTCTCCTGCAATGAACAGGAACACCTGCAGCTAGGTCAGACTGCACAGAGCCTGGTCCAGCTTGATGTTAAATTTCTACAGGGACAGAGCCTCTACCATGTCTCTCAGCAACACATTCTAGTCCCTCACTACTTTTATTGTAAAATCTTCTTCTTTAAATTAACCTAAATCTCTCCTCTTCTAGTTTGAAATCATTTTGCCTTGTTCTATTGCAACAGACCCTGCTAAAGAATCTACCCCTTCTTTCCTGAAAGGCCTCTACTGGTTCCTCCCCTCTCTTCTCAAGGCTGAACAGCCCCAGTTCTCCCAATCTGTCCTTATAGGAGTGGTGTTCCAATCCTTGGATTATTTTTGTGGCCTTCCTCTGGATGCGCTCCAGCAGGTCCATCTCTCTCCTGTGCTGATGACTCCACATGTGGATGCAGTACTCCAGGTGAAGTCTCACAGCACAGAGTAGAGGGGCAGGACCACCTGCTGGCCACACTTCTTTTGATGCAGCCCAGGATCCAGTTGGCTTTCTGGGCTGCAAGGGCACACTGCTGGCTCATATGCAGCTTGGCATTCACCAGTTTCCTAAGGTTCATTTCAGCAGGGCTGTGTTCAGTCCTTTTGTCCCCAGCTTGTATTGATAGTGGGGGTTGCCACAACCCAGGTGGAAGGCCTTGCACTGGGCCTTGTTGAACCTCATGAGGATCTCCTTCGCCCACTTCTCTGGCCTGTCTAGGTCTCTCAGAATGACATCCCATTCCTTAGGTGTGTTGACTGTAACACACAATGTGGTTTCATCTGCAAACTTGCTGATGGTGCACTTGATCCCACTGCTGATGTGACAGTGTGAAATGAGCATTAAGGCAAGATTCAAAGAAATAGGATGAATTAATGCCATGGTTATTTAGTTAGTGAAGTTGTCTGGCAGACAGCAAAATATGCAAGGAAGACAAAGCTCGTGGTTTAAAGATGCCCTTCTGGTGGGAGGAGTCAGCAGTCAGGAGGTGAGTGAATATTGGGTTAGAGCACAAGTAGTTTTGAAGTTGCGGCACTTGTCCTGGAATCGATAGGCATGGACTAGTCCATAGAAGTAGCTTAACAAAAATAAGTAGCTGGGGAACAATCTTTGCAGCAGTGTTATGGGTGTTGAAGGTGAGATATGGTTTCAATTAGCAACTCTGGAGAAAAAGCCATTACTATCCTCGAGAGAGGAGATGGAAAATGGTATAATTTGTTCATCTTATGTCTGCCCAGATGATGAGGGCAGTATCATAGACAGGTTGGGAGGTGGCTGGAAGTAGTTGAAGTGCTCTGCATGTGTGGGCTCAACATTATCTCTGGGTTGGAGTTGGAGCCCTTGGCTATGTGAAGCATCAATCACAGAATCACAGAATCATAGGGGATGGAAAGGACCTCTAGAGATCACTGAGTCCAACCCTCCTGCCAAAGCAGGTTCCCTACACCTGGTGATCATGTATGACCACATACACATCTAGGAGTAAGGAGGCTTAAGAGGACAAATAAGAGCTCAAGTGACAACATTATGCTTCAGCTGACCTCTGCTTATCTTAGGAGGAATCAGAGGGTTTGACTATGAACTGAGCCTTAAAACAGAGACTTCACCTTGACAGGAGTCTTAAATTAGTAGAGCCAGTGAATGGAGATACTGACTGCAATGAGTCTACTCGCAAGCTTCAAACAAAGCAAACATTTTTTGTTTTGTTTTGTTTTTCTCATTTCCTCTGCCTTTCTACTTCCTTGACTTATGTGAAATTCCATAATTCTAATGTTTACAAGAGAGATAAAAAAGAAAAACTACAAAAATTAGCTTTGTTAATATTCTTGGCATGATATTCCAGATAGATTACTAGAACTAAAAGTGATTTTGATCTAGATATTTGGATACCTTCCAGACATCTGGACTTCTTGAAGTCAGCTCATTTTTACTCTTCTACATTTTTCATTTTTCCTATCATACTAATAAAAGTACTGCAAAATATTTAAGCACAGGAGAAACAAGCTTATAGGAAAATTTTCCAGGAATGAAATATATACATTTGGCTAGGTATGGTTAAAGAAGTGTGATGAGAATTATCTTCCAGGCATTCTGTCCCTACAGAAGGAAAGTGAAACATATGTGGGGCAAAACCAGTATATAACTAGAGATAATGGCATCCTGATAAGGCTCAGGCTGTGGCTCCTGGTTCGACTCTGGTTGCTAAAGCATTTACTAGTGGTCTGTGGGGAGCTGTTTCTGCTTTTTTTTCCAAATCTATTTCTTGTCTGGGAAGAGCAGCTGGAAATTTCTTTGTACATTCACTATAAGCTGCAGCTACACAAGAAGATCAATTAGATCAGCTGTGACTGCAAGTTATAGTTATCAGCACTTTGTATGCCTAGTGATGATGGAGCAATTTCATAAGGAAGAATACAGTAAGAGGACAATCATAGGTAGAAGAGTAGATCAGCAAAATAGACATTATCCCAGACAAGTTAAAGAAGAAAAAAGTAAAAGGAGTATGCAGAGGAGGGACAAGAGGACTTGGAGACTGTGTCATGCAATGTCATCCTAGAATTTGGTGCTCTGATATGCTCTCAAGTGCAATGAAGAAAATTGGACTTTACTGGACGTGAAGATTGAGATACTGAGAGGCAAAATCCCAAACAGATCTATTGGCGGGTCAAGGAACATGTGTTTCTCTGCGTTATTTTCACCAAGTAAGCAGGAAATCTTTCTGACATTACATATCCAAAACGGAGAAAGAAAAGTGGAGACTGATGGAAAGACAAATTGGTGGAATAAAAAAGATTAGGGTTCTTATTTGTCAGGTTGTCATTGATCATGATAAAGAATTTGTGCTGTCCTTGTGACTTCTACTGCTGTTTTTCACATACTTTCAAGCAGTCTTTTCTCAAGGATCTCTGGGTGTTTTGGCATTCTGCTTCTCAAAGCAGTGTGTGAGTTACTAACTTTGTTAACCATCGTCACATGAACAGGACAGTTGCATACTCAAGACTTTCTTTCTGCATTAGAGTAAAAAGAAATGTGAGATATCATTAAGTTTACCTTGAACTGTTTATGTATTGATTTTTTAAAGTTTATTCACATCAGATTTTTTTTTTTCAGTGAAATTCATAACGTACTAGTTGTATGGTCTTGCAAATGATTCCTGCTCTCCATTATAGGAACCACGATGAACAGACTACAATCCCAGACTGGCCAAATCTGAATCAGTATTTCTTCTACTTTTCAAAACTCCCTGATCCAATGAAATCCTTATAATAATCCAATATCAAATAAAATATAGTATTATAAAATAAAATGTAGTTGTTTTTTAGTTGGTATAAAGGCAGTGAAATAGGTATAAACTCAGTAGAGAAAGGCCAATGTAGTCTGCATGTAGAGCTAGACATTTTCTGAGAAGGGTAAACAAGGAATTAGAAAAATCTACAGTTCCTGTGGCCAGCAACTGAACTTGCCTTTTTGCCATCTTGGTTTTTCAATGGTTGCCTGAAATACGTACTTTACATCTGGTTTGTGTACTGCTTCATGTACTTATGGTACTAACACACTTTGGGAATAAGGATTCCTTTCTGTATGTGCAAATTATGTGTTCCTTTCAGGTTGTAATTGGGACCTTGGCTTCTTTTGTGGAACACTGTGTGCTTTGTGACTTTTTCTAATGCTTAGTTTTTTTTCCATTTTACAGTGATCATAACTTGTGTAATACTTTGTTATTCATGGCCCAAGCAAAATAGGGTTCATACAAAATGCTTATCATCTTGTTGATGTAATTGTTCAGCTGAAGAAGTGTTTATCATGACATTACATACAGATAGAGGTCTATAGCATCTCAAAGGTTTTGATAGTGAATATACACACTTTAATACTGAAGTGGATGTGGGTGTTTTCTGCACCCCTTTTGAGCTCACAGAAAAACATTTTAGTTGAACAAAGATAGCAGCCAGATCTGTGTCAGCATAACAGACCTAGAAAACAGCTGTATCTTTTCTAAGGGAAGGGAAAGGGAAAGGGAAAGGGAAAAGGAAAAGGAAAGGGAAAGGGAAAGGGAAAGGGAAAGGGAAAGGGAAAGGGAAAGGGAAAGGGAAAGGGAAAGGGAAAGGGAAAGGGAAAGGGAAAGGGAAAGGGAAAGGGAAAGGGAAAGGGAAAGGGAAAGGGAAAAGGAAAGGGAAAAGGAAAGGGAAAAGGAAAAGGAAAAGGAAAGGGAAAAGGAAAGGGAAAAGGAAGGGAAAGGGAAAGAAGGGAAAGGGAAAGAAGGGAAAGGAAGGGAAGGGAAGGGAAGGGAAGGGAAGGGAAGGGAAGGGAAGGGAAGGGAAGGGAAGGGAAGGGAAGGGAAGGGAAGGGAAGGGAAGGGAAGGGAAGGGAAGGGAAGGGAAGGGAAGGGAAGGGAAGGGAAGGGAAGGGAAGGGAAGGGAAGGGAAGGGAAGGGAAGGGAAGGGAAGGGAAGGGAAGGGAAGGGAAGGGAAGGGAAGGGAAGGGAAGGGAAGGGAAGGAATAGATAAGTGTTGTAGCAAGCAGTTCATTCTAGAAGACAATAGGAGAATGATGGAAGAAGTTGTGCAAGATGAGGAAGATATGGATATCAGACAAGAGGAAAGGCAATGGGACTCCTGTCTCTGCTCCACAAATAGTCTGTACATTTCTAATTGAATTACTAGATGAAGTAGTGAGGCAGTGATGGGTCATCAGCCTCACAGGAGAGCAGCCTGACTTCATGATCACAGAGCAAAAAGGCCTGCCGTGGTTTCTTTCTGTGCTGATAGTATTGCTTCATACTACAAATGATGAGCTAGTTTTAGTATGAAGAAATGAAAAGCACGTGGCTTGCTGATAGGTCTAGGTGGAAGATGTGTGTCAGTACTCCTCATGGAAAGGCACGTATTGGTGTCATGTCTTCCATTGTCTGTTGTATAGCGTGAGGTCACCAACATTTTGAAAGAAAAATACTCCAACAGTACTGGTGTAGGCTTCTTAGTTTTAGACACGAGACAGCCTGTTTTAGACACGAGACGAGGGACTAGGCCTGTTGGTAAACTTTGGAAAGCTGTGAGGCATAAGACAGTTGCCTACTTGCCAGGGTGAGCTATTTTAGGCTCCCTTCTGGGATGCCACAATCTTATAGGGGTACAGAGACAGGTCTATGCTGGTAACTGCTGTGCAGCATAAACATACCACAAATATAAGTTGTTTAACAGGTACTGGAGCAATGCTAAATGTGCTATATTGAAAGAGCTGAGAAAAGAAATCAGAGATCACCTACACTGAAATCCTCAAACTGACTTCATTTGGGCCAGGAATCCACATATGTTCAAGTCATCTTTGTTCTTGGTTTTCAAGGTTGTCACCACTTTTCATAGGCGAGCTCTAATACTTAAAGATATATTTCTGTGAAAACTTATTTTACTTCAGCTATATTCTTCTGAGAATGGTGTTGGTGGCTTAAAGGTTAAAATAAAACAAGGGTGCGGAGGTGGGGGTGTAGGGAATCTGTGCATTGCAACTGTTTTGTATTTTAATTTTAGCAGCTGGAAGTTGAAGTGACCAGTCAGCTGTCTTTAAGGCAATTAACATTTACTGCTCAGAAGTTAAGACTTCCTCTCATGAATGGTTATTCCTCTCCACTAAAAAGAGATGGATAAGATACATTGATCTTATTTTAATGAAACAACACTGGGTGTAGGGACTGGACATACCAAAATTTGCAGGTGATGCCTGCTGATTTGTAGCTTACGATGTGGCATCTGCCCACCATTGAAGATATTTCTAAAAGGGAAGTCAGCACAACTGTAAATAATGGGTCAATTTGGCAAAAGATGCATGTAGAAGGCTTCTAGTTTTTGTTTTCATTGTGCTTTTTTATAGGCTTTGGTTTTTTTTGTTGTTTGTTTTTTGTTTGTTTGTTTTCCCAACCAGTGGACAGTGTTTGTGAGTAAATAGCAATCATCCTCAGCCTGTATCTTCAATAGCAACACATACAGAATAACACAGCTCCAAGGTGCTTCTTCAAACCAAGCTGAAGGAAATGAGGATGAATAATCCCTCTCTTTTAGTATCATGCAAAAAACAAGGCTTTATGGCTAAAAGACGAATGAAGTGTGATTGCATACAGTACTCCGAATAAAAACCACCAAATTACTGAAGCTAGGAGGCTCCTTTGGGCTTTGTAAAACATTTTTCAGAGAAACTTGAGTCTTTTCATCAGAAGGATTCTCAAAATTGGCCTATGTCAACATAATGGAACACTCTTAGCTTCACCAGCACTGTAGACTAACCCAGGTATGATGATGTCCAAATGATGTCCAGCACCTTTTCATATATCCCAGAAGAGAACTAGCTTGATGGAAACATCAGATCTTTTGGCCAATTAACAGCTGGTTTCTTTAGAAAGACGTTGGGAAAATCCAGTGAGAGAATTCATAGAACAAACAGGCCAATTCATTTGTACTGATCCTTCCACATGTGGTTATTGTTAAACCTACTTGTCTTTGAAACTAAGTTTCTCCTTTATGTTACTGGATAATGAAAAAACTTTGCTTCTTACTGAAATAAAGATGTACTCATAAAATCAGGTTTTAATTCCAGATGCAGCAACTGATAGGATGTACACTTGTTTTACGTGCAAAGTCAGCGCTCATTTACAAGACTTAACAACAAGAGAAAATGAACACTAGCTAGAACCTGGAACAAATGTAATTTTAATTCACCTTGGAGGCTTCTTGAGTACTATGGGCAGTCAGAGCTTGGGTCTGCAACCTCATATCCATGGAAATATGTGAACCATGGGCTGCATACTGAACATCTCACCTGCCAGTGGAAGGTCCAAATTTTCAAATTAGTCTTAAAATTGTAGTCTTAAAATGCAGAAAACACCTTCACTGAATTTGAAAAGCATCCTAGCACATTGGTGTCATTAATTCTAAGTTGCAATCAGAATTAGTGACTGACATATTTGTAAATCTTGCTAGATACTTCTGGCATCTTCAGACACCAAAATGCCCTTGAAAGTCTGTCTTTGATTCTTTCCAGAATATCTTGATTATGAAAGTTAGCACATCACTTAGGAATACTGTGGGCATTTTATGTGAATTTTGTTAAAAATTTTGCAAGTCTTCATCTTGATACTACTCTGGTTGCTCCTGTTTTGCTATAAAGTACTACACAGTGAGTAATTTACTGTTCCAAAAGTTTGAACAAGAGGAGCTAAACTCTGCCTAATCAGTGTCCTTACTCTTATAAACCATTAGTCCACCTTGTAGCCTGAAATTGGTCTTTGAATTCTGCTCCAGTCTTGCCTTTAACACTAACAGGTGTCATGCCTATAGGTATACCAGTATTAATGAACACACAATTATGGTACTTATTATTTAATATTATTAGATGTGAGGTTGTTTTCAGATAAATCACAGAGCTACAGAAGGATCCCAAGAAATACAAGGGAAAAGTAGTTCTAACAATTATTTACAACAAATCCACACACTTGTTGTTTTAGGTAGTTTAATTTTATAGGCTGATATCCATCACTTGAAGTGCTGTCTCTCCATCTCCATCCTTTCTGGGTGAAACAGGTTCCTCTCCATCTTTGCATGTCCAAATTTCAATCCCATGTATGTATCTCCTGCCTGGTGTGCATGTCTTGTTCCTCTGACATTTACCTCTCATTGTTCTGAGGAGTCTCAGAAGAAAGACACAGAAGAGAGCTGCAGAAGCAAACCATGCCATTGTTTGTTCTGGACTACCTCTGCTGTATAACTCCCTCAAAGCCAGCCAGGAATGCTGAAGCCACTTTCTGGGAGCCATGGAGCACTCAAAGGATGACCAACAAGCAGTAGTAATGTTAGGAGAACTGGGAAAGTATTGCACATGAAGAAGGCATGTGATAAAGAAAGGATGAGGCCACAGCTTCGTGTTCTGGAAGAGTTTCAACTTTCCACACTTCAGCAGGACAGAGTGTCAGAACCCTACAGGTGTTTTGTCTGTGTATCTGACAAGGAGGGGTTTTAGTTGCTCAGAGATTGCTGCAGAGCTGCAAAAGATCTTGGCCCTTGTGTGCACCTTTGAAATGTTATTATATTAATATTCTTTCTTAACAGAGAAACCAACATTTTTCCCATGAGAAATTCTTTTACTTCAGTGTAATCTGGCCAGTACTGTTGCTGTTGGAAAGGTTAATAAAGGAAGTGAGCTATCCAAAGAGCTCTGGAAACATATATACATATATTATTGTTCCACCACATGAATTTATTTTTTAATTATCAGGCTTTCAGGAAATACTAATGCATCAGAAAATTGATGCGACCATCATGACAAATTGCTAGAAGTAAGTGAGTGTTATACAAAGGTTGCTTTTAACTGCAGTACGTTTTTCAGATCATGATTTGTATGCAGATAAGACATATTCAGGGCTTTCTTTCCTTCCTAATCTGTCTTTTATTCCTTATTTGTTTGATTATTTGTTTGAAACATTATTATTTCCTTCCCTGTTGTTCACAGATGCTCCATTTGCACAAGCAGAATTTCATATTTTAGATGATAGAGATGAAAAAATGTTTCCCTGTCTAAGGCTCAAGCCCAGGCCCTGGGAACAAATCATAGAGGTAGCAATAGCATTTTAGGGATTTGAGAGCTGAGACTTTTAAACAAGCTTTCATGGAATGGAGTTCTACTGGTTCGATGACTCATCTAAAATTAGAGTGTTTCAAATAAAAGCTGCTGTGTTAGTAAAACCTGGTGAGAAATAAAAAAATACGCAGGTTGAATAGAATTACTCTTGCATATGTTTCTCCAGAATGCTCCATATTTTCAGCTAGCTAGATGACTTGAGAACAAACCTGAGTTCCCAGGTCTCATCATCTGTGAGTGAGCATGGAAGGAATCCTTAAGTCTCTAGTACAGTTGGTCTCAGCCAGAAATTTTGGGTTAATTTTGAAAACATCCAGCTTTAAATATTTGATTCAAATCTAGATTTTTACCTGCTGCAAATTTTGGATGATTTTATTTATTTATTCATTCATTTATTTTATGATACAATGAAAGAAGCAGGATATTTCTGGTATTATTAGTACAGAGGAGAAATCAGGCCCTAATCTGCACTGATATATACATGTATGAACTGATGCAAGAAGCTGAAGGTTTAGTCTGTATGTTTTCCAGAGCACTGACATCCACTTGTTTTCAGAACTCCATAGTCCCTAACTCTTTCTAAGGATTCCTCCTGTATCTCATCTTTCATTTTATTTCCATGGCATTTGCGGCAGGGAATATGCCATATCTATGTTTAGAAAGAGCTTTATAAATTTACAGCAATATATAAATCTTTAATAATAATCTAAATGTAAACATTTACGAGCTACAGTAACAGAAATGGAAAGTTCTTTGTTCATTTCTCTGTGACTGAGTACTGCCTTTAGTGTTATATTTATAGGAAGTTTCTTTGTGTGTGTTTTACTGTAAATGCTATTCTTAGAGGTGGAGTTAGGAAAAACAGCAATTCAATACACATCTTTTACTTTGCTTAAAGGGCAAAGAACTTTTTATAGTTGTGATACATTCTTCAAGCAGATTTTAAGCAAGAAGAGCCTTTAAAGTTATTTTGTGGGGCAGTAAGAAGTATTTTGGCTGTTCTGGAGCACATAGCACTTACCTCCATACCTACTGTCAATTTTTTGTGGAACCCCTGCATTTTCCAAGCCTTCTCAATTTGTGAGTTTTCTCAGCATCTTATCTCCAGTAATTGTTTAACATGTAGACCAGGATACCCTTTTGCCAGGAGAATCTGATGTGCTATATCTGACCTTGTTCTGAGAAATCAGAAAAGGTGTCCTTGACTACTGTCTTTATATAGCAGCCTTTCCCTCCAGACAGAGCACCTCTGTACACTGGTCTGCCACAGTTCAGGCAAGAGAAGTTATGCTGCTGTGTGGAAGTCTGCATCTTCCATAACCAAAAAGGATGCTGTGTTTAGCCTCAAATGGCTCTGACTGTAAATAGCCAGATTTTACATTTTCCTTGCCTCAATTTTGTACCGGCTTATGCAGGGTATGATGTAGTGGAAATCACATACAATAAATCATGATAAATTCCTTTGTAAAACCACCATGCAGACATACATCTCTTCCTGCTTTATTGCTGAGGTTCCTATTGAGGTTTCCTGCTTATAATTTATTTCACATAAGCTGATTAAAAAGTCATTAAAAAACAATCAAATATTTCCATAGCTGGAAAAGGATTACAAAGATGGAGCAATTATTCATTTGCCATCTTGCTGTGTTAATAGAACAGCTGCTGCCACCACTCTTTTAACACTGCTGATCATTCCTGCCCAAGCTTATCTTCACTGAAAATAAATGTTTTGCTTTCCATGTCAAGATGACTAACTGAGCCTGTTTGAGACAGTGTGCATGTTGTTCTTGCTTATCTATATGCATAAATTCATTAGATTCTAGAAATGCTGCTTAGAAGAGATCTCCAGAGACCATTCAATTCAAACTCCTGCTCAAAATGAGAGTATTGCCTGGCACAAGACAAGGTCAGCTGTGGATGAATTTTGAAAAATTTTGAAAACCAGCTGAATTTTGAAAACCTCCAAGGATCATAGAATCATAGAATGGCCTGGGTTGAAAGGGACCATAATATCATCTAGTTTCAACCCTCCTCCCACCCCCCGCCATGTGCAGGGCTGCCAACCACTACAGCAGGCTGCCCAGAGCCACATCCAGCCATGCCTTGAATGCCTCCAGGGATGGGGCATCCACAGCCTCCCCGGGTAACCTGTGCCAGTACATCACCACCCTCTGAGTGAAAAACTTGCTCCTAATCTCTAACCTAAACCTCCCCTGTCTCAGTTTAAAACCATTCCCTTGTCCTATCACTATCCACCCTAGTAAACAGGTGTTTCCCCTCCTGTTTATACTCTCCCTTCAAGTACTTGAAGACCACAATGAGGTCTCCCTGGAGCCTTCTCTTCTCTAAGCTGAACAAGCCCAGTTCCCTCAACCTTTCCTCATAGGAGAGGTGCTCCAGCCCTCTGATCATTTTACTGGCCCTCCTCTGGACCCGCTCCAAGAGCTCCACATCATTCCTGTACTGGGGCCCTCAGGCCTGGACGCAGTACTCCAGATGGGGCCTCACAAGAGCTGAGTAGAGGGGGACGATGACATCTCTCCCTGATGGTGACCCATTTTTTAATGCAGCCCAGGACACAGTTGGTCTTCCAGGCTGCAAGTGTGCACTGCCTGCTCATGTCCACCTTCTTGTCCACCAGAACCCCCAAGTCCTTCTCCTCTGGGCTGCTCTCAAGGAGATCTTTCCCCAGTTTGTATAAATACCTGGGGTTGCCCCAACCCAAGTGCAGTACCCTGCACTTGGCCTTATTGAATCTCATTAAGTTTTCATGGGCCCACTTCTCCAGCCTGTCTAGGTCCCTCTGGATGGCTTCCCTTCCTTCCAATGTATCGATGGAGATTCAATTGTGTTTCTGGACAGTCATTTCCAACACCATACCATGTTCCTACTATAAAAATTGATGACAAATTAATGCAGTCTCTTTGTTTTGTCAAACTGGCAGTAGTAGTTAAAACAACTGAAGGATTAAATTCTATTGCAAGTTAGATGTTCTGCTATAAAAACACTGTTTTCTTGGCACTAAAGGCAGGGAAGGGATGATTAAGCAAAAAAATAAAAAGGATAGGATAGGATAGAATAGGATAGGATAGGATAACGGATAGGATGGGATGGGATGGGATGGGATGGGATGGGATGGGATGGGATGGGATGGGATGGGATGGGATGGGATAGGATGGGATAGGATGGGATAGAGGAGAGGAGAGGAGAGGAGAGGAGAGGAGAGGAGAGGAGAGGAGAGGAGAGGAGAGGAGAGGAGAGGAGAGGAGAGGAGAGGAGAGGAGAGGAGAGGAGAGGAGAGGAGAGGAGAGGAGAGGAGAGGAGAGGAGAGGAGAGGAGAGGAGAGGAGAGGAGAGGAGAGGAGAGGAGAGGAGAGGAGAGGAGAGGAGAGGAGAGGAGAGGAGAGGAGAGGAGAGGAGAGGAGAGGAGAGGAGAGGAGAGGAGAGGAGAGGAGAGGAGAGGAGAGGAGAGGATAAAGAAGACTAGAGTTAACTTCATCAGAATACTGACTTGCTAAGATGTTGGTCAACTGCTATTTTAGACGATGAGTAAATATCTGGGGTGAAGGATGGCAGCGCTCAGAGCAGATGAGACCATGCCAGGAAGCTGATTTTGTCTTCTGAGATGAGAGTATAAGTTGGAGAGTCTGAACAGAAGACCAGAAAGGGGTTGTGTGGTAGTGTATGACAATGTTCTTGCATATTCAACAGGTACATGTACATGCAAGAAGAGGAAGAAACAGTGAACATCTCTGTGCAGAGTAGCAGTTAAGTTCATGCAAGTGAGAAACAAAGCCTTTTGCCACCTCACAGCTTCTCCCACCTGCAACAATGCTAAATGTTTGTGGAGTTAAGTTGTTGCCACCTTTCTGTTCTATCTGTAGAACTAGAATTGCTTAATGTCTTAAGTCGAACAGCACAGGAAAGTTAAAATTATCTTCCAAATGATCAGTTACACCCACATGCTGTCTTTCTTTTAATGTTAAGTTATCTGGAGAAGGATTTCTTGCAGAAAATCATTTGAGAAGGCAACATTAGAGAAGCTGGAATAGTAAGCCTACCAGGAAGCTGCCTTCTTGTTTGCTGGAGCAGAGGCAGCATGTGCTGATTTGCTGCTCGGAGTCCAGGACTGGTTAAGCTGATGAGAAGCAGATGGAAAGAGATGTGCAAAAATCAGATGCTCACCTCTGCCTTACACTATAGTCAGCATGGTTGCTCAGTGGGGAGAGGGATGTTTGCAGGGACTGTATGTTCTAAGAAACTAAGATCTCCATGGCTGGACCTGGGGCTTTCCATGATTATTGGTTTTCCAACTGATCATTATGGCTGGAGCATTATGCTGTCTCCCCTCAGCAGCTGTTCACAGGGAGCCATTACCTGCATAGGATTCTCAGCAACACACTCATGCCTCCTTTCTGCAAATACTTCCTAACAGCTGTGTCAGACAGCCCCCGAGGCCTCCACGAACTCATGCTGTTGGGTCGGCACTGAACAGCACGTTTTGGGAAGCGCTGGCTTCTTCCTCTGCCCTGCTGCTTGGCCCCGCCTGCAGATCAGTGGACAGGAATCAGACTGGTGTGGTATTGTTCCTGTGCTTGACACAGGCGTGCTGCATAATTTGATAATCCCTGCGGGTCAAATCTGGACTGTCCTTGGCCAAAAAACTGTACTTGGAGGTAAACTTCTGACCTCGTGTCTTTTTCCCCCTCCCGCAACTCCCTCCCCACACCTCCCCCCCCCCAAAAAAAAAAAAGAAATTGGAAAGAAGTGATTGCTGTCCTTTCATAACATTCCTCAGCCCAATGCTCTGATTCTCCTGTGTGCTACTGTGGTTTTTAAAGGAAACAGAGAGCTCTTCACATGGCCAGGAAGCTCCAGCAAAAACAATCGCAGAGGCACTGCACTGAGGCAATGGGATTCTTCCAAAGAAAGATCTTTCTGTAAGGTCCAAAAATGTGAAGTCCTACTCACACTTCAGTTGTGGCCTTGAGAAATGGCATTGTGTCTTGCACATTAATTACCTGAGCAAACCACAGAGCACAGAGCAATTATCAAACAATTCCTTTCTTTTTTTTTTGAAAAAAGTTTGTACTTCAGGTGTTGTTGATTTGGCAGTTAATGACAATCAACATTTCTAGAGAGAGTTTGTATCTATGAACCTATGAACCTATGAACCTATAAGCATTCCACTGTTCAGTGCTAGCATGAATAGGATAAGTATGTACTTACAAGTTCAGACATGCAGCACTTCATCCTTAACTTGAGGGCTTGGGCACCAGCACAGCATGGTGAAGGAGTGTGTACAAATAAAGAACTTCAGCTGAGAAAGCTGTAGTCTAATAAATATCTCTCTACAAACAAAAATTGCATTAGAAACGGGAAAAAAAGTACAGTTAAGTTTCTATAGCAATGCAATATTTTCAGGTTGTACATTTAAAGGGAGGAAAAACTGCAAGGAAAGTAAAATCTAGATATTACTCTGTAACCTAATGCTCTTTCACATGTAAGAGTTAGGAGGAAAGCAGATTTGCTTACTGTCTATAGAATACTATCCCTAAAGTTTTAGGCATCCTTCACTTTGCTTCCTGTTTATCATGTTATAATTTTAATATGCCCAATAATTGTAGCTGCAACTCCTTAAGGATTCAAGTGAGGTTACACAGACATCTAGCAGCCTGATTTGCTGCAATCAAGTAATTGATCATTTGCAGACTATATCCTCATTTGCACCCAGTAATTGTGTTGAAAGTTATTTGCAAATGCAGAAGTCTGTGTTTTAAGAGTCGTGTCCTAAATGTGCTTTAAAAAATTGCGGAATGTGATTTAAGATCCATATGATTTCCATTTCAAAGAAGGTTATCCCTGCAGATGTTGAAGGTGGAGAACCATACTGAGGCAGCAAGGGTTGACTTCTAATTTATTTTCTACTGAAGCTGAAACCCTAGAAGACAGAGACAAGAGGAAGTCTTTAGTGGCACTTGCCAATGTTCCCTAAGCTCTTCAAGACGGCCCTAGTCCGTCTCCCCTCTTCCATCTTTAGTTAGTGAGTCAGTTTCCAGCAGGTGGTCCCCACACATTTCTTATGTGAGGATCTGCACTGCTGGTCTGTGTTGGATCAATGCCAAATGGAAACCAGCGGAAGGGATGGGGATATTTCCAAGCAATGGCTTTTCCACTCCTTCAAGTGAGAGTTAGCAGCCATGCTGTCACCATGCCTCACATCTGTCCCTGGAAAGGTAATGGAACAGCTTGTTCGGATGCCATCTCCAGGCAATTGGAAGAGAAGAGGGTTATCAAGAGTAGTCAGCATGGGTTCACCAGGAGGAGGTTGTGCTTAACCAACCTGGTGGCCTTCTGTGATGTCACTACTGGCTGGGTGGATGAAGGAGAGTGGTAGATGTAGTCTACCTTGATTTTAGCAAGGCATTTGACACTGTCTCCCGCAGCATCCTTATATCAAAGCTGAGGAAGTGTGGAATAGATGAGTGGACAGTGAGGTGGTTTGAGAACTGGCTGACTGGCAGAGCTCAGAGGGCTGTGATCAGCAATGCAGAGTCCAACTGGAGGCCTGTGTTTAGCAGTGTTCCTCAGGGGTCAGTGCTGAGTCCGGTCCTGTTCAACATCTTCATCAGTGATCTTGATAAGGGGGTAGAGTACACCCCCAGAAAAATTGCTGATGATACAAAGCTGGGAGGAATGGCTGACACACCAGAAGACCTGGGCAGGCTGGAGAACTGGGCAGAGAGGAACCAGATGAGGTTTGACAAGAGCAAGTGTAGAGTTTTGCACCTAGGGAAGTATAACCTCATGCACCGGTACAGACTAGGGGATGAGCTGCTGGAGAGGAGCTCTGTGGAGAGGGACCTGGGTGTCCTGGTGGATGACAGGTTGGCCATGAGCCAGCAGTGTGCCCTGGCAGCCAAGAAGGCCAATGGGATCCTGGGGTGCCTTAAAAAGAGCGTGGCCAGCAGGTCAAGGGAGGTGATCCTCCCCCTCTACTCTGCCCTAATGAGGCCTCACCTGGAGTACTGTGTCCAGTTCTGGGCTCCCTGGTACAAAAAAGACAGAGATCTCCTTGAAAGAGTCCAGCAGAGGGCCAGAAAGATGATAAAGGATGTGCGACACCTGTATGAGGAGAGGCTGAGAGAACTGGGTCTGTTCAACCTTGAAAACAGAAGACTCAGACAGGATCTGATCCACATCTATATATATCTAAGGTGTGGGAGGCAAGGGGACGAGGACTAGACTTTTCTCAGTAGTGCATGGTAATAGGACAAGGGGAAATGGTCTCAAGCAGAAGCACAGGAAGTTCTGCATAAATGTGCATGGGAACTTCTTCCCAGTGCAGTGACGGAGCAGTGGCACAGCTGCACAGAGAGGTGGTGGAGTCTCCTTCTCTGGAGACGTTCCAGACCCGCCTGGACGCCTACCTGTGCAACCTGGGCTAGGGAGCTGCTTTGGCAGGGGGCTGGACTCCATGATCTCTGGAGGTCCCTTCCAACCCCTACAATTCTGTGAATCTGTGTGATTCTGTGATTCTGTCCATGCTGAGGCAGCTCCTTGCTGATCTTGCTGCTTGAGCTCTGGCATTGCATGGCAAGACCCTACTGGACACAGCTGTGTGCTCTGCATATCCCATCACAGGCAGAATTCCTTCTTCTCCCCCTCCCAACCTGCCCCATGGTTTCCACACACTGGAAATTACACCATAGTCTTTGTGAGCTTAGGCACATCCAGATGAGGTGTTTTGCGGGATGGTTCCTCCATACATGTGCTTATCTCTTTGGAGACCTAGCAGAGAGGAGCCAAAGATATTTAGTCTTGTCCAGGATTTCATATATTTGGGGACTCAGACACACTAAGGAATCTGATGGAACTGGGCATATGGTGCTTTTAAACACCCCAAACTGTTGCTATCACTGGTGGTCCCCTGGAAACAGTTGTTCCCTCATGCTGGTGGGAGCAAAAAGCACTGCAGTGCAGAGGACACCAGGTGGCTCTGGTCTGCTGACCATGTACATAGCACAACAGAACTTTTGCACTGTTAGGCTGCAAAGGATTCCAACAGTCACTGAGGCAAGCTAGAAGCACCCATGAACAACTCAGAGAAAACACTATAAGCAAAGAGACATAGAGCAAGCTGACTTGAGAGATGAGAATTCAGATGAGATTCCCCTGGTCTGGATGTTGATGCTCAGATGATGCCCCTGTGGCATCTCTAGTGGTGGCAGGCTCTGCTGCAGAGGTTGGCCCTGGTGCTGAGCACCTCATATATCTACAGCTCCCGGACAGCTTCACCACTGCCCAGGACCAAGCACATGCTCCTAAAAGCCATGTTCTCTGCTGATCTATCTGGTTTGGCCAGTCTTTGCTGCCCAGTCCTCCACCATTTCCACAGCTTCAGTTATATTTCTTTCTCCCTTGTCCACAGGGGTACTGAAGGACACCAGGACACCCATACAATTGGATTAAAGTTGGGTTTCCTCTTTCTGGTGCTAACCCACAAGGGTTTTCAAAAACTTAACTCTGTAACCAGTCCAGCAGCAGAGACATTTGCCAACAATATTATGTAAAGAAGTAATATAAAATTTGAACATGCCTCCTGCTGTGAAAGTCACGGGTAGGTTTTGAATCAGCTGCATGCACCACAGCAGATGGAGTGCAATGATGCTCTTTTTGCTTTCCTGGTCTGCATGGAAGACAGCCGTACCAGGATCAAGCTCTGCCACAGAGTAAGGATGCCACTATGGGGAATCAGTCAGTTCTTCTGCATTGCCAGCAGTGGGGGTCAGTGAGAAATATTATCGTTCTAATCTCCCAAAGCATCCCTTACTCCAGCCTACATAGCAAAGAGGGAGCTGAGTTATGTGTTCACTGCCCTGAAGATGAAGGCTGTTAGGTATACAACTCTGGTTCTGAGGACTTCCCTTAAGTGAACTGACTATTCGCTGGTTTGCAGAGAGGCAGGAGCCTGATGTTTGTGGGATTGGAAAAGTAACTCTGGAGCTGAAATTAACAATGCTTTCTTCAGGAGAAGGCAAACCACATGTGCAATATGATCAGGTGCTATTCTTGCTTGTTGGTGGGAGGATGAGTGGGCACAAGCAAGTGCAAGGAGTTGGCATGCTCTGCATGCATACCTTCCTGCATGACTACTGCTCACTTTTCTATCAGGAGACAAAGCCATATAGTACCCTGTTTTTTGTCATTAGTATGTGTTGAGGAAGGTGGGAAGGGCTGCACGATTGCAGACCGGTAAGCCATGTAGCAGACTGTGAGAAGGCCTAAAATGCTCTTAGCACTCAGTCCTTACTCATGTCTCATGCCAGCAGGGGAGATGATGGACAGTGCCAGGCTGCAGTAGTGACTGGTTTAGCCCCTTTGCTGCCAGGGGCAGCACTGGCCTTGCACACTCTCATGATGCTTTCTGTCATGCAGATCACCTCTCCAGACCACTTCCCCAGGCTTGTGACTCGTGCCAACCTGCTGTCAGGGTCCATGTGTGCATTTGCATCTGGAGTCCTGCTCCCCCTTGCCACCACACCTTTGACGTAGGGTCATTTTCAGTCTTCCTATTCATATATTCAAGACAAGGTTGTTGACACTCGGTCAGCATTTCCAGCATTTTCAAGGTCTAATCCTGTTGCTTTCTTGTTTAGATTTTAATCATAATGGACAGGTCTTCAGTTTTTATTTCTGGATTATCACAAAACTGCAGCATTTTGATCTAATTTTAGTCTACCTTCTGTTAACTTTTAATTAATTGTCTAAGGCTAAGACAGGGAAGGTAAGACTGCCGTAGTTCTTTCAAATTTTCAGTGCAGAACAATGATTCAGCTGCAGAGAAAAATCATTCTTATCACAGAAGAATGATTTCTACCCTTGTTCCCATTCTCCTTTTCATGGTTTAAGAATTGCTTATATTTAATAATGAATTTTCATTTTTAAGAAGTTAGAGTTTGTCTTCAGAAATGCGCTTGAAGGTGGAATTCAATATGGCAAATCTCAGCTTAGAAACAAATAATCATCTGTACAAAATTGCAAAGAAAATCAGTTGGCTGAAGGCCAGTACTTGTGTAAGAATATATTCTACTTCCACTCTTCTAAAGTACAATCTAAACAGTGCTTACATATAGTTAATCTCCTTGCAATTTAAGGCAGACTGTTGACCTATCAGTGAAGTGTTGGAGTTGCTTCACTGTATATAACAACCACAGTTTATATGATAAAGTGGAAAAGACTACTATATGCCAATCAGATTGTTTCATGCGTATTTAAAGATCTCCTCCACCACCAGAGTATGCTAGATGTAGTATCTAACCTCTGAATAGAAGGAGTGTGAAGCAAAATGGCTGGTGTAGATGAGGTTATAGACACAAATTTTATTGCAATATAACCTAGATATACACATTCAAAGTTCATGGATTTTTTTTATTGCTACTTTCTGTGACTACTTCAACTAAATATCTCCTAAATAAAAATAAAATAAAATATCATTCAAGCAGAAATTTTTTGTTCTTATATGTAGGAGCATAACAAACTGTTTTGGTGGAGTAGGCCTTAAACGCCTCAGGACTTCAAACTCATCAGATGAGTGGAAAGTAGAGAGAGAAATCATTCACCACAGAAGGAGTCCAAGAATGCTAGGAGGTCTGCTGCGGCTCTGAATTAAGTGATTATAGCTCCAGTGAACACAGATCTGTTGTTAAAGTAACCTCTTGTGTAGCAAAATAATGAAAAAAAAAAGAAAAAAAAAAGATTAAGAAGACTTAGCTGGACCACTGTCATCATTATCTCTTCAGAGTAGAAACATTACTTGTTCTCTGTAACCACACATGCTTAGTATCTTAAATCCTGTATGTGGACCACATGCAGCACATGCTAGCAGTGCTGGTGCTGACTCCAGCCAATGGCCCGGAAGCAGTTTGTAAGAAATACTAGTCTCCAGTAAGTCCGCAGTGAATGGCAACCTCATGTGTAGAAGTATAGAGCTTATGGTCACCATAGATGCCTTCCTGGATCTGGAACTTCAAATATGCAGAGGACTCCTGACCATGGAGGATGCTTTTCTGGGACCTTCTGAGGCAAGTTGGATTGGGTAGGGATCTAGCACCTAGTTCCTCTAGTTTTAGACAAGTGCTCAGAAAAAAACACATTGAATACCAAATGAGCACTTTGTTTTGTTTGAAAGGTTAGACTTGTTTATTTTAATACCTCTTTCTTTTGTTTCATAATGATTGTATTTCTTTACAAAGAGGCCTGGGAACAGCCCTGTGTGGAGGAAGAATGTTAACGGTAATCAAAAGAGGCTCCTGAAACTGGTAGAACTTCAGGCATTCTCCTGATAGTTGTTGGTTTTTATTTTATTTTATTATTTTATTTTATTATTTTATTTTATTATTTTATTTTATTATTTTATTTTATTATTTTATTTTAATTTTATTTTATTTTATTTTATTTTATTTTATTTTATTTTATTTTATTTTATTTTATTTTATTTTATTTTATTTTATTTTATTTTATTTTATTTTATTTTATTTTCAGTTGCTCAAATGGGCATCATAAAGCTTGGGATAAAAGTATAAAACTTGGGCAAGATGTATTGCCCATGTTTTTTGGCACAGCCTCTGCCATTCTGCTCTCCCCTCTTGTGCCTTGTTGGACATCACTTGCCTATGAGGAGGTTGCAGGGGACTTCAGATTGAGAGAATGCTGCTGTTAGGAAGGGAACAGCCCAGCTGTTCCTGACTATTCTACTCTCCTTCCACAGACCTCATGGTAAAGGCTATTTCACTAGCATGGCCATCATACAATCAACTGTGCTGTAGGGACATAATTGTGCCTGTTGCAGCTGGTTGTTTCCATGGGGGAACCTCGAGTTGCATGGTCAGTGGCAAGAATTGTGCCATTCAGCCTGAGGGTGACAATAGGCTTGGGGAAGGTGGGGTGAGATATGTGTCTACATCCACTCAGCGCTTATGGGCAGGGGCTATGTGCCAGACACCTTTGGCAGCCCAGTGTTCAGGCAACGGCATCTTTCATTCCCTTTGCATATTAGGGTGTCTGCTTGAAGAAGAAATAATAAAGCTGTCAGCTTGAGATTCCTGGTACTTTTCAGCCTGTCCTCAGACAGAGTATTCACAGCTGATAATATTCTTTGGGAAGATAAAAGAATTTCATTTTATTTACAGAATGCCCTGTTCCTCTTCCCAGGTTTAAGGCAGACTTTACTTTTGTTGGCTTTCTACCAGTCCTGGATCCCAGGTGCACAGAAAGATGCAGCCCAAGGTCTGAAGAAGCATTAGTCAGGATATGTCTCAGCTCAAGCAGGAGTTTAAGGAGTTGCTTCTTGCAGGAGGGCACTTAGCAAAAGCAGAGGCAGGGCTGTTCAGTGGCCTTGTAAATCTACTTCATTGGCACACTTCAAGTTTTTCTAAGCTTTGCTGAGGGGATTTCACATGCCCTCCAAGAGCACCTTTCCCCCCTCTTCAGAAAATGGACACAGCAGAGTTTCTTCTTTGAACTTATTTTTCCTTCCAGTGAAACAGCTATGAGCATATTGTTCAGCCAGATTTGGACAGCAGCAGTGGGAGGTGTGTGCCCCTGGCCTGGGACAATCATCAGCTCTCAGGATCATAGGCTCTGGCCATTTTTGTGATGAACTCTCTCAAACACTTTTCCATCTGTGTATATGCAGCCTTTGTTTCTTCATCTTTGAATAATGCTTTGCATAACAGAATATTCTGGAAGGGAACAAATGAATCTTTAGGCAGTTCTAGAGAATGTGATGCAGAAAACAATGAGCTGAACCAAATTTGCTTTCTCTTCCAATCCCTCTTGTGGCTTTCAGTTGTCACTGCCTATTCATTTATTGCTGCTTCTCTCCAATGGAAGAAATTTGGTTTGTTAACCTGATTACCTTTGTTGTGCAATGAGAAATGACTTCACCTCAGTTGCCAGTAGTCCATGATGCCTGAAAAATAAATCCATGAGTCCAAAGTGGTTCAAACAATTTGCTGATTTCTTTGGGGAAATACGAACAAAATTAATGGGATACTTATGTAATCACTTACTAAAGCTATGACTAATTTGCATCCTGGCAGCGATAAGAGGAGATAAGAAGATGTGGCATAAATTACACTCCTGTTTTTCTCCATTCATCTCTCTGGAGCCTGCGGGTGCTTGTTTGCAGCTGCAGAGGCCTTCACACCCTAGGAGAGGTGCTAACGCCAAGCAAACCGAGCCTTCCCAGACCCATTCTGGCTTGTGCAGGGCCGGCTCTGGCAGCTGGGCTTTCCACATACCCCTCCCTGGTCTCTGCCTTCTAGGAGACTATTAGAAAGGGCCAGTAGGAATTTCTTTGGAGTTATTCCTGAATCATCTGCATGAGACAGCCCAGTGCAGAAATCTCTGCCCAAATTGGCAGGAATAGCCTGGACACTCATAAATCATCTAGACCAAACCCTAGCATTGGCATTTCTCCTTCTTCTAGCCTTGAATTTTGTTTTGTTCAAAGCTTGTGCGTGAGTGCAGGGCTCCATGGCTGCTGCAGCACAGGATTCAGAGAAACCAAGCAGCCTATGGCTGCCGCTGGAGGAACTGGGCTCTCCTGACTTCACTGTAAGGCAGTGTGAAAAATAAACCACATTTAAGATAAGCAGTGACGAGCCACAACTTTTTAATCTTCTTATCTTAAGCGGTGCTATTGGAAGCGGAAACATTTCAGAACACGTGGAAGGGAGGGCTAGTTCCAGGCTCCCAACCTCTGCTCTCCAGGGTTGCTGTTAGCAGTGCTCATAACCAGTCATCCTCCTGCACAGAATGGCTGCTTTTCTGAGGCCTTCTTTCTCTTGATGAGCACTGGAAATGAGACTACATTGCAGCTTTTCCCTTGCTAGGAGTACTTTTAAGTAGTCACCCAATGCCATTGCAGATGTTGCCTCCACCTCCATCCAATTTAGTGGAAAAGGAAGCAAGCAAGTTCAAAACAGTGTTGAGAGGGATGTGGAACTGACAGATGGGTGTGAACACTGTAATCAGAAAAGCCTATTTTCCTTGGGAAGTTGAGCTAAAAATGAAGTTCAAGTACGTTTTCACAGTGGTGTCTGTATTCTGGAGACACATCAATACAGGGCAGTATTGAGCCTTTCTGGTCCTGCGCAAGCTCCAGCTGAGACTTCTTGTCAATTGCACAGTGTGTATGAAGACAAGTTTGGATACTGGAAGCAACTCTTCCATCCAGGGGCAGCTGTGCTGTTTCTGGTTTGGGAGCCAGTTCATCCAACATCAACCCGAGGAGCTCGGTGGTACATTGCATTGTGCAGTGCAGACATTATCAATTAATTCATCCGAGTAGTGGAATTCCCTGAAAATGTTGCTCTCCAAGTATAGATCAGAGGCCAAATTTGATGTCATTTGAGCAAGTGAAACTGAAGACGCAACCTTTTTTTTTTTTTGTAAGTGTCATATGCCATCCCAGTGTTACTGCAGTTGAAGTATTTTATTTCTTGTTGCTCAACACATCTGGCTATCAAGCTATGACTAGGATCTTCTCCAGGCTGCTATCAGGTCCTCTACTTGGAGTATGGTGCTTGGTGTGGAATAACACCCTATGACCCTTGGGAGAGATAATACTAGAAAAAGTAATGGGTGTACAGTTCAGATATCTCTGGATTAAGATAAAAATTAGGGATGCATGCACAGCAGAACTGGTCTTATGGACAGTTATTTGCTGACAGTTCTGGGCCTATGAACTTGCAGGATTGCCAACTTTTCACCTGCAAACTGCAAGAGCTTTTTTTCACATTTCTTCAGAGAATTGCTTTTGTCCAATTGGGCCATACTTAAAAGGACTCTAATACAACATGTATGCCCAGTTTCTTCTGAAAGCTGCTTTGCCTTAGCAGGCCCTGAGGACAAATGTAGTCTGAGGCCACTTGATACAGCATATTCTGTAGAATCTGCTTCCTCACAGCTGCCTCTCTTATTCAGAAATAAAGCCTCCAACCTCCTAAAGCCTCCAGCCTGCCCACCACCAGTAAGCACAAATACTGCTGTGGTGCAGCATGGGGGAGTTTGGTGGAAATGGGGAATCCTTCTGTCAGTAAGTTCCTGAGGTGGGAACTATAGAAATAAAGCTCCATACAGCACTTTCCAGACTTGAACAACTTCTGCACTTCATAGTAGGAAAACAAACAAACCAAAAAACAAAAAAAAACAAAAAAACCTGTCTACAAACAGGCTCTCTAACCTTGTACCATTGTTCAAATATGTTATCGTAGTCCAAATGCTTTACTGCTTCTCTTTGAAGAGACTTGGCACCTAGCACTTCCTCATAGACCCCCCACTGAGAGATGATGACCCTGCAGCGAACTTGCATGGGGCCCATCTGCGCCTGCATGGGAGCAGATTTCAGTCACTGACATTTCCCTGTCTCTCTCACTCTGATCGTTTATGTGGGAAGCACTGGCACATTTTGGTGGGAGATATCAGGGACAACATCAGAAAAGAATCACTGCTACCATGTCCTCAAAGTGTCAGTAATATGAATTGCCATTATGTAAGGAGGTTAATGGTGCCTGATACTTTCCAGAACATTAAGTCAACATTTAAAGGCTTAAAGTATACTTGACTTAAACCTCCTAATACATGGAAATCTGGAACTTGCCTTCTGCAATACCTCTTTCACAACCACCTTAAAGCTGCTCTAACCACAGTGAGAGCTCACCAGACTGTGTTGATTTCCAGCTCTGGGAATGTGCAGGAGTCCAACTGGGGGACAGGGAAGTCCCATAGGGAAAATACACATTTAAGTCAGATGTAATGAAGCAGGAGCCAGGTCAGCTCTATGTGTCCTTGCTTGTTTGTCCCACTTGGGTGGAGAACAGGCTCCATAGGAGTTCATGGAAGAGTGCAACAAGGCTTATGTCTCTGAAGCTCTCTGTTCCTCACGAGGCAAAGAGATGGAGTCTTTCCAAGCCACTTCCATTCTCTCCTGGAGCCTCTCAAAAGCAGAGCAGCAGTACTTAATGACAGACATAAATCATTAACTAATTAAGCACACAAGCTATAAAAAACCATGTGCAAACAAACCTTGTGCAGCGATATATACATTGAGTTTGAGGTTAGAAAGCTAACATATTGCTACATTCCTACAAAAACATAGCCAACACTGTGATGGAGATCAAGATAATCTTTGTGGGGAAATACTCCTCTTTCTCCCATGAGCTATTATTATTGGCCTGAAAAAACTAATTACTATAGTTATATGGAAGTCAGCAACCGGGGCTGAAGTTCAGGCAGCCAAGTCTTAAAAATGCTGGCACATTTTGTGAAGCAGAGATGCCAATTTCATTCCTGTTTATTCCAGTGTTTTTGTATTATATCCTAGCAGTCTTTATAATCAAAGATTTTTGCCAAATCCCTTCACTTTTTCTTGCATTTCCTGTGGAGTGTATATCCTCTCTAGTCTTTTTCAGGGCATATGAGAGCAACCTGGCTTGCCGGTGGAGTGTGGCTGAGCAAGACCAAGAGTAGGGGGCACCTGTGTGGGGTCTGCTGGAGTTTCTCTTTCAGCAGGTTGAGTTTTCATTTACTTGAGTTCTGCTGCTTCTGATACTTTTACCTTCATCTCTTTTCAGTCATGCCAGACTCTTACAGATTTAGTGAGCAATGGATGTCTCCAAATGGACTCACGCACCAAACCTTTCTTCTCTACCACAGCAGCAAGACATGTAGGGGTCTTTATGTCTCCAGCAAGACATTCTCCTCTGGAGGGAGTGTTTCCACATTAGCACTGGATCTTGAAAGACCGGGTTGCCCCTTAGCCTCCAGATACTGACATTGGATAGATGGATGTGTTTAATTTACTCTGAGATGAAATAGCGAAGACACATTTCTAGAATTTGGAGAGACCTTCATGAAAGGGCTGTCTGATTTCCCTCTCTTATTAATCTTGGACTATACTGTATTAGCTCCTTTGGTGCTTGCATGTGTGACCAGCCATACGGAGCCTGCATGACCAGCTGGAACGTGATATTCCAAGTCATCAGCAGGGAAAGGGATGCAGCCCTGGGGCTGCTCCCTCCTTCTTGTGCTTTACCTCCTTCCAGAGAGCTAACAAGGCAACAGGATGTTCCTTGTTTGGTTTGACGTTATTTTTTCCACACTGTAATATCACAGAAAAACTGAGGGTAGATAGTGCTCTTTGATCTGATAATTATAAACATGCTGGCAGAAAAACATTGTGATATACAAGTGTTTCAAAGCAGTGCAAAAAGCAGGAAGGTAGGATTATGATATACCCAAAATGAAATAATTATGTTAGACCGGATGGATTTGTTTTGTGCCAAACTCTTCTCTGCCTCCTGCGAGCAAATAATATTGCCAGATGGTAAGAGGTTGAAAATTTCTGATCATGTTTGTAAAAGCTATCACTTCTCTGATTGCAAAGATCTGCCCATAGTCCTGAAGGAAAATGTGACCCCAAATAGCAAAGCTATGCTCAAACCAACGATCATGGTCTTCTGTTAGTCACTGAACACCAAGGGCTTTTTTCTTCTGGTTGTTATGCACTGAGGTTATTTGGCACTGTTTATAGTTGAACTTGAGAATATTGTGTAGATTTACTTTAAGAAAGCTAGATACCAGACTGAGAGGGTCATTTTCTATATATTGAACTCTAGGGGCTGCTCAAGGGAAGGTGGCAAGGGTTCAGTACAGGAGAAAGAATTTGTAACCCAAAGCACATCTATGGGAGCTACTTCATCATGTCCCAGCTTCATGGGCTTACCACAAAAGTGGCTCTCACAAAGTCCATGGTAGTACAACAGCATAAAATGCAGTGTGACTGGGTAGCTGTTTGGAGCTGTGTCTGTGGAGCAAAATGTCATTCAGCGCATCACTAGGGTACAAATCATTTAGAACCTCAAAATATTTCACAGGCTAACGGCCTAAATGCCAATGTCCAGCCCAGAGCCAGTGGTTCAATGACATTGCTTTCAGTTGAATTATGTTAGAGAAATTAAATTTGACCATGTGCATGTGAAAACTTCATAAATTAAGATCTCATGTCCCACAGGCATGCAGGGAAGGGTGAAAATGTGTGACCTAGTTTTAGGGAGGATGACCAGTGTTTTCCTCTCCTTTGGCAATTTAGACACTGGGGTGTATCATGCACTTCTGCTGCAGTAGATGGAAGGCTCAGAAGTCTTGGTAACATGAAGGGCTTTGAAATGAAACAGAAAGGGAGGTCCAGAAAAAAAGCAGAAATTTAAGAGAAAAAGTTGTGCCAGGCCTCCCTGTTCCAGCAGCTCTTCTCAGGGCTACTTCTGATGCTCTCACCTCTTGAATGCACTGAAGAAGGACCTAGCAAGACTAGATACCAAGGTAAGTCCTCTGGGCTCCAAGAGAGGCCCCTCTTCATTAGGATGAGCACTGGCAGCCTGCAGGCCCCTGTCAGAGCAGAGAGCCCTGATGCATGGTTTCACTCAGTAATATCCCCATTTATTAAAGCCGCTAGTATCACAAAGCAACACAAGAGAGATTGTGGTAAAGATTTCACACGCTGTAATAGATGTATTAGAGGAGACCTTTGGTCATGCCAGAGTTGTTTGGCACTCCCAGGGACTGATTGCCCCTTACATGGCCTCTTCCCTGCCCTAATTTCTAAACAGAACATGTATATCTGAGCACACATGTATATAGGCATGTATAAATTGGATCTATGCTTAAAGGTCTTTGGAAGCAAGGACTGATATGATACCACATAATATAACTATGGAAATGAATATTTTATAGGCCAGTAGCTCAGAGGATGCAAACTGCTTCCCTCCCCAGAGAAATAATCCCAAGCTATACTGCTAAGTATACAAACAAGGATGCTACATTAGGTCCTGCTTTTGTAGTTTTTCTACATATGACTTCACATTTATTTTATTTTTTCATAAGCATAGGGAAGTTATAAAACAACTTTCTAGTTGGAGTCACCAAATGTTTTGGCATTTTCCTTCTGCCTCTGCTCATATGCTGTAGCAAAACCAGGGATATGTTAGGACAGAAGCAAGCTGCCAGGTCTGATCTCTCACAGAAATGGTGCTAGATGCAAGCTAGGCTCAAGCCTCACAGTACTTTCAGGATACTCTTCCACAAGGCAGTCTGGATTTTCACTGGCTCTCCAGGGCAACCAGGCTCCCAGAAGTTGAGGAAGAAATGTGGGAATCCATCTGTCTTCTCTTCAGAGTCATCAATACCAAAGCATTTGACCTGGGAACACTGGGCACTTACAACTTCATCTAGACAAAATCTGCCGTGTCTTTTGTTATAAACCAAACATCATAGCAAAGTCTTTTCTTAAAAACAAAACAAAACAAAACAAAACAAAACGCCACCAAGGACAATAGTTTTCAAGCAGCTGTAAAAGTTTTAAAAAGTTTTGACTTGGCCTGCCATATGTTTCTTCTTTCCTCAGCCAATTCAGATTTTAAAGCTCTACTTTGCAGCAGTGAAATTCTCTTAGACATGGCCCAACACATAGGAAAGTTGTTCTCATTGTGTTCTGCTTGCAGGTTACATCCAAGTGGTTTTTCTGCAGGGAGCTGTTGTGCAGAAGAATGCTTTCTTCCCTTGCTGATGTTTAGATCAAGAGGATGTAGTACTGTCCAAGCAGCAAAAGAACTGCAGGGAGTGAGCACAGACTTTGGTGTCAGGCTACTTTTTAGCCAACTCTATCTTAATTCTGTTTTCAGTCAACTGATGGGAGTTACTCTGATTTTAAATGACTGAGAAACAGCTGTTGGTCCAGAAGGCAATGTTGATTTGCAAGTGCCAACTTTGTCAGACAGAAATTAAAGACAGGCTAGAAAAAGAACATTCCAACCCAGTTTTTGTTGCCTCAGTGCAAACATTGCTTTTTTTCACCCAGTTTGATTTGGGAAAGCTTATGCATTAATGGGAAAACAGTAGAGAAGTTTTGAACTGATATTGCCTTGGCTATGAACCAGTTAATGGCTTTATTGTTGTTCCTGACCACAGTATTCACATCACAGGTGGGGCTTGGAGGGAATGAGACTGCAGTCCTTGGCTGGATGCACAGCTCAGGAGGCACTGCCATGCCCTGTGGCTGGAAGTTGCTGCCAGCAGAAAAAGAGTTGAGAAAACTTTGTTGGAGTTATGCTATGCAAAATAACCTGGAAACAGAAGAATGCTTTAGATAAGGGGGAAGGCTCCTGAGGGAAAATATCTAAGTTAGGAGGCCCCTCAATTGAAATGCAGAGGAAAAATTAGGTTATCTGATGATCTGTGGGAAATATGAGAATTGAAGCATACAGTGCTTGAACTCATACACAGGTTGGAAAGAAGTATGTGTGTGCAATGAATATGCTTTTTCAATCCAACCTTTCCAGCAATATGCACTTGGACAAGAGCATTCACTGTATGAGAGTCCAGTAAGAAGGTTGTCAGCATTTGCTGATGCAGACAGAATGATTCAGGACAATGCTTAAGTCAAAATAAATGCTCAGAACCGTATCACACCAATAACTTGAAGAACATGATAAAATTTTCATTCTCTTGCTTGAGAGAGAAAGTAGCAAGTCTGTGGTGAGGCTGCTAGACTAGAAACATCTTACTGATAGTGATCTTATCTGCTCAGGTTTCTCCTGCACCTTGCAGTTGTTTTGGCACAGCTAAGAGATCCCATTGTAGTGAGTTCATGATGATATTGTACCTTTGCAAGTGATGGCAGGTTGAGACATGATAATTGTACTGTAGTGCCGGGGCTGACACAGCAGCCTGGGGCTGGGGGCCTGAGGTGCACACAGAGCTGCTCCCTGTAAGGAAATAAATTAGGCACAGATCTGAAAAAAAGGATAGCTGCATTTGGGTTTGATTATGGCTTTGCCTCTGCAAGGGAGATTGCAGGGAGGTCGGAGAATCACCTTCAGAAGCAGGTAGAAAAAAGTGGAGGATTTCCTTTCAAAAACTAAATTTTGATGGCCTTCAAATACTCTGCATTTTCACCTATCTGTAAATCATGTTGAATGATTCTGTGTGCAATGAAACAGGGAATCCTCATATACATATGTTCTTTTCTCCAGTTGTTTGACTTCCTCCTTGCTGTTACAGTTGCTAATTGGAAGAATTTGTTGCACCATGAATCATAACATATCATTAGAGAAACTGTTTACTTTTGGATTACATCCTGAATTCCCTGGGAGCATACAGCACACCTGTGCAACAAGAAATGTATCTACAGGTCAGGAAGGGAAGTTGTCTTTGTGAGCTGCCTGCTACAGCCTGTGTGTGAATGATTTGGAGAAAGCCATGGCCTCTGCTTGTGTAATTATCTCAGCAGATGTAAGCACTCCAGAACCGATTATTTACTAGAGTGATATTCTAGGTGAGATTCAGTATATTTGCTGTTTATAAGAAAGGTTCTTTTACTGTCTGTCTTTCTTTTCAGTAAGTTCATAAGTTCATAAGTTCATAAGGTTGGAAAGGACCTATAAGATCATCTAGTCCAACCATCCTCCTATCACTATCTCTACCCAACTACTAAATTAAGTCCTTTAGCACCTCATCTAAACGCTTCTTGAACAGCGCTAGGGATGGTGCCTCAACCACCTCCCTAGGCAGGCCATTCCAGTGCCTGACCACTCTTTCAGAAAAGAAATGCTTCCTCAGGTCTAATCTAAATCTTCCCCGGCGCAACTTGTGGCCATTCCCTCTCGTCCTGTCATTACTTATCAGGGAGAAGAGACCTACCCCCTCCTCACCACAACCCCCCTTCAGGAAGTGGTAGAGTGCAATAAGGTCTCCTCTGAGCCTCCTCTTCTCCAGACTGAACAATCCCAGCTCCCTCAGCCGCTCCTCATAAGACTTGTGCTCCAGGCCCCTCCCCAGTTTTGTTGCCCTTCTCTGAACACGCTCCAGGGCCTCAATGTCCTTCTTGTAGTGAGGGGCCCAAAACTGAACACAGTACTCGAGGTGCGGCCGTACCAGAGCTGAGTACAGGGGGATGATCACCTCCCTGCTCCTGCTGGCTACACTATTTCTAATACAGGCCAGGATGCCGTTGGCCTTCTTAGCCACCTGGGCACACTGCCGGCTCATGTTGAGCCGAGCATCAACCAACACCCCCAGGTCCTTTTCCTCTTTACATTCTTCAAGCCATTATCTTGAAGATAATGTAGCTCTCATCTGCTGCTTTTCTAGATCTGGCAATCTGTCTTCAAAATTGTAGCACAGTAAAAAGTTAAAATACTGATGGCAGTTTCTAAAAAAAATTATTCCACTTGGAGAAAAATGATCACAAGCACCTTTTTTACATAGCAACAAATAGCTCCAGCTATTACTTCTGCTCAGAAGCCCTCCTGGCACTATGTTGTCCCTTTTATCATTCATCAGTTGTTTGAGTGTAACATCACTTACAGGACATTAATAACAGAGATACAGAGGAACTCTCCCTTTAAGAACTGTTCTCAGGCCAGAATCTGAAATTGAATCCTCCTTTGCTTTCAACAGAAAAGGGTAGCTACAAGCATACTTTTGAGGAGCCATACTGTGGAACTGCAAGTATGTGTCATCTTTTGCACTTTCATTTCTCTGTTTTTCCCTCATTCTGTGTAATTTAGTGACACAAAACCTTCATAAGAGTTCAGAAAGAAAAGTGCTGTCTGAAACAGTATTTATTCTGAAAAAGCATTGAATATGTTACATTTAATTTGTGCTGCTCCAGCCTGTCTGAAATAAAAAGCTACCTCATATGGGTTAACATGTTTAGAAAGAAAGAACAAGGGAAAACAATGGAAGGAACTGAGGGCTTCTGGTAATATTTCTAATCCTTGACTCTGAGGATAGTTTAACTGATCAGTTTAAATGATTGTATAAAATAAACTACTTCTGTTACTGCAGTGTGGACTCTAGTCCTTTCTGACAAGAGGCTGTCCAGGGAAGTAAAATGATCTGGATTGCTTATTTGGAGAAAGAAACATGATAATTTGTGCAGATCCAAGTTTCAGAACATTCCATCTCAGGAAAAGAAAATAAATAAATAAATAGTATAAAAAGGAAATAATTAAAAATGATGCATTTATATCCATTTTCTGCATCATACTCCAGACACATTCTTGTAGCAGTTCATTCTTTGGTTGAGTAATAAGTTCTCCTGGCCTTGTGATAAACTACCTTAATATTCAATTTGACTTCACTCCCATCTTGCTGATGTGTTTTAAAGGTCTTATCAAAGTAAGCATGCTCACATGGCATTGGAAAGAAATATGGTACAAAATCTTAATCATTTGAGAGTATGAAAACTAAGAAGTTTGTAATGTTAGCATGCAATGTCTGTATTTGATCTTCTCTATGAGACCTGACCTCCCCACTAATCAGCTCTGAGGAGGAAACCCTGAGCCCCATTGAAGTCAATGGCAAAAATCACAGTGTCCTCAATAGAGCAAAGGTTTCGTTATTATATTTATGTATGATGGAAGTAATTTAATCAGAGAAAAGCAGACTGCTTTTTACACATAAACATATTTTATATAACAATTATTTTATTCATTGTTTATTTTATGCAATGACATTTTAACTTTGCAATGTATTTGGTCCTTACCAAAATAATTATTCATTGGAAAAAGCGTGGAAGACAATTCAGTAACCTTCACAGTGATCATTTGTTTTGAAACTAAGCTTAAATCTATCTGCACATGTCTATTGTAAGAATGCTAATTGTAAGCTAATAATTTGCAACTGGTATACTCATGTTTCTCTGTCCCTCTTCACTATTCATAGATTCCCTGTAAATAAATTGTGAAATCGTGTATTTCACACCTTTTTCAAACCAGACATGGATTCCAACAAGAAATTGTCTGGGGGCTAGAAGTATAGGTGTAAGGATAGGTGGAGGATTTGGATTTGTCCAACTTGATACCCAAGTTAATTTATGTTGTCTGCCACATGACACTTGTACAATGTGAACTGCTGACTAACAATCTAAACCTGATGGGAAGATGGATAGATGGTGGTGAATATGAAAGTATGTAGGCAAATCAACAATTCACAGGGTAGTTTTAAATATTTTTTGCCATAAAATCTTTAAGGAAAATTCTCATTGAAATGTCAAGGAAATGTTTAGTAAGGGAATGGAGGGAATTGGGGCTAGCTGAGTATAAGGAGAAGTTAATAATGACAAAATGGGGGTAGTGTCTTGGGTAGTACCCCTGCTTGTGAATAAAAAGTGGTTCTTTCATTTTGTGATTCATGTTGTCCTCTATGAAGGAGCTTCAGTTAGGTATTCAGACCTTTTTAAGCCAGAGAAGGAATATATTTCTCTGCAATTCCTCTCCTTTTATCTCAGTGCTTCCTGATTGGTTTCCTGATTTATTCCCATAACCAAAACCCTCTGGTTATCTCTCTACATACAAGTTACTGTAAGTATATTTGTCATTGTTTACTTCTATTTCATGTAACTATAAATGAACTGTTCCTTCAGTTAAGACTATTTAGACATGGTGAAATTACAGCATTCAGGTCTTTCAAACACAGGAAACCAGGATACCAGATGAGTGTTTAATAGGGCCTAACAAAAAGCAGCCTCTCTGTAAAAATAAAAAGGCTTATTTACAAGCACATCAAACAAGAGGGACCCTCAGGCCCAGGGGCAGAGGAAGACCACATTTTGTTCCATAAACATCCATTTGAATGGTTCTCATACTAAGACCCATTGCCATGGGATGGCAGCAAGGGGCTTTACTGGCTGAAAACAAAGCTGCAGATAGCTCATGCCTCTTTGCTTTGCTCATTAAAAATGATGGGAGATAATCAGGCCTTAACTCAGTTTAAGCAGACATTTGGTAAGGGTTGATATTTCAGAGGGGACACATTGTCTGTTAGATTATCTTAAACAAGAAAATGAAGGGACGTAGTCAAGATCCAACAGCTTTGAATTTTGAGGAAATCCCTTGAGTAATAAGAGTTTTACTGTTTCAAAAAGCCCTTTTCATGAGTTTGGGGCTCTATTAACTCCTTCATCAGAAGCATCCAGATGAGCACAGTCAGTTTAGAAACAGACATCTGATGCCCACGTTAGAAACCAGAGAATGATTGAAGGATAAGGACATGTCAGACCTAATGAAAATCACACTGGCTAAACACAGCTAGCAACAGCTGAAAAAAAAACACCCAAAAACAAAAACAAAAGTAAAAACAACAGTAAAAAACACATAGTATTTCATCATATTCTGTCCCCCAGGTAGATGACAGAAATGTGTTTTTTTGCTTTGAAATAAAGTGGTGTCAAGCTTTGGGCCACTGGGACACTGATAAGACTTCACATGGACAATGCCTTGTCAGGGAAAAACAAAGTAGGGTAATTAATTAATTAATTTTTAAAAATAGGAGTAAAGTCAAGGAGATGGTTGAAGACAATGCTCTGACACATGGACTGAGATGAGAGAAAGCTGTGACTGTCTTGCATTAGTACAGTATCCTCTGCATGGCACTACCCTCATCCTCCAGTTTTGGTGGGAGAAACGCTAGGTTGGTACCTACTACCACACTTAAAAATCCTCTTCCATAGGCTGTTTGCTGAACTGTTAATTACTCAGCTTCTTGAGGCAACTGCTAAATCTGAGAGTTTCACAGTCAGCTGTTGGAGCCTCAGGTCTTGCAATAAGGTGGTTGGCTCAATGGCTTTCCTTGCAAACCCCAGTCTCTTCCAAGCCATTGGCTATGTGGAGGGTTCTGCCAGAGTAAGTACTGAATAATGACTCCACTGTTTGGACTAGCGTGCAGTATTCATCAGGCTGTGACAGAGCTGGTTTGCAAGTTTTTTGACCATCTTCCAAGAGGCTTCCAGTTGTAACACAATCTGGTAATAACTTTAAACATAGAGGTGCAAAGGATGCAAATAAGCAGTTTTCCACCTACCATTACTGTATGCATTCATTAGAGAGGCAGATTGTTCAGAGTCCACAGTCACATGAAAAAGGTAAAGCACAAGAAGCTAGGAATGAAATTAAGGCAAGAAAAATTTGTATTTTTTTATTTTGTATTTTTCTCATTTAGAGAAGAAGAAAAATAGTGTTGTTGTTCAATGATATGCTGTTTCTGTTGCTCTATAATTAGTATTTTTGCCTTTCTTTTAATGGAGAAATTTCTTGGAATTGTGATTTGTAGGAAATCAGAACATTTCCAGGCTGTGCACCTTGCGAAGTAGGAGTGAGCCATGGTGTAGTTCTCATTCCTGTTACAAGCTTCCAGCAGAACTGACTGCCCACTTCAAGGCGGTGCCCCGGAGGAGGGGTGGCTGCCTCCACATCCCCAGGAGCTCTAGAACACACAGTACCAAGCCTTTGGGCTGAATCCTGGCCTGCAGGAGAGAATCAAGATCTGCTCTCCTGTCTCACAGGAGTGTTTTCCATTGAAAAACAGTCATTTCTAAGAGTGGTGCTTATTTTGCAGGTGAAAAATGTGGAAGCTTTTTTGGCAGATGGGAGGATCATAGAAGGACAGGGTGAGGATTTGTGATGAGACTCAAAATGACAGACATGGGAATGTCTCGTATTCAAATTAAACAACTTTCAAGGGAATCAGTGAAAAAAACATGCATCTAGATTTGCACAATCTGGTCAACAGGAGTGACCTGATACGGTGCTTTCAGCCACTATCCGCCATGGGATTAATGGGTGATTGAACCATCATCATCCTGCCAAGACTAGTGAAGTATCGTTGTCAGGAGCTAGCAGCCATCTGTTCAGCAGAGATGTAGTATAAAAGCATAAAGAAATTAAAATAGGGGGAGAGAAGAATAAAAACACATGTCTTGATTGTTACATATTTTGAACGTGAAGCATCCAAATAGCTGTAATTTTCATAACATTTTCTCTGTAATCTTTAAAAGACAGTGGAAGAAATAACCCTAATGAGAATTTCAGCAAAGACACTTTCTTAATTCAGTATGTAATATACATAAACACATGACAGACAAAACATAGCTGTGCCCTTTCCACATTTAATTTTTTTTTATTAAGAATGTGGAATTGTCAACAGTTTTATCTCTAAAAATTTGTTTCCAGCCATGGCCCTGCTAGCATATAAGTGTTTCAACATCACTCTTTTGCACTCAGAGGAGCTGGTGAATGTTTTCCAAAGGAGTAAACCCACTGTGAGGGAGTTTTACCGATCTCAGCCCCATTCTGTCAAGATATTTACTAAAATTTCAAATGTATGATATAAAATATGGCCTTTAAGGGTGACAATTAAAATGACACATGGATGTACTCTCTGAGGTGAAACTTGTTTTGGTTCTTTCTTCCCCAGCTTTGTTTTCTTTAGGCAATGAGATAAGGATTCATACAGCTCACTTGAACTCACAGGATCAGAACAGAGGCCACAGTACCCTCAAACTAGTATTATTTACATCTGAAGAACAGCATCCTGGCATGTCAGCAGTTATAACTGACAATTACAAAGGCACTGCCAACCCTGAGTAACAAATCAGTTATTAGCAGAGGAATCAGACGGTACTAATCTCTTCACCAGCTAGTCAGCACTTTCAAACAGCTCATGGCTATGGCAGATGCTGTTTACATAGTACAGACTTCGCGACTACTGTTGTAGTGAATGCTGGGAACAGTCAGTGGTCAACATGTCATACTGGTCCCTCTGAAGTGGAGAAGTGCTCAAGCATCTCCTGTTTCCAGCCCCTTTCTTTGTGTCTACTTCATGTTTGTGTAGTTGTATCCTTCAGGCCATTGGGTGGATTCCTTCTTTTTCAATATTCACTTGGAAAATCTGGTTGAAAACATAAGCTCTTCCCCAAATACTGCCTCTTTGTCTTTTTGGGAGGAGAAAATGTTACAATAATGAAAGGAGCAGTGCAGTCTTACCAAATCTGTCCAGCACAGTAAGCCCAGTGGCACTTCATGAGAGCCACCAGTGCCTTCAGATGTCACTGTCACGGCCACGAGCAACAAAGGGTGAGAGAAGTCGATGCCTAGAGGGCTGTGTCAACCAGTGTCAACCAACACCTGGCCAGTTGCTTCCAGATCCTATGCTGACATCTGGAAACAAATCTGGGCTGCCAGCCCTGGGGTTTCTGATCAAAAAATGCACCAGAAACTCTTAGAAGGTGTGAGCAAGCATTGCCTTCCTTGCTGAAGAAAAATATGGTGCAAGACCTGTGGGATACAACATCCATACACCATCTGTGCTGCCACTCAGTTCTCCCTCCTAGAGCAGGACTATTCTGCGTGCATGGAAAAACCTCCAGCCCTGCCCCAAAATCAGCAGTGCAGCTCACTGGCCATTCCCATGCGTGAACTGGGGCCTTACACTGCTCCTTCACTGCCCACACAGCTGAGCTACTAAACAATTCATTTTAACTCTTCATTAGCTTTGACCTGAAATGTTATTTGGGTTTTAATTCTTACTTGTATATGTTGTTCCACTACTGAAACCATCACCCACTCCATCAGATGCAGGGCTGAAGCAACACAAGGGTCACTAATGGGAACGAGTGTGTCACCACAGATATTTCAAGGAAATATGACAGCATTCTTGAAACTTTTAGCAGGACTCAAACTTCTTCAGCTACTTCCCCTTGTTTTGAATTCACATGTTCTTTATTCACAGCATGGTTAAAGCTTTTTTCTTGAATCCTCCTTGGTTTCAAATACATTTTTTCATCCTTCAGCTCCTTTTCTTGTGCTGGGAGATATAAATCAGTCATGTGGAAGAACTCAGTGCCACGATGGGTGAAGGACTAAATACTGTCAGGGTCATCACTAAAATATCAATGAAGAGCAACTATCTGAGCTCTCTCTCTCACTGGGGCACTGCAGAGACCTTCTGGGACTGCATCTGTGTGGCACATCCTTCTTTGAGCTGGTCCAGGGCACTCAGCATAGTCAGTTTGGCTTAGAGCTTGCTGAAGTTGTGAAGGGAAAATATGCTTGTCAATTTCCAGAGCAGTTTCAATCACCGTTACCCCTTTTTTAGGATGCTTTCAATTGAATCAGAGCATCCTGGTATTACACATAACAATGAAGTCTTGAGAGCTGGCCTTCAGCAGCATCAAATACATGTACCATTATTTTAAAGTAGTAACTGCTGCAAACTTACTAGCGAGAACTCGCAATATTTACCTATTCAAAAACATGTTCCAAATGCTGCCTGTGCATTTCTTATGTTTATATTAACACAGGAACTCTTTTATACTTCAAACTCAGAAAAAAAATATTGCAATATGTATTTAAGATCTGCATTATGTGCTGTTGTTTGTTGTTGTTCTAACCATAGAAGTTCTTGTGCGTAAAATGTATTATGAATTTTCCAATGTGGAACAAGAGAAAAAGCAAACCAGAAGCACAGGGCAGTACATGGCTTGATTCATGCGCAACTGTAGAAGATAATGTATGTCATTTATAAAACACACCTTCACCAAAACACATGATCATAGCTATTTTTGACATTTCTATAGCAACTCTAGTGATGAAAAGGTGAAATTTAAAATAAACATGTATTTGCTTCTGATATACTCCCAGTGAAGTGTCTTCAGTTTCACCCAAGTCTAGAATATTGAAAGCAGGAGAAGTCACTTGTTTACTTGTTTTTATAAAAGTCAGTGAAAGGAAAACAAGATAACAATGTTAGAATTTATTCTATTTTACCCCCTCCTAACTAGCAGTAAAAAATGTTAAACTCCTTTCATGACGAACTATGTGTGTCAGTGTACAACTTGCATTGTCTTATCCAGGTGTTGTTCCCAACAGTGACACAAAAAGTCATGCCTGTGATGTACCTCTCCATACCTGTAACCTTCTGTGCCCCACCTCTCTGTGCGTGTTGCTTCCTCCCTCCATGTGCCATCTGTGATGCAGCAGGCTTCTGCTGCTTACTGTAGCTATGGGCATGAGGCCATGCACACTGTGTTTGCCCTCTACTCCCTTTATTTAATCAAAAAATGTTTTATCTCTTTGTGATGAAAGCTAGACAGGCATAAATTGTTGCAGAGACCTTTTGCCCCATGATATTAGCGAATAATGCTGGAGCAGAGGTGGATTTAGGGAATTAGTAAATGGCAGACTCCTCTGACCTTAATTACTCTAATGCCTCCTTTAATCCTATCAGAGCTATGCAAATGAAATGCACTTCCTGCATTCAGAATAAAGACAGCTTGGTCAGTTTTAAGCTGCAGCTGGAGCATATAATGTTAAAAACTGCAATAGAAAGGCATCCAGGCCACCCATTGAGCAGATCCCCATCAGCATGATGGAGCAGTCTGTTAGGGATACTTGTGTTTCTGGCTGCAGCAAGCAGGTAAGACAACACGTGTCTCCTTCATCTCTCCTGCCCATTGCACTCATAGGAAGGGCTTTTCCAGAGCAGTTGACTGAGTGGAAGCTCACCATGGACTCCTTTAACCAACTCTCACAAGGATATTCAAACCGACTTACAAGGCAGTGACATGAAGGCTATCTATATGTATATTTACATGTGAAGCAAAAGTTCCAAATAGCTAAGAATATATGTAACTACCAAGGAGGCTGAGCATGAATATTAACTTTGCTGTTCTTCTTCTGGGTACAGGTCTTCGGAAGCAAAATTTCTCACTGTTATTGTGTCAGGTTTTTAACTCCCCCAAATAATATATTCACTTAAAATTTTATATAAAGAAATCTTGAGGCACTGGGCTCTTGCAAATGTCTCAGTGGATGCCCAGATACTCATATGACTGTCACTTCTTCTTGAGTACCACCACAGGATGCACCAGCCTGGGCTCAGCCATGCTGGCAGCAATCCCACTGTGCGTGCAAGCATGTACTTATCTCCCAGCAGGTACCTAATCCTGTAGACTTGAGGATCAGAGCTGCTGAGGGGTTGATTTGCTTGAACCAGCACCAGAAAGGACTTCTGCTATCTCCCTACTCCAATGAGCACTCATTTCACTGTACACGTCCACTAAATTAAATCTGTACTTGTTTCTTTTTAGCTAAAAGTTCCATGGACAATATCTCATGTGCTACCAACAGAAAAACAGATGTGTATGCAGCTGTTTCATACACTGGGCTTTGGGGTGTGCCATGGCCAGGTAGCCATACTGGCATTTGAGACCTGTCTTGGGCTTGGGCACCCCAAGGGTGTTTGGACTGTTGCAGAATCCCACTTGTAGGCTATACACTTCTGTGTAACAGACAGTGTTTGTTCTTTCAACAAGCTCTGAAAGAAAAGAAGAAGAAAAAAGCAGTTACACAGAGTTTTAAAAATGGGATGTAACCTGCAATTTATTCAATCTTTGCAGTGGTTTCCTTGAGTGCATTTGCTATTCAAAATCAGTTACAAAAGAGATCAGATATTACCAAAAAAATTACTGACCTGTTGATTGTCAACAGCTTATTCCAAGCATTTGACATTTAAAGTGTACTGGTAACATTTAACTAGGCATAAAGTACATAGAAATTTTGTCTTGCTTTTTAATTCCGAAAATCAGATTTTGACTGCAAACAGGCACAATTATGAGCCTGTAGTTAGCTTCAGTAAAAATTATGTCACAATTAATTCAAATTCACTTCTCTTTGTTAAGGTGCTTGCAATGTGCACTTACTAGAACATTTCCAGAAAGTAAATTCATCAAAGCCTAAATGTAGAGGATACTAATTATTCCTTACTCTGTCCAATTTTTAAAGGACTTTTCAGGTGTCAGGAGGATGGAGCCAGGCTCTTCTCAGTGACATGCAATGATATGACAAGGGACAAGGGGTACAAGCTGGCAAGTGAGAGGTTTCACGTAAATATGAGAAAGAAACTTCTTCACAGTAAGGGTAACAGAAAACTGGAACAGGCTGCACAGAGAGGTTGTGGGTTCTCCTTCTCTGGAGACATTCAAAACCCTTTAGGATGTGTTCCTGTGTGACCTAATCTAGGTGTTGCTGCTCTGGCAGGAGGATTGGACTAGATGATCTTTCAAAGTCTCTTCCAATACCTGAAATTCTGTGATTCTGTGTTACTGTATTTCTACAGTCATGTTTAGCTTTGAGAAGGACAGCAAAGTAAAACTGGAAAATGACAAACATTGAGCCCAACATTTACTGTGAGAAAAGAAACTTAGTGCAGAAAATAAAGTAAAATAAAATAGAAGTTCAAATAGTGACTATATTTGCGCAAATGATATAAAACAGCCAAACAACAAGTGTAAAGTTTTGATGGTCTTCATAGCAGATTTGTAACAGCCAGATATAGGTTTCTCTCTTCTGAAAAAGAGTGTTTGTTTTCAATGGATTACATTTGGGATTAATTCAGTGGAATCCCAGGAAGAAGTAACAAATATGGGATTTTAGTTCTGGTCATTAAAACGTATTAACCAATGTATTAGCCAGCACAGCTCCAAAGAGAAGGGTAACAGACCATTACATGTAGGTGCTAGGCAATGACACTGAAATGGGAAGTATTAGGAAATGTATCTTACTTCCCCACAGTTCACCTTCGAAAATATTGACATCACTGAGAAATCACTGGGGAACTTTAGAGAGATAACATTTGCACAAAAGCTGTGGGGCAGATTAAAGCCACCTTCCTCCCTTGCTTCAAAATCCCATTGACAAATCAGGAAGAGGCGTGATGCTGTGGTGAAACCCAGGCATGATAATGAACAGTGATGTCTGGAGCAGATTGAGTTTGGCAGAACATGAGATCTTCGAGATGTCTGTGAATATATCTGGTCAGACACACCTAACTGCTTGGGTCAGGCAAGAAATGAGAGGACTCAGAGCTGATGTCTCCTTGTTACTTGCACTGTTGATAACTATTGTGTCTGGGGGGCCTCATAATATGGGACAAGATTGTGGACATCCCTGGGGAAGCACTAATGACAGACATACTTTTAGTGGAGAGGTGAAGTGTGTAGTGCTGAGCTCAGAGGGCTGTGCCAGCCTAAGTTGTGCAGAATGAGCATGAATTTGTCCCCATAGGTGAGCTGGAAAACAGCTTCTGTGAGGAGAGGCTGAGAGAGTTGGGCTGCTCAACCTGGAGAAGAAGAGGCTTAAGAACGAAAGTCAGTGAGCACAAAGTGGAATACAGGCAACACTGTTGACAGAGTACTGGCATGGGCTACCCAAAGTCTCCTCCTTGGAGGTACACATGGACACTCTGTTCTGGGTGCCCTTGCCTGGGTAAGAGTTAGGGCAGGTATACCCAGAGGTCCCTAAAATCTCCAGCAAAATGCCTGTATTTCCCATCAAAATTGTTCTTAGTAACTCACACAGTTCTGTTCACTGGGCAAGTGCCTCATAGTGTCCATCCCTCCTCTGCTAGCATTAGCACAGTGCTAAGAAGATAGCAGCAGAGGCACAGTGATGTCTCCCTCCTGCTCCTCTTCTCTACCTACCATCATGGGATTCTCTTTCCCATTTTGTGGGCTGAGGGTGCCAGTTTCCTGCTACAAAGTGTACAGCTGAACTAGCTCCTCTCTCACTGCAGATTTTCTCTGTGTCACTGCAGAAATGCAAAGTAAGGTCAAGAAGCACCATGAGGTACTGCCTGCCCGCCTGCCTGCCTCTGGGGCAGTGCAAGGTCATGGGGACACTCCTGACCCTGCAAAGCTGACCTGCATGCTCCTGGTCCTGTATGGCCATACTCCCACTACAAGGGAAGCCACGATGCCACTGCAGTGCAAAGTCAAGGGGTGAAAACAGCCATGCCATGCCCAGCATCATTAACAGAAACTCAGCCCAGGTCAACTCCTCTCTGTGGCTATGCCAAGGCTTCTGCCTGAGCAGCCTCTAGATGTTGACAGGCTTTTGCCCAGGTCATCAGCTCTGCCACCTGTCACTGCAGCCCACTGGTCTCAGCTGCCCCAGATCTGCCCTCTTGCCTGTAAACAGACAGAACAGAAATGAACAGACTGCACAGAAATGTCCTGAACTGTTTCCATTTTGCACAGGGAAAGCACCTGAGATGCAACAGAAACTCCAGCAGCCCTCATGCACACCCTTTCTGCAATTTGCTTGTCACCCCAGAAGGCAGTAACCGCATGATAAGACCATGAAACTGCTGTACTTTTTCACTTCCTCCTTTATTTCCACGTCACTGCAAATTTTGTCTTTATTGTAATTCCTAGCCTCCTTTGATGGGTAAACCTCAAAACCTACTCATTAGATAATCAAGAGCTCACTCTGCCTGTCTTTTGTTAGGTTAGTTACCAAGAGGGCAGACTTGGAAAACAAGATTTTAATTTCAATGGCAGCAATTTTATCATTGTGTTTGGAGAACAGATTGTTCAATGGCTAATCATTTTTAAAACTTTGCCAATTTAGAGGCAGACTGCAGGTGCTGGCCTTCTCTTCCAACCTGCAGATGAACAACATGAAGCATCAGAAAAATAAAACACCTGTGAACTATTAAAGTGAAATTGTTTGTAAGCTGCATCTACCCTGCCTTTTAGCTAAATCTTCAGAAAATAACAACGGAAGTCCTAACACTCAATAAACATCTTAAAGGATTTTAGATGGGAAAGAAATTATTAGGTGAACTTCTTAGCAAGAAAACTACTCAATTTCACTGTATTTCCTCTCTTTTCCAGTAAGATCATAGGTAAAGTGATAACACCAGTGAAGAAAGTGACATGTGGCCTACATGTCTCTCAGTGTGACAAAATGAGGAAGATCTTGGGAAGTCTTCTAACACTGCTGTGAGTAGTTTGGAAATTATCAGTTGGCTCCTGAAGATTCTCTACAGAATATATATACGTTCTATATTTATGGGTTTAAATTTGCATATAGATTTTGCTTCTTCAAGCTGTTCTCCTATTTTAATAATTTAAATTTTAGATGTTTTTTCTAAGAAACTAACTCTACAAAAATCAACACTTTTTGCCCTGAAGAGCAAATTACTTTTTGTGTCTCACTAGGCATGTGTCAGTGGTCTCAAACATCTTTCAATGTCCTGTTGGAACTGCACTTATTTTTGAACTGCTCTTCATCTTTCAGATTACTGCCACTAAGTCCTTAGACAGTCTATCTAGAGTTGCCACTTGACGCAGTTGCCACAGAAGCTCAAGCATTTTTCTTTCTTTCAGGACAGCACACAGTGACAAGTCCTTCTCCCTGTTGCCCAAGGCCACTTAAGTACATCTCCTTCTCTGACCAAGAGAGAGAAGCAGCAGCGTCTTCCAAGCAAGGGCACATTCCCATTCTGGTCTGTCCAGGCCAGAAGTGAGAGTTAAAGTAGAGTCTCATTTTTAAATGCTCTTATTTCTGAGCCTGCATCTTTCCTTTTCTTGGATTAGTGGGTGGAGAAAATGCATAGAGTGATAAACTGGTGCTAGAATTTGTAGCCACCTCTTAAGCTGCCTAAAGCATGTCTTTCAAAGATAGGCCATGGCTCTGTCCAATGGATGGTCCAGCAGTTCAGCAGAAATCTCCATGAAGCTTGGAGAGCCACTGACCACAGTGGAACAGCAGTGACCACAGCTCCAATACATCAGCACATCTCCTCTTATCACTGATACGTGCATGCTTGGTTCCTCCTTCTTTTTGAGTTTTTGCTTACAAAAAGATTGACTGAACTAACTCTAAGAAAAATATGTACTGTGTAAAGAATACTTTTAAGTCATACTTTCTAGTACAGTCTAGCAGTATGAAGTACTTTTCATTAGACTAATTGGGATCTTAGCAGTAAGTCCTGTGTGTAAACACGACAGAGAAAAATCTTGCAAAAAGTGAGCCATGTAAGTGGCATGTTCATGCCTGTGTGTAAATGGTGAGAAGATGGATGGCACATGGTCTTTTAGAAAATAACATTTCATTGTTGCAAATTAGCCACAGCTTTTTCTAACAGCACTGGTTGCATAGCTGTTAGCAATGGGATGGAGGTCATTGTCAGTATGAAATAACAGATCTGTTGGATTCAGCTAGGCTATATAATACTCTATTGTTAGACTTCTTTTTTTTTTTCCTTGAAAGAAGTTAACAGAAATCTATATTTACCTGGCATCTGTCTCCATATATGTCTTCTTACAAGCTCTCCCTCCCTTACAGTGTCCAGCCCTGTTTCTGCTGTTCCATTCCCTGATTTCTTTGTCACTTATGAGCTGGTGTTGTAAAACCACATGTGAAAAGGAATCCAGTGTAATACCATACAGGCTAAGAAATGGAACACAGCCAAAGTTAGATGGTTTAAACCCAAAAATGTTTTCTTTGAAGCACAGTTTGCTAGTTCATGAAAGGGATTCCTAGTTCCAACCCCAATTCATACTGCAGGGCTTTGAATTTTGCATGATGCCTATGGCCAGTCTACAGAGGATTCAACTAATTACTTAACACAAAATCAGGCTTTGCTTGTGCCTTTCTATAAAGAAAAGACATAAATCAACTGAGTAATTTCTGTGACATATTCTACCCTATGCAGAACTTGCATTCACTGTAAAGAAATCCCATGCTAGGTTTGCCTTTGTCATTTACATAGCAGTGGTCTGTATGGTCCACTACCTTGTCCAGTTGTTGACTATGGGCACAACTGCCCTCTTCAAGCTTCAGCTTGTGACAGGGATGCAGTGCTCCTCAAGTCCACACAAGTGTTGGAAATCTGAAGAATCTGGTAGGAATGAGACTTGGCACACAGCGAGGCTCTAAGACTGCTAGTAAATCGATCAGCAAGAAGGAAGTTGAATTGCATCATCACTGCCTTCAGCGAATCACTTGGTGAGTTTCCAACCTCTAGTACCGCAGCCTGTTGCTTCATTGCAGGAGAGCTCCCATCAACGCAATAAAGCAACTAATGATATTGAAGCAGACTGCTAGCTCAGAAATGACTGTACTTAATTTGGAAGAGAGCTAGGGGTGCAGGTATTAGGAATGGGTGAATCTGAAGTTTGTCAGAAGCCATCTACCAGCAGAGCAGCATTCTGCCTTGAAGTGATGGATTTATTGGGTGTTCAACCATATTTCTCTAGAGAGTGTGCTCTTGCAGTCTACACTCATAGTGTCTGTATTAAGATGAAAATAAGAGGAGAAAAATGTGCTTATGTCTGAATAGGCAGGACAAGATAAATGCAGCAATGCACAATAACTTGTTTGAAGATACTGACTGACACTAGCAGCAGGTGAACAATAGATTTTAAAACAAATGAAAACCTCAGTCATAACAGAAGTCTGGAAGACAGCTTTTCTAACCTTCTACCTCAAGCAGGATGTTCAAAATTAGTATCTACAGACATAAATTATATCTCCCATTTTTATGACAACACTTCATATCTTAGATGTCAGGAGTGTTTTATATTGCATGGTCACAAATGACATCCACTACCAAAGATCTCTTAGGCAGTTTTGGATTGGAATGCCATTATTCCCTGAAGCATGTAGAGAAACTACCTGAAAATTAAACAGATGCTAAGAAAATATTTCACTTCTCATCCTCCCTCCAATGAGTGCATAATCATAGTTAATTACATCTACCCTGCATCACAAGGCCATCTACTTCCCTGAAAACAGGAAGTGCTTAACATTCTGAAAGAGGGTAGTTTTATAAGGGAACCTCTAGGATAAAACTGCTTGCTCCTTTTAATTCCAGGCCTTTCTTTATGGAAAAGTTGAGAAAAAAAGTAGAGAAAAAAGTACTATGCAGAGCCTCTAGATGTATCACATGGTCTTAGTATCTCTCAGCTATGAAAGAACAAGGAAGGTCTCACTCTGTCCTTTTACATGACAATAAAGAAGCATTAAACAGAATGCTAATTATCTTCTCACACTTTATTTATTTATTTGTTTGTTTGTTTGTTTGTTTGTTTTCCGCTGGTGGCAGTGCATTATACACTTACAAGGATCAATTTTCACTTGGCATACAGTCTGTCACTTCAGAGATAATTCTCCTTGATTTGGCTTTCTGCAAAAACACAAAATGCCCTAACCCAGAGTGAAGATCTTTGCTCATTCTTTGGGATAGTGGCTAGGGCTACTGAAGCACCAGCCCACAGCAAAGGCAAATTACATGGGCTGCATGACTTTGCCTGAGCCATAACTTAAGAAAGACAGAGATAGTGGCTGTTGGCAAGAAAGTCCCCAGGGGAGCCTGGAAATCTCAGATTCAAAGGGAACAGAGTGACTCCCTCATTGTTGCATTGAAGCATGTGTTCAATGGCCACGGAGTGGGAAGGCTTATCTTAGCACCTTCTGCTTAGAAAAGGAAATCTGCTTCTTAGATAATTCTTCAGTAAAGACAAAATCCAGGCAGTGATAGGAATGGCACAAAAGCCAGTGTTGAAATTGGATGTAGACACATTTTCTTTTCCTCCAAAAAGAAGTATCAGACAACTTCTTTTGAGTTACTGGGCAAGTGACTAAAATGGCCAAATGTGCACTTTCTGGATGTCATTACTGATAGCACATGGCTAGTGCTTCAATACGTCCACCCCCTCCTATGCTGCTGTGCTTGGCACATCTGTGTATGTCAAGGGCTCAGCGCCCCTAGTGCACCCTGTAACTGTACCGAGGCTCCTCTGGTGAAATGCCAAGATTGAGAAAATGGGGAAGGCCAGTCCCATCTTGCTAGCTGGCACAAAGGCCACGGCAAAGATACGAGGAACTTTGCCTTCCAAGTACAAAATGATTGCTGGCAGTACACTGTGAACATGTCAGCTTAGGGGAATATATTAAGAAAAGACCCATCAGTGTTTTTCTTTCTTTAAATGGTAGCCACTGAAAAGTTATGCAAACACTTCAGCTGTGGAATATATAATCTGACGTTTGGCAGGGCTCCTCTGTTGATCCAAGGAGGGAAGTATGCAGTGGATGGCTAGCAGTTGTTTCAGTGCTTATTCAAAATGATAAACTATATTAGATGTGTTTTCCCCCCATCTTCTGCTCTAACCAGGTCACTCCCCACAATTAAATTCAATTGCTTTTTTTTCTAGCAATGAAAATCTCCTTCAGTTGCAACAGACTAGTGCAAAAAACGAGTCAGAAAGGGAGCATCAGCTTGTGGCTAGAGATGAATCTGAGCCTAAACCAGATCCAGTTATCTGAAGCAGGCACCCAAGCAAACACAGTTGGTTTTAATAAAGCGGTTTCCTGGTCCAAGCCACTGGAATCAAACAGCTGGCCAAAGAGGTGTTGCTAAATCAAAATCATTTCTGCTTCTGCCCATTTCTTGTCAAAAGGAGATGTACAAAACCAGAGGATCTTTGTGCAGCCTGCTCATCATCACAAATTTTGGGGTGGAGTTTGCTGGAGGGGTTATTTTTAAGCTCCTCAACTTACCCTCTTATCTCCTGGTGGCTTACTCCTCACAGCCACCAATCTCTCTCTCCACCCCATTTCATAATAAAACTGGGGGAAATAACTCATAAGTTATGTTTCAAAATGTTACTCAGATTTCACTCGCTACCTAACAAGGTATTAAGAATAAATAAAGAAACCATACTTTCCACAGAAGCCTCTACAACACCTGATACAACACTCAGCCTACGCAGCTTCTGAGGAATGAAACCTTGCTGACTGTATGTATTCTTTTTAATAGCCTTTTAGGTGAAAAAAAAGGCCTGATTAAAATAAAATACTAGTTTAAGCTCTCAGCAGCTTTCTTTCTGACTGTATGTCTATGCTCTGTGAGTACTCACCTACTGGTTCATTTTAAAAAGCTAATCTCTTTGTAAATGAAATGAATTTTTAGTATAAATAACAGATATACAGCTTGAAAAGTCATATAGCCCCTCCCTAAATTAAAGATAGAGAATGAACAACAAAGAAAAGTAATTGAGATATTCAGCAAACAGGGAAAATATTAATTTATTGGCCATTTTGACAGGAACAACCTTCTGTGAGGAGATAGTCCTTAAATTATTTGAAATTTGAACAGAGTGCTCATCCTGTGAAGAAAAATCAGTGACTGAAGAAGTATGTGAGGACAGAACCACAAAATACTTAAATAACTCTAGAATGCGACTACAGAAATTGGAAACTGTGGACTACTGTCATTCTTTCGTCAAAACTGAACATTAATACTTTCCATGATTTTCCATCAGTTGAATTCCTTGCTTGTCCATATGCACGCTACTCAAAGCATATGAATCCATTGTAATTTGATAATGAGCACCTCTTTGAACTATGTATGTTTCTTGCAGTTTTTGATTGTTTCAGAGCTACTCATAATAATTTTCCCTGTTGATTACTCACTACTGTCATTCTGGATCCATAAACAGGTTGAATCCAGTTCTCATGCAGACATAACAAAAATGAAGTAAAATCCAAACTAACATCTTTATGTTAAGATTGTACCATTTGGTCAAAAGCACAACACAGATTGCCTTTGGCCTTGGTTGTCTTAAGATGCCCATTGACCTTTTTCATGGTCCAAAAGCCTATAACAACAGCTTCTTTGCACTGCATGGTGATAGCGGGCACCTCACAGTTAGCACAGTAGCCTTGCTTTCCCCTTGTCAGGTCTATTTGTGCTTCACTGATTGTGTCAGTACTGTTTTGTGATTTCTCCTGGAATTCTCCATGAGACAGAAAGGCTGAATTATCACATGGAATCATTTTGTGCTGTGTCCTTTCCTTCAAGTTTTCCTTTTAATCTCAGAAACAGATTCATACCCACACTAACACATACAGAAACTACACATCCTGCCACTACACTTTGAAGAATATAAAATATACCATACCCTTGAGGTTGAAGGAACACTGTGGAAATAAATCCAATCCAACCAGTGTATGGTGACTTTGCATGAAATATTACCCAAACTAGTCCTGATGTTACATAGCATCTGCTGAATCAAAGAGAAACAAAGGAAGGAAGCCATCATTTAAAACACTTAAAGGAAAAAAAGATGTTCAGGATGAGACTGCTTCTTTTTGGAGAATGAATTAGGCATGATGTTCCTTGCAGCATTCTTCACTCAAATACAGCAACTGTAACCAAGACATCTGGTCAAGGGCTGCAGCACTGGTGATACTTACTCTACAAAGGAAAAGCCATGAATAATTTCATTAACTTTGCTGGGCAAAAAAAGAAGACATTTCAACATTCCAGCAGTAAATTGCTGAGTGATAAAATTCTATGTTTAATGTCAGAAAGAGCTTTTTGCATTATGCACACAAGAAAAAACAGTCCTAAGGATACATATATATGAATAGACTCTAAGTGGGCAAAACTCTCTGAAGAAGTAATCCAGGAAGACTGGAATCACTGAAGATAACGCTTCACTAGCACCTGTTCTGTGCCAAGAAAACTGGATGTGAGGATTTGTTAAAATGAGAAGCAAGAAAAAGAGAAAGTGTCACACGCCATCAGAGAAAACAGGAAAATACTTATTCCTGCAATACTGTGCTCAGTATGAGCTACTTGTGTTGAGAAAGGAAAAGCTTAAAATAGATTTGCATTAAGGAAGATCTAGGCAATCACATACTGACCACCTTCATTGCTGATCTGCATGAGCCACCAGCCTTCCCAGCAGGGACATCAGCATGCAGGTGGCTCACATGCTGCGCAGCATGATGTGGGAGTTCGGCAGGGTGGGTGTGCGAAGCTGCTGTCATGCTCAGGCATGACAGAGCCTGAGGGGGAAGAATGCAAGCCCACTCGCCAGAAAGGTGCAAGGAGATAGGTGAGGTGCAAAGAGGAAGGGCCTAAAAGCATGCCACACAGGCTGGGTCCTGCTAGGGAGCATCTCGCAGGGGGACCATGACCCAGTTCCCAGCACCAGACTGCTTGCTGGTGGTTGGTGTTGGGTGGTTCCACAGCCTGTGCTTGTGTCTGGGGCCGGGTGAGAGCTGCATCCCTCCTTGCCTGCCTCCACAGGCGGCAGAGCAGTGACTTGGCGTAGACATTCCCCTTTCTTGTGCTCTGACCCAATGCCAAACTCCGTGCCTTGAAACAAGGGCAGGTCAGAGTCCTGTCACGGTCTGGAGGCTTATCAGAAATGTATCAGAAGTAACACAGCCGTTGGAAAGTAGGCTGGAGCACCCACAAGGAAAGATTTATTGCACTTCTTTCTTCCAGCTGGGTTAGAGTTGCTGTAAGAATGTTTTTTATCTTTCCCTCCCTTTTGACATCTGACAATTTGACTTCTGCCTGGAGCCTGGAAGCCTAGAGGTTGGTAAAAAGTAATCAAGAAGTAATTATCCTTTCAGAAATAATTCAGTTTGAGTTTGGATACAATTTTAGATGAAGGCTTGAGGGCAATGGAGAATTTTTATTGTATTGGAGTCTTCTGGCTCTGCCTTAGGCATACAAGCTGGGCTGTGTTTTAGTTTGCTCATTAGGGCAGCAATAAGCTGGCCCACAGGAGCAAATGTGAAGGCACATTTGTAACAAAGTTATGCTAAAAGTCAGTGTTCATTATCTGTCTTCTCTGCTGTCTTTAAAGAGAATAATTTGAGTTTTCAAGTCCTTGTTACTTTCCATGAACCCTTTGTTTTTAATAAAAACATTTCCCTCTTTGTTGCTCAGGTTTCATCGAGAAGCAATTTTCCCTCCTGGAGATGAAGAGCAGGAGGTTAACGGCAGCACTCATGCAGCAAGAACAAAGCCTGATGCTGCACCACCACCTCTGACACCAGCCACAGGCCTGCTTTGGTGCAACCATGTGTGGCACACAGCCATCTCCATCTGCTGGTCCCAACAACAGTGGTTCCCAACAATGATGGTATGAGTGCTGGTAGAGGAGGAGGAGCATGAGAAGGAATAAGATCTGCCTTGGGCAGGCAGTGCTTGACTGCTTGTCCCCTGTTGGCAATGGCATATGCTGCTGGGCAGCATTTCCTTCTACTTAAGCAGCATAACTTGCAGACAGTTGAACATAATTGTTAACATGGCCTCAGAGGCTGAGCTCACTCTCTAGCAGCTCTGTTACAGGTAAATTGCCCACCTTGACTTCACTGCATGATCCTGCCATGTTTTCCCTCCCTTCTGCTGCTCCAGGGGATGCTTCTGGCCACACACACTGGATAGGAGATACAAGCAGGATCTCTGGCCTCCACAGGGCACAGCCAGCTCCCAAGGCTGGGCTGAGCAGGAAGCTGCAGAGAAACATGGTTCAGACAGTAGCTGAATTGTACTTCTATCCCTGAGTGCGCAAGTGGAAGGAGTGCTGTTCATAAGTTCATAAGTTCATAAGGTTGGAAAGGACCTATAAGATCATCTAGTCCAACCATCCTCCTATCACTATCTCTACCCAACTACTAAATTAAGTCCTTAAGCACCTCATCTAAACGCTTCTTGAACAGCGCTAGGGATGGTGCCTCAACCACCTCCCTAGGCAGGCCATTCCAGTGCCTGACCACTCTTTCAGAAAAGAAATGCTTCCTGAGGTCTAATCTAAATCTTCCCTGGCGCAACTTGTGGCCATTCCCTCTCGTCCTGTCATTACTTATCAGGGAGAAGAGGCCTACCCCCTCCTCACCACAACCCCCCTTCAGGAAGTGGTAGAGTGCTATAAGGTCTCCTCTGAGCCTCCTCTTCTCCAGACTAAACAATCCCAGCTCCCTCAGCCGCTCCTCATAAGACTTGTGCTCCAGGCCCCTCACCAGTTTTGTTGCCCTTCTCTGAACACGCTCCAGGGCCTCAATGTCCTTCTTGTAGTGAGGGGCCCAAAACTGAACACAGTACTCGAGGTGCGGCCGTACCAGAGCTGAGTACAGGGGGATGATCACCTCCCTGCTCCTGCTGGCTACACTATTTCTAATACAGGCCAGGATGCTGTTGGCCTTCTTGGCCACCTGGGCACACTGCCGGCTCATGTTGAGCCGAGCATCAACCAACACCCCCAGGTCCTTTTCCTCTCTACATTCTTCAAGCCATTCTGCCCCAAGCCTATAGCATTGCATGGGGTTATTGTGGCCAAAGTGCAGGACCCGGCACTTGGTCTTATTGAACCTCATCCCATTTTGCTCAGCCCAGCTGTTCAGCCTATCCAAATCCCTCTGAAGGGTCTCCCTACCCTCAGGCAGTTTGACACATCCTCCCAGCTTTGTGTCATCTGCAAACTTACTGAGGGTACACTCAATTCCCTCATCTAGGTCATCAATAAAGATATTAAACAAGATGGGCCCCAAAACTGACCCTTGGGGGACACCACTCGTTACAGGACGCCAGCTGGACTTAACTCCATTAACCACTACCCTCTGGGCACGGCCCTCCAGCCAGTTCTCCACCCAGAGAAGAGTGAACCTGTCCACACCACGGGCTGCCAGTTTCCTTAGGAGAATACTGTGGGAGACCGTGTCAAAGGCCTTGCTGAAGTCCAGGTAGACTACATCAACAGCCTTTCCCTCATCTACCTGTCTGGTCACCCAGTCATAGAAGGAGATGAGGTTGGACAAGCACGACCTGCCCCTGGTGAACCCGTGCTGGCTGGGTCTGATCCCTTTATTGCCATGCACGTGTCGTGTGATCTCCCTCAATATCATCTGTTCCATAACTTTCCCTGATACCGAGGTCAGGCTGACAGGCCTGTAGTTCCCCGGGTCTTCCTTACGTCCTTTCTTGAAGATGGGAGTCACATCGGCAAGCCTCCAATCTTGTGGGACCTCTCCAGATAACCAGGAATGCTGATAGATGGCAGAAAGTGGGTCGGCAATCACCTCTGCTAGCTCCCTCAGCACCCTTGGGTGGATCCCATCTGGCCCCATGGACTTGTGGCAGTTCAGATGGAGGAGAAGATCTCTGACCGTCTCTGTTTGAATCACAGGGGGTGCATTATGCACCCCGTCCCGGACTTCCAGGTCAGGGCAAGTACCATTTGGATAACTGTCCTGTCTATTAAAGACAGATGTGAAGAAGGCATTGAGAACCTCAGCCTTTTCCTTATCATCTGTGGTTATATTGCCTGCCTCGTTGAGTAAAGGAGGGAAATTTTCCTTAGTTTTTCTCCTGCTGTTAATATATTTGTAAAAGGGTTTCCTGTTCTCCTTTACAGCAGTAGCCAGCCTAATTTCAAGCTGGGCTTTAGCATTTCTAATTTTCTGCCTGCAGATCTTGGCCAGTTCTCTGTAGTCACCCCAAGTAGCCTGACCCATCTTCCAGAGGACATAGACTCTCCTTTTCTCTCGGAGTCTCAACAAAAGATCCCGGTTCATCCACACTGGTCTTTTGCTCCTCCGGCTTGACTTACAGGACTCCGGGACTGCCTGCTCCTGTGCCTTTAAGATTTCCATCTTGAAGAGCATCCAGGCTTCCTGGACCCCTTTACCCTTCAGGAGCAAGTCCCAAGGGACCCTTGCAACAAGAGCAAGAGGCTGTGCCAGAGGCTGACCTCAGGGTACCAAAAATGGCACTGATCCTTCACTGGTGGTACATTTCCATCCACCACACTGCAGGAGAAGCTGAGAATATCATAGACCCCAGGATATACAGGATAAATATCTCCATACTTTTCTATATTTCTACTTTGCTCTCCTTTTATTCTGTGTGGTTTTGCTGAGGTCCTGGATCTGGGCTGTGCTCTTGGCTCCCAGCCAAATCTGAAGTAGCACCAAAAATAATGGCATTGCACTGGCTTTACGTCAGCAAAAGAAGAAAAGTTCCCTTTTTCTGTAGCTTTCATGGCTGCCCATTCTCTCCTGGCTGCTCAGTCTGCAAGCATGATGGACAGAGCTCTGGGGACCAGCTTGCTGCATGGTCCTACCTGAACCGCAGCCCCTTTTGGGGGTCTTGTGCCATGGGATGAGCAGAAAAGACTGAAATACCTTCTTATTCCTCAGTCTGACTGAGGCCCCATTCCTACTAAGCACAGCCTGGCCCATAGGGTTCAATTGCTGGCAATAATTACGTAGATTTTGCCTTCCTCTTGTTTGCATGCACTCGTAGAATCATAGTTTGGGTTGGAAAGGACCTTTAAGATCATCAAGTACCTACCCCTTACTATAGGCAGAAACACATCCCTCTAGAACAAGTTGCTTGAAGTCCCAGCCAGCCTGGCTTTGAATGCTTCCAGAGAGGGGGTGTTCACAGCCTTACTGGGCAACCTGTTCCAGTCTCACCACTCTCTCAGCAAAGAATTTCTTCCTGATATCTATTCTAAATCTACCCTCTTCCAGTTTAAAGCCATCTCCCCTCATCCTGTTTTTACAAGCCCTTATAAAAAGTCTTGTAGGCCCCTTTCAGGTACTGGAAAGCCACTATTACTAGTTCTCCTTGGAGTCTTCTTCAGGCTGAAGAGCCTCAGCTCTCTCAGCCTGTCCTTGTAGAGGAGGTGCTCTAGTTCTCTGACCATCTTTGTGGCCCTCCTCTGGACCTGCTTCAACAATTCTATGCCCTTCTCATGCTGGGGGTTCCAGTCATTCCACAGAACTTTGCAGTCTATCATGCAGTCATCTTAATGGCTGAACCCAGACTGAGCTTCAAGACAGAAGAGCCAGCATGTTACAGTAAAGCTTGCAACTTTAGCTTTCCTCCATTTATTTTATATGGCTTTGCCAGATGCCACTGGTGGGGATCTGGGTCCTACTGCTGCCTGCCTACATTCAGTTAGGCAGCTTGCAGCCTTTCATCTAGCCAGAACTATGCTGAAGTCTAAGGATTAAATCCTGAGGACTATTCTTGGAAATTTTAATTTTTGCTTCCTGTATTTGTTTTTGGACAAAGATCCATTGTATTGCAAGAGAATTTTCTAAACTGCTGCTATAGTCAACAGGAGTTCAACCCAACTAAACATCAAGCCAAAAATTAAATATGCTATGCATTGAGTACAAACTCTTCATCACACTGGAGCATCTCTGCTGGTGATGGGATCCACAAAAGAGCAAAGGTAGGCAGGTAAACATTTTTTTGAAAAAGAAGGCTATTTTCTCTAGACACCCCCTAATAATTTCATTATACTATCTCAGGCCCAGTTGAAGTATCAACTAAACAGGGAAATACACCATGGCTTACTTGTTTGGTTTTGTTTTAATCTTGTGGTACTATTCATCATTCATTGTGCAGTTCCAAATTGGAGTTACCAAAATTTGTGTGTGCATTTCATTGGCATGCAGTTATTGAGGCATACACACTGCTAAAGTGTGCTGGTACAAATCCACAATGATGTCGCTTGAAAACAGTAGTACTGGTTCATTTGCATGCCTCCTTGTGCTGTGGTGATTTGTAACAAGGTAATTTCAGAGGCTTTTTCTTTTTCCAAGCTACCATTACTATACTTAAATTGTGGTCTCAGAATAAGGCAGCTCATCAAGATTTCATATTCCCCTTGGAAATGATGTTTCACAGCATTCATTTATTTGGATTTCTGAAACAGTTTTGTCTTTTGCACCTAATTCTGTAGTGTGAACAGTGAGTGTGATTCTTCGTTAATAATTGTCTTGTATTAGCTATAGTCTAAGTAATCATGAATAATTTTTGCATATCTTGAAAGGTTCATATATTTCAGCTGTCTGATTTGCCAGCAGGCTCTTCTCATCAGAAGCAAGTGCTTTGGACTGCCATCTATCACCTCTACTCCTCTTTTAAATATCTTCACTAGATAAGATGAATAAAAACACTGGATAACTGATCACCAAAACAAACACCTACCTTGAACAGAAAAAGAACAGTTCTTTATGAATATCCATGAAACAAGATGTTTCACAGTGCCCATTTCAGGCAATCAATGGCTCACTGATTTTTAGCCTGGGAAATACAGCTGTAAGTGTGGGGGCATCTACATTTGTCTTTAAGCACTGTTGGTTTCTTAAAGCTGTGATGTAAACAGCAAAACTCTCAGGTAGTACATAGTTGTGCAGTTATTTTAACAGATATGATGTTTACTGAGGTACTTGTAATATCTGATAGAATGATATTCAGCAGATATGCATGTATGTTAATATAATGCATTTAACGTTAGCATCTATTATAAAATGAGGCATAATATAAAGATAGATTGGAAGCACTGCAGAATGGAACAGTCATAGTTTGTAAAAAAAATTCAGGGCATGCTAAAATCCCTGCCTTTTAAAGATCTTACGTGGTTAAAGATAAGGGCTTGATTGAATTACTTTTGAAGAAGAGCAAAACAGAGAAGAGAGAGGGGGATTTGCAAGGGGTTTTATTGTTAGATGTGAATTTGCTCTGGTTTTAAAGCATTCCCTTCAGCCTCCCACTTAAACATCAGTAATTTGGTGTCTCAGAGACCAAATAACCACCACAAGGTATACTTTCCCTGAGTGGTAAGTAATTGGCATGGGGTAAATCCCACTCCTGAGCCATGGCTTGTAAGAAACCAAGCATCCCATGGCTTGTGAGGCTGTGGAAGACCTCCAGATAGGCCTTCCCAGTTACTCTGTGGAGTTAATGCAAAGGCAAAATACCATGTAGGAGCAAGTGATTGCACTTCATCTCACCTGTGATGGTCATTTTGTGACTGAACTTCATAGGTAGTAGACAGGTAATGAAACATAACTTGCTTGACCACAATTCTTTGAGTGTTTTGCTGGACTAGTTTAAATTACCTCTCTTGTTCTGTGGGCTAAAAGATGAATGTAATGTTGATTTTAAAATCAAGTAAGTGCTCAGTCACATCTTGCTGACTTTTATATTAACTCTAACCACCGAAGAAGAAAACCTTAAGAAATTGGACTGCAGGCAACTCTTTATGCTTCCATTCTTGTGACTAGAAAAAAGAGCAATGTCACACTAATTTTGGGAAGACTTGAAAGGGTGACCCAGGCAACTACTGGATGGTCAGCTTCACCTCTGTGCCAAGGAAGATCATCCTGGAAGCAGATCCTCCTGGAAGGTACGCTAAGGTACATGGAAGAGAATGAGGTGATATGGGATAACCAGCATGGCTTCACCAGGGGCAGGTCCTTTCTGACCAACTTTATTGCTTTTTATGATGGTGTAACTGTATCAGCAGCCAGGAGGAAAAGCCGCTGATGTCATCTATCTGGACTTCAGTAAGGCTCCTCATAATATCCTTCTCTCCAAATTGGAAAGTTATGGATTTGATAGGTGGATTATTCAATGGATGAAGAACTGGTAAGGAGATTGTACCCAGAGAGTGGTGGACAATGGCTTAATGTCTGGGTGGAAATTAGTGTTGAGTGTTGACACTCAGTGTTCAGGACTGGGACTGGTGGTCTTTAATATCTTCATTAATGACACCAACAGTGGGATTGAATGCATCCTCAGCACATTTGCAAAGGACATCTAGCTGTGTGGTGCTAGAGATAGGATGCCATGCAGACAGACTTAGACAGGCTCAATCAGTGGGCCAAGGAGAACCTCATTAAATTCAAGAAATCTGAGTGAAACATCTTGCACCTGGATCATGACAGTCACCACTACCAATAAGGCTGAGAGATGTAAGTACAGAGAACAGCTCTGACAAAAAGAACCTGGGGTTACTGGTGGATGGCAACCTGGACATGAGCAAGAAATACGCTCTTGCAGCCCAGAAATCCAAACAGACCCTGGTCTGCATCAAAAGAAGCATGGCCAGCAGGTGGAGGGAGTTGTTCTTGCCCTTCTACTCTGAGGCCTCCCTGGAGTACTGTGTCCAGATGTAGAGTCATCAGTACAGGTTTCAGACTAAAGAAGGGGATATTTAGGTTGGATATAAGGAAGAAGTTTTTTACAATAAGGGTGGAGACGGCCTAGAACAGCTAGAGAGGTTATGGGTGCCCTCTCATCAAAGACATTTAAGACCAGACTGGATGGGGCTCTGAGCTACCTGATCAAGCTGTAGGTGTCCTTGTTCATTGTAGGGTAGTTGGATTAGTTGACCTTTAAAGATCCCTTTACACTCTAAAGATTCTGTGACTCTATGATTCTAAATAGCATCTGTTACTGATTATGATCAGGTATAAAATGTTAAACTGTTTGGACCACTGTCTGATCTGTGTTCAATAATTTTTGCTTTGCTTAAAAAAATAATTCCAAATTAACTTTTTTAAAGCATTTCCATATTATAGTAGTTGAATTGTTAATGGAAAAAAAAATTGGGGTATTGATTCTTCATTTCAGTATTCATACTCTTGTCTAGCAACACGTGATGGTGGATTGCCACTTCTAAGTTCATTAAAACTTCCATTTTAACAGTCACTACTTCTGATTCGTTGCTTAAATTCATGTGTCAAGCCAGAATAGGACTTATCAGCTCACATATGGTGAAGGCATCAGCTGATAGCAGCTGGAAGTAGGCATGCTAAATCATAGTCTCCTGAAGTGTCTTACAGCTTGCAATTTGTAAATGAAAATGCAAGCTCTTATTTTGCAATGAGATCTCTGTGGGTGCATCCATGTGCTGTTGTATTTCATCAAGAGTCTTGGCTTACATCTATTTTGGTGATTTTTATTCCAGAAATGTTAGCTTTGTAATTTGCACACAGTTTAAGTCTTCCTGCAAAACTTCCCGTTCCATTGTTTCTCAAGAGCTGTTAGCCCAGCTCCTGCTGTCCCTATATCTTGGTCACTTGTACTCACTGAAATGCATCAGAACTCCACTTCAGGATGAACTATGCAAGAGGAAGGGAATTTTAAACTAGTTCATTAGAACAAAACTAATAAAATCTGTGTATTTAAGCTAAATTCATTAATTTCTTCCATGTATGACATAATATGTAAATTTATCTTCCAGCTGCACAATGACAAACATTTGACAAAATGATGTGCTTGAAAAGGACTTGGTACGACTTCTTTCAACCTGTTTTAGAAGTAAACAAAAACAGAATAACTACATAGATACTACATAAACTGCATAGATACTACATAGGTCACTTCAAAAGTAATGCTTTCAATTTATTTCTATGGAAACTAAAGCAGATACAAAGCACAGTAACATCATTTGATAAATTCCCAGTATCAAAAACAAACAAACAAAAACACAAAAGAACACCTATTTTTCAACATAGTTGACACCTGTTTTTTTTTTTTTTTTTTTTTTTTTTTTTTGCCAGTAATGAACAACATGCTGCACTTAAAAGATCTCTACCAGTGAGGGTGATCCACCATTTTCACTGTGCCATTGCCTCCCCGTGCTCATGTCCACAGTTTGTTCAGCAAGCACTGATGAATGTCAATGGGCCCCATTTTTCTCTGTACTGAGGAACTCAGTGACAAACTCCTGCTTCATCTGCACTTCCATGTCAGATGCTATTCTGACAGACTGCTCCTCTGCTGCCATTTGTCACGTTGCAACAACATGTAATGGAATATTGATGGGAAGGATCAGCCTCTACTGCCATGTCACCAACATCCACCTCTGACATCATGGACCAAGACCGTAAATAAGGAGGCAGAACTTTTGAGTAGCCCTCATAGATTTAAGGTAATATTCACCATTAGTATCTTCCCCTTGAACTGTTTGACTATGATAGATATGTACATCTTGAAAGTATTCTAATAACAGCATCCTTATAAAAAAATTGTGGAAGTATGGAATAGATGAGTGGATGGTGAGGTGGGTTGAGAACTGGCTGACTGGCAGAGCTCAGAGGGCTGTGATCAGCAATGCAGAGTCCAACTGGAGGCCTGTGCTTAGTGGTGTTCCTCAGGGGTCAGTGCTGGGTCCAGTTCTGTTCAACATCTTCATCAGTGATCTTGATAAGGGGATAGACTCCACCCTCAGCAAAATTGCTGATGATACAAAGCTGGGAGGAATGGCTGACATACCAGAAGGCTGTGCTATCATCCAGTGAGACATGGACAGGCTGGAGAACTGGACCGAGAGGAACCAGATGAGATTTGGCAAGAGCAAGTGAGGAGTCTTGCACCTAGGGAAGTATAACCTCATGCACCGGTACAGACTAGGGGATGAGCTGCTGGAGAGGAGCTCTGTGGAGAGGGACCTGGGTGTCCTGGTGGATGACAGGCTGGCCATGAGCCAGCAGTGTGCCCTGGCAGCCAAGAAGGCCAATGGGATCCTGGGGTGCCTTAAAAAGAGTGTAGACATTAGGTCGAGGGAGGTGATCCTCCCCCTCTACTCTGCCCTGGTGAGGCCTCACCTGGAGTACTGTATCCAGTTCTGGGCTCCCTGGTACAAAAAAGACAGAGATCTCCTTGAAAGAGTCCAGCAGAGGGCCACAAAGATGATAAAGGATGTGCGACACCTGTATGAGGAGAGGCTGAGAGAACTGGGTCTGTTCAACCTTGAAAACAGAAGACTCAGACAGGATCTGATCCACATCTATAAATATCTAAGGTGTGGGAGGCAAGGGGATGAGGCTGGACTCTTCTCCGCACTGTGTGGCAACAGGACAAGGGGAAATGTCCACAAACTGATTCATAAGGAGTTCTGCACAAATGTGCATACAAAATTCTTCCCAGTGCAGTGACGGAGCAGTGGCACAGCTGCACAGAGAGGTGGTGGAGTCTCCTTCTCTGGAGACGTTCCAGACCCGCCTGGACGCCTACCTGTGCAGCCTGGGCTAGGGAGCTGCTTTGGCAGGGGGTTGGACTCCATGATCTCTGGAGGTCCCTTCCAACCTCTATAATTCTGTGAATATGTGTGATTCTGTGATCCTGTGATTCTTTTAAGCCATTCTGTGTTACCTTTTCTGCACGTTACCATTGGCCCTACAGCCTAGTGAGCCATAATTTTCTTGAACTGCAGCATGCTGCCTAAGGTCTGGCATTTCTATCTTTCTCTCTTTTCCTCATTTTGGCTCCTTCTTTGATGGTTTCACTTTATTCAGATTAGCTGAAAAGATAAAGCAGCATTTCTACTAATAAGTCTCCTAGAGTCCCAGCCAACTGGCTGAAGGGCTGAGGATGTTGAAAATACATATCCAATTATGATCTGGCTGAGGTCCCCATTTGGCTAATGTATCAAATGTCAGTTCCAACTGAAAAAAGCACACTCTGTCACTAATGTTGTTTTATACATAGCACAAAGTGTACTCTTGAGAAACAGCCTCATCTTCTGATACATTGAAAAGCTTTGTCAAAAGCATAGAAGCATAATCTATCCAAAATGCAAACCTAGACACACAGGAAAAGATTTATGCAAGATTCTCCACCAAACTAAGTAATGTAGAGACTGGCATATTAAAAACCTTGATTAATTCCATGCCATGGATTTTTCAAGATTTGCAGCAACATGTGCTCAAATATCACAGATTAGCATCAAAATCAACATTTAGAACTGTTTTCTAATTGGAGAAAAACCACTAACAGAATACATGTGTTTTATGCACCAGGGAACAAGAGTTCAGGAATATGAAACTATGAATTGGGGGAACTATCGTTAAGGTAAGGAATCTGTCCAGGGACTGTGTATTATTTCACTCCTCCACTCCCAAGCCTTTTTGTTCCAAGTTAGACTGCTGCACCGAATACTGAAGAATCAAGGTCTAGGCTATGGCTATTACCTTTCACTCTTTCTCCTGAAATATTTCTGTAGTGCTCTGGAATCTTGTGTAGAAGAGAGTCAGTACTGTGTTTATTTTTCCAGGATTAAAGACTTCTGGTTAGAAAAGATCCTCCCCTTGATTTGTGGTCTGTAGTGCCCATTCTTAGAAAAAGGTTATTTATTTTTTCATGCCTTGGAAAGAAGTGTTGTGGTTAAAAAAAGATTCTCTGTTCTTTAGTTCCTGGCAAAACAAACAAACAAACAAAAAAACCCAAACAAACAAAGATGAAAGAACTATAAGCTGAGGCAGGAGAAATAATGATATGTGAATATGTTCTAGTATTTCAGTCACAAATCAGTCATCTCTAAATATATATACTAAATTCCCAAGTGCTGGACTCAGGGATCATTTGTATATCTCATAAGCATGGTTTCCTCTTGCAAACACCAGATCTCTCTGTTTGATATTAACCAGTATTTAATACAGCAAATAATTGTATTTTCCTTTTATTTCACTGTAGATGTGTGCAAAGTATAACTCAGTAAAATAAGTCTTCTTCCACTTAAAAAACAAACAACAACAACAAAAAAAAAAGTTTCTGGCCATAGTAATTCTAATACATACATATCATAAAATAAAATAAGCTAGGTTCATCATATCTTCCTCATCCTTGAAAGTACATGTCAATCAAATAAAGCCAAATAATTTGTCACCTTCAAATGGTATTTAGAATGGGCGTCTGACATTTCTTTTACACAGAAAACTAGTTGTAGATAATATTCACCCCTTAAAAATTCCGGGCTTTTCCAAATCAACTCCGGCTGATGCCCAGAAAACCTGTGTGAGGAAGACATGGGGCTGTCAGTGGTAGGCACTTCCAAGAGCAGCTGGTAAGAATGAGCAGGCTTCAGGTCCAGAGTCAGATGGAGTCTGAGGGAAAGAGTAGGCCCCAGGTTTTTCTCCAATGCTCTTTCTCAGGTGTCCACTCTCACTGCTGATGAATCCCAGGGTCATGTTTTCTTTTTGAAGTTATCCTGCAAATAACTTCTTGGATACTTACATGGAAATCCCAGAACCTGCTGCCAACGCTTCCATTTGAGCTGGAGGTGGCAAACCTCACACATTTACTGAATTTACCATTTACCATGAAACCATTTACTGGAATTTCAGACTTGCATCTACCAGCATTCTCTGTGACATCTGGTGCCATGTATTTTTAAAGCCATTGGCAATTATTTCAGTATCAGCATTTAGGCTAGGCCTGGCAAGGGCAGACTTGTGTTGCCCTAGAAGGGTTTGAAGAGAGCTTAGTTAAATGATTATAATTTCAATTTGTCTTTCTAAAACTAGGCCACTAGGGCCTGGCAAATGGCCTGGAAAGTCCATAAAGACCTCATGCTGTCAGCTCAGTTTTACAGATCTCATTTTGGTCTGGCAGGTTTCAGGCTGCCCAGGGAGAAATTTGGCCAGTAGCTTGTTAGTGCAGCAGACGTTTTCCAAGTGGGAATGAAGCCAAGTTATTGTGAACTTTACTAATACAGGACAGAGCACAGAGACTGTAGGATAGAGTTGCTTTTCCAAAGACTAAACCAAAATACTGAGCACACAAAATGGAAAATATTGCAGCAGATGTCATGCAAATCTGAAACAAACTCTTGAGCTTAGAGGTTTGTTGGTGAACCTTTGCACAACTTACACACCCTTCTTTGTGCCTATTTCTCGGAGGTTTTGCCTGGTTGGGTCTTTGCAAGCCCTGAGTTGTGGGAGTGGACTTGGGTCATTGCTGGTGGCTAGGAAGGGATGGGAACCATCAGCAATTGGGCAAAGCTGGCAGTCACTGACTAAAAGCCTGACTCACAGACCTCTGAAGTCAGGGTTTGGTGAGTAGTAGCCTGCCTCACAGGCTGGGAGCTGGCCTGAAAAAGCCATTGATAGGAACTGGCTTCATTTCTTCTTCATGGACAGATAATATATCTTCCTCATGGTATAATATACTGCTATAAATTTGAGAATACATTTTTTACTTCCTGAGAATTATGTGAAAAATACACTGTTTACTTCAATCACCGAAGGAAAAGCTGCCTGTTTCCCCTTCTGAACAACAAGACGTTTTAGTATGCAAGACTGCACATTTTTACACACCCATGCAGGAACTGTGTGAAAAATCTTGAAGTTTGAGGATGAGAGGACAGGCAGGATCTGTGCTTGGAAATTGTCAGTGCTTGGAAATTGTCAGTGGATGTTCTGTCTGTAACTAATGAGCCTGTATGCACAATAACTGAAAACAATTCAGAATTGAGCACACAACATTCCCCCATATACAAGTTCTCTAAATCTCAGATGACACAAATTTGAAGTTTGAATTAATTCACAATCTGCCATTAAATTCTCAACAAATGTATTCAAGGGTAGCCCAGAAAAGGAATTTAAAGTCTCAGAATTTAAAGGGAAGGAAAGAAGATGTACATTTCTCATGTCTTTGGCTGCAAGTTAAATTTTGAGTACATTGCAGATCCCGGTAGGCTTGTCTTCAGTAACAAATAAACAAATAAACTGAAGTACAAGTCTTGAGAAAGATGTGAACTTCTTCATATAGATCCATCGCTGCTTTTTAATGATCTGTTGAATTAAGTTCCTCAGTACTTTAAAGAGAATACATTTAAAGACTTACTGAAGGGGTTCTGACATCTTTACTACTCTTAAAAGTACTTTGAAAACATATGGTTTATGAGCTACCTTTTCTTTATTGTATAAAGTTCCATACAGGATCTGTAAAGTACAAATAAAAACTGCTACTACTAATGCCCTTACTCTTACTGTGTTCTCTGGGAAAAAAAAAAATAAGATAGACATCTCTGAAAGTACTGAAAAAAAGGAGGCAAAAAAAGTCAGCACATTTGGATCATGTCCTGTGCTCTATTCCTATGAATAAAATTGTTAACAATGTATTAAGAATGAGCCAAGAGGGTTAAACAGGACCAAAACTGGATATTATAGAAAGGCCTCTGAGATACTTGCACTGTATTTTAAAGTTGAGATATAGAGACTTCTGAAAATCTTCAATAGCATTTTCTAGGACATTATATATGTGATACTAGAATGATTATGATTAGTTAAACAGTACTTCTGGAAAATTACTGGTTCCAGTTTCATTTTGTATGGCACTTCATAACTGACAGTCCCAGTATTCCCTCCAAGGTCAAGCCTGCTCACTGAACCTCAGATGGGAGTGTATTTGTATACATTTGTAATGTAAATAGAAGACATTTCTCCATCTGCTTAGTCAGTGAGGAATTAACGTTGAGCATACAAAGGAAGATATCATGATGTCATGTTAATCAAGGAAATGGCATGACTGAAAATTAACAGTGGCTGTGATTCTGCCTGGTGTTCTAAAAGTATACTTGAACCCTGAGTACTATTTTCACATGAAATTTTATACATTTCTAAAGCTATAATTAAATTTAAAAATAATGAAAAACTTATTTGAATTCAAATTAGACAGAAAACATGCCTTAGCCTTGAGCCTTTTCTTCCTGCATTTTCCTCCTTGTGGTTGGTTGTTGGTTTTTTTGTTTTTTGTTTTTTTGTTGTTGTTGCTGTTGCTCTGTTTTAAAGAAAGAACAAAAAGAATGAAAAAACTCTACATCTGAGATTTAATGGTAGATTTGGGGTTTCCAAAGAATTTGGATGGAACATTAATGATGTCAGGACAAGATGACAGAGGCACGGTGTGGAAGTTTTAACATCTTGCTTCAAAGAGTGTCTCCCTAGAGAATAAGGACTCTCCAATTGGACAGCTGACTAGGAAGAGGAAGAAGAGGTCTCATCTCTGACTCTTCCCCAGAATTCCCTCTTGACCTTGGTGAGTCATCCAAAATTAGGAGAATAGCACTCAGCCAAAGCCATCTTCAAGATAGGTATCTTAGCTAAGCTAGTTATTTGGGCCTCCCCTATCATTCAGGCAGAGAGACAGGCATCTCCAGTGTACAATTCATCTTATTTTAGGATAATTGTCCAAGAAAGAAGGAACAAATCATGCTCTGGAGTTACCTGTCTTTCTTCACTGACTGCAGAAAGAGCCTAGATGACTGACTTTGATTAGATGCCTCATTTTGGGGGTAAGTGAAGTGACTTCAATCCCTCCCTTAGCCCCTGTGAACCTTCATCTGTTAGTTTGTAAAACAGCCCTTAGCTCCTCACACAGGGACAAGTCTGGCAGAACTGTTGGATGGAACAGTCATGAGGACCACACAAAGATTTCAAGAGGGCTCTGTTGGAAGACACCTCTGATATTTATGATCAGGAGTAACTTCCTAATGAATGAAAAAGTCCCAGGAGGAAGGAGCTTTCCAAGTACGACAGCTGTCTTGGGAAGAAGTACCTACCCAAGGGAATGCATCTTCTATATATGTAGAGAAATGACTCAGATTTTGCACTCAGCATCCATATTTCTGTCTAGCAGGTGACTGCTGCATTATAAATGGAAAATACCTGAAGTGGAACAAATGTCTGTTATAATGCCTTTAGAGGAGAAAAGAGATTATGCTCTTGAAAAGAGAGAGAGGAGAAACAGCTGCCCATTAGAAGATGTTCAGCCCATGCTGGCCTACAGGGAAATTTTAGCAAGGGGTTTCAAAGCCTGAATGAGAAGTAAAAGGAATATCATACAGAAATGTTCATTAGTAAATGGGAAGGAGATTGAAGTGCTTTCCTGCAGAAGTGATTTAGCACTGCAATGAACTGCTGTTCTCTGAAGAGCAATTAAGTCTTCTGCTCTACATGCCAGGCTCACAACTTCCTGTTCTCATGACTGTACTTGGGGCAAATGTACGTTGTAGTCTGTGCTGTGCTCACACTGTGGATAACAGGGATAAAAGAAGCAGAGATGTGGTATCGCATCTGGAGAAGATACCTCTCTGTGCTCTAGCTATGTCACAAGTGATGCTTTTGTCAGTTCCCTGTGACAAAATATACCCGTTGCCACCAGTCTTAGTACATGTAGCACTTCTCATGCTGGACACAGAAGATCTGAACTCACAGCCGATTGTCCCTGGTATACCTATGGATCTTGAGATCCCTTGCAATGAGTGCATACAAAGTGTAGTAAAAGCCACCTTTCCTTTCTTTTAGTTGAGAGATAGAAATTACCCAGGTGGCAGAGATAGGCACTGAATAGTTGGAAACAGGAAAAAATGGAATATTTTTAAATAGACTTCAAAGCCTTTTGACTTCTAGTGTATATTATTATGTTGGAGAATAGCATATTAGAATCATACATAGAATGGTTTGGGTTGGAAGGGATAAGACCATCTAGCTCCCACCCCTCTTCGACAGGCACGGACACCTCCCACTAGACCAGGTTGTTCAAAGCCCCATCCAGCCTGGCCTTGAATGCTTTCAGGAGAGGGGGCATCCACAGCCTCACTGGGCAGTGTTGTCTCACCATCCTCACAGTAAAAGAATTGCCATTCCTTGATATGGATTCATGTCATCACTCCAAACTATGGATCCCAATCCTGTTGTAAAATAACCTCTCTGAAACAAGAAAGCTCTACAAAAGTACCAGCATGAATCACTGCTGTCCTTGTTAAGGCTCAGATGTGGATATTGTAGGGTGGTTTAACAGCTCACCAGGTCTGCTTATGCTGTTCACCAGTTTAGCAGGAATCAGATTTAAACCCTGTCATGGAAGAGCATGGATTCCATTCTGTTCTAGCGCACAGCAGAAGATAAAGCCCGTGCTTAGCTGTAGCAGTTTCATAGCAATGGCTGCAGTATTTCTGTCTGTCCCACTTTTAAGACACAGAGAATCTGTACAGTTGGACTTCATTTGCAAAGTTTTACAAGGCAATGGGTACTTTTGTTGCAACAGACTCCATGCCAGCATGCAACTTGTTCATTTTATGTTCTGAACATAACATTGTTCATGTGAGCTTCACAGTTGGCGGCCACCAGCAGCTGCTTTTCTTTATTCACCAGCTGGCATACTGAATGCTCTCAGCTGTAATTCACTTTTTCATTCCCAGCCATGAATACTGATGCAGTTTTAGAAGCTGAGCTTGCATTCAGGGAGCTAATTTTCACTAGACCTTGTAGGAGGAGGAAAAAGTAAGTTTCTTTTCTTTTCTTTTTTCTTTTCTTTTCTTTTCTTTTCTTTTCTTTTCTTTTCTTTTCTTTTCTTTTCTTTTCTTTTCTTTTCTTTTCTTTTCTTTTCTTTTCTTTTCTTTTCTTTTCTTTTCTTTTCTTTTCTTTTCTTTTCTTTTCTTTTCTTTTCTTTTCTTTTCTTTTCTTTTCTTTTCTTTTCTTTTCTTTTCTTTTCTTTTCTTCTTCTTCCTCCCCTCCCCTCCCCTCCCCTCCCCTCCCCTCCCCTCCCCTCCCCTCCCCTCCCCTCCCCTCCCCTCCCCTCCCCTCCCCTCCCCTCCCCTCCCCTCCCCTCCCCTCCCCTCCCCTCCCCTCCCCTCCCCTCCCCTCCCCTCCCCTCCCCTCCCCTCCCCTCCCCTCCCCTCCCCTCCCCTCCCCTCCCCTGAAAAGTGTATAGAACATATATCATAACATCTCAAACCTTCATGACAACAAAAAGATTTCAGGAAGAGTGCATATTGTGTGTAAGCCCTTGCACACATGCACACACACAAACACACATGCACGCACACACACATACACACACACACACAAAATAAATAAAAAGACCTTTCCTTTTGTAATATAGGATGAATTAACAGAATTATGGCAAATGCTGTGTGTATGTTTCATGACATTGTCTGCTGTAGAATGATGCTGACCCAGGGATGGAAACAATATTGTTATTGTCATTGTTTTTCAACTGAAAATTTTCCAGATGGATCAGGTTACTTTGCATCCGACTTCTTTCTCAGACAAAGTAGTTTCTAATGATCTAAGGTGAGCTGATCCAGCTCACAGCCCAAGGAAATGTCAGCCAGTCACAATCACAGGGAAGTTCCATATAATTTTCATCATGTCTTCTCATTTTCTGTATCTCAGTGAGCCATGCTCAAACATGAAAGATGAAATGAATTGCAACCTGAAACTGTCAATGAGTAGCCAGAGTGAGCAAAGAACATTTGTGAGATTTCCAGCTTTGGTGGTTTTGCAGGAATAAATGGAAGATTCAATTCAGTAGTGCATGTAGAGGATTTGGACTAAAATCAGGGAGGAATTTCCTTGCAGTGTAGGTCATGGAATAGATACCGGTGAATTTCTCTAGTCTGACAGATAACAGGTACATAGACAAGCTTCAACTGCAATCCTCAAAGAAAATGGTGCATCCCAGTATTTCAGTTGTGACTTTCCTTCCCTCACATCACACACCACTCATCCTCAATCATCTCCTTTGAAAGCCTCATGATTTTTAAATGAGAATTAGAGAGGCGTACAGTACCTAAATGTTGTTAGCTGTTACCATGTCAACAGCTAGATTCAACATTTGAGCAGTTTGTGTGCAGATGTGATTATAACAAATGTACTGAATCTTTATTCCTCTCAAAACTAACCTCATCAGCCTAAGCAAAAGGCATGTCAGCAGGAGAAAGCCCAACAAGAGCAGAAAGGGCTTACTGAGAAAAAATACAGAGCTGTATAAAATGGCTGAAAGACGAGGAGATGAGCGTGTAAGGGCAGCCAACAAAGAAGTGACATGGATTTTTGGAATGTGCTGCTTATTTATGCTTTATAAAACTCCAGTGGTTCTTTTTAGATACAGACGAAAGACGACAGATAAACAAATGCACACATTTATGCTTCTAAAAGCTAACAGAAATATTATTACATTTCTGCATATCACTGTAAGTCACATTTCTTCTGCCTCCATAGCACTTGAAAGTATCTAATAAAATCATAAGTGTTTTCTATGCCAAAAATGTTTTCTTACATAATAGAGATTATTTAATAAGTAAATCCTTTTCCACTTGGGAGTGAAGCAACACTTTAAATAGCAGAACTAACTGTAGAGGAACTGAATGGCTCCCAAAGGTCATTTAGTCCATTTTCCCCAACACAATGGCAGAAGTCACGTTGCATCATTTCTGACATCTGCTTGTCTAACCAGTTCTTGGAAGTTCTACAGGTGGAGTACCTCATAACCTTCCTGGGCAGCACAGTACACTGTATCCCTCTGCTAATGAATTGAGAAAAGAAGATATTGCACTCATCTGAAATCACCTTCACAGCAATTTCAGACGGGATCTGGAGAATGATTTATCAGTGCTGGCTGTGCAGTAATCTTTCATATGTCAGTTCAAGACAGTAATCTTGTCTTATCTGCAGCCTAGCACACAACTATGTGAACATATAGCATTACGTATATCCCTAGTGATAACCTCCTTTCTTATTTTCATACATAACATCATAGGCAATTTGCAGAGAGATGTTCCACACAAAGTATAGAAAATATGCAGAGGCAAAGTTACTAAGCACCAAATCTGAAGATGTCCTTGAGGTGGGCCTGTCACCTGCTACCTACCTATGTAGAGAACAGCCTGGAAAGTTCCTCAACACTTGGCTAGGCCAGGAGAAGGGTGAGGCTTGCCTGCTGCTTTTGCAGTAGGGGATTCCTGATAAACCAGTTCCTTGACTCAACAAGTCAGATGGTAATTATATTGATGCTCAAGCTAATAGTGTGTATATATGTGAAGAATTCTGCTCACTATCAAGTCACAATCATAATACAGATTATTACTCAGTTATTGTGAAATATGCCATGAGGTATTTAATGAGAACTCAGGGGTGAACAAAGTGCATAATACATTTTGGAAAAACAATAGAAATATATAGCACGTTTTCTTCAGAGTTGTTAATAGAGAAATCTGCTTCATAAATTCAGCCTTATATGGGGGGCTTAGTTCTCTTCACGCTTTAGAAGTAAAGGGGTGGGGAGCCATATATGTGTCTGTTTTATCCCTCATCTTGGAATTATCCACAAAACAAAAATACATCCTTAAGAACTAACCTGCTTATTACAAGCAACTGGGAAATGGAGAAGGCATGTAAACAGCAATAAAGCAGAGCTGGGAAATGATCTAAAAAAATCTACTCTAACTGGAAACATAAATCAAATGCAATGTAACAAAGGTTCTCTGCAAGATTTTGTTTATGGCTGCAGGCTCCAGAGAGCCAAAGCCAGTATGTGGTTAGCTCAGTGATACTCCACAGAAGTTCGTCAGCCTTGTTCAGTGCCATGCTGGGAGACTGTCCCTAAGACTCATACTTGAATATTTCCATTCAGCTGGAAGGATAACAGCAAGAAGGCAGTTCAGCTTGTTTGAATAGCAAATAGCACAGAAAAAAAAAAGAAAGAAAGGTAAATGTATTCTGCTGATGCTTCATTGTTTCTTCTGGTTATAAGAAAATTCAGAGGAGAATTTAGATTGAACATAAGGAAGAAGTCTTTTTTACAATAAGGGCAGAGAGGCACTGTAACAGGTTATCCAGAGGGGTGATGGATGCCCCATCCTTGGAGACACTCAAGGTCAGGCTGGGCTGGGCTCTGAGCAATCTGATCTAGCTATGGGTATCCCTGTTCAGTGCAAGTGTGTTGGACAGGATGATATTTAAGGGCCCCTTACAACTCAAAAGATTCCATGATTTGATGAAATGCTGTCAGCAGTTCTCACGGTAGAGCTAAAATGCACTAGAGTTGATCATCGCCCACCAAAAAAAGTAAGTAAATCTGTAAATAAATAGAATCAACTACAACAAAACACAAAACGGAGTTAACACCTAAATCACTTTCCCTTTCCACTCTCACACAATAAATGTCCATTTCTACTTTTCTGTTGTCCTCGAAAGCTCAGGAGTTCTTTCTGTTTTGATGTCCTTGCTCTTCAGACTATTTGTGATCTTCTACAATTTTGAGCTAGGGTTCATAAGATTTAAACAGTTGAAGAGAGACCTGAAAACTGTTAAGTTACAGCTAAGAAGACCTAACCCAACCCAGATCTTCTTCTCAGTTTTGAGGAGAAGAACATGACACTTATGTTTGTATAAAGAACACAGGTTGGTATTATCATAATTTCCTCTTGAAAATTGCAACATAGCTTTCACTGCGTATTTCTACCATCTTTAAGTTGGAAAGTAGGTGACAATGCATGTAGATAGTGGGAGAGAAAAAGAGATCCTATCACATCTGGACAAGGGATTCTGCAAAGAGGAGAGCAGTAGGACAGATGGGACATTTAAATGCTCAGTGTAGGTGGAGAAAAAAGCACACAGAAAACCAACAGCAAATACATTTTGAAATCCATTGTTTTGCTTCTTTGGAAATCATTACTATGTAGAACACAGGAAAAAAATAGGCACAGAGCTACAAGTGACAAATCTCTGTGCTGGTAGCTGTTATTTGTGATCATATAATCATGATATAATTTGTGACTGTAGAATCACAGAATCGTAGAATGGCTTGGGTAGGAAGGGACCCCAAGGATCATCAAGTTCTAACGCCCCTGCCACAGGCAGGGTTGACAGCCAATTAATAGATCACATTGCCCAGGGTCCCATCCAACCTGGCCTTAAACACCTCCAGGAATGGGGCATCCACAACCTTTCTGGGCAGCCTGTGCCAGTACCTCAACACTCTCTGTAAAAACTTACCCCTGACATCTCATCTAAATATCCCCTCCTTTAGTTTAAAACCACTTTCCCCCATCTGATCAATATACCCTTGTAAAAGGCTGATTTCTCTCATGTTTCCCCTTACATACTGGAAGGCCACAATGAGGTCTCCACACAGCCCTTTCTTTTCCTGGTCATGGTATACAAGACCATGGTATACAAGAGCATAGATTGCTGATGAAAATGGTAAAAAAAAAAAAAAAAGGAAATTAACTAATGAGTTTTTCCTGGTTGAACAAAAACACCTGGTCAGTTTCTGCCCAATTAGATGAATCTATAACTGCAGGCAGAGGCATTCACAGATATACCCCCAGCAAACTTTTGCTTATACTATTCAGCTGCAGTTGCTGCTGTTTTCTGCCTATCCAGTCCTTCGCTGTAGTCAAAACTGAGTCAGGTGAGTCATAAAATGCAAAGGTCTTCCTGTCTCTTCCATTTCTCTGTAGAAGAGAGCACTCATAATTAATAACAGAGAGTAAAACCCAGCACTGAGGAGTTAAATTAACTGATATTCCCTTGAGCTCCCAAAACAAAGACTATGCATCTTTAACATTGTCATGTGAAGTTCACAGTTTTTTATTGAATAGATTCAATTCATTGAATGGTTCTTATGCTTGTAGGAAAGGGAGCTTTCTTCAGCTTTCTGTGCTGCTAAAGGAGGAAGAGCCTTCAAAGTTCTCCCAACTTACAGGTTTTTCCTCTTTAATCCTGAGAGCTTTGGCTCAGCAGCATCTGAAGCTACCTTTTAAAGAACAGATATGCAATTTCTCCAGTGAATATGTTCTATCAAGAGCAGGCACTGAATATTTTGAAAACTTCAGCTGAAAATACTTCTTCACATCTAAGTAGAGAAATAATCTATTTTAATTTTAAATTATTTTTTGCTTATGGCTAAATGGATTGGATGCAGGGGATCAAAGATCTTTAAAATCAAATTTTCGGCATGATGAATGGGTGCAATGTGGGAGATCTCTGTTACATTTTTTCTCCAAGCAAAAAGAGCTTAATATCAGTAGAGTATTTAAGCCCCAGCAGTAAGGGAAGGTGTGTAGCTGAACTCAAAACAACCTAACACTTTGCTCCTGTGGGTAAGCCAAGCTCTAGGATCTCTATGGAGATTGAAAAATGTGCTCAAACTGTGATTCTTTACAAGTCTAAAAAAGAGTGACAACCTATTTTGGTGAGCTGTCTGTACAGATGGATTTTTTTTTTTTTTTTTTTTGTGAGGAAAGCATAGAAGACTGTCTATTTTATTATTCCTTCTAACTTCCTTTACAAATGTCATTTGACAGAGAGGTGAATTACAGGAAAGTGCTGTTCCAGCCAAAGAGGTCACTTCACATTTAAGGGGCTTGCCAGTTGACTGCTCTGTCCTAAAGTACAGTCTTTTTCCTTAATTAAAAAGACTGAGACTGGGAATTTACCACCTTCTGAATTAAAAAGCACCACCCATTGCTTTACAGGAGATGATCTAAGACTGAGAAATAGATACAGCTCCCATGCATTATAGATGTGCCTTAGTACAGGCTCTCTATCTGGTAGTAACACTCAAGATCAGCTCCCTACTGCTTGTCATGTGCTGGTCATATGTTTCAACCTGTGAGCCATCTCTGAATTGGACTCTTGGTCAATAGAAGTGACGCCTAAGCATGTTTTAATACCAAGACACCTTTTCTGAGAGCAGTTTTTTCTCAGGAAGTGTCTGCTTTCCTCAGGGGATCTTCTTAACTTTTTTAAAATGAATATCTCAAATCCAAAAAGATTTTGATTCCTCGACAAAACACTTAAAGTGTCAGATATTCTCCTCAAAAGTTTGGCAAAGAAAAACTGCTCTTGCTGAATCTTCTTTCAGGCAAGATGGTGTTGGTGCAGCTTCAGTGCTGAAGTGTGCTACAGCCTTGCCTCTGACACTGAAAAGTCAATATGGATGATACATTAAAGTGCTTCAAAGCAAGGTCAAGGCCAGGGACAAGTCAAAAAACAACAACAAAAAAAACTGCTCCTTATAATATGGGATAATGGGGGCTGTACAATGGGAAACTGGCAGTTACATTCACAGACACTTCTGTGCTATAATGCTGCATGCAGACAACGATGCAGGACATTGCCCTGAGGCTGCAGCAGGACACGCGAGGCTGCTTTGTCTTACCTGGCCATGGTGTAATTCAAGGGATGTTTCTGATGGCAAGTATTCCTTATAGGCTGGATAGTGGCAGGTGTGGGCCTGGCTCGCTCACTATGCCCACCTCCCTTCTTCAAAATCCTGCTCCTGTCTTTCACAGGATGCTGTCCCACACCTCCCTGTCAGGAGGTGGCACCAATTCCTGACATGATTTCCAAGCAAGTTAATTTCCAAGTAAGGAAGAAAACTGCACATGGTGTTAAGCTCTCTCCAGCCCATAGTTCAGCCAGTGCTGGGCTGAAGAGGTTGCAGGCATGTCCTCCTATGGGGAAGTGGGGATGCTGCAGTTCACAGTGCAGAGAAGATACAGGCACTGCAGATCTCACACATCTGGATCTCACAAGAAGCCGTGCTTCACTCCATGCCACCTCAGGCCTTCTGTATTTTCCCGAGAAGAACTTATTCATATAGTATCATAACTGAGACCATTTTCTTTTGGAACATTTTCCTGCCAGATGCCTGCTTGATTACAGCCATGTAAGCATCAGATTTGTGATGCTAGCCCTGTACCACTATTATGCTTTGCTTCACTGAGGAGCACAAAAGATGAAAATTAACAGGAGAAACTGCATCTATAAACTATAAATTAAGGCCTTGTGACTGCAGGCTTCAGCTCACAGGAATTATCTGAAGACTTCTCCCACTATGCAGGGCTCTCAACAAAATTTTACCAGTGGTCTTTTCTCTCTGTTCAAATCTTTGTGCCTCACAAAACTGCCCAGAATTTATACATTCCTTCTGTGTGACAAAACCTCAGAAATGATGTTGCCCATCACCCACTGACCAGTGTGCATCTTTACATCTGCTTCCCATCTTCCTGGACCTCGGGGCTTAGGGAACTGCAGTTTCGGAGTAATAAACAGTCTGGAATAAAACTGATTATTTCCTACTTCATGACTGATTGAAATTGCTTTCCTGGTAGAAAATAAATTACATTACATTTTATCAGGAATAAAAATTTTCTGTGATTTGCCCTTGTTTTGGAAATTTTGTTAGTTAATTTCTCTCCTCATTCTGATACACTGAGGAATATATTTTTCCTCGTTAGCTCCACAATGATTTTATACACATGACTATAGCTTATTTTTTATAGCAAACTAGTTCCTTTATATAATTTGCAAAAAATAAAAATAAAAATACCCGATGATTTTGATTTTGAAATGCAAAATAATGCATAACAAATATTAAATAATCTTGCAACTGTTCTGTGGACATGCCAGCATAACAGCTGTCCTTAATCATCTCACAGATCTCCTCAGTCCTGTACTCTGACTGTGCTGGATGCTCACAAATGAACTAAAAATTGACTACTCCCAGCACAACCCCCTGGTATTGAGAGTTTAAAGGTCTCCCAAGACTAGCATTGCACGATGTATCCAGGACACCTTCTCTGTCCAGCACTTTCTGAGTCTGTTTGCTCTTTTTGCCAGATTAGCCTCTAACAATGATTTTCACAGTCTGATCTTTTTTTTCATGGATGGGGGTCCAATTCAGGGGTTTTGTTCTTCCTTTGTGCGATCTCTTGTACTATGAGCAACAGGGAACTAAGTGAGCCCTTTTCTCATTCTCTGCAACTTCATTTTGCTGGCCTCTGTCACACCACTCTGTGCTGGCTCTTTTCCAAGCAGATGTGCCCATGCCCATTTAACTTCTATCTGTAAAACACTCCCCCTCTTTGACCAGCTCAGTTTCCTCCCTACGTGCAGATTCAAAGTGCCAGTAATATCTCCCTGGACCTGTCCTGCATCATCCCATTGCCATCCTATTAATTCAGCTGAGGTTTCCTGGCTGCAGATTGGTGCCCACTCTGCCCCATTGGAAAGCAGCTCTCTGCAGAAGGACCAGGGGCTGGACCTTGTGACTCTGAGCAGGCAAACATCTAGCTGCTGGGAAGGGTAACTGCTGAGACATATGCTTTTTTGATGTCCTCAGCTCCCTGTGGGTCCAAGGCAACACGTGGCCACATCTGCACTGCAGAAGTGCAGCACCACTGTGATGTGCTGTGGTGTTCACAGCTGCTGAGAGCTGCAGGAGTTGTGGCACGAGGGGGTTAGAGTGGACCTCCTCAGGCAACAGGAGAGCCCTGCTCCCCACACAGCCCCTTTGATTTCTAGAAACCCTATTGGACAGCAGTTGCAGGGCCCCATGTGGGACCCAGCTTGGCTTGCAGGGGGAGGAAAGACCAAAGTCCTGGCATGGTTCAGGGGAGGAAAGGCAAGATACTAACATGATTAAGGATGAGAGGTTGTGGATGCCCCATCCCTGGAGGCATTCAAGGCAAGGCTGGAAGTGGCTTTGGGCAGCCTGCTCTAATGGTTGGTGACCTTGCACATGGCAGCGGGGTTGAAACTAGATGATCTTTGAGGTCCTTTTCAACCCAGGCCATTCTATGATCCTATGAGCTACTTGGTGGAGCCACCTTGGAATGAAATGGGTGCTCCCTGAAGCTGTAGAAATCACACATCTCTGTTAACTTGGCTCAAGCTCGGGCCAGCAAGGCCAGCCATGTAAAAGCATTGCCATGTCTGGAGGTGCCTGCGTGGCTCCTCAGTCCCACAGCATGCTCATTCTATGCTGTGTGCCCATGGGGCTGTTCCAAGTCTGTTTCTAGAACTGAAAGCCTTCAGCACATCTTCCACCATGCATACTATTTGTAAAGCTTCCTGGAAGCTCTGAACTGAGCAGCATCAGGACCTGGCACTGCAGCCTCAGCAGGAGCAAGCTGGGGTGAGAATGGGCTGCAGGCAGTATTGCAGGCCAAGGGCTTGTTTTGTCCTGTGTGCAGTATGGAACAGCTCAGCATCACTCACTTCCCCCTTCTCCATGTTCATAACCTGTGACATATATATCAGAATAGAGAAAATTAACTGAGCCTCTCAGCGCTGAAACATAAAAGTTCTGAAATATCTTTGAAGGAGAAACAAGTCAACCCAAGTGTGTGCAATTTTAAAATTGTTCACTGAAGTCCAACCCACAAATCAATGAGATTTGCAAGCACGGCAGATGTGATCTCCTTCCCCACTCTGAAGGCACCAATGTGCAAGCAGCTACAGTTAACTAATTAACTAAATAACTAACAGTATTTCAGTGTTGCTGAGATGCAATAAAAATGGTGGAATCAAAGAAACAAATAAAATTCTTAGATAAAATCATATTGAAAATGAGACACATCACTTCCAACTATTTTTTTTTACTCACAGTGAGATACAATAGTACATATTTTTTGGGTTTTAGTATTTCTGTTAAAAATAGCAGGAAAATACATTCAGGAAGATATTATCTAGAAAATAAGAGATTAAAAGCAATCTTCAGCTGAGAATCAGAATCTCAATTCTATTTAAAGCAGTGCCTTCATTATTAATCATAATAAATCTCATGAGGATTAAGTGGGTATGAGCAAAATAGTATACCAAGTGACTTGACATTTTAATTCATAAATATGTTTTTATTTTAAAAAATTCCTACTGAATAGCCAGAAAGTATCCTTTGTAGTTATAAATGCTAACACATTTACGAGCTGAAAGTGTGTTTTAGATTGTTCCACAAAGCAGGACTCCATATGGCAGCTGAGGTCCGGAGCCGAGATGACTCAGGAAATGGGGAAGATGAAAAGATCAGCACAGTTTATTGAGCAGGTCTGACAGACCCTGCAGCATCCCCATTCCACTTGAATGGGTAGATGCAAGAGCCAGCAATACTGGAGACACGTTTTTAAGGAGCTGGAATTCACAGCTACAGATCCCAACATTTAATTTTCTAGTAAATAAGCATAAAATGTGGTTCATTTTAAAGTTTTTTGTATATGGGATTTTATAGAGGGAATAGGCAATAGGAAATATGATTGATAATAGCTGTAAAATGGCAGTGTATAAAGCAGGTAGTAAAAAAAGTCCAGAAAATAGGCATGAAATAAATTTTTATGAGACTTGGGAGGTTGGAAGCAACTTTCTGAGCAGAGATTTTAGCTGATAAAGCGAGCAGTAAAGTCACCTGTTGTGCATATATGAAAAATAGGTAAGCAGAGCACTGTTCCAACTGGAAATTACCTGCACTTTCTCCTGGCTATATTTCTACCTTGAAGGCTGTTTGCTTGTCTTGCTTGTGGAAGCAAAGCCCACATCTGTGCTATGAGCCCACAGGAGCCACACAGGGAGGAGGCTGGGCCCCCTCCCAAAGCCCTCTGTGGTGGCTGCAACATGAGTGCTGCCATCCTTAGCAGGGTGAAGGTGTGACATCAGGCCTGCTTGTAGCTGTCCTCCATCACTCATGAGCTATGATCAGGATCAGCCAGAGCATGAGTGAAGTTATCAAGTATCCCTGTAGCATGACTGCCAGCTGCATTGCATCCCTATGCCATGTCCAGGCTGCAGGCGGCTCTTTGGAGTGCATCTCCTGCACCCTACAGCAGGCAGGCTTGCTTTCTCCTCTGCTCAGTGCAGCCCCAGCCCACCTCAGTGACACACTGGATGCGTTGTGTGAGCCTGCTAGCCAAGGCTGGGAATGTTTCTGGGGCAGTGGGAAGAGAATCTCTGACCCCTTTAGAAGTGGTGGGAAGCAGCGGTGGGAAGTGTCTGGACTGGGCACTGGGCTGGTTGCTTCCCGTGCCACAGGGGCACAGTGTGGGCTGAGCTCCACAGGTAGTGGCATCAGCAGAACAGGTGGGCTTTGAGGGCAGAACTAGAAAATGTTTCTGCAAAAAGATCTTGTGTGCAGATCAGCAGAATTAATGGAGAGCCAAAGAGCAGGGACATAAGAGCTTAACAGACTCTCAGGAACAAAGAACGTGCAGAGAAAGACTTTTGAGGAGCTTGTTTAAGGTTTGGTTGCACCCTGCCAGAAAAACAGAATGTGTGGTCCTTGGTAAAGGGAGGGAAACTGGGTGACAGTCCTATACCCAGCAGTGTCTGCCACATCCTATGTCAATGCATGGTGTTCCTCAGAATCTCCCTCTGGCACCACAGTTCAGTGTGGTGAGTGCCTGCATTTCTGCTTCACTGTGGGGATTCCACAGTCCATGGGATGATAACAGCTTGTGCTTTAAGGGCGTTATAAAATGTTTATATTTTTACAGTGTGTACAAAGACTGGCTGATGTGAAAACCCTTGACTTTTTCACATTAAAACTAAGTTTTAAGATTCAGCAGAATATATGTCTGTGTGTGTTCCTATAGTTTCTGAAGCCAAAACACACAGAAAATTAATATGCTGTCACTGAAGAGTCCAAAAGTGAGTATGTCAGGAAGAAAGGAAAATGTACTTTGCTTCCTCTCACTTTTGCAGTTGTTGCTTTATTTCATATTGCTCTTGGCATTTTAGCTGGTGATTGAGATTTTCAAAACTCTTCATTCAGTTCCACAGTTTTTATGTGCACTAAAATCATTCTTGGTTCTGAACTTGCCTGGCATAGATTTCTGTTCCCAGTGTGATCTGAATAGAAGATTTCCTTGTGTGCCTTCTTCTCTGCTAAGCTTGGAAGCAAAGACATGGAAATGTGGCATGGAAATGTGTAGCTGATGGAAGAGAAACACAGAAGGAAACCACAGGTCCATAGCAGAAGGTACTGCAGATAACACCTTCAGGAACTCTTCCCCATGACCCATGGTAGGATGCTTACATGAGCAAGAAGGGTGGAAAGTCCCAGGCAGAAGGATCAGTGGCATGGAGGGAGCAGACTCAAAGCAAAAATCTCTGGAGAAAAGCTTTGGTAATGAGAGGAAAGTCACACAGACATCTGTAGCTTTCAGCATGCCAACAGCTACCTTCCCACCTACAGCTGTGTATTTGCCCCTGTGTTCCTAAAATGCCTGGAAAATAAGATGCATGGTTGCATCTTCTTTCAGTTTTTCATTTGTTTGGAGCCACTAGGGTCTGAGGGACACACACTCACATCCACTATTGGTCAGGGAGAAAGGGCACTATAATCCCAGATTTAGTGCCATCCCTTATCATGCCATAGATGAAGAAGGATATTATTTCATTGAGCTGCTCTTTCTATTCTTCCTTTTTCCTTTCTTGCCTTCTGGCTGCACCAGGTTCAGATCTTCAGCTAAAGCCAATCCACAGGACTCACTGAATACAGTAAAGCAACTCAAACACCTATATAAATAACCACCTTCTCACAGTGTGTTCTGCAAGATATGCAGATTGCATTCTGCATACTCCTGGTGCATGGGAAAGCACCACTGGGGATTCTACATGCAGGAGCTGTGTTGGGCAGCTGCTGCCAGTCACTGCAGTTGGTTTTGTTTATCTGGGGCCTGACCAGGAAACTAATAATTACAGTGTTTTAATATTCAATATATATAGAATGTTGTAATAACAACAGCATAACGTTGTGTAGTCCAGGTGGAAACTAATATAAGACCTTGTGGTGAGAGGTGAGAGATCCTGGTGCTGGGGCTGTGGGCTTTGCTCAGGTCCAAAGCTAGCACCAGGACTCACCACTGCTCAGGATGTGGACACTGGATATGCTGGTGGCGGGTGAGTCCAAAAATGACAGCAGTGTCAGGAGCTATGTGCTTGGGCACAGGGGGCACCAATGCCAAAATGAGCCTCCATTCTGTGCTGGATATTGGGCACAAAGCTTGGGATTCCTGCAGCAGATAGGCTCTTGTCTACTCCAGGTGAAGTCTTTCACCTCCCAGAGTCTGAGAAATCTGCAGACAGTGGACACCCTTTTATGTTTTGCCTGAGGGATATTTCTTCAAATAAAGATCAGAAGCTGCTAAGTCATTTTAATTCCTCTTAGATTCAACAGATGAATTTATTGCTCACAGTCTGTAATGCAGATACAATCTGCAAAATTACATTATTACCATTTTGTCTTATTTTAGAAGGGGAGAATTAGCTTCTGGGACATTTTATTTCTTTATTTTACTTTATTTTGTTTTATTTTATTTAATCTCATTTAGGTGGTTTTATTTTTTCCCCTGTGTATAGTGTTACTCTGTACTGAGTACAACGAACTGGCTTTCCATGTTTCTCTCTCTTCCCTTTAACAGACAGACTTCCTCAGCAGGAAGCTCTGGCCAGGATAATAGCTGCTGCAGATGGAAGGGTGTCCCCAGAAAAGGATCAAAGAGAATATCAGTCATGGCAACCATTAGCACAGGAAGTCTGGACAGCTGAGGCAGTGGTGTGTTTTGAAACCCGATTAGGAAAGAGATGCAGTTTTTGACACTGTGTCTGGGTGCTAATTGCAGGGGATGAGCTGGACAGTGCAGACCACAGGGAGACCATGGAGTGGTTCTGCTGGTTTTGCCTGGTCTTTAAGGGCACCTCTTGACACAACTTTGGGTTTGGTTCTTAGTTAAAATGTCCCAGGAAGATCAACACTACAGTGAAATTCATCATCTTTCTGGACTTACAGAACTCTCCAAGATGAATCCCCTCATTTTTGAGAAAGAAATGGAAAACCCAAGAGCTATCACAGACCAAACGTAACACTTCCCAATTAAGCCACATCTTCCTTGCTGTCTGAACACCAACCTATTACAATTTACATTGTGTGTACATCAGTCCACTTACCCAGATCTCCATGTACAACATATCAAATTTCATGTTATAATCCCAGTTTTCTGCTTGCATCAAGACCGTTCAATTAAAATTATTCTTATCTCAGATACCTGATCTTACAGAAATGAGGAGTTGTAACTGTAAATAGATACCATGGCTGAAAAATAACAAGTCAGTAAAGTGTTGCTCAGGTTTGTAGAAATTATACCCTTTGGTATGATGAAAGGTATTATCAAATGGAGATTGCTCATGTATTCACACAAGACAAGCATTCAAATCTCCATCCAAAGCCCGGTCAAAGGTGAATCTCTTAAATCTAAATCCAAAGCCGGATATACACAGCTCTAAATTTAATTCACTATACCAGCAAATGCTCTCAAGGGCTTAGACATCTTGCATGCACTGCTGTAGTTTTGAACTTGAGGGCACAAGACTACTTTACCCTCACAGCTCTGAGGCAAGGTAACAATAAGTTGCAAGTGTGATGAAACACTGCATCCCTGTCATTTTTCTTCATAATTGAGCTCCAGTGGCTGGAGCAAAGGGATGCACATTTATCTGCATACATAATCGTCTGTACATATGGTACAAAGAGCACAGTATAAGCTGTCACATCCTGACCAGAAGAAATTACACCTAGTACATGAGAAATTTGGATAACCAAGGTACAGCACAGAAACCAAATGCATGCACTGATCTTGTAAAGCAGAGAAACATTGAAAAAAAAACCCTTTACGACTTTTCCCTATTGCCTTCAGCTATTGGGTTCAGGGCTTTTCACATTGAGAGTTTATGCTGCTGCTGCAAAGCTACAAGATTTTTTTATTAAAAAAAAAAGTTTCAAAAATCAGAAGTTGTTAAAGCCACATGAGAATATTCATGATGAGAAGGCTGGATGATTCAGGAAATTATTAACAGTTTATGAGTTCTTTCACCTTTTAGGTCACTGGCTGAAACAGAGCTCATTGCTGACCAGCTATTAAACTTTGCTTTGAATTTTCTCAAGTGAAAACCAAGGATCTGGCTTTGAGATGCAGTGCCATGATGCAATTTGCAGAGCTGCTATTTCTCTGCACATGTACAAAGATGATAGAGCCCCAGATAGTAGCACCCCAGCTGCAAACAGAAGAGTGATGCAGATAAGAAGATCCCAGAATGCATTTTTGGCATGAGAAAGATGGGAAAAAGGTCATGCATGAAAACACTGGACTGCTCAACAAGCACAAAGTCCAGAGCTCAGACACTGGGGGATACTGCTATGGAAATCTGTTACAGCAAAGGAATTGCAGCCTCTTGGGTAGCACAAAAATACCACCCTTTTACTTTTTCCATCAAGTGCTGCATTCAGTAGGAGGTGGATGAAATCAGATCTTTCTATGCGTTACAACTTTAATAGTGAGACATTTATTCTTCCTCATGTATCTGGATAGGAAGTCAGATTATCAGACTTCTTAGTGGGATTGAAAATGCCAACGTTACTGGTGACCAGATAGTGAAATACAACTTATTTTTGCTTAATCTCTCCAAGATACATGAAATTATTTGGGGTATCTGAGCTAAAACTTCTTTCTTTTTCAAATTTCTTTTAAATTGTGTTCTCAAGGGAGTGAGTTCCAATACCTCCACATCATCATGCATGGTGTTTCCCAAAGGATGAAGATTGATTTAGCTCAACCCTGGCCACAGCATAAAGGCAATGCAAGGTACATGCTGGCCTTCCATCATTTCACTCCTTAGTTATTTCCTACAGGGGAAAAAGGCATCCCAGACCTCCTCCTGCACTGGTTCTAGCACCTCTGGGACAAAGACTTTCAGCTTTGATTGGCCTCCACCAAGACTTCTGTAATGATGGTCCTCAGGAAGCAAGACCTCTCAAGATCCCCAGAAGACAAGCACTTCCTTCTGATGAAATATTAAACTTAGCAGGACATTGTTAACCAGATAGGAACAGATGCATCATCCTTTTACAAAGCATAAAATGATTTTATTGATCTGCTTTCAACATAGAGGTTCCATTTTGTCATATCTACTCTCAGCCAGGAAGAATGTAAGTAAAACCTCATGTGAAATCTGCCCACCATGAAGGGTGCCTTCCTCTGGAGGTGCTCTGAGCACAGAACAGACTATTTGTGTTGCAAAAGTCAGATATCTTTTGCCCATATGAGCAATTCTGGCATGTTCATTATGTGTTGCCAGATTATAATGAGGAATATGAGTCATGGGAGAGTGGATAATAAACACTGGAATTTCCAACTCTTTCTGGTCAACTTCTTACTGATATCACAGCTTATTAGGAACATTACAATTTTATCTTGTAAATAGCTTACTTGAACGTATCCTCCCTCTAAATGTGTTTTCTTGATTATTCCTTGGTAACCTCCTAATTCCATTATTATTCTGCAGTGAAGTGTTTGTAATTTTCTTTTTATTTTGAAAGGAGCACAGAAATTTGCAGCAGTTTTTCAGTTTTTATAAGGTGAGACGTGACTGTTTACAGAAAAAGTCAGTAGTTATTATCTCTTTACTGTTTTATGTGAGTTTTTGTTTCTTTATGCACTTCAGGCTTTTCCCTCATCTGCTGATTTTGCTGCTCACATCCTTCAGCAGAATCAAATTTCTTTAAATGTTTGTATCAAAGCAAATACTCAAGTCCAAATTGTAGGAGGAAGAAAACAGACAGAAATGAAAAGATGCCATAAGTGCCTTCAAAGGCAAGTGAGTGGCCTTGAGAGGCTCGATGTTCTGTAGTTTCTGTGTTTAGATGAGGCACTACATGCGTACCCAGAAATCTGTAAACAGCCCAGATTTATCATCCACAGTCCAACAAGCAGATAATAGACCACAGGCTCTGAAATCTGGACTAAAGAAAATTAACCACTTGGCAATAACCTTTGTAGGGAGAAGATGATAACTTTCAGAGGACTTCTTGATCACACTTTACTGATTAAATTAACGGATTGTTATGGGTCTCCTGCACACAAACATCTTGATCTAACTCAGATTTTGGTAAAAACTCTCAGCTGGAAGCACAAAACTGACTACGCTTCTGCAGCCTGTCACAGCTTGCAGCCATGTTCTTCACTCTTCAGAATGACTTCTCAGTTTGGGTACAGTTAGGATGAGGTACCAATTTGCCATGTATACCATGTGCATGGCCTTACAGCAACTTCAGGCTGTGGGAGCAAGTACTGCTGTAGTAGAAATCAAACAGCTCAGCGCTGCAGATGCCAACTCTTCAATTTCAATGACTTCTTTCCACTGCAGGTACCACTAAAGAGGAGCAGGGATGTCTGTGAGGCCTGAAGATGCCATCCAGCTGCCACGGAGGAGCCATAGAATCAGTTCACAAGAGAGCGGGAAGGGTAGTGGGGGTCACTGAAGTGAAGCCCAGCAGTGGCAGGGCTGGGGATGGGCAGTGAGGGTGAGGGGCGGAACAAGAGGGCACTGAACTCCAGAACCATCTCTCCACAGTCAGGAGAGATTTCCCCCTTCCTAGCTCTATGTGCATTTGCTCTTCCCTTTCCCTTGTGGGTGCATTTATTGTCATTAAGTTCACACGCACCTTCAGGGGGACAGGCACTGGGTGGAGGAAGGCTCTGCACAGAAGCTGGCAGTTCTAGTGTCCTCTGCACTGATGCACGTCTACCCTCTGCCCTAACAGGTTGGGTGGCACAGAGCATCTTCTTCCATGCCACTTCCAGTTCTACTAGACACATCTGTCTCAAATTCCTACAAATGCCTCTTATATGTACCATCTGGCCAGCCTGCTATTTTTAACCAAAGCCCAAGAATTTCTACCACAATGTTTTTTGGGGTTATTCTGAAGAACTGAGTATCTCTTCATTTAATTTTGAGCATTCTAGAAGAATTCATTCAGGCACAACTTCGACATCCTAAATAAAACTCAGATTACTGACCTATTCCAAAACTTCCAAAAGGACCTAAGTCATGTCTTGAAGAACCTGTGTCCCAAAGCATGGCAGAGAGGGATGCATGGGAGATGCAAGCATCACTGAGCACAAGTGTCAGCACTGCCTGTGATCGCCAACATCTGTAATGAAACACAGACAGCACTGCAAATGAATTCCAGCTCTGTCTGTTGATAGTTAAATCTCAGATTTATACAACTATCTTCTCCTTTGCTAATTTGGAATTGTTTCACAATTTTTCATCATCCTCCTTGGCTGTTTGAAAGAAAACAAGGTACGAAGTAGCATAAATGGACAGTGGTTCGCCAAAGGACAACTTTAATCTAAATGATTTTAACTACTGTTTTAAAAACTATGTATCCAAATATGATTGGACTTACACTCAACAGCAGGAATTTATAATCTCTTTAACCACACCTGAGTGTTTTTCTTGCCAGTTTTCATGGAGAAACAAAAAGAGACAGGGTTATTATGTTACTTTTAATAGAAATAATCTCAAAAGTCATGAGCTTCTGTCTTCATAAATATTTATTATGAAGTTTCCATTTGAATGTGATTAGATATTAAATAGCAGTGTTCTGAAATACCATACTTGGCTAATGAAAATTTCAATTTTATGAAAATAACAAGGTTTTAAAGCTGCATTTCTCTCCCTCTCTCTTTTTTACCACATTATCTTGCTGCTTCTCTGAGTACAGAGAAATTAGTCTTGGGGTGGGGGGGGGGGGAGATATGGGGTTATAAAGTACAGTCTGCTTTGGAAGGTGGGTGTAATTCCATTAAAGCTTATTCTACTTAAACTCCTGTTATCAGATTCTTTTTCTTAGGTGTATCCATTACTAATGCATTGTATAGAAGTATCTATGTGTTTCTTCTCAGTAGCTCTTAGCACTGTTAATGGTTTATAATACGTTTATTGCTTTTTCACTGTTGCAGCACCAAAGGCTCTGTTCACATGACATTTTGGCTCAGAAGAAGTGAGCCACTAAGAAATAGGTAATTATTCCTACAGAAATAGAGGACAAAGTTCTGATTGAGGTCTGAAAATACAACAGGGAACATATGAATGACAAAGAGGAGAAATGTTCTATAATAAAGGGATAAATTATATTAAAAAAGGACACACTCTTAGATCTTACAATACATGAAGGAATCTCACTTTCCTTAAAGCATCAATATTACTGATTGGTCTAGCTCTTGTAGACATACATGGGAAAAAATCACATGTATTATTATTACCAAGTGAGAGAATATTATTTCTGCACAAAATGCCTGAAGGACCAAGAGGAAAGAGCTGAATGGGACAAGAAAAATAATAACTACAGACATTTTGAAGCAACAGCCATCCCACTTCTGTTTCTACAAATAACAACTGTGCAGGCCTTCAAGTTCAATGGTGCTGCAGATGCTACCAAGACAGCAAATATAGCCTGCACCACATATGAGAGAAGAGCAGCTTCAAGGGGAAAAAAATGTGTATGGTTTGAGTTTAAAACCAGAGCTCATTTACATTAAGAGATCAATCAGTGGGAAAACCCATTTGGTGGTGCTAGCCCATCAGTGAATGAGCTAATTGAATGCAGAGCACAGCAGAACATTGGTGGCCTTCTTCCTCTTTCATCTGAGTGTAAAGTGTGCAGCCGCACTGGATCCCCCCGCCACCCACCAAACCCGTGCCTGCCAAGCAGCAGCTCTCCCAGCCAGCCCCTGGTTCTGTGAGCCTATTGCACCTCCAGAACCAGCCTGGTGTGTAGGCTCAGTGTCACCCTGCAGGAGCACAATGCCAGAGCCAAGGTCCAGCCCCATGGTGTGTGGGGACTGGAGCAGACACGGCTCCGTGCAGCGCGCAGTGCTGCCAGCTCCCTAAATAAACATGCTTACATAACATGAAAATCATCCCATCTTCCCCCCTAGGTTCTTTTGGCAGGAACGCTCACAGGAAATATCCTGTTAGTGGAGATAAAAGGCTTGATTTACTCTGTTCCTGATAATGCATAATTGCTTAATCGCAAGCACATAATTAAACTCCATTGGGAAGGTTACAGTGACAAAATTGCTGAGCAAAGATGAGTTCCCCTAGAGAGGCAATCTTTGCACCAGCTGGATTTTTTATAATGGGAATGAGGGGAACGCACTAAAAAGCCTGCATATTTGGCAAGAGCTGCGGAGCCCTGGTCTGACAGGCTGGACACGGCCGGCAGACAGCGGCAGAGGAAGGCAAGATAAGGCTTTACACTAAATGAGCCACACTGAGCTGCTGGTGGGAGCAAATCCTCCATAGAAGCACAGTGAGGAGGCCATGAAGCTCTGCAAGCACTGCAGAACCTGTTTCTGGGACTGAGACCCCAGCATCCCATGGCTCTGACACTACTGAAAGTTAGTTGTGCAGAGCATTCACCCAAGCGTTTTTTTTTTTTTTTTTTTTTTTGAGAGGAGTCCTTAAAAACAAAATTTATTCAGATGCATCTGCAGGATGGCAGGACAGATGCAAGGCACCTGAGCTAGCTGCTTCCCTGGGGCAGTTTGATTGCATCTGTGTGGTGTAAATGCAGGACAACTGCAGCAGACCCATGTCCAACAGAGCAAATGCACCAGGATGGCACTGCTCCCCAGCACAGAATCACAGAAAAGTAGGGGTAAAAAGGGACCTCTGATGATCACCCAGACCAACCCCTTCTAAAGAATATTCCTTACAGTAGGTTGCACAAAGTGACAGCTGCTGCAGTGCTCTGGTTCTGTCCTGCAGTGCAGGAGAGATAAGGAGCCAATAGACTCAGAAAGCTGTTCTTCCCACTGGTGGAAGACTATTTTGCCAACTGGTGCATGAGTCATGATGCCTTTTATTGAAACCTGTTCTCCAGTCATCTGGAAGCCAGCAGTAAAGATATTTTTTAATTCCTTTGTCATGTAAATTCAGTGTCACTACTGCGTGAGGCACCCTCTACAAAAGAACAGTAGTTCACTGAGACGAACAGAGCCTGGTGTGCATGTCCACTGCTCTAAGACTTCCTTAATATCTACATAAATGAATGAAGTCCTGTTTGCACATGGAAGAGCACTGCATTCATTTTCATTGCTAATGATGAAGAAAGTCTGAGAGCGTTAAGAAAAAAAAACCAACACAAAAAACCTTCCATACATAAGAGCTGCTGTGCTCCCAGCAGAAAGAAGACAGTCAGTTCCAGTTTGGGGAGCTAGTCTGTAAAACTGTGAGTAAAGAACGCCACTTTGCAGGCTGTACAGCAAAAGAAGAGAAATCTCTGCTTCAGAAAATGGTGCTTGCTTTGAGCTGGCAAGAACTATTTCAATAACAGGTTGTGGAGAATGCTATTTCAAAGTTTTGAAGTGTACAGAGTTTTGGAAGCAGTTGCTGAAATTTGTATCCAAAAGTGATTTAACTTCCCCAGTAAGTGATGTGTACAAATGGCACCAACCACTAAACCACATACGCACGCAATGTATGAATTCCCACATTCCTGACTTCCCATTCCAGGTTTAACATTTTTTCCAGTGTGAAAAGAAATGAATCATGTTTGCAATAGGACATGTGTATAAATGCCAATGAAAAAATTAAAATCAGCTGCTATTTCAAAATTATGGAGCCTGGAGTACTTTGTTAAGGTACTTAATGATCTCACAAATTGTTTCTGTCACTGTGGGTAACCAGCTAGTGGCAGTACTCTGTATGGCAAAGCTATTCTGAGTTTCCTTGGATTTTTTTATTTTTATTTTTTAGTAGCATAACCTTTTACAATGGCCCAAATACTTATAAAATCATCAGGATCCATAGGGCAAATTGTTCTTCTGTGAACTGATTTCTTGTGGTGTAGTAATTCACCTATTTCAAAAGAATTTTTATTGCTGCTGCCGAAGTAGAATTGTGGACAAAAAAGAGTAAATGCTTATGTTCAATACTTTTATTTCCTCCCACTCATCCTGTTAAGAAATAACAAATTGCTGGGATGACATGGAAGCAGAATGGCAACAGTATGCCATGTATGAAATGTTTCTGCAGCAAAGAATTCTTCTCAATCAGCCTGAAAGTACAAAGTACTGCACTCAAACTTTTTTAGGAGAGAGCTTTCTATTGAGGTTTTGTCAGCATAATTACAGCAGGAATAGATTTACCAAAATAAACCTTCACTTAATAAATGTCGGAGCTGTCATGTTTAAAATTGTTTCTCTATGATATAGGAGAAAAATGAGACAAAGTAGTGTTACATCTTGTTTAATATCCTAAAAATAATACCACTGCCCTGATGAATACAAAGGGATATACTGCAATACTTGGAAGAAAAGTATTTCATTTTTGCTGTGATATTGCTTATAGTGAGTTCATGGGTACCTGTATGGGAATATTATGTCACAGTGCAGAATGAAGGATCTCATTTCACCTGGTGGAAGATTCTCATTGTTACCTCTGTTACCCATTTTTTCCATTGTTTTTTCCTTCTCAGAGCTGAATGGTGTCATGTCTTCTTTAAGCACATAGAAAGGTGCATGGGCCAGGAAGCGTGCATGTCACCTTCTGCACTGTAAAAGTAGTACAGCCATATGCTGTATTTTATTTCTGTGTCTACATCTTGAATCTTTTCTTTCAAGGGGAAAAGTGGTGCTAAGGGCAGATAGAGACTGGCAGCTCTTCATATGGCTTCAAGACTCATCCCAGCATCATGTCAGGGTTCATGTGGACCCTGCCTATTAAGGGGAAGAAATGTGAATCTAAGCATGACAGCTGGTATGGTGAGAAGCACACATTTTTCAAGCAAATCTGCATCTGCATGTATTTTACTTCCTCTTTTGCTCTCTCACACTTGCACTTCTACAGGCTACAATCATCCTTTGCAACAACAGCCAACCAGAAACAAGCAAGTTAGAGGTTGTTAGCCAGAGGACCTAAAGCTTACAGCACTGGACACAAACTGTGAACCTGCCTGCAGCCCAATATTTGTAATGTTAACCACATCAAGTAATCACAAACCATCTGGAGGTAACACAACACTCATGGGGAAAATGCAGCATTGCTGCAGCCAGTTGCCATCATTTACGGCAGTTAGAGCTTCAAATTCTAGGAACCAAGACCTGAAGTATCACTGAAATACTCCATGGCAGATGTAAGTAATGCAAAAGCAATTAATACTTCTGCCTGATCTGTAACGCCTGTGCTCCCTAGTTCAATAGAGTGGCTAGAAGAGTAACCTCTCTAATGGTACCTAAACAATTTCTAAGTAGCTCTCCTATTAAGGTTATGCAAGACCCAGGGCAGTCCTCTGCAACATGATGTCAGCTCTGGCTCCTGGCCTGACACACACAGTTACACAACAGGACAAGACAAGAGGAGAACACAGAGATGCTCTGGGGCTGACAATTTTTGAAATACAGTTTAATCATACAGTTTCTGCTGCAGTCGGTTGTGAAAAACGTCAGACAGATAAACATCAGTGTGGAGAGTTCAGGTTGATCTCAGACATGCTGGCCTTCTTCCTTTTTGTCGTATTATTTTTACTCTTTTCATGTATCTGTCCTGATTTTCCCTCTCTCGAGTCTTGGCAGAGGTGCAGAAAGAAGCTCAGAAGTACATAGCATACAGCTGAGTAATCCTTCACTGAAGGAAGGGAATCTCTTTTGTTTCAGTTTTTCAAGGTTTTCCTTACTTTGTGCATGAGCTGTTAACCTACAAGACCTCCTGATACTTAACATTCCTTCTGCACTGGTTAATTGTGCTTTCTGCAAGAAGCATGCGGAGAGGACATGGGACCATCACCGGTGAAGATATTTTCACTGTTACAAGTGGGGAAGGGGAAGGTCTCTGCCATGTTGAACTGCTCATGCAAAGGGAATAAAGGAACCCAACTTTTTTCTTCTCTGTCCATGTACAGTCACTCCAGTGTAGTACTGTGTGTTAGACAGTCATAGAAGTGTCTGAGATGGAGAAGATCCCCAAAAAAACCCTTATAGGGCAGACTGTTCTGTTCTTTCTTTCCATTGTTGTAGAGAGATTGGGGCTACCAGCCATGAAACATGAAAACATTTCAATTCTCCCTTAGGTTGGATATTAGGAAGAATTTCTTCTCAGAAGGAGTGGTGGTGCATTGGCACAAGCTGCCAAGGTAGTTTTTGAAGTCAATGTCCCTGGAGGGGATTAAAGAAAGAGCAGATGTAGTAGTTAGTGACATGGTTTAGTAGGCAATATTGGTGGTTGGCAGACCATTGACGAGATGATCTTAGAAATCTTTTCCATCTTTACAGATTCAATGATTCTATGACTCAACATAAGGAAATAATCTATTTGGCACTAGATTGAATTGCTCAGGATGAGCAGGGATGCAGGAAAGTGAGGGACACATTTTACATGCCATCTTAGTACTACCAAATACAGATGGAGAAGAGGGGCAGCATGCACTGTCATCTGTGGTCCAGCTGTTTGTCTCATTACGTGAAGAAGTCTCTGCCCATCTCTGGGAAACTGCCAATAGTCCAGAAATACATGGAGCTTTGGGCTACCCTGTTCTTCCACCAAACACTTCCAGTCTGTTACTTGATTTCCTATTGGAAAATATGTATACAGAGTTTAATCAGCCATTCGTTCATTTGATCAGGAAATGGCATTTGGCTGATGGGCATGAGCCCTGCTTATTCATATGTGTAATTGTGCTTTCCTCTTGTGCTTAGATTTCGACCAGTCAGAATAAAGATAGGAAACTTCTTTAGCACAGATAACTTTGGTAATGGATGTCTGAATTGTACATGCTGATAAAGTCCAATTTGAACTAAATCTCTTGTACACAACTGTTTACTACAATTTTCTGTTTTCTTATATTTTTGGTATCAGGTTGCATAAACTTCTTTTGGTGATATCCTGGAGAAGACATCACAAGAAAACCACTCATTCAAAAACTATCTTACAAATAAAAAATCAGATTTGTATGAAACAGGAGAGAGCAAATATTTGGGTTGGAAAACACATGCATCTCTGAGGAACTTTCTGATCTGACCTTTGTGGCTTGAGCCTTTGTGGCTCACGATATGCCCTTTTATGATCAAGAAAATATACAGTAAAACCAGGCCTGCACGGTCAGGATCCCTCAAAACAAATGCATTTGAACAGAATAAATCAGTGCAGAAAACTGGCTGCCTTCCTTTTTGCTTCAGATTACTTCCTCAACATCTGCCATAACTGCCCTTGGTAACAGAATTTTTCTGCAGGGTGTGTATTTTTTACTTTGACAACTTAGTACAAATATTTTATTGTCAGAATCAGGACACAGATATGTCAGCAATCCAAATACCTTCTCTGAACTGCATACGTCTGAACTTGTGCATGACTATGAAACTATTAATCTTTTTTATTCCCCCTCTAATCTATACAATTCACTTAGAACCATAAGCAGCATTCAGGCTAACCAGACCTTCTCAGAGAAAAGCAGAATGCCTTCTATTGCTTTACTGAAAGAATCTGATTTCTTTATAGCAATACAAAATTTTTGTATTAAAAAAATCCATTCCACATTAATGTTAATGCTACCAAGTGACATATTTGTGTGCATAGTGGCTTTGAAAGAAGCCCTTCACAAAATCCATTTGCATCAGGGTTCACAACTGGTGGACTTCCACCTGAATGTTGGTATTATTCTACTCCATCATATTTGCTTTACCAGTCAATCTCAGGTGTAATTTTCCAACCAAAAGAAATTTTTTTAGTTGTCAGCAATCCAATTCATCTAGGTTGTTTTTGTTTACTGGAAGATGTTAGTGTCCAATGAAAGGAAAGGATTCTACTGCCAGTTTTTGGTCATTATGGTCAAAATGCAGGCAAGAGAGTAGAGTTTCATACATCACTGGACAGGTCCATATAACTTTTTGTTCAGGTTACTGGTGTAGTCTGGTAATAACTTTGGCTTGAAGTATCTATGCTGTACTTGGAGAGAGCAGGACTCAAATAAGCTGATGCTTAATTAAAGAGTCATATCCTCAGCCCCATTTGTATCCTATTTCTTCAAACTACATAAGCAGGAACCTCTGTCCATGCCCCATGGCACGCTGAGCTACACCTATGTATTCTGATGTTGGAAAGGCCACAACATTTTCCTTTGTCAAACAGTTTCAGCTCTTGTCTGTCTTCACAGTCACCACTTTCTAACCTAAATTTCTTTCAGGCAGTGTAAGATCCTGAGCTTGTGTAAAATGAAAAGAGCTCTGTTAACATCAGTGAAATTTCACCACGAAACATGCTTTGAAGATGCGACCCAGTACTGTCAAAGCTCAGTCCTTTCACTTGCCTCTTAATTTTTCTTTACTTCCTTTTTATCTGTTGATAGATTCACAATGTTCCTTCCACTCACTTTAACATCTAAGCAGCGTGAAAGTGCTGACGTTCACTCCTACATACCATCATCAACATTCAGTTCTCTTCTTCTGTTCGCATTCCTAAAACTTTCAGATCTTCATCTTCACACTTGCCCACTATAGCATTCTGCTGGGGATCTAAAAGCCACATCAGACACATAAAGAAGCATTTCTGAGATCATCTTCCAGATTTATCTTTCTGAACAAATAAACTTTCTCTGGTTTCCCAAGTTCAAATTTTCTGAGGTTATGTTCAATACCGCTTGAAGCACAAGAACTTATTTCCTCTCTTGTATGTATCCTCCTGCCTCTGTAGCAACATCAGCTTCCAGTGTCCATTTGTCCTGTTGCCCAAAAGATTACTTCATGTTTTCTTCATTCTGTTTCTTTTTTGAAAGCATAGCTTTTTGAAGGTGTACCTTAAGGCTATTTTTCTGCATAATATCAGACCTTTCCTTAAAGATCATACTGAGAAGTCTACAGAAGACTGACAACTGCAAATGTCTAAAACAAAGATAGGATGCACCATTATCTTTTTTTAAACAATTTATTTTACACATTAAAACACAAAACATTCCCAAATACCCATACAAACATGCATATCTTTTGCGAGAATAACTTTCCTATCTTTGCTTCTTTAATTTAATTTTCCCATTCCTTCTTCCTTTGTTCACTCATTTATTAGGTCTTGTCTTTACTTACCAACATTTGTCATGCAGGTAATAACATTCACTGTGAAGATCCCGCATTCATCTGAGTTGTAAATTGTATAACAATTCCAACAAGACCTAGGAGTTAGCTAAAATTTTACACATTAGCTTGCTTCTTGTCACAACATCTCTGAAGTGTTGCTGTGTTCTCCTAGATTCAGCAGCAAAGGTCTCCTGTTTTAAACCTTCTGCACTGGCAATTTGTTTGACTGTTCTGGCTCTGGCAAGGCTCCCTCCATGGGGAAAAGGCTGTCTTCACCTTCAGACTAGTGGGTAAGACATGGACATGATAGGAAGGTCTATATTTTTGCTCTGAGGACAACTGCCAGTGGTGTCTGCCATGTAGGGAAATGTGGACAATGGAGTTCACACTGAGTAGTGGTTATTGTGGAATAAATTTTCCCACCTCAAAAGAGTGCTGTGAAAACTATTTATCTTCCTTCTTGTTTGGCAGATTGCTTGCTCTGGACTTTGATTAAATAAAAACGTATTAATGTAGGGCACATACACAGCTTAGCCACTGGTTTGTAAAAGTTTTAAAGATCAGTTTGTTAAAGATTTGAAGAGAAATTAAAAGATTGTCTGAGGATCTGCTCTGTGCTAATCTGCATGCTTTCATGGTATTTTTAGTTGCTGTTTTTATTGTTTGTTTATTTGTTTCCTAGTTATAGATCTATATTATACATGGTCTTGCTTTGCCCATTAGGTTCTGCATGTATTGTTATACCACCCATTGAGAATCTGCTGTGATCTTCACCTTTGCATGCCTTCACTTGTTTTCCTACTTCAGTGTTTCCTGTTCCTTCATCTGGTAGATATAATCACTTCACTGCATTGCTGCTGATATCCTGCAAAAGCTTAAGCAAGTACCCTAATCCAAAGGGGATTCTGGACTCATTAAGGAAAAACCTGAAGAGGGCTGCTTCAGTGGGAGTATTTGCCTTGACGTTTCCTCAGAGGTTCTTGGAATGACAAGGGACTAGAGAATAGGCCAGTGTTGGCAAGCACCATGTAGAAATAGCAGATGTGCTTACTTATCTCCATTGAAAATGCCATCAGCCTCACATTACTGCCTTTACCCACCTCAAAAACATCTCTCCATGGCAGCCATACCAATGAAAATCAGGCTTGCTTTGTCCTTGCAATTCTTGCAGGGAAGAAATGTTCAGGAAGATTCTGAAAAAAGAATGGAAACACTTCTGCTTTGGGCCACAGAAAAAGGAGATCCAAACAAAAATGCTTCTTCCAGTTTGGTCATTTGCCTGCAGAACCAACAGGTATCTAAAGAGGAACAATATGCACTGGCAGCACAGCCCATGCACAGGCAGAGTTCATGGCAGAGCCTGGTACAGCACCAGGCAGAGTTGTGATGATGGCCTTCAAGATCTGCTCCTACCAGACAGAAGAAGATCACAAAAACCTCTTCTCCCTGCTTTCCCCACACTTCTCAAGGGCTGACCAGAAGCACATCATTAAACAGGCTGTGTTCCAGGACCATTACTGCTTACCATGAAAACAGGGAAACTAAAGCTGCCACAAATTCCTTGTTGTTCATAGCAATACTGGTAAAACTGTAATGCACATACAAACACAAGCAAAATGTAAGCATTTTTGTGCCCCATCTGAATATACTTTGACATGTTGGTAGCGGTGGCATTTTCTCATCATGCTAGAGGGACAGAAACTCCATGAGCATTGCCTCACTATCAGCGGAAGTGTGTTATTCTGAACTCAAATAAAAGAAGAATACTTTCACCAGCTGAGGTAAACTTTTAGAAGCCCTGCAAAAAAAACCAAAACAAAACAAAAACGTCTGTATGGCTGGTACTTGTTATTCAGAGAACAATGCTTGACATGTTAACACAGGTAGTGGGAATGTTATGAAAGAGTCTTATGTGCAGTTTGATGTATTTGGATGAATTCAAGTAAAGTGTAGGGACTTCAAGGTACTTGCTGGTAAGAAGACAGAAAACAAAGGAGTTTGATCATCTGTTTATACAGTCACACCTGAGAGAGCCAAGGTAAACTTGATTATTTCAAGCATACCCTTGAGTGCAGGCCCACTGTGTTCATTTACTTTGGCTCCTTTTTCAGGACAGCTTGAAGAGTGTCATGTTTTCTAGCAGTGCTTTGTTTGTGATGGATTGCTCTGAGATGGTCAGACAAACACCTTTAAGTTCCTCTCAGGGTTCTTTCCCTATTGCTTTCCATCCTCTGCTCTCAATTGTACAAGCAATTTGCACAGGCCTTTAAGAAAACAATTATACTATTGTTTAGCAACAACACAACACCAGAAGAGAGTTATAAGCTAAACAATATTACATCTTTCTTCCAGTGAAGTATGCATTTATGCCATTTCAGATTTCTGAATTTTAATCTTCCACATTTGTGGTGTTATAAAGCTCTGGAAAATGTACTGTAGCTTCTTTGTCCCATGCATTGCTGAAAGCTTTTGCAAGAAAATAACTTTGCTTGGCAGCAGGTTCATGCTCTTATAAAATCAGTCAGAGCACTCACCAAAAAGAGATAAGTTCAGGAATGCCCTCACCCTTATGTCACATGGAGCACCAACCACACCACTCCTCACCATGCCAACTGCATTCATGCCCATTGCCCTTTCTACTGAGTTCGATTAAAGAAGACATTTCACTGTTATCACCTGTGAAATCAGAGTCCTGGATTTTCAGTGTTACAAGTGAAAGGGCTGAATCTTCACTCTGGGCTCATCTTACTGCTGTGGCATCTTGGTTTAGACCACAGAGCTTGGTTTAGACCTTCTTCATGGTGGTTTTGCAAATACTTCAAGAAAATGTGGTACAAATTTTCTGTAGATATTTCATGGCTTCTGCACTTCCATTCATCTCATTTCAAGGAACCAGCTGCATAGATTAAAATATTGAGCAGTTGAGTCATACAAACAGAAAGTCCTGCAGGCTGAGTAAAAGTCCTTCCAAAGGGATCACAAATAAGGAACAAAGTGATGGGTAGGCACTTCGAAGGGGTGAAAACCAGCAAATCAGAATCACCAGCTTTGTCTTCTTAAAGCTATTCTTCCCAAGATATGCAAGTTTATACAGTCCATATTTCAGTACTGAAGTCATACCTAAGATGAGCAAGTGCAATAAAGAATGTGGATCCATGAGAGATTTTAAGTCATGTATGGGTCTTAGACATCAGTGTAAAGATATTTTGATTTTTCTTGTCTGTCTATATCTTCAAGTTCTTTGCAATTGCCATGGAAAACCTTAAGTACTAATAGAACTAAGCTTGATTTCACAGAAAGCAGATGATGCTCTACAATGCCAGCTCTGACTGACACCATGGCCTTTTTGGGAGTAGGAAATAACAATTAGTGGATTAATGGAAAGACTTGCTCACCACTGTTCAGGGCTCAGTTCTGCTTGTGTTCTTGGCATTTTCATGTGAGAGGAAAGCCAGACCACTGCTCTTGTCCTTTCTGATGCAACAGCTGCAAAAAAAGTCAGTTTAATATGACAGAAGACTGAAGGTAATAGCTGTAACCTCCAGTCATAGTATTCTGAATGACGGAACAGGAAAGAGAAGGAAGAACCAGTTATATTACCTTCTGAGATCTGGAGTGGTTTGGGAGAAGCAAAAGCAGAAATCCTGTCAAGCTACTTGGAAAGTCACTGAAGTTTAGGGAAGGGGGACAAGACCTGGATAAGAAGAGGTTCCTTGCTGTGTGGCACAAGTTTCAATGTTTCAGATCCACAACTTGGCTGTAGGATAGCACTTTCATACACATCTGCCAGGTTGTATGTCCTGGACTTGAACAGAAGTAGCTACTGCAAATCTTGATGTTTGATACTCAGACTGCACAGATATTTTGATGCATTTTTGCTGTGGCTTCTAATGCTTGAAAGGCTGCTACCTTCACTCCCTGTGCCAGGCAATACTTTTGCAGATGTGAGAGAGGGGCAATCTGGAATAGTGAATGCAAAGAAAGGATATTACTCATTGCTGCTATGAGGCAGAGACATCACTGGGAAAACAGTGGTACAAACTGTGAGCTTCTCCATTCCCCTGAGTCTTAGGGCAGGGAGTAATCCAACAATGACAGAATGGTAGAATAATTTTGCCCTTCATTACTATCACAGAATATTTCAAAGAGAAGGCAATTAAAACCAGAATGGGTCTCCTTAACTTTTCTCCCAAGAACTGAAATGCTAATACAGCGCAGGGAATATGCCCAACAAGCTCTAATTTCCCTCCCTTCTGCCACCTTCCTTCACCACATTTCATTTTAAGAACAGATTGTACTTGTGAGATGCCTCTGAACCTGGCAATGCCTAAGAAACATGCTGCTCAGTTATACAAGTGACAGCCATGAACAACAAAGCCGGTTGGATACATTACATGCCTAGTTTATCCAAAATGTAATTCAAGACAGGCCATTTATTCAGTTCAACTGCATGCAAAGCAGAAAGATTCTGCGCAGGAATGTGCAGAATTGGGAAGAAGGTCCTAACTATGCTCACTCATGTTTGCACATGCCTTCTCCACTCGTAAGGAAGCACAATATACCGGGAAATTTCTTAAGCCATTTGCTTTAAGTTGCTTCAACTTACTATCTGCTAGATAAACACAATAAATCACAAATTCATTTAGAGGTAGAGAAAGCCAGTTTCTCTGATAAGCAAACCATCCTCTGCAAAGTTATTTCCTTTTGATTCAGTCTCATTTGCACACTGAAAAAGAAAATCATGTGGCATTTAACAAAAGAACAGGATTAGAAATGAATAGTACGGCAGTTTAATATCTCTTCCATTGCCCACAGATATTGGCAAAAAAAGCAGATGATGAACTACACAAAGACAACTACACCATCATTGATTCTTATGTTGGCTCTTTCTCCTTGTTCTCACCTTCTTTCTGTCTTCACCCACCTTGTTTTAGCCAGCACATTGGTCTGTAGGGTAGAAATTAACCCACTGGGAGGTACTGATCTCACATGAGTGAGACTGTCATCCAGAGAGACCTGGACAGGTTTGAGCAGCCTTAGGACCAGGAGAGCCTCATGAGGTTCAACAAAGCCAAATGCAAGATCTTGTATCTGGGATGCAGCAACCCTCAATATTAACACAAGCTGAGGGATGAAAGATAAAGCACAGCCCTTCCAGAAAGGACCTGGGGATATTGGTGGATGGGAATCTGGACATGAGACAACAGTGCTCTCAGACAGCCCAGATAGCCAACTGGATCCTGGGCTGCATCAAAAGAAGAGTGGCCAGCAGGGTGAGGGAGGTCATCCTGCTCCTCTACTCTCTGCTGGTGAGGTCTCACCTGGAGTACTGCATTCAGATGCAGAGTCCTCAGCACAAGAGAGCCATGGACCTGTTGGCCATCCAAGGGATGAAACACCTCACCTATGAGGACAGGCTGAGAGAGCTGGGTCTGTTCAGCCTGGTAGAAAAGAAAGCTCTGGGGACACTTGAGAGTGGCCTTTCAAGTATGTAAAGGGAGGCTATCGGAAGGGGACAGACACTTTAGCAGGGTCTGTTGTGACAAGACAAGGGGACATGGTTTCAAACTAAAAGAGGGGAAAATTAAACTGGGTATAAGGAAAAAGGTTTTTTTACAATGGTAGTAAAGCACGGGAACAGGCTGCCCAGAGACGCACTGGAAGCCCCATCCCTGGGGACATCCAAGATTAGGCTGGAGGGGACTCAGAGCAACCTGATCCAGCTGTAGGTGTCCCTGTTCAAAGCAGGAGAGTTGGACGAGATTAACTTCAAGGGCTCCTTCTGATTCAAACAATTCTATGATTCTATGATTGCATGAAAGCACTCTCTACTGACTATGAACAGCCAGGAAACAGCCTAAGAGTGGGGCAGGATGAGGCCTGAAGGCAATGAGGAATAAAGCTCTGCATCTCCAAGCAGCAGAGATGGTCAGGCTCACTACAGCAACAGTTGATAAGCCCATGGTTCAAGCGGCATGTATACTCAGCAAGACGGACCCCCAGGACTGCAAATACAACCTCAGGACCTCAAGGCTGTAAAGGCTGTCCCAGCCTCTACTGCCTGGTACAGGCTCCCTTGCAACCAAGGAGCTTATGTTGATAATAATGGGAGTTAAACCGTTCAAAATGCACAAAGCCCCACCTTAGAAAGCAGTTTTATTGTACCGCTCATTAGAGAATTGCTCAACATCAGAAAGAGACAGTCTGGTGTGGCACTACCACTACCTGGTTTTAATACACCAAAGAATTATAGAGTATGTACTTCCTGCTGGTGAATATGATTTCTGAATGGCTTCTTCACCCTCCAAGTGTGTTCCTCCTTTCTTGAAATGAGTGTTGCATTCTGAACATCTCCAGAAAGACTATGAGTTATGTAACCACACAGGACAGAGTGGTTTTTGCATAGTGGAGGAGAGTCATCCTGCACCTACATTATTTTTGAGGCAAAAACATCCCATCAGTTGCTTTTAGCACTGAGCTCATCAATATGCTGACAATCGTATTCACTTCAGTACTCCTACCGTGGTATCTTGGATGGTTCCCTAGAGGTAGTGTGAGAGTCGAGGAGGAACTCACAATTTCTGTCGTTTCTCATAAAAAAAAGAAGAGGTGGACAAGGGATGTTCATGTATGAGCCCCTTGTGAGCTTACTGGAGAACTGCTGCTCTCCTGGGAGGCGGGGACATGGCCCAACAGAACACCAACCATAAACAAAGTGCATTAAACAATTAAAATCTGTAAGTATATGCATGTGCATACATACTTACACTAAGCTGCAATTGAAGTGACTTAGCAACAACAGAGAAAGTAAAATTTGGAAAAGGGATAGAAGGGTCTGGCTTTGGCTATTTGAGCATGACAAAAATCTCTTTTTGCTACTCACAAGAGCTAAGAGGAGAAGAAAGCAAAAGTAATATCACTCAGTCAATAACAGTTGCAAACCTGAAACAGATTGCAAAGAATGAGTCATTTCCATTCTCATGGTCAATGACCAAAGTCCTCTGAGGCAACTGATAGGAAAAGTTTTGTCTGCATCAATTTACAATCCATAATCCTCAGGGTGACACAAGTTATGATCAGTCATTCTCATGCTTCGGGATATGAGCTGACTATGTGCAGGAGTGTGAAAGGAATTTCCTTTGCTCTCTCAGGCCAGTCTTCTTCAGGGCCATGCCCATGTCATGGCAGGGAAATTGCCAGTCCTATTGTGCAAACCCAGCACTGACAAGAAGTTAACACTCCAACTGTTCATGCTGCATTTTGTGGGGATGGAAGGGAGGAGGGACATAGTCCTAGATCTTCTTTGAGCCCTCTTCTTCATAGATTTAGATTATTTAGAGTTTTTTGCCTACTCCCATGTAAATACAAGGACTTTTCTTTTGTCAGCTTCTCAATGGGAACACTAACCAAGTTTCGAAGTATTTCCCTTTGGTCACTTGGGTAATTACAGCGGCCTTTGTTCCTTGAAAGATCACCATAATGGAGGATTTAATCTCTTGGAAGAACGCCAGCCAGAAGTTTAGGGTGTATCTCGTGAAGGAATGGCTCCCCTGATCATGTCTATTCAGCTGTAGCTACTTGCAGGACGCTTCCTCTTTTTTTCCCCAGCCTCCGAGGTTGCTTGTTAATTAGCAACCAGGCAGCTAAACTTGGCCCAGAGACTCAGCTCGTCATGCAGCTGCCCTGGGACAGAGGAATCAAAGAAAGGTGCGTAGCATAGGAAAGGCAAAGAGAGTGTTTGCATGTACACAGTATCTTTACCAGCTAGGAAGTTTGGCTGCTTATTAGCAGCTTTAACTGCTTGCCCTTGTGATTTCATTGTGGGTACATTTGCTCTGAGGACCTTTTAAGTGAAACGCAGTAACACTTCTGACCCTGCAGTATTGCAACACTCTCTCCTCCTTAAATAGCCACAAGACCTTACCGTTCCCATCCCTCTACTTCATTCTAATGCACTCCTTTTGCACATTTTGGCAGAGAGGGGATCTGTTAATTAGCCAGACTTTGCATTTTTAGTGGAAGTCTGCTGCAAAAGTCTTGTTTTTCTAAATCTGACCTGTTGAGTGATTCATGAGATCCATATTAATACATTGCACAGTACATCTCCATTGGTTAGCAGCCTAAATCTGCCAGATGGCTCGGTAAAAAGATAAGCAGCAGGAGAAAATTCACTTTCAAAAATAGCATTGTGACAGCAGCATCTATTAGCCTGAAGTTCACAACAGAAAGCTGCCTTGCTTTGGCATTTTTGAGTACACTGCACTCTCAGCCGGGATGCAGGGAAGATCAAATTTAGAAAAGGAGGGCTTTAAATAGAAGTCCAGTTCAAAAATACAGTGTACCCTTGGAAGTTATGTTCCTGTAATAAATTTAGAAACAAGAATAGAATTAAAAATTTACTAGTGTTCTCAGGTAACAGGCAGCATAGTCAGGTGGACATCCCTGAATATGACATGCTGTTTCAAATACAGACTTCCAGGAAAAGCAGGGGCAGGGACCATGTCTTCTTTTTCCATTTATTATACAGTGCTAAGAACATTGGAGATGTGTGAAAAACTATAAATCTTCATGTGAAGGCCATCTGGCTTGAATGGCATGACAGCTCATATCAATAGTTTTGTGTACTTGCTGGTTGCCTCCTTGTTTCCAAGTAATAAATATCTCTGTGGCCAATTTTTCAATGCTCTGCTTCCAGTGAGGCACATAAATGAGTGCCTATTCAGATGTGCTCTGCTCCTAACAGCTTCCAGTCTGACACGCCTGGACAGAGTTTTAACAGCATTTGGCAACAGTACTCTACCATTAGCCAAAGAGAACTGGGTGAGATATCATGGCCAGAACTATTCTGGTAGAAAATGCACATCTCCAACATTTAAACTTAATTTCAAAGAAGCTATTTTGTTTGTATGAGAATCCATGGAAGAAGGAATTGAGAATGTAAAGAAAAAAAAAATAAAAGAGAGAGAGAAAAATTGTTGATTATGTTTGTTTTGTCTGTAGAAAGGATTTATTTTTCTGCTCACTGATGCTTCAGTGGGAAATTCCATCCAATGTTTTGTTTAACTCTGAAAAATATTCACAACTGAAATGCAATATTGTGTGAAATATTAGCAACACATTATCTCTTCTGATTTTAAACTACAGTGAAAATATTTTCTATAATCTTCCAATTTGTTGAATATGTTGAAAAAATACACTTCTTGTTGACCTAGGTTGATTTTTTTCCCTGGAAGAACTACCATTCTGTTGGAAGAACTACCATAACCAAAATATCAATTATCCACATGGCTTCAATACAATTATGGGGTTTTGTTTTGTTTTTCAAAATCTATCTCCACATTTAGATGAGTTTACAATAGAACAGAAAATTTTTTGTCCCACACATGTCCCTGAAAATACATCCCATTGGATGAGCAGGGGAGAAAGAACTTTCCACCTTAGTGGGTGATTTTCTCAGTCAGAAAATATAGATTGTTATTTTCAGTCAGGTAATGAAAGTATAGTGGAGACAGTATTTAGATGTGCTCTGTTCCTCCTACTGCATTGTGGAGTTTGATTAAGAGAAAGTTTGTCTACTGCCCCATCAATTCACCTCATATACCTTTTTTACAGTCCAAAAATATATTTTTCTCTGTATATTATCTTTTCAGGAAGAGAAAGTAGCAATGTAATAAACTTTTTTTTTTATGATGATAGAAGTGTGATATTAAATAGTGGAAAGAAGATGTTGTCCTGAACTATAATCATTAAATTTTTGTTTAGTTTAGAAATACACCTGGCTATTACTTTTTTTTAGATATTTAATTTGGCCTAAGTACATAACTTTGTAGCAAGTTCATTTTTTTGGTATAATGTGGAAATCCACCCAGACCCTTTTGATCATTTTAGTTTTTCAATGTCCTATGACAATAATGAATATTTGAAAGAAAAACAGCATCATTTCCTATGATGTGTCCAGGGCTCCAGCTCAATGTCAAAAACATGGAGGAAAAAAATAAAAAATCAGACACTGTAAAAAGTTATCAGTTTCAAGCCTATTATTTTTTTTAATATCTCTTTGATTAAAAAAAAATCTAGATTCCTTTTACAAATATATTTTCTTTGTTATTTCGGTGTGTTTTCTCTGTGTTACATCTGGCATAGAAATTACAGCTTTCAGTTGTCATAATGATTTTGTTATCTGAGTTTTAGTTCTCCATTTACAAAGGCACTCTTCTGCCTCACAAGGATAGTTCTTTTGTAGACATAAAAGTGTACTGGGTTGTGAAGTAGTCAACAAGTTTGATGTGTCAGGACTACTACAGGTCATCTGACCTCATCTACAGCAAAGCCATATACTGCGTGATGAGCAAGAAGGCATACGTTTTAAAGAAAATGATATAAAAAGGGAAAAAAAACAGAGTAGCAGAAAGAGGAAACAGCAACATATCAGGTAGTGATTCCAGCTTTTGATAGACTACAGAATCAAGCAGACAATCCACTATAAAAAGAAATTACATAACCAGTCTGAGAAATGCTGGATTCACAGACATACCAGCATCTCTAAAATTAGACTTCAGCTTTCTGTGAGAGGACATGTTGGAGTGCTGGTTGAAAATCCTGTCAAAAGCCAAATTTGCTGAATTACAAAAGTTGCTCATCTTCAAGTTCATGCGATTTTCCTTTGGAGATGTTTCATCTCAGAACAAGTAAAAAATTAGCAGGCCCATTATGGAGGAAAGAAGCTCATTAGAAATAAAAGATTTTATTAAAAAATGTCTTAGCATTGAAGTAGGCAGCTGAAATGGAGGAGGAGCAGTAGTGCTACAAAAGGCAAGAGGTACAGTACTTGAATTTAGGCAAATAAAGTGAGCAGGTACAACCTCCTCCTCTGTCTGTAGGAGATACTAGTTAGTTCCTTTGCACTCCTTTGACACATAGGCTTGTTGTCCCCTGATGAGAAAAGCTTGGGGGGTTCTGAAAAGCTGGACACGAGCCAGCAGTGTCCCTCTGCAGTCTGGATGGCCAACTGTATTCTAGGCTGAATTAAAAGTGATGGCCAGCAGGGAGAGGGAGGGGATTATTCTGCCCCTGTGAGATCCCACCTGCACTACTGCATCTAGACCTGGGGTTCCTGGCACAAGAAAAGCACACAAAGGAGTTCAAAGGGCTGGAGCACCTCTCTTATAAAGAAAGGGCAAGGTTGCTAAGCTTGTTCATCCCGGAGAAGAGAAGGCTTCAGGGAGACATCACTGCAGCCTTCCAGTACTTCCAGGATGGGGAACAGCAGGAGGTAGACCAGCATTTTATACAAACATGTAGTGATAGGACAAAGGGCAACAGTTTCACATTAAAAGAAATTTAGATTAGACGTTGGGATGAAATTCTTTACTCAGAGGAAGCTTATGCACTGATTAGGCTGCCCAGAGAAGCTGTGGATGCCTTGTCTCTGCAGGCACTCAAGGGCAGTGTGGATAGGGCCCTGGGCAGCCTGAGCTGGTGGGTGGCAGCCCTGCCCACAGTAAGGGGATTTGAGTTCAGTGATCTTTATGGTCCCTTCCAGCCAAAGACACTCTATGATTCCATGACATGGATGGTGAGTAACCTGAATTAGATTTGCTCAAGATGTGCTGGAGAGTATCTCCCATGAGCCAGTAACTTTGCCTGAGAATACAAGAACAAAGCAGCGGAGACACAAAACACAAACATGGTGCACTATCACACAAGCCCACTATACTTGAAAACCAACATGCGCACACCAGAATTTGGATGTTACAAAAGAGAATCCAACTGTAGAATGAGCAAGACAAAGAGTACATGTTCTGGAAGAAGAGTGGAGACTAGAACTGGGCTGTTCCGGTCTCTGAATACAGTCCCATCAGGCACCCTCTCCAGAAGAAGTGGCATCACCTGAGCAAGCTTCCAGAAAGCATAACTAGATGGGAAGGATTCACTTGCTTTTTCCCAGTGCTAGCAACTTCACCTCTGTCTGACATTTGAAACTAAGGCAGAGAAAAAGAAGAAGAAAAGTGGGGGATGGAGAGGAGAGAGAAGAGGAAAAACCCACAATGAAAGAAATGAGGAAAGCTTTACAAGAAAGCAAAGTCAAGACTGTACATGCTACCTGGCTAAAAAAGAGAACTCAAGATGACACAAGAAAGTCTTGATAGTTTTCCAGAAGCAAGGGTAAAAAAAATGGTGTTAAAACATGTAGAGATTAACAGAGTAAATGACTATCCCACAGCAAGCACAGACAAAGAGAAATGCATTGCCAGTTCACCCTGCTTTCTCTTCAGGGTCTTTCAAGGACACCTTAAAAGAGAACAAGTGAATTCACTGGGGAAGAAAAATTCCACCTCATTGATCCAGGAAGGCTGCCCATGGCAAAACAACACTGAATCATACCAGTCTGTACAAAACTTGTCCATGGCAGGCTACCTCAGTCCCACAGCTAACAGTGCCAGCCAAGAAGTATTTTATAGGTGATCAGAACATTAGGTACTCTGTCAGGCTTCATACCTGCCATGAAAATAGTGCCGTCCAAGGCATAGCAGTAGGAAAACTTGTACATGGCTCTAATACTGGATCTGTAAGGCTACGAGTAGAAGAAGACAATTCCGGAAGGAAGGTTTATGCTACTCTTCAGAACACCAACTTCAGAGATTTTCACTAAGCTCTTTCTTTTTTTTTTCCATCTGAGCTGTTTATGAGCCTGCCCCAAAACATGCCAAGCTTAACCTTAGCTGCTCTTTTCACCTGCACTGGACACTGGGATTCCAGTGAAGAAGAAATCTGGGATAGCATCCTGCCTGATTCCAGGCAGCAAGGCTCTTGCTCTGCACAGTGAGATGGGTCACATGCCATGAATGCTGTCCATATCTTCAGAGCACAGTCCTTTTCAGACATACAGAAGACTTATTTGACTGCTCCTGTGTCAATAGCTGCCTGGAGCTAGGCTCCCTACAGAACCATTTCTGCTGGGCATACACAAGGAGATCAGGACATCATCTTGCAGACTGGTACTAGCTAAGCTATTGCTAGTTTTCTCCTTCATGACACTTACCAATAACAGGGCACCAATTCTTTCTCCAGCTGAAGGGCCAAGGCTTGTGAAATCTGAGATAGGGGATGCTGAGAGCAGCAAGCCTGCAAACAGTCCTAAGTGCCTTGCATCAGCAAGTGCTGGGCCTTTTGTGAGCTGCATTTTGGCCATTCTGCCTGTGAGCCAAAACAGCATAATGCAGTTGGGAATCATTGTTATATCTATTTTAGAGGGACAGCTAATACAGTGATCATTTTAATTACACTGAAAGCAGTGTGTCAGATAACCTTGTGCAGCTGCTTTTGCAGCTTGCACAGATTTGAATAAATTCAACTTGTGCTCTAATTTCAGTCCGGGATTAGCCCTTAATTCTCAATCTCTTCATCATTTCATGTCATTTTGGTCCATCCAATCTCCTCCACAAGAGTTGACATAGTGCAGCCTGGATATCACTATGCCATTCATCTAATCTGGGCTCTCCTCCAAGGCTGAGGATGCATAGCTACTATTTGTTTGTTTGTTTGTTAATTTATTTTATTACATATTTTATTACTGAAAAATGCAAGCTTTAGGGGGAGCATCTTATGATCATGACAGCAGTCAATAGCAACCGTTTGTTTGCTTTAACTACTCACATTGACTTGTCATGGCTTACAAACTCAGGGCTGTCTTTCCCAAGATATGGACAAGAAACACTTCCTTTGTCCTTGATGCTCTGTTTGTTTGCTTTGTTTTATATATGAGAGCTCTGGCTTTCTACTGTATTTCTTGGTTCCCAGAGTGGGTAAGGAGTGGGGGAGAGCGCTGAACAGAAGAAGTGGAAGCCTGCAGGGAATGTAAAGCCTTATTTTGACTACTGCTGATGGGACTGTATGGAAAGCTGAGACCAGGAGGTGTTTCATTGCTGCAGCTTTGCTGACATACTTGTGGATGTCCTCAGAGTTACTCAGATCAGGATGGCAATATGTGTACTTCCTCCTCTTGCTATTTGATTTTCACTTAGAAATGCAAACTGTATTAGGTGTTACGAAGTGTTTCATTGAACATCTGAATAATCATTTGGCTAAAATGTTATCCTAGATGAAGCTGAGAAGCAATCTGCTCCAAAGTGCTAGGTCATATGTCTTCTTAGGAGATAATTCAGAAGTTTTCAGACTGGCTATGACTGTGCACAATATAAGAGAGATTAACTAGCAGCAAATTGTACTCCCTGTCCCATTTGGTATCACCCATATTACCTGGTTTTAAAGAAGCAGCCACATGGAGCATCTTAGTATCACTTCTTCAATGTGGGATTACATGAAAGCACAATTTCCTTGGAGCATTATACTGCATGAAGCAAGTGCTAGGCAACTAAGTGATTTCCACAGCTTGCTTAGGTGTAGAGATTACACTTGTTTCCTACAGCTGCAGGAAAATAGAGTGCCTTGTTTATTCATGAACAGAATAACAGAATAACAGAATGGGGAGGGGAGAAGGCAAATGCCAGTGAAGGACCACACAAAGCAAAAGATTTATCCTCTTATTAAGCAAGATAATATAGAGTTCACAGAGTTATAACTACCCCACAAAAGCAGCATGGCTGCGATTTGTCACATCCACAGTGGTTGAGCTGTGGTTGTTTTTCTGCTCCCCACAGACTGTGACCTCTTCACTCAGCTTTTCTCTGGCATCCTTCTTCAGAGGCTGCTGCACTGCTGTTTCCCAGAGTTTTAACTCTGGTCTTGAGACTCTTATTCTACCTCAGCAGTCAGACTCTCTTCCTGTTTTATAGCTATGATTACTTTCAAATACTTATCAGACTTTATTTCCTAATTAGAGAGGTGTAGGCAGCACAACATGCAAATGCCAATAACATGGTATTATCTATGGCTTATGGATGTTTATTTAGTATCTGACAAAACTGTGACTTTTTTCCTGCATGGCATAATGTTTTGGCAGTCTTCTGACAACAAGAAGAGAGACAGCTAAGCCTCATCTATGCCCCAATGAAATTCAAAGGATAACACTCCTGTGTAAACTTGGAAGGCCATTACCACTCAATGCTGCAAAGAAATTATAGTATGAAGGATAGGGCTAATCAAAGATTAGGTTAGATTTGAAAGTTCTCTTTTAAGACCCTGGAATCTCACTTCATCAATGCATGTGAATGTGATAGAAAAGTTTTAGCAACAACATGTTTTACTTAAGTAAACAATAGCAAGTTAAGACAGAAGTGTTTCCATTCCATTAATACCTAAATAGCAAGTCTTCAACACTTGTAGAAACATACAAATGGCTTTCATGTTATAAAACTCCATAATGCTCTTAAACTTTGTATTGGGATCTTTTATAAACTAAAATGAAATAATGGCCTCATGCTTTTTAATACACCTAAAATATATTAGCTTTCTGTTTTGAAGATCACATAACAGTCTAATTTTGCTAACAAACAATACTTTTCAATCTGTTAGATATCCTAATGTTCACAAAATTAACTTTCAGGTCTTAATTTACTTTGTCATCCAGCAATACTGTTTGAAATAGCACTTTCAAGTGAATTCCTAATGTGAGAATTGAAAAGAGAAATAAAAGAAGGAATGGAGAAATTAGTCATATCTTCTTGTCAAGCTGTTTTCAGACTTAAATATATACACAGAAGGTGACTCAAAATCTTATCTTTCATGTGTTACAATGCCTTTTTCAAAAGTGTCTGCATCTTTCAAAGCTGAGCAGGGATGAAGATCAAAAAGACACCCAAGAGTGAAAAGCAATGGAAGTCTTCTGGACTTGCCCCTAATATGAGGATTTAGCTCTCAGTCTGTATGTATGAAGGATTACCTGTGTATTTCAAAACACACTAGCACACTCATGGCAGATCCTATCCATAAAACTAAATAAATGACATGAAAAAATCTATCAAGAATTCTGACAAAAATCTGTTCATTCAAGGCAAGGTATCAGAATAATGGAGATTCAGACAAATTGTATCCTTATTAAGTGCCTAAAACTGCAGCATCATTGAAGTAGGTGGAAATCTTAGGGCATTTATGGAAATGATCACCCACTTGTTGCAATGCTTTTATCTCCCTCCTACAAAGCTACCATTTGTAGACTGGCATGTGGAAAAGGAGAGGGACTGTGGTTTCTAAAAGCAGACTCTCCTTGCACACACACGTAAGCGCAATTCTAGGTAAAATCCTCCCTGAGAAAGAAAGAATCAAGCCAATCTTTTGGAAGACATTTGGTATGCGATGGCTGTATTTTAATTAATACGCCAACTTTCAAGACTCCAGCTGTCTGAGAAGTTTAATTATCTGCTTGGATGAGTTGTGCATCCAGCTCACACTGCAGATGCCCCTAACTTGACTTGCAGTGGCACTATCATATTTTGCTGATGCCAAGAACAACAAACAGAAACTGGCATGACTGCTATCCAAGAGGCTTAAGGACAAGACAGGCTGTCAGAGATGCAGATCATCAGAATGTGATCAAGCAATTTCTTGAGCAAACTGCACTGATTTTGGAGGCAGCCCTCCTTTCAGCAAGAGGCTGAAAAAAATGACCAACAGAGTTCCTTCTGCTCCCAGACACTCTTGCATTGCCCCACAGCATCACCCTCAGTGCAGCTGGCACACCAGGCATTATGCCAGGGCATATCTAAGAACTGTGCAGCTCTGCTCAATTCACAGTGCAAAGATTTTACTAATGCTCAGGCAAAAGCCTTGAAACCATAATTTTATGCTGTTATTTCACTTTAAGCTTTCACATGATGGTTTTCATTTTATTCATACTTGAAGATTACAACTTTCAGATAAATCAAGCATTCCTTTTTTTTTTTTTTTGTCTCAAAAAGAACAATTCATAATAAAAAATGCAATCTTCCCTCTTAACTCAAATCTAAATCTCTGAATGATTTTATTGCTTTTTTCTTTTATTTCTGCTATTGTCCAAAAGCAGAGAGTAGAGGTAAAGTCCTGTCATTTTTACATTTATTGGCAGTTTAAAAATTAGTTTTGATTAAATAATATTTTATACACTTTCTCAAAGCATTTAAAAACATATATTTTTCCCTTGATTTACAATACAACTGTGTATACTGATTCTTGCACCAGCTAATTTTTAGTTATTACCACTTGCTTAATTTCATGTCTACGTCCAGATCTGCCATACTGCCTGCAAGATCATTAGCTGTATTTGGGATTATTTTTTCTTATATGTTGTAGTTAGCATTTCTTGTGAAATTAATCTCAATTTACTATTTTTAAACTAACATTGCAAGGAGGTTTTTCCTGTGTCTCTGTATACATCTGATTTCTCAGTGCAGTTCAAAGGCCTCTTCATTTGTAACTGACAAATCTCAAGATGTTCTCAACCTCTGACATGTTAATTAAGACTGGACTTAATCCTATTCAGGCCCTAGTTCTAGTCACAATTATTTGGTGTATTGCATAACCATTTGTAACTCATGTAATTTGCTAACAACATTTCTGTGTGTATGCCCTCATCCAAGACTCTTCATTCTTTCTACTAGAGAAAATGCCAGTAATAGAAAAAGTGTTAAAATTCATCCTTACAGTATGTGAGTTTCCTAATGGAAAGGAGGCCACTAGGCCAGTCTGACTTCCTTGGTGATCTGCTTTTACCACATCTGACTTTCCTTTATTATATATATGCAAATTAGATTTGTAATTATGATTCCTGTTATCCTGCCCTTTCTAATCTAGTGACAGAAACTACCTCTGGCATTTATTAGTTCTAAGGTAGAAGCTAAGAAAGAAAAGTTTAGAAAAGTAAGTTATTAACTTGGTCTGCCAATATACCATCAACCAATAATGAGTGGAATTGTTAGATGATCAGTAGAAGTAGAAAAGGAACTCATTACACATTGAGACTCTGAGATGAAACAGTACATAGGGGCACATACATGGAAAAGGAGCAGAAAATGAACACCCATTCACCTGATGAGTGTCTGCACTTAGCAGCATTTTTAGCTGAATTGCATCTGTGGGCTTCAACACAGGCAAGTTAGGTTGATCTGTAGGGCATATGCTTCAGTTCATACAGAAACTCCCAAAGAAGTGATCTGAAGCCACGTAAGTCTCTTAGAGAAGATGTTCTTAATATATATATTTTTTTTCCAAGAAAATGTGAAAATTGGGTTATACTTCCAAGAATAGTCAGAGAAAACAAACAACCAAGCAGAGGAATCTGGATACGTGCTATCACCCATGTGGCCTTAGTAATCATGTTGTGGCAAGCCATTATACCACAGTTTTGCATATTGACGCTGGAATGCTGGTTCCAGTATAAGAAGAAAATGAGGAGGGAAAAGAAGCATCAAGAATATTTTCTTCTGGAGTTAACATTCCATAGAAACTGAAATAATTTACAAATATTCCAACAGTACCTTCTGAATAAAACAATACACAGCTAAAATAAAAAATACCAGAGTTAAATTAAGCCTTCTGTGAACTAAGTTTCTAGGCTGAACTGCATCTTCCATGACCAGTATGGATTTCTGTCTGAAATATGCTTCTGTAGTTGACCTGAATTTTCTATGCCTAAGTATGTTTCTGACTAGACTGAGGAGTCTTCACAGGCTCACCAGACTGCTATCTAAGCCCAACTTCCAACTTAAACTCTTTCAAAGCTGGAGCAAACAGTACAGCTCTTTCAGTCAGTCTTTAATATCAGTCATCAATTACCTGCAAACTACACAAATACATGAGTTTCAGGGAAAGCAAACAAAACATGAGGATGCTTGAAGTGGAGATGCTGTTGGGCCCATCTACACTGCTTCCCAAGGTTGTCCTTAGTGTTCATCTTGGGACTGGACTATACGTGCTATTTTCCTTGCTGCAAACCCACAGGGCACAACCACAGCACCTGAGGCATGTCCACACTGCATACAGCTTTTCCTCTGTTGTCCCACAAGCCAGTGTGGCTTCTTTCTAGTCTCTACCAGCATGAAAAATAAAAAGCATAGGCATATGAGGCAGAGACGAGTTCTCCAGGCTAGCAGACTCTCTCCCACAGCCTGTCAGGCAGTGGCTCTACCTGTTTGTGCCCATGGCTGACATCTCACACAGGTTTGGTGGGTTAGAACTCAGTCCCACAAATGGATGTATATGCATGAATGTGTGCATACACATATACACATATGCAGAAGGCTAATTTAAAGCATGGAGACTCCTCCATGGATTGCTGAGTCAGAAAACTAGCAACTCATTGTCTGGCAAAGCATGTTCTATCCCCAAGAAGGGACAAAAAATGTCACTGCTCTCAAAGACAGCACGTACTTAATTTCCTTGTTTGCACAGGACAAAGAGAAGTCCCTGAAGCCCCCACTCTTCAAGAAACCATCAGCAGGACAGGACCAGTGTGCTGTTGGTTCCAGTACCCCTTCCTGAATGCTCTGGAGCTGGCACCTAATGGGAAGATAGGGTTGTACACCCTGGGATGGAGATGGCAATGGAAGACAGTGTTAGAAAAGCTGCTTGCACAGTGCTTAAAGTCTCCAAAATAGCATATGTTGGAACCAGCAGCATTTTCCCCATGAAAATACAAAATCCTCAGAAATGTGTTTCATCTTGTCCCTTCAGATCAAACTCTGGATTAAAACTGACAGCTTTCTGCTTGGGCAGTCCAGACATATGACCTAGAAAAAAAAGGGCAATGTAGTTGCTACAGGGAAATTCTGGGAAAACAAGAGCAGTGTAATGGCACTGTACGTTTCCTGTAGCTATCCAGCCTTTCTGTGTATCCCATCTTTGACTTCTTAGTGTTCATATCCCTGGGGCTCCTGGACCTCCAGGAGCCAATGTGTGACTGTCCAATGGAAGAGCTGTATCTGGAGATCATCCTGGGTTGTGGGATGACTGCTGCTTGCAGAGCTAGTGGCCATCCACTCAGTCATGTCTTCATGCTCATGTGCTTCCTGCACCACATGTGTACTGCACCATGTTGGTGCAAGGAGTGCTGATGTACCAGATGAAACCAGTATGCAGTGCAAAAGCAAGTGTTTAGGCAAGTTTGCATCTGTGTGAGGTACACACCTGATTTGCTGCTCCCAGGGGTGATGCTGAGGGGACTCTGTAAGCCTGAAGGTTTGTTCCTGGCACTGCACATGGATATGCAATATATATATATATTTCAAAAGTCTTCCAAATGAAGTCTCAAAGCTGTAGCACAGAATGTGGGGCCTAACAGCCTCTGCAGTGAACTCTGGGATACTGTTCCATTTGCTGCAGGTTCTCAGATCTAAAAGAGAATAAATATTACTTATGTCTAAAGGGTACTCTTAGTTTAAGCTTGTTAATTACTGTAGCATACAGTTATTACGGTAATGGAGACTATGAGCAGATAAGAAATTCCGCTGTGCTTAAGAAAACACCATTAAATAGTTATCAGTAGAAACTGTAAATATCTTCTTTTCTCCATGAAGCAAACCACCCAGTGTATTCCTTGTGAGCTCATTCCATGTTGCATGGAAATAATCCTTTTTGCAACATTGTTTATACACTAAAGCATGTGCAAACACGCACTTTGCCTGCTCCTTTTCCAATCTGAAAAAGCAATGAGACCATATGAATGCAGGTAATGTAAGAGGTAAGAGCCATGTGTACAAGTGCAAACTGGGCCTGCCTGCCATTAACAGTGGCTGAGCTATTCTTCTGGCCCCCATACCCACAGCACAAGAGTGTTCTGCAGAAAGCCCCTGTCTTTTCATCCTCTCAACACAACAACTGCCAAGGTGGCGAAAGTAGCTTGGCACTGCAAAAAAGAAGCAAGTGAGAGAGGGAAGTGTAACTCTTCTGTGCTGTGATGGCTGCTTGCTAACTCCTGTTCACAGGAATAATGCAGTGCTTTTATACTGAAATCAGAGGAAGTCAGCTTTAAATGAAGAAAATAACGTTTAAAGAAAGGCTGTTTGCCTTCACACCAGACTGATTTTTCACAGTCTGTTTCTATATATCTGAAGCCAGGCATTGATAATGGGAACCCTGGCATGGCCGCTCTCAAGTGAGCGGCGCCAGCAGCTGCTGCTGCAGATGCCAAAACAGCAGAGCAAAGTATGCAGTCCCAGTGCAGCCATGGCTCCATTGCCACAGACTGCAGGATTTGTCATAACCTGCATTTTCCTCCAATGTTTAAAAGTTCCAAACATGCCTCGAAAGACTTTCACTTTTGAAAAGATGGTATCTAATCAACAGAAGTCTGTAGCTGATAAAACATATTTCTGAATAATCAAGCTGGCATTTTTTCAGGAAGAAATATGATCTGATGTAAGTAAATGCTTGAAGAGATTGGGCGATTGGTGATGGGGTTTTTTGGTTTTTGTTTTTGTTTCTTTCCTCCCCCCAAGAAATGCTAATCTTTTTATTATCAGATACCCACAAAGCTCTTTAAAAGTACTTTTCCTCTTCCAAAATCTCTACTACCAGTGCATTTTCTAAGAGGAAAAATTTCCTTACTCTTTTGAAAAAAAAAAAAAAAAGACTAGACCCCCCATTTTCATCCAGATTTCTGACATAAGGACATTTTCTTGTTTAATACATTGCTAAAGTATGCTGTTGATAGATACCCTGCCAGTAGTGATTTCCCCTGGGAAAGTGAAGTAGTATAGACTTCCTTCCTCATGTGAGAAAAAAAAAACAAACAAACACTGAAATGTGTTTTTCCAGGCAGCTGGTCAAGGAAGCAGGTGTCAGGCTTATAAGAAAGTCTGCAAGTTCTGCATCATAGCCCTCTTTTTCCCCTGCTCAGCTGAGGGCAATACCCGTCTCACACTGAGACCATTCCTTGTGTGAGTAAGAAAACACCTCCTTGTTACCCTAAGGCACATTTAGCCTGTGCTATATATAATTTGACAGTCATTCTCCTGCAAGTCATAAAAACAACTTCCAGTTCACATTCTCTGTATTTCCTGCCACCACTATCTGTCATTTGTGCAAATAGTCTGGCTGCTTGTTTTGAATAGTTTTCAGTCTTGGATATATTTTCTTGTTTTCATAAATGTAGTTCCTAGCCTTCCTCCTCTTCTTTCTCCCCTTCAGCAGCAGCCATCAAGCATGCACTGTAGCCTGAGAAGCCTGCTCCTCATTTTTCCAAATAGGGCCAAAGTTCCAATCCATGTACATAGGCCACCTGCAGGCTCACTCCCCCTCACACAGGGCTCCTGGCCATATTCCTCTCCCTTTCACAGCCCCAGACTCTGACCAGCAATGCAGCATCAGGCCTCTTATTGCATGTCCCCACAAGGTCCTGCAGCACTGGGTCCAGTGGGTGCTCTGTGCAGCCCGTTCCAGCAGCTTGCCTCTTCCTGCCCTCCACTGATTGCAGGCCATGTATTGAGGGCTGTTACTGTGCTGTGTGGAGCTCTGTAGAAAGCAAGCTGGACTGGGTGCTTCACAGGATGAGGAGAGATCATATTGCATTTCATTGTCTCAAGAAGTGTTTGTCAGGCAGGTACGCTATCGTATGCCATGGCAACAGCTGATGGAAGGGGAGATGTTATAAATATATGTACAAGACAGAAGTCACTTGGGAAGCCAGCCAGGGTTACTTCATGGTGCTACATAAGACCTTATCAATTACTTCCTTTTATTATTTCCATATTTTATATACTACAGCTTTGCAATGAGGAAATAAAAAAGGCAGCTTCTCAAATTCATGTAAATTTTCACTAAAGTCAGATTTATAATGGTGATTATTGTATGCAGGTGGTTTACTTCAGTAAAGGCTGAGAGTGTCTCTTGATTTTCTGTGGATAAAGTGAGGTAAATCCCTATGAATCCAACAAAAGGAAATAAAAACGAAGAGAAAAAATAAAAGCAAGGAGCACACAGATTTAGAGAAACAGATTATTAACATTATAAACAAAGCAGTGAAATCCTCTTAGTCTCTGTTATAGGTATCAGCAAAACAATAAGAGCTTAGTTTCTCATTTTGCCTTGTTTTAAAACCTTTTTTTTTTTAATTAAGGTGCACTGCTCAAGACTGTTATTTTATTTTTATTTTTACCTGGACATTTCTGTCTTTTTTTCCTAAATCTTCTGACAAAGTATCCCAGCTACCCTCATACCGGTGTGTACACTAACCAGATACAAACACATTCAGTGTTTTGTCCAAGTTGGTCCTGGCTGTATGCTGATATATGACAATAAGAAGGGTTGTCTATTAGCAGGACACTGCCAAATGCTTAAGGGTGGCTTCTTAAGTTTTAACTCAAAATTGAATTAAGTTTGATCTCCTATCTCCTACTTGCTTTCATAAAACTTACAAGAACTAACTTATCTTTAAGTTGTCTGCTCCTATTTAAATACACCCTCAACCGATCAACAGATTTAAAACTTTCTAGAGGGAAAATGGCAGAAAAATGGACAAAATGATAGTTAGCAAGGTACCCTAAGCCATATTCTGGAAGTGGGGCGTGTTGAAGGCATGGTTGCTGTACAGATGGCACTATCATTTTATGTTTATTTTAAATCTCCTCACTGAACATTTCTGACACCTCAGCATGTGGGCCACAGCAGTTGTATCCTCAAGGTATAACAGGAATATGCGTGAAGAAAAGAAGGCAGATTATCTTCTGCTCATGCAGTGAAGTGAGATGCTTGAAACTGGGTCTGCCTCTTGAGCTAGATCTGAAAAACAACTTATATTTTCAAAAAGACCATAGATTCATAAAATACCCTGAGTTGTAAGGGACCAAAAGGATCATCAAGTCCAACCCCTGGCTCTGCACAGCTTCATACCAAAATTCAAATCCTATGATTTTGATTAGCCAGGGGCCTCAGCCACTCCTCATACATCTTGCCCTCTAGTATCTTGTCTACCTTTCTTGCCCCCTTTTGAACACATTCAAATCTTCTTGTGTAGAAGAACTTTTCTCCAAAGCCTATGTGTACAGGATCTTCTTGACTGACTGGAATAGGAATGGCTGCACCTGTTCTAGGAAAATTTCCCAATTCTTGGACATCGACGAATGATCCAGTCACTGAATCTTTCTACATCAGGGGCAGACCTGGTTGCAGGACAGCCCTCAGAGGAAATCCATGTTTGCTGCAAAGTGGGGCACAGCACTCTTTGGCTAAGTGCCCAGTGCTGTCCTTCTCCAGGAACACAGAATGGAGAATAAGTTACATCCTTAGACGTGCATTTTGACTTCTCTGTTACTCATGTCACTTGTTACAAAATCTAAATGGTAATAACATTTCTTATTCACTGTTATCTTTCTCACCCAGAAAACAGCAGGGACTACCTCAGAGTCTGCGTTTTTATTATACCTAGCACTACCCTGATGCTGTTTTGCACTATTCTATGCTACTGTAGTAAAAAAAACAACCACATAGTAATAGTAAACATAGATTGTCACAGAAAAGTATCTGTATATGTGATATGCAATGATTCAAATCTATAGTTCCAGCTTTGAAACTCTGGAGTAGCTGTGCCACCTACACTTTCTAGTCTTACAGTATTGCAGAATGGTAAGAATGAAGGGAGGATATTTGCCAAAGTCAGATTGTGAAGTGGGATAAAGTTTACTGATATTTCTGAAAGGCCAGGCAGACTTCCTGCTGATCCCTTTCAGTTAAGGTCAAGAGACTTCTGCTGAGCCAGGTAAATTGCTAGTGACAAGGTCATTTGTTCTTCCTTATGAACCAGTTAATGCATGTGACAAAGCACCAGGAAGCAGACAGAGATATTTTTCTACTGAATGTCAGTACAACATGCGTCTAGACATGCTTTCCACTTGCCTCTTTCTGCAGCTTGAGCACATGTAGTAATCATAGATTGTGCATGCTTGGTCTTCTTCCAGGAACCTCCAGAGGGTAACAGAGTTAGATATCTAGTGAGCTACAAACACCAACAACAGTCAATACTTCATGAGACTGTTGGCTTACTGCAGTTTACATTCAAACCAAATTCTGCAAGTAACTTGAATGGAAGTTTAGCACTTAATACAAAAAGTCTGCATTATGTATTCCCAACTCCAGGAATGGGATTCTTGTTTACTGGGAGGGAAAGGTCAAGAATTGTTCCATTTCACATCAGAATTACCTGTTATGGGTGATTTTCCATGATAGTCTCAAGTTCCTGATATTCTGATGGTTACTATGTGAGTAACAAACTTTTTGAAAGATGAGAGCATTCCTCTGAAGCCATAGCTACAGGTATGAGAGCTACCAGCCTGACAGAGAGAAAACATGTAGATCTCTTGCAGTTTCTTATGTTATTGTTGCTGTAATTAAACATATGAGTCATCCCAGTTAACTAATTTCCCCTTAGCCAGAAAGATTATTGCCACTAATTAGTTACATACATAACTGCCAGTGAAATTCTAGAGGCTATGCTGAAATCAAGAGTGACACTATCTAGATGCAGCTGTATTTTTCACTCCTAAAATTTGAATGCACTTTTTTACAAATATGTTGCTGTATAACGTAAGTTTTACTTGTAAGGGCTTTCTTTTGATGTAATAAACTTGCACTTCAAAGCAGACTCAAAAGAAAGTGGATATACAAGCTGATAAAATGCAAGAAATATTAGACCAGTAAGTATACATCATTTAAAATTATTTGAGGAAATGAAATGTTCTGTGCTATGAGAACAAGAATGAAGCAAGATTGATTCTCTAAGGATTTGTGTGCACTGCCCCATAACCTTCCCCTCAAAAAGTTAGCTTCAAATAACCTGAGCTCCTTTCAATCCCCTTCATTTCTTCCCCCTTGTCCTCTAATGCCATGAGTGATAGCAGGTGCTGTAATCCCAAACTCTCTGGCCAGACAGTCACTGCCAAAAGCAATGTATAACAGCTAAATTCTGCCCACCATTCTCTCCCTGAAATACTTATTTAATCTCCTTTCTTCCATCCAGGCACTAGTTTTCAAAAAACTTGTAGGACTGTCCTTGCTAACTTCTTAGAACCCTACTTTTGTATGGCACTGCACTTAACTTGAATTCTCCAAAGTATTACTGGAAAGGCGAGGTGAATAAAAGCCATCAAATATAAGTAGGGAGGCATATAGCAAATGGGACTAGATAAATCATCTTCTATAAGAAAGTCTGACTGAAATGAGCAGAATTTATTTATGAGCTAATAAAACTGTGTTATCATAGGTAAGAGGGGTGTTTTCAAATCATGGGCAGCACAAGATTGGTTGCTGCTCTGCCCTTTTCCTCTCACTGCTGGTCTCTGTTTTCCTTGGACTGCAGCTCAGAAAATGCACTAGAAATCTAGGATATTGATTATGGAGTCATTTAAAAACTTCAGTAAAATGTGGTCTAAAGTTAGTCATAAAGGCAACCAGGCTATTTCTATATCTTTAAAAGCTACAGTAGTCTAATAATTTGGTAGATTATTGGCTCAGTTACCTTAATAGAATATTTCTGAAGTGTATTTTCACTTCTTATATGCCATTTTCAGCTGTTGCAGTTGTAAGTTAAAGATCGGTCAGAAGTATTGCATTTCTGAGAAAGAGCCCTTGTGATACTTTGCAGTCAGGATATCTGTGTTGCGAGGCATGCTCCATAGTGAAGTGATAGGCATATAACAAGCTGGTTGTCTGGCTGCTACATACCACAGATTAGTTGTCATGCCTCGGTCAAAACGACAAAGCGTGAAATACTTTTCCCTTTACTGAGAAATACAACATGTCATAATAAAACACAGGCTCCTCTCCGATGTTATGGAAGCAACTTCCATTATGCAGTTTTTCTTAGGAAACTGAGTAATCAGATAAAACAAAGAACATTTGCATTTTCTTGCATCCTTAGCCTGTATTGAGTCACAAGAATTAAGAATATCACTTGTATTTATTTCGTAAGACAAAAAGAACCGTGGATGAATATGAACCATTCATTTTTATGGACTTCATGTTCCAGAGTGTTTAATCAATGTGACTGCATGTGTAATTTGCATCTGGATATATCTCAACCAAAATAGGGCAAAAATCACAAGTAACTAGGCAGCTCCTCCTCATATTCTGGGGGTTTGTGCTATTCCAGTTATATATATATATAGAAAGTACTGGGCTTGTGAATGATGCCAGTAGGAGTACAATTGTAACCGAGAGTCAGCAAACACCTTTTTGGATTTCTTGAATGTGACATTTCCTAATCTGACTTCAGAAACACTTGATACTCTCACATTTTGCCCAGATTTTTTAAAATGCTAATTAGGTGCATAACAGATATGGGGGAGAAATCTCAAAGGTCACTTAAAGGACAAGCTTTGATGGGAACAAAAAAATGTACAGCACTAAAGAGGCTGTTCTAAAAAAACTCCTAAACCTTCTCTTCATCTCACAAAAGGATGGGCATTTTGCCTCTCTTAGAACACTGTAAATGAACTGTAAGAGCAGAACAAACCTCTTTCTGAGATGAATCTAAAACAAAGAAAAAGTGAAACAAGCTTCTTCACAAGTAAATGACAAAAAGAATCCAGCTGCCAAGTTACAACTGAATAACTTCTGTATTTAATTTGTATCTCATTTTTATACTAAGACTGGCATAACATGTTTTAAAATGTATTTTTGTTCATTATTGTGCCATAGTTCTTATGTGCATTCTAAGGTTCATTTACTGTCTACACAGACCATAATTCCTTTTGCTACCACGTGAGGAGTGCAGTAAGATAACAGTAGACTTGTTTTGGGTAACTTTCAGTAATTGGCACTCCTTATTTATGGAGTCATTTTTCAGGTTATTAAAAGGTGACAGTCACCAAGGACAGCCCTGTAAATACTTGCCTTGTAAGTCACTGGTTGGAAGCTCTTTTAAGTTCCTGTCAGATTACAGCAGTAATCGCAGTGTTACCATAGCTGTTATAGTCTGAATACATAGTTGAAGAAATTAGAATTTCTTTTAACAGGATATCTGGTATAGGTGGAAAAAGCAGACCAATCTTGCAAGGGATGTATTCTTCAGGTCAGAAACAATAGGAGCAAAATTAAAATCTAAATACGTGTCGAACAAGAAGATGATACCTATGGAGTAGCAAGGACAACTCTAAGGACTCTATGAGTCTATGAGAAAGATTCTTACTGAGTAGGCTTACCCTCACATTTGATCGAGGTAGAGAGGGGCATCCTCAACACCAGGACCTTCTTCCATACTTAGATAGCTATCTGCAAAGTCTGTTACCTTAGCAGTGACTAGCTCTCCAAACACAGCTGACAGCCATGATCCAGTGTAAAGCTACATTAACACCTGAGTGTACTACTGGCTATATCTCCCTATCTTCTAATACGATAATATTTTCTTATTAATATTGGATTTCCACTTAGTTTTATGTATATTTTTTTCTTGAGCTCTGCTGTTATCTTTCAAGGAACTTTTGGTGCATATGGAACAGTGAGCGCCCACCACAAGGTACCACTCAAAAATCACAATAAATACTTAACTGGGAAATGTGTGTTTTAAGGTTACTGAATGCATGGAAATTTTGGCAGTTAATCTAAAAAGAGAATAGGAATAGAATTAAATCTGAAACAGCAGAAAGAGTGCATAGAGTGAAGGAAGTGGTCTTAGCTGTTTTGTCTTTTATGGTTTTGTTAACGGCCTATTGCTTGTTTCAATAGACTGTTTATTCTTGCAATCTATAGGCTCGTACAATACTGAAGGCTCTTCAGACACTTGTGAAGAAGTGCAACTTAGGAAAACTCTGGAGGTTACCCATGTAACAGGGGTGAGGGACAGCCCTAAGGGCAGAGCTGTCTCAGTTGTCTGACCTCATGGAGCAGGCTTTTGCAAGAGGGATAATGGATATGGAACTATTTTCAGAACAAAACACAAAAGTAATGTTCAGTTTGGTTTTTTTTTGTTTTTTTTTTTTCCCCCACACACTCAAACAGCACAATTACTCCCTGTGCAAAGACAGATCACAAAACTCAGTGCTAGAAATGTACTCACAGACCCTCTGCTATCTAACCCAAGAAAGTGGGAAGGTGACAAGGATAGTCATGTACTAGGGAAGTGGGATGGGATACATGTCTGGAGAGACACACAATGGACAGAGTAGACCCAAGATAAGCTTGTGAAGAAAATATATCTGCATACTGCATAAAGGACTACCCAAGAGACACATCTCCCTGCTTCATGGTGAAGAAGTAAGTTCAGTTGGTTTTTGGGTGGTCCTGGCATACTCTTTCCCCCCTCTTTTCCATGCCAGCTTCCCTGCTGTTTGTAGTTTCTACTGTAGGAATAAAGTGGTCATCTTAGATCCATCATCTCTTGTTCTTCCTTTTTTTTTTTTTTTTCAGAAATACACAGACTCAGAGAATGAAGCAAACCCTCAAAACTTGCTGGAGCTTTCAGTGCTATTTTAGTCAATGATGAGAACTACCTTGCCCAAGAACAAGGGTGTTTGCTCAGGCACATCAGATACACTACCTCCACTACAATGGAAGTGGCCAGTGCAGGGGGATTCTTCAGGAAAAAGGAAATCCCAGTAAAAGGTTATCTTTACCTCTACCACACATCCACTGTATCTTTTTTTTAATTTGTTTCTGTTGATGATGTAAAGATGAAAAGCAGATAAAAACCAAGAATAAATTCCTCTTCATTTTCTCAGTTTGTGATTATATACATTTCTTAGGACTGTAAAACTAAACCAGAATCTGCTATTATATTGGTAAAAAGAAAGGTATGATTTTCAGATAATATGCAAAGGAGTTCATGAAACACAGACCTATAAAATTAAAACTTTCAGATTAAAAGAGAGAATTATTGAAGTGTTGATCATTGTTAGAAGGATGGAAAAAAATGACATTTCATAAATGATGCTCAAGACAGTCTTCAGCTCCTAATTCTCTGTGATATAAGATCACAGCAAAAATTTTTGAACACTGGAAGCCCAAATCTACTTGAAAAGGCAACCATAGCTGTTCAGAAAGTTCTTGGAATAGTTACAAGCTTCCATTTCATGGGATTTGAGGAATTTGTGCTAGAAAATTTCTAAAGGACTGTGGGACAGGTTTGAACAAAGGCAAAAGATCTAACTTTTTGCCACTGCAAGATGTACTTGCAGTATGATCAGAAATAGGATCTCCACAGTAAATGCTTTTCACTAAGAAGGGCAGAGAGAGAGAAGAGGCTGCCCTGTATTAAGCAGCAATAGTTGGAAAGTGAAGTGTTCAAGGAGTGTAATTCGACAATGTGAAGTTTCACAATGGGAACAGATCTAATTTAAAACGATCATAAAGTGAAATGAAACAAAATCAATTTGGCACTTACCAGCTGCACACTAAAATTGACTGTTACTGGGAAAGTTGACTTTAAAAAAATTAGTCATTAACAGATTCCTGTATTTAAGAGCATCCATGTATTGCTACTGATGCACTTTTGCTGCATTTTTTCCCCTGCAACTTCAAGTAATGTGAATTTTGAGTAAATGTTAACACAGAAAAAAGTGGATGTCTTCCTTTTAAAGAAACACTTTTTATAGATAATGCAATATATAATTGATTTACAGCTGTATTTCACTCGTATTTCATCTATATTTCACATGTGTTCTTGTTTGCACATAAGTTGCAATAAAAAAACAAAGTCCAGAATCAATTCTCAAGTCTACTCCAGTCACGAGTATCTACACTCACTCAGTACTTTAAAATGAAAATTGAATTCCATCTTCCATGACTCAAGCCATGATTCTTGACTATATTATACCCATCACTCTAAATTAGCTAATTAATTACTTCACCCACCAAAAGATAAAAGAGATACAATGTGGAATGAGCTTATTTTGTAATCAATTGGTAGTTTTTCATCTCTAAAACATTAAATTAAGATGATGTTGAACACAAGAAAATGGTTTATGAATATTCCATATTCCATAACTTCTAAAATACATAAAATATAATACTGCTTCTAGTAAAGGCATTACAAAATGCATGAACTGTTCCCAAGCCTCCACTGTCAACACACTATAGAGCGGAGAGGAATATCAGTACAGCTTGGATCAGGAAAGTCTCATTTTATTTAGTTTATTAGGATTAATAAAAAATCTAATCAGACATTTCAGAAGAATGGACCATCACAAATAAGCAGTTTCCATTCCTCGAAAGGTTGAATTTGCTTTCCTAGCTATGTTCAGATGACAAGTAGCATTGACTTTCTCCTGATAAGCAAATGGCTATCTCTTGGAACAATAAAAAAAAGACATTTTGTGAGATGAATAACTCATGCGCATATCTTATCTGCTTTGAATTGATTCAGTGTGGTTTCGTCAAAGAATATTTAAAGTTGAGAAAATGTTAAGCTGACCTAGTTGTACAAGCCAGAAGTAATCAATTTTGATCAGCAAAGTAAGATGTCAAATGAAATACTTGGAGCCTCTTCAATCTATCTTGAAAAAGTGAACTGAGTTACCCTGATATAAACAGCATTTTCAACAGTGTGGAAACAGAGTTAGTTGAGCATCTCTGCATTATGAATGTGGGTGGAGCTATATGCAGTCTGTATCAAGCTTTAATTCATTAAGATGATCTTTCATTTTCTCATCAACAAACAGAATGTAGCTATCAAGAAATCCCAGCAGAATATCAAGAAATCCCAGAGAAAGCTGATCAAAACCAGACTTATTTCTCTTAAAACTCAGCAAGGAACAATGGCAGCTCACTTAGAATGGTTTTAAAAGGATGAAGCATACAACAAAAATCCAAATTTTGTTCCAAATAAACAATGTTTCATGCCATGTGAGCTCTAAATTATACTAAGCACTGACTTAATACATATAAAACTGATCTGTGGATAGTTATGTAAGTATCACACTACAGTTAGCCAACATCATTTTCCATTGTAAGTGTTCATAAGAATATTCATTCTTACCAAGCTGGTTGGAGACCAAACATTATAAGTTACATAAATGCATTCAAGACAAAGAAATCCTAAACTGTTAGTTTGTGGTAATGACTATTCCCACCTAACTTGATGATGCTGGGACTTCAGCTCCATAACAACAGAGCTAGATAAGTAATTATCACTACCAACCTTCATTTTTTTTTTCATAAAAGACTGTTTTCTACATTATTCCTGGAAGTTGCAGAGGGTTAGTATACAGTAGCAGCTGAAACTTTGCAAACCTTCTATAACTCAATTTTTTCTTAAAATAATACGAGAAAACAGTAGATGTTTGTCATTCATACATATATATATATATATATATATACACAAAAAGATCTGTTATTTGCACACCTTATTTGTTTCATCAAGTAAAATAGACATTTTACATCCTTCTATTCATCTTGTCTGAGTGGATGGGGACCCGTGTGTTGTAATGTCCACTGTCCAACCCAATCTTGTAAGGATGCTTAGGCTCAACCAGCTTCACAGCCTGGACCACATTTAAGATGAGGAAACAATTTTCTACGGCAATGCTGCATTTGAACCAGACTGTAGTGACATATACTTGCCTACCAATGACAGCCTCTTCTTAGTGTTGGCAACTAATGCTGCCAATTCCTTCCCAAATTATTTGTCACTCTGCATTTCCCTTTCCTTTTCTATGTGTGCTGCTAAGATAACAGTCCTTTGTTTCTAGCAATTCCTCTCCTGCTCTGCTCTCCTGCAGCATGCCCTAGTGTTGCTGACTTTCCATTCCCACACCACTGAATGCTGTATTTAATTTTTTCAGTGGCTTTCTTTATTTTGTTTCTGTACGTCTGAAGCATCCTCTCCACCTGCAAAGTTTTCTGTCTCTCCACGTCCTATTTCCCTTCATTGTTAGTAGTATGTTTTATCTGTTACATAGCACCAAAAACACTCAAGCTGCCATATAAATTACAAAACATGCCAACCAAAAGAAAAGAAAAGAAAATACTGCAGCCCAAATACTCACTGCTCAGCTGCCAGAGCTTTCCTTGTTCTTTTATAGTTGCTTCAGATGCTGGTTTTCATTTATACCCACTTGATTGGCCTGCTGGCACTGCCAAAATGGGGTAATGTTGTTCAGACATAAATCTCAGTCAGGCTGTAACTCTGCAGAGCAATACACTCTCTGAACAGAGTGCTATTCACTTGAGGGCATTTGGAATTGGCAAAAGCCTTATCTGCAGAAATGGCGGGGCTACACCAGGCCATTGGCATGGCAGCTGCTGTTGCACGGACAGAGTGGCTGTATCTGAGCTCAGACAAGAAATGTTCCATGGCATGAAAGAAGAGTTATGGGCTCTCCTTCCCTTCTTCACAACAGCAAAATTGTATTTCATCCAAATGCACAGCAGCATATGGTAGTAACCTCCTCATAAACGTGGATGTTTTTCATAAGTTCATAAGTTCATAAGTTCATAAGGTTGGAAAGGACCTATAAGATCATCTAGTCCAACCATCCTCCTATCACTATCTCTACCCAACTACTAAATTAAGTCCTTAAGCACCTCATCTAAACGCTTCTTGAACAGCGCTAGGGATGGTGCCTCAACCACCTCCCTAGGCAGGCCATTCCAGTGCCTGACCACTCTTTCAGAAAAGAAATGCTTCCTGAGGTCTAATCTAAATCTTCCCTGGCGCAACTTGTGGCCATTCCCTCTCGTCCTGTCATTACTTATCAGGGAGAAGAGGCCTACCCCCTCCTCACCACAACCCCCCTTCAGGAAGTGGTAGAGTGCTATAAGGTCTCCTCTGAGCCTCCTCTTCTCCAGACTAAACAATCCCAGCTCCCTCAGCCGCTCCTCATAAGACTTGTGCTCCAGACCCCTCACCAGTTTTGTTGCCCTTCTCTGAACACGCTCCAGGGCCTCAATGTCCTTCTTGTAGTGAGGGGCCCAAAACTGAACACAGTACTCGAGGTGCGGCCGCACCAGAGCTGAGTACAGGGGGATGATCACCTCCCTGCTCCTGCTGGCTACACTATTTCTAATACAGGCCAGGATGCTGTTGGCCTTCTTAGCCACCTGTGCACACTGCCGGCTCATGTTGAGCCGAGCATCAACCAACACCCCCAGGTCCTTTTCCTCTCTACATTCTTCAAGCCATTCTGCCCCAAGCCTATAGCATTGCATGGGGTTATTGTGGCCAAAGTGCAGGACCCGGCACTTGGTCTTATTGAACCTCATCCCATTTTGCTCAGCCCAGCTGTTCAGCCTATCCAAATCCCTCTGAAGGGCCTCCCTACCCTCAGGCAATTTGACACATCCTCCCAGCTTTGTGTCATCTGCAAACTTACTGAGGGTACACTCAATTCCCTCATCTAGGTCATCAATAAAGATATTAAACAAGATGGGCCCCAAAACTGACCCTTGGGGGACACCACTCGTTACAGGACGCCAGCTGGACTTAACTCCATTAACCACTACCCTCTGGGCATGGCCCTCCAGCCAGTTCTCCACCCAGAGAAGAGTGAACCTGTCCACACCACGGGCTGCCAGTTTCCTTAGGAGAATACTGTGGGAGACCGTGTCAAAGGCCTTGCTGAAGTCCAGGTAGACTACATCAACAGCCTTTCCCTCATCTACCTGTCTGGTCACCCAGTCATAGAAGGAGATGAGGTTGGACAAGCACGACCTGCCCCTGGTGAACCCGTGCTGGCTGGGTCTGATCCCTTTATTGCCATGCACGTGTCGTGTGATCTCCCTCAATATCAATATCAGTATTCTTTACTGTCTTCCATCTCTGTACTACAGATAGACATCTACGTCCTTTCCTCTCCATCTTAACCCTAACATTTTCTCAGACAAAAGTCACTGTGCTTTCAACCTTGCAGCACCTGGCAGCAACACCTTCCCACATTACAGCAATTCTTGCACGGGATAAAGAACTCCTGCAAATAGAGCTTCATCCCAAACCTGACAAATGGATGCCAACCAAACTGCACCTGGCTCTCATCATCAAAAATGGGCTTAGAATCTACATTCTCTTTGAAATGTCTCAAAAAAATACTCAAAAGGAAAGATGCTGGACAAAAATGGTGTGTGTTTTTGCTATGCAAAAACAGTACACTCTATTTTAATGCTATTGAAAACCATCCCGGTTTAACAGCTCATCTCACAGGGTATTGCTAGCAGGAAAAACTCTTTGCCATGTGAAGCCAGCTTTGTAAGCTTCAGGAAAGGATTATTTATTTGAATGTGAAACAAGGGCCTCCAAATGTCAGATATTGAGGAATTCAAATTAATAATGCCCTCAATCTGACTGCCCCAGAGAGTCCATGGATAGAAGATTTCTCTAAGCTTTGTGCTCGGCATACCCCTCCTTATTATACCCCTCCATATCCCTCATTTGTCATACAATGCCATGGTTGATCCTTTCCTAATTCAAGATCCTCTTCTAGACCTCTTCTGTGAAGCCACTTGTTATTTACCTGATTCAGAGACCTATTTAGTTGGTTCCATAATAAAACATAATAAAATGTATGTTATGTTTTAACATACAGGGAAATTTACCATGATTCTACCCTACTTTATAAAATTCTTTATGAATTTATGAATGAACATCACTTTCTCCTCTTATTATTTTCTGCTCTCCAAAGCTATGTCATTACTCCTTTCCATGGATAATTCAGAGCAAGCAAATTTACAGGATATGCATCATGTATTTTTATTTCAAGAGACATCTAGAAAGCTCTGATGTCCCCATGATTACTAATAACTAAAGGTCACACAGCCCATCTTTCTTCAAATGGATCTCTTTCACACCTTCTATTGTCTCTTCCATTTCACAATACGCTGTGAATACTAAAAATAATCTGAAATAAACGTTACTAGAATAGACGCCTTTATCCTATCTTTTTGGAAACTGTCTGCTGGTGTGGCAGTGTTTGCTATAAGATTTCTATTAAGAATTTACCACTCAATTTCACAATCTTATTCACTCTAATATGTATAGATCATTTAAAAAAAAACAGTGCTGAAGAACTCCAGGGGCAATCGCTCAGGTATGTGGTATAACCCAAACAGAGCCATTCTTGCAAGGCTGAAATTTGCACTTCAGAGATTACTTCCACTCCAGGGTAAGGCCTGCAACTGCAGCCCTACCAGGGCTAGCTGCATGAAGACTATCTCTTGAACTCTCAGCTGTTTGATATCAGTGCTCAGCTGAAGCACAGGATAAGCACTCCCTTCCCTTTCCAGGCCAAAGTTGAAGAGATTAGTTACCCACAACTGGGAGACAGTGTGAATTAACTTGGCTACCTCTCACCAAGAAGGATCAGGCTCACTCATAAACTCAGCCGCAGAGACTGCAGGAGAAGAGATGGTCTCCCCTCTTCTGCTCTCTGCCTCTTAGCTGTTAGCCAGCACATCTTAGCCTGAATCTCTCATGCAATTTACATATACTCCATCTGCTGTCTAGACAGCACCCAGGCACTCATGCCTGCCCAGTGGGGAGGTCTCTTGTCCTAGCCCTTGGCTCCAAGAAAGTCTCAGCAATCAGAAAGGATGAGTGTCGGGAGAGCATCAAAGCCAGGCATGGCTGATGAGGTAGGAATCCAGGTTGGATGCAAACTGTGACAAACTAATGAGGTAAGTAAAGTTGATAAGGCAGTATTATCACTTATGCATACTGAGCATTTTTTAATCTTTCCTTGTACAGGTTTTGCAAAATATGACTTTACCATAATACCTCTCTACTTCCAATGTTTATCAAACAGCAAGATAAGACTTCCAGAGTTCATGATAGCTCACCAGTAGTAAAGAAGAAATAAATAGTAGTAGCTTAAGATTTAGCTACATGCAAACATAGCAATGTCATGAAAGTGCCATAATTTTTATTTGCATTTCAGTCAAAGGGACATCAATACCTCAAGCTTATGTACACTGCACAGTGGAATACAGCACAAAAACTCTCAGACATTAAAGGGAGAGAAGCACAATCACCTTAGCATATTACTCCAAACACAAAAAAGCATCTGTTTCCAATTTACTTTCAGAAACTTAACTGTTATCCTCCTTGGCAATAATCTGCCATGTCTCTATAGCAGCTCAGTTGAGCTTCATGGTGCAGTTGCTTATGCAGTTTTCACTGGGAAGCTATGTCTCAAACATCTAATGTAGTAGCTGCTGGCAAGTGTGCATATTTTAGTGAAGATCTATGTGCCCCTGCATTCAACAATACAGTACTATAGAAGTACATCAGCAAAAATGATCTCAAACTGTGTGAAATTCCACGAGACTGTCACCATCCTACAGCAGTCACCAGTCTCAAGACCCTGTTACCTGCTATGTCACTTGCACTCCCCCAGTGACATCACACCTCCCCTTAGTGGTATTTCTGCTGGATGACAAAACCTGCATTCACTTCATTGGATTCAGAATTAGATTTGCGCTGAGCACTAACCCAAATTCATGAGCTCCTGATTTCCACCTGCTGCTGCCAAAATGGAGTTCTCTGCTGGAGTTAGAATTGGGATGCCTACTGCTTTTAACAAGGTTGGCTCACCTTGTATTTCCAGTGGAGCAGGAGAAAGGGCCAATCACATAATTATCTGAGTGCTCTGCTATGCTGCAGAGAGGTTAATTGTGCATCTAACATAACAAGTTTGTCTTGGTCTTGAAAGCTGCTCTCTATCTCACCAATGCCAGTGTTATTAGTTTTGTCACAGTATTCCCTGTAGCAGGAATGTCATAGGCTACATGTTGATAGTGTCAGCCATCAAGACGAGAACTGTGAGGGGATTTTCATTGCAATCACCATATCTTCACTTCCTGAGCTGACATTTCGTAAAATGTGTAAAAAAAACAACACCACTTGCACCACAACAAAACAACAACAAAAACGAAACTGCTTAAAAATGGTTCCTTCCCTGTTTTCTATATAGAGATTAACTTTTATTACAAGTTCCTGGAACTTTCTAGAGGCACTCAGTTCCCAGTTTTGCCAGAGCAAGCCAAATAATGAGGACAAATCCTTGACTCTGCTTCTGTGTTAGTGTTTGAGGAAGGGATGCTCTGTAAGTTTATACCTGTAGGACAGTCAGCAGGAGTACAGCCTGGAAGACATTCAGGTAGAACAGCCTGGTGACATCAAGTGCTCAGGAAAGGATTTATTCTTTTCAAGGAAAAATCCTTGCCTGTTTCCCAGTGAATAATTACCATCTTTCCCTTTCCCCTACCTCCGTGCTTCAAGTCTGTGCTGTATCAAGCAGAGGACTCTGCTCTGCCAGCTTTTCACAGCAAGAGCATCAATATTATGAAATGGTCTACAATGGCCTTTAAAACTTAACGCCAGCCTAACAAACTGTATCCCAAAAACATGCACAGACCTCACCCTGTGTCAACAGGTGGAAGATTTTTCTGTTTCCAGACCTTTCTTACAGTAAAAAGTACAAGGATTACATGGCAGAGATACAGCAGCACAGGGAGACAGTACATCTGTGAGTCATTCACAGCAATAGAGTTTGCAGAGGCACAGCCTGGATAAAGGGATTAGCAAGGCAAGACAGACAGATACATGCCTTGGAAGTGCACACACCTGTGTTCTCTCATTAGGTGTCAGAATAGATAATTAAGGATTACATTGTATTAAGAAGATCAAGCAAGACTTAGGGCACATTCACAAACCAGCTGCATTGGTGAACTGATCCCAGCATCCACAAAGCACTTTCTTCTTTCTCTCGCCCCCACCACTCGTTTTTCCCTTTTTGAGTTGCACAGAAAAGTCTCAGTGCTTAGCATAATTCCTTAAGCAAAAGAATGTATTTCGGTACATTTATAAATTTCCTCAAAGAATTCAACACTTTTATAGTGTATTAATACAGAAGCATGTGAGAGTGCAACAAGTTTCCTAAAATGCCACCATGATAAACTTTCCTTCCTTCCTTTCCTTCTGTCGTAGAACAGTGTCTTCTATTAATAATTATATGCTCACGTGGGAAGAGAATCAATGTGTCTGTGGGGCCATGTATCCCTCATGGCAGCCGCAAACAGAAATCACTAAACATGCAAAGTAAACCCTCAAAGAGGGATACAAACGTTTGTTTGTTTGTTTTTGTTTCGTTTTTAGGTATATTACAAAATAGCAGCCACTACAGGGAACCACTCAAAAATCTTTGTTTCATTTTTGCAGCTTTGTGAATTGCAGACTGTGCGTTAGAATGGAGTTAACAGTTCCCTTCCGGCTTTTCTCCAGTTCTGTCTTATCAAAGTCTCCATTTTGATAAACTGCATTCTTATGTCATCTCTGTTGCATTCTCTGCTTACAATTAAGAGCAGAATGGTAAAAACAAGGCTGTCTCCGTTAAGGGTATTAATATAATAATAATTAAAAATATCAACAAACCTGCTATGTTGTCATCAAACTAAATATTTGTAAAGAGTTTATATCTCCCTAATCCAAATTTCCTTGCATATTTTCTAACTGTTTACAGCTGTAGTTCAATGGTAGTTTGATAGAAGTACCAACAGTCATACACAATGCCTGCATGGAGAAAAAAACAAGGATTTGAATAAAATAAATGAGATTGGTATCCAATGAAGATCTGAACTGATTCTGAGACCATGGTTTGTTGTGCTTTCTCCTACTGGTTTTAAAAATGCATTACAGCGATATTTGGTAAATATAATGTTTTTTCTCAACAAATCATTTAAAAAACTTTCACATCACCTTACAATGCATTTCTTACGCACTCTGTTTTTGACCAAGAAGTTCTCAGTGCCTGTACCAATTGGGAGCGTATGGCTGTTAGTGCCTCCAGCACAAAGCAATCTCATTAACTTTTCATGCTCATCGAGAAATACTCTACCCCTGCATATCTGCATATTTTCTATAGTATGAACAAATCAAGCAGTTCTGATTCTAATCATAATCATAACAAGAAGGGACAAGCTTTTCCCCTTCTGAAGAAGGAGCCTAGCAAATGCAGCCTCTCATGAGTCTGAGGGATATACAAGAAGGTGGCTACTCCTCATGCCTGACATTGTGTAATCCACGGAGCTGAAGGTGTGGGCCTAATTTTACCCTGGTGAAAACTAGGAATGATTTCCCTGGAGAAACATGGGGACCCCTGTCCCAAGTGGGAAGAGCTGCTGGGGGATTTCATGCCAAACTTTTCATCACTCTTTCAGATTTACAGCTGTCTCTCCCCATCATACCAATGAAATAAACGGCAGAATTGGGCAGTTGAAAGCCTGCACATAGTTAGCATGAGACTAACATAGTTAGCATGAGTATTTATCACTTCTGTCCACATAGGAAGAGGAACACTGCTTGCTGCCCCTTGCTTGTGGGAAGGGCCGAGCCCCAGCAGAGGCAGCACTGCATGCAACCCTGATCAGCCACCAACCAGGCCTCCTGCCTGCCTGTGGTAAGCAACAAGGGAGGCACCCACTGCACACCCCGCCACAGTGTGGCTGAAGGTGCTGTGGTGGTGATGAGGGCAGGCTAGGCCTTGTAACACCGCCTGCTTGAAATGCCACGGAGCAGGTCTCTGCTGAAACACATGAAAATAATCCATTTCCACTCCTGCTCTAAGAGGACAGCATGTATTGTTCTTTCTGTTCATCCATTTCTCCTGAAAGCTTTCTGCACCCAATTGTATTAATGAATGTTGAACTGGCGATGACACATATCAGATCAATATGGATGTATGCAGAATTAGGTCATCCTAATGGAGAGCAGGCCCAGCAGCTCCTAAAGCACTCTGGCAAAGGAGAGGCAGCAAGCTGAGCCCTATTTCTTTGCTCTCATTTTATTTACATGCTATGCACGAGGATAAAATCCAACATGCTATCAATGCACTTTGAGAGCCCAAAATTTGCTCTAAACTGTAGTTTTAAACATGAGTACTTAATGTGCTTAAGTACAAATGCTTGATTCCTATGTGACTCTAACAGCTCAGTAGAAGCTGCTCTTTATAAGAAATAGGGATAGTTTGAGGAGACAACAAATTGTTTGTACATTACATTCTGTGAGGTGAAAAACAACACCAGAAGAAGGGAAAGAATGAAGCCAAAGAGATCTATCCCCACACTGATTTACAGTTACATCCAGTGAGGTGAGTAGAACAAAGGTGAGTAGGTAAGGAGGGGAGGGAATTCCATCCCTGTCCTAGACAATCAGAGAAAACGGTTCTATCTCATCATGCTGCGAAACTGTGTACAGATGCAGCTGAAACTTAGTGCATCATGAACTCACCACTGTACACTGTCAGGGTATCTGCTTACACTGGGCAGAAAAAGAGAGTAAGCAAAAAAAGGCTGAGTGTTCCTGCGAAGTTTCACCAAGATGTTTGTTCTCTGTGAAGCTATAAAGCTTGTTCTTTCTTGAAGTGAAATGTAGAGAGTCAGCTGTTGAAGAAAGATGTTCTGGGCTAAGCTGTATTAGAGGAAAACCTTCAGGAGCAAGGAGGGGTTGAAGAGTAAGTCTGATGTGAACCTCATTTATTCATGTTATATGCAGTACCTCCCAGACAGCAGTCACAGTTTTGATGCTAAATTTTATGAACATTACTTTTGAGAAAGTTGGAAAAAGCTGGAAGTTCCTGGAATTCACCTCAAAGAGTTACACCAAGAACTCCAGCAAGTATGGAGGAAATCTCATGCTGAGATTATGATATGCTTCATTAATAATAAAAAAAAAGATATAACATCTGCAACCATTAAACAGCATCACCTCAAATGTGTCAGATACAGTGGCATGTAAAGCCATCTTCACACTGTTACATCCAGCTCCTCATATCTCACAGTAGCAGTACTGACAAGTAGATAAATTGCAGCCTGATAGGCCCCACAAACTAAGGAATTGTAGGGCGCAGTGTAAGTAATGCATCTCTATTGATCCACAGCCCCACCATAAACTGTGCAGACTGTGAGTGAAGATGTTGGTGTTTGGGTTCTCCATCCTGCCTAGATTCTCAGTAGTGCAGACCAAGTGTGAAATCAGTATAGAATACAGCAGCTACCAGGAATTCATTATCTAGTCAAGCCCTGATAAATGATCTTAGAAAACTAAACTGTAAACCTAAGTAACTTGCTTACTCCATTGAAATGTTAATTACTATGGTAATATTTCAGTTCCTATATGGTTTGTTATTTAAAACAAACCCAGACAGAATTTTTCTGATGTCAAAAATGAGAATATAAATTGCATACTGGTATACATGAATAGATGCTTCCTGCAAAGGCACACATGCTGACTTTCAAGGCAAACAGCAAAACATTCTTGCCTGTCCAGAGTGAGAAATACTGCCCAGATATTATTAAGTGGTCAGTACGAGACTGAAATTTGGTTCAAAAAAAAGCCTGAGCTAGGGGAGAACAAGGAGGATGGGATTTTTAATTTAAAAATAGTTCTTTTCCACATTTGTAGGTTGGTCTCATTTTGCAGCAGCTATATTCTGCACCAACATGTGGTAGACCGAAGATTAAGTCTCAAATTCCCAGACACTGGGTTAGAAGAGGCCAAGAATGCCACAGAAGTGGCAATCGGGAGATGGGGATTTGGTTGCCATACTTTTCAGCACCTCTTGTTACTCGAGCCCTCTAAGAACCTTGACATTCATAACAGAAGTGGCTAATTCCCACCTCTTTCTTTACCAGTGCTCTGCAGGACACTGCTAAAAAAAGCCATGCAGTGTTTTTTCAAGCGGCTGTGGTATACACTGTCCTACTGGCAATACTAATGTCACCCAATGCATTTTATTAAGTGGTCAGGACTTCATTAGAGTGCTCAGATGTGGAGGGAGAGAAATATGAAAATAAATACTGATGTAATCACCCGGATCTCAAATATGTTCTAGTTAGTTATTCAACTGTTTTATGAAGTGAACATGTTTTCTGTTTTTTGTGTGTTTTTTTTTTTTTTTTAATCTCTCATATTACCTGTGCCTGAACACGTTTTGACTGCAGATGAAATGGTATGTGTATTTTTAAGGCAAAAGTCTTAAGGCAAATACAAACCAGGGACATATTAGTGTAAAAAAAATGTCAAAGAAATACAGACATGCATCAGTGAAGGATAATTCTAGGACATCTTGGAGCACATATGCCCTTATAACACACCTGCCTGAAGTATAGGCATAGGCTGCCTTCAAAAGGATGTGGCACTGCTGGTGTCTGTGCTTACCTAGCGACTTATTTCACTGTAGTTACATTTTTAGGTGCTTATGCAATGTTCTTACTGACTGCAAGATAAGAAATTGCAAAGGACACACGTGGACGTGGGAATCACGTTGTTCTTTTGGATGTTCCTGGAAGCACTCCATAATGGCAAGAAAGTCACTGAGCCCTAGGACCATTATAGCTGTTTTAAGATATCGTTAGAACATGAGTCTTTTTCATTATTTAAGTCTCTCTCTCTTTAATCCACATGCTACACCCTCATCTCAAAATTCTAAACTTCCGATTTTTGTTGTTCATATGGAGTCAGGAAAGTCTAAACTCAACTCATTTTTATCTATCACTGCCCTGGGATGGAATGTTATCTTGGTTCAGTTCGGGAGTTTTAGATTATGTGCTTCATGCTCAGAAGTGAAGGGCTGAGATACGCACTGGCTAAGAGCCTACTTCAAACCACTTAGCAGAAAACTAAGTTCAGTTCTGGAAGAGGAATGTAGGGTAGATTTCAAAAATGTTTCCAAATGTTTTTCCTGGATTGTCATGTTCTAAAGTGTCTGGAGATCCAAAAGCTAGCTTCAGATCTCATGAGAAATGGCAGAGGTATAAGCCCAAAGTATATGTCAGTGTTTGCCAGGCTTTCATATCTTTTTATTTTACAAGCCAAATGCAACAGCAGAAAATTTTAATTCTACTCACATCTCTGAATGAATATTCCATTTCTTTAAATAAATGCTCATCTATACTCTAGTAAAAGATTAACCTTGCCTTGGAATGTCAAACCTGCAGAGGTAGCAATAATCTCCACTTGCCTCTCAGACCAGTAAATAAGCGAAGTACAGTGGCATCAACATTTGTTACTGATACTCACCTGTCCTTCCCCATATGCAACAAGCAGCTCCTCCAACCTTTTACTCTGAGGCTTAGATCTCACTTCTGTGCTTGTTAGTGCACTGTGCTGCTGGCTTCCAACAAGGCCCTGTGTATTGTAGCTATTTCAGGCTACTGTCAGCACGAGACTGTGCCAGTCCATTTTGTGCCAGCACTGTGAATGCTCTGAGTTTTGCTGAAGACTACAAAAACCAGAAAAACATTAAAGCAGCTCTGATGTTTCCCTCTAACCATGCCTCAGTATGACTGTGGCTAATTTGAATATCCATTTCAAATAAGGTTGCCAGTGAAAGTTACATTTCCAAGCTGCTACCTTAAGGCCTATTTTAAAGACAAGTGTTGGCAGTAGGAAACTTCCCAATGGCACTGGTATTCCTCCTCTTTAAGGAATTGCTTCCCTTAAGTACCACTTGTTCTGTTGCTGCTCTTGCACTGGCTATGCACTGATTGCTGTAAAAGGGACTACCAGTTTACAGAACATTTCCACTTTATATACATATTCCAATTGTGAATTGTCAGTGAACAAGCTTAAGTTTCTCCAAATTCATTCTTTCTTCAGCATCTCTCTCAGATCATTTTCACAGACATTGTCTTAGCCTATAGCTAGTTATTGTTTGCAGCTTTTGTCTGGTAGTTGCCACTAATATTTCAGACTGCTTTGGTTTAACAAAGTCATGTAAGACATGTTCATTGATGTAATGCAGCAGTAACAATGCACTATATTTCTTTGCAAATTAAGGATCAAATCTGAAATTCAATCCTTCTGAATGTTCTTACTAATTTCTTAAATTTATCTGTGTTTGTAGGTTTTTTTCTGCACAGATTTGGAGGCTAGAACACTAACAAAAGGTAGATAAAAAAGGATATAAAGTAAGCTGAAGCACACATTAACAGTCTGAAAGATTATTTTTGAGTATGTTTTTATGTTGTTGTTTTATCCAGTGAACTTTATGGATATTCAAATATGAACTTGAGACAAATTGCTATTTAACTTATTCAATGAATAAGGTGATGGGTTTTTTTGTTTGTTTGCTTGTTTTTGTTTTTTTAACCAGCTACTAATGTAAATCACTAGTTTTGATACTAAGGAAATATAAAAATGACAATACATTTATTTTATGTCACATCCGATTTCTTGTTCTTACAGCATTTGCTTTTTTTTATTCCCAGATCAGAATTGACTTCTGATTATATGGAGAATCAGATGTGTCAGAAGTATTCCAGAGTGTACTAAAATAAAGGGAAAAATATTATGCAGTCCTGCATGGTTTAATAAGGTTGAAGTGAGCATGAATATCCACTGGCCTAATAGCTTTAACTAAAAGCTGAGTATCATAGTTCCTTTTGTCTACTGTGCTGACTTGCCCTTTTGCATAGTTTTACTGAAGTTGCAATAAGTTTTGTATTTCAGCACATTCCCACTGCATATTAAAAAAGTGAAGACATGTTGTATGAAGGCATCTGATAGACAGCTAGTGCTGGGCAAAATGTTTTTATTCAAAATGTTGTTACTGTGTGACAAGGATTCAATTATATCCATTTTTGTGAGTTGCTTATGGAGAAAAAAAAGTCTTAAAACTGGAAAAATATCAATATTTTAGTTTTGAGATACTATGAATTTTAGTTCAAAGCATCTGTAAATCAGCTTCAGATTTATGAAAGAATGAATGAGTAAACAAGCAACCCCTCCTAAACCCCAACCTTATTCTCAATAAAAAAAATATTATTTTTCCTATTTTTATATCTGACTGAGTACTTCACTCCAGTTTGATACAAAATGAATTCTTGTAAATGTGCCAGTGAGCCCCCCAAACTGATTAGCTGCTCAGTTCTGGATACAAAAGTCTACTCAGGAGTGTTTCCTTGGCAAAAGCAGCAGCTGTAATTTTTGTGTGAGTGTTGAACTCCTAGGTTATTTTCAGATAGATGAATGGTATGCTTTCAAGTGACTATTCTTCCAAACAATCTCTGTTTGTTTGTGCTTATTGTGCATGAGTAGTTTTGCTTTCACACTGAAAATGTACAAAGATATAAGTTGTGGTCATTAAGCTGTGCTAGAATAATGCCCACATGAGTCCAGAAAGGAATTTGGAATTTGGAATCAGGCTAGGAAGAAATCCTTAGTGGCTTAAAGGAGATGACAAAACTTCAGTTTTGCTGCTTTGAATCCTGGATACAGCTCCTCATGACATGAGACTGAATGGAAGAATTTGCAAATAAAATTTTTGGGGACTAACATTATTATATCAGTCGAAAAAGAAAACCAAACATGGACAATTAGATGCCTGAGGCAAGATATGTACTAGCATCTTTGTTGCATAAAATCCTTGTTCTTGTCAGATGTCAGGCAGATATGAGTGCTCTCCCTCTCTAAAAGTCAGGGCCAGTCCTTCTACAATGATACCTATCCAGCATGTCATGAGACTACACAAAACTCTTCTGGTTTTCCAGAGCAGTGTAGGTTGTTCATGAATAGTGAAGGGTGAAATGCCACCTATATAGCCTCAAAGTCAGCATCTGTGAGAGGCAGATCCCTTTGTGAAGTACATGTGAGCACTGTCGAGAAGTGAGTAGGACCTGGACATTTCCAAAGTTGCTTTTCCATCAAAGTGTTGCCGAGAATGCTTTGAATATTACTCATTTTATGGCTGTGCAGTCATGCATCTTCTGTTCTTTGCCCTGCTGGAGAATATGGCAGAGCCTGGTGAGATTCTGGAGCTGAAAGAAAAGAGAGAAATTCAGATGTTCACTATTCAGTGCAAATGGTGGCAAAAATGCAGTCCTGCTGAATTCAAAACTGCATGATTTTCCCATTGTGATAGAAAGTAAAGCACTGCACACAGCCATAAACTGTAACACAAAACTCTGAACAAAACTGCTGTCATGTTCCCAAAACACACTACTACTTGCCAGCCGCAGGACAATCACATTTGTAATGAAAGCTGTAAAAAATGCTTATTGCTGCATAGTGCGTGTTTTTCCCCATACTGAGTATGTAAACTGCAGCCAAACAGAATTAACCAACAACACCAAGTGTCATGTAAGCCTCTCGGACCTCCCTGAGTTGTCTTTCAAAGGATAAAGGGATGAGGAGGGTGGTGAAGTTGTTTGGAAAATATCTCTTTCCTATGTCAATATCAGGGGTAGAAAGATTAAATTTATTGTTTCTTGTAATGGGGCTGACTTTGTCAAAGCTATAAAGATGCCAGGTTTGCCCATTAATTGTGTTGACCCATTGTTTGAAGCTGCTGGTACAAAACATTTTTTCTGTTCTCGTAAGTCCAGACAACATCTGCCAGGCACTGCAAGTAACCATTTTCTTCTCTTTTTCAGAGGTAGTTGAATTCTTGCCAATTCTTTTATCAAAAAAAAAAAATAATAAAAAAAAAGCATAAGTGAAACAAGATGTTCAAATAAGACAAATCCCACTTTGTACAAAGCTTCAAAACCTTAAAAAAGTAAGTTTCCCATGGGATGCAATACAGTAGTAATCTACTGCATGGTCTAAGCTCTGATTTTATCCATCTAGCAAGAAGTGCAGTTCTGCCACCAGGATAGTTCACCTGAAGTGCATGTATGGGAACTGCTGAATCACAGCCTGAACCACTGATTGGTCACCTGAGGTGAGCACCAAGTCAGCCATGGGGGCACAGGTGAAGGTGATATACCTGTGTGGGTGGAAGGGGTGGAGCCTAGTTCCTCCTCTCTCAAACCCCATTTAAGGGCTGACCACCACCAGGGAAGGATCTCTTCTTGGAGATCCCTCCCATGTGGAGTCCTCTGCGAGCCTTGTCATCTTAAAGGTGAGCCATCTTCTCTTTTGTATTACCTGTATAACTGTTTGTATAGAACTACTTGAAATATACCATCTTCTATACTATTCCCTGGTGGAGTATCGTCATTAGGAGTTATTTACTCTACATTTGGCGAGCCAGGCAGCTCTAACTAAATCCATAATGTCGTTTATTTGGAGTATATTTAAATGGGCCAAGGGGGAGAACGTTACCCCCCTAGAACAGACAATCCCTGGTCTAATTCCAGGATTCATGGGGTCACCCTACTATGGATTGGCATCCGTTATTGAGAAATGGGGACCCATGCGGGTTCCAGGGACTGCCGCTCCTTCTCCATCTTATTTGACTGACTACTTTGTAGGATTAGATAAAGACATACTTATTACCAAGGAGCGGCGGTTAGCTGCCTCTGCAGTAGCCTGGCCATTAGTAATGGCCATACTCAAGTTAGATGTCGCAAATGTTAATATGGAAACTGAAAATCAGTTATTACGAGACCGTATTGAGAAACTGGAACAACAGCTGGGTACGTTAACAACCAAAAAGCCTGGCCTAAATGTCCCCACAAGACAAATAAGGAATATATTGGTAGAAGACACCCCAAAATCAGAGGAAGAAGACTCTGATATGACAGGGGAAAAGATCTCTAAGGCAGATCTCGAAACTCCATCTATGATGGACCCATTCGAGATTCGGCCTATTATAACTCAAAAAACAAAGAAGGTACAGGATAGACCAGCAGGGGTGCCTCCTGACCAATGGCCCCCTGCAGAAACCTGCCTCCATGTGACCGCTCGTCCATATACAGCTAATGAGTTGATGGACCTAGTACAACGGTTCCATCAGAAACCAAGAGAAAGCATACCATCATGGCTCCTAAGGTTATGGGATGCAGGAGCTGAAAGTGTTTTAGTAAATGGAACAGAAATGTCAAAATTAGCATCTATAACGATAAACCCGGCATTAAGACAAAGATTATATGCAGCTGTCCATTATAATGAGGAAAACCATTCTATTATAGATTGGTTGATGGCTGCATGCCGCTTAACATGGCCCAATAAAACCGATATCCCTCTTAATACTGGTTTGTGGTCCTCTATGGAGGACCTCCAGACCTATATCAGAGAACTGGGTATGAGGGAGGCTCTGTATGCGGACACTTTTGAAAGCCCCGATACGGAAAAATTTACAGCGGGCATGAGAGATCTAATACTACAGCAGGCCCCCTCCCACCTATATGGGATGTTGGTTTCCATATTAAATCCGTTGGTGGCATCAGAAGCCATCGTACAGCAGGCAGCCCAGTTAGTGGCAGACTTAGGGGAGACGGAGCGCGTAAGAACCAGGCGTAATGTTCGTATAGTGGAAGATGCTGAGGCCTTCCCTATTAGAACTAAAAAGCCTGCTCCACGGATGCCCCGATCAGGCCCCGTACGGGTATCCCGGAGGACTATGTTTAATGATCTCATACGGGCTGGGGTTGCATTTACCAAAATTGATGGGCAACCCAACCATGTTTTGTTACAGCTGTGGAAACAGCTTAGAAATGATCAGAAATTTCAGAGTGCTCCCAGAAAATCGGGAGTACGAATTATAGAAAAAACACCAACAACAACCTGGAATTTGGCTGACTTTATAATACCGAACAGAAGGAAAAAATATCCGCAGGTGTCACAGGCTACAGTGCCTGAGCCACCTGTGGCAAAAGATTTAGATCTGGCAAAATTCATGGATTAACGGAAAATTCTGGTCCCCATAGGGCCTCTAGCTGTGACCGGAGGCCCTATGTAGAACTAACAATATTCTGGTCCAGGACAAATGTGCAGAAGGTGATGGCTCTAGTGGATACTGGCGCAGAAACATCGATTATATATGGAGACCCAACGAAATTTAAGGGTAATAGAGTGATGATTGGTGGGTTTGGGGGACAGACTATTCCAGTCACCCAGACGTGGCTGAAATTGGGGGTTGGGCGTCTCCCGCCCTGGGAGTATAAGGTGTCGATTGCCCCAATTCCAGAATATATCTTGGGCATAGACATTCTATGGGGTCTGGCTCTCCAGACAACTGTGGGAGAGTTCAGACTACGGCAGAGGTACATTAGTATCCGGGCAATACGGACAATATTGAGGGGCCATGCGAAACATGAGCCCATTTGTTTGCCAAAACCACGCCGGATTACTAATGTAAGACAGTACAGACTCCCGGGTGGACAAGAAGAAATATCAAAAACAGTGCAGGAATTAGAGAAAGTAGGTATTATAAGGCCTGCACACAGCCCATATAATTCCCCCATATGGCCAGTACGGAAGTCGGATGGAACATGGAGAATGACGGTGGATTATAGGGAACTGAATAAGGTCACGCCGCCCATCCATGCGGCCGTACCCAATATTGCCTCCTTAATGGACACTCTTAGTAGGGAAATTAAAACCTACCATTGTGTCCTGGATTTAGCGAATGCGTTTTTTAGCATACCTATTGCTAAAGAATCACAAGATCAATTTGCATTTACGTGGGGAGGCAGGCAGTGGACCTTTCAGGTCTTGCCACAGGGGTACGTGCACTCACCAACATACTGTCATAATTTGGTGGCACGTGACCTGGCTGATTGGAGGAAACCAAACAGTGTGAACCTATACCACTATATTGATGACCTCCTGTTAACATCCGACTCACTGGAAGCAGTAGGGGAGGCAGCAGATTCATTAACTGCCTACCTAAGTGAAAGAGGATGGGCTATCAATCCTCAAAAAGTGCAAGGTCCAGGACTGTCCGTAAAATTTCTAGGGGTAGTCTGGTCAGGAAAGACCAAAGTATTACCTGATGCCATCATAGATAAGGTTCAGGCATTTCCAGTCCCCACAACACCAAAGCAGCTGCAGGAATTCCTGGGTATATTGGGATATTGGCGTTCCTTTATACCTCATTTGGCGCAGCTGCTGAGACCTTTATATAGACTTACCAAAAAGGGCCAATTATGGGACTGGGGGAGAACAGAACAGGATGCTTTTCAACAGGCGAAACAGGCAGTTAAACAAGCCCAGGCACTGGGTATATTTGATCCTACCCTTCCAGCTGAGCTAGATGTTCACGTAACTCAAGATGGCTTTGGCTGGGGCCTGTGGCAACGTCAGAGTTCTGTTCGGACCCCCATTGGATTTTGGTCTCAGGTGTGGCATGGAGCAGAGGAAAGATATAGTATGATTGAAAAACAGTTATTGGCTGCCTATTCTGCATTACAAGCGGTAGAGCCAATAACCCAAACGGCCGAAGTTATAGTCAAGACTACATTGCCAATCCAGGGGTGGGTAAGAGATCTGACCCACCTTCCTAAGACGGGGGTGGCCCAGGCGCAGACGGTGGCACGATGGGTTGCCTATCTCAGTCAGAGGAGTAGTCTATCTTCCTCACCGTTGAAAGAAGAGCTTCAGAAGATTCTTGGCCCAGTAACGTATCATAGTGATGCACCAAAACAAACTTCGGTTGCTCCACCACAGAAGAGTCCCGTCCAGGAAGGAAAATATCCTATTCCTGAAGATGCCTGGTACACGGATGGGTCCAGCAAGGGCAACCCGAGTAAGTGGAGAGCAGTAGCGTACCATCCTGCCACAGACACAATCTGGTTCGAAGAGGGGGATGGTCAAAGCAGCCAGTGGGCAGAGCTGCGGGCGGTGTGGATGGTTATAACCAAAGAACCTGGTGATGGTATCCTGAATATTTGCACAGATAGTTGGGCTGTGTATCGGGGGCTCACTCTTTGGATCGCACAGTGGGCCACCCAGGATTGGACTATCCACTCCCGACCGATCTGGGGCAAAGATATGTGGTTAGACATATGGAATACAGTCAAACACAGAACTGTGTGTGTCTACCATGTTTCTGGTCATCAACCCCTACAGTCACCAGGAAATGATGAAGCCGACACACTGGCCCGAGTTAGATGGGTTGAGAACTCTCCATCTGAGAATATCGCTTACTGGCTACATCAAAAGCTGCGGCATGCTGGGCAGAAGACCATGTGGGCAGCCGCTAAAGCGTGGGGACTGCCCGTACAACTATCGGACATCGCTCAAGCATGCCGAGACTGTGACGCCTGCTCTAAGATAAGACCGAGGTCGTTGCCTGAAACTACAGCCCATCTTGCTAGAGGACACAATCCTCTACAGAGGTGGCAGGTTGATTATATTGGGCCTCTCCCTCGGTCTGAGGGGGCGAGATATGCCCTAACCTGTGTCGACACCGCGAGTGGGCTAATGCAGGCCTATCCAGTACCAAAAGCCAACCAGGCATACACTATAAAGGCACTCACAAGGTTGATGGCTGCCTACGGGACACCGCAAGTCATCGAGAGTGACCAAGGAAGTCATTTCACGGGTGCAGTGATACAACGCTGGGCAGAAGAAAATAATATTGAGTGGCGATTCCACCTGCCATATAATCCAACGGGGGCAGGCCTTATCGAACGTTACAATGGTATTCTCAAGGCTGCCCTGAAGACAGACTCTCAGTCCCTGCAGGGGTGGACAAAGAGACTCCATGAGACCCTGCGGGACCTGAATGAAAGACCTAGAGATGGCAGACCCAGTGCCTTGAAAATGTTACAAACAATATGGGCCTCCCCACTTAGGATCCAAATTACGGGCACCGATAATGAAGTGAAACCTCAGATTGGCAATGAGAACAACCTTCTGCTCCCTGCCCCTGAGGACCTAGAACCAGGTACCAATAGAATAAAATGGCCCTGGAAGGTGCAGGTAGGACCACGATGGTGCGGCCTACTTGCACCTTGGGGGAGATTATTGGAGGTGGGGGGTTCGGTAGCTCCTCCGGTTATAGGTACATGGCCTACTGAAATAATGGTTAACACTCCAGTCTTCATTGCTAAGGGGACCCCTATCATGTCTCTGTGGCAGATCAGGACACCCCCTTTGGTGCCTGATATAGTCGTACAGCCACAGACATCGGGTCAAAGGGTTTGGTACAGGCGACCAGGGCGTGCCCCTGTACAAGCTGAAGTGTTAACCCAAGACAGGAATACGGCCTGTATCTTGCCCTGGAAAGCGGATCTTCCCCTCTTGGTACCTCTAAAACACTTGTATTACTCCCCATAAGTCTATGAATCACCAAAAGGAATCAAAACAATACTGCAGTGTTCCAGAGTTGTTATAAGACCATGTGAAGCATCTGGTGATGGTCTAACCGGGACTGATGACACGTAAGATGGACCTGCACTGTATGATTACATGCTTCCAGTAGATACCACCGAGCACTGGCCCAAAGAGGAGTTCGACGGATGCGCCGATCATCACTCATATCAGATTACATCAGCATGCGTTGCGACGGGCAATTATGTAAGCGTCGCGATGTATTGGGTCTCTGTATCAAGGGGAACTCACCTTATGGTTACTTGATCAGTGGTTCATGTCGTGAAGGGGTGGAGTGTATGGGAACTGCTGAATCACGGCCTGAACCACTGATTGGTCACCTGAGGTGAGCACCAAGTCAGCCATGGGGGCACAGGTGAAGGTGATATACCTGTGTGGGTGGAAGGGGTGGAGCCTAGTTCCTCCTCTCTCAAACCCCATTTAAGGGCTGACCACCACCAGGGAAGGATCTCTTCTTGGAGATCCCTCCCATGTGGAGTCCTCTGCGAGCCTTGTCATCTTAAAGGTGAGCCATCTTCTCTTTTGTATTACCTGTATAACTGTTTGTATAGAACTACTTGAAATATACCATCTTCTATACTATTCCCTGGTGGAGTATCGTCATTAGGAGTTATTTACTCTACAAGTGCACGTGCCTCTTTCCATGGGAAGACACTCAATTTTCATGTAGAGTCTTAAAATTCTCTATTTTAAGGAAAAAAAGAAAGGAAAAAAAATCCAAACATGCTTTTTATTTTTGGTTTCACAATTCCATATTTTTGGTGTATATCAAATAAAATGAGGAAGATATCGAGTCATGCATAAAAGCAAATAAACTGAATAAAATGAAAAGTGTCAGGCACTATTTAAATATTGTCCATGTTTGCTGTGTGTTCTCTATTTTGGGCAAAGTTCATCACTACAGTGTTTATCTCCGTGCCAGAAAAACACCCGAATTGTGTAATTATTTCAAATAGAAGCACTCATGGTAGTTGTTAGAGAGTGACAATGAATAATGTGCAAGGTGAGTTGAGAAAAACTAGATCTGGATATCTCAAACAAATGACAGTTTAGTGCCTTAGAAGACTGTAGGCTAGAGCAGCCCATGCTTCATAGTGGGAAACGGTGAATGTGCTCTCCTCAGGCAGTCCAACCCTGCTCCCCAGGGTGCCGGGTCCAGGACCCTAACCTTCCCCATGCCCAGGAGGAACAGAGAGACCAAGCTTGGAGCTTGTGTCACTCTTGTACCATGTAAACTGCATGATTACTGACCATTTCTGCAAATAGTAACCACTGAAAGGATCCTCATTTTTTGGTCTCCATACGTGAGCTTGAATAGAGGAACAAGCACGCAGTGCTAACTCTCATGGACCAACCTCAGAGATCATACACTTTAATGTATAATTATTGTCCCTTTTCTGATAGAGGCCTTTGGAAAACTTCATGATGAATATACTTTTCTCCCTCTTCCTACCTTTCTTGTTGGCTTCACTTTTTGTGAATTCATGGCAGATTTATTGCCTTGGGTGAGATTTTCAAAGCATTCACAGTTGACCTAATCTTGTTGCTGTTGAAGCCAACTGGGAGTTTTGCCAATGTGTTTAATGAGAATAGTTAGGCCAGTGCTGGAAGCTTTGAAGCCCCCGCTTTGTGTGTACACCTATGAAGGTGGGGAACAGGGTGCAGGTAAAATAAGAACCCATCTAAACTTGGATCTAGCAAGGGAAAACAATGCAAACAAGACTTTTCTTGTGGTTCAGAGGAATCTCTTCTGCCATTTCTTGAGACATTCCCAAAAAGCACTGACCTGATGTTGTAGTCAGCACAGGGACGCTCCCCTCTGTGGAGCTATAGCTTGGTTTAGTATCGATTTCATTTACATTTGTAAGCTAGATGTTGTCCACTGGGTCTAGCACCCACCTTTTTTCTTCAAGTGAACTTTTTGCTAGTAATTAGCCAGGAATTTTAAAACCAGAAAAGACCATCATAATCATGCTGTTAGACCTCCAGTATAGTATAGTTTGTGGAGTTAGTCAGTAACTCTACAACTTCTACATCCACAACTTCTGTTTGAGTTCCAATAACATATAGAATATTTTGCTGAGTGTGTATGTGCTTTCAGTGCCATAAATAGACAAATATGCATGTAATCTACCTGGGTTGGTTCTGTGTGAACCAATTACCTGGACTGAAACAGACAAGGAATTGTGAAACACAAATTAAAACAAACACAAACCAATAAATAAATAAATAAATAAACAGAATTTTTTTGCTGTTACTTCAGAATTGCAGCAATATTTTCTTGTTGGCCTTGAATATACGAAAGTTATCAATTTTGGTTGGCAGTGCCTTCTAACATTGCTTGACTGGGCAAAAATTATGCCCATTAACACAAAATACTTTCATAAGTTCAATTTCTTCATCTGTATCCAAGAGTAATACTAAGAACAGTATTTCTCCAGAATAGATTACTACACTTGCCTGACTTCGGCACTGCCAAGAGAGATGATAAACACGCTTGAACTTGCTTAAAACACTCTTGCCAATGTTAGCATTTCATGCAATAAAGCAATGACAGATTTTATAGATTATAGTAGTTTTCATTACCTTTCAAAAACTGTTGGTTTTAAGATATTATTACTTTAAAAGCCCTCAAGCCCTAGACAATCTTTGCTTAAAAAATAGCAGAAAAAATAATACGGTGTTGGAATAAGATAGCTCTGATTTCAAACCCTGGTCCTACAGTCAGATGCTCTGCATCCTGCTCAGTGTGGCCAAGTCTCATAATACCTCCATTAACTTCCTAAAGCCTTTGCTGCTAGTGACTGCATGAGAAGTACAGTTTTTAGGGTCAAGAAAATAAAAATACTCTGGCACTCCCTGTGGTATCAAAGGGGATATATGTATTGTTTTTCAAATTCCATTAGCCATGTGAAAAATTGGGGTGAGGAAAATCACAGCTCCTGCTCAATGTCTCATATTTATAAAAATCTACCTCAGAAAATCCTTCAGCACAAAGTGTTAGGACACAAGGAAGGAAGTATCACTCCCTGTTTGATTGGTCTGTGTATTTTTATACTCTTGCTCTAATATTCTTAGCCATATACATTGTCTGAAGTGATGCTGGTTGACACCGGGTGGGCTGTGTGGACCCTCACATGGCCCAAGTGATGTGTCTGTCCAACTGAACACGAGAGGCCCAGGGAACAGTGACAAGGACTCTGGAAAGAGGGTCTGAGACTGATTGAATAATGCAAATAAAGTGCACTGCCTGTGTGAATTTTTATAGACTGAAATTCAGAGCCATTTCTGTATTCCTCAGGATGTGGTAAGGAGGTATGAGAGGACATCAGAGGATGCAAAGACTGATGGGATTGGATTGGAGGACTGTGTGTTGTGGACAGAATGAACTCTGAGGATTGCCTCTTTTGGGAAACAGCCTCTGAAGGCATCTGCCTCTAGAAACAAGAGTGGCTTTTCCTTGAACAATGCTGGTCAGATGGCTCAGAAAAGTGAAGCCAATTAGTAATCAACTTGTACTTCTTTGGACCCTATTTATTTAGCAATGCAAATGTAGCTAATTCTTACAGGTTTGGGGGAGAATACTTAATTAGCAATTACAGTGCTGTAGCACTGTATAGAGTAACCTAGTGTTCTGCAAAATTAGAAGAAAAAAAAAAGTAAAAGAAATCTAAAAATGGTTATTAGAATTATCTTTGCAATGTGTAATTGTTATGTAGTCAAGACCACTAATTTGCAGATACCTTCTCTAGCTTCATGCAAGATCCTGGAAAGGCAACTCTTGAGAATATGTTTTCTAGTCCATTAAAAATCATGTTTTCATTTCTGCTTTAAATGTAACATTTGGCTGTGTTTCTTTAAAAGTTTTTTATGTACTGATACTGTAAGTGCTTTGAATGTGCCTCTGAAAACTGCTAAACAACAAAGTTGTTGTTACCATTGCTGCTTGATCTTTCTGGGAGGCCAGTCCCACACAAACCTCCTTCTCTCTCCAGAATACTGCATACTGTAGATACAACAACAACTTTCAGTTTAGTCAGAGGAGAAAAATGTAGGAGCTTTCTCCTCCTTCAGATTGTGAATTAATTTTTTGTTTCATGAATACCAGTTTCAATAGTTGCACAGCCATTTACGTTAACCAAAAAAGGCTCAGATATTAGAATGTGCCATTAGCGATGTGGTGAGATCCCAAATTCACTGTTCCGGGACTGAAGAGAACATTATACTTAGAAATGGTCCCAGATTTTCATTTATTTTGATGCTTTTAGACTCTTCATGTGCTCTGAATGTAATGACAGGTATATAATTGAGAAATTATATATATATATATATAAAGATTATTCTCATATGGCCAAAATACTTTTGTGTTCTGCCTGTGCGAGTCAGTGAACTCTGACAGTCTGTACTATAATAGCTCCAGCCATATTCATGAGACTGAAGAGAAACTAAGGGAAAGGTAAACTGAAATAAGAAGCAAACATAATATTATTCATTTTATATCTGACAAACATAGAAAAAAATTATTATTACATTTCATTCAAGTTCTTGAGATTTTTTTTTGTAGCTTTTCTCCAATGCTGAAATGGGAGGAGGAACTGAAAAGCAGAGACATCAATTAATACACTGTTGAAAAATAATTTGCAACAGATGAACTGTATCGTTTTGTCTAGGCATGCTTAAAGTCTTTCATTATAACTTCTATAACCTTTCTAATGTGATTGTGTATTATTGTAATTGGTAAGAAGTTTTTTGGGAAAACGTAAAACAAAGGGGTAAATAGCAACTTGTGTGTGTTTGAAATAACTGAGAACGGTATTAATCACTTCCAATAAGACTGGAAATTCTTTGAATCAGAAAACTTGTTGAAAAAACTCCCTTCTCCCTGGCAGCTTCACTTTGCCTAGCTGACACGAAAAAATGATAGCTCTTCACCAGCTCTACTAAACATTTCCTTTCTGCCATTCGCCACTGGCTCATTTTGTCTAAAGAAAAGGTTATTCTTTTAAAAACTGTTCTAAGCCTTCCAGCTGTGTGGCCCCTTTGCATATCACTGCCTGCCGTGCTGCTGCACAGCCATTCCTTTGCTGCAGGCACGTGCAACACTTCCTGACAGCCAGGGAAAGGAAACACAGGCATGCAGCTAAGATCCAGATGAGCAGAACGGTGAAACAAGGCCAGTGGCTGAACATGGAGGGACAGAACAATGAGGGAACCATAGGAAACACATCTTCCACTGGCAGTTGAGACACTGCATCCAAGCCACAAGTTGAGGAATGGAGAGCACAAGAGGAGAGTAAAGTAGAACTGGAGATGGATGAAAGTCATCTGGGACAGTAACAAAAAGGCAGGAGCTTGAAACAGTTTGTAGAAGACATCAAAGACTGAATCCAGTTCTGGAAATAGAAGAGGACAGACGAGTCCAAATGCATCTCATCTCCCACATTTCTGCTCAGTAACTGTTCCTGTCTCTCTTAATGACTGTTTAGAAGGTAACAAGATTTTATAATGGAAAATGGATAACAGAACTATTGATGCTGGTATTTCAGGCTTTTTAGCTCTAGATAAATGAGTCAATTTTGATTCTAGCTCAAGTCAATTGAACATGTTTTCAATACATTAAGGTCATCTGCACAAGTCAGAAGGAGTTGCAAACCTCAAACCAGAACTGCCCAATGAACTTGAGTGAGCAGTGCAAGCAAAAATGCCTTCCTCTGACATTAAACTGCATGGGCATGGTAAAAGAAGGTTTGTATTCTGTGTTTGTGGAGGCAATGGGCACCTGTCTGTGTTAGAGGGAAACAGGAAGGGTGGGAGGGAGGGGAAGAAAGGGGTTGGAGGCATGGAGGGAAGGAGGTATGGGGGGGGGAGGGAGAGAGGGAGGAGGGAGTTATGGGGGGAGGGAGGGATGGGGGGAGGGAGAGAGGGAGGGAGGGAGAGGGAGGGAAGGAGGGAGAGGGAGGGAGGGAGGGAGAGGGAGGGAGGGAGGGAGAGGGAGGGAGGGAGGGAGGGAGGGAGGGAGGGAGGCAGGAAGGGAGGGAGGGAGGGAGGGAGGGAGGGAGAGGGAGGGAGGGAGGGAGGGAGGGAGGGAGGGAGGGAGGGAGGGAGGGAGGGAGGGAGGGAGGGAGGGAGGGAGGGAGGGAGGAGTAGTTGCAGGGCAGCCCAGCTTTGCACAGACTTTAACAGTGCTCCATTCCTGTTGCAAATCTCTCTCCTGATTTAGTCTCATGTTTGCCTTTTTTCTGATTGCATTGCACTGGAAAATGTTATAGCTGTTCTTTAATCAACTTTGTACTAAGTTCTTACTCTTCCTAAGTCATTTTCAACTGATGGTTTTGTCATGAGTCACTACAGGGTCAAGTTCTGGAATGTCTTCATGAGCCAAGTACAAGTAATTTCCATTGGGCTTTTTTTTTTTTTTCCCTACTACAAACATGGAGCAGTTAAATTGATATGTTTTTAACAACATGAGGTGCTACGAAGTTATAGCTTGGACTGATCTGTGATGCTCTGAAAAGTGTTCTGTGGCTTTGCCATGAATAGTAATGGCCTAAACATTGTGCCAATAAAAAGTTTATTGCTTATCACACCATCGGTATTACTAATTGTATGTAATTTATTTGGATCTTTTCATGTCTGAGTCAGTGCTAAAAATATAAAGAATATTATGAAAAATATAAATTTAAGCTAACAACAGATGTAAGGAATTTCAGAAGACTAAATGTTTGGCTCTCTCAGTGTAAGAACTTTAGAAAGGTACTGAATAATACATTCACAAAATCACTTTTTTGCCCTTTTATTGGTCCCTTAATCTATCATGCTAGCAACTGCATTATGACCTCATCAGCAAGTCTGATTCTTAAATGTAGTGCAGAAAAGATACAGCGTATTACTTCTTCTACATCAAGGAACAATATCGTGGGGAAAAAGTCTGCTGTGTTCTGATTAGTAACATAGCACCAGGAGTCCACTCTTCCAAAGGAGAATGACCACAGAATATTACTAGATTTGAAAATTGCTTAAAGTAAAAAATCTTATCTTAAACTAAACACTATTGCAGTGAAAATGGAACTACCTGATATTATGTGTATAAGAACGTTTCAAACATAGGTGTGTTTTATAAACAGAAATTGAAATTTGCACACTGTAATTTTTTACATTCATCTTCGAACTCAAAAATTTCACATCAAGTATGTTTCCTATCTTCTGTTTCAGGTATACAGATCCTGAGATATTTGCTTAGCAAAAATCACTTTTACTGATCAGCTATGTCTCTCCACTAAACATATAATTAAAATAAATAAATAAACAAAATTTATGCAGTAAAATCCTACAGTTCCAGGTACATGCCTATGCAAGTTACATGCATATCTAAATCTTACTACTGGATGACATTTTTCAGTGATAAATATAGAGAGTTGGAATGTCTTTCGAATTTTTTACCATGAAAAAAAGCCGTGTGTTTGCCAGGCTTAAAAAAAAAATTAAAAATGAAAGTGAAAAGAAAAAAAATAGAAAAAGATACATTTTACAAAAAGCTATTGTTAAACATCTAAATAATTAGATGTTAAATAAGAATGCATGCAAAGTCCTGCTTATTTACCTAAAGATGTTTGAACCTACAGTGTTCCTTTGTAATGCTTTAATCAAAGGACAGTTTCATCAAATATAATTTATATACTTAAGTATTATTTATTTTAGCAAAAGCTGAGATTCTGATGTAGTTCTTAGTGCCTTAAGAGAGATGAGAAACTGTAAATGATGCCAAAATGGTGTGTGACATTTCATCCAAACTTGGGAGGTTTGTATCATTTAGAGAAGAATTAGTAAAGTATGTTAACAACTGTCTCTGGTTTTAGTGCTGAGTTAGGGCACGTACACAAACGTACTCACTAAGTAGCACACTGATATTGTGTGATGCAAGGTTATTACAGAATTGTGCACACAGGGGCTTATGTATGACTGGGCTTTTATTCTTGGTAATATTGTGGTTATAGTGTATATGGGGGACTGGCTAAGCATTAAACAGATGACCTCAGCTACTGACATGGAAGAATTACTTACAGAAAGGTGAAAGCATGCCCTTTATGAAAGAGTCTCTGAAACAAACAGTAATAGTAGCCCAAGACGATCCAAAGTTATGAATCTTGCTGACAGAAGAGCTAATCAGCAGAACTGTTACCAGCAGAGCAAAGGAATGCAGAAGAAAAATAGTGAAGCTTGGCTGATTCTTGACAAACAGGTAACTATTTGTCAAGAATGCCTTGCAGTTTGTGGTAGGCAATGAGTCTGCCAGTTTAACCCTTAGATGCTGGTCTCTTCATACTTTAGTGTACCCTTGCCACCTGCATTTGGATCCTGAATGTTGGTTAATGGAATTGCAAGAGGCTCACATGCAGCAGGACAAAGTCCCAGGAGAGTCCAGGAAATTATACATGGTGCTGGAAGATACCAAGACATACTTTTGCTAGCCCTAATTATAGCTATATGGATCTACCTTAGCCCTCTGACTTTAAGCAGTTGTTTGACATATTTATTTAGTGTATGAAGCCTTATTTTTTTATCTTTTCTGTACCAGAATTTCCTCCTTAGTTGAATTCAAGTGAATTTACATCTTCCTTGTCTGATAGTTTTGTTTAGTTTCATCCTCCATCCCTCTCTGTTTTCTTAATGCAATTTGACAGCAATTTTGAAATAGAAAACAACTCTAAACCAATACCTACTCTCCTTTAAGAGATGATGTTTTTACAAATTTTTAAATTCAGATTTTTTTTAAACAGTTCTGCTACCAGTTTTTCTTTGGATGAGTGGGTACTCTGAAATATGAGAACAGATCATTTATTAACTAGCTATGTTCTGTGAGATTTACTTTTTTATATCTAACTCTACTGATCTGCAGTATTTGTGTAAATGTAGAGAAACTGTAGTAAGTGACCAATCATAAATGATTATGATTAATCTGCAATTAGAGTGATTTTAGATGTAGCCTCCTTGTGAGACTCATGAGACTACTCATGGAGAGAACATGTTGAATTTTGTTTTATTTCTGGGCATGTTTTGTCAATACAAGGCATCAAAGAGGGAGCCATAGTTGAGCTCTTTTCCTCTACAGCAACATGGTTTGGTAAATTCAAGAGCTATTCCAAGTGATTCAGAGGCCCACCAAGCAGTGAGAAAAACTACCGTCCTCAATAATTATCATTCATTCTGAAGGTATTAGGTAAACTATGGGCAACTAGATTTACTTAGTTGCTTGGAACATGAACACCTTAGAGGTAAAACTTAATATTCTACTAAGAACTACTTATACTGGCACAGTTGGTCTGCTTACAGACAAGGTACTGCATATTATGGGTGGTCTAGAATATTAGAGCCATACTGGGTCAATTGCACACACACATATACATTTTAAGTGTTCTAAATAGGCATTTGCATAGATGGTTATATTAGTCTTGCATACAAAATACCCCAAAATAAAAAGAGATTCACTGTTCCTCTGAGCCTTGTCAGAGGGACAGAAATAGGGATAGACAACACACACAGGCCGGACACAACCTCACTCCTGAGCTCACTGACATTAATCAAGAAAGGGTACCAAGGAAAGGAGTGATGCAAGCTGTTCCCAGGCTATTTATTTATTTATATCTTAATATCTTTTTTTCCTGGTTTATTTCAGCAGCTACTTCAGAGGATGTGGCCATGGGTATAATTCTTGGCTTTACATCCATTGAGCTGTTCCTGTGAGGACTCCCTTTCTGTTTTGGGCTGCCAGAGCATGCTGTCACCTGGCTGTGTGGCTCTTCATACCTGAATCTGTTACAATTATATTCCTTCCAAGCACCATCTTAAGAATATTCTAGCCAACATTATATACATCATGTAAAATACAAAGGCAGCCCATTGGAGCAAATCCCCTAAAACTTGCAGTACTGATGACTAGAACTGCATTACAGTCTTTTGAAAGCTTACTGAGCTGTATCTGGCTTTACTCGGTAAACTTCAAATTGTCTGCAGACTTCTTGTTCACATCTATCTTTTGCATGTGGAATAAAAAGCTGGTTATCAACCCAAACATGTTAGGCAGCCTTCAGATCATGTGAGATGGACTAAATCTCCTGCTGTGGCTTTGCTCTATCTATGCTGTATTGCACACACTTTGGATTTTCATAGACTTTGACAGACCTATGGGCTTCAAGGTTGCTACTATTTCCAATTCCGCTGGAGCCTGATATAGTCATGCAACAAAATGCTGAGCATTTTTGTCAGTCTAAGGGAAGGGTAGGTCTGAAAATATCAACAGAGATGAGAAAGGATAAAATGTGGTTCATTTATAGACTACTATTTAAATGAAAGGCTCTAACAATCCCATTTTTTACTTTGTTTATGTTAGTTCCTTTCTAGGAGATGGGAAATGAAAAATAATGCCTCACTGTCCAGGATCAGGCATCACTTTCAGCTGCTGTTTTGTCTGAGCAACAGCAGCCGGGCACAGTGCACAGTAACAGCAGATGCACAGTGAGAACTGGCCATTTTACCACATGCCCAGACATTAACCAGAATTATACATGCAGAGTACTTAACCATTGCTTTTCTGCATGGTAACAGCTGATACCACTCAGCCCGTCCCCTCTCCTTTCTGGAAATTTCCCTTGAGCGTATAGTGTCTAATGCAATGGCCAAATATGGCTTAACTGTGTCTAACTCTGGTGTCGGTTGGTGACAGTAATATTCAAGATATAAATATCCTAATTCTGGCTTAACCTTGGGCCACCAGACAGAATGATAAATATGCAGAGTACCAAATATGTTCTTGGGGGACTATAACTTATAGCTGCCATATTAGACAGACATTCCTGTTCAAAGGGTGCCTCAAGATTCCCACAAAACTAACACACTGCCTCCTGAAATCTTGCTGGCAAGAAGTTTTTCAGGTTTAGGACCACTGATTGCTTTCAGGCCAGTTGCACGTCTGCCTTTTCTTTCCCACCAAAAATTGCCCTTTTTATTGCATAGTATATTCAAGTATCAGTATCGTTAACTGGTTAAAATTGACCTGTGATTTATAGCAGAGCAGAGGAGTTTTGAACTGCATTAATGAACTGAAAACTGTTAATCAATCTCATTAATAGTTACCTGGGAAGTTATTCTGGTATCACTGATTCCTTGCTAAAGAATTTAGAAATTACAATTTCCTTCTTATCTGGCAAGCTAGTTAAAACTAGCAGGGAAATTACTCAACCCCTTAAATACACATGATTTCATCTGAAGTGAATATTAGAAGAAACCAGGTATTCATGAGGGAGCCCAGAGCATCAGAACAGGGTTCTAGAAAACAAACCACTTCTTTTGGATTACCTGCAAATAACTAACAACTCCCACTACGAAGTCAGGAGGACTAATAGTCCGTGAGAGCCAGAGAGCAGGAACTAACTACTTTAGCATTAGGAAAAAAAGCAGCCGAGGTTTGCTGCATTGCATGAATATGCCTATAATATGTTATATGCAAACCAAACATTACATATCAGACCAACTATAAATGGTGCTTAAGAAATGACATACATAGACTCTGAACAAGTACTTCCCTAATATTGGAAACCCTTCAAGGACTTGCTCAAAGCACATGCACTTAATGACTGATGAGGAAAACTCATCTGTCAATGGATTTATTTGCAAACATTATGCTTCATTATCCCTGTCTTACAAATCTACACATTACTTCATCCCACTAATATCATTATAAGGTTGCATGCTATTGACCAAGGTTAAATATCACTCATTTTATTTCTATCTATAAACTGAAGCCAATCAACATGCCTTGATACCACTACTCAAAATTCTCAGTAGGACTGAATAATAGAGAAGAGGTAAATCAAAGCTAACTACTTTAGCTCCAGCCAGTCTGTCTCCACTCAAAGAATCCATTCATCTGGGAAGCACATCAAAATTTATAGCGTAGACATTTACTGTGAAAGGCTTTAACACTATGAGGAATCCTACACTCATGCCTTGAAAGCCAATAGTATGACACAGGGCCTATATTTGCACTGTCCTACAGGAGTGCTCAGTGGCTGACAGCAACAGCAAACAAAAGCATTTGTTAGCCTGTGAATCATATTTCATTTGTGTACGCTGACGCTGGATTTGTTTTCCCTGAAGCCGAAGACAACAAAATATTAAATATTGTAACAACTCCCAGCCTTTTCTCTCCCACTTCCAACTAAGAGTTCAGAATCACAGAGGATTGATTTGATTCCCTACTTAAATTAAGTTTGGGCAACACAGCCATGTGTTCCCAGTGTCACAACTAAGCAGTACAGACCACTGAAATTCTTGCATGGTGAATATGGAGTAAATGTATTATATTGGAGCGCAAAATGGGTCTTCTTTCAAGTTGGTGAAAAGAGCCAAGATCACAGAATCACAGGGAAATCACATGGGAATAGAATTGTTGCAAACATTTATGTTGCTAGCAACTTAACTTTGATGTTACCAGTGACGATACAAGAGGCAACCATCTGAATTACCCCATCACTATAAAACAACTACCTTGTCTGGGCAAAACTTTGTATCTTACAAAAAAGAACCCTGAAGTATCTGAGATAGAGAACAGGAGTATAGTTCTCCTTTTTTATCTTTTGAGAATTTTTTTATTTCATTGCATATTCCACATGAGAAACACACATGGCTAAAGGAACGCATAGGATCTGTATGTTCCACTGGGTTTTCCTTTTATGCTTGGACATAAAGAAATCAGACAGATCAGAGCCCAGTTAGATGTAGAAGGTAGGTGCATGGCTGTTGTAGTGCACATCCTTTGTGCTGCTTACTGTCTGTTTGACAAAGCCTAGTTATTAGCAAAAGAGATTGCTATTTTCTTTGTAAATGTAGCAGTTTTTTCAAGTCAGAATTCTAACCAGCAAGAGGGATGCTTAACTAATAGGGACTTTCCAAGATCCTCACTGGACACAGGAAAATAAACTTGCATTAATTTTTCCATACATTCATGACTTACCAGCTCACATCATGTTATAATATGGATTGTATTATTTCACCACAAAGAACTACAATAGCTTTCAAAGATTTCTGCTTTCCTGGCCAAAACAGGGCAGTGTAGTTAGTTTTGCAAACCATGTGGGAGAAGCTGTCAACTCTAGCTATGTTCACTTAGCATTTTGCTTGCTTTGTGTCCTAATTTAAAGGCTCTGCATTTACATCAGTGAAATTTTTCTGTGTTTTCTTTTTTAACTTGTTTCTTTAACGGATTTAGTAATCATATGTAACTCTCTCCTCTTCCTCACTTCCTATCCAGAAAGTTTCAGCGGTTGAATGCTGAATTCCCCCTCCTCTTTCTTTCCCCCACCCTTTCCCCCTCACACACAGAATGATGGATAGAATATTTTCTGAAGCATCATGGCATCCTTTCAAAAGCAACTTCTCTTCCTGGCCTACATATACCCTGAATAACTCACCTTTTCCCCATTCTTGTGCCTTTGTCTTTTCGTGTACTTGCTACTTGCTTCCCAGGGGCTGTGCATTCATCCTCAGGAAGAAGGCTTTTAATCTGACATTACTAATGCATATTAAGTTTAAAAAAAAAAATTGAAATGTGGAAACAAAAAACCATAAGGCAAGCAATGTGAAGCCAAGCATAGCCAGTAGTTCTAGCCCAGCCAAGTTTAAATTCTGATAAAATTCCGTTTTGTTGCTAAAGTGAGACAGTGGAAGAGCGCTGGCTGTTGTAAAACCTCTAAAGCTGATGAAAGAAAGAATTTCCTTTCTATTAAATGTCCCAGAACTGGGAGAGAAAGATATTCCACCTTGTTCCAAAATTTCTTCAGAAATTTCAGAGCTTTTTGGAAAGAGAAATTTCCCATGACATTTTATTTTGAATTCATGTCAAGTATTTTGTTTCAGATACATCTAATGAAACTTCTACAAAGAACAGAAGCAGCCATATTGTCAGGCTTGTCCTATGTGTCATTTAGCCAATCTGAAACAATCTGCATTGCTATCTGTAGGGCAGCAGATGGAAGGGGTGGCAACCTCTTAAAACTTAGTTCATGGACCTACAGGTGGTTGGCCAAGCATACAGTTGAGCCAACTGGCAGCCTTCTGAAAGAAATCTGTCTAACAGGCAGCTTTGCAGTACACCTTGTAGGAAAAGTTCCCAGCTGTTCCAGGATTCCCACACCCTTAAAGCTGTGAAGTTGTTAATATTCTCCAGGACAGATATACCTATCTCAGGGCAGTATGTTAAAGCACTTTGTTTTACATACTTCTGTGCAAGGTATCTAACGGGAAGTAGCTGACTACTGTGCATTCTGCTATGCTGTACCATGCTGTGCGCTGATGAGCATTGCTAAAAGACTTGGTAAATCTTGATAAGCCATTACTGGTTATCAACATGCCATCAGTGAATGACAGTGATGACAGTGTGTAATAAGTTTCTGTGTCTATGGGGCCTTTCTATTAATACTCACCTTATATCAGCAGACTTGCCACCTGTGAGTCAAATTTTCTAGCTGTCTCACGAATGATCTCATACATGTGAAACACCAGAAATACAGTGCGTCAGATACACAGCTTTTCGTGTAACAAATATTTTGAGGTGAAGGTTTCACCTCATGCTTGCTGAAAATCCTTCCTACTGTGAAATGCATTTAAAACCACATGTGCACACCTACCATTCACCATGATTTGCTCAGATACAAACTTCTTCAGAGTGCAACACTTACAGCACTTCTGTTTTCTGAAAATATTAACTGGAGGTTAATATTATCTATTATTACTTATTATCTATTTTCTATTATTATTTATTACCTATTCTAGAGGCAGTACTTTCCCTCAAGAAATGTGTCGGCCTTCCCTCTCTATGAAGGAAGCTGGCTGCCCATATGTATTCATAACATCTGTACACCATAGGTAGAACACCTGCAACTCTAAGATACTTAAGAATTTTGGATAATCTCTTAATGAATTTGATTTCATAGGGAAAATGCGAGCTTCATCCAGTCTAATTTCCATGTGCTGTCTGGCTGAATTACCTGAAAAGAAACTCTTCTCACGTCAGACTGGAATCCACAAGGAGCACAGCACAACACCTGCCAGAGGGATATCATAGGATCTCTTAAATCAACATTTGAGAACAGTTTCATGGGAATCCATAAGATCAGAAGAATAATTCAGTGTCATTTTGAGAGCTGTCAAGCACAAAGGATTACCAAAATAGTTACATTTATGCTTACCATATGTGAAATACAAAGTGTATTATATCCACAGACGTAGCTAGTGCAGTACAAGCAACAGAAACCTTTCCCACCAATACAATTTAGTAACTTGAGCTAATTTCTTGACTTCATTTGTAACCCTTGCATGTTCTCACTCCATGAATAATCAAACTCTTGCCATTAGGAACACAAGATATTAACTGAAAGTGAATCTTTGGCTCATTTGCTGAAAGTGTTGGTGGTGTTGTTATTTTTAATGCTCTTATCTAATAAGAGGTTTTCAAATATATTACAGGGTCAATAAGTTAAATACTTGTGGCAAGGTCTATTGCCAGGGCATGACCAGTGTGAAAGATCTTAGAGCTACAGGATGAAGAAGCAAAGGTCAGTCGGCAAAGGTCTCAGTCACCTGGTGCTTATTATCCTCCTAGGAAGCAGAATGGAAAAGCAGAAAATGAGAGGAAGGAGAAAGCAGGTCTTGGTGAAATTCAAAGTCTATGGCTTGATCTTACATAGTTTCTATAGATTTTTGTGTTCTGTATTTTTACTAAAACAAAAATGCCTTGAAAGAATATTCTTATCTTGCTGAGGCTTTCCAAGAACTCAGTGGGAAGAAATGAGGACTTCCATATGGATAGGAATATATTTGGGATGTTACCAATTTTGGATTGTTACTCAGGAATATTACTATTCTCACCAAATCAGATGGAAGAGATTACAGAGATATATGCATTCATGATTAAGCAGACAGGGGAGGTAGCACAGAGCAATCACCTCTTCGAGGCTAGTTTGTCACAGAGGAGAGTCCTTAACAGACTGAGAATCTCCTCTGTACCAAACTAGTTCTGAAAAAGCAGAATGTTTATTTACACCAAGACTGGAACCGTTTGATTGCTCTGTAAGACAATTTCTGGGCATTATGTCCCAGGAGGAGAATGGATTAATGCATTTCCTAAGGGCAGCAGAGGAAGCAACCTTCTTCTCATCCATTCTGCCTTAGCCATAGTAAGGGAAATAAAGAGAGATCCTAACTCCCTGAAAATTTGTCTAAGGAGAAGCTGCACCTTCTCCTTAGCTAGCATGTAGCACTAGTCCATACCAAGTCACGTTGTGGTATCACTGCAAGCAATGGCCTGATAGGATGATGGTGATTAGGATGATGGTTCTGCTACATTCAGTAGCTTGATGGCCTGCTTCAGTAAGTGTTACAGCCACCTCAAGAAGAGGCAAGACATGCTTGTCTTTCAGCCACATTATGCCACAAAGCAGATTACAAAGGGTGTACTAGCACTGATAAATACCACAGACTGGCATCCACAACTTGCCAGAGGGATATTCTAAGAACTGGAGTGAAGAAGGAAAGGATTTGTGCCCATCGAAGCCCATGTTTGGCCTTTATATGGGACTAAATCAAGACTGAGAGGCGTGAACTTATAATTGTTTCCAACAGTGCAGGAACAGATGCAGTTCAAAAAAAAAAAAAAATAAAAGAAAATAAAACTCTGTAAATATTCCTGTAAAATTTATCATAATATTACAGGCATTTTGATTTTATTATAGTTCTGCCTGGAATAGTTACATCAGGATTAATGTACAACCTCCTTGTAAAAGACAAGAAGTCATATATCTGGCTTATGCCCCTCCACAGATAAAGGTCCTTCTACTCACTCTCTTTGGAGCCTTACCATCTTTCTGGCTTTAAATTTGCTGTGGCTAAACAGACACTGAAGGTTCAGTGTCTGTGTCCTCAGCAAATGCTTCTGTAGACACACAAAACAAGACTGGAGCCTACCCGTGCAGCAAACTTAAAGACAACAGTGAAAGATAAAAAGTAAGAATCAAAATTTGATTATCTTACTGGGAGAAAGGGAAGGACCATGACTTGCCTGTGGCTCTGCTGCAAGCCCTCAGTCTATGGAACAAACAGGTGTCTGCCTGCATACAGTGATCCTGGACATAAGGGCAGTACAGAAAGATTTGTGTGATTGATATGCGATCTGAAATGGAAGACCAGTCAACTATACTCAGGTGAGAAATCTAACCTCTGCATCTGCCTTTAAAGATAATGAGGATTTCCTTCTTAAGGACAGGATTGTCTGGAGAACTAGTTACTCCTGCTTATGGCACAGACTGAAATATATCCAATCCTATGGATCACTTCTGAAGAACAAGACCAGCAGTGGGAAAGGATCAAACAACAGTTCTAAGATAGATGTTAAGTAGGAGTGATGACCACGAGGACAGGTGTTGGGATGCAGTGTGAATGCCTGGGGAAGCAGCAGGAAACATGGAAATAATTAGGATGTAGGTTTGGATTTGCAGTATTTGCAGAAAAATTGCCCTTGTCCTGTACATTGGCTACACAAGGAATAAGAAAGTAGCACACGTGCAGCATCTCTCAGCCATTAGCCGTCATATGTGTCATTATGATACCTGATCATCACACCATTTGATTGCAGTTTCATTGGGACACCCACTGCTGTTGGAGCCAGTTGAGATAATCAACAGCGTTTGCATGGAGCCATGCGGCTGACTGCTGGCAAAGTGTGCTTTGAGGCCAGAGGGCATCTGCTGGCTTTTGATAGGAAAACCACACAAGAAGTGTTACAGATCAGATATCATTGTAGCTGGCACACAAGGAGCTCCCTTCTGTGATGAGCAGCAGAGCAGTGCAGACCATGATCATAGCAGAATGTCCAAACATCAAGGGGAGCAGGATGCTGCTTTAGTTCTGTGCAGAACACTGTCAAATAACGAAGTGAAGTTTAGCAGAAGTGATTCAATCTAGAATTGCATTCACACTGGGAGAATGTGAAGTTTACCCAGTTTCAGTTGAGAGATCTCTGTAGAGATTTTCACCATACATGTCTGAGTGTCTGATGAAAGCACTTTGTGTAATTCATCTCATAAGCTGTGTAGAGCAGAAAGGGATTGCAAGAAATCATTCAATGGAGACTGACTCCGGAGTTTTTAGGTCCCAGCTCAGGTTGTCCACTAAACTATGCTGAGTGTAATAAGCATTATCAGCTCCATGGCAGTGAGGAAAATTCCAGATAAAGGCAGATACTGAACTAAACAAAATCAGGAATCAGAGCATGGGAAACATCTGCCAGTGCTGGGCACAAGCACTCACTGTGCAATATCAAATGGTTATGACACCCTGCTTTGGAAGTACTGCTGGGCACACTGTCAGCTTGGAAAGCTCCCCTCTGCAGCAGGCTTCTGCTTAACCACATGGACTTGTCACTTGGTAGTTGCGGTAACTGATAGCTGTACAAGGTTAGCAGTCAGCAGTCATCTACTTACAGGATGGCATGGGGAATGCTGCACATTCTGACAGTGTTTATAACAAATGTCTGCTGACAGGGAGAAACAGCAATATACCTTTACCCTTCAGGTTGTTCTCTCTTTATCTATCTATCTATCTATCTATCTATCTATCTATCTATCTATCTATCTATCTGTCTGTCTATCTATCTATCTATCTATCTATCTATCTATCTATCTATTTCGAGAGTGGGCAGGAAAGAGGGAGAAGGAAAGGTTAGCAATAATTTGGGTACTGAAATCAACAGTATGCAATATAGAATAGGTTGGAGAACTTGCACCACTCTACAAAGAAAGGAAATGTATTGTGCTTGCAATCGAATACCAGCACAATCCTTCCCATGCAACAGCTCATTCCCTTACAGTGGACTGAATAAAAGGAAAGCATGAAAAAAAAAATCAGTCTTATTGCATTAACAGGAGAAGATTGAGGGAAAGAGAAATTTTTAGGAATGTTAATAATTTATGAGTGAAATGAGGTGAGGAAGAACACTTTGTATTCCATCCATTTCTGCCTTAATAATTCTCACGTTGTCATCCTGTTCCCACTAAAATGAATACTAAGAAGTCCTACTGGCCAATAAACCCAATTGCATTGCTCAATGTATTTGGAAAATCCATTTTTCATTTGCATCTTTTACAGAAGAAATCCCAATGATTTTCACCAAGAGAACACCTCAAGTCCTGTAAAATAATGTATGTATGTATATATGTAATATATACATATATATATATGCAATATATAAAAATATATGATGAACTGTATTAATAAGTTGGTAAGAAATTATAAAGCTATGACTGATGTGATGCATCATCCATGCAGTTTTTACAATTCTGCAGACAAGGAATTGTAAGAACCTGGCAATATTGAGTTAAAATAAATTTATTAACTTCTTCAATATAAATAAAATTAGTTAAATATTTGAAAGCAGGTAGAGAGAGCTATATTGGCTCAGAAATATGAAAAAGAAATTGCATTTTATTGCTGGTCTTAATTTATAATCAAAGATCTATTAACAATGACATAGTATGAAAAATAAAGAACATGAAATTTTCAAGTATTCTTTATATTAGCCAGCTTCTGGAATTTTCATGAATAAAAGATTAATTATATTTGCCAAAATATGATTTAAATAAGAGATGATGAGAAGAACATTTGAAAGCAATATGAATAGGAAAATTTCAGCTAGATCTTTTCCTGGTCAGTATGTTTGGACTTGGAAACTAAAGACACTGTTCTTTTTCAGGCAATAAGCAACTTGTTAGTAGTAGTGGAAGATCTAAAGGAGTTGAAAGGGTTGAAAGGAAGTAACATGCAAATATTACAGTTACAATACACACACACTGAACTATAACAACAAAACACAGTAGAAACGACGATGTCTGCCCTGGGATAAAGGCTGGGTTCTAGACAAAACATCATTAGGATCTTAGACCCGAACCTTAGAGTTATTGTGGTGCCTCACTACCATTGCCTCTGACAGTGGAATTGGAAGTTAATGGGGATTTTCCATGTATTAGCAAAATAATGCATAAGTCATGTTTCTGGATTTAGTTATCTCCATGCAGATTTTAAAGGGTCTTTTTTGTTTTTGGCCACGGTTGAGAATATATACAAATGCTAATGACACCTGTGCTGAGAATAGAAACTTATCTTTTGGGCATAGGCTTTGTTCCATAGTCACAGCAGAGATTTTGCTGCAACTTCCATTTTAGGCTAAGACACCCAGATCTGCACGTAAGTAATTTATGTAAATTTCTGATGTATGGGATTTCTGTCAGGGTGTATATCCACACTGATCTGCTTAGCCATGTATGTCCCGTAGACTCATTACCCGAAGTCTCACTCAAGGAAAATAGATTTGATGGTGCTGTTCCTTAATAATGTATGGACAAGCATGAGAGGCAAGCTAATTTTGGACATTACCTCAGAACTGACTAAGCCAGGGACTCAAGCCATGCATTGTTATCCATTCAATTGGGAAAGCTAATATGATACAGAGCATACTAGATGGTGCCTAGTTGTACTCTCTCCAGCAGCAGTGGGACACTTATCAGTGACTTCAGTGGGTGGGGATTGGACTTTGAGCCTCCATCCTACAGCTCCAGCTTCTGTGGTTGCACTTAGGTGCTCTGCCAACAAATGAACAAACCAGATTCTTACTGACCACTTACACTTTCTACCCATCACTTCAATTAATTATGAAGAGGAATTCTATGTGCCACACCTTGCAGACAATGGGACTTCTCTTGCCTTTTCAAACAGAGTTTCCATCCAAACTGCAGAGAGAGATGATTATTTGTTGTAGAACAACAACCATTCTGTAAGAAATCGTATGTAATAGCTGGGCTATACCCACTGATGTTGGAAGCCCATTGATTTATATTGTTCAGGGAACTCCTTTCCTTCTGTATCAATTTGCTGTTGTGTCAATGATACTGGTAACAGTTCAGTTGCAGATGACATTTTAAATACCAAGACAGTGACTTCACAAATTTACTCCAACTAAGATTAAAATCAATCTATAAAAGGAAGAAAGTTCTCCTTTTGAAGCTTATTTACCAAAGAAAACACTTCCAAATAGTGTAGATAGATGTGGGAAGAAAAAGGAGACATTAAAATATCAGGCCAAATTCGTGCTTTCTGGCTTTTAGGTTACATAGGACAAAAATTATTACCAATAAAAATGAGAAACATCCTCATGGATTTATTTTCTGTCAAAAATGCTTCATCTGAATTTCACTCAATTTCTGCAGATTTCTACTCTGACAACTGTATTTCTTATTAACTATCCTATTTTTTATTTAGGGCAAAAATCACAAAGAAGTATTTTGATAACACTGAAACTAACATTAAAAAAAACAAAACAAAACAAAAATTCTTGATAAGTTGTGCTTCTGGCCTCTGGCCATCATATTTTTATTGGAAATGCTTCCAAACTCAGTTAGAGAGTCAGCACATAAAAAGCCGTCTTCTACTTGATCAGTTAATACATCTTGTCTTATGTGTCTCTAGTGGAGAAAACCCAATAAAGTTACAGTTGCTCAGTTTCAGAAAGGAGCAAGCATTGGACAGCTTTGCTTTGAAATTCTACTTTCATACTATTTTTATAGTTTAGTGCCGATAAAGCAAATCCATTTTTCAAATAAAACTTTAAAATATGAACAATCTTTCTAATAAGTAGTATTTCTAGCATCTATGTAAACCTATAGAAGACCCATTCTTCCATTTGGCAAGCTTGATGGATTCACACTTTCTAGGTGTCCTGAAAGCTGAACACGTTTTGTGGCAGCCTTCTGCTACAGGCTGAAAATGGAAACTCCTGATGATGGGATCAAAGCCAACAAAAAAAATCTTAACACAGAAATGCATACTTACAATATGGTAGCAAATCTGAAGCAGAAATACTAGCAGCAATAGATTGAGATGTAGGATATTCTGCAGTGGGAGCTAAGATTCAGTCTCATCACATTGCTGCTGAAAAGCAGTGAAGACCTATATTCTTTGAAAGACCAATAATGTTCTTTAAACAATTTATATGAGAGTAAAATCTGCATCTAGTAAAAATCCATCCGTCTGTGCACAAAGGTTGATCAAACAGACTTATGATTTACATTTTCCATACTCTGAAATGTGTTCAGCTCATTATCCCCCATGCCATGTTCATAAAAGCAAAACAAATTGAGCAGGTCAGTCATTTGACATGTCAAGCTGAAAACAGTTATTTTCTCTCCTTTTTTTTTCCTTTTTTTTTTTTTTTTGTTCTTCTTTTTTTTAATAAAGGCCTTGTTATCAAATTTAAAAGAAAAAAAGAAGTAGTTCTACCAGAAAGATAGGTTTTCTCTTTATCCAAACTATAAGACATACTAAAAATCTGCTTAATATTCAGTCTTTATTACGTCTGCAATTTGGCCTCTTCTTTCTATTCCCAAAGTCATAAACAGCTCATAGTGCTGAAGTAGTTGTAAAGTGTTAATCAGCAAATAAGGAATAGGAGACCTGTTCCACTTCAGGAAAACATGCAGATTTAGATGACAATGCTCAATAGGAATTGCATTTATTTTAATTTACTTATAACATATTTAAAACTGAATAAATGTAGTGAAAGAAACATGATTTCATTTGCACCAGAAAGCCATTGAACTCCTTGGGAAAAAAAAAAAAGAAGTCTACTGTACAATTTTTCTCACCTGTATAGCTCCAGCTAGCATTTGCAAATGGGATAAATGTTTACTAAAATACAGTACAGAGGAGGTTTTACACCAGTGGCTTAAAGAGGAGGGAAAAGACTGTATAAAAAAAGTCACAGTGTTATAAAGAGTTGGTAATGGTGTATAACTGTGCATGCCTACAGTTAGTGTTGGCAAACATGAAACTCTACAAAGTATTTCAGCTTAAGGTATTCTGATTTATTTATAAACCCCACATACTCTGGAATTTTATTAGTCTGCATTCCACTCCCAGGAACAAGTTCCAAAGAGCTCCAGTAGAACAGAAAATGAGACCTATGTTTTGGGAATGAACACTGTGGCTATAAAGTAATGGCACTCAGTGAGGAGTGGTATCTTTTTAAAGAATCAGTGGCAGCATGTCAAGAAGAGGACTATTTGCTTTTTGGTTAGAGGCTCAGTGCAACAAAATTTACATGAGGTAGAGGCAAAGGCCTATGTGGATATTAAAACAAAGGACTGACAATGAGTAATGCAAGTCATAATCATCAGGAAACTGCACTTGTGGTTGCTCTTGTTATATGATGATGCTGATCTCTGCAGGAGTGTAAAGGGTCTAGGTTTTTTGTCTCTCCCTTCCGTGCTGAAATCCACCATACTTCAAGAACAAAGTGTGATTTTTTTCTTCCACCTTGAATAATAATAATAATAAGAAGAAGAAGAAGAATAAGAAGAAGAAGAAGAAGAAGAAGAGTAGTAGTAGTAGTAGTAGTGAAAATATTGTAAATTATAATAAAAATACTATCTACAGTCTCTCCCCTGCCATATTTCCACCCCTGAGTTTCTCACAGGGCCAACTGTAAAATGTGCATGTCTGTATTTACATCTCAGTGTACAGTCCAAGGACCAGAATGGTGAAATTTCTTACAAGGAAAAAATAACTAATGCTCATTTTATTCAGCTCAAACTTTCAATCTGCACCATTACTTTGTTTTTCATATTTGAAGAGCGGTGATAAGAAAGTTATAACTGCTGTTTGAAAGAACAGCCTATAAATCCTTATCTTTCTTGAGGAGTTATGTGACATTTGTCTCAGAATATCGTACTTTCGTACTTTACTATGAATGCTTCACCCTGAAACCATCCTGAAGTCATTAATAGTCACCTGTGAGTCAAAGAACTTTAATTCAAGAAGTCTGGATGGTAAATACTTATCAAGGACACCTGCCATTTCAAGATCCATCTACACGAAACTCAACACTCAGCAGTATATGGAAGGACTATGCATGCTGAAATGTGACCAAGACATCAGTACGTGTACAGCTGCCATATGGAGCAACAGCACACGAAGGAAGAGGAGCAACCTTTGTTCTCTGAAGGCATGCCTGTCTGAAGAATGCTGCCTGGTTTGTGTCTACCATGCGTATCTAACATCCACCAAATTTGGTAGGATTTATGATATCTTATCTTGGTGTTTATCACAGAATCGTAGAATTCTTTGAGTTTGAAAGGACCCTTAAAAGCAATCTCATTCAACTCCCCTGCAATGAACAGAGACATCCACAGCCAGATCAGGTTGCTCAGAGCCTGGTCCAGCCTGACCTTGGATGTGTTCAAGGATAGGGCATCAATCACTTCTCTGGGAAACCTCTTCCAGTGCCTCTCCACCTTCACTGTAAAAGACCTTTATCTTGTATCCAATCTATACCTCCCCTTGTCATAACAGACACTGCTAAAGTGTCTGTCCCTTTCTTTCCTATAGCCTCCCTTTAGATATTGAAAGGCTACTATCACGTCACCCTAGAGCCTTCTCTTCTCTAGCCCCAGCTCCCTCAGTCTGTCCTCATAGGAGAGGTGTTCTATTCCTTGGATTACTTTTGTGGCCATCCTCTGGATGTGTTCCAACAGGTCCCTGTTTCTCCTCTATAGGGGACTACACATGGATGCAGTACTCCAGGTGAGGCCTCACCTGTGCAGAATAGGGAGGCAGGATCACCTCCCTCACCCTGCTTGCCACACTTCTTTTGATGCAGCCCAGGATCCATTTGGATTTCTTGGGTGTGAGGGCACATTTTTGGTTCGTGTCCAGCTTCTAGCCTCCTGTATCCTCAAGTCCTTGGGGCTGTGCTCAATCCTTTCATCCCCTTGCTTGTAGTGGCAGTGACGGTTGCCTTGACCCAGGTACAATACCTTGCACTCGGACCTGTTGAACGTCATGAGGTTGACCCCACTGCTCAAGCCTGTCCAGGTCCCTCTGGATGGCATCCAGTCCTTCAGGCATGTTGACCACACCCCACATCTTGGTGTCATCAGCAAATTTGCTGAGGGTGCACTTGACCTCAGTGTCAGTTGCCACTGATAAAAGAGTATCGGACCCAACACTGACCATTTGGTGACTTCAAGATGAACCCATATAGTTTGTTTTCCCTTTTGAAAAGCAGTAAGCTATTTCAGTTCTATCTTTTGTAGTGGCTTCACAAGAGGATGCCCATATTCCATAGAGAAAAAGTAGACAAAATAAACTAGAACTAGTCTCCTTCCATGAAAATAAAATGCCCATCAGAGAATTAAAACCAGACTCGATGTTCAACCTTATAGTAAAAGATGTTCTTGAATTTACTTAGCTGCAAGTACAAGTCAACTATTAATCCATCAGTCACCTGTCACTGGCATGGGCGAGAACAAGGGATTAAACTAGTATTTGGAGAAAAATCAGCAACATACTCACACCATGGAATAAATTTTTTGGCAAAGGCATGTTACTGACCCAAGAAGACCACTGTCTTTCCAGCTGTGTTTTCCTTTCTGACTAGTGAATTTATAAATGAAGATTAAATACAACTTTAATAATTACATAGGACTTTAATTTTAATTAAGTATAATTTTACTTTTCCATTATTCAAAAAGAACTATGACCACCAAGACATTGCCTGCAATAATACAATCAATGGAAATGAGACAGAGAATGGATCTCGAGAGGTTACTTAGTATAGTACTTTGTTTTGAAGGCAAGAGAATATGACTTTACTGTTCATGTCAGGTGCTTGTTTTTCATGTTCAGTAAGAAGGGATAAGAATTTGGGGAGATCAGCAAAAAAAAAAATGTTATTTTCTCATGCTGCCTAAGAGCTGGACTACACAGTGACATCACAACAAATTCAACTTTGGGAGATAACTGTAAAGTAAAGCATGAAATTCATATCTTAATACTAATGGTGTTTTTTTGGTCCATTTCTTTCCCACTCCAAACTATTTATTACTGAATATGAGGCCCAGTTTCTTCACTTCTTTGTCCTTTTCTGATCAAGAATTACATTATATTCACTATGGAGATGGAAACAGAAAATGAATGATATGTTAAACAGGCCTTGGGGATTTAAGTTTGAAGGGGAAGAATAATCCAACGCCCTTTTTTCTGAATCTTTTGTAGGGAGAGTAGGACAGGGAGGAAACATACATTTTTTTCATTTTATTTCTTTCATTCAGAAGACAAACACCTGTATTAGCTGACACTACATCCAGCCTGATAACAGTATGCCTTATTGGTTGGTGTGCAACATCTAGGAAAACTTTGCTCACAGTATACTATTTCAGGCCTACTGGTCTGTGACATCGCCTATTTGAAGTTAGCCATGCAGGCACAGAAATCTAAATCTGGTAAAATAGATTGCATTGCCTTTACTCAGAAAGCTAATAGTAATCTGGGCTGTGTTCCTACAAAATTCAGTGAAAGGTCCACTTTGTTCTTTTACTTCATGGATGACTATATACTTTCTTAACAGTCTATACATGTGAATCCAAAAAAACACATTTATTGCTGACTAGACAAACTGCCATACAACACTCATCTCATGTAGGATTTTTTGTTGATTAGAAAACCAATTGTGTCATAACAAGTCCCTCAATGTCACATGACTGGACTGGCAGAAGAGTTGATAACCTGACTGATTTTTGGAAATTCAATACTTTCCATGAACTTTATTTCATCTGCACTAACATTATTTGTGTCAAATAGTCAGCAAATTATCTCCAGCACAGTTAACAGAGTAACATATAAAAATGACTGTGAACACTGAAGCAGTGCTAACAATAAATACAAAAAACTAAAATGGTATATTCTGTGCCTTCGTTTTCTCATCAAATTCAGAAAGAAGGCACAAGAAAGAGTTTTGTTTAGCAGGGAAAAGATCTGTGACATTTTCAATTGAAACAAAAATAATTCAGGTAAAAGGGAATTTCTTGTATGTTTTACATTCAAAGCAATACTATTTGAGAACTGTTGTTAGTCCCAACAAGTAAGAGTGAAACCTCAGTACTTCTCTTCTGCTCAGTGAAGCAGTGTCAGTGTGATATCTGATGCATGTCCAGTTAACACATTCGTACTCGAACGTCTATATATAGCAGCCTATTAGCAGTTTAACACTATTTCAAATTACTACGAGTCTGAATGAAGCTGTTTATTTTCAGTCTGTGACTGAATACTCCAAGTAGAAGTCAACAGAACCAATTTAGACTTGCTGAGAATTTGCCCTAAAACTTCTAAGTCCTAAGACTAGTCTGGTAGCTACTTTCAGCAACAAGTAGGCTGAAAACCATAATAAATAGATGACCCTTGTGTCCCACCATAAATATGTTTAATCAGAAATACAAATAAGGTAACTTCCCAAAGTTGCATCATTAGTAACAGATACAAGTGCAAAGATATGACCTATTTTTTCATGAAATAATCCAGGCTCCTAATATGTACTCCTTTATGCCAAGCTTTTTACAGAGGTAAGCCATTCCAACATTAATTTCAAAAGCTGTCCTGGTTTCTGCAACACAAAGCCTTACCAAAGCTTACCAGATCTACAAAAAACAGGATGATAAGAGCATGATACAAAGAAGAAAAATTCTCTTCACCAAATGAGTAGGAGTAACTCTGTTTACCTCAGCAGTGCAATGTTGCTGGGAGTAGACAAAACCAGGGACCACCTTTTTAAAGTGGTTTGTAGCTTTGAACAAACGCAATTCACATTTTATCTGTCCATCTGTAGGATAATGCCTGAAGCTGATCTGCACTTGATGTGCAAATGCTAGGCCTAGCATTTGCATGCACAAGTGATATGCAGGGACCCGTTTGCACTTACATATGTAGAAGATGACATTTGAAAAACTGGCTCCTAGAATCATTCCTTCTGTGAATGTTATGCAGCCATCTGTACAAAAGTTAGCAACCAAATACTTTGCCATCAGCGGAGTGTTACGCTTTCAGATTTGACTGGTTGAGAGTTGTTTTTTTGTGTGTGTATTTTGTTTTTGTGTGAGGTTTTTTTTTTTTTTTTTTTTTGTCTAAACTTCATTTTAACAGAAAACAGTTTTTCAACTAATACAATTTTTCAACATAATGTTAATATGTTGTTAGTTTTCATCTGAGTCCTTTCTTTTCACACCGTTGCCAATTTTGATTGATCTGATAGCTGCTAAGCTTGATTGTGCCCTGGAACTTCAGCTTTCTCTGTGGTACTCTCATCAGGGATTCTCAAGTCAAATCCTAACAGCTCAGCAAGAGAAGTGTGATCTAATGAGGGGCTGCAGCTCACAGAAAGTAACACTACCTCAAGCACCAAAACATTTTGGTGGGTGGTAAGGATTAAGGGGTGAGGAGGCAGAAATCAATATTCTTTTTCTTACCTCATTTCCACAAGCATAAAAAAAGCCAACATGGAAAGAATTATTTTCCTCTTTTATTTTCAGTGATTCAGAATACCCTAACTTGCCAGAATGGTGAACTGCTCATCCAGGAGCGAACTATTCAAGGACAAAGGTCTTTTCCAGAGGAATTATTGGTTCAAAGTGTCAAATATATTTCTTTACATTAAGATCAATGTAAAGACAGCTACTTACAGCCAGTACTCTGTTTTCAGTGAAATATGTTGCCACCTGATTGATGGTGAGAGTGGACAAAGTGTGCAGTGGGAGAGGCATGAAGGCCAGGGCCTCAAACGATGAGAACCACATGTGGAATCCATGGGTCATGCACTGTGCAAAATGCTCAGTATGTTAAATCTATCAGGAGACTCTGCAGCATGCCCAGTTAAAGATATTAAATACGCCTGTTGCATGTTAGATTACATCTGACTCAAATAACCTAGACACAGGTGATAGCCAGTGACAGAACCCATCATAGAGTCATGAAAACAACAGTGTGGCACTTCTCCAAGGTATGCTGAAATTGCACACATGCTAGGACAGGTGTTCTCTATTTCCACGCTACACCTGAGAAATTAATTAGGTAAGTGGAAGAGCAGACATTATTTGCTGGGTATTACTCTGTGCAAGTATTCATTCCATTTTATCCTTCCTCAGTACTTCAGTATTTTGTATGAGACTGAGGTCATGTGTGGACACATGCACACAGACCAGAGAGAAAGACTGTCAGTTTAATATTTTTTCAAGTTTCTTCTGGGAAATAAAAAGGAAAGGGGGTAGGGGGAAAGACAAGTTACAGTGTGTAGGACAAATTCTGCTCTCATTTACATGAGAACAAAATTGTCATCTATTGAATCAAACAGAATTTTAACCACAAAATTAAATAAAAATTAAAAAAATTCCCCCCAAGAAAATATTGGTGCAAGGTAGTCCTTTCCTCACTAGTAAAGCCTCTGACATTTATCCTCCTCTTATGAGAAGATACTTAAAAATGGTCTATTTTTCTTCCCATGCCCACTTCTATACAAGAATACTTAATGCAGGAGTAAAGTCATCTTACCTCACTTCCATCCTATTTTCATAGCATTTTACATTTACATACACTACATACAGTGTATTATTGAACAGGATGCAAGACAACGACAAATTGTGACCTAAAAGCCAATGGACTTGGGATTTTGTTTTGGATTTGTTTGGGAAAAAAAAAAAAAAAAGAATTTTGATGCCCAGTCTTCTACTAACAATTGAAAGCAGTCATCAGAACTTTGCTGTTGCTACCAGAAACCATTCTGTGTCACAGAAAAAAAAAAAGACATTAAGTAGTTGACAGTTTTTATGAAGTAGTTAAAATCACTTCCTTCCCTCAGGACTGACTTCCATTTTCATAGAAACAGAGGTGGAAATGGACCATTAACATCCACGAGTCAATTTAAGCTACTAGCGGTCAATTTCTATAATTGAAAAAGACGCTGAATTAATGAAAATGGGAGTTCTAAAATGACCCTTAAAACAATCTTTTCATGTGTTTTTCTGTAATAACCAGGCTCAGATGCTATGGAACAGAGCAACAAAGGCAACCATAGCCAGGGAAGCAGACAATGAGGATGAGTACTCCATATCACATGCAACATCTGGAAGAAAAAAGCAAAACAAAAGTTAGCTGAAATTTCATAACTTTGTTTATTAAAACAAATTATCGAGTTCCTTAACTAGGTGCAACCACACTCTTCAGGAAGCCACTGTCCTTGGAAAGGTGCAATTATGGGAAAGAAGCAGATATATAGGTCATGGGAATGTTTAGTTATAATCACATACTCTGACACATTGTTTTACCGGTGAAGTCTAACCCTGATAATATAAAAGAAGCAATTCCAATGCATCTTTTGGTATATCTGTAATTGCAGAATGCTGAGCCATAAGAATGTTGGACTTGCAGTCTGGAGATTATGGCTTAGCAGCATTTATTTTTATTTATATATTTTTTGTGGTGCGACTCCACTGCAATTAATGACACTGCTCCTGCTTTCTAAGCATGAGAAGCTTCCTTTGTGGGAAATCAAGGCACTCAAAAACAGTTTTTCAGTGGTTGCTTTCAAGCCTAAATGTACATGTGTTGTGCTCCATTTGCACATTACATCCACCACAACATTCGACTGCCATTTTTGCTCTTGTGTCTTTGTATACAAAGTTTATATGTTCTTTCTAAAGCTGATAACCAACTCACAAGGCTTTAAAAGCATCAACTAGGAGTCTGTGTAGTAAAATTATGCTTCTACTTGAAGATAGAACAGCAACATTTCAGCACAGCAGTTTGGAAGCCTGGGGCTTAGTAGCTTTGCATTTCCTTGGACAAGTTTCAGTCGCCCCCCCTCACAGATGGTTAAAGGATGAAAATTACGTGCTTAGGGTTTTTTGTTGTTGTTGTTGTTGTTGTTTTCTTCAGGAATTCTGCCTGATTTCTACAGTACATTGATATAAAGGTCAAATTCCATAAGCTTCTGCCAGAGAATTCTCTCAATTTTGTTATTTTTTTCCCAAGACACAAAATAAAGCAGAAGATTTTCCTTAAAAAATGTTTCAACTTCGGAGGGATCTGTCAATTTCTATTTTTACTTAAGAAGTGCTACCTCTGTATACTATTGGTTAATTTCAGTATTTAGCTCCATTATTTCAGCATTTAGTCTTCAGCACTGGGTTGAGTCCTTTTTTTCTGTCTCCATAGCTCTCAGAAGTGAGAAAGAACATCGTGTTCCTGCAGACTGCCCAGGACACATGCTTCACAGCTGTGCCAAGTTTGCAGCTGACCAATTGGCCTACGTTGCAAGAAGACTCATTTTCGAAATTTACAATCGTTTTTTTTAAAGTGTGCCAGATAGGCCAATTCACTGTGAGACTTCTTTGATTTTATTGACGTTTAGAGCCTCATCCAGTTCCCAGTGAAGTCAATGGATGTCTTTCCAGTCCTTATAACAGGACTTGGATGAATCCTTAAGTGGGCAGGACTGTTTCCTGTCACCTATTTTGCTCACTGAAGCATTCAAAAGATTACTGACCTCCCCATTCTGTAATGCTGGATAAAGGCATCTATCCTGGAATTTAAAGGAAATGCATGATCGCTGAAGGTAGCTAACAAAGATTGCAAGTGACTTAAACTAGCAAATTCACCAACATTAAGGTTTTCATGGAACTGGCAATACTTATGTCATTACTTTAATTGATCAATTACAGAAATAATATGTGCCTTTTAGAATTCCAAGTTCTGCTCCTTGGAAATGGCAGCTTGTCCAGGTGAAGGAAATTCAAGAGCAAGCAAACTTCAGGCATCCAGTCTAAAATTATATTACTATTTAATTAGTAGAAATTTTATAACAGTGGAACCAGGCATAATTCAACCATAAAATGTTTTTATTAGAGTTTAATGCCTGAACCTATTTCAGACTGAACATTTCAGTTTACAGAGCATATAAACAGACTTCTGAAACTCAGCATTTGCAAAGATGAAATCATAAGCTGGAAGACTGTAAATCCAGATGACATTTGAGTCTGTAGCCAACAATAGCATCCACTCTACAAAGTAAAACCGATAGGGAAAAAGCGACGTTTGTATATGTACCTTAAGCACAAGAAACTTATGTACTATACACACCCTGATGCAACTTCCCTGCTAAGTACAAAAAGAAACAGAAAAAGTCAAAAAAGAACTATGACGTTCAAGGTTTTATGTTGCATCCTCCAAAGTATTGGGAGGAAATGAAAGAAAATGAAGCTGATTAACTCCTTTACCCATTTGATGCAGAAATTCTTTCTAGCAGCTTCAAGCAGCACAGCGTACATAGGAAGAAAGAAGGGAGGCAAGATAGCTCACTTGCTAAAATAGGATATTTTTACCCTCCTTTTCTCTCTCCTCCTGGCTCTCATCTTTTGCCTCTACAGCCATTATTAGGTCATAAACTGAAAAGATCAATTCTTACTAGAAACTAAAAGAATATTTGTCCTTTAAAGAGTTGGTGCATAAAACTCCTACTCCTTCCACTGAAAGATCATACAAACCTAGTAATTCCAGCACAGATGAAGTTATCATTTTGTGGTGTCTGAATTCAGAGTTGCTTCAAGTCCTAGATTCCTAGAAATTCTAGATATTCATACATGCCAATCTAGCACTGCAGAAGTTTTTAGAGAAGCACCCCTGAAAAAAACATAACTGAAATCAGAGAGAAAGTGGCCTACTGTAGGCACAAGGGGACATGGCTTGTCTGAAATTGAGCTAAATTTGGGTATTATATTAAGAAAAGTTTTTCATTTTAGACATTAGTCTAAAGGAACATGAAATGCTACTCCAGATGTAAGAGCAGGAGAAAGAGAATCATGGAATCATAGAACGGTTGGGTTGGAAGGAACCTTGAAGATCATCTAGTTCCAACCCCCCTGCTATAGGCAGGGACATCTCCCTCTAGACCAGGTTGCTCAAAGCCCCATCCAGCCTGGCCTTGAATGCTTTCAGAGAGGGGGCATTCACAACCTCACTGAACAACCTGTTCCAGTGTCTCACCACCCTTGCAGTAGAGAATGTCTTCCTGATGTCTGGTCTAGACCTACCCTCTTCCAGTTTAAAACCATTTTCCGTCATCCTGTCCCTACATGCCCTTATAAATGTCTATCTCCAGATTTCCTGTAGACCCCCTTCAGATACTCCGGAGGCTCCCATCAAGTACTAGAATGCCTTCTTTAGGAACTCCCAATGCTATTGCTCAAGGTGCTTGAGAACATGCTACATGGAATGATTTTGGTATGGAAAGAATAAATTGGAAGTATAATTCATCCATATTTTCTCTACAGTCTAACATAATTGAAAGTATACTGATAGAATGCCTGGCAGAAGGTACAGAAATGATTTTCTAGTCTTTAGTGGAGAGAAATTGCTGTAAAGTTAATTAAGAGAAGAACTGTGACTAAAAACACACAATTATGGAAGAGGAGATATTTGAATGCAAGAATAAAAATCTTTCCCGCAAAGACAGCAAAGACAGGATAAAAATCTATGCCACTGCAATCATTAAAATTTTCACTCTAAAACTGTTTAATTTCCAGTTGTATCATTTCCTAAAGAAAATGAAGTGGTCAGTCATAGAAAATTGATGAAATCACGCTGTCTCTAATAAAAAGACAAGTTCAAAAATTAGGAAAAGCAAAAGCCTGAGAAACTTGGACGTGTTTCTTCCAAGACAGTTTAGAGTCACACAAGGACATTAAACCTGTTTTCCCTTTCCCTTTGCCTTTGCTGTCATGGCTCTCAGCACACCCATCTCCATTTCCATCTTTGCCCTTTCATAGAAAAAAGAAGATGAATTTAAAGAGAAGGATCAAGAAATGATTTTTCATGAGACACTACATCTGGGGATCTGCAAAGTCTGGATTTTGTCATTATAACAAGAATGCAAAATATGAAAAGAAAGGAAATCTCTCTCAGCTACTGGCATTAGTCCAGTGGACAGCTAAGGTAGCTGTCATTGTTTATTTATACCACGGTATCATTCAGCAGGCTTGTCCAGACTGAAGTTTTGTAATTTAAGGTGCAACATAAGCACAAAGAAAGGCACTCTCTCTCAGGGCAGGAACTGTAAGACAAAATGAGGATTTGGTGACCAGTGAGGTGCAAGAGAAGAATGGGGAGGCAGCAGCTAAAACACATGCCAAAGAAAGGGGCAAGCAGGACTAAAGGCTCTATTTCTGCCTAAGATAATAATAACTATTTCAGTTTGACAGCTGATACTGTCCATGGGTCTTACAGCACACTCTGGCATTTGGCCTCCTTGTCTGAACAAAAGAGGCTTACACAATGGGTGAATCTGAGCACAAGAACTGCAGAGTGTGAAAGCAATGTAGTGCTGAACCTGGGGAATAAATCAGGTGCCAGAAGAGGTTGTGTGCATGTGCATGAGCACACATTAATGTGTGGTGTGAGAGAAGCCATGTCATCATCCCTCTTATGTTTTGTTACAAAGGTTTCTTCCATTTCTTTACTAACTACTAGCTCATCAACAATTGTACCAAATATTTATGAGGCACCGCAAGGTACTTTAAATTAAGAGTAAGACATTTTTAGGTTCAATAGATACTGTACCAACATACTTTGCCTCGATAAAGATAATAAACAGGTAGGAGATTGATTATGGGCTGCACACCTAAATAAGATAGCTATGAGTGCTGGAGCTGACCAGGGCTTCATACTTCTTTTCTTTCTCTACATCTACATAAAGGAAGGACACATTAGAACACTGCACTAGGGAGTGCTATTGATGAAGACAGAGCTTCCATTTGACCCTATAGACACCAGGTCTGCGCTTACAGACCTACTACTGATCTTAAAATGGAAGCACCAACTAAACAGCAGAACACAAGAAAATGGCTGCAAACAACCAGCTGTTCTGTAGCCCTAGCTGAAGTAGCCATGATGCTACTGGTCATGAAATCCCACTTTTAGGAATATTTATGAAAAGATGAGACAAAATTTCCCACTTAGCTTATTTGTAGCAATGCACTTTTGAATACCATAACAGAAGCATATAAATGTGCAAAGAATAAATGAATAGACACATTTTGGAAATGATACTAGATTTCATATGGGCTAAAATTTTGCTTGGAAAGTGGCTGGTAAAACTCCTAGACATAGGAGAGGAAATTGTAACTAGTTCCCCACTCAGTTATTTTTTACTTTTAACACTGTCTCAGATAATATTCATACACTGCCCTCTGAACAGTTCCAGCTCTCTTTCTCAAAGATAAGCATACCCACAGCCAAGATGTTCTCATAAAAGATTAAAATTCCTTCCCATATCAACAACAAATTAGTCATTCATTTTCACAGTATTGCACTCTGGAATCTGAAAAAATATAAATAATTAAGTATTCTTATGGTTCATTTACAAAAGCAACTATATTAGTTAATTTCTAATTTGAGCATGTCTTAAAAACAAATGAGAAAATATATTGTATATGTTAGCACTCAAATATATAAAGTGCATTCTACCAAGGTTCAACCAGCTCTACTATTAGAGTTTAACACAGAGATCTGGTGGAATAATCCTTCATAGGAATAACTGCTAATATAAAAAAGAGAGATACGTAGACTATACTTGGTAGTATAAAAATGGATCAAGATACTTAAGATACTATTTAAGTTGAATATGGCTTATAAAAAAGATTGTATTTTCTTTTTTCCTATAGCAGAGTTATTTTTATTGGCACATACAGGAATATGGTTACATGCACTTGCAACTATTTCAGAAACCTGTGTGGTAACCCAATGATAAACAACAGTGAAATCTTATCTATTGACAAGATGAATAATTATGACAAGACACTTGTCAAAGTAACACTTTAACTTCATAACATTCCTGACAGGGAATCTTTCAAACAGATCTATCTGCATCACACCCTTTTACTAGAAATGAACCCAGATACATAAATCACCTACTGGCATAAATAAAAGAACATGCTGGTTCACCTCAGGTGAGGACTGACAAGTAGGCTTCATCAGGACTTGATGCAAGGACATCAAACTATGCGATCTGGTTCTTTAGCGTGACTGTCTATTGCAGTGATGCTCTAAGGAATAAAATGGCTTTTCACACAGAGGATATGTCCTGAAATTGCAATTAATGCTCACTGGAATGTATTCCATCTAGAGTTATCATCCAAAGCAGTGGATATGTTACAAAAAAAAAATTAAATAAATAAATAAAAAACAAAACAAAACAAAAAAGCAGCAATTTTGTCATGGAGGGTTCTTTAAACAATCTGTTCTATGAATTAAAAAATATACTCAAACATAAAAGTAATACCAGATTTTTTTTAAAATGCTATGCTATGCAGACTGCTACTGTACTGAGTTGGGCATCTGTCAATGTGCCACTGCCTGGTACACAGGTTAGGACTAGGTGAGGTGGGCAGAACAGACTGCAAACACCATACGTTGTACTTCTGCAGAAATACTGAGGCTTCTGAGTGAATACTGGCAAGAGAAGCAAAATCTATTTCAGAATACCTCCAAAAATTGTCTCCCTTCAGCTCTTTCTTGCCAAGACTCACTAAGATTCCATGCAGTGACAATACTTTATGAAATATAGCACTGTGCAGGAAATAGGCTCACCAGGTTTACGGGAATTACTTAATTACCACTTTAGGTGTTACATTATTATGTGGGGATCAGATATACATAGATCAGGCATCTATTCAGCCTGCTCTTGCTCCCACTACAAGTAGTGGAAGAAAATCAAATTTGTATTATATAATCACAGTCCTTAAAAAGAAAGACCATGCTTTATTAAAAATCCAGAATACGCAATACTCTCCAGCACATACTATGGTAGGACTCCCAACCCACAGTGTATCTGTAGACTCCTTGATTTTTCTTTTAAATGCTTTTCTTTTCTGCTCACTACTCCACAGTACAAGAACTGAAATGATACATTAAATATTCCCTGAATCATTTTGTAAATCGAGAGCAATCACAGGGAAAAACAAACAAACAAACGAAAGACACAGGGAAAACTTCCAGTGATTGGAAAGTAGGACAGTGGGACACATCAGAATTCACAGTGGGTTGTGAATTCCTAAGGCCATGCCTTCATGCAGCTCTCCTGAGTACAGCACCATGCACAACATAAAACACAACTCACCCAGGCTACCTATGCCTCTCCCTGTCGAAAGCAGAAACACTAAGAACACAGCTTATCTCACAGGTGAATCTACCACACATGCTGCTATAACTCATTTTCCACATAGTTTACATTAGCTACATTAGCTCTCCAGCTTCTTTCATTTAGCTGTTACCAAAAGCAGCTGATACCCAGCTGTGTCTATATCAAGGTACCTAACTGAGGCTAGGCCTGTTCTGGAATCACCCAGCTTGCAGATATTCTGGTGGCACTTAAGACTGAATTACTGTGGCATGTAAAAGTCTGTGCCAAGTGTACAAAGGCTGATTAAAATCACCCTTGCAGAGACACTGACCCTCTCTGGATCCCCATTTTCTGTCTTACTGCCTCAGGTTGGATGTGGGAACAGTCTTCCAGTGGAGGATCTGAGATGGGGGATTTGCTTCCCACAGGCCATTTCCCTTTGGCAGTTTTCAGTTACCACAAGCAAGACAGATCTAGTTTTGGAATATGTCACTCTCCACTTCCTCACATGAGCTCACAAGAAAAGGTTTGCTGTACCACCAATTCTTATGTACTGCATCTTACTGTGATGCCCCTTACAGTGAACCTCACCCACACTCTGTCCCTACAGCCTATACGCTTTGGTTTTAATTTCCCATACTCAAGCTATCAGTACCTTCTGTTTCTTCTATAATTTTACCTCCAGAAAGATTCATGAAAGTCAAATGATTTTTTTGGTGTCACATTAATGACTTTTTTTTTTTATGTTGGCTGCTTTCTTAATTCCTTTTTGTACCAACTTCAGGCTATTTCATCTTCAAGGATGTCACAAGATCCCTATGAGATCTGACATATGATATGACACAGCTCAAGAATTTCAAGTTCCCCAAATTCCTTTACTTTAAAAAGCAACACATCAGGAAATAGGCCAGAGGGCAGTCCCATCTCTTATGATGGTGGTGACCCTACCACAAGCCACAGTTGCATCATATCAAAGGATCTCTTTTCAGCAGCAAGTTGCATGAATAAACTGCATTTTATAACACAGCTTCTGCTTCAGGGAACAAGCACAGGCAAATGAAGACCATGACAGAGCAAACTGTACTCCAGACAACATAACTCACATTATCACAATCTGAAGAGGACTCTGATAATCCTGGCACCAGCCACTGCTTTTATTTTGCCTTCTCAACCCATGCCAATCCAATAAAAACCCCCCCAAACCAGTAATAAGTATTCCCAGAGACTACACAGCTCTGAAATAGGTTCATTTCCCCCTCTTGTAAATGTTATTGGCAAGTTCTCCTTTTCCAAAATGATCACGTTGCCAAACTCAAGTAGAAGAGAAACACTTGCTCAGATACGAAACATGCAACAACAATGTACAAATTGGTGAGTTTTGGGCAGAGACTACCACCTTTATTTTGAACTTTCTTTCTTTTCTTTACACCCCAAAACTTTAAACTGTAGCATTCTCTCTTCCCACCCCTTTTCTTTGTGGTTTAACAGATAAAGTCAGAAAGGGAGGAGGTTTCACCACTTTTGCTACCTACAAAAACATAACATTACTCTGTTTTTCTGACACTTGCTGATAGGATGAACTGACAACTGAACACCAAGGATAGCATTTTTTTGTTCTGCTAGTAACAGAATGCTTCTTTGCTTGTGGGCTTTAGTTTTCTTGTGTTCAGGCTTTTTGTTTGGTTGTTTCAATTTAGCAAATTCCTGACACCATTTGATACCAGTTCCATGAGTTTTCAGCTCCAAACTTTTCCAAAAATAATATTCTTTTTCTATTAATTTTGCAAAAAAAGTTATTTCTAGCTATTAAGTTAGTACTGAAGTATACTATATATACTATACAAATGCACACAAATATTACTCTTATATAACAATGGTGTCTTAGTAGCATATACCAAGTAAGTATTCTGATAGAAATATCACATATAATACTGACTACTACATTTCAGATGAAATAAAACTTCAACTTGCATAGAACCACAGACTCATAGAAGCAACCAAGTTGGAAAGGATCCCTGAGGTTCTCTCTAGTCCAGTATTTCCAATTTGCTCCATCTAGGGCTGCTTAAACGTTAAATCACATAAATGATAAAAGCTTCCAAACACTAACTTGTCAAATAATTGCTTGTTGTACACTGACATTCATTTAAGCACAGTTGGAAAAACAACTGCCAATTGCATCTACATGTGTGTACATGTGCTCTGACGATATCTTAATGAATCACTCTGACCTGCAACAGCAAGGTGGGACTGACACTGTTGGTATCCTTCTTCTGATCCTACCAAAGAAGAGGTAGGAAGTAGGTAAGAATAGTAAAAGCAATTAGCCACCATATATTCTCACTTGAAAACACTGAGGCAAATCTTCTCAGCCTTCTTAATTGTTGGAGAATTAATGAAGAATCTCTTTCTGAGGTGCAACACAGCATTTATTCAACCATTCTGTGCTTGCTAGAATGACAGTTGTCAAGCTGTGATGTTACAGTGAGTGGAAACTTTGTTGCTGTGCAGTCAGTTGGCAACAGAATACCATGAAACAACTAATTGATCATATTTCAATTTCATCCCAAAAGCATAAAAATAACTCTGGCCCATTAGATTAAACAATGAAGATTCATTTGTTCACTACTGGAAAAAAAAATTTCCTAGCCCAACCAGCAAAAGGAAACTGAATATTCTTTTCTCCTGCTCTAAGCTCCTACTAGCATCACAGGATAAGACCTAGTTTTATATTTGCTTCCCAGTACTGTAATTGTTAGAGACGTCACTCAAGATGTATTTTATGTAGAAGCAACAGCACATGTTCCCGCCTGGCAGAATTTTGATTATTCATGCCCATATTGCAGTGAATTTTGCAGGCTCTACAGAAACATAACGAAATTCACAAGCTTTTCAAGGCTTGGTTTTACATTTTTTGCTCTTTGAAAAGAAAGGAAGGTACCCATATTGAGACTTATTGAGATCAGTGACTGTTATTCATAATTAAAATATTCATATATTCATAATATAATAATACATAATTGATGTAATGGTCTAAGATATCTCAGATAATTGGCAACAACAAGTTACCTCTTCTACTTTGATGTTACTGGAAGGAATTAGGATGACTCTTCCTCTATACAAACAGACGCAAAATGGCTAGATGATCTCAGTCTAATTTAAACTTCTGCTACTTAGACTGAGCTTACTATAGCAGGATGCAAATTTCCCCATGATAAGATACCAGTACTGGAACCTGAACATGGCATATATAGGGCAACAGTCTCAATAGAATACACATCTACAGATGGCCATGAAATTTTGATTGATTATTGGTCATGGGGGTCTTATTACTACTGTTGGTCATATTCAGAAAGGGCCAATAACACTGGGTGCGCAAACAATACAGCACACATGAAAACTTCCAAGATTTCCGTTCATGGTGCTCCACTCATCTACAAAGAAGACAAGAGTCTTGCACGGCTGTCAAACCTAGACTTTTCTATCACTTAGCACACAAGCACTGAGAGAGCAGAGGAGGAATTACTCATAGATTTCATAAAAAGCAGAATCTATGTTTATGTAATTTTATATGGTTGAAAGATAAACACAGATGTTGCACTTGTAGATATGATATTTATAACACTATTTTTATCAATGACACTGTGCTTCAAAGATGGAAAAACACTGTCTAATTATTTGTCTTAATAGCCTGTAGATCTGAAAAAATAATTATTTTTTATTTAAAAAGAATTCTCCATAAATGTAAATTTTCATGCAAGCAAAAATTATGAGACCAGAGAAAATAGATTACACAAAATGTCAACTTTCAGATGATTAAAAATAGTTTTTTAACCAAAATATTTTGAAGACTTTTAATGAATACAAAATACTTTCAGGCTGTCATCTGCACACAGAAATCTTGTTTTCCACTAGTTCTGTGTTTTGGATGTGTTCCAAAGCAAACCGGATAGACTCCTTTCTAATTGACTGCACTGCAATGATATGACCCTCATCTTTCTCATCTACAGTGTTATTTTTTTTTCTTTTAACATCTTCTCGGGATAGATGAATGATTTAGAACTCACTTCAATTCCTGGTGAGAAAGTTTAACTCAGTGAAAGTAAGATTTGGTACAGTTTGTGTATCCTTCAGAAAATTACTATGTGCATGAACTTTCAGTACCAAGAAGGACTCCAGTGGTCATCTATTCCGTCTCTCTGGCCAAGGCACCTCAACCAGAAAATAAGCTAGGCAGCTGCTTGACCAGCCTGTTCCTAAAAATCTTCAAAGATTCTACCATCTTTTTAGTTGCCCTATGTGCTGAAAAATAAATGAAATCTTTAGATGTTCACTACAGCATTAAGTGAATAATAAACTGGTAATAAATTGGAAATGTCTATAAATGGAGATCTGGCTGATAAGCTCAGATACAGACATCTGTTGCTGACGCTAGGTTTTTGGCCAAGCAGAGCCCATTCTAACCTCCATACAGAAATGAAATAAAATACAAATTAAATTGCTCTGCTATGCCCAGCTTGACCAGCACACTGTTAATCTGTTACCTTCCAGTTATAAAATGAAGGTAGTCACGTTTACTTATCTGATACTTAATTCCATTCAAGCTTTCTCTCTTTCTTTCCTGGATTCCTCTATTTTTAGCTAATTCTTCTCCTTCATATGCTAAAATTCTTTTAGGCAGTGAAGTAACTTGTATTTCATGCTACTATTTTGTCTTCTAATGCACACTTGAAAACATGGTTTTAAGCAGTAACATTTTATTTGTCCAGGCTACGACAGAAAAGTATCACAATTCTCAGGCACTGGTATTAATGTTTCCCGTGATCTATTTCATTTATTTTGTATTTAATTTGAGTCTACAATAACTCTGGACATTTTTTTCTGTGGTTTTCCTGACTCCCCACTATGGTCACTCCTGTGGGAATTCTACGTGAGTAATTTAGCAATGTGTGCTAATAGAACAACATACTCTCTGTGAATTCATTTTCATCTTTAGGAGAATGAAAGACTCCTAAAAAGAAAGAAAGAAAGAAAGAAACATTAATTCTCATTTGGCTGAAACTGCACTGCTGCAAGACATTGTGATATTATGTCAGGAGTGACAGGAATGCTCTGACTCAGTATATGACATACATCATTAGCATTCATCACACCTCAGGTATACTCTAATAAAGATTTCTGTACTGCTTTGTCTACCTTTGCCCTCACTACCACAGGAGATCAGATTCTGCACTGAGAAAATCCACTGATCTTGGAATCTTATTTTTCACATGGATTTGCTTTGACATATCTTAGAAGACATCTCCCTACTTAATGTGCCAGTTAGGAAGAGAAATGGGGTTTGCCGGTTATAATGACACAGATAGATAGTTCAAGGAACTGTGCTTTCCCCACAGATTCTCTTTGCCAACTGCTTTTTCCTCTCTACTCAATTTATGTATTTTAACATTTCTTAAAATCAATCTGAAACTTTTTTGGTAGAGGGAAGAAAACTTTTGGGGTATATTCTCTCCAGCACTGCATGACCTTTACCACAGAAAGCCTGCTCAGCGGTAATATGTTAAGGCTCAAATCACCTAACCACTACTAGTACTAAACAAAACACCTGACCATTTTTATATTGCATTCCCCAATGCAGCCTGTGTCAGAAATGTTTCTCAAGTTATTCTGATTGACAGACACTAAAGTTGTTTTCCTTAGCAAGCACAAGAACCTATGGCTTGTAGCTCAGTATTATTCTACACTCTACCTGCATTTCAGCTGTTTTTATTTATCTCTACAGATTTACAATCATTCCTGTTTACATGTTGCTATAATGACTTCCAATTGGCCAAAGCATAGCCTTTTCAAGAAACCTGTATTTAAATCAAGCACACGTATAAGTCTTACTCCACTGTAAGCTTTATAGAGAAAAGCTTTATGCAGCCCTAGGACTTTCATGAAAGTAGCTGACTGAAAAAAGACCTATGTTTTGAACCTGTGCATCTTCCTCTTCTGCCTTATGAGATTTACACTACAGTACTGGTTCATAAAATTCTCAGAGCAAACCTCACCGCACAGCCCTCACCCACCAAGATTAAACTTGGGAAATGATCCCTGATGATGCCAGCATAATGATGAGGTTAGTGGAGAAAGGAAGATGAGGGAGCTGGAGTCACCTTAGGAGAGGAATCTACCGCCCACTTTCTCCTCTTCAGTTCTTTTCTATCTCCGGTCAACAGAGGAAGAAACAAGTCAGGTGCATGCAGTGAACTCAGAAGAAAAGTTCAGGGAGAAAATGTGGCAAAGAAAGCAGATTCCAAGATGCTCCATTGCAGCAGGAAGGAAACAAGTAGGAGGTCTTTCTCACCCTGTTCTGGGGAAGGAGTGCAGCCATAAGACCCAGTTCTGTATTTCACCTGTGGAACACATTTAGTTGCACAAGTCAGGAACCATTACTCCAAAGGCTTTTAGTTCCCTTACATACCCACTGTCAGGACAGTGCCCAGGACTGGCATTTCAACCAGCCAGTCTGTCTAATCCTCTTCAAAATCCATGCTGTTTTTGCCCTCAGCAACAGCAAATGCCACAGACAGTAGTCTGGACAGAAGAAATGGAACACTTTCGCCACTTCGCATCTGCATACATTTTAAATCCCACCAAAAAAAAAAAAAAAAAAAGAGAGATGAGTGCTGGCATTTCCCTCAACCTTTCATTTTACGATGTAGTAATTAAATCACAGCAATACTTTTGCTTTCATAAAAACACCAGTCCCTACTCCAAAAGGAGTGTTTAGTTTAAAAGTCACTCCGTGTGCTTCAATTGTCAGATCAGCTCATGAGAGCATTTTACAGCTTTCCAGGGACTGGCCTCAGCAGCCCCATGGCTGCAGCCTTGCCCTGCGGGCACACCCTTGTGTGGTCAGATCCATGCTCCTGCTCCAAGAGGCCTTGGGAGCTGACATCTTCTCTCATCTGCAGCTCTGAAGGGAATCAAGTCCTAATGAGTCAAAGCAGAAAGGATTAATGGGTGTCAGGAAACAAGGCAGTGCCTCACAGAAGCTTGCAAAGTTGTGAACTCAATGGGGGAAAACAATAAATTTCTGCGGAGTATGAGGAAGAGGCCATGGAGGAATATGCTTTAAGGAAATTATAACAGCTAAGAGATTTCAACTTCTTCTTAACACTCCAAATTTCCTCTTTTAGAACGTTTTTCAGCAAGAATACCTTCAAAACCTGAAGATTCCAGGAACGTGAATATTATCTCTATGCATTTCATCAAAACCTGTTAGCACCATGTTGCAGAACAGTTCTCACTTTTAATCATAGCAGTCTGTTATCAGACCATAAGTTAATGCTGTCTAAGAACACCCAGCCACCAATTAAAGCCAGGCAGACTCTTCTCCACAGCCAACTTGTGCTTCTCTTTCATTGTAAGGCACTCTTAAGACTTAACCGATCTGACTTCCAAATCGTATTTAAGAACGTGACTCTTGTGTCCTGCCTCCACAATCAGAACCAATTTTATGCACACCTCTCTAACACACAAATTGTTCTCCTATAACTTGTGCTAAGCACAGCTGAGAAAGACAACTCTGCAGTGTAATGGAAGTTCTGACCCCGTTTCTTTGGAGCACCCCACCATAGCTGCACCCATTTGTACCACCACCACAGGCACAAACGTCCTGTCTTTACTTTTCAAGGCCTGTTCATCTCTTGTCCTCATTTAGCTGCTGTTCATTAGGAAGCTCCTGGCACTTGTATCCACCATCCCACGACACTGGCCTTCATTAGCTTGCTCCTGGCCCTCACCCTCCATTCCTGTGTGCCTTGTACCTGTGCCCGGAGCACTTTCACAGCAGTACCTACAAGAACTGACTCACAGTAACATATGTACCAGTATTTATTACCTAAAGATTTAGAGACCTGTCCAGACACAGTACTCACACCTCAAAAAGCATGTTCTGTTGCTGCAGCCTCGTGGTGTAATGTCACACCCTTGTGTCATCAGATCCACCTCGGGTTGTGACCTCCTTGGGGCAGGGAATATGTCACTTCATTCTGCACTGCATGGAGCCCAGCAGACTCTAGCACCCTAGGAGACTGTACTTAATGGTGCCAACCCAACAGCTCTGCTACTTCAGACCGCCGCCACCTCCACCCAGCACACCGCACTTGCTTCCAGGCTGAAACTGACAGTCCCAAGAGGAGACGTGGGGTTCCCGACGGCCCAGGGCAGCCGAACCGAGGGGAACGCATGGCCATGCGAGCAGCCCCGTGTGGCCACGCACCACACGCGTTACCGAGGCTTCGCTGCCGCCCGGGAGGGGCCCGACACGTCCACCCCGCAGAAGCCTGCGCTGCCCGAGCCCTGCGAACAGCGGAATCGCACACCTCCCATCGCCCGCAACTCGCTCCAGGTCCCGTCGTGCGGGCACCGCCCCTGGTCTGTCAGTGGGCGGAGCTCGGGGAAGTGGAAGGGGGCGGGCACCGACAGGGTTGGAGCCCGCGCCGGGGGCGGGGCTGGGCGGAGGCAGCGCCGGTGGCGGGCACTGTACCGCCCATCACTGGGTCCGTGAGCGCGGCTGGAGGAAGCGGAGCACGGGCGTGCGGAGGGACGGGTCGCGGCGGACAGCGGAGCGGCGGCGGGGAGGGAGGTGGCGCCTCCGCCGCTGAGGTAAAGCGGGTGCCGCCGCGGCCGCCCGCCTGGCACAGCTCTGCGGGAGCGCGGCGCCGCTTGCGGGCGGAGGGCAGGGCAGGGCGGTGCGGGGCCGTGCGCGGCTCGGGCGCCAGCGGGGGACGGGCCGAGCGGGAGTCACCCCTCGCAACTTTTTTTTTCCCGTCCGGATCGCCGCGCTGCCGCCGAGCCCCGCGGCGCCGCGGGCCCAGAGCAGGGCGGGCGGACGGCGCCGAGCCCCGGCGGCGGCTCTTCTCCCCCTGCGGCTCCGCGCTTCCTGGTTGGGCTCCACCGGCGGGGCTGGGGCGCCGGGTGAAGCCGGGCCCTCCTGCGGCCCCGGGTGCCGGCAGGAAGCGGCCGGGCGGTCAAGCCGGCGGCGCCGAGCGCGGCGTCAGCCCGGTGCTCGACGGCCGCCTCCGCGCCGGGGAGCGGTGGCCGCTGCGGTGGGGCTGCCCCGCGGCTGCGGGAACCGCGGCGGCGCTGCCCTCCGGTCTGGCCTTGCTGCTGCCGCTGTGAGTGAGCTCTCTGAAGCTTGCTTTGCTCTGCCTGCCTTCTTGCGCAGCCTTGCAGCACCCTCAGCTTTGAGACGCTTCAGAGTGGGACGTGCTTCGTAACGTCCTCTGCTGAGTTAGTGCGTTACTTCTCTACGCGTTGTTCGGTTTCCCAGGGGCTTTAAAGCTGTGTTTCAAAGGCTGGAAATTGGGTACGTAGTTGTGTGTCTTTCCTAATACTTCGCTATCTATCTCGGACATCATTTTCTTGCGAGAAGCACTGCTCGCTGTGGCATAGCCGTGGTTACCTCCTTTTAGAGAGCGGCAGCGTCGCGCTTGGAGATAACTGCGGTGTGTTACAGGTGTGTGGACACCTAGTGGGGACAGGAGTCGGGCTCCGAGCGCGGCCGTGGCTGCGGCTCCAGTGCTTCCCCTAGCATGCTAGTTAAGATAGTCTAGTGTCAACCATGCAACAGCAGTGGAAGGAAAGTTACTGCTTCCTTAGAAGTGCTCTGAGTAGGTGCTAGAAGGACAACAAGCAAGGGTTAGGGAGACGACAGTACAGCGAGGTGTGGGTAGTTAAATGTGATAATTGAGAAGAAGTCCTTAACTGCCTTACTAGAGGTGAACAGTCAGTGGCACACATGCCGCTCCAGCTGGACACAGTAATGTGGATCCATGGAGCAGAAGCATTCTTTTTTTCTCTGTCCCCAAAAGAGTGCTGCTGTGGGATGAAATGCTTGGGTACCAGTGGGGTAGAAGCCAGACATCGTCTTAACAGGGGGAGAAGCTTTTGCATCATGTTCCTTTTCCACTTAAATTTACACAAGCCTCTTGCAACTTTCTGGTGCATGTTAAAGTCTCTAGCTGTCAATGTGCATGACATAAATCATTTCATTGAGACCAAAATTCTGCCTGAAGTCAGGAATCTTTCATTGGGATCAAGCTCTTAGTAAATAAAAAACAAATGAACGCTCGATTCTTTTACAATGCTTCTTCCTCCTTTTCCATTCCACCCGCCAACTGGAAATCCAGTAATACATCATTTCAAATATAACAATGTTTCTTGCCTAAAGTGTTTGGTTTGATTTTTTCGCTCTACTTAGGATGGTCTCCTAGCTATTTATTTTAAGAGTAATTAGCTTAAATCAGTTTGAGTCAAAATGTCTGAGGGTAAAGACCATGTAAGTCCACTTGGAGTAAAGGGAGTCTCTTTATACTGAATCTTAGCGGAAAAGAACATGAAGAACTTTCTAAGAGGGATTTTTGGAGACACTACAGCATGACTGGGCTGGTGTGGAGAAATGCTCCTTATCCATCCATGTACCATAGGGTTGTCTGCAGGGTTCTAAGAGTCACCAAACTTGACAGGCGCTGAGAACATAAAAGGGCGTGTGGGGCTTGGATCAGTCAGATGTTGGGACCCTGTACCTGGGGCATGCACCAGAGCTGCTGGCTATGCCAGTTCTTGTTTAGCTAGATTTGGGGAAGCTTTGTTGCTGTCATTGCATGGAGTTGTTCTGCCATGCAAGTAAATCATGCCTTTGTTCTCACAGACTTTACATTTTTAAAAAATATGTGTTAAAAATGTTTCAAGCTGTTTCTTCTGTTACTGCAGCATTTCAAATACTGTATCATCAGACCAAGTACAAGACGTACAAGTATTCATTTTAAATATCTGTCCATAAAGTTGGTAAGATACATTTGATAATAAAAGATCAGAGGAGTTGCTCAAGTCAGTTAAATTATGCAGTGTTCAGAAGGAGTATTTGGTTAGCAGCCAAAACGCCAGTAGGCAGTAGGAGTAAAATGAGTACTTGTAGCAGGGCACTTGTTGAACCTTTCCTAAAAAGAAAATAAATATTTTGGAAAACTTAGTAGTAGAAGAGGTAAGTTTCTAGCAGGTTTTGCTGCACATTACTGGTTTTTATTGGAAGAATTTAGATCAGCTCCAGCATTTAAATCTAAGGGGTAAATGTGTGTGTTGTTTCTTTGTTTTGTGGGAGGAATTCGTGCTTTTGAAAAGATTTCTGTACAATTTAATTGATACTTGTACTGTAGATTTTTGTTCTTCTCCCTTTCACCCCCCTCTTTTTTTACTTTCTTCCTAATTCATGCCAATTTACTTTCTCCTGGTAAAAAAGCTAAAATTAAGTATCATTGAAACTCTCTTCATGTTAATTTCAGAGTCTCTGATGTTTGGTGGTATGTGCTAAAGCGCATAGTTTGGGTTTTCAGAAGTGGCTACAGAAATTTCTCATTAAAATTTTGGTGGGAACTGGAGGCTGTGACTAGATTTGCAGAATTTTAAAATAAGTACTTGTGTGTAGGTCTTTTTAAAATGAGAAGTCTAATTGAGACTCAGATAATTCTTCCCTACAGCAAAACTGGTTGCAGTGGATGATAAGGAAGTTCTTCAAGAACTTGCAAGAGTTTGTGTTCTGTTACAAGAGATGTTGTGCAATAAGCTGCATGGAATTATATTTAGTCTCAATAGACAGAAGAGGAGCCACATGCCAGTTAGGGATAGGACCATACGCTGAAAAAGGAAGCCTGTGTGCACACTTATGAGTGCTTCTTAGCTTTTTCAGACAGTGTTGTTAGGACCTGCTGACTCAGATGTTAGAGAAAACCGTGTGGAAAAGAGAGGTCAGAGGTTCCCTTTTTCATTCCTGTCTGTTGTTGTCCACTTGCAATGTGAAGAGGAGTGCTACACAAAAAACTCCATCTTTCTGTTGCATTAGGCATACTGTATGCAGTTAATATTTTACCTACTGGTGATGCGTAGCCCGCTCAGGTTGTCGCTTCAGCCATAGTTCAAGAGTTTCAATGCAGTTTTGAGTAGTTTACTCTTTCTGGTTCCCATTGTGGTGTTTCAAATTGAGTGGGCTTCACTTTTTAGGGAGATGAAAGTGAGTGAAGTCAAAACGATATTTAGAAAACTTTCATTGTTCTGTATGACTTATAAGCTGCTGTTTTCTAAATCTAATTTCTTTTTTGTCATATTTTTCCTCTTTAGTCAGGCAACCTTGAGTCAAATGGTTAGGCCTGTAGTCCCTTGCATGTAGTGCAATTTAAGAATACACCCTGGTACCTTTCTCCTGTAGTACTGCTTAGGTGGTCCGGGCGTGTCTGTTTCAGTTGCTGGTTATTTTTCCAATGTTATGCTATAAACACATTGAAGAACATCTGGATGATGGAGAGTAGGAAAGCCCACATTTTGTAAGAAAGCAGAAGTATTGTATCCATCACGTAAGACATTTCAGCCATATTCTTTCTCCTGTATCTTAAAAAGGGTGATTCCCTCCAAGAGCTTTTGGGGATATTGGTTTTGGGTTGTGGGCTGATGCTTGCTTTCTGCATAAACAGTACGAGATTGCATAAACAGTACTGAGTGCATCAGTGCTAATTACAGTGAGATCCACCTGTGTTCTGGCAGGCCCTTTGGCAAGGGGTTGTGGCTATGTGTCTCCAGGGAGATTACTAGTAAAATCTTGCCAGGTTAGATGCTGCATTGACAGGGATGCCTTGAGGACTTAGCCCTCTCTCTGTCAGAGACTTCAGTAGTCATAAGCCCCAGAGAAGAAAGACACTGGATAGGAGTTTGCCTTATACTGCAGGGTTAGAAATTTAGTTGAAGTCATTAGACACATCCTTTATAAAAGCACAGATTTATATTTATATATATATATAGGGTTTTTTTGTTTGTTTTTATTGTATGCATATGTGTGTTTTTTCCTGTGGGATACACTGTCTGCCAAAGTTACAGAAAACTTAAATCATAACTGGAATTCCAAGTTCACAAATGATTACAACAGTTTTTTTCTTTTCTTTCCAGCAAGAGCATGTGTGCAGCATTCGGTGACAGAATATTTAATGTACATGAACGTCTATGGCAAGTTCATCAGATGGTGTGACTGGCTATGAGCATCAGCTGAAGTTGAGTATGGAGACTGGGAAGTTCCAGCAAGCTGAGAAAAGGAGCTATTTGGAAAAGTTCTGCTAGACATAGAAGAGGAACACGTTCTTCTGCAACCATCATTGACTCAGAATATATACATGAATTAAAAATCATCAGCAGTGAAATGATAGACCCTGGTGCTTTTTGATTTTCTGGTGGATTTTATTACTTAGACATTGCTATTGACATTTTTATTATCCCATTTAGTACATCCTGAATATATCTGTAAGTTAGAATATAACTGGACAATTGCATTTTTGATACTGTTTAGTAACACTTTGAATGTTAAATCATTTGCCAAGATGAGTGCTGAAGGATATCAGTACAGAGCTTTGTATGACTACAAAAAAGAGCGAGAAGAAGACATTGACTTGCACTTAGGAGATATATTGACTGTGAATAAAGGTACCTTACTAGCACTTGGATTCAGTGAAGGGGAAGAAGCAAAGCCTGACGAAATTGGTTGGTTGAATGGCTTTAATGAAACCACAGGGGAGAGGGGGGATTTTCCAGGAACTTATGTAGAATACATTGGAAGAAAAAAAATATCTCCCCCAACCCCGAAGCCTCGTCCTCCTCGACCCCTTCCTGTAGCACCAAGTCCAGCAAAAGCAGAAGCAGAGAGTGAGCAGCAAGGTTAGTATTGACCTCAGAAGGTGTGTGTATGTTTTTGTGTGTGTCTGTTTGTCTCATATTTTTCATATATTCTTGCTTCATTGGCTTACATGACTCTGCATTTACATGTTTAACATGCACTGGTCAGTTTTTTTTTTAGTGTCTATATCCTTTCAGACAACTAAGAATTATGTGTGCTTGAAATACTTAGCTGATATACTTTGCGGTCTCGTGCTTTGTCTCAGTTGCTGGTTGCTGCAGTGCCTTACTGTGAAGGACTTCTCATGGGTTTTAAAGATATACTTAAAATTTACTAATTTATTAATATTAATAATATCAATAAAATAAATTAATAACCAATATTAATAATTAATATATTTTAAGGAAATAACTTCCTTTGTTTAAACATAATTTGCTTTCTGACCTACATTCCCAACAGTATGTTGGGCAGAGCTCAGGCAGGATTTGATTGGAATTCCTTTGTTAGTAGAAGAAAGTTCAAAGAATTGAAAGAGCGGTAGATTTAAAAACAAAATGAATCAAACTGATTTGTCTGCTTAGGTTCAGATATTAGAATTTTACATAGAAGCCAGCCACATCTATCTGAGGATGAGTTGTACATTGGTCTCTCACTTCCCAGAAATCTATAGTGTTTCATATTGCTTCAACATCTAATGCTTTAAGTTCTTGATGTTTCTATCTTTTGGAAATAGGAGTTGTAGTATGCGATCCTAACTTTCACCACAGTCTGGAATAGTATCATTGCCCTCTGCCTTCTTCAAAACAATTGCAACATATTGCAAAGCTCTGTAGTCAGTTTATCAATTTCCATCCCACTTCACTTACTATGGTGTCATATTCAGATGTGCTCATAATCAGCAAAAGAAAAAACAAATATAAAACATTGTATGCAGCAACCAAGTGGAAACTTGAAAGAAGCATTTCTAAGTTGGTGCGGGCTTAATAATGAGTTGTCTTGAACTGTTCTGCATAGCAATAGCCTTAACTACTGAAGAAGTGCTAGTAAGTGTGTAGTATCTACATGTACATCATCATTAGAGCACTGGGAGGGATCAGATGGGTGCGTGGCTGTATCTTAGTTTGCAGCTCCCTAAACACTTGGCCTCTAGTCACACAGTTCTCATTGTTTCTCATTTGATTACTTCTGAAAATGAGGTATTTGCACTGGTATTGATTTTTTTTCTTTGATTCCTCTGTTTAGATGGTACTTATAGATATTTCTTTTGTCTTACCCACAGGGATAGGTGCTGAGATAGTTGTCTTCATCACATTTAACTGCAGAGTAAACACTGCTTTATGTGTAGACACTTGATGTTAGCAGGTTATTCTGAGAAGCAGAGGCTGGATGGAAAATCTGATTGTTCACATGCACATCCTGCGGTGCAGTAACCATCACCCAAGGCTTTCAGGCACTTAATGCTTTAAACTTCATTAGTGCTTTGTAGCTGGTTTGGTGCTCACGCCTGCTTGGTGCTCACGTGTCTCAGCACTGTGTTGAGAAGTCTTGGTGTTAATCTTGCAGTTTCTGAGCCCCTGAGAATTGCATTTATAACAGGCGGAGGTGGAAGCTCTGGATGCTCCACTGAAGCCTGAAATCCTGGTGCACGGGTTGTTTTTTTGTTGTTGTTTGTTTGTTTGTTTTTTGGGAGGGGGGGAGGGATGGATACATGACCCTGTTGAATGTTCTTCTGCTTTCTCGAGATTAGACTATGCCCCAGTGTTAGGGACTAGGCCTTTCCTAATCTGGAGTTTACTCCTTCAGAACAGAGTACTATTTTCATGCAGTATGTTAATTTTCTAATAGTTTGGCTCTACTGAGTTTTGAAACAAATAGTATTTTAATTTACCTAGCATTTACCTGAGATAAAGTCAGTCTGGAGATATGATTGTGTTATGTGCTGACTTTTTTAAGGATGAGCTTACAATTCAGACACATATTTTTCTGATTAAAAAAAATGTTCCCACTATCTTTTTTAATTGAAGATTCTAAATTCCCATGTAAGTGGCTAACCATGTTCAGCACCAGGAATTAGACCCCTCTCAAGTAGAACTAGGAGAAACACTGAAATTTGAACTCAAAATGGCTGAAGAGATGGGGTAAATTATTTCTAACGTCATGAATACTTCAAAGAAATTGGAAAAAAAATTTTAACTGTGTCTTTTCACAGTTCTTTTCGCAGGAAAGAATCGAGGCAGAGAGTGCTCCAAATACTAGAAATAAATATGGGAAGTACAAGGAAGGAATACTATGAAAAAAAGGTGGAATCTTTAAGTTAGCATAATAATAATGAAAAAAAAAGATACCTATGGTACCCTGAAGCACAGGAGGAAGTACAGATCATTTAAAGATAAGATAGTAATGTACATCTGACTTCTAAAGAGCTTTGCTGTTTCTGCATTTGAAACTTGGTGCAGGGAATAGCACATTTAATACTGCGTGTCAGTCAGTGTCATGGGCAGTGCACCAGAAGGTTCTTCCCAGGATGATGCTCCATCTCTACACTCCAAAAGCGTATTTTAAGTGAATTAATGAGTAGTACGAAACATGCTTGACCAAATACAGTCAAGTTTACATTTTCAGTACTTGACTATTTGAAACTGCTGTGCATCAAAATGACAAATTAATGGGAAACTGGAAACAGACTCCTTAAATGTATCTCAGTTATTTGTAATCCATATACTTTTTTCCTTCTGTGAAAGGACAATACCTACCTATATATATGTATGCTTTGAATAAGACATTAGGAAGTGAACTGTGGACTTTAAAGAATTTATATACAATTCTGAGCTTTTTTTGTTAATTTTACTGCATGCATAGATTTTTTTTTTTTCAGAAATGACTTTCTAAGCACTACAGTGATCTCCAAGACTTTCATTATTCTGAATGTTTTTTCCCAGCCCTGTTAATTATGGTCACTTGTGTTCAGATTTTGTGTTAGATCAAACTTGCAGTATTTAGCACAATGCAGCCAGGTATGAATAACAGTAGGCCTTTAAACATCAGTGGGGTTGGTAATGCTGGCAGAGCTGTCCATCAGGACACGTCCTGTGCAGTTACAGTCCTATTTACAAATAGGAAGGCCTTTTAAATCTTGAAAGCTAATTTTAGAACAAATAAAACTGCTAGTGGTGTCAGTTTGTTTGTTTCTGTATTATAAAAAAACATTTGTTTCTGTATTATAATACCTAGGTTAAATTTTTGTCCACACTTCTATTTTAGCAGTGACCCATTTAAATTGCTAGAACAGTTGGTTAAGACCAAAGCAGAGACCACTTGAATGAAATTCAAGGGCTGTTGCATTTTGTCAATTTCTCCCTTGTATTTCTAAGTGAAGAAGTAGAGTTCATCAGAGTTTTGTTTTTTATTGCTGTTTTGTGTGTTAACTGCATCTGAAAATGCATGAAAAAGCAGAGGTTTCAGTTTCAGGCATAAGGCAGAGCAGAGCTATTGAGAGGCAGGTTTAACCCATACAGTTGGCATGAGGCCATCAGTGCCTGGCCTGCTGTTTCTTCCCAGACTGCTGTTCCTGTACAGACACCCAACACAGGGTCATCTTTACATCTCCTTCCAGGCCCCTGCAGTTTACATAAACCAGAACTCAGACTTGATGGGAAAGACTCTTCTTTTGTCTTTTTTTTTTTTTTCCCCCCCAAACTGCAGCTATGTAGTGCTGATTCTTGTTTCTTCTGAGTTCAACTGAGTCTTCTGAACTTTTGATTAAGCTGATCTGGTATGACTGTGTACTTCAGTTCATACAGTGGTGTTTCTCTACCAGGTTTGAGAAAGTGGATTTTAACCAGACTTCAGCGTATGAAGCTTTGATTGACAGTGTATTTTTTTCACTTGAAATACTAAATTTCCACTTGTAAGTGAACGTCATTTTGCAGAAGACAGACCAGAAATTTATGAGTAATTTGTCTGTTTAGTTGTTTTGGAGCTTTCTTCTACTTCCTGCCTAACTTAAGAGGATTGTGTATGTTGACACTTACTACAGTTTCAGCTGTTTTAGAGCGTAAAAATAATCAGAAGATCTTTCTTCTTATGGTGAAACCTCAGTTTTTTAAAAAGAAAACAACATAACCACCAAAAAACTGCAGCTTTCTTTACTTTCCTCCTTGAACAGATATGGATCAGTGACTTAGACAGAGGTAATTACAACATTTGGATCAAAACCAGGTTGGGTGATGTCTGACAGAGATCCAAATTGACAAGAGTAGAAGACCATTTGTGCATGCTTGAAGTAAATGTGCTGTAGGATTTGTTTCTGTATTTAATTTTCCTACAAAACCAGTAGAGAGATGAAGTCTATGAAAATTATTCACATTTGTAAAGTAGGGGATATAATAGCAACTGGAATGCAGCAAGCCGGGAACCTTAGCTGGAAAGGGAAGAGTCATCATCTCCCCTGATTCAAGCGAGTGGAAAAAGGAAATTGTGGGGTGAAGTGATGAGTCACTATCTCATTCAGTAAATGTATTTGCCACTCAATGCGGAACCTTGGACTTGTTCTGAAAAGCCCAATTTGAGATCAGTTCTTCATGTGGCTGGTGTCATCTGAATGCCCTACAGTCACTAACCCTCAAAGTTGGTTGATGTTTACTTGCAATGAGAAAAGGGGCAGGTTAATGCAAGAAAAACTCAGTAGCTAATTCACGGTAGTGCTGCTCAGTGTATGAGGCAAATTTAAAACTGTCAGATTACCACATTTCTGAAAACAAAGCTCTCACCACCTGTTTTTATTACCACTAATGAAAACAAAGATTTTGCAAGCTGTAGTGAAGTGAGAAAGAGCTCTTTTTTTAATCTTAATTTTTATTTTGCAGTAGTAAGTGGCAATTAAAATATTTTCTGCGAATGCTATGCGTAGCACAGGATGATGTGTACAAATGCTTGTGCTGCATGTTTGAGGCCAGGGCAAGTTCATGGCTGATGCTTATCCCCATCTGCTGGTGGAGGAGGAAGGAAGCAAGAGGAAGGAGGGAGCTTTACAGCCTCTGTCTTCCATGTTGTACTGTAATTGTGATGGGATACAATGAGAGAGAGAGCGTTTAGGAAAAACATTTTATTTCAGTTGGCCGGTTGTTATTTCTGAAGAAAAACATACCACTTGAGGCACAGAGAAGCTCCCACTGATCCTCGAGGATTACCAGATCTGAAAAAGATTTGTGTGGCTGAGGTACCTTTTTTTTCCTCAGCTGTATCAATTAGTCTAAAAAAACACAACTTTCTCTACACGCTTTCAGAAACTGTTTGTCCATTTTGCATTACACTCATTTTGATGCACTTTTCTATAGCATTATGTTGAGTGATTTCATTGGAGTTTCTTGAGCCTTCTCTAATACAGATGAAGTATTTTAATATATCTTACTGACATGAATGATCCTGGGGCAAGATGTAAACCAAGGCAAAGGTAAAATAGCCTGTTTCAGTTAGATTTATCTCAATTGTTCTTCTCACTGTGATCCAGGAACATCAGAATTAACTGGCTAGCAAATAGTTCTTACTTAGATTTGCATATGATAACATCAGTTTGTGAGTTTCAGCAACACATGGTGCTTTGTATTTGCCAAGAATGGGTCACTTGGCACCCTGAGCACAACCGTGCCCACTTAAATAGTTGTGTGATGCCATATAAACATACAGATTTTCTTGTGTGAAAGAACACAGGTGTTGTAACTACAGCTGGCTGTATGCTCTTTCACATCTGTGTCTCACTGCAAAGCTGCTTTCCGTGATGAACGTCCATGAAATCAATATGAACGCTGAAATACAAAGAACTGCTTTATTTTAATAGCTAAAAATGATGAGGGGAATTACAGGGTTTTAAAAAAGAATTCAACTGGAAAAGGATGTTAAGTCCTGAGAACAATTTGGTGAGACTCTAGATACTTACAAGAATCTGAAGAGAAAATATTTGGCTGTTTTAAAAAAAAAAAAAAATGTGGTTAAAGATTAACTTCTTCTCAAGCTTTCAGCAAAATACATATCTAAAACCAATCCTACTTTCTTTCCATCCATGAAAGTTCTGATTTTTTTTCTTTTTGTATGGACTTATTTTTTGCATTTTGTTATAGAAATTCTCACACTCCTGTACAACACCTAGAGTGTTGGCAGGTGTAAATTTTTGTGCTGATTTAACTGCTTTTTTTCATTCATATTTTAGTGCTGCATGAAATGGTCTAGAAGATAGTAGTCAAATGATATTCTTTCTTTATATTCTGTTTTACAAAGAGTTTGTGTGATTTACATGTAAGATGGCATCTGATAATAGTAAGTAGGTTCACACCTTTTTAGGTAATAAATATCTACAATGGAAAGTTTTCAGGACAGTTTCCAAAACACTACTGCTCTGAGCCAGGGAAAGAAGCGATTGCATGTAGTTCATACTTCTTTAGATATCCTTTAGGACTTCGTTGTATGTCAGAACTACTGTGTAAACTGTAGCATGAATGATGAAAAAGGTCTTTAACAGTTCAGCTATCTGTCAGGCGGTGTGCTTTATAATTCTCTGGATTCATTCATATGTGCTTGGCAGCAGGCAGACCTGGAGGGCAGCTGCTAGTTCTATGCTCGGTAATCTAGCTCAGGACCCTTTCTGGTCCACGTATCTTCCAGTAGTTTTTGAGCAGCTATTGAATGTTTCAGTAAATAACCAAGGCTTAATGGAGGCTGTTTTTTCTACAATTCTTATTGTTTATATGGTGTTACATTGCACTGGAAGACAGATGGGAAGTTAACTATTATTACCTTTGAGGCTTCCTCTTAAAAAAAAAAAAATGCACCCTAAAAAAGGTGAAGATGTTGCCCAGATTCACCTATTACAATTAAGCACATCAGGTAGTTCAGGATTTTATTCCTTGCTCTCTTGGAGTTGCCTGATGCAGTGTGTCCCGGCACTGCTGTGCCATGGCTGCTGTGGAAAGTGAGGAGAGCAGTGCAAGGTGAGCTCTGTAGTGCAAGGAGAGAATACCTTTCAGGAGGCTTGACTGCTTGAGTTTTGTAAATGTTGTTTACAAGTGTAACTGCAAAATTTATTGTAGGGGGTAGGAGAGAAAAGCTTAGCCCCTCCCTTGATTCCATCCTAGTTCTCTTCATCCCATCAAGCTAATGAGTGTGGTGAAGGGCTTCTAAATGGTATAGACCTGTGTTTCAAATCGTATTACACTTGCTTCTAAAGCAGTCTGTGTGAAAGTTGGAGTTTTTAGTTTGTGAAGTTACCTTTTAACTTCCAGGACCTCTTCCTAAACTGCTTCTTGCTCAAGGTAGACCAAAGCACTTAAGTCATAAAATTAATGAAAGAAACCACTAACTATGCACAGTGGTAGATAAGGTTTCACAGCTGTGAGGTTTCATTATCTCTCTGTGCAGAACCGTTCCAGAAATAAGCAGTGAAAGGCAAAGATTTGTGGTAATTTTCCTACTTTCACATGGTTTTTAACAGTTTGAGTACATATCCCAGTCCTCTGTTGCTGATTTTTAATTTTTTAATAAGCTGTGCTTGGTTGGGGAAGTGGCCGTTGTGTTTACGAACACAGCAGTGAGTTGTTTCCTGGCTTGATACACAGCTGTTTGGCACAGGTGAGGGCTGACAGAGGCGATTGCAAAGCCTGCTGTGGTTTCCTGCTTTCCTCCCCATTGACCGGTGTGCACTTGCAGAGCATCTAACCTTCTTTAGTCTTAGAGCTAGCTGTAAGCCACTGGCATGGAATGCTGGTGGGATGCAGCAAGGTGTATTCTGTGCTCTGATCTGCTGCCTCTGCCAAGCACAGGTCCCAGAGCTGCTTGTGTGAGTGATGCATGGGTCTCCTGTGATGAGTCGGTGCCATTTGGGATCTCCTCTGCAGCACAAATTCTTGGCTGACCAGACTTAGTTGCTTTGTGTGTCTTACTGTAGTCAAGTCTTTCATTTTGTGTTTTATATTTATTGTATTGTTTGCAATATATTCTTCCTCTTGAGCGAAATGTCAGAAAATGTTATCCCTTGACGTTAGGAAATGACTTATTTTGGGTGTGTGTCTATACAGATGTTTGAGTATAATAAAGAATATTTTTTGTCAGTCCAAATCTATTCAATTGTACTAAAGCCAGAATAATGTAGTTGCTCATTTTCTTACAATTTTCTTACAGAGTTAAAAGTTCCACTGTAAGCCAGTTCTGAGACATGGGTTTGGTTTCTGAGACAAGGGCTTGGGTTTTTTTGTGGGTCGCACTATATGTCTTCTTCAATAGAAAAAGCGTTAAGGAGCTCATACTCAAAACAGTAAGTAGCAAAATCTTCGTATCGAATATCTGGAGATAAAGGACTTATGTTTACTTAGCTAGGGGTCCTCAAGGGCACAGCAGGATGAATGTTTGAATTCTCTTTGCTCTGCTGAATTTGTAATTTATTACTGTTGGTTGAGAGATCAGTGTGCGTTCCCCACTGCTTTCAACTGCTTTTTCTAACTTCCTCTTGAGTTCAAACTTAGTGCGGACAACTCAAGACTGTTTTGTTAGCCTGTGTAAGCTGCTGCAACCTTATCTCTAAAACATGAGATTTTTACAACCTGGTATTATCAAAACACTTTTTTTTTTGTTACAGTAAATCACCTGGAGTGACTAGCTTGAAGTCCTTCTGGCTTTTGGGAGAATTCTGACTGTCTTCTAGAGGAACATTTGGCACTCATCTCTTGCTTGTAATACTCATAATTGCTTCAGACTGCACTGGTCTCAGTGCTAGTGAAATGTCTCTCATACTGCTGATGTAAAAACTTGCACTGACAAGGATAGTGTGGTGGGGGTTCCTTCCCTAGTGATTTAGAATTCAGGACTTTTGAGTTTAGCATTTTAACAAAAAAGGGGAAGACAGTTACCAACTGCTACGTTTTTTTTCTCCAGATGTTTCCTCTAAGACAAATATCTAGGGTTTTATTATGACACAGAAAAAGAAAACCTCACGCCAGTAAGATGAGAATGGTTTGGGCGTTTTTTTTTCTGTTCATTGTTAGATCTAACAGCCAGTCAATCAAATACTGTGGTAGATCGTCTGGTAGTTCAGATGGAACATGCCTGTGCTTGTTAATTAGAGCTGCTCTCCTAAGCAGAGTATTAAAGAGTTTTATTCAATGTCCTCTTGAATACAAACTAAAAATAAGATTATTTTAAAGTACTCTTCTTGTAAATGTTATACATGGGCTTTTTGACTTGTTCTTACGAGAAGCAGCAGGCTCTTCTTATGCTTTCCCTTGAAACTGGTGGCAAAACACATTCTGGCTTGAGAAGGAAAAGGATCAAACCTACAGTCAGGATTTAGCAGCAGTGGGACAAATCCCACAGCTGTTACTTTCATTTCTCTCAGGCAAAATTCCCATTGCCCTCAGGGTCTGGAGCACAAATGCTGTAATTACCCTAGCTCTATTCTGAAAATATTCTCTTTTCAGTGTACCAAATTTCATTTAATATAAATGTGCATAAAATGCCACAGATTAAAGCCTAATGTAAAGAAAGTCAGTCTGACTTTTTTTTTCCATGGATTTTGAAGATGTGGAAGTGAAACACTTAGGATCATCTTGTCTGAGGACTATCACAGGGCATGGAATTTCACTCCATAATTCCTGGATTAAGCTCATAGCATCTCGGTAATTTTAAACATGTTTTTGATTTGTCCAGACTACTCTCTGTAGTACATACTTAATGAGCATGACTTAAATTTTACCCATTCACACATCTGTTATAAAATAAGACTTGCAAATTTAGTAGCAAAAATGTCTGTCCCTCCCCTCCCATTTAAGACATTTTTTAGTGTTTGGTTATGACAGTATATTCTCACCAGGTTATTTTCTACCATTACATTCAGTCATCATTTATAGTGCAAATGAAAGATTAGTTCCAAGCTACTTTGGTAAAGAACTTTTTTTTTTTCAGGGCTGCTAGTTTGGGTATCTAGTGTGATGATAATTAGAGTTTCTTGTAAGTGAGAAAATGATATGGTGACAATTTCAATTGGATGCTCTGTTGTTGTAGGAAATTACAACATTTCAGATACAGAGTTTATAACCCTGATGTCTGGGTGTATATATACATTTTATTAGCAAATCATTAAGATTACAAAGCTATGCATTTAGAACTTTTATTAATTTACATGTTTATACATGTAATTACACCTTCTTACAGTGTATGAAGTCAGATTCAGTTTGTGTTTTCCTTTGTGTGCTTGTTTGCTCATTTTAGAGGTCTTTGTTGTTTAGTTTGAGGTCTTAGGCCACCTTCACTGCCTTCATACTCACCCCTGGAAGCAGAGTTCCTCATTACCTCTTGTGCTTGTTCCAGTGGCATTGCTGATGGTACCTTAAAGAGCTTCACAGTTATTGTCATGGTCAAGGCACTATTGTGAGCAGAGGCAGCATTGTGATTCCTGTGAGGAATGAGTTGGGCCAAAAATGCAATGACAAAGCAATTAAAATTTTAAGGTAGTTTAAGGTCTTTTTGTAATAGGAAGGTCATGTGGAAGACAATTACAAAAAGCTGAATCTGAGGATAGCACTCAAGATTTCAGTTAAATATTCACAGAAATAACTAAAACCAAGAACCAGAACTATGTTAGGTTCGATGGTGTGATGGTTTATTTGTCACAAGCAGTGAGTACCATCTGCTCACTCTACCTCTGGCTTCAGCTGCTACTAGGAATTCAAGAGGATTCCTTGCAGAGCAGGCACATTTTACTGGCATACCTCTGCCTGCATCATCCAGCATCACCAGCTAGAATCCAGCTATAAGCATCAAAAGCAAAATAATTATTACAGTGTGAGTGCACGCATGGAACAGACGTGGTGATATTTAATCTTATCTCACTTTTTTCCTAATACTGAGAATTTATACTGAGATTCTCAGCCATTTGTTGTCAATGTAAAGCTTGTCTTGTAATAGAAATATTAGGGAGATGTGTGCTTAAAGTACCTTTTTCTTCACATTTTTCTTATGATACATCTCTAATAGTTTCTTTCATTGTATTGTAGTTATGATTTGCAGAGGGAATGTGGGGAATTTTCTAAATTATGGGAAATTATGTCGGAAATAACAGTACTTGAAACTTGGTGCTGGTTTTCTAATACCAGTTAGTAATTTGCTTACTTGAAAGATCCTTTGCTACCATCTTTATTCTGCCATGCTGTAAACTGCATCTTTATTTCATCCAGAGATGTAGCAGTGCAATTTAATCCCAGCGTGACAGACACAAGTTTTCTTCCGGATTACTCTATTGCAAGATATCTGTCTGGGAAAATAGTAGTTTAAACGTTTGAAATTAAGAAAGTGTTAATGGGCATGATAGATCAGAAGTGGGGGAGATAGGGAAAAGGCCCTTGACACTTGGAACAGTTATTCATTAACTTACCAGGCACACGAGAAACATGGGAGGACTGTTCTGCCATGGAGGATCTGTGCTGTCTAGTACCAGACCTTTATACCAAATTGGAAGAATTGAAAAATACGCTTATTCCATATGAAGTTGCCTGTACTCCCTTTGTTGTCATCTTGTTGGGTTTTTGTGTGTTTGTTCATTTGTTTTTCTCTTGCTTGTCTTCTATATAGTAATATGTAAACCACGCGGCCATTACTGTCACAGGAACTCTGAAGAGCCATGGCATTTGATCTTTGAAAACCAAGGGTATATGAGTGCACAGTCCTGTGAAAACCTCAAATTGCAAAAATCATTTGTAGTGAGCTATAGAAGCATTTGACAGATTACGTGCAAGTATATGCATGTGTGTTTCATTATTTGATTGCCTTAGGAGACTGGTGTTTAAGTTGGCAGATCTACTTATTAAAAGCAAAGCTCGTCAGTTGGCAGGCTTGCAGAATGCCAGAAGGAAAGAGAGAACAAATGCTGAGAGTAAGAGAATATGTAATGCACATAAAGCATGGAGAAGTTATAAAGCAGGCAGGAAAATGTGGGCTTCGGTGTGGTTCTAATTTGTTCTTTTGGGCTCAAGTTGATAGCCAGTATAAAGTAAAAGCATGAAGTTATTTAATTTCAAGACAAAATCAGTGTTTTAGAAAATCTAGTTTTCTATCATTGTAAGTATAGTTTGGTCACCTTTTTGTGGCCTGTCAGAAGTCTTCCATCCATGCTTATTTCCCTGTCTCGAATGAAAAAAAAAAAAGCTTTCTCTGAAGCTTTACAGAGTGCTGTCAGATGATGCTGTAAGTGGACACTTTAAAGCTTGGAAGCGATCTTAGTGTTGATTAGCTTGATTCACAGCTGCAGTATTGATTCCCAGTATATGTTAAGATTCTGCATGTAATTTGATGGTACGTCATTTGTAGCTACTCTGTAGGGGGAAAAAAAAAAAGAACAACAAACACTGCTATAGTCTCTTTGCACAGCAGTTTAGAACATTCCAAGGTTTTGGAGTCTGAACAAAGCTGAGTATATGTGTCTCCAGAGGAGTCTATACCTGTGGCTTATCACTTGCTTCTTCTTCTAGTCACATCTCTTTGCATCCTTCTCCAGTACAGATCAGAATATTCACTTAATGCTTTGTGTTTTTTGTTCCTGACTGGATGCTGTTAAAATAACCGGTAGCTCTGCTTTGTCTTTTAAGATTTTCTCAGTTTGAGAGCAGTGTTTGAAACATGGGAAAGCTAACTAGTGGAAAGTTGACTTGACTGATGGGATGAAACATAATGGAAAGAGAAGCAGAAGGGCTGTCTCCCCTGAGAAAGTAAGAAAGAAAAAAAAAAAAGCATTTCCCTTTAAACAGGACCTAGCTTTAAATGATTGCTCAAATTGATCTCTCTAAAAGAGGCAATTACTGGCACATTTATGGCAGATTTACCAACCCTTTGGGAGGCTGCTGTGTATGGATTCTGAGTCTTGCAGGAATTAAGTACGTGGTGGGAGTAATGCTTAGGTGAGTTAGACCAGTTGTCAGCTGTATTTACTTTTTTTGAGGAATTTTGCATTGTAACTGTCTGAAGTTCAGTGAATATATATTAGGACACAACTCTTCACAGATGTATGCACAAGTTTGGAAGGGTAAAACTAGAAAGGAATAAGTACAATGGTGCTGATCCTGATGCATCAGGCAAGTCATGTGAAGTACCCTCAAAAACAGGGAGTCATAAGCCTATTTAAAAAATCAGGTCAGTTTAAAATTTATGCATTCTTTTTCCTTCTGTTCTCAATGGGAACTAGTTTTCTGGAAGGATTCTCCGTCTGGGAATCGAGTGAATCAAGTGAGCCATCCTTATGCTTCTTGGCATGGCCCACATTACAATAAAATAAAGAAAAAGAAAGATAATCTCGCTTGCCTTTCCTTTTTCTAAAATGTCAAATAAGGAAAGAGGTCTATTCTTCTATTGGGGTCAAATAAAGGTAACTCTAACTATGGTTCTTTGTTTTGGCAAGATGGTGATGGAGGGATTCCTCTGGAACAGGATAACAGAACAGACATGTAAGAGTTCATTTATTTTATTTTAATTTTATTCTTTTTACCCCAGCAGCATAGCAGTAAAACAACTAGGATGATATACCTGGCCTTTTGACAGAATAGCAACCAGTTCCCAATCCTTGCTGGCCAGCGCTGAAGGCAGCACACTCCTTCCAACCTTTCAGCCTCACAAACCTCCACCCATTCCTTACTGAGTCATAGCTGGAAGACTTTTTTTTTTTTTTTTCAAATTGACCACATCTTGTGCTACTTAGGCAAGTATTTTTACTTCTGTTGTCTCATAATCAGTGTACTTGAACAAGTGAGTGATTGCAGCTTAAAGATATCTGTACATATGTGGAAAAATCAGATTTATGGGAAGTGTCATCCTTTTTTCAGATGCAGATAGTTGGTCTTCTAACTAACCTGACTTTTTGACCAGGGCATACTGTTGTTTTTTTGGAGGAGGGGCCTTTAGTACACTTGCAGCACTTAAATATATAACATGTTAGTGGCATGTTCATTTATTCAGTCAGTACTGCCCCAGATTTGGAGAGTCAGTGTGAGGCCTGATCCTTCAAATTTCTTCAGTGAAGTTGGAGTGTACCTGCATCAATTGTGTGGTTTTTCTTGTTACAGAAAAGGCCAGCTCTGGGTGACAGAAGGGAAGCAGTTGCTCTGCGTGTAGCTTGCTCGCCTTTGAGTCTTTGTAGAAGGCATAATAAAATGGCAGAGCTTTGATTTGATCACCTTAGATAATCACTGGGATCATGTCTAGTCTCAGTCATATGCATTCTTTTTTTTCTTCCATGCACAACCCTTCTCCAGGTTAGGTTTTCCATGATCTTGTACATAATATTTTTGCAATTAATTCAGCCTCTTCTGTTCATCCTCACTCCTTCATACCATACTTATTTTCAAGAGGAATATTTTTTTTAATTTAAACCTTAATAAATGCCTTAATGCTGTAGTGTTGAATAGAATTTGCAAAACGATTTATTTGATTCAAGTGCTTTATTAATTCTACAGGTTTCTTACAGAGAGGCTTTAGCCTGCTTCTTCTAGTATGTTTGCAAGTGATTACTATCAATGCAAGCTGAAATCCTGCACCATATCTCCTTACCCTTGACTTAAGTTAGTCTTTGGCTTGCAGATGAAAAGGTAAAACCAGTTAGGTTTTCATGCCAGCTTTTCGTTGACACCATCTTTATTGTTCTTTTCAGTTTTTTTAAAACTCCCTATCAACAGATTTCTCACTGTGTGAATTTCTGCAGCACAGTGTGCTAGACAGTAAAAAATGAAGTTCTTTGTCCCTCTGCAGCCAGTTAAGTCTCTGACTGCTTTGCAAAGGTCCATGAAATTAATTCACCACTTTAACTGCTAGGATCTAAATTACAGTTACTTTAGCTGTACAGTATGAATAAAGTTTGATTTATAAGAGAGGCCTGTAAGTTCATGCATAAAGTGCCTATACTGCATATTCTCTAACATCTTTTTTTGTATAGTGTCTTCATAGTGTGAATTAATGGGATGAGAAATCAACACTGGTTTTACTGCGTAGAGAAATATAGACAGGTGTATGACATGGGTCAGAAAATCTATTATGAACAGACTGAGAGTTCTTTATATGAAATTAAAGATGATGGTGGGATTAACTCTCTGTAACTCCAGTTCAGGAATTTCCAAGTAATGTTGTTGTTTCTATCTGTGTCAGATCAGTGAATGGTTTAATGGCAGTAAGGATTAACCCAGTTTTACTTTCTTAAAAGATTACATTTATCTAGATCCCTGAACTTTTTTTAAGAAGGAAAAAATGCTTGATTTGAAATACATTAGTTTCCAGAACTAAAAGAATTCCTTTTGATGCTGGATTACTGTTACCATTGTTTGCTTTTTTTTTTTCTTGGTGACTGCTGTGAACTCATTATTTTTAACTCTGTGTACTTATAAATGTTTCCCATAATTCCCCAAAGATGAAGGAACTGTTTTGGCTTTTATCTGTCAGCAGCTTCTGCCAGCACTTTTTATGTAAATCTTCCAGATCTAAACAACTTGACTTCTCAAGCACAGTAATACACATTATCTTTTTCTTGCTGTAATGGAGAGCTTATTCTTTCCCTCTAGAAAGCTTTCCAACAGATTCTTTGAGAGTATTCTGTATCTCCACCACCTTAGTTAATTCACTGCAAAGAAATAGCAATAAAATACTATTTCAGAGCAAAACTGCATACTGTCCTGAAGTTTAATGTATTCTGGTTACTGTATAAAAAGAGAATGCTTTAAAAGACGCTTCTCAGGTGGAGTCATTATTACAAAGTGGTGACAGCCTTGCATAAGGTGGGAAATAAAGATAATATTAGAAGGAGTAGGAAGGAGTAAGGAACAAGGATCTGGTGTAGGTGGCACTGGTCATTTTGAAGGGAATTCCAGCTTCCCACTGAATGTCCATGCAGCAGTCGTATTTCTGTGACAAGAAGATGCTGCAGGAGTACTGCTATTAACCATCATTGTGCTTATGTGAAAAGAGAACTGAGATAGTAATCTTGGTAGGTTTGTACTCAGCCATTCAAAAGAGATTATGGCAGTGCTTGTTAAGTAAAGAGGGTGAAATGCCTAAAAATAATAAGGGAACTTGGCATTATTGGTGTCGTTTTCCCCATGGAGGTCTTTGATATCATCTCACTGTTATATTCTCCACAGTCTTGCACAGAAAAGGTCTAAGATGGTACTGTCTGGATAGAATCAAAGTTTTCAATTGCTTCTTGATACGAACCTGAGATTCCTTCCCTTTAAAAGATGGGCATCTTGTCTCTTGCAAATGGTGACTGTTTCCAGGAACAGACAAGTGTCTATTTCCTTCTCCACTTTCTACAAAGACCTAGAAAATAAGATGTGGAACTAAGTGCTTCTGCATGGTGTTGAACATGAAATAATAGGGAATCATAGACTCATAGGGGTTGGAAGGGACCTCAAGAGATCATCGAGTCCAACCCCCCTGCCAAAGCAGTTCCCTACACCAGGTCACACAGGTAGGTGTCCAGGCGGGTCTTGAATATCTCCAGAGAAGGAGACTCCACGCCCCTCTGTGCAGCTGTGCCACTGCTCCGTCACCCTCACCATAAAGAAGTTCCTGCTCACATTTGTGGAACCTCCTGTGCTGCAGTTTCTGTCCGTTCCCCCTTGTCCTGTCTCCACACACTGCTGAAGAGAGTCTGGCCTCGACACTTTGTCCCCTGCACCTCAGATGTTTATAAACCTGGATCAGGTCCCCTCTCAGTCTTCTTTTCTCAAGGCTAAAGAGACCCAGTTCACTTAGCCTTTCCTCATAGGGGAGATTCTCCAGGCCCTTCAAGGCCTCGGTTTTGAAGGGGGAAGTGACCAGAGAAATAGAAGCTTCCTAAGAGACCATATACAGAAATGTGCTTATATAATCTGATTAATGTTCATGACAGTAAATACCTCAATTGTTCAAGTGGGTTGTGAGCGGTGGGCACTGCATGCTGAAGCAACCAGAGTACATTCATGGGAAAAATGCTAAATCTCGACATGAAAAGAACTGAAATTTCATGTGCAACTTTAGTTCATAGTTGTCTCATGTTTTGAGTTCTTGACAGTATCCTGTGATACTGGTGCTCCTTTCTTGTAGTTTTATTTCTGCCTGTGTGGTGTGGAAGACAGACATGGAGTTCTCTTGTGGAGTGACTGAAGTAAAAGTCTATTAACCTATGTATAGTCTGTTTAAAATAAAGTACACTTTTAATACAGTCTGACCTATTTTTATTTGAGAATGCAGAAGTTACTAGTATATTATAGCGTTAATGTCTTTGTGAAAGTTTGTGGGAAGGTCAGTAAAACAATTGGTACGATTTCTCAGAGATTTCTTAGTAGTTAATCATAATACCAGAAAGGGAGGCAGAACTATCATATAGTTCTTGTTAGATAAGGGCTTATAAGTACTTCTGCTGCAATCTAGATGTTTACTGACAGTAATACACCTGGAAGTTGTATGGGAAATCTGTTAAGTAGGTTCCAGATGCAGATGTCAGTGGAACATGCTATTTCCCTTCACACTTGTGCTATCCACAGTACACTTCACTATTCAGTGCTTTATTTTTTCCTTCTTTGTGTCATGTATGATTTCATGTAAAATCATTTCCAGCGAGTATCAGCGAGGAACAATTTGGCAGAACTACTCAAATTTTTCTGGAGCTCAGCTGTTTTCTAGCTATGGAGCTGCTGTCCTAAAGGAGGAAGGGATGTACACAGCCTTCCCTTGACAAGAAAGGCAGTATTTGTCACTTCACTGGGTCTAACCTTCCTCTCCTTGCTGTTCCCTCCATGATCCTACCCTGCCTTGTGAGGATGCAGTAAATGGGTGCTGCATTCTCTCTTAACTGCAAACTGCTATCTGGGAACCTGCAGATATCCACAGGAAACAGCGTGTGTTCTCATATAAAATGTTTTCTCTGTCTTCAGGATCATGCTGTGAGAAGTGTTTTTATTCCCAGTTTAGAGACGTCAGCTGCTCTTCCACTTAAACAGGTGACAGGAGCTGTGACAACTGCACTACATGGTGTGCTCTGTGAGAAAGTGTGGTCTGTGAGAAAGAAGGGTAAAATACACATCAGCCTGTGAGCCCCAGAAAACTGTGGGAAGTATCTCGTTGAGCCCTGTGCTCCAGTCTGCTGTGCACAGTATGGCCAGTGCCTCTCTCACCCTGGCAGTAAAGGAAGCCCCGGTGCCTGCTCACAGCTCCCAGAGCACTTGAACTGGGTTTCTCAGCTTATGGGTTGCTCTACTCTGCTTAGTAGGAGGGCAGCTTATTTTATTGCATTCTAATTTATTTTGTGTATTGTTGTTTATCTGGCAACACTTTGAAAGGTAGTTTAATATACAGTTACTTCTCCCATCTTTTCCTTCACTTTGTGGAGTGTTTGATTTTGCAAAGCAGTTCAAGCATTATGTGTGTCATTACAATTCAGTGTTCTGCATGCCAGGAGATACTGTATTTAGTATTTCTTTCATAAGGTGTGCTGTGCAGTTTTTCCCTAGCATAGCTCTGCCTGTTTCTCTAATTTTGCTAATATGAATTGGAAATAGTTGCCGCCATTTCAAAACTAGAGTTCAATCATAGTTTGAAAAGAAGTACTGCAAAAGCTCACCAGTAGAGGGAAGCAAAATACTGTCTTTAGAACAGTGCTAACTAGTGGCTTTTTAAAAATTATCTGTACTTCAGTTGAAGCCAACAAAGAACATCTGTTGCCTTATTTATAGCTCCTATTTCTAAGAAGTATATTCTGTGGCATATGAGAAAAGTGCTTGACAGCTCATAATTCACAGAGTTACTGAGGTTTAATCTGATAGAATATTATGTACAGAATTCCTGCCCAGTACAAACAGTATCACTTCCCTTTCAGCAGGTGATAGGAATAGGGCTTTATGAAACATTAAATTAATGGGTGTGAAACATGATTAGCAGGCAGTGTTAGATGTATAAACTGTTGTGAAGGAGTAAAGTATTCTGTACTGCTGTTGCTTGGTGGTTTTATTTTTTCCACATATTTATGCAGCTGAACTAGTCAGACATAGCTTTTTTTTCCTTTTCCTTTTTTCTTTTCTGAGCTTTCAGTTTGTTCTATCTTATATGAATTTTTAAATTATCAGTGCAGCAGTTATTTTCTTGTGACAGAAGAGGGTAAGGAGACCTCAAATTTCTCTTGAGAGAATAGTTAGCAAGTATGAATTTTTATCTCAAATCAAAGGTTTGTGCTGTCTAGTTCTGCCATCTACTGTTTACAGATAACTTCACTGTACTCATCTGAAAGTGTCTTGGGCTGTTTCCCATTTGTTCTAGTAGTTCTCCTTACCCATGGGGTTGCAGTTGGTTTGACATTATAGAAAAGGGATGAGAAGAGGAATTTATTCTTCCAGCTCCCCAAACATCCTGCGTAATCACCATGCACGTGGTATTTCAGCATATGATATATGCTGAAATATGATCATATTATATTTCATGATCATATTATATGATCATATATGATCAGTCAGATCATTGCTTGAATGTATGTGTATGATGCTTAGAAAGTGTTTAAGTATTTAACTTACTTCAGCATTGATTTATACAGTCGACTGTGTATTTCTCCACATACTGTGTGCAGCCAGGATAAAGTAAAGTAACATTCAGTTTTTATTCCAGCGTTTTTAGATTCAGTACATTGAATTAGAATGGCCCAATCACAATATGCATACATTTGTCTTCCTGAAATTGGTTTGGAATGCCCTTTTTCAAGCTTGTAAATGGTGTTGCCAGTACCTACCTCACACACAGGATTCTGCAGATGCTGGCTTTGTGTTTTGATCAGTGTATTGGGACTGACTGAAATTCACAGTCACGTTGGGAAGGATTCCTGCTGATACCTTTTGCAATAAAAGCCTTCAGAAAAATCTTGTCCCTGTATGTTACTTACATAGGACCACAGAAGAAATATGAATGTTTTAAAAAGTGATTTAAAGTCCAGAAGCATATTAATGAATATTCTTTCTCCATAAGGATTTATTGTTATTGAGGTACTCAGAAAACATATTCTACTTTTTCAGGTGTTTCTTTTTCACAGATGAAAGAAAAAGAGGACTGACCACAAATATGATAAACTGTTTTTCAAGTACAAGTCCGTGTTTTTCTTCTGCGGTTAAAATCATCAGTAAACCATTAGCAGAGAACATTTCAGTTAAGTTGTCACTCCATTTTCTGGCACATAGTCAATGCTTGCTGACCAATGCAAGAAGAAAACTGGGCAGGCAAAATTATGATAGAAGAGTTTTCTGACAAGGTTTTAAAATCAGCAGTATTTTCATCACTTTTCCTAGTTGTACTCCAGTCACTTAATGTCAACAGCAGACATTATTTCTCCATTTGTTTTCAGAGCTTTGTGATCATTTTTACAGTATTAAATCTTGACTAGCAGACATTTTTCTTGTCTGCGTAAAAATGGGCTTCTTGTGAGCCTATGTGCTGATAGTGCTATCGGGTCAAATGTTTTTTTTTTTTTCTCTAGCACTGGGATAGACTTCATCTCTCTGTATTTTTCCTGGATCTAGTCTCCTCTAGCAGTGTTGGCTTCTGTGGTATTCTGAGTTCACAGACTCTGACTGATTGATGACATCTGATAAAAATAAAAGACAAGTAATAGTAGGCAGGCTTACTAAGCTACTCTTAATGACATGTCAAATTCACTGAAGCCTACAACTTTTATTTCACATTTTCCTATGAATATTGTTATTTTTTAAAATAGATCTTATTATATAAGTACTGGAGGAGATAGCTGAGCATTCCTGCCATTTTCAATCATGTTCAGCGCCTAGAGGAATTTAATTGCAGTCAAACTTGAATTATTACAGGTCACATAGAGCATAAAGAGAGGTTTTTTTCTCTTCCGACAGTTGCAGCTGAATTTATTGTCTGTTGGTGCGCTTGATTTATCTGTGACACACAATGACATAAACTTCTTTGTCTTCACTCTCACTTTCTTGTCTTCACCCTTCTCCACCAAAAACATTTTGTTAGTAGCAAGTAGGCAGTTCTTAATACTGTATTTGCTTGCTCTCTTGATAAAATGATAGGTAACAAGGCCAGATTACACTCATCAAATCTCAGAGTTAATTTCTCTGTGATATTTGAATTTTTAGTGCCAGACTTGTCTTTTTCTGTCTCAGTTTAACTCAAAGCTGAGATCCCTATGATAACTTCCCCAGTAGTACCTAGGTTGATAGTTGTCCTTTTTTTCTCACATGTTCTACCATAAATTTCTGCAAAGGTAGCTGCTTCCTAAGACTGTAGCCAAGCATGCAGGGAACTATGAAATGCCCCCACACTCAACGTTAGTTATTTTGTATCCCTGAGGTTCATTTTGTTCCCTGCTGGGGGGTTCACCTGTCTGTACTTCCTGTGCTGACAAAGCAGGTGCTGAGGACACTGTAGCCCTATGTAGGGATATCTGGGACATCTGTGAGGATCATCGAGCTGCCCCCTCAGCCTTTCAGAGGCACTTCCTGGTGCTTTCCAGAGCTACAGGATCCTCCTGATTGCTTTCTGAAATAACAGCTTTTCAGTCAAGAAAGTAAGCTCATACCTACGTGGAAATTTTCAGCAGTGAGTGTGGATACTGATTCTGTTAAAATCCTCTGTTGTCCACACCTTACTATGCATTGTGCCTTTGATGGTGCCACGAGAAAAGTTTTTCATGTTTTTGATAAGCCATTTTTTCCTTATTGTTTGCAAGTTAATCTCATTGAAGGACTTGGTCACCACTTGTTTGATGATGGCCATTACTTCTACATTTCTTATACTGTGTCAGTTAACTTATTTTTTTATTTCAGTTCATTTCAGTGCTGGTCACTGCATTCATGTTTGAACATACCTGTGATTTTCCAACATGCATGTGTGAAAGTCTTACGAATGCATACTTTGTTAGTGGCACATGTAAAGAGTTTATCTGATCACATATAAGCTGGTTATGATCATCTGAAGACCTGTGCTCTGAAATACCAGACCTTTATGTAAAGATGTGTTGTCATTGATTGCAATTTGTGCTTTAAATGCCGTCCTTGAAAAAATAACAAGCATGAAGTGATCTTGAGTTAGTGCTAATTTCAAATTTGTTAGCATATAGATATTTCCTGAAAAATTTCCAGAAATTGAACTGCAGCTTTTTTGTGATATTTGTTACATTTTAAGCTATTCTATGGTGTTTGCATTGTTATATTTTAACCTATATATTTTTTGAAATGTATTCATTTTCATTCTTCTTCCAGCAGTAACAGAGGATTTGGCTCAGGAACTTCTGAAGCCAAATTCCAGCTTTAAATTTCCACTTGCCGTTGCCAGGTATTAATGCTAAAATATCTCTTTTTACTGAGAACCCTTCCAAAAGGTGCAGCTGTGGGCTGGTTTCGTCTTTCACTTCATAGCTGTGTTGGCAACCCTTGAACGTTAGGTATGCTCTCATCTCCCACACGTTGTGATTGCCTTAATGTTGTTCAGGCCTGTCTGTATCACGGAGAGTGAAGAGTTCACAGATTGGAGAGAACCCTGGCTTGTGGTTTCTCTCATTGGTTCTCACTATGGCAAGGTAAAAATAGAGCTAGTGGAAAATATAGCTTTTATCATGTGTCATCAGAAGCTTCCTTACTATCTGGAGACATACTAATGGACTTGTGACTAGAAGGAAGACACGAAAAGTGTATGATAGCTTTTCAGAACCTTATTGTTTTGGAAGAAATACAGATTTGATGGGAAAAAAATGATAGCTTTAAGTGAAAAACTGATACTGAATTGTAGTAAAGGGATCTACAAAGTTGCTCAGATTCTGAAGAGTGGATTTGGTTCTCCAAACCTCTGTGCTTCACTACAGCATAATTCAAAGCAAAAGATACATTTAAAATCAGGTACTGAATGCAGGTTGCATGTTGGATTTTGTTTCCTTTCACTAAAAGTGGTCTATCTGAATTTTTTTTTCCAACTGTCTCTTAATACGCATGCTGTATTTCCTTCACCTAGTCTACTTCAGAAGTATCTTGTATTCTGGCTACAACATTCAAATTGTTTTTCCAAAACTAGTACAGTTTTCTTCACTTTAACCTCTACCATTTCCTGTTGACATGTTGAAAATGAAGGGCACTTCCCAAATTTCCCAATATTGTATGCAGATGTTGTAAAATGGCTTCAGTTCTACAAATTCTAGGTTTTGTTATTGTTTTTTTCCTAACAGATATATATTTTGTGAGATCTTCCATGTTAAAATGAATGTTATTTTATATTTCCTGCAAAAGTTGTGGAGTTTAAAGTACAAGTCAGTGTGAGGCTATCATTTAATTATATGGGAAATGACAGTAATGAATAGGAAGGTCTAGACTAGGTAGGAGGTTAAGTAGTATTCATTCATTAATAGATTCTCCTGCTTGCTTACAAAATGGAAGTTTATTCGTTGATGTTGAGCAATGTAACTGTATTTTTAGATGCATTGTTCTGACATTTCTGTGCTGAAGGTGACTAGATTGGGGTTTGTTGGTGTGCATGTGCTTGTGTGCATGTGTCTGTGTCCTTTTGCTACTGAGCTTTTACTTATCAGCTTATCAGCAAGGAGATCAATATCCTCATTTTTTAGTCAGCTATGTAAATATTTTATTTATTTAAGGAATAGACTTGCATTATTTTAAAGGCTCTCTTAATGTCTAAAATTTCAGCAATGTTCTGATGGACAGAAATTTTGGAGAAATTGAATGAGATATATGAAAGAAGAGCAGAAATCAGAAATCTTGATTTCTATTTTAATATTTCACTGCTACTTTAATATTTTTATAGCCACATTTTAGCAGAAGAGTATAGGAAATTCTCAATTTTAAACAGTGTGTTGGCTTGTACATACATGTCCTTGAATGCACAGTGTATTTTTTACATAAATATGAAGGTAAATGTTTCCAGAAGCTTTTCATTATCATTATCTAAGAATATTATTTAGGAATACTGTGCAACAAAGGGATTCAGTAGCAGATGATGTGGATGAAAATACAGTGATGCAGAGGTGTCCTGAGATCTGTATTCACTCCATTCTTTATATCCCATGTGGACAGACTGGATTGTGTAGCGTCTTCTCTCTGCAGTGACTTCCTTCCATTAAGTCTTCACCTGACATAGATCCCCATTTTTGGTTTGCTTCAGTGGTTAAGCTTTGTTTATCAGTCATAGCCCATCCCTCACATAAAAAAATCTAGTGGCAAATGGAATTATCTTTCTAAATACATCTTGCTTATAACTATTTGCAGAGTATCCCTTGCCATCTTTTGAGGGCTTGTTTTGCTGCATGTGAGAAAGCATAGTTATCTCTGCTGCCTGAAAGGAGGGACAGCAGCTGAATATGCTGGGCAGACTGTCCTTGAATTGCCATGCTGTCACCTGAAAGGTTTCAAGTGTCTGAGTGACTTCCACTCAGTGCAGGTCTCTCTGTCTCCTTATTTTCCTCTCTTTCTTTATGCAGTTTCAGTTTAGACTGAAACACTGCCTCCAGCTGGTATTATGAGATGTGCATTTTCGTTCAGAGATTATGCAATTTCTTTGCTATTACTTAAGAAAGAATAAAGTACTTACTGTAACCGGCTATGTAGGGGAGCAGAAAGTTATTTAAGTATGTAAACTGTTCTCAAATCCTATTCTTGCTTTGCTACCTTGTGAGGGGTGTTTTTATTATTTTTTATTATTTTATGCCCTTAGCTTTCTGTGAGTCTGTTAGTATGTGTCATACTTCAAGTATTTTGTTAGAATACCCTTTGATATGATTCTGATCTTTCATTAGCCTTTCAGTAGATTTGCCCTTTCCATAAGGTAGATTCATAGTTCGGGTTTGAAAGTGTTCGCATCAAATGGTGTTTCTGTATTTCATTGTGCCTCAGCAGAGGCTGCTTGGACTGCATCTGAGCCCAACTTTTATTTGATAAAGCAGATATGATGCTAAGTTAAAGGAAGTGTTCCAGAAGGCACCTGAAAGTGGTTTGAAGATGTGAAGAGATATATACATCTATCTACTTCCCTGAGTAGCTTGTTCTACATTAATAACTTTGCTTGTTCTACATTAATAGCTTCTGGTCAGCTACACTTATATGACACATGCTTTGTTTGTGAGTAGATTTTAATCATAATGTTAAGCTCTGTCAACTATCTGACAGAGCTTGAGAGTTTATGTCAACTCATTTGCATGTTTAAAATAACTATTGCATCATAAGGAAGGAAGTAGTGTGGTTTTTAAGGGAACCTATCCTCTATAAGGTATGCATACAATCCTTAGCTACAGTGCTACCTTCTATTGTTTTATGGTAGGAATCTAATATCAACTTTTCCTTTATTTTTGACAGTCTAACTAGTGTGTAGTCGTTGGTCATTTTGCTTGCCTTTTCATGCTATAAGTAGAACAGTAGAGCTCCTTTGATCTCCAGGGACTGCTATGATTTTCCATGGGTGACCGAAAAGTAACATCAGCGAGCCAGAGATCTTAGGCAACCTTTTTGCGATCACACAATTTTTTGGGCCTTCCAAGAAAAAACTTTTATGATTTAACAGATATTTTTCTCATGTCCATTCAGTTACGAATGGATTGGAAAGTAATTTGTGGTCATCATTCAGGCATTCTGCTGCTTCTTGAAAGGAACACATTTCACTACCAAAATGCCAACTATAAGTGCTTAAATAGTGCATTATCTTTCATTTTTACTTCAGTTTTCTTTGCTTCCAAACTTCTTCTGTAATTTATGTCTTTTCTACTTGGCAAATTTTTCACATTTTATAAAGATCTGTAATTGCTGTTTTAAAATAGGGTAAGTTCTCAGCGAAAATTGCCTGCTGTCTCAGTTGTGTTTAATTTTTTTGCTTCTCTGAAGGATTTTAGCTTAAAATTTTTCTGGTTTCTTTTTTTTTCCCTCCTACTTAGTTATCCTAATAGTTCTATTCAGTTGCGTATGCATGTATGCATTTAAGAAGTGCTCTGTTTGTTTCTGATGAAGTTAATTGAGCAGAGATCACCATTGTTTAGGCAACTAGCAAATTTTACTTCAGTGGTTAAGCTCTGTTTATCAGTCATAACCCATCAAAGTATGCCGGATGTTTCTGGCAGCTGTTTAATAATATCATTATGTAAACGTTCTTGTGTTCTAGGAATTCAGAAGGGTCTCTTTAAAACTTTTAAAATTATTCTTTTGGCAAAAACAGTGCATTGAGAGGTTGATCATTTCTCACATCACAGAGTTAGAACTTTTGTTTATATGATATGCTCCCTCAGAGAAGAGAGCATTCAGATTGCATGAATTGGATTTCATATTGCATGAGAGCTGCGTAGAGATATTACGCAGGTTCATTTGGATTTGCATAATCTTCCTTTCTGATTAACCCACCATTTATTCTTAAGCAGTAATTATAGAAAAGAAAATTCTTGCTTCAAAAGAACAATACTATTAATATGTTAAACTTGAATAATGTAAATATCTATGTATATATATATATAATTGAGCTTTTTTGTGAGTATGAGCTTGTTTCTACTGCTGTTCCAAACTTTTTTATGTAGTGTATCCACAGCTCCCATATGGTGATTTATTTAGCTCCCTCACCTGGTGCACACTGGATGTAAATATTTTAGGAATATTTTTTTTCCTTTCTTTCATTGTATTTCTGTCCTCCCATAGGTAGCAGACTTCTATTGTATTTTTTCTTCCTGTGTAAAATGGAGGGAGATCTTAGGACTGATTGAATTATGTGGAAAAAGAAAATGCTGCAAAAATAGAATCCTCATAATTATTTACAGCTTTCTGATAAGTTTTGAGATGTTCATACTTAGGCCTGACAAGTGAGATGTTTGCATAGTCTTTTACAGCTGATAAGAGGAACTGTTTACTACTTAAAAATGAACTGCTTTCATTTTTTGTCATGATTTTCATAAATGATGGTTGTGTGTAAGTGTAGTTTGTCTTATTTTTATTTTTCTTCTTTTACAGCTTTTTCACTTCCAGATCTTACAGAGCAGTTTTCACCTCCTGATGTTGCTCCACCAATCCTCATCAGGATAATAGAGACAATTGAGAAGAAAGGTAGGCTGATGAGTGATCTACCAATATCTTTTTATTACTTGTGTGAACCAAGACTGCAGAATTAGAGACAGAATTGACATCTCCCTGTCCTAGAGGTGCTAAGGCATCACATTACTCAACTGATAGGAAAATAATCTTGTTTAAGGTTTGTTACATTGGTTTCTGCTTAGAGGCTATTGAGAACTGAACAAAGATAGAGGAAGAAGGGATTGGATTTAGCTTGTTTTTTTCTAACCCGCTAAAACCTTCAGTTTGTAAGAGGCATTGTAACATTTAATTGGTTACAAGGCCAAACAAGTAATATTCCTTTAAATAAAAAAAAAAAAAAGAAAGAACTGAATGTGAAAAGAACTGTTTTTATTCTTCAGGAAGCAAATCTTCATTACTACTGTGTGCAAAGACAGTCAGTGATAATTTTTATGGTTTTTTTTGCTCTGCTGCTTTTTCATGTTGTGTCTCTCTGTCCCTTAGAGGCTTTCACCTTTCTCTATCTTCTTCTTTTGCCCTTTATCCCTTTTCCTGGCTTCTCTGTGATACCTCCTTCAATAGTGCTGGTGAGATTAGGAGCAGCCTTGCTACTTCAGGCCTTGGAAACAAGGAGACATGGTATTCTTACAGATACAAACTGCTGTCCTTGAGGATATGGGTTCTCACATAGTGCTGTGACACTGGCAGTCTGTTATCTTTTACTGAATGAGGAAGAGTTTGCTAATATCAGTGAGAAGGACCAGTGCTCAGCGACAGTTTGCATAAACAGTGACTGCTTCCAAGAAACGCCAGTGATAATATTTGATTTCTGCTGTTCTGCATGTTTGGGTACTGTCTCATTTCTTGTGTGTTCTGTATTTTCCCTGAATTAGCAAAATTAAAAACAGAGTCTTTCATGTGCAAGCATTGTATTGATGTCTTTTTTTGGGGTGGATTCTGAGACATGCTATGTGATGCATACATTCTCGCTTACAGGAGTGATGTGACACATCCCATTTACACAGTGAGGTTTGGGGCACTGCAAATAGTCAGTGGCAACTCAAGACTTGCCTGTTCCTTAGAGGAGACTGTACACTATGAGGTTTTGTGCTCTACAGATAGTCAGTGGCAACCCAAGACTTGTCCCTTACAAAAGGCTGTATGTCTCTGTTAACTGCATAGAGTGCCAAAGGGTGAACTTGCTTGTAACTTAGAAGTCTCTTTAGGCTTAACGCTAATTAGGATGCATCACAACTTTTGTCCTGCCCTACTCCTGACATAGTATAACTCAGACTTCTTACTTATTTAATAGGCTTGTTAAGGGAAAAGCTGGCTTCAGTGTTGCTCCTGCAAGTTATTTTCTTTGCTGTCTGTGTTGCCAAATCTTAACTTTCTGTGGTTATCACATGGAGCATTGCACAGCTTATGGGGGGCTTCTGGGAACTCAGATCATCTGTGACTAGCTCTATTTGCAGAACCAAAAGTTAGCATGTACAATGCAACCTTAAAAAGCAGTTGTTTTTAGTAGGAGGAGAGTGGTGGGATAATGTAGCTAATTTATTCTCTAAGTACTTATTTGAAGAATACAAAAGTAAGTTGTTACGCAGCAGCCACTGGAATATTATTAAGTCTCATCAATTTTGTTTTGAAGGTCTGGAGTGCTCAACTCTGTATGTGACACAAAGCTCAAGCAGCTCACCAGAGTTAAGACAAATTCTTGAGTGTGGTAAGTACAGCTCTCTTCCCTAAAGAAATAGATGGATTTTGGGGTCACCCCATTCCTGGTTTTTTTTGTTTCACCACATAGATTATATATAACTTGATTCTGAATAATACTGTAAGACAAATATCAGTAAAAAAGATTTGTAAATTTGATGCTTAATATGGATTTTTTTTTTTAACTCTTGCAGGATGTCTTTTTATGCACTGCATTGGTTCCCTTTTCCATCAATAATACTTTTAATCATTTGTTGGCCACCTGCTTGTTCAAGGATTAAAAGTTCGTCTGCACAGAAAAAGAACCAGCAGGTTTTGTGTTTGGGTTTTTTCTTATTGAAGCAAGGGAAAGATACATCATTCCTATAGTGCTACTGGATAATATTTTGTAAACAAATGGCCAGTTGTTTACTTACAGTTCTCTGAACACATATTTTTGACTGGAGAAGCAATAGCTGAACATTCCCAGTCTGGTACAAAGGTGATGGAAGGGAAAGAAAAAGATTTGAGATGATGTTGCTGCAAAAGTTTGGGTTCTCAGGCTTTGGGCTGTGAAAATGCAGTTACACCGCTAATACCACATACCCATTCTGCTTCTCTGACATATACTTCCTTCTCTTTTGGTATTACTGTTTTTATGCTTTTTGCCAGAATGTAGAGGTGTGGCAGCACCTAGCTGCACTATGTGAGATGAGGAGCTGTTGTAGGAGCAGTGCTCCACTCTGCTTTTGCAAACTGGTGTGCAGTGTGAGCATCTTTTTGCATGAAGAAACACAAAAATACAAGAGCTAGAAAATGAAACTGGTTACATGCCATGATGCCAAATGGACTAAGCAAGCAACTCATACTCCTCTCTCCAGTTTTAGTAATTACAAGTATTAACAAAATAAACAAGAGATGATGCTATGAGTTGACTGTTCCTTCAAATCAAAAGAGCATCTACTCCTCTGTTGACTGTGGTAGGAGAGTAGAAGTACATGTATAAAGGCAGACAAAGAATATATGTATGTGGTGCTAACGGCCTAAGCCCTATTTTTAGCATTGTAATTATATTTCAGTCCATATAAATCCAGATTTTTACAGCACCAATATGAGTGTAGCTCTTAATTAATCCAAATCCCATGTTAAGTCTTCAAACTGGTGTATACTTTTATGAAAGATTTGTCTTATCTCCTAAGATCAAGAACTTGTGGTTTATGTTTTTTTATGTAATTAGGTTTGAGGAAGGGAAATCAGGGCTTTACTCGTTAGTAACAAAGTCTCTTTATCTTTCACTTTAAGATCTTATCAGTGTCTTCCAGTACAGAGCCAGTGTGGTGGGTGTCCAAACACAGGGATAGAGGCAGATTGGGTCTTTGCTTCCTACTCTCTTGATCTTGCAGTGTGCAAGTCGGCTTTGTTCTCCAAGCTGTGAAGAGCATGTGTGCTGTTCTGCTTATGGTTAAAGTGCTCTGCATATTTATTTGGATAACTGCCTCTTAGATTCAATACAGTACCATCTAGCTCCAAAATCAAAGCTATCTTGCATCTGGCCAGCTCAGTAGACTGAAGAGTTAATGTCTGTTTATGACTTCACACTCAAAAAGCTGCAGAGCAGCTCAATTTAACTCTTACTCATGCATTCATGCGAAGGAATGGGTCAACACTGAGAGAATCAGGACTTAATTCATGAGATAAACATCCTGGGAGCAACAGAACTGTTAAAATTGTTATGAATTTGTAGTTGGTTGTATTTCCTGATGCTTAATTGTTTTTGTAGAATTTGTAGCCACACTGCAGGTTTTTTCATTATTTTCTCAGAAGTATTCTTTGGTGTCTGACAGGGATTAAACTCTGCTGCAACCTTTCCTTAGGGGAAAACAGCAAGGAGGAGGAAGAGCACTGGGTATCTCACTAACCTCTCTTGACTTTTTTCACAGAACGTATAGGCACACCGTATAACTGAGTCTTCTACCTCCCAGTAGAATTCGGTTCAAGCTGGCTAAGTACATTCTAGAGTCTTTTTACAGAGGACTTGACTAGCCTAGAAGGTTGTTCAGCATAGGTATCTCTAGATTCTTATCCCAAATGTGAATCTTTCTGTAAACTTGTGGGGCTTAACTGCACCAGAATTTTTTGTTTTAAGAGAAAAATCAGACTTGTTTGTGCTATTTCTATGTATTCCTGCTTTTATTTTCACTGCTGATGTTCCTTGCTCCAGCACTAAGAAGTAATGGTACTCTCAGACCTTAGTTTGAGTCATAACAACACTGGAAGGATACCAGGTTTTACAAGATAAATCCCAACTGCTAGATAAAACACTGAGCACCCAGTTCTGCACATGTGTATCTGTTTCCACTTACTCACATAATATTTACAGACATGGGGCCCCAAGTTGTTAATTGAGCTTCCAGTCATAATAGCACTAGCTGTCAGCAGAGAACCTGCATTTGAGTGAAGCCTTGATCAATACTTACACAAAATATTTATAGGTAAAACAGTGACCTGTTAAAAATATTCTGATATTCCATAACATTGCCAACATAAAACAAATTACTATCATTATTATGAGTTCAGCCTAGTACGATGTATGACAGAAGGCCACACAGCTGTGGAAGTTGTTTCATCAGAAGTGAAAGTCCTGGGCACAGTGTTGAATGCTATATATTCAAGTATTAATAATGTATGCTGATGTTTTAGACTGTTTATTTTGAATTGTTCATCGTAAAACAGATATTAGTTAGCAGTTCTGTCTTGTTTTAAAGGGGTAATATCGTAAGTCTACATTTTTCTTCTAATTGCTAATGTCTTAAAAGTATGTTGTTATTTCCTTATAGATGCCTCTTCATTGGATTTAGAAACTTTCGATGTGCACACGTTATCAGATGCTCTCAAGAGGTATCTCCTAGATCTGCCAAATCCCATCATTCCAGCAGCTGTTTATAGTGACATTATTTCTGTAGCTCAAGGTATGAATTCTAGATTATTTCAAATGTCAAAAAGCTTTTGTTAGGATTTTGAGTACTCAGTGATCCAGTTCATAGCCCAGAGAATATGGAAGATTCTGCACAACCTGGCAGTATCTCAGAAAAAAAATTCTTTTACTGTTTTTGATGGTAGCTGTTTCAGTTCAGATCTAGGTGTGCATTATTTATTTAAATGTTTAGGTAAACATAATAGAAAGTATAAGGGATAACATAATTCTCTGCATTTTAGTAGGTAGAAGACTATAGAAAAAATAGGGGGAAAAATCAAGGACTTATCAGTGTGCAGAAAGCTAATTTTTAACTTTTTATCAGTGCTGACAAAGTAAATGTATTAGAGGTCATGGTGTTCTGCAGTATGTTGAGAGTTACAGATTATGAAGTGACAAATACATGCATGTAAGATTCATCATCTACAGTGCTCATTTCAAACAAACAGCTTATAGGCTTTCAGCTCATCAGCCAAGTATTCTGTTGTGTGTCTTGGGACAGGATATTGTTAGTGGTAACCTTCAGAGTTAGCACAGCACCTGTGAGGCTTATCTAGTGCATCTTAGAATTACCCAATCATGTGTGACGCTAAACACAAGACAGACTTCTACCAGTACACTCTGAACACATTGTGGTTTCTACCAAAATGCATATCTGTTTCCATTTGACTTTTGAATACTTGTTCTTTATTTTTCCCCGAGCATTTCACTTCTTTTCCGAAGAAGAAACAAATCTTACAGCACTAATGAAGGACTGAATTTTTACTATTCTTCCACAAAACTGATGCTTCCAAAGGAGTCACATATATTTACATTTTACTTGCTGAATATTCGCATGCTGATATCAGGATCCTTTTATCTGTTTACTTGCAGATGTGCAGAGCTCAGAAGAGTGTGCTCAGTTGCTGAAGAAACTCATTAGATCTCCAAATATACCTCATCAATACTGGCTCACACTCCAATATTTGCTCAAACATTTCCTCAGAATTTGTCAAGCCTCCAGCAAAAATCTCTTGAATGCAAGATCTCTAGCTGAAATTTTCAGCCCTCTCCTTTTCAAATTCCAGATAGCAAGGTATGTAGGACATCTTTATTCTATTCTCTACCAGAAACTTGTGTTAACTGTAGACAAAAGTAATAGAATTGAATTAATTTTGTGACCTGACTTCCAGTGGAGGGATTATTCTTGTAAATTTTTCCAGTTCTTTTAAATAATACTAAGGAAAATGCTTGTCTTTTTCCTGTTTCTTAATGTCTAATCCATCTTCTACAGCTCTGATAATACTGAACACCACATAAAGATTCTAGAGGTTTTAATTACAAGTGAATGGAATGAGAGACAGCCTGTACCAGGTAAAAGTTATTTCTAATTTTAAAAGTTATGTTGTGCTATTTTTTTAAATGGTAAAATTCAGCGTAAGGACCATAAGTGCTTGTTGCTTTTCTTTCTATTCAAACAATGTAAAACGCATAATTACAAAACTAAATTGTTTCTATTTTTTCATAGTGATATGCAGCATCTGTTTTATAAGCAGTTGTCTTTCCCATTAAATCAGCTTAGTATGCATAGTTTCTGAAGCCTTAAGATTTTCATTCCTTTTTCATTAAGGAGAAAACATTAATTTTGAAATTTTAAGGCCTATAAACCAATAAAATGTGTATCATGCAGTAGTGGAGGTGGGAGGTGTACATTCTGGAGATTTTATTTAATTGTCATTCAACTCCTAGAATTTTCTTAGAACTGTAGTAGCTCACAGATCATCCGAAGAAGTCAAGGCTTTCCTTTTTATTTGTTATTTTTTTTAATCCAGTAACTCAGAAGATTCTTTTATCATTTAACTGCAGAAAATATTAAAATCTCATACAAGAAAACTAGATTATAATCATTTTGGTGCTGTGATTTAGTCAGTAAAACAGTAAATAATATTTCTCATTTATGCAGAAATTCCTCTTTTAAAATGAAATAACTTGTAGAAGCAAGGCAGAAACGCTTACTGTGTACGAAGGAAAATGTTAACACAGGGTTACTTTATATGTTAACAAAGTAATTTTTTTTACAGCTTATTAACGAAGAGTATCTGAGCAAAGGATAGGATCACAAGGAATAGAACATTGGGAATGGTATAGCTCTCCCACCTGTATTCACAGCACAAGTTAAAGTTCATGACAGTGGGATTTTTAGGGCTGCTTCACGTTTCAAAGAGCTGGAGCACAGCAGCAGAAAAACAGCAGCAAAAACCTGCCTTATTGCTAGTATTACATATAAGTACGTTCTGTAATCCCCTCCATCAACAGGTGATTAATTTAAAATGTCTAAAGCGAAGTGTTTTGTTCCTACTGCTTTGATTATAAAGTTTTTCCAGCCCTGCCAGCTCTGTTAATTTGGAACATTTCCCTAGCAGCTAGCATACATGTATTTTCAGCTAATTTATAGTTCCTCGGTTTTTTTTCACTTTCCTCAAAATAGTTTAGCAGGCATTTCCAAAATCACTTTGCATTTCTGTTCCTAATGTTTCATTAAAACCAGGAGAGTGCAAACTTTTAATGACTACTTGTATTTCCTTATTAAGAATCTGCAAATAACCGCTTATTATTAAAGAATGAGTTTTTATTTGCCACATATTTAAAGCATTAAAAAGAAAAATGCATTATTGAATCCTTTGTGCTTGACAGAATTTGGTAATAGCAGTTTTTGAAATTATGTGTTTGCAGATACTTCAGGATATGTGGATTTATGTGGCTTGAGACACTGATATGTGGGATAGAGTGGGTATTGAGAGTTTCTTAAGTTGCCAAATGGGAGTTAGTGAACTTGCACTTACAAGATCATTTAGTTGCATATAGTCCTGAGTTGCTTCATATGAGGAACATAAAAAAGTGAAAGGTGTTAGTGTTAGAACTACTAATGAGAAAACAGTCATTCTGAGAGTGACATTACAGCACTAGAAGAAATATGGCTTTATTCATCAGATTTAGTTTGACACTACATTAATAATTAAGCATTAGTCATTAAAAATAAATATTTGTTTTTAATATTGCTTATGAGTTAATTAGTATTTCTTTATGCAGTTGTTTATTTTGAGGATCCTTCAGGGATTTCTTGTATGACAAAAATAGATCTCATTCTCTTTGTGTGTGACAGTCCATCCTGAACAATGGAATATTTTTAGTAGAATATTTGCACATCTATTAATATGCTGAATAAAAGCTTAGGTACAAATTTTTGAGCTTTGCAGTCTGTGGTTAGCTACTCTGCTCTTAGGCACGTCAAGCATGTGAATGAGTTCTAAAAGTTGAATCTTTACTGAATGCTAAAGAGTCTCCAGGGTTAGCAGACAAGCCTGTGTTCATCACCAAATTCATTCAGTGACCCAATTGTCCATAGTACTGTGTTTCTGTAGTTCTCATAGAACTCAGTAAGATGCATTTTTCTAAATGATGAACTTCAAGGTAAGTGATAGCAGTGGCTTGAATTTCCATAAAAATGTTCAGAGGCATTGTAGTAAAGGAAGATGTTTAGCAAAGAGAATTTATTTGTCACGTAAGTGTTCTGAGAATAACTGTAATGGAATTTGAAAATTTCAGAAGTTTCAAACAGAAAGAATCTCACTTGTTGAAAACAGAGTAATGACAATTAAGCTAGTACAAGTAAGCCAGCGCTGCCTTTTTTTTCTTCACACAGAGTTGTGTGAAGGGTTAGTGTTCTCCTTTCTTTTTTCTTTCTGTTATTCTGAAGTCTGGATGAAAATATTTCATCTAAAACAAATTGTGCATGGAATTCTAGTGATATCTTAAGCAGTGAATAGATATAAAAAATGTTGGCCTGGAGATAACTGATCAGAGTAGGGAGAAGACCTTCACAGAACTGTGGGTCTTTCTCTTACCACTTCACACACTAATTGTGGTTCTCGCTTCAACATAGTAGAAAGTATGCTGCTCAGAGCAGTGTCATATATTGGGCATCTGATAGCAAAAGCGATGCCTGCACAGCATAGCACAAAACAGGTGCTACTGTTAGGCCATTATTAGATTTATTTATTTATTTATTTTATCTAACAATAACTATAGCCTGGATTTCTTTTTCCCCATGTAACAGCAGCAAAATTTGTATTTTATTCTTTCTATTATTATTACAGTAACATTTTGCCTTCTGTCATAAAATGCCAAAGCTAAAATGTATCTTGTGCCTATGTTTGTAGTGTATGAAGACACAGAATTGTCGCTGACATGGCAAGGAAACCTCTGGTTGACCAAGGGGAACGGAAGGTTAGGAATGGTTTTGAGGGAATAACGAGAGGCACAGTCGGGGTCTTTCTGGAGTGGAACAGTGTAGAGTGGCTTTGCAATTGCTGGAGGAAGATGAATCCTAGGGCAAGGAAGTGAACAGGTAGGAAGAGGTGGTGGGACAGCAGGAGGAACATGGGGAGCCAATGGTGGCATTGTGGGCAGGAAGGATTCAGGGGCTGGAAGCAGCTGCTGTGTGGTACTTACCTCAAGATTGCCTGTCCACTTTTACTGTTGTAAAATAAGCATGGAGAAGTGGGTTTTACTGCTCAGGTCATAGCTAAGAGGAAGTGGGATAATGAAAGTGCCTTACACCTAACTGTTGGGGATTCAATGAGAATCCTGGCAGTATCACCCAGGTGCAGGCACTTCACTTTTAGCTGTACAAAAGATCAGCAAGATTAGCAGATGGTAATCAGTGCAGGGGAGGCTATATAGGCTCTTCCTCTTTTTCTGGAAATCTGTCTCAAAGCTGCTCTGAGCTTTGCTGCTTAGGCTTAGCTCATAGTGCTGTCTGTAATGTCTGAGGGCACAGTAGAGAACGTATGAATGCTGTACCTTGTGCAGACTTTCCTTCATCGTGTTACAGGTTTTGATGGGCTGTTGGTTACGCCGAACGTGGGTTGTTGTGTGCGCAGGGGCAGTACATCCCCTGAGAGCGCTTCGTGCCAGGTGTTGTGCATTGGCTCCTCATCCGGCAGAGGGCTCCCCTCCTAAGCTAATGGAAGTCAGGCTTCGTACCTGGTGTAGCAAAGAGCAAAACGCATTGATAAAGTCAGCCCTAGGAGTGCTTAATTCTTGCATTAGATTTTGACAGTAGGACTTGTTTTATATTTCTCAATACAGAGTTTAACGTATTCGGTAAAAGTGAAACTTGGGGCATTGTAGTAATTGATTACAGATTAATGTGTGTTAATTTATATCTGTTTATAAGTGTATGCAAACCTGTTGGACTTGATCAGTCCTTTTTAAAATGATAAGCCATTAAGTGAGACAACTTGGGGTTGTCTTCTTTGAAAATATGCATCTGTATTTTGGCCCTATAAAACAAAAAAATTTATCCTTTTGTATTAGCAGTAAATAGGAGGCATATCTACATTATTCCTCTTTTGCTGCTGTACAGTGCTATATGTTAAGAGAAACACAGGTTACCATCGCCATTTGCAGTATGCTGTCCTTTTATGATGGCACTGCTTTAAATTATATGTGTAACTGATAATTGTTCAACTAGGCAAAGACTAAAATTTGGAAAGTGAGTGATTTTTACAGGTGAAGTAAGTGCATCAGCTGTAAAGCCTTTAAATATAGATACATTTTAATATATCTTTATGTATATATAATATAGAGAAGATATTTGGGATTTAATGGTAGAATGAAGTATAAGCAACTTTTGGTACTACAGTATTCTGTAGCATAGAGGAATTTGAATAGGGAATCTGTTTGTAGGGTGACAATTTCAATGCTATTTGACTGCCAGAAGCAAGGGAAGCAAATCTCAAGGAACCCTGCTACCATAAGTTATCAATTGTTTCAAAAAAGTAGGAGGAAAATACTCATCCCCTTCCTCCTTTCTCTGAATTAAATCTTGTGGTCTGCTGCTTATCCTCTCACTTTGGATTTACTTCCTTGTAAAGGTATAGCTGGCAAAGAAGTTAACTTTGTTAGACAAAAGAGAGCAGACTCTTCAGTTGCTGTTCTGTTCCTTAAGAAGTCAGATCTCCACCAAAGAGAGTCAAGGAAGATAGATTTCACCTGGACTGCTCCCTCTCTGGACAGTCTCTTTTCCCATATGCCTGCATGAAGTGAGTAACCCTGACATACTGGCAAACAACATAGATTCAGAGAGGCGTTTTCTCTACTATTTCCACTTTACAGGAAATGGGTAAAATGCCTTGCAGTTTCATTCTAGGGGTTTTCATGCAACACCTGTATTTGCAATCCAGATTAGGAGGTGATGCAGTGGTTGCAAGCAGGCTATTTTGCTTGCACAGGGCTTATCTGAGAGATGCAGCTCTGTTAAAGGAAGATTTTGATTCTGTTTTATTTTTCTGCAGAAAGCGAGCCACTTCCTGTAGTTAATTGTTCTCTGTGTGTTTCTTCAATACTGCACTCAGCAGCAAGTTAGAGAGCCTATACAATGATCTTCTCACTTACCTAGCTAAAATGAGAAAATTAGCCCTGCATTGACCACCTGTTGGCTGATGACAACTTTTACTTTGAATTTGGCTCCCCTCCCCCACCAGAAATCCCTGGCTCAGCAAATATTTGAACCTGCCCAAGTTAATCATGAAACTGAGATCTTTATCTCTGAGACATGCAAGCTACTGAGGGTGGTGGTTTCTTTTTTTTTCTTTTTTTTTTTTTTAACAGTACTAAAGTCAGGTTCACTTTTTAATGATGAACCAGAGTAAGTGGATGCCTTTTGCACAGCACAGAGTAGTGAGCAGTTAAGAAGAGGAAGAAGGCTGGGATTTTCTCATTATATATTGCAGCATTTTCAGAGATTTTAGTGGAACACTGGTTGGAAAGCAGAGTCTTCTTTTTTGTAATTATCTTCTGCTTCAGAGAAGTTTACTCAAAGAAGTTTTTTGTTGTTGTTGTTTTGCCTTTTTTTTTTTTTTTTTTAAGAAAGATTTTTGTTAGAAGAAGCCGATTTTTCAGGTTATTGGATTATCTTTTCAATCTGGGCAAGCATTTGCGATGCATAATGTACAAAGTAAGTGATTCTGAATTTCTTTGTGTTTTCTTCATCACCTTGTGCAAGTTTTTTGCTATAGCTGATTACCAAGAGGGATTCATGGTCTTAAAGTAGGGGAGTGAAGGTCAGGTACCTGTGGGTTACGCAGGAGAAACGCCTGTCTGCCTCCTGTCTTTCCCTGCCCGTGAGCAATCCTGCCCAGGGCTGAACAGCAGCCTGCTTGTGCAGCAAGGCAGTCTGAATGCGCCCAGCACTGATCCCAGGAGAACTAATTTCTCCTGAAAGACTTCATTCAACAGAACAAAAAATGTTGCTGATCCAACATTTGCCCTAAGTGCAGCAACATAGCCTTTGCAGGAGATCTTTGTATCCTAATTTAAATAATTACCTTGGCAACTCAATGTTTAGGTAGCAGGTGGGCAAACCTTGGAGCGCGGTGTCAGGACTTGTGTCTGAGATGAGTTCAAGTGTCCTGTTTCACTTAGAAAATGGAAGGAATCTTTGGAGCATGTCTACCTAAACAAGGAGGAGAGTGCTTCACAATGATTTTAAGCTTATTAACATATGAAATGAAGTAGTGTGTGTTTTTGTGACTGTTGGTACTCCAGACATGTTCTGATGTGTTAATGCTTGTGTAAAGGGGGTGGTCTGGAGAAGGGAGCCAAGGGAGGGGAGGTATGTGTGAAATGCTTGAGAAGGGTAGAAATTGTGTTAATTTTTTAAAAAGTATTTGTAAGATCAAGCACATTTCAGCTGTAGCAGGATTCCTTATGATGAGTTGCTGTTAGTTGCTACAGTTACTCTTTGTTGTGGTTATTTTTGGTATCTTGTTTTCTGCTGCCATATAGGATAGCGAGTAAGAAGCATTCGGATTGCTTTCCATTGTGCTTTGCTCTGTAATCAATAGTCTGTTCTGTGCGTGTTTTCCAAAGAGATTTGACAGCAGCAGTCAGAGATGGGGGGTTAGAAAGAATATTTCTGAGCACTAGGAGTACACGGGTGGCATAAAAGCAAGTTTGGAAGAAGACACTGACAAGGACTCTTGCTTTTAAAAACAGTCAACTTGATAAATATCTCAGTGAGAACAGGGTGGAGATACAGTGTGAAAAGGTAAACTAAATCCTGCCATATCCTGACAGACTGGCATTTTATATTCAGCAAAATTATCTTTCAAGATCGTAACTCAGTTTTTTACTTTCTTCCACAGTGTAGGAGAATACAGTGAACGTAAGGTTACAGTATTTGATGTTTAGGTTTCAAAATGAGTTAGTCCAGATCAGTTGGAATTGTATTTTATTATTAAGTGATACCAGGGGGAGGCATCTATTGCAGAGTATCCACTTTATATAGTAATTCTAGGAGCACTGGATCTGTGTGCCTGTTAAAGTACAAGAGATCTGCACAGTGTAAAAACCTAATCCATATTTCATTATGTGGATAAATACGTGCCTAAGTACGTGTGTGTGCGTAAGGGGTACATAATGGATAAAGACACATAGGAACACACATGCAGAGTCATGCAATTATTCCCTTCCACATCATTAACATGTACAGAAACCATCCAGAGCTTTTTTCAGTAATAAACTTCAGACATCCGAATAGGAAAATGAGTCTGAGAAGTGACCTACCTATCCATAAAGGGAGCTGCTCCGTGTGTGAGCGTGCATGTGTTGTGTGCGCGTGTGTGTGAGAGCTACGTGCTGCAGCATATCAGCCTTTTGTCATCCTGCCAGCCTTGGACTGTACCATGCTGCAAAGTCAGGAAAATGAAATGGAAACAAGGGTGTGTAAGGAGAGCCTGCTCAGTCTTTTTGCTTGTAATACCAGGTTTATATTGAAGTTCTGCTAAATGCAAGTTCTTTCTGAAACTGAAATTGTTTTAAGATTAATGTAGAACAAAATGATGAGACAGGAGTGGTCTGGTGACATTATTTTGACATGATTGGCTGAGGATTATGATGTAATAGGTTACAGTGCAGCCCCTTATAGGTTTTAAAATGAATTCCAAGACACCATTACAAAGAGAGCCTGACTCTTTCCTTGTATCTGAGCTTACTCAGTGAAACTCATACAAATGTACAATACTGTTTGGAATATGGAAGATCTGGATATAGAATATCCCAAGACAGATATAAACTGTGGCACAGACTTGATGTTTTACATAGAAATGGATCCACCAGGTAAAACTGCAGTCTTATTATGAAAGCCTTAATTCTTTTTGGTCTTTATGGTAGCTGCTGAAAAATTATTAGTGGATATGTAGGATATATTTAAAATGTCATTGATACAAATACTTTTTCCTATTTTTCCTTAATAAGAATTAAATTGCGTTTTATTGCATGGTTATAGTAACTTGAATCATAACCTGTAGAAATACTTGCCTGCTTACTTAATTGAATTTTTCTGAATTGACCTGTTTCTGTTTTGATTTTTTTTCTGTCTGTCATTAAAAATTTCATTTTCTTATGATTATTTTTTGCTATATTTGTTCCACATTGCGTCTAAAAAGAGGTGCTGTAATAACACTTCTATTTTCTGAAGCAGTGATGACAAACTGTTGGTTTGGATTGTTTTAAGAAGAACAGCTTTTAAAATCTAACAGTATTAATTGAATACTTAATACCACATCATCTTTTCATATCATATAAAAATAATGTGCTCTCTGTTTTCATTGCATCATCTTCTGTAGCCAGGCGTAATATATATACTAGGATGTTCATTAGGAGTGTTGTACATGCTAAGAAACTGAAAGAGCTGGGATGATTTTTTATTCCTGACCTCAGTATAGTCCCCCTTGCTAGTAAGTCAGGAGTGCTGCAGTGTCTACCTCTGGCACCCACTGGTATACGTATGCATCTTTGACATTGAGAAAAGGGGATGTGGTTTTTTAATCAGCTTTGGCATTTGGAAGACAGTTTATTCTGAAGAATACTAAGATTAACACAAGGGATATTTGGGTCACAGATGGGTTTCTTAAAGTGTTTTTGGGCAATTCAATGCACAGAATGCAGAGGATCATGGAAATCTAGTTCATTGTATTAAAACGTACAGTACTGCTGTGGGTTTGCATCTTTTATTACTCAGCAAATAGGTGAGAAAACAGCAGTATTATTTTATAGTGTAGGAAGAAAAGGACATAGGAAAAAAAAAATAATTTCTGCATGTTTTGTTATTTATAGTTACCAAAGGTACTGGAAGAAGACAAAAGCAAACTTCAGAATCCTTTTTTTTCAAATGCTTTTATCAGAATGGGAAGAGATAAGGTATCATATTTTGCTTAAAATACATTATTGCAAGACTAACATACTTTTTTTTTTTTAAACAGGACATCTATTTTGTTGAATTGTACTGTTTTCAGAAAAATATCTTCATTCCTTTGGTTACTTTTAAATACTGCTGGAGGTTGAAAACTGCATTTCATAACTATTTCTATTCTCATTCATGTAATAATCCGTGATTTCAAGAGATATGTGGTTGTGTTTTCAGTGAGTTATAATGAACTTTTCCCCTTTTATTTGTAGCACTGCCTCCTAAGCCACCGAAACCTAATACTGTAACTAACAACGGCATGAATAACAACATGTCATTACAAGATGCTGAATGGTACTGGGGAGATATATCAAGGTAAATCAGCTCAAGACGTGTAGTTCTCATGTTTGACTTTATATTCTTGCTGTGTTATTCTTTGAGTATGTACTCTACTTTTGTACAGAAACATTACAGTAATAAGAGCTATTTTTAGGATATTTTCCAACACAATCATATCACAGTTGGTTTTATTCCAAACATGACTAAAAAGTTACTGGCAGTCCATTAGAATGTAATACATGAAATGATTTGGTGATTGTTCTGTTATTTTAAGATAGCTGTATGAAATGCTAGCATGAAAGGACAACACTGAGAAATAAGTATTTTTTTCTTGTCTTTCATCCAGAACCTCAGCTGAAGGCACAATAGTTAACAAGCCAGACTAACAAGTGCTATGTATTAGCAACATTTTTAACTGTACTATATATATATATATATATGGGTACATTAGACCATCACTGGCTGCTCCAATTGCGCAGGCTTGTATGAACAAGCGAAAGACCTCTGCAAGAATATAATTTTGTTTCAGCAGTGAGAGGATGTAGAATATAGTTTGTGTATCCCAGTTGTTCTCTGGCAATAGTAAATAAGCTGTTAAATAACTGTCTGTATTTATATGAAGATCAAGAAGGCTTATTAAAAAGTTATTTTAAAACAAGAATTCAGAGCTTTGAGAGATGATAAAGGAGTGAGAAGTAACTGAAATGATTATTTAGTTTTGCTTTCATTTTAGAGAAGAAGTGAATGAGAAACTTCGAGACACTGCTGATGGTACCTTTTTGGTACGAGATGCTTCAACCAAAATGCACGGGGATTACACGCTTACTCTAAGGTAAGGCAGTTATGCTAGGTCTGCATTACCTGACAGCAAAATGCAGTACTGCATTGAAAATACGACGTTCTTTATGAAGTAGTACTCCAAGTATGCCTGACTTTTTAACAAACTTTATTTGCAGGAAAGGAGGAAATAACAAATTAATCAAAATATTTCACCGAGATGGGAAATACGGCTTTTCTGACCCGCTGACTTTCAACTCTGTGGTTGAGCTAATTAACCACTACCGGAATGAATCTCTAGCTCAGTACAATCCCAAACTGGATGTAAAATTACTGTATCCAGTGTCAAAGTACCAGCAGGTAATTTGGTCTATTTTCTTTGTGTTCCACTTAAATACAGAGAGATTATTGCAGACTGGGGAGTTATTTGTTACAAAGAATCTCAGCTCCATTAATATTTGAAAAAATAAAATGAGTGTGAAAGGGGTATTTTTGTTCAAAGGTAACTCCAGAAACTGCTTATAAATAATTAAAACTTTAAGTACTGCAGATACATTATTAAGAAATAAACTCATGTTAATAAATAGCCCATTCATTGCAGATGAAATGCATCGTTTCTCATATAAACTGTTACAAACTTGTAATGCAGAATTGCTTTTTGTCATTAATTTTATTTGTCTTTGCATATTGTGCATATAGTGTATCTTACCTTTATATTGATACAAGTGGTGTCACATTTACCATGTAAATATTCGGACATTTTTAAGCAGTTCTGCACTGTATTGTTGATTTATTAAATATCTTTTCTTCTGTTCCCAGGATCAAGTTGTAAAAGAAGATAGCATTGAAGCAGTGGGTAAGAAATTACACGAGTATAATACCCAGTTCCAAGAAAAAAGCCGAGAATATGACAGACTCTATGAAGACTACACGAGAACATCTCAGGTAAGATAGATTTGAAACCAAAAGGAAAGTGAAGATTAATGTGAATTGAGAAGAGTGTCGCTTTAAATTCATACTGCCATCTTCTTTTCTCCTTCTCTCTTCCACCCCCTTTACTGTTGCCCAAAAACACGAAAACAACGTACTTGATGTGCTTGTGTAGTGGAATTGCTTACTCTTATTTGAACACCACCTGCAACATAACACTGTGTTGAACACTGACACATGCATCCAAAGCAATCACGAAGCTACTTTGATTTACTAACACTTCTGCATACTGTTCTCTTCTGCCCAAGTTAAGGTTTTCAAGACATGTATGCCGTTTTATCACCAGTTTTGAAAAGATCTGCTTTCACCTATGCAGGCTGGAGAGATGGCATGTAGATACATTGCTGAAACGAAAAGCTGCCTCTGTCCTCCTTCCATTCTAACTAATTCTTAACCAAGTCTTGAAGCATCAGTGAATTAGTGCTGTTTTACACCACTGGAATCCAGACTGCTCCTTAAAGTTAGCTTAAAACAAGACTGAAAGTAACAGAGGAAGGGTGGAGGTGTGCAGGCAACTTTCATTTCAACACTCAAAGACTCAGCTATTGACAAGCGATCTAGAGGCAGAAGGATGGACTAGGTGACTTCTGGAGACCTGTCCATTCCGCTTGTAAATTTTTATTTCAGGAAGTCAGCTGTACTTCTAAGGATTTTAGCTTGATACAAAGGGAAAAATGGATCGCCACAGGTCTTTAATCCTCCGAAGTAAAACTTCTTTATACAAAACAAAGATTGCAATTTACTCTTTGTCTAGCACTTTCTCTTTCCTGGAAAGCCTCATCATGATAGCATTTTGCACAGGTCTGATTTCTTTATTTTGTATTGCAGACAATACATTCTGGTAATTGAATATTGAAGTCATTGTTAAAACATGCTCAAGTGTTTCCATGATACAAGCCAATAGATTATCCCTCTGTTTGATAACGACTATAATTTGAATAACTATTTTATTTTCAGGAAATTCAAATGAAAAGAACAGCTATTGAAGCATTTAATGAAACAATAAAAATATTTGAAGAGCAGTGCCAGACACAAGAGAGATACAGTAAGGAATACATTGAAAAATTTAAACGAGAAGGAAATGAAAAAGAAATACAAAGGTCAGTAGTTGTATTTGCATTTCAAATTTTTTTATTTTATAGAAAGAAGTAATGTCAAGTATAGCTCTGCCTAAAACTAAAGCAAGATGGCAAAGTTATGTAGTTCAGTTGTAAGCAAAGACTTAAAATGGGGTAAATGTGGAATTGCAAAGCATGAAGCTACATTTAGAGAAATGATCTTCTAAATATCTTCAGGAAACAGCAGATATAAAGATCAAAATAAAACATAATGACAATATAACCTACCACATTATTCTATTCAGAATTATGCACAACTATGAAAAACTGAAGTCTCGAATAAGTGAAATTGTGGACAGCAGACGTAGATTAGAAGAGGACTTAAAGAAGCAAGCAGCTGAATATAGAGAGATAGACAAGCGAATGAACAGCATTAAGCCAGACCTTATACAGCTGAGGAAGACAAGAGATCAGTACTTGATGTAAGTATCATTATGAATTAACAAATTCTTTCTTTGATTTTTTTTTAATGGCATCCAATTTCTGTAACTAATAATTTTATTTGCAATTATCGTCCAGGTGGCTGACTCAGAAAGGTGTTCGGCAAAAGAAGTTAAATGAATGGCTTGGAAATGAAAATACGGAAGAGTGAGTATTCTGAGATTTAAATATTCCTGGTATTTCAAGTCATCTTGCACAGAAGTGGGGTAGAATATATTTGATTACAGGACCACAGAATTTCAAGAATTTGAAAGAGAATTTCAAGCTTAAGTCTCATGTAATAGTGTACACAGTTAACGCAGGGTGGCAGACATGTAAGTATTCAAAAGGACACTCTCTAAGACACTGCTTGGCCGTTATTCAGGCAAGTGTTTCATCAGGTTACCATAGCGAAGCACGAAAACTTAACTTTATAATCTTCACTTCATTCACAAGAATAAGGTGTTAGTATCTTAGAGGGATGTCAAATTGTTGGATAAATTGTTCAGAAGTTCTTTTAGGTGCTGTTTCCATATTCCAGTTGTTGATTGGATATGCCACTATGGTCGTACCCTATATTAGATAACATCAAAAAGTGAAATTGTTTAAAGAAAATCTTTATTTCCTGTGTCTCTGAGACTGTCCTTGTCAGTGAATCTGTTAAGAACTCAGATTTCTGCTGACAAAATTTTTAGTTTGGCTTTTTTTCTGAAGTTGCAAAGCAGAGAAAATGAGTATAATAAGCAGCAGTAAAAATAGGAATCTTTCTAGGTGCTGAAAATACAGCCATACAGAATATCTTTCTGAATGAAAGGAGTACGATGGGATAAGAAAGCTGTATAAAAAGTCACCTGAAACAAAGGAACCCTTCTTTCTCAGAGTGCTGTATCTGTGTGAGATTGCTGATCTTCATGGGCTACTTGGAGGTTCTTCGGAAAGAATGATTGTAAACTGAGTGGGAGAGGCCCACTACTGCAGGCTGCTGACAGATAGGCAGCTCTTGAGTTGTAGAATATTGAGGTGGTGTGTCCACATAGATGAAGCAGAGGCATCTTCTTTCATGGATTTATCTCAATGAATTCTTTAAAAGTCTGAATCAGCTTTGTAGAGGTGACTCTTCTGGTAAAGGAGGTTCTATATTACGTGTTTTATAGTCTGGTTGTAAGAAAAGAGAATCTTCTACTATTTAACCCTTTCCACAAAGCCATCTTTCATATGAATAATTAATCTGTCTACCTGTACTACTGCTCATAGCTTTCACAAGCAGCAGATATAATCCATACATTGCATGATTTTTCACTGCTGACCAAGTATTCTGATTTTTGGAAATAAAGCTGACTCAGTGGGTATTGATTTCACTGGGCTTGCTGTTCACCAAAACATGGGGCTATTGTAGAGGTACTGAAGTGCTTGCTGTGTATTTTGAAAGATAAAATCATATCCTTGTTATGTCCTTCTTCAAATCCACTTCAGTATTTTTAAAAGAAACAAGGGCCTTAAGTTTTACTTTCATTCAGCAAGTGAAATGTTACAGTATTACATTATTTACACCTCTAGTTCTATCTGGGAGGCAAGCTACTAACCAGCAATTCAGTGTTTTCCCAAGTAATATAAAAGGAGACCTACTTTGTTGCTCCAACAATTTGCATGTAGCTCTGCAGCATGTTTCACAAACATATTTTGTCATATTTTGACAGCCAATACTCTATGGTGGATGATGATGAAGACTTGCCTCATCATGATGAGAGAACATGGAATGTGGGAAATATCAATAGAAGCCAAGCTGAAAATCTGTTGCGGGGAAAGCGAGATGGAACATTCCTTGTTCGAGAGAGCAGCAAACAAGGCTGCTATGCCTGTTCTGTTGTGTATGTACTCTAACCTGTGAAAGACATGAACAACCTTTGAGGCAGCTCAAATGCTGTGCCTTGACCAAGGGGCACAAATATATTTTCATATTCATGGTTTCCATTGGATCTTACAGTTTAGAAACAGATCAGCCAATCTTGAGGACGTGAAGAAAGGAGCATAGGGCACGGAATAACGCATTTATCTGAAGCTACTAAATCCTGCCTATCTCCTGTCTCCCTGAAGTAGCACAGCACCTGGGAATTTGGGTTAAACCTAAGTTTTTGCCTAGTCAAATCAGGTGCACCCTCAGCAAGTTTGCAGGTGGCACCAAGCTGAGCAGTGCAGTCAGTCCATTGAAGGGAAGGGAAGCCATCCAGAGGGACCTGGACAGGATGGAGAATGGGCCTGTGTGAACCTAATGAGGTTCAGTAAGGCCAAGTGCAAGGTGTTGCATATGTGCTGGGCAATCCCAGGTATTTGTGCAGATGGGGGGAAGAACTGGAGCGCAGCCCTGCAGAGAAGGACTTGGGGGTCCTGGTGGACAAGAAGGCTGGACACGAGCCAGCAGTGCGTGCTTGCAGCCCAGAGCGCCAACTATATCCTAGGCTGCATTAAAAAAGGGGTGGCCAGCAGGGAGAGGGAGGTGATTGTCTCCCTCTACTTGGCGCTTGTGAGGCCCCATCTGGAGTACTGAATCCAGGCCTGGGGCCCCCAGCACAAGAAAGACACAGAGCTCTTGGAATGGGTGCAGAGGAGGGCCACTAAAATGATCAGAGGGCTGGAGCAACTGGGCTTGTTAAGCCTGTAAAAGAGAAGGCTCCAGGAAGACCTCATTGTGGCCTTCCAGTACTTGAAGGGAGCATGTAAGCAGGAGGGGGAGTGTGTTTACACAGGTTGAGAGTGACAAGGCAAGGCTGGATGTGGCTCCAGGCAGCCTGGTCTAGTGGTTAGCAACCCTGCCCATGGCGGGGGTTGTTGAAACTACATGATTTTTGAGGTCCCTTTCATCACAGGCCATTCTATGATTCTGTGATCCTACCACAGAAGACAAGAGGTGATTCTGGTGATGGGTGAACGGTTGGACTGGATGACTTTGGTGATTCTACGAGTCTGTGATAAGAGTGCTATGTAGTAATGAGCATTTTAAGGTTTCTTGCCAACACCTTACTTTCTAGCTTAATTTTATTGTATTGGGAAACTAAAAACTGGTTGTTTCTTTTCCTTTTTAGGGTGGATGGAGAAGTGAAGCACTGTGTGATAAACAAAACACCTACTGGGTATGGATTTGCAGAGCCATATAACTTGTACAACTCTCTCAAAGAACTGGTGCTACATTATCAACACACATCACTTGTGCAGCACAATGACTCTCTTAATGTCACACTAGCCTACCCAGTATATGCACAGCAGAGGCGATGAAGATCTTAATACTCTGGGTTGTTTGGTTTTTTCTAAAGAAGATATTTGACAACATTGAGGCCTCTGGAGAAAGAAGGCTCCTTTCAGCCTTACTCAAGAATTTGAGCTGCAGTGTCAAAGCTGTCTGTCTTCAGATGGGACTAGAGCTTTCCTTCACAACTGCAGTGGGAGAGATCACAGTATTAAGCTGTGAACGTATGTTTCTAATCTGAAGTGCTTTATTTTTATTTTTACTTATTTTATTTTTTTTTCCAATTGAGAAACGGAAAACACAAGAGTGATAAATCCTAACCTGACCTCCCTGCAGGGACATAGAGGCCTTTAACCATGGTGCTTGTTTACGACCACTTCTGAAGCTTTACCAGCTAGAACATTGGATTCTGCAGACACAAGGTTTAAGAGGTCTTTTCATTCAATTATTGGAATTCCTTGGTCACGACCTGGCTTGGATTTGGAGTTGCCACACTCAGTGGATCCAAACACACAGCATTGTGGATTTTTTGGTTTCTGGTGAATGACATGTAGCAGAGTGGCACTTTCATTTATAAGGGACACTTTAAAGGACTTCAGTTACAGTATGCTGTTAGGAGAAATCGTGATAGTGAAGTGCCAGAAAGTGTTTTGCTTAGACGTTTAAAAATCCTGTTTTAAGAAAACAGGTCTTTCAGTGGTATACAGTCTATACTAGTGTACATAGTATTGGATGGCTAACTATCATTGATGGAAACTATCAATACCAAACTGCTTCTCTTTTCCCCTTTCTGTTTGCTGAAAGCTGAACTCTTAGACCATGCTATGCAATACTGAATTTTCTTTAGGCTGTAGTCTTCTCTTGAGCATGTCTACAGGTTAAGCTTGTTTTTCTTTCTTCTTTCCTTGCCTTCTTTTTACTGTCTTTTTTTTTTCCTGATATATTTTTTTTAATGTACAGGAAGTCACCGAGAGTTGGCTTCATAATCAAAACTATGAAATATTCTACAGTTTTCTTTGTACAGAATATTGAGCTATTAGCTCCAAGTTTTAAAAGTTCGTGGGTTTTTTTGTTGTTTTTTTTGTTGTTGTTGTTGTTGTTGGTTTTTTGTTGTTTTGTTTTGGTTTTTTTTACTAAATATTTTGTTGGGCAGTGCCTGATAAGCTTCAAAGCTGCTTTATTCAATAAAAAGTATATGAACCTTGCAAAATATCGTAGACTCCAACAATGTTTCAGAGATATCTTTAGACTACGGTACCATGCTATGTTTGCTTTTTGAAGCATTTTGAATTTCTGTCATGATTGTCTTTGTATTTAGAAGATGAAAAATTGTGTATCCTTCTCTGATAATGACTGCAGAAAAACAGGAAAATTTGGCTACTGGGTTAGATAGGTTGGATTTCACAGTGAAATCATGCTTCGTAGCAAATAAATGACATCTTAATCTACTGTGGCAGAATTTTTGTCAGCATGTCAAGGTATTTTCATTTCATATGAAGGAAGTTTCTCTAAACTGTTGCCTAAGTTTGTTTTTTGTATTAGTGTTCTGAAAAAAAATTCTCATCTTTAGGTAGAACAATTGGATACAATATAGAGTGAATTGCAACTGGAAAACATCTGTTTTGAAAATGATAAGGCTTTCCTAATTAACACTTTGTATTTGTTTTCATAACTTTGTAGACTGAGGGAATATCAAAGTGAACACTTTCGTAATTTCAAGCTCCAGAGATTTTCAGAGTTATGGTTCAGTTAAAGGAAGCAAACAAAAACTCCACTGAATTAAATTTATTAGTAATTCTGGGACAGTTCACTGTGGATGGTTTGCAATGGCCATGTACTGCCATGATTGTTGCAGAAATTCACTTACTGCAAATTGCTAAAGTAATGAAGTTATTAGAAATAATGGAAAAGTTTTGACTAAGCGAGAATATGAACTTACTCTTCCCAAAGATTGAAAGGGAAAATCCATTGCTATTTAGAGACTTTGCAGAAGAGTAAGTTCCATGGAGATGTCTCATAACAGCTCTGCTTTAGAGATACATGTGGTTTGATTCCAAGTATGCAGTGCTTCTTAAGGTGTTGGAAATAATAAGAATTTGCAGGTCTCCAGTAGTTTTTATATTGTCTTTTAGTTTTTACAGTATCCCTTCATTTTTGAGGCTGTAAATCTTCTATTTTTACTTGGATTTTGCGCTTTTTTGGTAGGTTGTCTTTGCTTTCCTATAGATGTATTTTCTTGCTAGAATCTATATCAGGAAACAAGATTCAACCAACATTCATGTTTCAGGATTCATGTTTCACTTGCAAAATTATTGTGGAATTTTTTTTTTTCTGAATAGAATTTTAGTCTTCATCCCTTCCCTCATGCATTCCGCTCTCCTTTCAGGCCTCTCAGTGTAGAACCATGTAAAGTTGGTATTCTAATAACAGTTTTTTACTGTGAAAAACAGCAACAATTGCTCTAGCATGACAGTCAACTACTGGGCTTGAAGTTACAAATTAGCTCAATGTACAACTTAACACTTGTAGCAATCCAAGGTATTCTTCAGACATATATTAATTTTTGAATGTTGAATATTTTACAAGTAAAGTTGGTTTTTTTTTCTCTATAAGCAAAATATGTGTAATCTGAATGGATGTTTCACTTCGTATTTCTCAAGAAATTTCATAGTAGTTAATGCATTCGGATCTAATTTTCCTCATATTAAGTAAACCTCTGCTGTGTCAGTGGGCCATATCCTTAGCATGCCCAGCCTAGTATAGGATGTCATTTGTTCCTGTTGTGCTGTACTACTTCACTTCATCTGTGGTTCTAGCAGAGAAAAAATAGTGTGCGTGCAAATCTGGCACTTGCTTTTATTGCACAAGCAACAATGAGAAATAAGCACTATGTTGTGGGGATAAATGCTTAGGGCTTCGTTAAGGGAAGTTCTGCCTACACAGGGTCTGTGCAATTCACAAGGATCACTTGCGCCCTCAAAGTGGGCATGAGTGGGATTTCTTTGGTACCTAGGTATTGTGTGGCCTCTGTATTTCCCTCCCTCCTTAATGCACAGAGCTGCATCCTGCCAAAGGCCCTATTCACTGCAGAGTTTGTCCTTAATGTACCATACTGTTCACTCCAGTTTTGATTTGATCTTAAACTAATAAACAAAAAACAACAGCAAAACAACACGTGGATATGACTGAAGAAACACATTGCTTTTCTGTGTTTCTATTGACGTGTACTTCTTCCACCTGTTAAGATTGAAAGGTGGGAATTGTTTGGGTTCTTTTTTTTTCTTTATTTATTTTTTTTTGGTTCTTTGGGGAATTTTTAATTTCATTTTTATTCCCTGAATTTTGCTGCGCTTCAGCAGCAGTTGTGCAAGGGTTTTGAAAGGTATGAGGCAAAACACAGAGAACCAACACCCACAAGTAAAATTAGGAGTTTCTGTTTGGGGATATTGCATGTGTGCATCTTGTGCATATGTGCACACACTTGCTGTGTTTGTATATGAATAGATCTCAGTATAGGTGCATTTTCACCAAATGTGATCAATTTGCTGAATTCAGTAAGTGATATCATTACTTTTGTGTAAGACACAAACGCACTAGACCTTTGTGGGTGCAGCATGTTTCCAAATACAGTTTCTGTGTTGTTGTTGTTGGTTTTCTTTTTTTTTTTTAAATTTCTAAAAAGAAAAAAGCTTGTCTGTAGAGTTTAGTTATATAAAAAATCTTGTCAAAAAATCTGTAAAACCAAATCTTCAGATTTTCTATTTGGTGTCAACTGTTCTGTAGTAAAGAAATGGCTTTGTCTTGTAATTGGCAATGAAATTATAACGCTTGGGAAAACATGCAGATGCTTCTAATGGAGAAAACTTACGCCGATTTTCACACAGTGCTTTTGCTATGCATGGTATTAAGTTGGGAAAGTGAATCCTGATAGTATTTTTTTTTCAGGGTCACTTTTAGAAATGGGCAGCTCAAAACACAATGCCTCCCATAGGACGGTTTCAAAATGCAACGTTTTATGTAGAATTGCGTTGTATTTGCTGAGTGGAAGGCAAAACTAAACTGGGGAAATTGGTAACGTTACATTGTGCTTGTCCTAATGAGACTGCATTAGCTGCCCAAGATGCTGCTATATTTTTGTTTTTATTCTTGTTTTTAAAAATAAAGCTCTGTTCTGTTAAATGTCTTTAAAACATTAAGATTACTTTGTTTTAAAATGGTCTTCAAGGAGGTGGAGGGTGAAGTGGGTTGTAAATTGCCTTCACAAGGCAACAGTGAAAACATGCCTCCTTGAAATTCTGTTCAAGCTATAGAGTTGATGGAGCTGTGTCTTGTTTTTAAGTTGCTTTAAAAATTGTAATAAGTCTTCAAGCAGAATAAAAGTTGTTTTGAAAAAGCATTTCATTTGTTGAGGCTTCAGTAAAGTCTGAGATGTCTGTTTACCAGAAATGAATGAAGTATCTGACTAGCTCCAACATAGTCTTGTGCAGAATGATAGTTCTGCTAGTTTTGTACCCTTGCAAGAGCGGTGCATCTGCCTTTGACACTGCAGGTGAAGTTCTGTTTCTTCTGGTATTTGAGTGAGTGTGGTTATTGAGATCCATCAAGTTAGTCTAACAACCCTTCAGCTAGAGGTAACTCAGCAGTTCATGCCTGCCCCTGGCTGTGATAACTAGGATGACAGTGAAGAACAGGGAAGTTTGAGGCTGAAATATGCTGTTAGAATTTTTAAGCACATCCACATCTTGCCTTTAGAAGTCCCCTGGGGAAAGCCAGCCAGTCCCTCTAGAAGAATAAGGAGATTCCCATTCCCAGGGTTTCCATTCCAAAATCCACGTATTGCTCACTGTAGTCACATAATACCCTCTGAGGTACTGAGGTACTCAGGTATCATGGGTAGAAATTACTAATTTTCACAACATAATCACTGGCCCTTACAGTTTCTTATAAGAAATACAGATTAAAGACCATACCAGATTTTCAACCCACTATAACAGAAAGTGGGCTTAGATCTGTGATGAATGTGTGCTTTGCAGTTTTTGTCAATTGGTAAGCTGATTCTTTTAAATAGACACCACAGTTATCTTTTTCCTGCTCACAAAGCATATATTAAGCTACGCAAGCTCTTCTGTAAGACAGAGATCCGCATAAAACTGAAGGTTATGGTCATGAATCACACATCTCCCATCATCAGCTCCTCAGACACATTATGATTGGTTGATCATAATCTGCAGAAATCTACAGACCAGTGGCTTTCTGTCCCCTCTCATATGTTGTTTGATACTTGTATCACACTTGCCAGACTGAAAAGAACAGTTTTCAAAAATGTCATTCTATTTTTGTCGCCTGCAGACAAGCACACTCCCACTTCTCTCTGCTTTTTTCCTAATACTTGGTGGTCATTTTTTTCTCTTTCTTTCTTTTGCTCTTTCTTCCTCTCTTTTTATGTCCATCTCTTTCAAACCTCCCTTGGAGGACCTACGTCCTCAAATACATAAACCACCAAAAATAGAAACTTTGCAGGGGCTTTTTGGGTAAACAAGTATCAGTCAATCAGCAGCTTTGTAGATTTCAAATGTAGATAATCTTTGTGGGGACCAGCACTTTAACCTCTGAACAGCGATCAGATGACCAGAAGCGTCCTGATAATTCTTTGAAAAAACAGGCTCTGTCAGTCCCTATTCCCTGCCAGAACACTATCGCACAAACATAATGCTTCATTATTTCTTGCATATTAAGAAAGAAGAAGTTCAGGCCATTAATTTAGATATGTGCAAATATTGACAGAATTGAAATTTAGCAGGTAGCACACAAAAGGATCTAAAACGTGCTGTTCTCAGGTCCTTAAGCAAACAAAGTTGAAGCACCAGAGATGAGTATATTTAAGTCAGATAATGTTTTCACTTTCACGTGTCTGGTTTTCCTAAATCCTTAGAAGACTGCAGGTTCAGAAGAAACAGTGAATTCACACAAGGGAAGATTTCCTCCTCTATGAATGTTAATTTCCTTACACAGTTTACCTGTTTTTCTCACAGATATTGTACTTGGTGTAAAACAGATGTTTTGTGAATGTTGCTGGATTAATCCTTCTTCACCTGCCAAGAAACCTAAGTACTTCTGCAGGTTTCTCCACAGGACAATGGGTGTAGGAACCACAGTAAGAGTCAACGTTATTTGACCCATCTGAAGGGAAATGTGTGGCTGGTTTGCATGGCAGAGTGGTACACCACACCAGCCTGTTTGGCACCCATAGCAGCGCTCTGCACTGTTGACAGCTTCAGGCCTCCTTCTTTACTGATGTGAAAGACAGGTAAAGAAAGTTTTAGCAGCTTTTATGTTGCAAGTCTGAATGGAAACAGAGACCAGAGAGAGAATGAGATGAAAATACGACAGGAATGCAACTCCACCAGCTGTGGCCAGCCATGTCATACCAGGAGTGGACACAAAGGGAATAGCCTTGTGCCTTTCACTGTGTCCTCTGGGCAGGACACTGGCTGCACTGTGCTGGGGTATGAGCACAGGTGCCATTCACCTTCTCTGTCCATGCAGGATTATTTTTCTGTTGGGTGAAAGCTGCCAGTTAAACATAGTGGCAATTTGCATGCTCATGCAGCTTGCAGCACTCGCTCTGGCTCTTCCCTGTTTCAGGAAAGCAGTGAGGCTGAACATTTTGAGGTGGAATTCATCTCTAATTTTAAGCACCTGAAAGAACGGCTTGCCATCAAAGACATCTGGCAGAGCTCTCATCACAGGGAGAGACAGGCAATTCCCCAGGGTGACTCACCCCACCTACCTCAGGCTCTATTCTTAGGATGTGGTGAATCATGCTCTGCAGTCACTCTACTGACTGGAGGGGGAGCCCGGGAAATGGTTGGTAGGAGATCTGCAAATTGAAGGCAGCTGAAGTTAAGTGAACGCAGTTTCTTCCCTGCTGATAGGAGGTTCAGTTTATATCCTTCCAGTACCATCTGTGGTATCCTCTGCTCCTAGACACGATGATAGGGCATAATCAGGGGTGGGAAGATCTGTTGATTTTTTGAAAGTAACAAGCTGAAAAACATGCCAGGCCATATCCTCCTTGGACATGTAATGCTGGTCTCCATGCATGCCCTGCCAACTTCTCTGCCATCTCCAGAGAAAGCCCTAATGCTGCCTCAGGCATCCTAGTGCCTACCAACAGCTTGTGTGTATCTGCCCCAGACCTGCCTCCTGGTGAATCATTTGATCTCTTGCCAGCCATGTGATCAGCTGTAAAGATATGGGTGAAGGTAGTTTGGGTATTTCCAAGTGAGATCAGTTTGTTAGTCACCATGCTTGCATTTCCTTCCTTATCCAGGGGAAACTTATGGAACTTAACTTTCTTTCCTCCCACTTAATCCATAGTCAGGATCATGGGCTGTGATATTTTTACGAAAAAAATAAAATAGGAATGACTTCAGTCAAATTACTTCTAAGATACGTGAGCTCTACCACAGGTCAGGAGACCTGAGCGAGATTCTTCATACTCCAGCTATATGGAAAATTCAAGGAGATGGCAGACCCTTTGGTATTTTTGGGTGCAGCTGGCATACCCCAGTTAAATTGAGTCTTTTCAGTAGAGAATGGTCTGCCAGGAAAAGCCTGGCATAGAGAGTTTCTCTGTTCAGTGAAATGGAAGACCTGGCTTCGCAGAGCTCCAGCAGTTTCAGCAGGTACAGTGACAAGTGGGATTAGGGTCAGTGCCAGGAGCAACATTTTGGGGAGATGCTTAACGAAACCTGATATGGAAGAGAAGAAGCTGTTATGCAAACTGCTGTTGCTGTACTGTTAACAGTCAATGTAAACAAGAAATCCCCAGACTGTCACACAATCCATGAGCACCAAGAGTCCTCAAGGCATGAGAATAAGGCCCTCAGAATGGGTTCACAGTATTGTACCTATTTATGGTAAGAGCTGGAGGCTTCTGAACAAGAGAACAGTCCTCCTAGGTGAAGACAGACTGAGATGACAGGTGAATACATGTGCACAACCACCCTCCTGCAGGGATGTGAGTATTTCAGAGGGGAAGAGAGGATAAAATGATTGGAAAAAATAATGCCAGCTGGTGTACAAAGACACACATCTAAATGATGAAGCAGTTTCAAAATATGTCTTACTAAATAGCAGTATTTCTAAAACTGAAACCTTGTCATAGTCTTCCTCCCACAGTGTTCTTGGCAGGCAGAGTTCAGTGAGGCCTCATCATGGAGAAAATGCCCCTTATCTGGCTGGGCCACATGGGCTTCCAGCAGGGTGCATCCAGGACCTGGGCTCACCTCGTCTTTGGGCAAGGAAAGTCACACTGGTGCATGTGCAGGTGTTGTTCAGCTCTGTGTGACAACTCCTGGGTAATGGTGATTCAAAACAGCTGAGCACATGTGAGGGGAGGGGATTGCTATTGAAGCCTCACTAAGAACTTGTTTTCACAAGATTTTTCCTTTTGCTGTCATATATGGCAGAGCACATCCTCAGACAAGGCCTTTCTAGAAACCTCTTTGTACTGGTTATTAGGGAAGGTGGTGAGCTGTGGCAATTCAAAACCTGTTTTTCCCCCTTACTTTCATACAGCAGCATATGTATAAACGCTTCCTCAGCATGTCTGTGCTGCAGGCAGTGTGACTGTGGGTCTGTGGGCACACCTGGGCTCACTTGGCATCATTTAACTGAATATAACATGGCCTCAGCTCTGAAGATAAGCTGACTACTCAGAGGCTACACCACTGAATAGTCCTTGTTTCCACATGCTTCTTCCTCACGTTTGAAACATTCATTTGTCCCTTGAAAATAGTAAAAAAAGGAAGAAAGAAGGAAAGGAAGGAAGAAAGAAAGAAGGAAAGAAAGGAAGGAAGGAAGAAAGAAGGAAAGAAGGAAAGAAAGAAAGGAAAAGGAAGGAAGGAAGAAAGAAAGAAGGAAAGAAAGGAAGAAAGGAAGGAAAGGAAGGAAGAAAGGAATGAAAGGAAGGAAGAAAGAGAGAGAGAGAAAGAAAGAAAGGAAGGAAGGAAGAGAGAGAGAGAGAAAGGAAGGAAGGAAGGAAAGAAGGAAAGAAGGAAAGAAAGAAGAAAGAAAGAAGGAAAGAAAGGATACATTGAAAAGCAACAACTGCCACAGACTTCTTAGGAAGCCTGGGAAGTCCATGTCAGTGACTCAGTAAAAAGGTAACAAGCTGCACAAGTGAAACAGACAGATGTAGGAGTTTCCCAGAAAAGATGTATTGGAGCTCAGAAAGTGAATCTATCCAAACTTTATCACTGTGTCCCATCATTATTGCATGTAACTGGAATTCCCAGATCAGGTTTTCTTGGTTTGTCTCCAGTCAAGAACAAAGAGTGAAGCCTTTTTGAATGTATTCAAATCTTTGTATTTCAGCTGCTCACAGAGGAGCTAGCTGAAGCTGGACAAAGCAGCCCCACTCATACACCCAGCTTGTTCTGTGGCAGTGAGCCTGCATGGGGAGGTGGTGTTCTGACCTGATACACAATCAGGACACACCTGAGGAACAGACCTGAACTCAGAATCTCAAAGGTGCTCCTGTACTTGGTAATACATACCTTGGTTTATGTGCATCTAAGTCCATGAAAATACATGTTCTTTTCTTTGAGCTGCCACATTCAAAGCTTCTTAACTCACAAAAAAAAAAAAAAAAAAAAAAAAAAAAAAAAACCATCAGAAGTTAGGCAGCTGGTCTTTTCTGATTTCTTTAAATATTAGCTCTACTCTGTACAGTCTTCAAATTGGACTAGCAGACTGTAGACTCCTGACCAAAAAATTATGGGTGCATGTATCTATTAGTCCCTGCATTTTTGTATCTGGCATCTGTCTGCAAGCTTTCACCTGTGTAGTTTCTGAAGCAAACCTAGCTCTGAAGGTTTGAGAACTGGTTCCCACTGAGAGAGGCTGGATTTATTTATCTTTTTAATTTTGATCTAGAGAGCGTTAAGAACCTAATTTTCCAGCCCAGCATTTTTATCAGTTTAAAGTTATTGGTGTATTTGTTAGTACTGACATATCTGATATTACATAGCTACTTTCCCATGTCAGATAAATGGCCCAGTCTGCAATGGAATACTGTCATTTGCCATCCATTCTTAGCAAATAATCTAATCATGAACCTTGAAAGAGGTCAGGAATGTAAGTCTCAGCATTCATGCAGTATGGTTGATCAAGTATAGTTTAGCAAGGACAGTTCTCCATTAAAAAAACTGACTTGTTTGGTATGAAACTCCTGCAAGAAGTTACAGTTTCAGCAGACCTTTTTCAGTGTTTGAAATGAGAAGCTGGACTCCACTTTCCATCTAATACATCCTATTTGCCAACACTGATCACCATGATTGTTGCTTAGGATATATGAGTTGTAGAAGAGCCTCCAGTGAGCAGTGGCTAAAGTCAGACATCAGACATCCTAGGTGAATCCATTTCCTGCCTGGCTAAAGGATTAGCTTCAGTCTGTTGGTGATTTGACTCTGTATGAATAGAAGTATTCACTGGGATACGTAACGTGTCCAGTCATTCTGGCACTCATCAGAGTCAAGAGAAGACTGAATTAACATCCTTACTTTAATGGTTAAACCATGTATCATGCTTCTTGAAAACTGAGAGACTCAAGCTGAGACAGGTGTTTGTGGAGCCGTAGAAGTGGTGTTGTTCGCTCTCAGCTGTTCGATTTCCTGGCTCTTCACTGAGTATTACAGCTTAAGAATTGACATCTAGGTCAAAACTACTTTTTGGTTAATATTCACATTTCAAGGCCTAGTTGGGCTGTGATGTGAATCTGTCTTTGGATTCTAACAGACCAAAGTCTGGGAGATTTTTCAGCCATGAAAAACCACTCACACATTTGCAGAGATCACAGATGTTCTGCTTTGAACAGATACAACTTAAAAACAGAACAGGAAACCAAACCCAGCCAGATCTGACTGCGACACAGAAAACAGACTGGACTGGTGTTTTCATAACTGTACTTTGTACACCCAGAAATCAAAGGTATTTTAGATCTTTGTTTTTTGGTTTGGCTCAGTGTTAATGAAAAGCTCAATAGTACCTAGCTTTTTGGATTAGAAACATGAGCACTTGACAGCAGCAATGAAAATGCCAGTGAATGCATTAGAAGGTTTTATGGCTCTAAAAAGGTACTGCAGCTTAACCAACTGTTAACTGATTAGAAGCTGAAAAACAGGAAAGACCCTTGGGTCTCCTGTTTCAAACTCCCTCCCTCCCTCCCTCCCTTCCTCCCTCCCTCCCTCCCTCCCTCCCTCCCTCCTTCCCTCCCTCCCTCCTTCCCTCCCTTCCTTCCTCCCTTCCTCCCTCCCTTCCTCTCGGCCACTCCAACTGCAGGACAAATTCATGTGAACTAGAAATGGACACACAGGGGCTGTGTGTACTTAAAATCTCTCTAGGTTCACTGACTCCATTTAATCCCAGCACAAGAATCTCCCCGGAATTATCTCCAGTTCCTATAGATAGGTTTGGCTGCCATTCAGGTTTGCCACTCGGTGATTAGCCCTGCCTACTTGTTAAGATAAGATATTTAAAAATTGTTCCTACTTTGTTTACCAAAATTTTTAAATGTGAATGAACAGAAAGCACTGTTCTGAACTCCTAGTCTTAAAGACATACATGGCCCAGCAAAGGAGAAACTTTTCTCCTATCATTTGTATGGGAGCAGAATTAAAGCACAAATATCCCAAGTGAGTGACAGAATCATACCAAGGGTTTATATTAAACAATGTTTAGTGGAAGAGGAGTCACATTATAACTTCTATCAAGCAATCATGCCAGAGAGCACTGAAGGAACAGCTGTTCAAATGCTGTTCAACTAGCAAAACGGTGATCATACCTACGAGGCAGCTTATTTGACAACTTTTTCAGTAATTTATCTAGCACTGATGATACTGCATTTGTGAGTGAGAAAGTGTAAATTGTCAGCTTCTTTTAATTTTGCTGCCATGAGCATCCATTGAGAGCCTTTGCATTGGTGTCATGGAAACCTGTTCCTCTTGCGTACCTGATTGCATGTACCCAGTACATCTATTGCAGTGAAAAACAGAACTTGCCTCTGCCAGTTAGAGGACTTGACAATTATTACAGATGCCTGAGTTTCTGGATCTCTTTGTACACTGAATCCGAGCTATAAACTGAGTGTTGTTCTCATCACATTGTCCTCAGTTTTGGGGTTTAAGGGCATTATTTATTTATTTGTTTGTTTGTTTGTTTATTTAATTTATACATTCTTCTGCATGTTCACCTCCCTGCCTAAATATTCTCTAGAAGAAGGAGTCCTGGTACAAACTAACAGCCTGATCAACAGTTTGGCTCACCTTGTTGTTACTACAAGTGAACAGTGAGACAAACTGTCCATAAGAGAGAAGATTCACAAGGTCTGCTGCAAATATATTCTTGAGATGGCTACCTGCATCTGGAAGGTTTCTCTATTTTTGTCTCTGGCTGCAGAGACAGTTGGAACTTCTTTATTAGTGGTAAGGGCAAAGGGAGGTTTACATTTCCTCCTTTAAAAGTTCAGTGTATAAAGACTGTTACTACTATTAATAACAACAACAATATTATTAATAATATTAATATGATATTTATTACAATATAATATAAATATTAACATTATTATTGTAGACAGTCAATAAAGGACAAGCCACTAAGTTATTGTCACTGCTGCAGCACCAGCTTGCAACATGAGCACAATGACAGAAGTCCTGCGCCTACCTATTTTTCTCATGCTGACTAGAAATTCACAGATCAGGTCTGTTGCTTTATCACACAGTTATCTGTGAGAAAGCACTTATATAGTACCCAAACCAAAGAAGATCAGTTCAGAAATTGGTAAATAACTCAGCTGTTTCAAAGGCAGTGGAAATCTGAGGCTATGTTTGGTTGTGGTTTCCACTTACCTAGAAAAGTAGATAATATAACTAGTAAAGGAAACAAGTAAGATGGCAAAGGTGTCTAAAGGGTTGGGCTGTCCCCATTGGCTTTACTGAGCAGGGGGACAAACAAGTCTGGGATGCTCTAGTTTATAAAAGAGGTTGTTGAGGAAGTATTACAGAAGTACAACTTCTTCTGAAGGACAGAGAAAGCATTCACTCAAATGCTACATTTTGTTATTCCTTCTCAAAATGCAAGGTCCATAGACATCAAGCCAACCTAACACGTTTGATTTAAAACAAGTAAATGCAAAGAATACACAGCTGAACTGTGAAACTCTGGGACCCAGGGAACAGTGAACATCAAATTCATGGCAGTCAAATCCAGCAGGGCAACAGAGCACAAAACTGCTGCTACAACTGCCAGACAGTGAAATTCTGAACTGAGTGTGGGTGGAGTACAGTCCAGACAAGTGTCAGTGTACATGATATTTATACTCATCTTTGTAGTCTACTAATAGTCATAGTTGTAGGTATTAAGGCGCATTGACCACTGATTCAATCATATACAGCTCTGTTTTTACAGTGTGTTACCCTATGCTTTCTGAGAACAAAAGCAATGATTTATCAAAAAGCTATTGTTAAGAGAACTAGAAGAGCATCTGAAAAAAGTTATTGAAATAATGCAAATCTGGATTCCAAATTTCTTGAGGATTTTGGGGTTAGGCTCATTATAGCTTCAGTTGGAAAGTTCATCTCCACTTGCTTATTTGGATTCCTACCTTCAGAATTCTGGGAATAGTGTTCTCCTTTTGCTTTCTTCACAGAATTTTGATTCTAACTCGTATTTCATGTATGTTATTTCACTGTTGTTTTTGTTTGTTTGTTTTTTGTAACTCTGCAGGAGCTCATGACTGTTCTAGTGAAAGTTCTGAACAATGTGGCAGAATTCCATCTCCACGGGAGGATATGAGACTCACGTTTATATTCTGGAGTGAACAGTACCATAGTTACATGTACTAAAATTACACCAAGTATTTGTCAACACAAATCTTTTTTCATCTTTTGGTTCAGAGGTAAATGGAAGCTTGATTTCTAGTATTTCTCAGCTTTTGCAAAGGCATTCTAGGAGGCTCAGTTTTAAACAAGATTAAACATGTTCACAGCTGAAATCTAAATGGGTTCTGCATCCCTGTTGAAATGTTCTGCTTAAATGTTTGATCCTTAATACAGTCTACACTCTGTCCACAGCAAATGTTCCTCCCAGCTGCTGTTCTTCCCATTAACAGAAAGGGGAAGAAGAATTAAGGTACTGTTCTATCCAAACATGTTGAAGCCAAGAGTTTGGTAGCTGCCATCCAATATGCAGTGGCCTATAATAGATTGTGTAATTGCTAGCCCATATATTCAGAACTCATGTTGCATGAAAATAACATTCACATTTTTAGAAATATTTTCCCCATCACTGAGTACTTCTAATTTCCAGTCACTCAGATAAACTTTCTCCTCCTTTATATTTTGGAAAATTCACTCTGAAAAGGATGAAAAAATGAAGATTCTTTTCCATCATAGTCCATTGTTCAACCATAAGGATGAATTTCATCATGGAGTGAAATGGGGATTGCAAAAGCCCTAGTATCGTGCCAGATGCAGTCTGTTCATCCCAAGATTAGCATAGGTAGGTCATTACACATCCATCTGATGCATTTCAAAATTTGTATTACCTCCTGCCATTTGCCTCTTTCATCATTCTGCATTACTTGAACCATTTTGAGTAGATTGGAATCTCTTTGTTTCCAAACACTGAAGAAAACCGACCAAAACTCTTTTAAATCAAGCTAGTGAAAAATCAGTTTTTCCTCCAGCTTTTAGCTACAGTTATGTAATTCTCAGTCATTTTCAAGGCAAACATTCAAATTCCTTCTATTCAGTTGAACACAAGAAAATATCTGGAATTCATCAATGTCACTAGCTGAAGCTCTGTCACAGGAGACCGTAACAGGTTTTGATCAATTTTGGCCTGTCTGGTTCTTCAGTTTAACTCAGTAGCCTTGCAGACACTTTTACTTCATTTTTGGCCTTGTGAGTTAATAGGAACAAACTGGCAGAAGGCTAGGCAAAAGCTTTTTGCCTTTCAGACCAGAATCCTTTCTTGTGGCCACCTGAGTAGCACAACTAACCAATGCAGTGTACTAGGCAAGCATGAATTCCTCTGAGTGTGTACTAAACTGCCCAGTGCAGGCTTGTCATTGCAATTGGTCTCATCTTTTCTCTTTCAGCAAAGCCTTTTATCTTAGCCTTCTAACACAAGCTTTTTTGAAGTGGGAAGGAGGGGCATGAGACAATATTCAGTCTATACAAAATTAAAAATGAAAAACTATAAACACAGGCATAACAGAAAAACAAACAAAAAATCCCTCTGAGTTTTTAAGAACAATTTCTATAGTCATTAAGCATCTATGTTTAGTATCTGGGTGAAAAGATCAAGGGTGCTGCTGAAAGAATATTCTAATACTGACTCTGTACTGTTAGTTCACCAAACCAGCATCACCACCAGACCCATCAGTACCAATCTATTTGCCTTTATAGAAATAATTAAATGTTCACAGACCCAGAGCAAGGACAAGCAATCAGGAAAGATATGATCTCTCACCAGGGATATAGGAGAACAAAGTTCAAGATCCTACTCAAGCATCAATTTAATTATTTATATACCCTAAAGACACTATTTATCTACTGTAATAGCACTAACAAGAGATCTCACTTGAAGAAGTCCCATTCCAAGTACCTATTAGCATAATGGTAAGAATATACCACTACACTGTTAAAAAGATGCTTTTTATTCTTAAAGTGACTTGGGGGAAAAAGCTCATTACAATTAGATATTCTGTTAGCTGAAGACTGGTCTCCCTTCCCCTCAAGTTTTCTCCTATCACAAAATGGGAACATTAGTCATATTTTGTTTACTTTCATGAAAGAAAGAAGATGTTGCTTGCCCCGATGTAGCAAAAGAAGCTGCATCCCAGCTGGGAGGTTACCTTGACTCAGTGTGTACCTCTCCAATGATCTCTGGGATGTAAGGAAGCCGAAGACTGTTGCATGTGAATTTGAAATTACATGAAGCAGGCAGTGTTTAGGGAATCATTCAGCAGTGTGGCATCACCTTGTCTTATCTAACCAAGTCAGAAAAATAAAAAATGAAATAAAAACCAAGAGAAAAAGTTTATGATTTTAAAAGAGTGGAGGAACCAAGAGCTCTGGCCCCAGAGTTGAGCATGTGGAGGAGAATTTGTTACAAATCAGCTTAGCTATGTAATAATTTTGTGAGGATTACTGATGGAACAGCTAACAGCAGCATAATTTGATTAGAGACATGGAATTAGATCAAGGGGTGGCTTAAAATAAACTGCTTAGATATTTTAAAGCTATGAGGAAGAGGAAAGACTGAGAGAGTCTTTGCCCTGTACATTTTTTTGTTATATTTTCAAAGAAAGATTTGAAGAAGATTCTCCAGTGGTAGAAGCTGTGTGGAGGAGGAATTCATGTGAGCGAGCATGAACTAGTAGGGATTGGAGCAGAGGTAACAGACCTCAAAGGCTGGTGTAGAAAAATATGTGTTATGAAAGGGTGTTTCATGAGGCATGCTTGGGGAAATGCCCTGTGCACATGGAGCGTTATTCAAGAAATTGTTTTCTTAGTATTAATATTGTGTCAATGCTGAGTACTTCAAACAGAACCACTGCAGCAACAAACAGAAGGCTGTGATTGAAGAAAATCTATATCACTGCTGTATGCTTGGAATGGTCTTACAGCAATAATAATCCCTCAGTCCACCCATATGTTTAGAAACCCTGGATCTGAATTAATAACAGTCCATATCTCTTTCTCAAACTGAATCTAAACACATGAAAAACTTGAGGCTTAGTTTTCAGTCTGAGTTTGAAATGACCAACCAGGAGGTAAAAGCTGCATTCATTTACCTGTATCAAGATGCCATGTGCATTAGGAACAATAGGAAAATATATTTCTTGTCCAAATTTATTTAAGTAAAACATAAATATTAATCCTTTTCAGTTTGACTATCTGTTTAGACAAACCTCATTCACTGCAAGTAAAAGATTCAGAAAAGATGTCTTTGATCATATGTTTTTGATCTTTCTAGGAGCATAAAAGGTGTAGCTAAGATAATTCAAGATGACTGAAAAGCACACTACAGTAAATAAATAGCTAACAACTTAAAAAAAAATTGAGTAGCTTTTGATTCAGCCTTTATTTCACTGGTGTGAATGCCACTGCAAACGTTCTTGAGAAGCTAGATAGTGAAGCTGTACATATATCAATCTGCATATATATTTTTGATGCATCCATTAGGAATCCAATTATGCCTGTGTGGTTTCCTGTCGTTGATAATAGTATGTGAAGAGCAAAACAAAGTTTGAAGGTGTATTAGTGCTTTGTAATCTAAACTTCACCAAGTATGGGCAGCTAACAAGTTTTTGAGCGTATTAGTTGGAAGACTAACATAGTTTTTTAACTGCATGAACTGCTCTGCTTGAGCAAATGTTAGTGAAGAATGATGCTTTTTAACCTACTGAGTCAAGATCTCTAAGGAAGCATGAACTGAGATCAAAATGAAAGGATAAGCTTACGCTGAGGATTGTTTTTTTCCACCCAGTAAAATAATCAAGCATGCTCCTGAATGGCTGTGAATGTTGCCATAGCTGTGGTGTAAGCATGGTGCAAAAACTTAGAGCAAGGAGGCTCTTCCCAGCGGAGTTTCTAGCCCAGCACTCAGCTATAACCATAAACAACCACTGAAACTCAACAGCCTTTATAGTACTATAGTGTAGGAAAGCACGGAAAACTGCTGTTTTGTACCTGACATTTATAGGACCACCATGAATGGATGAGACTTCTAGGGGGAACTTCTTGTCCAGCCAAGCCCATCTCTCTGTTGTAGAATGCCAAACTGGAGCATTACCTCAGGACTGCAGTTGAGCCTGCTTGGGATGATGTTCTTCAGATTGTAGACCTTTAAACCTCTGATCAACAGCAAACATGCTGTTCTCTACCTGTGCTGTTTTAAGACTTGATTTGCAATGAGCCTATTGGCTAATCCTCTCCAGAGGAGACACACTGAACAACTTCTGATCCTGTGAGTTCTAGAGATTCAAAAACATTCATCACTACTGGGAACTACACAACATTTGCCAAGCCCTAAAAGACAAAGTTCATAAGTTCATAAGTTCATAAGGTTGGAAAGGACCTACAAGATCATCTAGTCCAACCATCCTCCTATCACTATCCCTACCCAACTACTAAATCAAATCCCTTAGCACCTCATCTAAACGCTTCTTGAACAGCGCTAGGGATGGTGCCTCAACCACCTCCCTAGGCAGGCCATTCCAGTGCCTGATCACTCTTGCAGAGAACAAACGTTTCCTCAGGTCTAATCTAAATCTTCCCCGGCGCAACTTGTGGCCATTCCCTCTCGTCCTGTCATTATTTATCAGGGAGAAGAGGCCCACCCCCTCCTCACCACAACCCCCCTTCAGGAAGTGGTAGAGTGCAATAAAGTCTCCTCTGAGCCTCCTCTTCTCCAGACTAAACAATCCCAGCTCCCTCAGCTGCTCCTCATAAGACTTGTGCTCCAGACCCCTCACCAAAACATTGAATGGATGTATTTCTATTAAATCTCTGCTAATAGCTATGCATAATGTTAGGCCAAGAATATGTTCATTGCACAATTAGTGACTGAAAACCACAGATAGTTTTTAGAAACATTCCAGTGTACAGTTGTCAGCTCTCTTCTCCCTCTCTGCACTCAGAATTCATCATCCACAATACAGACAATGCTTCCACTTAACATTTCATCTTAAAGGAGGAAAAATTTCACATTTCAAACAGCCTGACTAAAAAATTTTATCAGACACTTCAGAATAGTGCTTCTTTGCAGTTTCTTTCCATTACATCTAGAATAATGTAGGTAAAAAAAGAAATGAAGAAAGTTGCTTCTCTGTTACAGCCAATCTGTTCTGAAGGCCTCATTAGTCCTTGGCTACACTGATACTCATCACAACATGAAGTCTAAATGCTTGAACTATTTTCTGAATATGGACCATTACTCCACAACTGTAGAAACAGTTTCTTGTACTCTCAATTTTCTCTGCACCCACTCATACTCCACCTCAGATACATGGGAATGACAGCACAAATCTGCACAGAAAAGAAGCACAAGATACTTTTAACGATCTTTAATGAAAAAACTGATCTATGTTTCCTAGAAAAGAAATTTCTACAGTTAATTACTATGCTTAACTCTCCTCCATGGTTCTGTGGAATATCATATAACCAACACTTTGTTTAACCTCCTGAAAGTCCAGGGACAACCAACAATTCTTTCTGGACAATGTGGACTTTCTTAAATGCACCTCTCAGACCAAAGAATCACAGAGTTGGAAAGGGACTTTCAAAGGTCATCTAGTCCAACTCCCCTGCAATGAACATGAGCATTCACAGTTTGTTCAGGCTGTCCAGGGCCTGATCCAGACTCTCTTTGAAAGTCACCAGGGACAGGGTATCATCAACGCATCTCTGAGCAGCCTGCTCCAGTGCCTCACCATTCTCACTGTAAAAGACTCTTTCCTTATATACAACCTAAATCTACCTTCTTTAAGATTGAAGCCATGTCCTTTTCTTCTATCAACACAGATCCTGATAAAGAGTCTGTCTCCTTCTTTCGTGTAGCTCCCCTTCAGATACTGGACAGCTGTTCTCAAGTCACCTCAGAGCTTTCTCTTCTCCAAGCTGTACAGCCCCAGCTCTCTCAGTCTGTCTTCATAGGTAAAGTATTCCGTCCTTTGGATCATTTTTGTGGCCCTCCTCTGGACACACTTCGCCAAGTCTATGTCTCTCCTGTGCTGAGGACTCCATATCTGGATGCAATCCCCCATGTGAGGCCTCACCAGTGCAGAGCAGAGGGGCGGGATCACCTCCCTCACCTTGCTGGCCACACTTCTTTTGATTCAGCCCAGGATCCGCTTGGCTTTCTGGGACGCAAGGGCACATTGCTGCCTCATGTCCAGCTTCCCATCCACCAGTACTCTCAGGTCTTCATTTTGTCAGGGCTGCGCTCAATCCTTTCATCCCCCAGCTTCTACTGGTAGCGAGGATTGCCTTGACCCAGGTGCAAGATCTTCCATTTGGATTTGTTGAACCTCATGAGGTTCATCTGGGCTCACTGCTTAAGCCTGTCTAGGTTCCTCTGTGTGGCATCCTGTCCCTCTGCTGTATTGAATACACTCCACAGCTTGGTGCCATCAGCAAACTTGCTGAGAATGCACTCAATCCCACTGTCAATGTCACTGATGAAGATATTAAAGAGTATTTGTCCCAACATCAGCCCCTGGGGGACACCACTCATTACTGGTCTTCATTCAGACATGGAGCCATTGACCACCACTTTCTGGACTCAATCCTGCAGCTAGTTCTTCATTCACTGAACAGTCCACCCATCAAATCCATCTTTCCAATTTGGAGAGAAGGATGTTGTAGAGTACCATGTCAAAGACTTTACAGAAGTCCAGACAGATGACATCAGTGGCTCTTCCCTGTCCACTGATGCAGTGACACCATCATAATAGGTCACTAGTTTGGGTCAAGCAGGATTTGCCCTTGGTGAAGCCATTCTGGTTCTCCCATATATTAAAGAGTTATTAAAGAGTATTTGTTTTAGAACTGACCTGTGGGACACCACTTATCACTCATCTCCATCCAGAAATGTTCAACAGAATTATAATTAAAGTAGTAATTCTTTCCTCCATCTACTGCTTTAGCCACTAAGCAGTAAGAATCCTCTCAGTAAAACCAATGTTGTAACCACAGCTCTCATCCAAGTCACTAGTCTGCTGTCACCTACTTATTTTTCACTCTGGTCCTCATCATGCAAGGAAATGCTCAGAAAGATTGAGCCATGTTTTGAGAGTATCAGCTCATTGAAGATGAAATTTGAGTCTTCAGGTTTGGAGGAGAAAAGTCTACAAAAGCTTTGAAGAATGTTTTTTGCACATATTTTCATGACTTTTCTTATCTTACTGACAACCTTCCAGTTTTTTTCTTATCAACACACCCTGACAATTTGCTTTATTTCACAGCTTTAGCACATTTTGATGGCTTAGTGTCTGTTGATTCTGTACCTCAATGCCATTTCAGAACTTTATTTCAAGCTCCTTAAGACATTATCTCTCTAGCAGCTCCTCCAGAAGGTACTTGATATTCTTGAGGGTTTTATTTACCTTCAGTAGACGCAGGACTGTGCTGAACTCATAGTGAAGATATTCCTTATGGCATAGGTTCACACTCCATAAGGGGACAGCAGATCTGGGCTCTCCCAGAACCTTTGGGCCAGCAGAACTATTTGAATCATCCTCTGGGCTGTTGAATTTTGAAATTAAGAAACTTAAATCTACTGAGATTAAATTAATCCAAACTTAGAAAGATCAAGTTCAATGTATTTAGGAAGATGTATATACTCATAAGACAGGTCTTTCTACATTCATTTGGCTTTATTAAGCTCCAGGAAGGTTACACTATTGCAAGCTTCTCATTAATACTTTCTTTATGGCATAAATCAGAATGTAGAACAGGATTAAATATATTCATTATTTAATGTTCTGCTCTTTGAGACATTTTATGTGGCTTACTAAATACAATGAATTCTACTGAATGCATTCAAGTATTTCTAAGTATCAGATGTGCATCTGTGAAATTATTTTCTAATTTGTGAACTGCAATACACACATTGTCAGTGGTATTAAAAATTTCTCTTAAGTTATTTCACCAGAGTGCAGAGTGACATAATCAGGGCTTCTCCTGTAAGGAACCAAGAGTAAGTTAGTAATCTTTGGGATAGATTCTATGTCTGTGCCACAGAATATCCTGTGTATACAAGTGATTTTGCTGGTCTCTTCCTCCCTGCTGTACAGATGTCAACATCTCAGTTTCCAAGTTAGTTGATAGATAAGAGTTCACAGATCAGATCAAAACCCTTCAGACAGTCAAAACTGGAAGGTCAAAGGTTAAGCAAAATGTCTGTAAGTACGGGGAATCTACACACCAGTAATCCCAGTACTGAAATACTTGCTTCCTGTTCAGACTGAAATCAAATACAACTCAGGGCAAATTAGCAGCTCTCTCTGATAACACAACACTCCTTTGAGAGAAGAAATACTACATCAAGAGTTAGCTGCTCAAAATCCAAATGTTCTTCACAAGGGGTCCCAGAGATTCAAATCTTTCCAAATCTGTTTGGATAATATCTGTAGTTGATTAACCTTTGCTTGATCTGCTGAAGATAAGGCACAACTCAGAAGGAAGCATATTTTACCTTTATTTGAGGATTAGGTCATTATCTGGCACATCCCTGAGATTTCTTATTGCCCAGGTCCATTGTTGTTGTGTTGTGGGGTTTTTGTTTGTTTGTTTTTTAATTTTTATCTTGCAACTGTAGCAGAGTTGAAGGGCTTATCTCTTGTAGACAGGAATGATGGTTGTATATCTCAGTGTCATTTCACAACTGTACTTTTATAGTCCTTTAAATCTCCATATCTCCAGCAGCTCATACAGACAGTACACTGTGCCCAGTGCCAGGACAAGAGGCAGTGGGCACAAAATGTCTGATGTCTGGACATCAGAGAGCATGTCTGTGCCATGTGGGTGACAGAACACTGTCACATGTTGTCCAGAGGCTAATCACTGCCCTCCCTGGAGATCTTCCTGGACATGCCCCTGGGCACTCTGCTCTTGGCGTCTCTGATGGAGCTGGGATTGGGCCAGGTAAACTCAGAAGTCCCTTCCCACCTCAGCCATTCTGGGGTTCAGTTCCATCATTGTCCAGGAATCAATTATGGCACATTCCTACACTGTAACAGCACTTCACATATTGATTTCACAATCATTTGTTAAAAATCATGAAGACAGAGCCTAAAACATGCCCCAAATCATCACACTGATGAATTTCATGAACCCTAAGAAATTACCTGACTCCTCCTCATGTGCTTTTCCTCATCAGCCCAGTTACGAATGCCTGGGAAAATAACCTCATAAAAACTCTGTTGTTTGTTCTTCTACTCCAAGAAAGTAGTAGTTATCCACCTCCAAAGTCTTAGCCTTAGGATTTCCTTGTCCCCACCTCGAGTCTTTAACTGCAATTTCTGTAGCAAAGTCTCAGGCATAGGATAGGCCACATTATTCAATTGATGGTCTTCATCACTGATTTTCCCAAACAGCTTTTTACAGTAACTGGTTTTACTTGCATAGTAAAAGCTAAAATAAAAGGTTGCATTTATAGCTCATTGCATCACCAGCCACAGCAGCAAGCCCCATTAACAGCCACCTAGCTCAGGGAGAGCTGCAGCCCCGAATGCAAATCAGTTAAATGAGGACTGCATCTAATGGTAGATAAAATTATTTGACATTGTCGAGGTCAAAATTGCCTGTCTGTTTTTGAAAGATAATGCTATCAAATTTAAAAGACGTAAAAGGTCAACTGTATCTTTTTAGGAAATGCAAGGTTGAGGGGAGAACAAGAGAAGGTGATTTAACCATGTGCTCCTTAGATTATTATTTTCATAGATTATTCTTTCATTAACTCACAGAACAGGCAAGAAATAACAATGCCTGTTTGTTTTCCCCTTACACCTGGCCTCTTCTAATGCACACGCTCTGCAGGCTATAATCAAGCTTCAGGAAAATAAACCTGGCATACTGCTGATGGGACCAAAATTTTATAGGCCTCTATGGTGAAGGGGAGCAAAGTTTAGAAGGTTCTCACTAGGAATGAGTCAGCCATGAAAATCTTTTTCCCTAGACACGAAAAGCGTTGTTTGAACCATTATCAGAGAACAATGCCATTGTCATATTTCAAGTGCAGAACAGCAGTTAATCCCTTATCGAGGAATTATAGCAGTTGCAAAAACAAGGAGCCACCAAGTGAGATTGGAGTGCTTCTTACACATAGGGAATGAGAAGATTAATCTCTTACACAGTCCACTTTTCAGAATGAAACAGAAGGCTGAAAGCCTGTCTGTAGATATATTTCCTTTGAATGAGCTGCTTTTCAGTGAAACATATAACATGCTTTCTGAGACGGGGCTTTGTGTTCCCTCTTCCTCTTCCTCTTCCTCTTCCTCTTCCTCTTCCTCTTCCTCTTCCTCTTCCTCTTCCTCTTCCCCTTCCCCTTCCCCTTCCCCTTCCCCTTCCCCTTCCCTTCTTTTCTCTTTATTAATTCAAAATCATCCATGCAGCAACTTAATGTTTGCTCTATTTTTGGAGAAAATAATGGCACAAACAACAGAATGTTAGCTACACCTGTGGATAAATTAGACCATTGAAAAAAAGGTTGTTTCCTTTTTAGAAATGTGTTCTGACAGGGACAGACTGATGAGCTGATTCTTATCTGCAGCAACATGGCTTAAAGATTCTTCCTCTGACTTTGAGTTTGCTAGTATGTTTTATAGCTATCTGGCTCAATCTCTGCTGACATACAGATTGCAGAAGATCGAGCCTGCTGAACTGCCTCAGTTGCTTCTCAGCACCTTCCAGTATGGTTAAGGCTACTGGGACTCAGTTAGCTTCTAGCAAAACAGAGTCCAGACAATCTTCAACAGCATCTTGAAACCATTCCCACTAGTGACAGAGCTCTGATCTTTACGCTGTGAAGGCTGTTTTCAGGATGCTGATCACAGCGCCTATAACAGATGTGTTTGAGATGCGTTGTGTGCTCGCAGCTGGGTGCAAACAAGCTGCCAGAGCATGTTAGGTATGGTAACTGGTAGGATGAAGTTTATGCACTTTCAAAAGACCCAACCCTAAAGAATGTGCTCTTTCTATCTTACCAGCATATTTCAAGCCAGTCAACTAAGCAAAAATAATTTCAAAAAGTTGCACCTGCAGATTCAGTTAAAACACTAAAAGAAAAGCCATTTAAGAAACTTCATACATAAACAGAATTTTACCTGCAAAAGAGAAAAGTATCTGAGTTCTGCTAGATTTCACTGTTACCCAATGGGCTTTCAGATACTCTGTTAATATTAATAGATGGCTATAGAAAATCCCAAGACAAAAGTAAATGTATCTTTCTGTGAACAAATTGCTTTGTCCTCTTGCATTGTTTCTCCATATCACCACTTCAGGGTGTGAAATCACAAAACCTGTAGATATCTGTAGTTACATAAACTGGGGACAGCTTCCATAAGGAGCACTGCTTTGAACAAGAAATACTGTAGTATGAAGTGCACAGAGAGCTTAAGATGACAGATCAGAACTTTCTTTTCCTTTTAAAAAATCCAGAAAGTCTTTTGCATAACAATCAAATGCTTCCGTTTCACCACGGTAAAGCAATCCACCACATAATGACTTCTATTTCTTCTATTACAGTAACCAAAACAGCCACATGAGGCAAAAGCAAGAACTCTTCTGGTTTTGTCTTGCTCAAAACAGATTTAAAAAAAAAGTCTATGAAAATCATCCCTCAATGGCTGATAAAAATAGAACTTCAATTTATGCTCCCAAATACTACCTTTATCTTAAGGCTCTTAAGGAGCATTTTCAGTAATGATGGCTGATTTAGATGGATTCCCAGGGTGCTGGATCATTGCCGATGACATTAATGGTTTAAGGCTCCCTGAATTTTGATTGATTGCTGTAATCTGCAGAAACTATTTCAGGACATAGATTTATTATTATTAAGCCTATAAAATGGTGTCAGGGTCAAAGAAAGCTGATGATTTGTGTTGTGATGCAAACATTACACAGGAGAAGATGAAATCTTTTAATAAACATGAAATTCAAGAGTGAATAGTGTTTCATCTTCTCTGAAAAATCTGTAGCCAACTAATACAGATTACAGCAGCAGGGTCTAGGTTGAGCTGAAAAACATAACCTTCACCATCATGCTGAGTCCACTGAGTGTTATTCTACCCTGTGACTTACGTGTTTCACAATGTTAAACCACATTTACCTCTCCTTTCTCACAGCCTATCAATATAATCTCATTTGATATTCTTGATTTTATGAAACACTGTGGACCAAAATCCATCTAATGACATGCAGAATTTTAAATATGCCTTTCTTAGTGGTTATTCTCCCAATGGGCTCCTTGTGAGAGAGAAGGGAGGCTAAACTATGCTCTAACTGCGTTAGAACATTATCAGAGAGGCCACAAATGAACATGGAGGCCATTGTTTTTTCTGACTTCATGTATACTCACAAGCAGAAACAGAGCAGCTAGTTTCTTACATAAAAGAGAAGCAAGATTATAAGAAGGTAATTAATTGAATTTCATGGAAGAGATGAATATCCATGCTTGCTTTTCTACTTGTCACTAGATTGGAAAAAAAAAAAAAAAAGACATGGGACTAGAAGAATGGAAGAAAGACATGCCCTCAATAATGAGGAGTCACATGGATATTTCACCTTAGCCCAGCCTGCATGCTTGATGGGATAATAGGTATTTATGCAACCGAATACCTTCAGGCAAAAAATTTTTTTCTGCAAGTGACAGGACATCTACTGAAGCACCAAAAAGTGCACAAAATTTAATAATTCATTTATTCTGACGGTTCTAATCAATTAAAGACTAGAGTGGGAGACTACTGGTAAGTTTTAAAAATCATTATGCATATTACAGACTAGCATGGTTTAACTCTTTTTTGTGTCCTTTCGAAAACCATTGCCATGTCATTCTTATTAGCTGTTATTATTGAACACAGCCTGTGTGATAAACATGATGAAAAAAAAAATGCAGAAGAAAAAAGCGACCTCAATCCCTGTAAGCTCACAAAAGTAATTTAAGTAGAGAGAACTAGAGAAACTTTAATATAGGAAAATAAAGTACTTGTACTTTGCATTGGCCATACTGTTTTATTTCTACTATAGATTGTGCTTTCATGTGAATATTTATATCTGCTATGTTTTATGTCACAGAACAGTGTTCTCTGGAGCTGAGGTAAGCTAGTGGAGGAGAAGAGGAGAGAAACAGAAAGGACAGGAAGTACAAAGGTAAATACAGGATACAGTGGTTACTAGCAGCCTTCATACCATGTAAGCAGCTTTCTGGAGGAAAAAGCAATTCCAGTGCACAGTGTTTATAAAATGCTGAGGTAAGGAGACCTCTCTTATTCCTGGAGACCGAGCTGCTGATCATGAGAGTGTAGATAATCACAACTGTGTTTGACAGTGAGTCTCATAGAGATGGAATGCAGAGCTGGAAGGAAGAGAATGGTTGTCTGGGTAGGTCACATCTGCACTCACTAGCTTGGTTCAGAAGTCACAGAAGGGAACCTGTTAAAAATGTCCATGTGTACCTTCAACTCTTCATCACTCAAAAAGGTTATACAAAACTGAAGAGTTTGAGGAATACATAAACATTTAAGAGGTTGTTTTAAATGGCAACATTCTTCTGGAGCACTAATATCTCTTGCATCATCTCTGGAGTCCATTTATAGGATGTCTTTCACCCCCTGAAACTGGTCCATCCAAATTAAAACAAAGGCTTCTTGGTTCCTTGAGCTATGTCCTGCTTATTTAGCCCTGCATTCCTTCTGTTTTCTATAATAATGCTGGAACCAAGGTGGAGCACTTGGAAGGATAATGTTCAGGAATATATGAAGATTACAAGCAGCTTGTTTTTAGTAGTACTGTCCAGCACATCTGGACTATCACATTTGAGAATTTTGCCTGTAAAATCTTCTACAGAGTGGAGAATTACAATGCTGAAACTGCTTGGATAGGATTTGTTAGCAGTCTGAGGTTGGAGAGGTGAGAAAACAGCTCTGATTCCCATCACAAAGAGTCTGAGCAAAACTTTGGAGAAGCTTCCTTGGAGAAAACGAACATGTCTACATTCTTCAGAACAAGCTTCATGTCCCGTGTAGATGATAATGCAAAACTATTCTGTAATTACAGCTGATGAGAAAGAATAAGCACTCTGGATTAAAAATAAGGGTGGATATTATAAACAGTTGATGGTATTGCCAAGCTCTCTAGTGTAGTTGTTTTTTGAGGTAAAGGGAGGAAAGGAACAAGGGTCTTTGTACTGACTGAAGGATAACTGAGAAGGTGTCTATTTAAATCAGTCTTGTGTCAGCCAATCTTACCAGAACTGAAATGCTAATTTTGGTGTACTGCTGTGGATATAATAGGCTGAAAGCAACAGCAGCGCAGGGATTCAAGACACGGATATGAATACTCGAATGGACAGATACTTAAGACGAGTGTGGATGCAACTGCAGCTCAGAGTCTCAAGATGCAGACATGCACTGTAACACTAGAAAACAGATGAAGTCAATTTGAAATGAAACATCATCACCTAACAGTCAGCAACCAGCACTAATAGAAGACCTTAATAAGAAAGGTATCTGTATCTGATGAAGTTGCTTAGCAAGAAGCTGACTCAAGGTACTGCTAGCCTGAGTCTGGGACTACGCAGACTTCTCCCTTTCTCTTTCATAAGCTGTTTTCAACAAGAAAAGGGAAAGAAGTAGCCTGAAGAACACAGTAAATAACTCATTAATATTAGACTGTAAAAAGATAAATACACTAAAACAAAAGGTTGCTGTAAGGACATTTGAAAATTATTTATGCTGATTAACTTGGTACCATATGAAGGCTACAGAAATCTAAGCTAAACGCGAAGAGTAATTTTCAGCCTGGTTTAAGGCCATGAAGATTATATTGTTAATACTCTGTACTGTCAATATCTTTTGAATAGATTGGTTGATTTCTGTCAAATTTAGCAGGGCAGATAAACGTGAGCTGAGTTTGTGCTTTGTTTTTGGTTTTGGGTTTTTTTTCGAGAGAGACCCTAGTTGTATTGAGACTGATCTTCACTTTTCTTTAAACCAGAAAAAATATGTAGGTTTCTCTGAAAAAGGTTTCTCACAACCCACTGAATAAAGAATTGGCTGGATGGTTGCACTCAGACAGTTGCAGCCAACAGCTCAACTGAATTTTTTCCAACCAGGCTTGCTCAAAATGTTCCATAGTGTCAGAAAGGTGGGGTTCTCCCAGGACAGCAATTCTCTTTCCGTGCAATATCTGCAGATAAGTTAGGCAGTGAGTAAGGTAGTGCCTGCTTTCCTTTGTTGGAATATAAGAAGAACATCAGAGGTTTTTGCAATTTGCCAAAACATTTTAGCCCAACAGATAAAGGTGTATCTGCTTTATAGTCTATTTTCAGACTTCTCTGGGTAAAGTTCAAGGGGAATATACTGGTTCTACTAATGACAAAGTGAAGTAGAGACTCTTCAATTGCACGTGTAAACATTTAACAAAGTTTCTAATACAGGCTCAATGGGAGTCATGTGGTTGTTTCAGTGTCGCATCTGAATTATTTCTTTGTGTAATGTAATCTGTGTCAAGTGCCCTTGGGCAGGAAGCCATTGTAAGCAAGTTGACTAGTTGTTTACCTTGTTCCTTTATCAAAATGCCTTACCTAAGTAACCAATTCTTCATTTACCTGCAAGATCTGTAAAGAAATACAAAATGGGCTGCGGGAATAAATAGACTTGTTTATCATCCAGGTGGAATGAATGAACTCTCAGTAATAACTTTCCCAATTAAATCAGCCAATGTGTCTGCCTCCAGAATATCCATAAGCAGACCACAATTGCCCCTCATTTAGCCTTTATTTGCATTTTCCCAATAAGTGTGTTGCAATATTCTCTGACCTGCTCCTCTGGCACCATCCTGTCAGCAGGACTCGTGTAACTACTTCTTTCTCTGGGAGTCTCTCCCCTTCTCCTGTCAGCAGCACTCCCCTTTGCACACCGAAATCCTTCATTCTCCCTTTCTGTGCGCCTTCAGGTATTTTAATATGAGCCTTCAGTAGCTGGCTGCTTCAGGCTGCAGGGCATTTTTCTGTTCTCTGACTCCCTGGGTACAAAGTGAGGGCACAGAGGAGTCTAAAGTAACTCTGAAGCAGCCATAATGCAGAATTATAGCATCTTATAAAATTTCTGCACAGGTTTCTTTCTTGAGGAGACTTACCTATGAGTGAGCTCTGTTGAACTGGGTGGGGCCCTAGCAGCCAGTGTCCCTCTTTTCCTTCTGTATATAACCAGATACTTGTCTGGAGGATACACCTAATTTAGAAGGATGCCATTTGAAGTCTTCTGACAGATTTACCATGCAATATGATGTCCATATGCAAATCTCTAATCCCAGGCAGACCTGTACAACTCAGTCTGTGCAGAAGTGTCCCCTCATGCACATAGATTCACACGGCTGCGACCATGCAAATACCTCTGGAGATATTTTCCTTCCTTTTACCCAAGTTTAAAACTATTAAAATTTACCCACTGAAATTTTTCCAGCTGCATATTAGAGATTGCTCTGGAATTTTCTATCACTCCTGTCACTGACACAAAATATGTGTCTGAGTGTATGTGTGGGAACACTTCATCATCAGTTTGTATCTCTCTGCCAAAACAGAGGGAAACATGAAAAACATCTACAACTTGGGTAAACTATATCTCAAGTCTGCTTCCTTCCATCAATGTGTTGATGCTCATCAAAATTTTCATAGAATTGTAAAACCATGGAATCCATAGAGTTGGAAGGGACTTTCAAAGGTCATCTAGTCCAACTCCCCTGCAATGAACAGGCTGTCCAGGGCCTGATCCAGACTCTCCTTGAAAGTCACCAGGGACAGGGTATCATCAACGCATCTCTGAGCAGCCTGCTCCAGTGCCTCACCATCCTCACTGTAAAAGACTCTTTCCTTATATACAACCTAAATCTACCTTCTTTAAGATTGAAGCCATGTCCTTTTCTTCTATCAACACAGATCCTGATAAAGAGTCTGTCTCCTTCTTTCGTGTAGCTCCCCTTCAGATACTGGACAGCTGTTCTCAAGTCACCTCAGAGCTTTCTCTTCTCCAAGCTGTACAGCCCCAGCTCTCTCAGTCTGTCTTCATAGGTAAAGTATTCCGTCCTTTGGATCATTTTTGTGGCCCTCCTCTGGACACACTTCGCCAAGTCTATGTCTCTCCTGTGCTGAGGACTCCATATCTGGATGCAATCCCCCATGTGAGGCCTCACCAGTGCAGAGCAGAGGGGCGGGATCACCTTCCTCACCTTCACTTCTTTTGATTCAGCCCAGGATCCGCTTGGCTTTCTGGGACGCAAGGGCACATTGCTGCCTCATGTCCAGCTTCTCATCCACCAGTACTCCCAGGTCTTCATTTTGTCAGGGCTGCGCTCAATCCTTTCATCCCCCAGCTTCTACTGGTAGCGAGGATTGCCTTGACCCAGGTGCAAGATCTTCCATTTGGATTTGTTGAACCTCATGAGGTTCATCTGGGCTCACTGCTTAAGCCTGTCTAGGTTCCTCTGTGTGGCATCCTGTCCCTCTGCTGTATTGAATACACTCCACAGCTTGGTGCCATCAGCAAACTTGCTGAGAATGCACTCAATCCCACTGTCAATGTCACTGATGAAGATATTAAAGAGTATTTGTCCCAACATCAGCCCCTGGGGGACACCACTCATTACTGGTCTTCATTCAGACATGGAGCCATTGACCACCACTTTCTGGACTCAATCCTGCAGCTAGTTCTTCATTCACTGAACAGTCCACCCATCAAATCCATATCTTTCCAATTTGGAGAGAAGGATGTTGTAGAGTACCATGTCAAAGACTTTACAGAAGTCCAGACAGATGACATCAGTGGCTCTTCCCTGTCCACTGATGCAGTGACACCATCATAATAGGTCACTAGTTTGGGTCAAGCAGGATTTGCCCTTGGTGAAGCCATTCTGGTTCTCCCATATCACCTTGCTGTCTTCCATGTGCATTAGCATAGCTTCCAGGAGGTTCTGACGAGGATTACTGAGGGGCAAGTATAACAAATATGCACAGAAAGAATGCTATTGAGCTGTGCTACTACTAATCATGAGTAATGTCATTCATTTCAATACTTGCATCCCTCCAGAAAACAAAGAAAAAACATATGGCAGCTGCCATATGCAACAATTGCAACACATTTCATCCATTGTGAAAACAGAGCTGCACATGTACTGCAAAAGTGGATGGATGGTGTGCCTGAAACTTTAATACTTTGGTGTTCATATGCACCAGTTCTAGTACATTTGTGCCATACAGGCAAGATACAAGCAATACATACAAGCTGTGACCAAGAACTTAGCTGAAAAAACCTAAGAATGGATGAAGTTTATTGTGATGTGAATATTGTGAAATGTGAGATGTTACTAGCTGGTGAAGATTCAGACTGGGAAGAGATCCACCTTCAGATATTTATCTGATTTCAAATTTTCCTGCTGAAAATGCTTCCAAGCCTGAAACTGGAGTGAGAATTATAACATATAACATACTCTTGCCTAACTATCCTCTATCCCATTCTACTGTATTTTTTTTTCTACTGTTTCCATGGAAATGGCAGGGAGAAGGTCAGACATATGGTATAGGCAATTGTTTTTAAAGGTGCCTGAAAGGCTTTGCTATTCCCTGATCTCATTTTTCTGAAAGTGGAAGTGGGAATGAAAGTCAGATACTCAATTTTAGTTATTTCTGATGATATTCAATTTAAAACTGTAATTTCAGGAAGCCAAGAGAAGTCCATTTGCTTCCTTTTACATCTAGGAAGAAGATAACTCTTGAAGAAAGGCTATGTGATGTGAAGCCCTAGGGTCCACTCCTGAACATGTTATGGTCCTGTCACATTACGTACATCACTACCATGCAGGGCATAAAAATTCCAGCTTGGAACATGGACTCTGTATGTACCTGGGGGAGTAGATTTAAGCCTAAAGAGTCTACTTGCCCGTTGTAAATTGGGAGTAATATTTATCTAAGTTTTTTTTTTTTAAGATAAAGCTACAGTTACACTTGGAAAGAAGTTTGAGCCCCACCAACTGGAAATAGCTCTAAATAGAAAGCATTTGCCTTTTGCTAATAATAAGCAGGAGATAAAGGTATTAGACTGCATTCTTTTGATGATTTTTTCTTATTTTATGGTCATGCTGCTAGCTCCGATTTCCATGGAAACAGGGCTATAGAGGCATTCTGTAGCAATGTGCAAGCTCTATTTGGAAATGACACGTAATTTTTTGCTGCTGAATATCAACTGATAGTTATAAAAATCAAGGCACAATGCAAGAGGAATGGAAAGAAGGAAAGGAATGGACAAAAGGAAGGAGACCCAGAGATTTCAAAGCAGGTGAGAACTCCTCCTTCCTAGTACAGGCCACTATCAGTTTGCATTTTCCCTCTCCATTACTACCTTCATTTTCCAGGCCTTTCAAAAAGCAGTCTGTGTCTGTACTTGGACCTAACCTGATTTCTATTATTTCTGTTATAATTAGGTAATATTTTGTTGCCATGGTGCTTCAAGTCCCCAGAAAACCAGAGGCTCTCCTATGCAAGGAACGATACAAACCTGGAGCATGAAATATTTCCATAATGTGAAGCGGAAAAAAGCACAGGAAAGGTAAAATGATTGGTCTGTAGTACAGACATACACAGCCTAGTGTCAAAGTCAAAATCAGGTCTGTTAAACCCAGTGCAAAAGAGACTTATTTTCCTCTCCATAGTATATGTAGGTCATTGTGAATTTGATGCCTCCTATTTATTTCCGTGGAAACTACAACAGATAAAAAGAGCACAATAACACAACTTGAATGAGAAAATTCTCAGATGACTATTTTTTCATCATAATCATTAACCAATTCATGTGGTTGAGCTGATCAAGATGCTCTTCATTTCATGGTATGACAACTACATGGCTGTCCCAAACATGGTTTGTCTTTCTCATTGCTATCACTGCTGCTGAAACACTACCATCTACCTCATTGTGCTTTATCAACATTCAGCAAGTGAATGTTAGGGGTAACATTTTTTCCACATGGAGGACACACCTTTGTTCCACACTCATTTCCATGTCAGATGCCATTGTTTCAGGCTGCCCCTCTGCTGCCATCTGTCACATGACAACAAAACATGAGATATTGGTGGTAAGGTTCAACCTCTGCTGCCATGTCACCGCTGCCTCTGATGTCATGGGCTTACATAACAAAGCAGGAGGCAGTACTTTTTGAGTAGTCCTTATTTGCTAAACCCTCTATTGTCCGCCTGATGACTATTTAGAGTTATGTTTTTCCTTCAAATTTATTTTTCTTGCAAGTTCCTGATCAGTTTCTTCCCTTAAAAGCAATGAGGCTTAAAGAAAGCAGAATAGTTCTACAATCTTGGACTCAACATTATGGATATTTCAGCTTTGAATCTCTCTGCCTGATAACTCTCAGGCTGCTCCACATTTCCACCGAATTCTGTAATCAGTCACCTTCCTTGCCATCAAAGATGTCTGAGTTTTCTTTGTTGCCACACAGTCTGCTTAGAAGCCACATGCCTTCTAATCACACAGCAGCCATTTCTGAATGAAAATGCATGATAGAATCATTACAATTTAATTAGTTAATTATAAATACTGTCTTCCATGTAGAATACATGATATTCAACACAACAGACCTTTCCAGTTCACAAAGCAGCAGTACATGTTGCAGACGTGTATCACTTCATTGGCAGTTATTGATTACACTGAGGCAGGTATTTAACCCCAGTTCTGCTGGGTCCCTGAGGTACTGCACCTTTAACTCATCTGCATTATGGTAAGTGAAGAGCAGTTGCAGAGGGGAAGATGCAGAACAAACAGTCCAAAGGCAAGCCTGCTAAAGGAGAACTAAGCTAATCTCTCTGATCATATGAGAAAGCATTATATTTGGGCCAACTAGAACGTAGGAAAAGCTTTTCGGAGGCTACAGTCATATGCTGAAAGCTTGATCAGACCCAGGAGAGATGACTACAAATTACAGTGTCTGTCTAGAGCCTCCACTACAAGAGCAAAGGAACCGTAGGATGGGAAGCATTATTTTGAAAGCCACTCTTTAGTGAAATGTGTATTAAAGGTTGTGTTTATGGGGAGAAACACTAACTCATTAATTGTAATCAATGTGTTTGTTTAGCTTTTCTGTTTGGGTACTCTGAAACCTAAGTAAGTTCCAAATCTCATTATAAGATGTTTCTCTCATGCACATACTCTTTCTCCTTTCATTAAATTTTTGTGGTCTGTGCACGGACCTTTTCAGGCTACAAATGGAAATCTGAAGCACTCTACAAGTCCAGCCAAAGCGGTAAGCTTGTTATTCTGTAGATACTTGAACAAGTAGGTACCCAGCATTCCTCTGGGTACTCAGAAAGGATTGTTGTTTATAATATTGTGTCAGGCACTGAATCTCCGAACCACAAATAAGATAAGAGCTGTACTTATCAGTGCATCACACTATACAATTATTTGGAATTATAGACAAATACCAATGAGAACTGCTATCACTGGTAAGCTATTCTAAAACCATTCCTGCATAAAGAAAAATCAGTTTAAATCATGAAAAATGAAAATAGAACAGAAGGCATGGGAAAGATTACTAGTATCAGACATCTTTCAGGTGTTCTCCAAATCCTCTATGGTGGATGTGTTGAATGAAAGATGTCTTCATTCTGCCTTTGCAGCAGTTAAATTCATTTCTACACTCCAGACTATCCAGACCTCCACATTCATCCCTTAGCTCTCCCCACTCTTTCTGGAGATCAGCTTTGCAGTATCATGGACTGTTAGCCAAATGCTCCAAGCATCCCTGGCACAAGAAAAGCCCACACCACATAGCAGCAACCACCCAGAAAGCACACCAGAGGATATGCTTTTCCTTCTCTCAGACACAGTAACAGAGTAAAGTGTCATAGAAGTGCTGAAAGAAAGTAGAGTCATCACATGAAAATCAAACCCATTCCAGCCTTAGCTGATGTAGAATACCTACAAGTACCATTACTGACAGTTTGTCAACACTGCTGTGAGGTACTTCTAAACAGAAGCTTGGCATCTCCTGTCAGTACTTTTTGGACTTGACTGATCCTATAAACTATGCTTGGATCCAAAGCACTTCTGAGTAACATGATAATGAAGTAATCAGAGGAACATCTTATTCTACGTCTTTTGACACGTAGGCAAGCCCCTGAGGCTAACTTGTGGTATTATGACACTTGGTAGCAATTACAGGTTAGCATCTGCATATAGTCCAAAAGAAAATAGCCACACTCGCTCGTGGGATTTAGCACTCACCCCAGTTCAGGAACTGTTCAAAGAAAGGGTGGAAGATGAAACTTTCAAAAGAAATTATCAGAAATGGATTATCTGAACAAAGGCAAAGTGGAAGTAATAAAAGATACCTAAGTAACAAACACTAGAAAAGAAAACAACTACACCACCTGCCTGCTCATCAACAGAGCTTGCTCCAGCAGCATAAAAACAGATTACAGTTCAGCAGGATGTCTGGTTCCTCAAGGCCATTGTGCTTGCCTAAACACTAAGCATTAGATAAGGAGTAGATTCAGACAAAGAACTGTGAGTGATGAGTGCTTAGCTTTCAATGGCAGCCCCAAAATACACTTAACACCTCATATCTGGAAACAGGCAGAGGGAAGCATTTCTACTGTAGCATAGGCAAGACTTTTCTCCCAGCGGTGCCAATTGTTCCTTATTGCCTCACTGTGCAGTGGATATTCCACTGATAGGATAGTAAAGAATAGTGGATATCCACTGAAGGATAGTAAAGAATAGTGTTCAGGGAAATACAGATGACTTCATTATTTTGCATATGTTTAATTTAGGTGACTTCATCCCCCAAAATAACCAACCAGAGCAATATTTTTAGCATGTAAGAAATGCTCCTGAATATGGTGATTACAAGACAAATAGCATTGTATTTAAGAGATGGGTTATGTCATTTCTGCTTCCTTAAAATCTTTTACCTTATAGCACAACAACTTACTATAGTGGAACACACAGGGAAGAGTACTGTTCTTCTAGAAAAGTTACTTTTTTGTGATTATTATTCTGATGGTACAAAGATAGGACATTTGATTCCAGGGTCTGTTCCCACCAAGTACAGGGTAACAGTTCTAGTCTTGTTCTCTTAGGAGCCCACAGGAACTACAGTGAGTTTTGAAGACTTACATTTCCGAAGAACACTGCCCTCTTTCTTCAAGGAGATAACAGAGAAGGAGAAGTAAAAGAAAAGAAGGAATGGAGATGAACAAGAAATCCCAAATAAAAGGCAAGGCTCAGCTTACAATAACCAAAATCATTTTTCTTTCCTGTGAAAATTAGGTATCTATTACCACCTATATACAAACACAGTTCTGGCTATCTCATCCAAGAAAAAGCAATACTGCCCCTGATGCATTCTGTCTTTTCTGTCTGGGATGTTGACAGCTACCCAAAGCTGGGCAAGGGAGCTGCTTTGGCAGGGGATTGGATGAGATGATCTCTGGAGGTCCTTTCCAACCCCTACAATTCTGTGATTCTGTGAAGTATCCAGGAACTCATTATGAATACTTCACCATCTTGGGATTAAATCATTCCAGCTTTCCACTGAACTCACAACTCCAGTAATTTTGTTTTGTTTTGTTTTTTAAATTGAATAAATTATCTGAAATGTTTCCTACACTAGATTTCCCAGTTTAAATATTTAAAAATCGATTAAGCTTCTTTCTGCTTGAAGAACTGGATCTCTGCATTATTAAAAACATTCCTTACACTCCTTATTTGTCTTTACTTCCTTATTTATGTCATGTGTTTGGGTTTCTTTTTTTCCTCCCTCTGTCTTCTTCGTTTTAAATCTGATTCAGACTGAGCATTTAGGGGTTAAGAATGACAGTGCAGATTCTATGCAGTCTCTCAAATTTTATCAAAGGATTTGGTTAGCCAAATCTTGATCTTCATGAGAAGAGCATGCCCCATTGTACTGACTTATGGCAGGTTTTGTAGGCAGTTGGAAGCACATAGAGAGAGTTAAGAGCTGATCAAGGCATTTATTCTTTACAACCCCAGAAAAAAATATTTAATCTAAAATAAGAAATGTACCTACAGAGAATGTGGTAAAAATCCTCAGTGGCAGGAAGAAGAGATAAAAATGTCAGTTTCCGAAAGGCACATAGGATCACAGTGATGATGCCAGTACCAAAATGAAGAGAGACTGGGGTGATCATTTCATGATATGACAATTCACATACAGTTAGCCTCTTAAAATGGCCTTCATAATGGTTTATGAACACCAATTTCTAACAGCCTTACAATCTACTTGGAGCTGGAGCAATAAGAACCTACTATTGAAGAGCTGCATGTTTTCTTCATCCCAAGGAACTGTCATCTGATGGCTTGAGCCAGGAAGTTGAATCAGATGCTCCTGCAGTATGTTTCCAACTTCGTGTGAATGAGAGAAAATCTCTCATCCTCTCTGTGATGTGATTTTCTCAGGTGTGGAATAGACAAAACTTTGTGTGGAACCTGTTTGTGTGGAGGGACAGACAGATGTACATTTTGCAAAATGCAAAGTAGCAGAATGGGGTGCTGCTTTCATCAGTCCATTTCTGTGAAGATTCATTCTGTTACCACTAGCAGCCTTGTCTGCCGAGCTCTGAAATCAAACCTATTGTGTCCGTAAGCACTTCCTTGTGAAGATAAGCCTGGGGCATGGTTCCAAAGGTATGAGAGATAAGTTCACCTTCAATTGCATGTCCTAGATCTACCTTTTTAGATCTCCTACTAGCTGTTTTAAATTAGGAATTTTATCTTAGAGAAAGGTGAAATGCTTTTTCCTGCTGAGCTGTGTATGCCGTAGCCCGGATGGATGCACTGACCTCCATGCCCTTCAGTAGGGCAACTGCAAAAGTATGTGTCTCACTATTCAGATATGGTTACGAAGTTAAAAGCTGGGGCTGGGTGCTAGAGGTTTTTTGTTTGTTTTTGTCAACAGTTGTGTATGACACATCTAACCGACAGGCTGCATGCTCCCCAGCCCATCCTTCAGCTGCCCCTTGTCCCATGCCATCATGGCCATAGTTCTACCCCACAAAGCAGCCTGGCACAGCCCCCGCAATGCTGGCAGTTGTGGGTGGTGAATACTGAGCTGGAGGCTATTTGTCTATGACATGCAAAATGAAGTAAATCAGTCTGGTGTAAAGTAAACACAGGTGAGATTAACATTATTTTCTGCATATGTACTGAGGCCTGCCGTAACATCTTCTCTTGGTTAAAGAGAATAGCTATTCAAAGATTTCGAGACTGATCTAGTCTTGCAAGTAATCCCTCTAACACCCTGTGGTAGGAGGATGCATCTCCAAGAAAGGTACACCAGATAACTTGCTCTCCCCGTATATGTCTAGCTCGCATAGCAGTAGGGAGGAGACCGTGGGCATTGTTTGTTCAGCTGCTTCTCCCCCATTAGCACTGCGGTTTGCATCTAGTTTTCTTGTCCCTGTGTCTTCTAATTGACCATCAGCAACTGTCTGTTTTAACTGTATATTCAGGATCTCCTGAATCTGAAACTGCAGTCCTGAAGAGGAATGCAGGCGCAAAAGAGCAGATGAAGGTTTTCGTGCGGAAAGGAAATGAATAATTACTCTTGCATAAAAACAAAGCAAGCTATAAATCATACTTTCAAGCCAAGCAGGAGAATTTGCAGAACAAGAAAAATAACCCCCAGGACAAACAAACCAAAATCTTACAATCACCTGGAAGTTACAGCCAACTACAAGAGCACCTTACCAAGCTGAGGCAAGAATTCTTTACATCATGACCATCAGCTGTCTAGCAAGAAGCACAAATCAAAGGTAAGTCAATCTCTGCCCCTAGAAACGTAGGCATTAGTAGAGGACTGCAGAGCCACTTTGACCTTGAGAAGTTGCCCCCTTTCTCTATGTGCTGCAAAGGCAGGAAGAATTAATTATCTTTTATTGGCTTATCCAGCTGACTGGAAGATTTAAAGGATTACTGCTCTTTTTTTCTACATGTTCTTCTAGCCACGGTAAAGCAAAAAGCATACAGATATAGTTTCTATTATATGCCTCTTAGCTATGTATGTAACATACATATAGCGAACATACTACATTTAGCAACATATCGTTTCACTTCAAATTTGTTCATCTAAAATGGTGTGTCTTTGTAAAAGCCTGCTGAGAGAACAAGTCTGTTGTTCAGAACAAGGGGTAATGGGAACTAACTGGAACACAGGAAGTTCCATCTGAACATGAGAACAAACTTTACTGTGAGGGTGGCAAAACACTGGAACAGGCTGCCCAGCATTTCCTTTTCTAAAGATATTCAAAACCCATCTGGATGCTTTCCCTACTGTAGAAAACCTTTTTTTATTAGGGGTTAGACTAGATGATCTCCAGAAGTCCCTTTCAACCTCTATGATTTTGTGATTCTTTGAGAATTGGGGGTCATACTACCTGGAATTGTGCCTCATTCAACTCTGCCAAGGAAAACCTACCCAGTTACACACAACCCTGGCAATGCTATATCAGATATCTCCCCTTCACTTGCCCTTTCTTTATTTTTCTAGTGATTTCATCTGACTGCAGTGCCTTACTGACACTGACTAACCACTTAGTCTTTTGTGTCCACTATTCACTTTTGCTGAACCACATTTATTTCTGTTCTCTGCGTGTAAGGACATCACAGTTTGACCCTTTGTGCTTATGTTTTGTTTCAAGTTTTTATTAATTTGAATAAAAGATGTATGTTACTTTCTGGGTTATTGATCAGTTGTGTACAGTTCTTATCTTCAGATAAAAGGATGTTAAGTGAAAACTGCAGTGCCTCTTCTCACATGGAAAGGGATGGAGCCTGCAATTACACGTGACACTATATCCTTCTGTGATTCCTCAGTGACCACAAAGGTAAATCTAAATGGATATAGATATTGATAACATTGCAGCCTATCAGCCTATCTCAGTTTTATGTAAGCAAATCATTCTCCATCCTCAAGATCCTCCTTCTCACCAGCATTTCTGGAGAGACAGTTTTGTGCAGCGTAGCCATGTGCTTTCATTTCACACAGAAGTGACTGGCAGCTAAAATCGGTCGTCTTGTTACCACCAGGTTCATGGAAATTGTTCTTCCACAGATGGATCATTATATAATGGCTTTACTTCAGAGTAATGTATGGTTACTATTCTCGAGATACTAAAGAAATCAGATAATGCTGCTTAGTCCTAAGCAGTTTCTAGGCTTTGCTTTAGTGTGTTGGAAATCCTTTACATAGCAGAAATGTAGGACACATATAAATATAATATAGATTGTATCTGACATCAAAAATGGCAAAAGAAATCTGCTCATGATGGCAATGAGTCACAGAGGATTTAGAAGCAAAGCCGTGGACACATTCTTACAAGGAAATTATTTCCTCTTAAAGGAGGACTGAGGGATCCCAGAAAGAAGCAGATCCATTCAGTGGGATGACAGAGACTGTAGATAGGCTCTCTGGAGTTCTGGAAAGTAAGGATACTGAGGTGTCACAGAGCCGTTCTGGGAGGGACCTCGCAGGAGCTGGCTATCTCTGAGATTGCTTCAGTGCAGGCAGCACACTGAGGACAACAGCTGAGAAACCTCAGGACACTGTTCTGGGAGACCCAGCCCCCTGAGCCAGGACTGTGGTCAGAAAAGGGAGCAAGGCCTGAAGCCCTGCCAGCATCTTGATGTCATCAGCACTGCAGCATGTGCTGCACCTCAGCAGCACAATGTGCATGCAAAGGATGTGGAGGAGCAGGAGGCTTCTATGTCGCCACTGTTCGGTGCAGGGTTCAATTCACATCTCTGGGCAAGCGCTGTGGTTGCTGAGAGCTGGTGGAGGGCCCATCCTGGCCACAGATGTTATGCAACCAGGACATGCTATCTTTTTTTGTTCTAAGCCAAAACTAATGCAATCACCTGTGCTGCATTTTTAATGTGGAGACAGATTTGACCCTGTCATCCGCTGCTATCCCTTACTTGCTTAGTGTCAAAAATGTGCTTGGATTGGAGCTCTGGAACTGAAAAAATAAATGTAATCTCTGAGGTGATGATTTTGCATTAACAGGACCTCCACAAAAACCTTACAGCCAGAAACCACATGTAAGAAGAGCTTGTTTACCTAGGAGCTTTTTCATGAGAGCAGCCAGTGGGGCTGCAGAGAGACCACAAGGCAGCTTCAGTTATCACCCAAAAGCTCTCACCTTTTCTGAGTCTAAAAAACATTCATTTTTTGAGATAAAAATGTTTGTGTCTGCTTTCTGGCCAGAAATAAATTTCTCTGGTGAACATCATTCCTTCCATTGTTATTGAATTATGGCAAAGTAAAAAAAAAATACATCTTTTCTTTTGTTGTGAAATAAATTCTTGCAATGGTATTGGTTTTTTTGTTTTGTGTGAGTGTGTGTGTGTGTGTGTGTGTGTTTGTGCATTTTTTTCTACCTAAACAACAGCAAAAAATAGCTGAGATCTATGAAATACAAGGTCACAAAGCCACAGCTCAGCTCGGAATTGATCCTTCTGTCAATCCTTGCTCAGAAAAATAACTTAGCATGAGTCTGTGCTCACTGCCCCCTTTAGGTCAATGCTAGAGTTATGGTTAAGTATGTAATGAAGTGTTGCATGGTATAGGGATGGCTTACTGAATTGTAACACAGCTATTTTTCTCATGTGAACTGGCCACAAGAAGTTAAGGAAATGCATTTCTAAGCTAGGTTCCCAGGACATCAAAGAAACAGGCTAACTCTGCAGCAGCACATTTAAACACAGAGGCTTAGAGCCTCAGTTCTTAAAACAGCATTAGTAGAGAGACTGTCCCAAGTTCTGGCAGCAGAATTTGTGAGGAAAAGACAGGATGGTAACCTCTTTGTGTGGTCAGCTCAGACCAAGAACTTCATTAGATGGTTTTCAGTCTTCAGGCCACTTTCTCACCCCATGTTGATGACCAGGCCCTGTAACAGACCAGGGAGCCAGGGACCATGACCCCAAACCCAGCACTAACCCAGCAACCAGCTCCACACCACAACAGTACAGCACAACCAAGAAATCTCAGAACAGTCCTAAACTGCTGAAATAATAATTCAATATTTTCTACATAAATCTAGCATATCAAATGCTATTATGCCTCTTTATTTCATTTTTAGTGTTTAGAACTGATAAATGACAACATTGAGCTAATGTATTTCTCTGATTTGTATCCTTAAAAACAAACCATACAAATGTACTATCTAGAAGTGCTACAATGCATAATGTCTAGTTTTGCACTTGATTATTTTATGGAAGAAGACAACTTCTGGCAGCTTGCAGGTACACTGCTGGCAGGATCTGCTTTCCCAGGCAAGCAATCTGCTTCACTCTTTCTTCATTTCTGTACAGCAAATTGGAAATATTTTTGTCCATCTCAGAATTTCCTCAGTTTGTAACATTCTAATTCCAGTATGGTCCTCTTCGTTTGGAAACCACAAGTCGTGCTTAACAAGCTAAACATTGAACCTGACGTGAACTCATTAACTAATGTGACCTAAGTGGGGGCAGCATTGTGTTCCCTCCAGAGCTGGCAGCAGGTCACATTGAGTCTGCAGAGGTCTGTGGAGCCCAGAAGCGACGTGAGCAAAGCTTTCCTGTAAAACAGAGACACATTAACTCAAGGTTCAGAGTACAGAGCAGCCATATGAATGGAAACCTCTGATTAGGGATTGCAAAAAAAAAAAAAAAAAAGGTTAATATTTAGCCAGCTTATCTGCTGACAAAACATTGCCAAAGATCTTCTTTAGGTTGTGATTTCTACTTGGTACATAGCATACATTGGGTATCTCAGGACAATTTTGGCCAGGCCTTTCTGTGGTGGGCAGGAGCATAACAGATACACTGTCAACTATATTTAATGTAGCTCTAACTTGTCTGATTTCAATTCTATTCCTGTCTCGGGTGTTCAGTAATGCATATGAGATATCTCTTCTTTCAACATCAAGATGAAACATGGAGGTGGAAATGGTTTAAAATGTTTTAAACTGAGGAAACCTTCTATGTGTAAGGTTATAAAAAAATGTAGATACGTAGTTCTGAGCAAACAAATTAGAAGTCTGCTGAGGTGGGAGGTGCATGCGTTAGGGGACAAATATGTTCTGCTGTATGTAGCCGTGTCTGCAAGACCCCTGCTTTCCTACCTCAGCCACTAAGCCACAACACTCAGCTGAGGCATCAGAAGCACTGCATAAAGCCATTTTGGTTCTAACAGGATTTCACTGCATTTCCAGTTACTGTCATTTTATTTTGCTATCATCCTTCTTTTCTTATCTCACAGACTGTTTTCAGTCTTTTAGGACACTTGCAGGAATGGAGCTGGCTTAAAAATATGTCCGTGTCAATTAACAAAAATCAGTTCTTGCTTCTTGATCAGTTGGTTGGGTCTGTCATGCAGGATTGAACCAGGGAACGAGAAGTGGATAAATGTCACTTTGTCTGGAACAGAAGTGGGCTGACTTCATCTACGTGCATTTAATCTACATTGCATTAGCATGTGAGATTCTAGACTAAGGCTGAGCACAGTTCTCGATGACAAGCTGCCCAGAGCTGTAGGGCATTCAGCACGTCCATGCACAATTGCTCCTATCTCTTCATTTGTAAGTAGAATTTCTTGGCTAAAAATATTTGGAGATGCCTTTTTACATTGTGTGGACTTGTCATTCAATTATTTTTTAATTGAAAGAGTTAACCGTTTGGTATGTAATGCTGGGTGGGTGCTTTGGTAGCAGGTAGATGTAAGGAGCCAAGAAGCTCACACCAGCGAGGTGCCAGCGCTCACTGGGAGGTGGAAAAAAAGCCCACCCCAAGCTGAAAGCATTTACCAAAAAGGGGATGCTTCTGCAGGACAGTGGGGAGTAGAGGGCAGATCAAAATGGCATGTGAGTGAGGTGAGGTTTCCTTTCAAAGTTCCAAAGAAAAAAGTAAAAGGAAAGATACACTGAAGATTGAAAAGAAAGAAATGAAATAGCTTTTGGTTCAGCTTTCAGTATTTTGTCTTTCTGCCTTGATATGAAGTAGAGGAAAACTGTGAAGAGTTAGAAATTCCTACAGATCGGGAAGAAAAAGTATGATTTTTAATATCTCAGTGTCTTGAATTCAGACCAGTACTACTTATCTATGATGGCAACCGCCATCTGTTGGCAACTGGCATCTTAAGAGTCAGACCTGTATCCCTTAGCAAAATCTGATCCCCAAGCCCTTGGGGCTGGCCTGTGAGGCAGCAGCAAGAATGTGCCCCACTATCAGCTCCAAGGGAAGATAGCATCACTTCCCCCTGCATAGCAGTGAGGGAAAGATTGAACCTTCCCTGAGGCATATTTAGGGAAGGGTTCATGTGCTACTGTGTAGTGAGTGGTGTCAACGTAAACAGACACTTCCATACCTGATAACATTAAGGACTTCCCAGGAAAATCACAGAATCACAGAATTGTAGGGGTTGGAAGGGACCTCTAAAGATTGTTGAGTCCAGCTCCCCTACCGAAGCAGCTCCCTAGCCCAGGTTGCACAGGTAGGTGTCCAGGCAGGCCCTGAATGTCTCCAGAGAAGGAGACTCCACCACCTCTCTGTGCAGCTGTGCCACTGCTCCGTCACTGCACTATGAAGAAGTTCCCATGCACATTTGTGTGGAACTTCCTATGGCTCAATTTGTGACCATTTCCCCTCGTCCTGTTGCCACAGACTGCAGAGAAGAGTCCAGCCTCGTCCCTTTACCTCCCACTCCTTAGATATTTATAGATGTGGATCAGATCCCTCTGAGTCTTCTTTTTCTCAAGGGTGAACAGACCCAGGTCTCTCAGCCTTTCCTCATAAGAGACGTGTTCCACACCCTTTATCATCTTTGTGGCCCTCTGCTGGACTCTTTCAAGGAGATCCCTGTCTTTTGTACCGGCGAGCCCAGAACTGGACACAGTACTCCAGGTGTGGCCTCACCAGTGCAGAGTAGTGTATGTGGTTTGGGGCACTTGATCAGGAGCACTGGAGAACTTTCTTAAGAAGCTGTTAACGGCATTTGTTTATACATCCTGTTGAATATAATTTTCTATTTAGTATACAAAATTTTAAATCTTTATTTTGTAGGGATAGGATCTAAGCCTGAAGTGATGCTGCTGGCGTAACAATCTGATAAAATGAAAAATCTAGAGTGTTTTATTTTTCACGGCTTCAGCAAATACTTCTCTGTGAATTAATGCATCTACAGACTATGAGCTGTGAGCCACTTAAAGGGTTACCGTCTCTGGAAAGCCTGTTTTACAACTCTCCACATAAAAGAATCAAGCACAGACCTAAGGAAGATGGCTGTACTTGGTAGGATCATCTGATCCAACTTCTCTGCAGGGAACAGGGAAACCTACAGCTAGATTAGGTTGCTCAGAGCACTATCCAGCCTGATCTTGAGCATCTTTGGGGATAGGGTGTCCGTCACCTCTCTGATCAACCTGTTCCTGTGCTTCAATAACCTTATCATAAAAAACATTTTCCTTATATCTAGACCCTGCTGAAGACCTCTTTTTTCTTATAGATCCCCTTTAAAAACAGAAAGGCCTACCTCAGGTCTTCTGGGAGTTTTCTCCAGATTGAACAGCCCCAGCTCTCTCAACCTATCCTCAGAGGGGAGGCATTCCATCCCTTGGATTATTTTTGTTGCCCTCCTCTGGATGTGCTCCAACAGGTCCATATCTCTCATGTAGTGAAGACTCCACATCTGGATGTGGTATTCCAGGTGGGGTCACATTAGCACAGAGTAGAGGGAAAAGATCACCTCCCTCACCAGGATATGGTTTGCTTTCTGGGCTGCTTGGATATGTTGCTGGCACACGTCAGCTTCTCATCCACCGGTACCCTCAGTATGTTTTCAGCAGAGCTTGCTCCATCCTTACATCCCCTAGCTTGTAGTGGTAGTGAGGGTTGCCTCGACCCAGGTGAAAGTTCTTGTACCTGGATATGTTTAACATAATGAGGTTCTTCTGTGCCCACTGCTCCAGCCTGTCTATGTCTCTCTGGATCACATCCTATTCTTCCTCAGGTGTGTCAGCTTCGCCACACAGCCTGGTGCCATTGGCAAATTTTCTGAGGGTTCACATATTCCCACTGACACTGTCACTGATATGAGATACTGAAGAACACCAGTCCAAGTACAGACCCTTGAGGGACACCACACATCACTGATTTCCATCTGGACATTGATCCATTGACCACCACTTCCTGGGTATGATCTCACAACCAGTTCCTCATTCATCAAATAGTCAAATCCATATCTTTAAAATTTAGAGTGAAGGATGTTGTGAAGGAGAGTATCCAAGGCCTTACTAAGATCCAGATAGGTGACATCAGTGGCTCTTCTCTTGTCCATTGGTCCATTGGTTCATTGGTATACTGTGGGAATATAAGAAAGATTATTCCGAGCAGAAGCTGTCAAGTAAGATAATTAGCATGAGAAAGCAAGGCTAAGAACACTCCAGATGAAAAACAAAGTCAAGTAAGAAGTATGATGGCCAGGTGATGCTGACCCTGATTGGACGAAGAGCACATGGCTTGGAAAGACTCATGACCCTGATTGGATAAGCACCTGCATATGCAATTAAGGACTGTTTGTGGAAAGTTATTTTTACATGAAGGCGGGTGGGAAAGTTAAGAGATAACATGTGAATGTATATAAGGGATGTTTGAACCTGTAGTAAACAATATGGATCACTCACATGTGAATCTGTGCCTCATGCACTGCAGTACACCATCATAGACAGCCACTAGATTGATCAGGAATGACTTGCCCCTTGTTGGTTGTCTAGTATCACCTCCCTCTATTCCATGTTCTTTAGCATAGCCTCCAGGAGGATCTGGTTTATGATCTTCTTTGACACAGAGGTGAGGCTGACAGATCAGACCATAGTTTCCTTGGTCATCCTTTCCACCCTTCTTAAAAATGTGACTTCAGTTGACTCCTGTGACTTCCTCTGGTCATTGTGAACCTGATATTCTCTTACAGTGAGAATGACACTACTCTCTCAATCCCTACCTTCCAACTCATCCACTGGCAGGCTCTATGGAGAGTACTTAGCAGTGAAAACTGAGACAAAAATGTTGAGCACCTCAGCCTTTTCCTTGACCATTGTTACTAGCATGCATATATTGCTCATTAGTGGGGATATGTCTTCCTGGACTTGCATTTTCTACTTTTTGTACCTGTAGAATCCTTTCTTCTTCTTTGCATCCTTTGTCATGTCCACTTCCAGTTGGACTTTGGCCCTCCTGACCCCTTCCCTATGCAGCCTAGCAGCATCCCCATACTCCTTCCACAGTACCTGTCCTTACTTCTTCTGCCTGTGTGTACTTTCTTGCTCTCCAGTTTGACCATCATGTGTCCTTGAGATGACTTCTGCAGTGATATGTCTGCTTTTACCTATGATGTTGTCATGGTCCACTCATGTCATATCACCAGTCTTCAGAGGCAGACTATGCCTCATTCTGAGCATTCCATTTCCAACAGAATGACTGACACAAGCACTGGCAATTAGTTGTTTTATGTAACTTATTTGAAGACACTTTATAACCTCTGTCTTGAAACTGCCTCACAACTATTCTGATAGATGTTTTCTATGTCATTCGGTTGCCTGTGTTTCTTTCAATTTTATGATGTCATATTTTTGGTGAGCTGCCATGCTTCCTGTTACAACACTCCTTCAGAAAAGAAGCTAGCTATGTGCATCTCAGTCTTCTGAAGTGTATGTTTAAATGTCAGCCTTTCAGTACCAATGGTATGGCTGAAATCCCTCCAAGGCTGATAACAATGGCTTTTTAAAAATCTAGTGAATAGTTCTTGGTCACCTTCCTGAAGGCTTTCCACACTTGAACATGCTGGATGTACTTGTCATATAACTTCCACATGTATGCATACTTGTCAGCCCTTATTCCAGCTTGACCTCCAGTATAGAAGCCATTTATTGCCTCTTCTGTGGTGTCTGTCACCATCTTTCTGTACACACATCAGTAATTTACCTTTAATATGGATATCCCATTTAATACTTCTGTCTTAGCAACATCAGGTCACAGCCCATGAGTAATCAGAAGACTTCTGCATGTGACACCACTCCAAACTGCAGTTCTGCTTCCCTGGATGGTCTCTCATAGTGGCTTTCACCAAGCTGTCATTGCATCTGTGCCATCAGAACATCATCTGCTATGATGCAACTTCTTAAGAATCTTGTTTGTGCCTCTTTCTGGTAACACTGAAAGTCTTGCCCTCAGTTTTTACCCCAAATGTCGTTCTTTGCCATTTCTGTCAACCTGATGGCATCCCAAATATGGTGAAGTAGCTCCCATGCCATTTATTAATATCCACTCTTGGCTCTGGTTTACAACATGTTTTGTTGATGTTAAGTCAGTTTATATTTCTCCCTTTTCAGGCCTCAGATGCTGAGCTCTTTTTAGTGCTTTGTTTGAAGCAACTGAATCTCTTGTAAATAGCTTGCCTAGTTTCTCAGTGAGTACCATGCTACTCATCCAGCTCTTGGCTTCTGTGACATTACTATCTCCTTTTCCATTTTCTTTGTGGCTCCCATTGTTAGCTGTTTTGTTCTTGTCAGAAAATTGATTTTCTGGGAGTCAGACTCTATAACAGCCAAATTGTTTCATCTTTTATCACATATAATGAGTCTGGAAGACATCCCAGTCCATCAAAAATAATAATAATAATAATAATGATGATGATGATAATAATAATAATAATAATAGTAATTTACTACTCTTTTTGCTGCCTGGATGGAATAGAAAATTTAGTTCCTCCTGCTACACCTTCACTTTGCCAGCTGTCTACAAGAGGAGCATTTGTTTCGGCTTCAGAGGTTGCTAGGGCAATATATTTTAGTAAAAGCAGAGGCTTCTCTGTTCTTCTTGTTCTTGACGTGAGCCTATTTCTTTCCCTTCTGTATTCTGCTTTTAAGTTACACTTGGTTTCTGGTTTTATGAGCATCTCATCATATGATTTTGATTTGCTTTGTTTTGCTGCGATTTCACTTTCTTTCCTTGCAAAAGGCATGGGGTGCCTTTGTGACATAACACACCTAGCCACGTCCCAGTGTCTGGTTTTTGACTTCAAGTCTACTCTTGTGTCCAATGCTCCTCCTATCTAGCACTCTACCAGTTTTTACAGACATCTTCTGTTCATTTGTGTGTTTTGTGGTTCATGGTTTCCTTCTTCATTTTGTGTTGCATGGAGGTCATCTAAGTGCAAAACCCCACATCTTGGTGCCATCTTGCTTTACTGATCTCATTTTTTCACCTGCTTTGTTTGTTTTTCTTGATCGTGGTACTTGAGGTGCTTTTCTGTGCACTTTGTCTCCTCTGTTGTGGACATTCCTCCCATATTCATTCCACAACACTTTCTGTTAGTTCCTTTCCCTACCTTATCTTTTCTCTGTCTTTGGATGTAAGATTGCCCACTAGCCTTGCTCAAGTGTATAAGAAGTATTTGGTTGTCCAAGTACAAATAAAAAGAAAATAATTTTAACAACGGAACTTGTGAATTCCTCCCTTTTCAAGAGCATCTTTTCGGGAACAGGAAATTATTCATTAGCACAAGAAAGATTTTCTTTGTTTGAAGAGAAGTACTTGCACTATTGGGAAAAATTAGTTTTGTTTTGTTTCTTTTATATTTTCTTCTATCTTCTCAGTCCCTGATTTATTTATTTGTTCCCTACTGGGATGTCTTCTTTCTTTGTCAGGTGTATTTTCTTGAAAAATGGCTATTCTTGAGTAAAGACCACAGTTCCCTTCTCCCTCAACTGAGTGACTGAGTGCCAAATTGCTATATTTTCTTAAAGCAAATGAATAATGACTGCATCATCTTCTCTTAGGACAGTGTTTAGGGGAAAAATTACACACTTTATTCAAAGCACTCCAATATGCTCCAGCTTGCTTACAACTGGCTGTTTTATGCTATCAGTAATTTACAGCATCTCACATGGAAATTGTTTTGACCTGATGTCTGCAGTATACTGAATGTATAGCTGACTGTAGGCTATGTCACATATGCAGGAGACAAAGTTACATAACAATTTTATCCACTGTGTTCTCCTTGAAGTGTTAAGAAATGTACCTAGCAATACCCTGAGTATAATAATAAAACAGTATAAAGCATATCTTTCTGATACAAAGGGTAGCAAGAGGCAAGCCTTCCAAAAGAAGTACTTCCCACTCTGGAAATTTTTCCAGGGTGTCAAATGCATTCAGTGTCACAGTCCTGAAGAACAGGACATGGACTGGCATTCAGCAATATATAAATCCTAGTGCTTAAACCCTGAACTGGTGTAAGCTGTTGCTGTGCCATTGAAGCCAGCAGGCTCAGGGGTCCAATGAAATCGGCACACTCTAAGGAATCATCAAAACAGCAGAACATCTCAAAGAAACACTCTCTCTTTTCCCTATATGAAACCCCAAATACCATCAATCTCTTCTGAGTTCTGCAAGTACACATTTTCCTGCCAGGCCAAGCTCCTCAGTGTCTTACAGAAGCCCTAGCCAAAGCTAAGCATGACTGTAACCTTGTGCAATCTTGCTGGTTCCTCATGAAACAGCCCACCAGGCAGGCTTTTTATATACCACCTAAGCCTGATAAGCAGATAAGCACATTTGTGTGAGACTGCAATGTATGGTCCTACTGAAGCAGAGAGATTTCCTGGGCTGATTCATGTTTGGTTTAAGTTAATGTTCTTTTAATTATTTATGTCATGACACTGTTGTCTCATCTGCGCAGGAAGGAGAAGTTGGGACAACATCTTCCTGTCAACATCCAGCATCCCTGTCAGAGCAAGAAATGCAGGTGAAACAAACCTTACTCTGTCCTCTGAGTCTGTTTCCCTCATGCTGGAGACTGTCAACATTCACTTTCTGCTTAACAGAAAGAATAAATACACTGGGGTATTTATGGCATGCATTTCTTCGCCTGTAAAATTTGCTCTCAACAGTTCTACAGTTTGGATTACAAATTATAATAATATCTCTACTGCTTTTGGATATTGATCCCTTAATCTGCCCCGTAAAGAAAATAACAATTACTGTAAAGAATATTGGAGATTACAGCTAAACCTCAGAAGCCTTCTAGCTACAGCAGCCAACTGGGAGACGGGCTTATCTTCTGACTCATAACTCAAACAAGCTCCTGAATGTGCACTGTACATGGGAATAGATGAGAATGCACTGGAGGAACAGAGCCAGGAAGAACAGTACTGAAGGTAGATAAGGTCAGACCAATTCTGGTAATATAGACTAATTAGTAAATCAGCAATGGATTGTTTCAATAATGTAGACTGCATTGCATCAGAAAAAAAGAGAGACAGAGTGTACCATGTGTCTTAGGGGATGGAAAAACCCCAAAGAGATGAAGTCAGCACTACTGAAGAATTACCTTTACTTAACTGTTGAAGGGCTGAGAATGTGACCCATCTCAGACAGTTTTATTCACTAAGCACTTTTTCACTGTGGAGGCCAAAAAGATTCGGAGTGGAGTTTACCTGGAAAAGAAGGAGCTGAATGATGTTCAGTGTTAAAAAGATGTAGCTGATCTTGGACACAAGATTAGCCAGGAAGTTAACATCACAGCTAAAGCTCTGGGCTCACTTAGCAGAGATTTTTCAAGTCTAAAGAAAGAAAGAGGACATTTAAGCATTTGTAAATGCAAGCTGATGTGTTCTATTGAAGTGAAGAGGATAAATAATTTAGTTGTGTGAAGAAAGATAAATTATACTAGTTATATCAAAAATCCACATCAGACATCAGGCATCAAACATTTTTAAGAATAAAAATAAACTTTTTCTCTTATAAACTCTATAAAAATAAGAGGATTTCCAACAACAGTTAAACAAGTAAGTCATTTGTGTTTGCCTTGCACGTCGACAGGCTTGACTTTGCAGAGGACAGAAAAATTTCCTTTGCTTCAGATTGCAGTGGCATTTCTGTGAAGCCCTCACATGTGAACGCTCCCTGTGAAGGCTGTCACACAGCTGCTCATATCCATGTCTGTAAAGTAAGACAGTTTTTAGGCTTCCATTAAGAGGTGACTCTTCTATATGTACGGCACTACTGGAAGAGACTGATTTCACTATGATACCACCTGCTTTGAGACCTTGCAGCACCACAGACATGCAGTGGTGCTCATCCTTCAGATCACTGCTAGTGGGGTGGGAGCTGCAATTTCTATTTCAAGAGCAGAATCCCAGTGCTGAGCAAGGTTCTGTGCTAAGGAATAGTAAAATGTCTTTCTCTTCATTTAAAAATTCATGTTTCTTTATCATCAGAAAGACAGGCTAGAAATCCCTGAAGACAAGGAAGACCAGGCTGAGGGAAGAGCTAATGAAATGGTGAGATTACAAAGGGCAGAAAAGCTATGTAGGAAAAGGTAGGAGTAGCAGAATTATTTGTTCTAAGCTCTGGATTTGGGTTTTTTTCTTTGTTTTCTGTGTTTGTTTTGTTGCTATTGTTTTGCTTAACTAGCATACAGGTAATATAAATTATGAATAAATAGGTGAAATTAGGAAACTTTTTCTTAAAGATCCTCAGCCTTCATTCGTTTTCACTCAAACCACTAAACATCCCTGAGACTTCCCCTTCTGCTCCAGCTAATCAAGAAAATCAGAACACAGTGTTTAGAGTTTCTAGCACAGTAAACCTGCAGAACCTTTTTAAGCTATCCTTTATCTCTTTCCCTTAAAATGTAGAGGTAGTTTATACCTATATAGATCAAATAGCTGCTATCTAAAGCAGTCTAGGTTTGGATTTTTTTGTTGTTGTTGCAAAATGGGAAGAGATTGGACTATATTTAATACTTTAAAAAATTTATTTTTTTTATACTATATTTAATACTTTAAAAAATATTAAATATATTTAAAAAATATTTAATATATTTAAAAGAAATATGAATTGAGAGGAATTATTTTACAGTATTGATCTAATGTTGATCTGTATTAGAGTTTGCAGGGAGGGTTTATTATTAGTTTTTGAGGGAAATTGATGATTTATTGTCTCATGGACACTGTCCTGAGCTTAGTAGACCATTAAAATAACCGTGTGGAAAAAATATGTCATTCCCATTTTGCAAGGCGGCAAAGAAGTGAAAAGGCCTTTCTTTCAGGGCATCCAAGGTTGATACTATTTGGGCAGCAGCTAACTAACCAGCTACAGTCTCTTGACTGTGATGGGTGCTCCACACTGGACCCTAGGTGTTCCAGATGTAAGAATGCCTTTTTCTTGATCATTTCTGAGGAAGTACTCCCCAGTAGTTGAAAGGAGGTGATGTGACAACAAGCCTCCCTACCTTTTTTCATGCACTTTTTGTGTTCAGGTTGCTAAGAATAAATGTGTGACAAAAAGCTGCAATGTGGAATAAGTAGGAGGATATAAATTTTGTGAATTCCAGGAAGACTGAGTCATAAATTTCTCCCTGGGCAGCACTATCATTTGGATGTCTACCTGCCAGCAAAAAGAAAAGCACAGATTTAGAGCATTTTGTTGGAAAACCAGATTCAAAAGAACTTATCTTCTGAAATGATAAGTTGTGAGTAATAGCTGCGCCTGACAGTTGAATTCTGATGCTTATGGGTATATCTGTAGAGACTTTAAGGATTCATAAAGGGAGCCTGAGGCTCCTGATCAGCTGCTGAGGAGTGACTCATGCCCACACTCTTCAAGACCATTACCCCTAGAGTAGACTGGCTGCAGCAGAACTTAGAACAAACCTTGTCTTGATCTCAGTCCCTGAGCCCCCCATATTTAGTCATCTTCATGTCCCTAAAGCACCAACTCCTCATCACTGGTACTGTACTCTGCACAGAACCATGACAGAGCACTTTAAAAAATGACCCTTTAATCCCTGCAGAACTGATCATAAGCCTGTTGCCATTTCATCTGTACCTGCAGTCCTTAGCACATGGTGGAATACCTTCACTGGGATGACTTCAGTCTGATGGTCCCCTGCAGAGACAGGAAAGCCTTGGATGAGAGCTACCACCTGATAGAGGGCAATTCTGGCTCCCAGATCGCTCTTGATTTTATTTTTTTTCCCAGTACAATCTGATTTGCTAAACACTATTTTGTGACTGCAACCTATAACAGTCCTTTCCTCACATGAAGGAGGTTTAAGGTTATAGACACTGGTGTCTGCCATTGTTGGTACAAAGCATATGAAATGGCCAGCCTTCGATGCAAAATTTAGAGGCTAGAAGGCTGGCTCTGCAGTGCCTGGTTTGAATGTTAGAGTCCCTTTGGTTTCACATCATCACACATTGACCACGCCTTCCTTGAGGAGGTGTCAGACTTAAATAGGACATCGATGTAAGAATTGAAAATATTTGTAGATATTTGTTATTCGCAATGCCATTCTACAGAGGCTTGCATGGTTCACATTTGATGGAGTATATCAAGGTTTTGAAGACCTTTGCCCCACAGTTCTCCCTTTTTTTTTTTTTTTTTGGATTGTTTCACTTACAAGCTTCGTGCCCAGGCTCCAAGCAGCTGGCCATAGAAAGACAGCCCTGTCTGGCTACTGTCATAATCAGTATACTCTATCATAGCAACAAACTGAGCCTGACTTACCCAGCCTGAGCTCCCATACACTCAAAAAGTTTTGATCTCCCTCTGGAGCACCATTCTCTGCAGGGCTGTGGGAGATGAAGATACAGTGGTGAGGTGACTGTTTCCTTGAATCCCACTCCGTAGCTTTAAGAGTTGAGGACACAGTGACAGTAGATGGACTTCTAAGTATACTGAGCCGAAGTAACAGGCTCAGTCACAGACAAGACAAATAGTGAACTCAGTGTAGGAGAGGTGGGCCAATGAAGACCTTCTCTACAAAGAAAGAATGCTGCTTGCACATTTATATGGAGTTCCACCAGACTTTTTGGTCGCATCTCTAGACTTTGAGAAGACTGTATTAAACTTCTGATAGGCTGTATGGCATAGTTTACTGCAGCACTTCCATTTTGTGCCAAGCTGCCATGTTATCTGGGGAGAGCCACCATAACAGTGGAATCTAGAGAGCATCTGGGATGTCTTTGGCCTCTTCATCCCCAACCCATCCTTCTGCAGTAATGCTAGCTGCTCTTAGCTTATCAACCCAAGAGAAAACAGATTATTTGTAGAGTGGCCTAACAGCAACCCACAAGCATATAACAGAAAGTCAGCACTGGGTCATGAACACATGGAATGTGGAGGAGCACAAGACTCCTATAGATAATGTTGGAAGATCACTGGACAGAATGGTGGAATCTTGCAGAGTCCACATCTTCACTGGCTGAGCAGGCAGTCTGGGGAGTGAAGTCTTCCTCAACAGCCACTTTTGAGTTTTCTCTTGGGATAAAATAGTTGAAGAAAAGATGATTAGGTGCAAATTAGTTTGTGTGCTAGGTGGGAAATCACCAGGGCAGTGAAAGAGGGACCAAGTTCCAGAGCAACTCATGCAGACATGCCTTCTTTAATAATCTTAGCTCCTAAGAAAATTTAGTTTTCAGTCTCTCAAAAACAAGCAGTACTTTAACTGGAAAAACACCTTAGCCACTCCTGCTTTGAACATTCTTGCACATAGAGTAAGATAGAAATATTCCTTTTAACAATGACCCAAGACTATGTACATGTATGGTGTCCTTGTCCTGAAGAGTTAGTAGAAGTACTGCCCATCTTCCTGCACAGTATTCAGCTGAGGATTTCCAGGAGAACAACCAGATGAGGTTTAACAAGAGCAAGTGTAGAGACTTGCACCTAGGGAGGAATAACCGCATGCCCCTGGTACAGCAGGATGAGCTGCTGGAGAGGAGCTCTGAGGTAAGGGACCTGGGTGTCCTGGTGGATGACAGGTTGGCCATGAGCCAGCAGTATGCCCTGGTGGCCAAGAAGGCCAATGAGATCCTGGGGTGCATTAAAAAGAGCGTGGCCAGCAGGTCAAGGGAGGTAATCCTCCCCCTCTACTCTGCCCTGGTGAGGCCTCACCAGAGTACTGTGTCCAGTTCTGGGCTTGCCGGTACAAAAGACAGGGATCTCCTTGAAAGAATCCAGCAGAGGGCTACAAAGGTGATAAAGGATGTGGAACATGTCTCTTACGAGGAAAGGCTGAGAGATCTGGGTCTGTTCACCCTTGAGAAAAAGACTCAGAGGGGATCTGATCCACATCTATAAATATCTAAGGAGTGGGAGGTAAAGGGACGAGGCTGGACTCTTCTCTGCAGTCCGTGGCAACAGGACGAGGGGAAATGGCCACAAACTGAGGCATAGGAAGTTCCACACAAATGTGCATGGGAACTTCTTCACAGTGCAGTGACGGAGCAGTGGCACAGGCTGCACAGAGAGGTGGTGGAGTCTCCTTCTCTGGAGACATTCAAGACCTGCCTGGACACCTACCTGTGCAACCTGGGCTAGGGAGTGGCTTTGGCAGGGGGGGTTGGACTCTAAGATCTCTGGAGGTCCCTTCCAACCCCTACAATTCTGTGATTCTGTGTATTAAGACTTTTCCTTTCGGTCTCTGTTACCAGAGTACACCCAGTGAGGCCATGGTTTCCCCACAATTCAGCTGTGTCCCTGAAATCCTCCTGGCTGGACCTTGAGGCTTTTATTAACCCCTGCTGCATCTCCTGGTGCAGCTGCAATGCTTAGTAGCAGTGCTTCTGTCCCAGCAGTTGATTAACCTCCCAGAAGCCTAGATGGCTATCAGAGACTGTGTGAACCAAAGACCCTCAACAAGGCTGCTTCCTGTCCCCTTCTCCTGACTTTCATATAATTACATTTCCCATCTAATTTCTTACTGCTTCACTCACAGACTAGAAACCATCATCTGTACCTGAAGACTCTCCAGCTCCGCACAGTGAGGTGCTTTTCTCCCGTGTCAGCTAACGCCAGACCCTGCCCTTAATAAATTGTTTCCTGACATCGTAAACTTGGCTGTATTTGTTATATTGCAGGTTATTATTCAGAACCACACACTGTATATGCCAACCATTACATTTAAGAACAAAGCAAGTACAAGGTATTCAAATGTAAGAACAATAACTTTTGTTAAGAAAGAAAGCCTAGCTGGAGCTGTACTTCCAATTAAAGGACTAGTAGTAAAACTCAGCTGCTGGACGGGAAGTGCAGGTGGTATTTTCTGAGTCATTATTGAGCCAATTTCCCAGCATGATGTGAAAGGGTCATTGCACTTTATCACATAGAAGAGAGATAAAATTTAGATCTTGATCACATGATACTCATTAGTTTTGATGTATAAATGATAGTTATTTTCTTGGATGAGCTCAGTAGATTTTTTATTTCCTTTGTTTCTTGGAGAAACTACATCTCAGCCTAAGTTGTAACTTTGATTTTAAACATACAAAGGTGAGGTAGTATGTTCAACACTGTTGTTACCTGCAGCAGACTCCACTTAATGCACAACTTTCACTGCAGGAAGTGGGGGATTCTGTTTTCTGGTGCACCGAAAGAGATACTGTGTTACTGCAATTACTACAAAGTGGCAAATGTTATTGTAATGATGTCTTAGAATTTTCCAAAGGATCGAATCTATATCTTGATGGTTAAAATGAAACTACTGCTATATTACTGAGAATATATACATGACCTCATAGACAATACTCAGAACACTGAGTTGAGAAGAGGAAATCACCCTAATGAAAAGCTACAGACTTCCAGAATCATCTGCAATACAGAAAAGGCACATTCATTTATGTAATGCTAGAAAACAGCAATGAAATGGAGATAGCTAAATATGCATTATACCCAAGGTTCCCTCTTCTGCTTTTTAGCATAAGCAGTAAAAGGTCACTCTGTCTCTAATTGAATTGCTCTGTACTGTGCTAATCTACCTAATGTCCTGTTTGCAGATATAGCATCATTTTAGATACTTTGCACCGCGTGAGCTAACACACAAATTGTGTTTTTTATTGCACTTGTGCATTTTGTAATTAAGTAACTGATATCAGAAAACTGTTGTTCTATTTATTGCTTTACATTCCTTGAATGGACTATTTTTTACTGGATTCCTGTCTAAAGCCTTATGTTTCTCTCAAATCTTCAGAATTTTTACTTGCAGAAGCCCTCCTCTATTTGGGCGTGGAGAGGATCTCTTGTTGATGGTGTTAGGGACTTCTGAGAATAAGAGTCCATTTTCGTTCCTTCATCTCAGAGCAGGCATTACACTTACCTAGTGCTTTCAAAAACAAACACAGGCTATGCTTTGATCAGCTGCCCCTGCTCTGTCCAGAGTAGTAGATACCCTCAGAAGCAGTGTTATTTTTGTAGATGTCTATCTATTTTTTCTTATTCTTGCTCTTTTCAATTTTTATTTCATTCCTGTGGAATTTCTTGCCACTAAGGTAGCTAGGATTTCTGTAATGAGGAAAATATTAGTTAATATGAATGCCAGTCAGAGATCCACTAAAATAGACTTGGTCTACCCAGGCAAAATGACAGGGTGTCCTACAGGAACCTGCTACTGACCATGGTTTATGATCATTGCTGCAGGGTGAGGACTTTTGTGTAGAAGATACTGTACTCTTTCCTGCTGTGAGATGCTCTCACAATTTATTACCATCATTTTAGCAGTTCTAACATCACTTTTTGCCTGATCTTTTCCCTATGGACTCCCCAGATTCTTCACCTCATGTAAAGATCAGTAGTCTACAATTGTCATGGTTTTATAATTTTTGGTATGGGTATGTTGTGATGTGGAATACCCTTACCAAAATCATAAAACCATGACAACAATGCAGCCTGGTTCTTATAAATGAAGGGCAATGCTTTACCAGTTTTCTGCCTAACAAGAAATGGTCAGGTATGTTGTCAAGAAAAGTCAGGAAATCGACAGTGGAGACAGGCAAATGAACATGCATTTCTGGAAAATAATTATTAACATCTTTACTTAAATCTGTTCAGAACACAGTGTAGTGACTGGAAGCACTTTGAAGGCAGGAATACATCACGCTCAAAGTTGGAAAAGCATTCTAGTGTAGCAGATGAAAGACAAACCTATACCACAAATCCTTTTACATGAATAAACAGACATTAGCAATCTTCAGGTCAGCACCTTCATGTCAGTGTTAGATTAGGAGTAACTCATTAAACTGGCTTTGGGTTTACAGTGAAATTATTAAGGTCATGGCCAAATAATATAGATTTCATTATTATTTCATAGCCTTTAAGAGCTGGAAAATAAAATTGAAAATATTTGTATTTCTTAACAGAAATGAAATTTGAATGTAGAAGTTCTAAAATGAGGAAGTTGAATGTTCATTACTCTTGTTTAGGCTGTTCCTGCAGCTATCAAAGATCAGCACACTCACCAAGTCCTCTGTCAGCATCACAAACCCACACAAAGGAGAAGAGCAATGTCTAAAAACTTTGTTCATGTTTGAAAACTCATGTATATTCAGTCACTTTTGACTTTTGTATTCACTTTCCAAAGGCATTTGCACAAGGGATCAGACCCAGCCAGCACGGGTTCACCAGGGGCAGGTCATGCTTGTCCAACCTCATCTCCTTCTATGACTGGGTGACCAGACTGGTAGATGAGGGAAAGGCTGTTGATGTAGTCTACCTGGACTTCAGCAAGGCCTTTGACACGGTCTCCCACAGTATTCTCCTAAGGAAACTGGCAGCCCGTGGTGTGGACAGGTTCACTCTTCTCTGGGTGGAGAACTGGCTGGAGGGCCGTGCCCAGAGGGTAGTAGTTAATGGAGTTAAGTCCAGCTGGCATCCTGTTACGAGTGGTGTCCCCCAAGGGTCAGTTTTGGGGCCCATCTTGTTTAATATCTTTATTGATGAGCTAGACGAGGGAATTGAGTGTACCCTCAGTAAGTTTGCAGATGACACCAAGTTGGGAGGATGTGTCAAACTGCCTGAGGGTAGGGAGGCCCTTCAGAGGGATTTGGATAGGCTGAACAGCTGGGCTGAGCTCAATGGGATGAGGTTCAATAAGACCAAGTGCCGGGTCCTGCACTTTGGCCACAATAACCCCATGCAATGCTATAGGCTTGGGGCAGAATGGCTTGAAGAATGTAGAGAGGAAAAGGACCTGGGGGTGTTGGTTGATGCTTGGCTCAACATGAGCCGGCAGTGTGCCCAGGTGGCCAAGAAGGCCAACGGCATCCTGGCCTGTATTAGAAATAGTGTAGCCAGCAGGAGCAGGGAGGTGATCATCCCCCTGTACTCAGCTCTGGTACAGCCGCACCTCGAGTACTGTATTCAGTTTTGGGCCCCTCACTACAAGAAGGACATTGAGGCCCTGGAGCGTGTTCAGAGAAGGGCAACAAAACTGGTGAGGGGTCTGGAGCACAAGTCTTATGAGGAACGGCTGAGGGAGCTGGGATTGTTTAGTCTGGAGAAGAGGAGGCTCAGAGGAGACCTTATTGCACTCTACCACTTCCTGAAGGGGGGTTGTGGTGAGGAGGGGGTGGGCCTCTTCTCCCTGATAAATAACGACAGGACAAGAGGGAATGGCCACAAGTTGCACCGGGGAAGATTTAGATTAGACCTGAGGAAACATTTTTTTTCTGAAAGAGTGGTCAGGCACTGGAATGGCCTGCCTAGGGAGGTGGTTGAGGCACCATCCCTAGCGCTGTTCAAGAAGCGTTTAGATGAGGTGCTAAGGGATTTGATTTAGTAGTTGGGTAGGGATAGTGATAGGAGGATGGTTGGACTAGATGATCTTATAGGTCCTTTCCAACCTTATGAACTTATGAACTTTTGAGAGTTAGCATCACGAACACTCAGGGAACCAGATGATGACCCTTAGTTTCTCTCTCATCTCTATAAATGTCAGAAATATAAAGTTACAACTGAAATGCTTGTAAACAGGAAAATATTCTGAAAAGCTGTATTTCTCAGGATTCAGAAGGATCTTTCTTAGGCCTCTGCTGGTTTTACTCTGTTGGCAGTGTTTCATGAGTAGTCAGCTCCCCACAGGAGACATGTGGGTTTCCTGGGCAGTGACAGGGCTGGCTAGAGTGAGATGTGGGGGTGACAGACAGCAAATTCCTGCAGGGATATTTGTCATACATCTAATAGTGCCAGGCAGATCTGTTGTAATTCATGTTTAATAATAAGAAATAAGTAATCATCAGACTCATTTGATCTCTGAGATAGGTATGGGCAGGAAAAATCTGCTAAGTCCCCTCATCTTCTGAAGACCCAGCACATAGTATCTACAACAGGGAGAGAAATATTTTAACTCAAATACAAATTTCACAACTGGAACGACCTTTTCTTGCTATACATTTGAATGTTAGGCTCTCTTCTTTAAAAGTACTGGATTAAAAAGCAGACCATCATGTATAAATTGTTTTTTGGTGCGTAATTCTGAACATGTTTGCAACAGTAAGTAATTCTATCAATTACTCTCTGGACAAAATAACAGAAGGTAATGGCAGGAAATATGTCATCTGTTTCAGTACTCGCTATCTGCTTCATTATACCTCACTGGAAAAAGAGGAGTTCACTCACTACCTCCTGTGGGCTGGCGGATATCCTGCAACTTGGTAGGCAGCAGGGTCTCAACATGCCCAACAGGGAAGTCAAGCACCATAACCGCAGACATACTTCCTTCCTCCTCTCCCTGCATATTTATCACTGAGCGTGGCTTGCAATATCCCTATGGTCAGCTGGGACTAGCTGTCTGAGCTGTGTCCCTTGACACATCCTTGTCCGCCTCAGCCTCTTCACTGCAGGAGAGGATGATTAGGAAGCCTTGGCATTGTGCAAGCACTGCTCAGCCATAGCTGATACCTTGTTTTCAATATTGTGCTAGCCACAGTTGTAATACTGGCTGCTGTGAAGAAGGCCAACTCCATCTCCTCCAGACTGAGTACAACCCTGATATCACAGTTTCCTCCCTATCATTTGTTTTTCACCTATAGTGTTAGGTAATAATGACATAATATTTGATTCATTTAAGACTGGATTGAAAATTGAATATCAAGTCCCTTATGTCATTCTCTGTGTCTTCCAAACTACAATTCCTTTTACAGGCTAGAGTAAGTTTCAGATTATTGCCAAGCATCTCAATCTTTTTCTTAAAACAGAGAAGCATTCCTTGGAATTTGAGCAATTGTTCAGCAGTAAGTGATGAGATAAATATGGCATTTTGGCAGATAGAATATACCCTGCAACATAGAAGAGTCTCCACCAACTACAACAGCACTTCAGGAAGGACTTACTAAACTAGTGTGAAAACATCATCTCTCCTGGAAAAAGTAACATGGTATGAGATACAAACATCAGACAAGTGATGATTTTTCAGACTGAGAACTTTTTGGATGCTCAGACCCTTAAAAGTCACCTAGTCCAATTCTCCAACAGTAAGTGGGGACACTCATGGATAGATCAGGTTGCTCAGAACCTGGTCCAGCCTGACCTCGAATGTCTTCAGGGATGGGACACTCTCTGAACAACCCATTCCAATGCCTCACCAACTTTACAATAAAAAACTTTTTCCTATATGAATTTAAATCTTCCCTGTTTTAGTTTGAAGGCGTTTCCCCTTGTCCTGTCACCACAGACCCTACTAAAGAGTCTCACCCCTAATTTCTTGTAGCCTCACTTTAAACACTGAAAGACTGCTCTCAGGTCTCCCCAGAGCCTTCCCTTCTTCAGACTGAACTGCCCCAGCTCTCTCAGCCTAGACCCAAAGGGAAGACGTTCCATCCCTTGTATCATTTTTGTTGCCCTCCTCTGGAAATGCTCCAACAGGTCCATGTCTCTCTTGTACTTAGGGGTCCATGTTTGAACACTGTATTCTAGGTGAGTTCTCACCAGTCCATTTGGCTTTCTGGGCTGTGTGGGCATATTGCTGGCTCATGTCCAGCTTCCTATTCACCAGTACCCTCAGTATGTTTTCAACAGAGCTCTGCTCCATCACTACATCCCCTTGCTTGTAGTGGTAGTGAGGATTGCCTTGACCCAGGTGCAAGACCTTGCACTTGAATTTGTTGAACCTCATGAGGTTCTCCAGGGCTCACTGCTCAAATCTGACTAGGTCCCTCTCGGTCATATCCTATTCTTCCTCAGGTGTATCAGCTTCACCACACAGCTTGGTGTCATTGGCAAGCTTGCTGAGGGTACATTTATTCCCACTGGCAATGTGATTGATAAGATACTGAAGAACACCGACCTTAGTAATGACCCTTGAGGGACATCACTCATCACTGATCTCTGTCTGGATATCAATCCATTGACCACCACTCTTTGGGTATGATCTCACAACATACAATCTCAATTCCTCATCCATTGAACAATCTCAGATCTTCATCCATCATACAGTCCCCCCATATCTTTCCAATTTAGAGTGAAGGATCACAGAATCACAGAATCTCCAAGGTTGGAAAAGACCTGTAAAATCATCCAGTCCAACCATTCACCCATCACCAATAGCTGTCACTAAACCATGTCCCTCAACACAGCGTCCAAACATACCTTGAACACCCCCAGGGTCGGTGACTCCACCACCTCTCTGGGCAGTCCATTCCAGTGCCTGACCACTCTTTCAGAGTAGTAGTTTTCCTAACATCCAGCCTGAATCTCCGCTGGCACAGCTTGAAGTTATTCCCTCTAGTCCTATCCCTAACCACATGAGGCCGATCCCCAGCTCACTACAACCTCCCTTCAGGAAGTTATAGAGAGCAATAAGGTCTCCTCTGAACCTCCTCTTCTCCAGACTGAATAATCCCAGCTCCCTCAGACACTTCTCATAAGGCCTGTGCTCCAGATCCTTCACCAGCTTGGCTGCCCTTCTCTGAACACACTCCAGGGCCTCAATGTCTTTCTTGTAGTGAAGGGCCCAAAACTGAACACAGTACTCGAGGTGCAGCCTCACCAGAGCTGAGCACAGGGAGACAATCACTTCCCTGCTCCTGCTGGCAACGCTGTTTCTGATGCAAGCCAGGATGCCATTGGCCTTGGCTACCTGGGCACAGTGCTGGCTCATGTTCAGTCAAACATCAACCAATACCCCAAGTCCATTTCCTCAACACAGTCTTCCAGCCACTCCACCCCAAGCTTGTAGCACTGCCTGAGGTTGATGTGGCCAAAGTGCAGGACCTGGAATTTGGTCTTGTTGAACCTCATCCCATTGGCTTCATCCCAGCTATCCAGCCTGTCCTGATCTCTCTGACGGGCCTTGCTACCCCCAGGCAGATCAACACTTCCAGCCAACTTGATGTCATCTGCTAACTTACTGAGGGTGCACTCAATGCCCTCATCCAGGTCATCAATAGAGATAATGAAGAGGATAGGCCCCAGCACTAACCCCTGGGGAACACCACTCATGATCAGTCGCCAGCTGGATTTAGCTCCATTCACCACCACTCTCTAGGCCCAGCCCTCCAGCCAGTTCCTTACCCAGCAGAGTGTACCTGTCCAAGCCATGGGTTGACAGCTTCTGGAGGAGAATACTGTGGGAGACAGTGTCAAAGGCTTTGCTGAAGTCCAGGTAGACTACACCAACAGCCTTTCTCTCATCCACCAGATGGATCACTAGATCATAGAAGGAGATGAGGTTGGTCAAGCAGGACCTGCCCTTCATGAATCCATGCTGGCTAGGCCTGATCCCATGGTTGTCCTGCACATGCCGCATGATCTCCCTCAAGACAATCTGCTCCATAATCTTCCCTGGCACCGAGGTCAGGCTAACAGGCCTTAGTTCCCCAGGTCTGCCTTACAACCTTTCTTGTAGATGGGAGTCACACTGGCAAGTATCCAGTCTTCTGGGACCTCACCAGTCAACAAGGAGTGCTGATTGATAATGGCTAGCGGCTCAGGTATCAACTCTACCAGTTCCCTCAGCACTCTCAGGTGAATCTCATCTGGCCCCATAGACTTGTGACAGTCTAGTTAGAGTAGTGAGTCTGTGTCCTCCTGAATCGTGGGGGGTTTTGTCTGCTCCCCAGCTGAGACTACCAGGTCAGAGAATGAAGTACCCTGAGGATAACTGGTCTGACCTATGAAGACAGTCGTAAAGAAGGCATTCAGAACCTCTGCCTTTTCCTTATCCTCAGTGATAGAAGACAAAGATCCTCCACGAAGAAGGATGTTATGGGGGACAGCATCAGAGGCCTTACTGAAATCCAGTTGGTCTTCCCTTGACAACTGGTGCAGTTAAGCCATCATAGGGGGCAACTAGGTTGGAGTGACAAGCAGGAGTTGTCCTTGATGAAGCTGTGCTCATTATCCCATATCACTTTCCTCTCATTCTATATCATATCTTCCAGCATGGTTAAGGGTTGGACTTGATGATTCCCAGATGTCTTTTTCAACCCCTATGATTCTGTGATCATGTGATTCTATGAACCTGCTCCGTAGTGCTTTTCCACATCGTAATCTGACATACTGACACACTGGATAAGCACAGCTTTCTAAAACTGTTGTGGAATTCAATGTAGCACTAAATCATCCTGTGGACGTTGCACCCATATGAATTACAGTCACAGAACTACTCCTTTTATTGTATCACATACAAAGCACCTACCTGCTTTTTCTTGAACAATCTCTTACTCACAAACATGAAAACCATCATACAAAAGCAAGACATAATGGAGAAATATTATGAAATATCTTGTTCATGGTTTTTTTCGTACAGTCTGAGGAAGGCCCTGTATGGCGTAACAAGAAGAGGCTAACTGCAACATGTACCTCATAAGAAATGTTATAGGGCTGCAGTATAAAGCTAAAATTTTAATGTCTGCTGTTTCTTGTCACAGACTCATTGTCAGTTACTGACTCCTGACTGCTAGTGCTGTGATTCTAGCATTTTTTTAGAACTATATCTTACATTTAGTTTACTCTGTGGTCCATACCTACATTTAGTTTGCTACTGCATTTAACATATTCATTAACAGGATGTTGTGTATGGGAAGGAAAGCTTAATTTCTACCTCTAAAAAGAGAAACTCCAACTTTCAAATTTAAATCCTTGTTAAGGATGTTGTGCCAAAAGTAATGTCTCCTATGTTATGATGTTGGTTCATGGTATCAGAGGCAGTTGCTGGTGGTATGGCAGTAGATGAACATTCTTACCAATATTCTATTGCATTTTGTCACTGTCTGACAGATGGCAGCAGAGGGGTAGCCTGGCACAATGTCTTATATGAAAGTATGTATGGAGAAAAGGTGTGCCATTGAATGCCTCCATGCAGGAAGCAGACTGACATTTGTTGCACATTTTTGGAGAACAAACAGTGGATGTGAGCACAGTGAGGGATGGGTGGTCCATCTCAGCAGTGGTGACACTGACAGTGGGTCACCTCCTCTGGTGCAGATTTTTACTGGCACAGCATACAGGCTCTTGTTCAAAATGTGTAGTGCATGTTGAAAAAGAATGGTTTGTAGCTGCAAATTGCTCTATTAAATGGTGTTATTCTGCTCCTTGTATATCTGTTGATGTTTACATGGAAATAAATATGAGGCATTATTTTGGAGAACACTACATACCATGTTGTAATTAAAGAATTGACAGTTTTTCTTTCCTTTCTGTCAGACCTCATATACATCTATGTTTAGCTTAACAAATTGTCAGGGTTTTACTAAAATATTTGCAAGGCCTTAGCTAAAAACATAAAGTAAAACTTTTGTCAGAAATTGAGAACAGTTCAGATTACATACAGAAGATATTCATAGAGATGTTCAAATCTTCAAGCCCCAGCAATGAAGTGTGAAAATTCAAGGGCAGGGATGAGCTCAGAGGAAAATCAAGCAAGATCAGGTGCAGTATGCAAGTCTGTACGGATTAATTCTGCTTCATAAGAGGAAAGGAGAGACAAAAAAAAAAACCAAAACCCACATATCTATTGTTAGAAACTTGTTTCATTTGCAGACACAGACTTTAAGCCTTAATCTTCATGACAAGTTACATGAAGTTTTAATATAGAATCTCTTTATAAATGTATTTTATTCTAACTGAGCTTCATACTGCATGTAGAATTTGAGACGAAAACCTATTAAGAGTTACTTCAGCTTTTCAATGCTTCATATAGGATGAAATCATAGTCCAGCCGTTCAGGAAAAACATTTGTCTGAGAGACTAGCATCATGTTTACTGAAGAATCACAGTAGCACAGCTTGCCATTCCCCAGAGGAATAATGGAATTTCAATTCCTGGGTGTGAACAGTTTTAGTACAGAAATGTAGTGTGACGAACTCAAGGATTTTGATTAAAAAAAATTTAATGAACAACTGATAAGTTGACAAAAGGAATGGTAAAAATAAAAATAAAGGGTGACCAGCACAAGCCTCAATCTGTGGAATTAATGAAAATATAAATGAATAAAACTACAAAGAAAAAAAATGAGCAAATGCCCCAGTGAAAAAAGTTTTAGTGACCATTACTCATTAATCCTCCTTTTATAAAAACTATCAATAACTTGATCATAACCTCTACAAAGGATGTGTGATTTTGCAGTTAAGAGGCCCTTACAGACCAGAATGGCTCTTGATTTTGCAACTTCATACACACACCAAAAAAAATCCCATTTGGTGGTAAATTTGTTTTTATTTTCTAGACATTTTCCATTGTATTAGACTTTGAGATTTTTGAGAAAAGGACCACATCCTGTTCATTCGGTACAGGGCCTAAATCTGCAGTGTGTTGAGGTACTTCATTTGAGGTTGCTAGCCAGACAGTGCAGTGCACACTTGAGGTGACAAACAAGAAGGTTCCAATAGCAATGTTCCTCTTTAAATATCATGACTATCCCAGAAGTGTCAAAGGTAATAAACAGTTCTATTCTTAATCTATCATCATTATTCTGGGACAATCCAGAGAGGGACATAACATTAGGACAGAACAAACATATCTAATGTCTAGTGGACCTTCAAAAGGTGAATGGGTCTGCCTAAGGCATCCCTGGGCAACCTCTGAGGCCTTTACTCATTTCTATTTCTAGCTGAGCAGCACAGTCACATTATTTTGAGAGGGCTGCTCTGTTTTCATATGTAAAACCAGAGAATGTACACATTGGCTGAATGCAAACAAGTGGGTTTCTTTTCTGTGTATTCTGAAGGTCATATATAACACACATTGCAGAGCCCTTGTTTCAGTAATATGTGGAAGGAATAAAGTTGATAACAGAAAACAGAGAAAAGAAAGGATCATAACCAGATATGGCTCCTATGTTTACTCTTACATTTTGCCGTATATCCTGAAATAAAATGATGTGCTCTCTAGAGTTCAAATCTTTTTACTGTCCTGTGGTACAGTCACCAGTTACAAATATTTGTAATGAAATGAAGGGAGAGTTATGTTAATTTGGGAGCTTTCAAACACATAATCATTATTAAATGTGGATACCATAGCTACTGCTCTGCTCAGTTGGACTGCCTAGGGTAGATTCCAGTGTGTGGCAGGCAGGATGATCCATAAGAGGATCATCAAGGCCCTCTGACTTCCCCTTCAGCCTCAGAGAAGAGATGTCATGGGGGCAGAGGCAAGGGCTGCTGGCAATTGGGACCTCTGCAGGCTATGAGTAAATATCTGAGGATGCAGGGTGGTCCTTCTGTGGCAGGCAGAGACAGGTCATAGAATCATAGAATTGTTCAGGTTGGAAAAGACCTTCAGCATCATCAAGCCCAACTTCAAGAAGGTCTTTGTCAAATGGGCAATGCTGCAGCATTACACCAGGACACAAATGTCCCTGGCTGCTCTCTGCTTCCCAGCCTCAGCAGAGAACCTTGCTTTCATTGCATCTTCCCCATAGGAAGCCCTTAGTGGACCAAAAAGCCAACTTCTCTGCTTTCTCCAGTGTACAGTCTATGTTGTCACATGGAAACACAGCAGCAACAGCATGACATCCTTATAACTCAGTGGTTAATTTATGAATGCTGCTTTCATGAGGTTATCTGCTCAGTAGGAGAGACTTCAGGTATTGCTGAGCTCCTGTGCTGGACAAGTTTTTGTGTATCAGCTAAAGCACAGTGTGGTCGTGCGCTCTCATTGCTTCAAATGCAGAGTTAGACACTTTCCACTCAAGCTTAAATTAACACCTTTAATTCACGCCTCAGGCTAGCACTAAACATACTTTGTTATTGTGGCTCAGTTGACGCACATGAACTTGCTCCTCCCAATAAATGAGACCAGTCCCTTGAATCTTGAGTGGGCAGAGTCCAACCTCAAAGTGTCTACATGGTTGAGATGATGCTTTATTGGTTTCCTTTCATGAAGCAACTGTACAACTGCGGGGAAGCAGCAGTGCTCAGTGCAAGGGTCTCTGTGAGAGCTCTGGGTGAAGACAGTGCTGTATCTTTCCGATGAGGAACAGTTCTTGTGTTTAACCTGGACAAATAACATATTCTGACTCTGTGGACAGCGGGAAATATACCTTTTAAAAACGTTTCAAGGCAGAGCTACTTATTCACTTGCTGATGCTGCTTTCACAGATTTCTCAGCCTTTCTTGTCCTAGAATGCTGAGACATCAGACATCCTCCAGGACAAATGACAGATAGTGCTTGGTTCTCTATGATTTTTGGAATCATAGAATGGCTGAGATAGGAAGAGACCTCTGAAAGTTATCTGGTCCAATGCTCCTGCTCCAGCAGGGACACACAGAGCAGGGACACCCATGTCTAGGCATTTTTTGAAGATCTCCAGTATCTACTGTCCCTTCACTAGTTCCTTAAACTCAGGAAAAGTTACAACATTTTTGCTTGTTTTAGCTAGATTCCTAAGTGCTAGTGTTCTGCATCTAATTTGAAAATGTATTTTCTTGAAATGTATACCATCCACTTTTTGAGATTCTATGCTGATTTACAAGAACATAGGAAGAATTAAGCTACAACTAAGGCTACCTGAAAACCTATCTTTCTCTCTCTAGGCCTTTAGCCTTATCCACCATGCTTTAAGCCACAAAGCAAGAGAAGAAACTGCTGTTTTAATGATCTCATAAACAGTAATTCTCCATACACCCTTCAGAAGTAGCAAGTGCATTGCTACACAGTTTCTAGTATGTCAGAGACCAGAAATGCAGGACAAAATGCTTGCTCACTAGGGTAAATCTTACCTGTGCAAATCTCACTTTTGTTCATGGTGGTTAAGCCTGAATCATCTGACCCTAAAAGAAAAAATTCCAGTATTTCTATGACTCTTTTATTCACTGCCAGTTCCTTTCCCATTTACAAGTTGCCATGTCTCCTCCAAATGATGATGGCTTTTTTCCTGGTGATATCCTGTCTTCCTTCACAGATTTTGCTTTTACTCCTCTCTTTGCTACTCCACCTGCAAGCTCGTCTTTCTATCAGTCCTGGAGAAACTCTTCTATTGGTCATCTTTTTCATCTCTAGTTAGTTCCATATATTCTGATGTTCTTCCATCTTTCCAGTAAAAATTCAATAAAGTGCCAACAAGTAAAGAAATTATTGTCGTAGGCATAGTCTCCAAATGTTGAATGGATATATTGAGTCTTCTCCATGAGACATACAGAAAGCATCACCTTACAGGGCCATTAGATGTGATCCCACCTTAACTGGCATCACACAGGAGATTTTCTCCATCCAGTTGCTTCCAGTAGCAAGACCTCTATGATTCTTGTTCCTGGCTATACAAGAGATATCAAGAGCAAGACCTATGTGTTACACCATTATCATGGTTTTATGATTTTACTTACTGGAATTTGACATCATAACATCATTTAGTGCATTAGGAGTTTAAGAATTAATGCTTCAGTTCCATGGATCATTGCTAGCTGCGGATATACCTGTCTCAGAAGAAAAGTACCCCAGAGGACTTTGTGTTGCTTTGTGTTTTTCCATTTTCCACTCAGAGGGAGAGATTAAAGCTGTTCACATGTCACAAAGCACAGGCTCTTTCCCTTTAGGATCAACCCAGCAGTGGTGGGTACTCCCTAGCCATCTTGCCTTCACCATTATTGTAAGGTCTTCAGTTTTTGGACACTCATTTTATTTATTAGCTTCAATTCCAATTATATTGTATTATTATGTTATTTTGCATTCCAGTATCTTATTTAGTAAATTAGCTTTCTTCCTCAGATCATTGCCACTGTTTCATTTTTAGGCCAATCTCCCTTTTCTTTTTTTCCTTTTCCCTTTCCTCTTTCCTGGGCGTGGGTCTGTGTGTCCCCACTACCCCAGTCGTCACGGAACCAGGCCGAACCAGCCTGTAAACTGTTGACAACCAGCTTCAGAACAGCTGTGCTACAGAGCACAATACTCCCACTGTGGAAGTCTTTGAACCTTGTGTCAGCCCAAAGGGAATCTCCTGCAAGCCTTCTGCATTGCATCCTTCCCCTGGCCATATTCACTTCTCAGAGAGACTGCAAAGGGCAGTTATCCAGGAGGACTCTAGCTTCAGGAGGACCTACTCTGTGGCACCATGGGCTTGACAGCAATGAGGCATCTCAGGAAAAATCTAGACATTCAGTATGATACTATCAGTCTCTTGGGTCAGCCAGTGTGAGTGAGTTTCCCATCCCTTAGGGTGAGCTCAAAGAGTTTTCCTGTGCTGTGACAGAAATTCACAGTGAGCAAGAGATGGGGAACACGAAGGGCAAGCGATGAAGAAAAAGGCACAGAGGATATAGGGCTTTTTAGGCTCCTTGAATAAATGTGTGCCTTTTGCATCTTTACAGAATGGAGCATGTTATGGCAGACTGGTTTTATCTCCTCCTCTGGACACAGAAACATATGCAGTAGAAAGAACTTAATGTAATTAAGATAAGAAAATAAGAAGTCAAGTTCCCCCCCTCACATTTATTTGTAGCAAAGTACTTTCAGTGTAAAACTCTTAAAGACGCTTGCTTTCAAATTGCTAACGCATTCAGCTATTTACTTCAAACACAAGAGGTACCCAAGAAAAGATAACAAATCCTATAACCTAAAAAAGAACATCCCATCATCTCTGACAGTGGTAATACCTGTACCTAATGAAGAGAAAACCAGCTGATCAGACTGACTGAATGATATGTGTTGATGTGACATTGGAAGTATTTTCATCATAAAGGGAAAGCTTGTTTTGAGCCATCAGTTTATGTTTACATCTCTAAAATATTCTGTAGCAAGGTCTGTATGGGAGTTGCCATATCATTACTGTGAGAAAACCTCAGAGAAAGACAAGAAGGGTAAACCACAAACTGTACTATTTTTGAAACTCTTGTACTGTGTTAATTTCTACCTGACCTTTTTCCAGAGGAAATTTTGTTGACCTTTTACACACTTATCTCATTCTTAGCAGCCCATCTCTCTTCTTCTGAGGGTCTCTTTGGATTCTTTAAGATATTTCAAGACCACCTACGTACCTATGGTCTCCTGCATATACTTTTTTTTTTTTTTTTTTTGAGAAAAGCAAATAATTTATCTCTTAAGAGATAAGCTTAAGCTTATCTGGAGATAGACTTCAAAATAATAAGAGGCTTCCATGGTTTCTCAGTGAATTTTGTTTGTATGTTATACTGACTATAAGATTTCTGCTGCCAGATACAAACTTGTGTTGAGAGACAGAAAGATTAGCAAGTCTTGCTTTTTTTTATGTTGTGGTTAAATATGCTCTGGTATTCCACAGAAGAGCTGTTGTTTTCTGATATGAGGAATTCCCACCTGTGAGTTGAATGTTTCATGATCTACCAGTCTAAGTCTAGGAGCTTTCTTCTGATTGACTCAAGTTGGATAGATTGTTTCTATGGAAAAGCAAGAGGATAGTGTGGTTTTAGCAGAGAGTAATTTGTTGGCTCTAGTCACATGAATCAAAGGGTTCAGTACAAAGAAACAATAGAGTTGCACTTGTCTTGTTCTTTGTTACTGCCAACGACATGCATACACTGGAGATCATTCCCTCTGAGCATTCTGATAGAAAGTCATCATCTTTGCCTAAACCTAGAATGGCTAAGGAAATGCTCTGTTCAAGCTGTTAACTACTTCAAATAAGCGTTTTCAGTTTCAAGATCTCTGGGAAACACAATTGTTTTAGTTCACAAATCTCCCCCAAAATGTCTGCAATTATGAGTCTAAGCAAAGTTCTATGATGGCAGGAGCCTAAGTTAAAGACCAAGGTACCGCGGTGATGGTAGTGTTGCTGCCTTAATGTGTGAATTGAGAGAGATTTTCAAAGCATTACCAAGAAGCTGGTTACTAGGCAATGGGGATAATGGAAAGATTCAGCCACATATCTTAGTAAAGAAAGGAGAAAGCATAGATACAAATAAATAATAATAAAAAAATAATAATAAAACAGTGAGGATGGTGTGGCACAAATGAAAGGCAGAGAAAAGTTGAGACTGCAGGTGGATTATTTGTTTGTATGTATGCCTGTTATAAGGAGCTCCTATGTGTGTGTCCTGCATGTTCAGTTACAGTGGAGATTTGTTCTTTCCCTGATTATCTGGAGTTTAATGAGAAACACTTGGAGATGAACAAAGTGGCAGATTTCAGCTTTCCACTTCTCCTTAAATTGTTCTAGAAATTATGGAAGAATATTTATTTGGAGTGTAGGGAGCACTTGTTTTGGATGACATATCTCCCAAACATAAATTTTCAGGGAAGTAATTTGCGATGTAGAGCAACAAGCGCAAATGAGTTCATTAGACTGTGATGCCACAGAGAATCACTAGAATGACTGTACCCCATTTACAAGTAGGTCATCACAATTACACTCATCACAAGACTGAACCTGACAAGAGTTCTGGATTACAGACTTAACAACAACAGGGACTGTGCCTTCCTTCCGTACTCACTGATGATGTACAGATGTAATCACACAAAAGTCAGGGCTAGCATGCACTGTAATTGATGATATATTTAGCTTATAAATATATAATGGATCAGTTGGGTACATTCTGTTTATTTTCTTTCTTTCTTTCTTTCTTTCTTTCTTTCTTTCTTTCTTTCTTTCTTTCTTTCTTTCTTTCTTTCTTTCTTTCTTTCTTTCTTTCTTTCTTTCTTTCTTTCTTTCTTTCTTTCTTTCTTTCTTTCTTTCTTTCTTTCTTTCTTTCTTTCTTTCTTTCTTTCTTTCTTTCTTTCTTTTTTTTTTTCTCAAGAGAAAGGAAAAGAAGAAGTGTGAAAAAAAAAAAAAACTAGATTTGCAGCCTCCTCTGCAAATGATAACAATCTAGAGATGATCTTTCAGCTGTACTTGTTGGAGGGGCTTCTACCATTCTTATGGGAAGTAGCCTGATCACACTTGGCAGATATCATATGATTTAGTCACGTCCAGTGCTGTGTCACTGCTGTCACAGGCCAATTGTCCTATTTCCCTACGAGTTTCTTAAGCCAGCAGTCCCAAGAAGCACTGAGACTTGAGCTTTCCTGAAACTGAAAGAAAGAAAGGTAGAGTTCAAAAATAAAAGCAGCATTTCTGTATCTTTTAGAAAAAAAAGCTTGACTCTAATGGTCAGCGAATTCCTGGGAGAATTTCCTCAAGGATTTATTGAACTTTCGTACAAAGAAGAATATGCAACTTTCTCCTTAGGAAATATCTGTCCAGAATTCTTACTCAATCTCTAGTTGGAATAGTGAACTTATCTTGAAACTACATATAAACTGTCACAAGTCTTCTCTCTGGCCCCTATTCTTTTCTCTTTACTGAAACACATACTAGATTTCTATTTTTCAGGATTTGAGAGTAAGATTTCCCAGAACAGAGAAAAATTCTGGGGAGTATTATCTTGAAAACCAAGTCATGGTACTTGTAGCAGTTTCTTGTCAATGTCTTTAAATGCAAACTTACATAAATATTTATTAAAATAACTCCTGCAAACATGAAGTCATAGCAGCTTCAACACAGAAGAATTCATCCTTCAAGAACAGTGATTTAAGTGTGCAGTTAAACATCCCAACATATTCCTCATAAAGCCAATACCTGGACAATTTGCAGATCCTCATAATTTGGTGACTCTATGATAAAATTTTATCCGTATATGGATTATAAAACTCTTGATGACCATGAAGAAATGTAAGAACATCATCAGAGTCAGGCCAGTGCATGCTCTTTGATACATCCTCAGTGATAACTGCATTTTGAAATATGTCAGAGAGCTGATTTTTAATCTAACATGATCCCTATAAATTGAATAATGCAAGTTTTTAATAAAATTGTTGTGATGGATGCCTTGAAATTGACAATGATTGTTTCAGTACAGATACCTATGACAGCCAGACTCATAATCATGTCAAACAAAATTGTTGTCTTTCTTTGACAAGATCTGAATTCCATAAAAATGTAAGTAATGTAACTTTTATAATTTGTAGCCTGTTAAGTCAAAGTTAAGTACTCTGAATTATGAAAGCATACCATTCTGATAAGTTCAAAAATGAATTCACACAATTTATTTCATTTTTTTCTAAATGTAAGTTTAGAGAAATATATTTCACATAATAGATATATTTCACGTAATTACAATCAGTATTTCATCTGAAGGTAATATTGCACCATTTTTGTTGGAAGATTGTATACTCTGAACTTTTTTGACCAGATGTCAAGCAAAATCTCCTAATTTTAATAACTATGCTTGAGTAAGAGAAGAATCAGACAAATTACCTACTTAGAAGTCCGTCATTAGTGTTGTCAGATACTTTATAGGAAAGTGGTAACACATTATAAATCACAGTTTTCACAGGACATATAGCAAAGTTCTGTTGTACAGTGGGTACCATTTAGTATGCAGTGAACATAGATCCAGACAGCACGTGCATTAGATGGTTCATATCAAGCATCAGTTACTATAAAAACAAGCTGACAGGGATGAACCTGAAACAGTAGTCCCCAACCACCCAACCAGCCCAGCTCCTGATGAAGACATCAAAGACATTTCCATTTTTACCTAGAATCCCTTGTTTCAACATATGGGGGGAAATTAAGTGCAGTTTTCTAGTGAAGCAGGAAGGTAATTTATAGAATTCAAAGGAGAAGAGGGGGAAGTGACAATTTAAAGCTAAGGAGGAGCATGTAGGAGCCCTGTCACTTCAAGGCTCATGGCCCTTCAAACTGACTGACACCATAGACAGAAGAGACGTTACACATAGAGCTTATCTATTTCTTCCTCCACAAACAGAAGCAAGCATGCAGCTGCAGCTGTATCACCGTCTCTCAACTCTATACCTGGATGATTTTGGGTAGCAGAACTTGGACACTAGAAAACTCTCCAACCTCCAGTTAAGTGAGTGCTATGCTGTATTTACACTGTCCTTGTTTAGAATGTATTTCCAGTCTTATCATGAAGAGTCTGGCCTTCAGCCCTATTTAATAAGAGTATTCTTTATTTTGACCCAGAGATCCATCCTAAGGTATGGTTGTAGGGTAGATGGGGCATGAATTCAGAAAGTGGGGTACTGAATGTAAATAAAGCAGTGTGGGTTTTCTGCACACAAATATCTGCCCTTTCAGATATATTTTAGGAACTGAGTGTGGACCACTTTCTGCCACACCACAGCAGTCTTCAGGCTGATTTAAGGAGGATGGTTTTCATCCTACAGACATGAATTGGACTTGCAAAGAGCAATGAAAAGGCCACACTGTCCTAGGCTAACAAGTGGAATATCAGATCTGGGTTTAAAGCTGCTAGCACAAGGTTGGGGAATTAGTATACAAAATAATTCCTGCTCTTCTCGTAATCTTTTATATATAGCTCTCTGTACCTAGCATGGTCCATATTTCTTTAACATTCCAAAGAAAAACTGCCTCTCTCACACAGGGAAATTGATATACTGGTATACTTGCAAGCAAAGGTCTGATTTCTCCTAGACAGGGAGATTTCAGTCCTTATTGACACTTTGCCTCCAGTGGCCAGATGGGAACGATGCAACCAGGTAACTCTTTAAGTGCTAAGGTTCTGAAAAGGCATTTGTGGCTGCATGTGTCTAGGAAGGCACTGGCCCTGGAGTTCAAGGTCCTAAAACTGTTACTGAGTTCGTCTGGTGCAAGCTTGTTTTACCCACTCACATTTGCTCAAAAATGTGTGAAAGAGTAACTTGTCCTTTAAGTCTCAGATCAGTTGTGGATTGATCTGCCCCCCAGGCCACACAAGGTCAGTGCAGGCTATGTTGGCAGTATCACTGTGGTACTCTGCCTCAGGTCTCAGTGGTAGCTGCATGCTTTGCATTCCCACACCTCAGTTGCATGAGGTTCGTTTTGAGGATAATTTGCTGGGGCACATACCCAACATTCACATACATGGCCTTCTGAGGTACTGCCAATGATGCCCATAAGCTGGTGTCCCAAGAGCTGCCCTCCCTATAGCTCTTGTCCTCAAGCTGCTGTCAGCTCTGGTGCTGCACAGGCAGGGATTGGTATTGTACAATGTCACAGTGTTTGTGGAAGAGGATAACAGAGAGTGAGGGTAGGACTCTGCAACAGATATGATACCTCTTTCAGAGTGAGTATTTCTGCTGCAGGGGTCTTTTAGTTTTTTCTTCCTGTGCTGAATCTATGATACAAACATAGTGTTATTTGCCTGTTACTTAAACGCTTTAATTTATATGGATCAAAAATTATTTTTAGCATTTTTTAGCATTTTATAGGTACAAATTAGACTTCATTTTAAACAGAGCAGTCAACAACAGTCTAGTTATCTACCCCTTTGTACATTAAGATCTGGAGCTAGTGAAGAGAGTAGACACTCCAGCACTGAGCAATGGATAGCACATGTCATATCTACTGTTACAATAGAGGGGGAGCTTTGGAAAGGTCCCACTATGGCGGACAGATGTTGGATGCTTGTTCTGGCTGGATGAGGCCAAGTGGCTCCTCACACGAGGTGTGAGGACAGGGCAGGACAGCAACGTTTACCATAGTAATCACTACAAGTGCACGGTTATATTCTACTTTCTGTTTTTTCTGAATTTTGTGTTTGTTAATTAAGCGTTGCTGCTTTTAAAAATCTGAAACTGCTGACATATTAATTGCATACGTATAGAATATGCCATATATATACATATAAGATGTAGCATATTCATTGTCATATAGCCCTGCAGATAAATAATCGACCTGCCAACCTCAAAGAAGATGAATATGGCAGCAGGAGCATTGTTTCCAGTAATAGTGACTGGAAAATTTACAGGTGGTTTGTTTTCCTTCAGAAAACACTGATCTAATTTTAAAGGCCAGTAGGGAAATGACTTGTTCATAGTTTTCAGTGAAAAACTAGTGATGCTTTTTACAGGACTGGCCTGTGTGAAATATATTATGTTATGTTTTTACCTAAAAGTTAAAAAAGAGAGAAGTCAGACCAAAATGACTTAGCCTAAATAAAATAAGGCCTTTTTGAAATAGAATATATCCTTTAAAGACAGTCTTGGCATGTCCAAAATTAAATACCTAAAGAAAATTTGTTCTGTTTGACTTCTGAGTTTTTTCTCAAGCAAGGACAAAAGGTAGGACTACAGTGCTGAAACTTCTCCTAGAGTAGAAGTTTTGCTTCTAAATTGATTCTAGTCCAAATAATGCAACATAGTTGTGGAACAAATACCAGTAAAGATTTTGCAAAGATGATGACTAGCAAAATCCCAAGGCTAAAGAAAGTTAAGAGTATAGGGCTCATGATTACAAAATGGCTACCTAAAACAGCTTGTTTCATTATCAAAATGATAAAGTATAATTAAAGTATTGAGGGGTGGGATGTCTTTCCTTGCATAAAATATCTTCATTCTACGAATGTGCAACTATCATAGGAACACTTCAAAGTTCAGTGTAAAATGGAGCAGCAGTCTCACTCTGACCTAGTTTACTCCTGTCCACTAAAACCCTAAAACCTCTCCCATAGTTATTTTTTTGTGAAAAATACAACTTAGACAATGGTAGAACCCAATTTTGTCAGAATGAGGAATTCTGAAATAGTTTCCTGTTACTTCAGAAAATGCAAAGAAGCATTGAAATAAAAAAATATTCAAAGGAAATTCAGGCATTACTTCCCTTCAATAATTGTTTTCTTTTTCAATTTGAAGATCTGGTGGTTCATTCTTTAGAGATGTGAAAGTCTTGAACTCTCCTACGTAGGCATTCTACTGAAATCAGCATTTACCTTTTTCTTCCTTCCTTGAAAGGACACAGAAAAATGCTAAGGTGTGTTTAAAAATATGACCCATATTTCATTAATTCTGTTTTGTTTGTTTGTTTGTTGTTTGCTTGTTTGCCAGTGTTCTGGTATCAATAATATGGAGTCTTTTCTGGATCCTGCCTGTGTCCAGCCTCATTCACTTCAAACTCCAGTTGCAATGATGCAAGACAACTTCAACTCCCTAGTGGTATTTGGTCCAGTTCTGCAAATATTATTAAGGCTCTCTACTGTTACATGTGCCTAGCCATCTTCTGAAGCAGCATAGTCTTTTCTCTGTATTTGTAGCATGGTTTATTCTCAGCCCAGTCGGAAACTTGTGGACAGTACCTACTTATTCTATGTAAACTAATAACTTCCTTTTCTTTACTAGCATTGCCTACATTGGTGACATCAGCTGACATTACCTGGTACTTGAACTGAAACTGAGGCCCAGCCTCTGTGGTAATTCTGGTCCTCCTTTCCTCAAGGCTGCCCTGTTCCTTAACAGCCTTCATCAGCACAAAGTTGTTGAAGAAGAAGCAGCATGACAAAACAGAGAAATTCATAGATGAAAAATCCAGTATGACTCAGTGTGTATGCCAACTGACTCTTACATGTCCAAATGTAGACCTCAGTGTTAACAACTCTAGTTTCCTTAAGAAAGGGCACAAGGGAACAGGCTTAAGACCAGCATTCTCCTCAGAACTTACTAAAGATGTTCCTCATTGCTGAACACGGCACAGGGCTGGCTCGGGGCTGTGCCAATAGCCAGCAATTGATAGCAAGACCCCAGCCTCCTCCCTATTGCATCCACCAAACTCATAAATTTGGCAATGTCAATGACTACATGGATCTTATGCTCAAGCATTATACTTAATCCAAAATACAGTCCAGAATTAGCAGTGAAAACCTAATCATGATTTAAAGTTCTTTCATCTTTAAAGTTGAGTTGACCTCTGGAAATGGTGATTATTTTATCTAAGGTTATACTCAATGTAATACTTAATATGTATTGGAGACATTTAGAAAAAAACAGGGTAAAACTGAACATTCTAAATGGGACTTACAAACTTCAGATTTTGTCATATTGGAGTACAGATCATTTATTTCACTATGATCAAACACTAGTGTATCCACCTTATGGAAATACAGAAGAAAAAATGAGTTACTTCTGATTTGAAGGGGATTTTCTTTCTTAATTTGCAGCTACTGTGTTCCTCCCACAAAACTCCAGACCATAAGCAATAGTGTCTTGAGTGGGCTGGCTTTCCTTACTTTGTCTCTGCCTACTCGTAAGAGACAAGGAACTTGTCTATAGTGCAATACAAAAGCATGTTAACCCTATAGATAATTGCCAGGCTGAAAATCCTGGAAGTATTACAAATGAACTCAACACCAGAGGTCTAAGATTATTCATTTTAACAATACTTATTGCCTTGAACTCTTGTCAAAATATAGACAGCAAACACAAGCTGATTTATCTGCAAAGTGAGTGTCTTTGCAGTCACCAAGCACAGGCCCTTATTGCCTTTCACATTTGTCGAATGGCCACAGGTTGCGCCGGGGAAGATTTAGATTAGACCTGAGGAAACATTTTTTCTCTGAAAGAGTGGTCAGGCACTGGAATGGCCTGCCTAGGGAGGTGGTTGAGGCACCATCCCTAGCGCTGTTCAAGAAGCGTTTAGATGAGGTGCTAAGGGATTTGATTTAGTAGTTGGGTAGGGATGGTGATAGGAGGATGGTTGGACTAGATGATCTTGTAGGTCCTTTCCAACCTAATGTACCTATGAACCTATGAACCTATTTTCTTTCTCTGACCTGATCCCTGACTAGTAGTTAATAACAAGTATTTGTTTCTAAAATTAATAATTCACTCCTCTGTTCTGAGAAAAGGAACTCTAACTGTGTTTCTTTCTTTTAAAGGAAAAGGATTTTGGTGTTGGAAACCTAAAAACAATAAGCTATACAGAAGTTTAGCACCAGAGCAGCTAAGTGGGGATAATCCTGCTTGCGTTGAGAGCAAGAACAGGAACACTGCAGCATGATTTCTGTGAAGCTATATCTTTGACTTTTCTTTCTCTCTTTCTTTTTTTCTCTCTCTTCCTTTCTTTTCCTTTCTCTCTCATTTTCTTTGCTCCATCTCTGGGGACAATGGACCAGCTGGAACTGCATAGAGGAATAAGTGGAACAAAACTGATTTGTACCATGACTTGCACTGCAATAAAGGCCTGGTCCTGCATGATCTGTAGTGGCCCCTTTGCCACTTTTTCTAGGCAACATTGCAAGCGCCTAATTGATAGAGTTTCATCCTTAGCTCTCAGTCATCTGGATTTAAGCAAGCTCCATGCTATTAAACTAATCAATTATTTTTCTCATTTAATCGCCTGGCCATGAAGCAGACAGTAAAATATGTGCAGAAGGAGCTGCAAGATAAGATAAGATAGAGGATTAAACATTTTTCAAATTAACCCAATTGCTTTGTGTTATTTGAGGAGATAACATGCTTTTCCTCCTGTGGCTAACGAAACTATGGCTTCAGAAATCCCCAGATCAAGAGGGCATGCTTAGGCCTAGCCCCACTCTTGCTGATGAAAGTGTGAAAGCTAAGCTTGAAAGGGAAGGTGCCATTGAATTTCAACAGAGCTTTCCCAAGCCATTTCTGTCCTTACGTTTCAGACACTCACAGGATGGAGACAACAGAAGTGGTGTTTGGGTAAGGTAAATGCAACATAGCATGCTCAGAGAGAAGAAGTGGTGACCAGTGATGAGAATCCAAGCCGCTTCCCTGTGGAAGGGGGCATATTAATGCGGTGCCTGGGCAGAGCACCTCTCTTTTAAAGTGCCTGGTGGCACTGAGAGGTGACTTGTTTTTTTACACGTGTATCATCTTGCATTGACTCCAGATCCCAGATCAGCGATCATACATTCTTGGATAGTTTACAAGGTCTCTACCAACAAGCCACGGCTTCTTTACGGCACAGATGTTGGCATTTGCTTTTCAACACCTCCCCGTAACTTTACACATGGTCTAGGTTTATTTTGAATTGAGGTGCTGTGGCATACGGTTTATAGCTGTCCTCAAACCCACTTCCAGGAAGGGATTCCTACTGTCACCCCACACCACCACCTCTTCATTGAGCCTGCTAAGGTCACTGTGTGTGAACTCCAGCAGGAAGAGCATGTGTTGAACAAACTGATCTCTGCTCTTCTTTCAGTGCTAGCTCTCTGGGACTGCAGGCACACTCACTTCAACCTTCCTTCTAGCTTATTCATTCATGCCCATCTTAGGTGGGGTGACACCCAAATATCCTCCCAACTGAAGGTTCCTCCACATCTTGGAGTAGCTTTGTGCATGCTTTGGATACTGGTCCCTGTTTGCAAATAAGGTCAGGCTTTCATGTTGTATCCTAGAAGTGCAAGACATCTAGGCCAATGTACCCTTGGTCATTCCTCTCAAAGCATAGCATAAGAAATTCAGCATTCCTATTCAGTCTGACCACAGATCTCTACAGCATTTTAGTATGCTGAGATAAGCACTGGATTCTGTACTCAGAATTGAAGATAACAGTGTACTTATTTTTATTAGAAAAGGAAGGAGGAGAGTGAATAGGAAAGGTTTAAAGCATACTCTTAGAATGACTGAAGTTTAAAGAAAAACAACACAGAATTTCCAATATGTAAATAATGATACAGAGTAATTTTCTTTTCAGGTAAGTTCAAAGAAAACTATGTGATCTTGGCATCTGTTAGTCGTGTTCATGACTACTGAGGTGTGTTGCACTACAGGGAGGTGGAGCTAACAAAAAGAATCTCCAACAGATAAGAAACATACTGAAAAACAGGACCAGTCTTAGTCTTTCATATCCTGAAGCCATCCCATTCATCAGTTAAAGATGGCCTCACAGACCCATCCCTTCCTAGCCAGAACTATCAACACATCTACATCTATGGGAAACTGAGGACCACTGAAGTCAACTGGGCATCAACTTAATCGGCATGCATGCTTCCACCTTCTATAAACCACGCAGATAAGATTGTCAGTGGCAAGGCGGTGCTGTGCAATGATTCTGAGCTTTGATGGGGGCAAGCTGTGATCAGTGACTGGAGGGTGAAGGCGGTTTGAACAGTCTGTGCATGCTGAGCCACAAGACCTGGAGAGATCCTGTTGGCACTGGTCTCCAGCTGTCCTCTGCTCCAAGGCTGGTGTGTAGCAGTGGCAGGCTAAGCATCTGGCTCTTTATGTCCATGCTGAGTTTCCATAGTGCTTTTCCATAAATTTCAATTGTGCACATGTATTTTTCCCCAAGACCCCATTTCCACCTCTGGCTCTGCAGTGCACTCTCCCTGTGTTGTGTCGTAGTCCTTTCCTCCACCATCTGCTGCAAAGAGCTCATTCGTCAAAGGGACAAGATCTCTAGGGGCATAATGGAAGGAGCCCGTTAACACTGCTTTCATCCCACCATGTGTGTTGGCAGGGAGCCAGGAGCTAGCCAGCCTCAGAGGACTTTGCAGGGCCCCTTTGTTTAAATGGATTTTACAATACACGTTTGTCAAGGGCACAGTGTCCTCGTGTCAATGGAAAGGGGCCCATCATGGGAGGAAACCAGATATTTGAGAATGCCACGTCTGATGGCCAAGGGCAGCCACCTGCCTGGGTGATGCAGGTGCAGGGAGACTGCATACAGCCTTCCGCTCCCTTGGCTCCGGCTGCTGCTGGCAGCACAGTCAGTGCCAGCCTGCTGCGGGAGCAAATGGCTGGCAGAGCAGAGGGAAGCAGCACTAGGAAGGCTGCTGGCCATCCTTGCAGCTGGCCCTGGCCATCGGCTGTGTCACTATCAGCTGTGCTACCAGCCTGCTGCATGATGCTCCTGCTTGGATCTGTCATGGGCTGAAGGGCAGGCAGGCAGGAAAAGGGTGGAAAAAAAGGTCCCACACATCCCCTCCAACACCACCCAGTCATCTAGTTGCTTTCCAGACAAGGTGGAAAGAAAACCAGTGCATTATTCAAGGTGACATCCCTGGCTGTTCCTGCGCACCACTTCTCCCCTAACCTGTAAAGAACCTGGAGTGCTAGTTTTGAAATATACTGTGAAAAGAAATTCAAGAGGATGCTTCATGTACAGCTGGCTGCTTCATAGCACTGAAAACTGTGAGTGCAAACCCTGACATGGGAGGCAATGTAGATGAATAGCTGTGACCTCCAGCACCACTGTGGGAGCAGGAAGGTGGGGAGAAGCAGGGACTTGTTTTCCAGCTGCAAACCACTGGGCTGGCAGATCCACGCACTCACTCATCACCACCTGCCCCAAAGCAGTGATTTATTTATTTTCAAATAATCTGTTTTCCCCAAGACCTGCCTCATCCTCAGTGACTTTCCACAACAATGACACAAAGCTCAAGTCTGGGAAGAAGGCACATTTCAGAGGAGCACTGAATGGGGACAGGCAGACCTGCCAACAGAGGCTGCTTGGAGGAGAGTAGGGTACAGAATTGGCAGGTGATGCACTGCCTCAGCCAAATGACAGCCAGAACTACAGTCACACCATCATGGCTAGACACAGGCCATAACCATGCCATACCTATAGGAAGAGTTAGCTGTATGTCAGCATAAATATTCTCCATAGGCATTTGTATTCACCCAGAGCATAATGCTTCAGTGCCAAGGAATTCCTCACCAAGGCATGAAGGAGGAGGAGAGGTCTGGGAAAATCTGAGAGTTCTATAAGTAATATAAACCAGTCACAAGGCAGGGTAGAGTGAGTACATGGCCTACAGTCAGCCAGGCCATGAAACAAATGCTTTATATTAATCTGGGGGAGAACAGAGTAAGGCTCCCAGCTCCCCAGTGAGACAAGGCATGAGCTTCCAGTCCTAGTGGTCTCTGTGAATGTGTATGTTCTGTCCCTTGGAGCTGATTATTTCAGACCTAGAGATCAGATCAATGCACTTTTTCATACACTACAGAAAAGGAAATACTGTGGCAAACCTCATGAGTCAGAGTCAGTGTGAAAAGAGAAAAGGGAGAATGGAGGGAATTTATTTAGGTGCAAATTTCCCTGCTAGCATCTAAAGTAGTCCATGTGGGAAGAGCCTATGCTGGTATTTGGGCAGTAAGGAGAAGAGGGGCTGTTGTCTACTGTTGGAGATGCATCTTGCTCCCATCAGCATCCCAGTGGTCCTTTCCCAGCCCCGCTTAGCCATGCACAGCATGCACTGCCTGTTCCTTGTTCTCCCCAGCTCTGAGGAGCAATTCTTACTTCTCATTGTCAGCAGCTGAATGGGTAGGCTGTGCAGCAGGGCTGAGTCACAGAGACATGATGAAAACAAGCTGGAGAATTTAAAATGCCAGCTGCCACCTAATGCCAAGTCAAAATTAATCAGACTCCTTGATCACTATTGTGACTGCTAACAGAGAAGTGTATGTATATTAACTTGCTTTCCTCTCTATTGTACAACATGCCCTGGGGTTGTATAATTTACAGGTAATTAAGTTCAGCAAAGATTATTGAAATACAGAAAAGGATGCCAACTTAACTCTCTTTTATTCATCTGCCAATGAGACTATGGTATAATTAACCAGTTAGCTTTGCTCTAGCTCTCATCCAAGTAAAATAGGAGGGTTCCATTCTGGGTCCATTAAAATTTGCCTAGATAGGCATTAAGGGGAGAGAAAAAGAATATTCCTCTTTATGGTGTTAATTAGAATAACAGGCTTTGGGCTAATGTTTAGACCACACTGATATTAAGGAACTCTCTCCAAAGAGATTACGGCTCTCTAGAGCTATGGAGTAGGGCTACCTGGCACCCAGAGCTACCTGGAGCAGCTCTCCAGTCTGGAAGGATAAACTTTCCAAAGTTAGATCTTAAAAAATCTTTATTTAAAGCACATTGTTTAACAGAATATATATATATATATATATATTAACACACATATATGTGTGTGTGTGTTCCAAGCTGCTTAGAAAACATAATTGTGCTTCTGTAATTTTTCAGTCCAACTTCAGTGGATTTTTGAACAGTTTCAAAGCCGTCAAAATTTTCATTCTGAAATCTAATTTAAAACAAGAATAAGTGTAGTAGTTAAAAGATAAGCTTCTGAACTCTGATGCTGGTAAAATACACTACATGGCCTAAAGGATGACCAACCTTCCATCTGAGTCTCCATCTTTTTTCTCTGGAGAACATGGTGCATCTACATTTATGATAGAGGACCACCTACCCTACTATTCTGTCTCTGCCCATTACTATTGGGAGCTGCTGAGTAAAAACATTGTCCTTGCTTGGTTTTTCACCCATAGGTCTGCTGTGTCTGCTTTGGTGATTTCCTGAGCCACAGCTACTACATTAGGCTCAATAGCTCTTGGTGGATGAGACCTTTTTCCACATTATATAATTGTCCTTTTTTGTTTTCTCTATTTTAGTACCTGTGGGCCACAAAGCATACTATGGCAATGAGTTTTGCAGTGTAATCATTGTCTGAGTGAAAAAGTAATACCTTCCTTTCCTTTCCTGCCCTGCTGCACAAGCTTCCATTGCTGGGACAAGTTGCACCTTCTGTCAACAAGTAGAGCCTGAAGTCTATCTCCAGAAGGACATTTTCTGTTCCACTGATACCATGAAAATCTGCTGAATTAGAGCAGGTTCCACAAAGGTCAAAACCTAACCTAGATTTCCCCAGGGAGAACATCTCATATTGGAAAAACGCATTCTGTTTATTTGCACTGCCTGCTGCACCTTGCCAGTGGGTGGCATGAAGCCATTGCGAGGTTAGTACCCAGACGGAGCGCCGTTTTGAAATGTTCTGAACATAAGTGAGTCAGTAGTCATCTTTCCAGTCCTAATGGGCTGGCTGTTTCAAATTAAATTGAGTTATAGCAGGGCCCCCAGTCTACATCAGAGGATAAGAGCATGGAAAATTGAATTGGAAAAATGGAGTCAGTTTGCACTCCTGCTTATGAACATGCAGACAAATCAGCAACTCAGAAATTACCAGCTATTATTTTATTGGCAATTCATACAACTTAAAAACAGCCATGAAATTTGTACCCAGACCACTACCTCTGTTCAAAATCAGCTAACTATTATTGCAGTAGCAACAGTGAGCCCAAGTGGCAAATTCCTGGTGCAGCTGTTAAACTGGGGCCAGAGACATAGTGAAAGGCAAGGAGTGGTGGGCTCAGAATGAGGCTTACATAGGTTTCCAGTCCCAGCTCTCTAGTAACTCGTGAGTCAGAATCATGAGGCTGACATGAAAATTCTCATAAATCTGATGTTTTTTCTTACAGACAGTGAACTTCAAGTTTGTAATTTCTGCAGGTACCATAAGACCAATAAATATTTGTGTAACAAATACAAGAGCTACTCTCATTGCACATTCAAGAAGGATTCAGGAGATTAAAAGAAAAAAGGGTGGGTTCAAGAATGGCCTAATCTAAATGGAGAAAAGGTACCATATGGAAATAGGAGACATCCCACCATTGCTTGACATGGAGTAGAGCACAAAACTAGCATCTCGTTTAGCCAAGCAGTTTTCTGCACATTTAGTTTGACTGTGACTTTGAATTACCTTTTTTCAAGTGTCATATTCAGTTTGCAGGTACAGAGCGTGATTGGACAGCCTTACTGCAGGGGCAGAAAGAAGAGTCAGCAGAAGTAAAATGAAGAGTAAAAAGGCCCCATTGTTGACCATCATTTAGCCTGGTCAGGGAATTCACACCATGGCTCTCACTACTGGATGAGGAGTCACTCTTATAAATCAAATATTAACTTGAACAGGGAGTTGGACATCTAATGATGAGGTCAAAGCAATCTGATTTAAACCCCTTTGGATGATCCTATTCTATAGAAGTTTCTATTATTACTAAATGACATGGCATTTCCACAGTTTCTGGTCAAATACTCATTGAATTCACACCTTTGCAGGGCTGAAGTGTCTGTATTTTTGGTCCAGTGAGCTTTCAGAGAGGCTGTGAAACCAACCCGTAATAGACCAGAGCTTTGACCATCACACACAAGCATCACACAGGCAAAACACCTTCCAGACTGAAATTTGAGGCACTTACTGAGTCCTGCTGTTACAGTGCACCTAAATATTAGGTACCTCCTGCTCGTACATATTAGGTACATCCTGTTCAATTGTACCTAATGTGTAAATATTAGGTACATCCTGTTCAATTGTACCTAAGTATTAACGAAATTCCAAGCTTTGGAGGATAATTAGACTCCTAGAAGTAACAGAGGTGATGCAATGAAAAGTTTTAGGACCATTTGTGATTTCCTTAGGGGTATATTAATCTCTTAGTACACACATTATGCAAGCAGTACTTTCACACAAGGCAGTAACATACCTCCTAGTGACTAGATAAGAAAGGTCTATCTACAAAAGAAGAGTTCAATTTATGCATTTAATGTTTCAAACTGCTTTTCCTCACTTGCAAGGCACTTTCTGCGTTGTGCTTAACACACTTCTGCCAGATGCTACAGGTGAAGCCCCAGGAGATGAAGAACACAGACATGTGCTGAAGGATGGGTTTGTGCCACTCACGTGGCATGTACATGTGACAAAAGCAAGGGCCAATACTTGCACCAGTTCTCACAGGAAGAGTAGGAATTGTGCAGCATTATGCCTGCAAATAGCAAGCAAAATACTTGATTTTGGATGAGAGGTGAGGAAGTGGAGAAACTACAGGTTCACAACCCATGCACAACCAACCATACTACCAGCTCTTTCTGTCTTCTGATTACTCCAGTATCCCAGACATGCAGTTTTCTCCCAGCCTCTCTCCTATCTCTTATTTACTCTGTGGTTTATCACTGCATGCATCTTCAACATATTTCAATGCTTCTTTCTAAATAAAGGCAATGAAGGAAAATCCCTTGCTCCCTGAGGACATTGGTCTGAATTAATTACCTGCCAACATATTAGTCCCAGTAAACTGTGAGAACATTCCTGTGCAAAGGGAATGCCAAACTATTCTAGGTTCATCACTGGTTTTGATCTGTAAGAAATGCAAAGAGCTGGAACCTCCTGCTTAATAGTATAGGTGGGAATATTATTTTTTACAGCAATGTCTTGCAAGGAAAGACACTCTTTACTACCATCTAGAAGTTTTCCCCTTGACAGCCAGTCCACAGGTATTTCAGCAACTATTACATGTATCACCAAAATGGCAGGTAGCCTGGGTCTCCGTGACTGTAGATGTCAGACTGTAGCTGAGTAATTACATACTGGGCACTGAAAGGACAGAGAAGAGTATGCTCAAGGGTCTGCAGATATTCCTCTGTTTTTTCCCCACTCCCCATAGAGAATGTGAAGAGATGCTCCAGCTGGCAGAAACAGTTTCCACATTGTTATGGTGGGTCCTATTAGGAAAATTTTTCTTCCCTTAGTACAATGAAATCAATGGTTTTGTTGTCCCTTATTTTTAGATGCCTTTTTTTGTTGTTGTTGTTGTTGCCATCTTTGACGCTTTTTTATTTTTTTTTAAGCATTGTCCAATTTTGCAATCAACAGCATAAGTTTGTAGGAGGGGTAGAAGTAGATCCAGGTCTTCACTTTCTCAAATTGCTGCTCTCTATACATGCTGCCCTGTGTCATGTGGCCCACAAGTCTGTTGCAGACACTACTCAGCCCTACATGAGCTCTCCCAGAAACCTATTCCTTCTCTGATTATTTCAAGTAGAGCAAATCAGCTATGAATATTCAGCCCTGGGACAGAGAGAAAAGAGATAAAAGGAATCTGCTTCCCAAAAGCATTAGCTGCAATGGGCAGCCTGAGTGATGCTAATCCTAACCCCAAATCTGTGCTATTTCAGGCCATTGGAACTGGGGCTGTTGCTTTGTTTCTCTGGTTTGGTCTGTCTGTAAGGGAATTAAAACAGCTTCCCATTGGCAGATCCTAATCTTCCTGATATTCAAGGAAACCAGTCGATTGTCAGGAGTGGGATTACCTGTGACTTTTGGGAACCTTTGAGGCAGTCAGAAAACAGTATGTTTTGACACTGACAATCAGATCATCTTGGGTATTGCCAATCAACATCCCCAGCAGGTGCAAATATCCCATCTGGAGTATTGCACTGGAAACAATGTCCTGCTTTGCTATAATCTGTCCTGGAGTGGGATTTCCCAGTGCTTTTCTTGTCCACCAGACTAGCTTATCTCAAGCAGTCTGATAATCAGACAGTACAGTTTACAGTAATAACAAGACAGCAGTTAACCCAATTTAACATGTCTTTAGACAGTCGCAAGCAACAAGCTTCTCCGCCATGGGGAAGGCATTTAAACAAGTTGTCCTTGTTTGGTGAATATGAAATAGAATTTCAGCTCCTTTGTTGGAGCATGAATGCTGTCAAGGGGGTGGGATGCATGAAACACACTGAGTCATGAAAGGGGCAAAGATTCCCTTTCAAGTGGAAAAATAAACTCATGCTATTAAAAGTGACTTATTCTCCCTCTCTTTTTATTTCTTATTTATGTCAGCAGTGCTAATCCTGCTCAGTGCGCTGCTCAGATGAAATAGAGCTAAATTCCTTTGAAATCATAAACAGGAAGAGCTTTAACTCTGGGAGTGGGCTGCTCCACCAGAGGTGAAAAGTTAAATGCACCCTGCAGCAATTGCTCAACTCACAAAAATTAAAAATAATGTCTCGGTCACATACATTCAAGAATATCATGGAGAGTGATTAATGCACAGTCTTCTTTAGCTGCCACTACCTCCTTCACCGACTTCCCCCAAAACTCGATTATCTGCATTTCTTCCTTGCTTTTTATTATTTTAAGATAGCTATCTCCATACTGTCTTGACTCCAGGTTCTGAGCAGAGATAACAAGAGCGCAGCCGTCATGCCTCTGCACTGATCAACCTGCCAGCTATGCAGCAAGGGGTCAATCAGTGAGAGTGGGGCCAAGAGGACGGGTGCTAGGACATGCTTTGCAATTAAATTCACCGTCTTCTCAGGAAAAGAGCAGGCTTCACAGGATGTCACTCACTGTTTGTACTGGATGCTCTCATTAGAACATGTGGCAGTAATTAAGCTTATAAAGCAGAGCTTTCTGTCTACTTGCTTGTGTCTTTTTGTTTGTTTGATTGTTTGTTTGTTTGTTGTTGCTGCTGTTGTTGGTTTTTGTTGTGCAGCAGAAGCCTTTCCTTAGGAAAAAGTCGTCTTCTTTTTGGATCGTGAGAAGTAAGTGTACCAGCAATAGATACCACAGAAGTGGATACTATAGGACACTTCACAATGGTCTTTATTCAGAGGGGCTTATTTCTTGACCTCTAAAGGTATTTTGCTTGCAAGGTAACTTGCTGAAGAACTTCACATGCACTACCAAATCCTCTAGTTTCCCACAGCTCTGAGAGTACCTGACTGTTCCAAAATGTGGCCCATCCAAGAGAGATTTGCATGCAAAATGTGGAGCTGGGCAGAAGGGTTTTGGAAGGAAATAAGCATGTGATGCTACTGTAAGATGCAGCTTTCCAAGCATTTCATAAGTTGTCAATAGACAGTTCATTGGAAAAACACTCATTTAAGCACATTTTCGCTAGTTTTCAGGATATAAATGGTATTTGGTTTGTAATTAATGTCTGGATTTGTCCTGACACTTCTCAGAAGAAAGCATATCCGAATGTTTTCATGAAGACTTACAAACTCTTCCTGTGGTGGAAGCCATGTGGACCCTTTAAAGGGAATTTCTAAAAAAGATGTAAATCAACTTTTTACACAGTCTAATAGTGGTAGGACAAGGGGAAGAGTTTTAAACTGAAAGAGGGGAGATATAGGTTAGATGTTAGGAGAATTCTTTAGTCAGAACATGGTGAGGTTTTAGAACATGTTGCCCAGAGCAGCTGTGAATGCCCCATCCCTGGAGGCATTCAAGGCCAGATTGGATGGGGCCGTGATCTGTGTCCTGATCTGGTGGCTGGCAAGTCCCCCTGCCCACAGCAAGGGGGTGGAACATGGTGATCTTTAAGGTCCATTCCAACTCCAGCTGTTCTATGATACTGTGATTCTTTTCTTGGCAATATGCACAAGACCTAGACCATGTCCACATACCTTTGGTTGCCCACATGAACCCCCACCTTGCTCTGTGCAGGCTGGAGGAAAAGCATTCAACTACCTCTCCATCAGGTAACTGAAACCTTTGGTACACATGAAGCAGTGCTTATCAGAGGGCAGTGCCATCTCATAGTATTTAGTGGTGTTGTAAGTTTGACGCAACAAACTAGGTTCATGTGTAGAAGGTTTGGAATAAAGTTAGTGCAAATTTTCCCCTAGGCATATTATTTTTCATTTTTTCACTTTTTATACATATAAGATCAGAAAAAAGGCTCTTGTTCCAGCCAATATTAACTTTAAATTCAGTCATTTGCTTACTACATCAACACAAAATCACTGGGCCATATATTCAATTTACTCAGATCCATTCAATCCCATGGGTATCAATTGCAATCTATAGGAATGAATCAGCCACACAGGACTGAGTAATAATCCCAGTGTATTCAGATTAAAGTTTTCTTTTTCATGTTGTTGAAGTTTCAGCTTGGTAGGAACTTTGGTAACAGTGACTTCATGCACTAACTAGTTGTACAGTTTTAGGATATTAAAAAAACACTCAACAATCTGAACTATTCAGATTCACTATACTATTGATAAATCAACCAAATACAATGTGTTGTTCTGTTCACAGTCCAGCTAGGACATCTGTTTTCTTGACTGTATGGTACTTAGCACAGTGAATGATTTACCTCTAGTCATTTACAGTCCCAGCATGTTATGCTGCCTAAATCACAGGAAAATTCCAGGCAGCCTCCTCCCAGTATTCCATCCACACTGCTCTCCTTGCTCTCTTAGCAAAAGCAGTGTGCTTTGCCTCCCTCCACCTCTCTCTCCACAAAACCTCCAAGATCTGTAGTTTACAAAGACTCCCTTTTTGACTGTCCAAGTTATCATATGGAACTTTTTTCAAAAAAGTTTTGGGGTTTATTCAGGTCTCTGTAGCTATGTCTATATTAATAAGTAAAATTTATGAATAATAGATAGATAGATAAAAACGTATAAATAAAACTGATTGCTCTCCAGCCCTCACAGTGCAGCTCATAGACATCCTTCTCTGCAAAGCTTTCAAGCCTAGGTCATAGCCCAGGACAATGCCAGCTTAGGAAGGAGAATGAAATCATGGGAGAGTATCAGGAACTGGGGCACTGCTGAGCCTTCCTGGTTTTTCTGATGCATGCAGAGCAACATCTGAAGGCACATAGATGGTCAGCTGCCCATAGGCAGGAGGACTGAGAGCACTGCCAGCAAGGTAAAGAACCTATCACCTGGAAATTCTCTTCTGTGGGCTTCAGTCTCGGATGTGATTGAGGCTCCATGTGTAAGGAACAGCAGTGAAGGAATGCCCTCCTGACATGTGGTATTTGCTTGCCTACCGATAGGGATTCCCGAATAGTTTTTTGTGGGGATATAAAGCAAAGAAAGGAGAGGTAGAAAACAAAGGTAACAAACTCTAGAGACAAGGATGTATCTGCACCTAGAGCAGATATTTGATGGGGTTAGCACAAGGGATTACATCACTGAGGTATGTTCACAGCCCAGGCTCTGCCCTGAGGAAAGCATCCCCTTTCCCATCTAGGAGAGGAGCATGGGTCTGGGAAAAAGCCAGGACTGCCCTAGCTGAGGGACACCTACCCTACATTCCTATCCAGAGTCTTCCAGCACCATAGGTCACAGGAATCTATAGGCAGGGGTAAGTTTAGAAGACCATGCAAGTTGCCAGTGTTCATATCCCAGCCAGATAGATACACATCTGGTTAGGACACCCTGCTCCAAATTTTAGCCACCCAGAAACACTACTACAGTTTGGTTTGCATGGAGCCCCTTCAGCAACAGCTATAGCAACTCAATGAACTCCTCTCCCCCAGACTGAAGAAGCAGTAATTTAAATATTCTGTAGCAGAGTTTTTTAGAGATCTTAACGATAAGCTCCTGGGGAGTTCCCAGCTGTATGCTAGGCTTATCACAGAGCAAGATGCTATTTATAATCTATGGTATTAAGCACTAGCATGGAACAAGGTTAAAAGTTACAGCACTGCTTAAGCAGCTTTCTTGTACCTATTGGTCTTGAGTTGGTCCAATAAAACCAGGGCCTCCAGCATGTAACTGAGGACCATAAAATAAGTAAGAAGTCTCAGAAACAGCTTTGACAGGAATGCTGCTGCTTTCTGCCTCTTGCTGCCTTTTCTTCAGTGCAATTGTCAGGAACTTGGACTCCAGCTCATAGGAAGGAAAGTCCTAAATACCTGATGACAAAGAAAGAGTAAATCTAACAATTCTAAGGCTATTCTTGAGATGCTTGGGGAGTTTAATTCATTAAGTGGTAGAAATAGATAGTTTGGTATCTAGAATGGTATGAAAGCTTGGAGTACCACCAGCATCAAATGGGAGAGGAAAATCAGATGAACTGTTTCACAGTCACACACAGAAACACTTTGAACTTCTGTCAGAAGTCCTCTTTTTCTTTAGAAAACCAGTTCTCTCATGGCTAAATATAACCTGGAACACTGCAGATAGCTTGTGCTTCATACAGACAATTTGCCTACACTCAGTTACCCTGCAACCACTCCCTTTTCATCTATTGGTTATCAGACTGTGATATCTGAATCGGAGGAAAGATGAGGAAGAGCAAGCTATGTCCCCAGGGATAAATTCTTCTCTTTTCAAGATGCGTGGCTGGAGAAAAGGGATGTCTGACTGAAGGATCGTTCAAAGTTTTAAAATCTGCTCCAGGTCTCCCAGCAGCCTTTGTCTAGCACTCAGGCAATTGCATAAGTACTGTGCATTGCATGAGACAATAGCTCCATTATTTATGAAACAGACAAATAAACAGTCATATAAATCCACTGCAAATGGTCAGAGTTAAAAAAAAAAAGAAGAAAGAAACATTTGGCTTTGGGACAGAACACCTTTGCTCTGGCAGCCTTTTTTTGATGGGGAAGATGTCTTCTCCAAATTAACATATTTAAAGCATGATGGGCCCTGCTGAATTCACCCATGAAAGGGCATTCCTTTGTCCTTTCCGCCAGTTAAAAGTCCATTGAAAACACATGCAAGTCTTGCTCTCAAACAGGAAACCTATTCCAAGTGCATTGATAACTCAGTAAGTCCTTGTTTATCCAGTTCTCTTCCAAGCAGTATATGCTCACTGCTCAGCCATTTGCTGGTCACTGGGGAAGGTCATTCCTCCATTGGTTTCCTGTCATTTTTTCTCTCTCTCCTTCTCCCATTGAAGAGCCACAACCAGGGACTGACTGACCTCTGATGTAGCTCCTGACAGTGCTCCTCGAGGCTGTGTAAAGCTCTGTTTCTGGGACATCAGAGCTGGTCTTTGCAACCCAGCATGTGACTGTCAATGGGTGTTGATCCACTTCTCAGGAGTAATCAGGGACGGATGTGGACATCTGAAAGAAAAATTGATCTGCTGCTTCCCATTTAAGTAAATTTTTTTACTCACTGACTAGTTGCCAAAAATGTACTATTCTAAAGATTTTTACATAGGAACAATGACCTGGAAAATGCGTTAAGTTCTCCACCATCAGAAGCAACAGCAATGCATAAGCTCTTTCACAGACGAAAGGGCCATTGGGATTTTCCCTCTGTATTTCTGTTGACTGGCTATTCCAGACCAGCACTGCTCAGAAGCTGGAACTAAAGGGGAAATAAAGAAGGAAGAAGAATACTGTACTATAGCACTGTTATTGTTTAAAGCGAGCTGGCATCCCAGAAAGTTTCCCCAGGTCACCATTTTTAATTCTCTCTGCTCAGTATGATTGGGTAAAGTGATTAGCCCAAATGCTTATCATCAGTTCTTGGTGTTGCAGATTGGTTGTCCTGGGAGGGGAAAACAGCATCAAGACTTTCTTCATCACAGTCTGAGTTTTCTTACACAACACCAATAAATGTCCTGCTTCCCCTAGTGTAGCAGAACTCTTTCCTGCTCACTCTTCTAAGCACCTTGCCAGACAAAACTCGTTGAAAACCTTACCGTACTTTGACATTTCCCTGCACTTGGTACCCCTTCAGTTTTGTTGGTAGCACCTGTGAGCTCAACTGCCACGTAATTAGAAAGCATTGAACTGTTCCCTCATTAATCCTTAGCAAAGTGTCTACCAGCTTCTGTGGCATATAAGATTGTTCACTGAAATAAGACATACTAAAAGAGATCGCTTTTTCAGTGTAAATATATTAAATGTCATAAGATCCAAAAATCCATAACACCCTTTGTCCATCCTTCAATATATTTATTTCAACACAAACAGCTCCAGAGCCCTGGGATCTCATTTTTTCCCACTGCTTATCCAGGCATTAATTGGACTTTCCCCTTCATGTCCCACTCTGTTATTTGCTTTCATGTATCTCATATTAAGGGTCTTATCAAAAGCTGAGCAACCAGTAATGCTTTTGATACAGACTGCCTGCCATGCCATACTGCTCCTGCTGCAGAAGAAAGCCACACACCTGATTCACATTTACAACAACATAACCTCACAGGGTGCTGCTAGAATAAAAGGATTTAAAAATAATTTACAGCCATTCCAGGATCCTGTTACAGAGACAAAGTAGGACCAGTGAAAATGAGAATTTATATTTCTGACTTTAAATGTATCATCTACTTCATTTATTTTAGGGTTGGTGAATGAGTAATGTCTTGTCCCAGTGGGAACCTCTAGAGGGGATCTGGAGGATCTACCACCCACTGCATTTTTCAAGTAGTTCTGTGATACATCAGCTGGTATCAGTCATCTGATCTCCTGTAAAAGAGACTTGAAAGATGACTTTCCATATCAACTTTCTCAGTTCACCATGATACAGCTTCCTTCTCCCTCTGCTACACTTCTTAAATGATCTTCTTGGCAGGAACCAGAGCAACGTATACTGTCTCCTGCTTCTGAGAGACTGGAATAATTTATAGCTATTATTTATCCTAATATCTTTGGCTCCCTAACACTCATATCATTTAACCTTTTGATTTCATCTTCATGCCCAGTGTAGCAAGGTCTGTTCCATTCCAAGGTACTTGTTACACTTGGATGAGTGTTTCTTTTACATAGGAAGGAGATTATTGGGGGAGCAAAAGGTCTTTGCATTTCTCTTGATCATGCACATTTCACTTTTTTCTATCACCCAGACTGTACAAAGGAAGCTAGATAGACAATGGAAGACAATGCCAGTGTATCTCCTTAGTTTTCATGGGAAAAGCCAAGATCCACTTTGAGAAGATTCGTGGCAGAGTGTGAGCTCAGTAGGATGAGGGGGCACAAAATGAGATAACTGGTGCAAGCCACACACTGCAAACACTCGTCCTTTCTATGGAAGAGAAAAGCAGAGCAGGGAGATCCCTATTTTAGGATGCACTTCTCACATTCCCAACACAGAGCAAGATGCTACTGGAGTGCTAGCCAAAGAACATGAGGGCTAGTGCAGTAGCAGAAGCATTTTATAAATTAAGACCATTCAAAGTCCACAGTTCATCATGGCAAGCAAAGGAACTGACCCTGATTACTAGCAGAGACTAGAAACCAAATGTCAAAGCCAAAGGCATACAGCCCCTTTCAGAGTTGGAGGCTGTCTAGCTGACTGTGAAAGCAAAGAAAATTTGATGCAATCGCAAGCCTTCAGATGGAGAGCAGGGTTAATCTACTAGAGAGAGAAAAAAAAAAAAAGTACATCAGTATCCAAATTCTGGAAAAGGAGAAATAAGGTTTCTCTTGCCCAGTCAAAATAGAGAGTAAAAGATACAGAATTAAGATTTGAAGCCTTATGTTGCCTATTCTTGGATGTATGGTAAATTGAGTACTTTTCTTTCTGTCTTTCATTGTTTTTATGCTCTATGACTTCAGTGGTCTAATCATTTACCAAAATGGAGAATTGTTACAAAGGAACAGCACCTCTCTGGTCTAATTTCTTGGGTGATAGCTGTTACACAGTGGTAGCTGTATTGCTTGCTCATCCCAGAATACAGCTTTAGGCCATGGTCTCCTGAAAATTTCTGTTTCTGGTGGTGTCCCCCCAATTCTGCTGCATCATCTTTTGGCCTTGCTGTGGGACAGAAGCTGCAATGTGAGACAAGACATCAGCAGTACCAGGAGTAGCCTGATGTTCGCAGAAAAACATTGAAGGTGGGCATGGAAGACTTTCAGTCCAAAAGGCAGCTGTTATCTTAGCTTGCACAACAGCTTGAGGGAGAAACCAAGAACAAGTTAAAGATAGTTATTTTTATTAAAACCAAAAAGCAGACAAGTGAGCCAACTCCATGACAGCTAGGCTGTGCACACTGTCACGTGTGCCCTCCCACAGACAGAGAGTTTTATGTGTGGTGTAATGGGATGACTCCACCCAGTGAACCAGGACTGAAAATGAATCTGCTTTGATGGCAAAACTACAAGCATATTAAGAGCAAAACTGAACAGAGGAAAGAAATCAGGCCAATGTCATAAAATCTTGGCCTATGCAATTACTTGGATAGAAGATCACCAAAACAAAAGCAAGCTGTTCCAGAAAAGTTTTGGTGATTTAGTATACAGTATTCTTCCAAGTCAATACTGAAATCTTCCTCCAGCAGATGATTAGGAAGAGCTATGCTGTTAGAGGCTCCTCCGTGCTCTTTGAGAGGTCCCGTGGTACCTTATGCTAGAGGAGGAGGTATTAATCAAGATGTCCAGAACAAAATCCATATCTTGACTATTATATTCAGAAGATGCTTAGAGTTCCCAGAAGTTTGTCATTTTTATTTTTCTCTCCTGAATTAACAGTTTTTGTTGATGTGCACTATTCAGCTCTTTCCTAGATTTCACCCTGGAAGAATCTACATACATTAAGGAGAGAAAACAAGTTAACATGCGCCTTCCCAGAGCTCATGGGTGGCTTATGCTGATATTCCAAGGGACACTGTTGTTCCACAGATTTGCACTTTATGCTCCTGACAACTAGCAAAGCAGCTTTTCCAAGCTTTATCAGGTTTATGCAAAATAGTATTGGAGTTCAATCCACATTCATCTTCTTAAAAAGTCTTAGGTCCTAACTCAGCAAAGTACTTCAAACAGGTTAATGATTGCACTGATTTCAACCCACAAGTAAAATTAAGGTTGTTTTTCGTTAATTGGCTACATCAGCACTTTATTTCAGCTCCAACTAAGCATGCTTCAGAGGAGCCACTGGAATTTGTAAATGACTCATGTCAGTCTGAGGAACAGCTGAAAACTGCCTTTGTCCCATTTATTCATTAGAGAGCGTGCAAAAATCCCAACCTCAATGCAGTCAGGACATGATCTGACTGTAGCAGTGATTAAATTTTGCTCCAGCATTATAATTCAAGTGTACCTGGGTGTTTCCTTTTGATTAGTAATTTTGCCCGTGTAGACATTTATATCAAACGCATAGGATGAAAGCTGAGCTTTGTCTTTAGTCAGGCACACTCATAAAGCTTTTTGACTGTTAGATGAAATAGCACATTACTTGTGAAATACTGTTAAAGCAGACCACTCTTTTTTGTCCTGCAATATTATCTCAGGCTCTACTAACACTGTCCTGGAAGACAACAAGAAACCTTGTGACAGTCAGAAAGAAGAGTTTGCAATGACCGCAGGAGGTATGTAACAACAGGAATGGCTAAAATAGCTCCCAGTGCATCGGTCTGGAGACTGGTTTAAAAGGGGACAGTGCCTATCTGCTGTTCTTGGCACTCTCACTCAGCTGGTCCAGATGTAATGATCAATGCCATGTCAGGAATGCTTGCCCTCATCGCCAGCCCTGCATTCACCTGCTTCCCTTAACCCTAGCAGGAGCTCTCTCAAATGTTTCTGGAGCTCACATACAGTCCTTCTTTAAGTCATCGAGAATGTTTTCCTTTTGCACCTCAGCCTCTTGCTACAGCCACTGCAGTGGTGCCAGCTGAGCACACCATCTTTCTGTCCCTCCTGTCCCCAGCAGTATTGGCTGGTTGCACTCCCCTATGGGTTCTTGTTCCACTTGCAGTCAGTCTGGGGATTCATGCCACATGGCGCAGTGCAGCCCTCAATTCTGAACACCCTGTCTGCTTCCACAGCTGAAATCCTGATGTCCTCTTCTTCTTGAAGGCCTCAGGCACATTTGCGCCATATCCCACCTTCTTGTTTTATTTCCAGGGGGCAACAGATGTCTCCACCAGGCAAAGCATGGCAGCCTGTCCTGCATCAGCACCCAGGGCACAGGTTGGGATACTAGAAGAGGAGAAAGAGGGGTGTCAGAACAAACCCTAAACAACAGCAAAATTACTGTCCATACAGCATATGCTTAATGGCCTTGAACCTGCAACAATGCTGATGTTGTTAAAAAGAAGACATAAATGGAAAATCTGTTCCAGTTTATCACAAAAGGAAATTAAACATACTCCTCAGTTGTAATGGCTTATGAGATCATCATGGCTTATATCAAGTTCTCCATTTTTGTCTTCCTTGAAGAGATACTTTACTGTAAAAGAAAAGTGGCTAATGAGCAGATTTTTTTTTTAATTACAGTCATGCATTTTTTTTCCTGTACTGACAATATTTGAATGATGGAGAAATAAAATTAACCTCTAATCCCTTCATTCTTGTGGTATCAGGTACTGGGTTTCTGGTGCTCCCCGCAGTATTATTAAAAACAAATTGTGAAAGGGTGCTTTCTCTTCTGACCGCCTCTCCCTTGTGCTGGAAACAGTCCAGCCAGAACTGCCCAGGCAGCACACATCCATCAGAGCAGCTTTACATTAGGCTAAATGGGGGTTGGCCAACCTAGAAAATCAGTTAAAAGCATGGTTTGTATTTCCTTGTTGTTGTTTGTTTTCTGGATATCCTGTGTTAGATTCCAATCTCTGATGCAATTATCACCTTTAAAAGTTTGAGGATTGTTAATGCTTTTATTTTTAAAAAAAGAGAACTGCTCATAAACCAAAAAAATTGGCTGCAATGTAGACCAACTTTTTTGTTGTCCAAAAAAAATGCAAGGTATGATGCAACAACATGATGCTGTAAAGCAATAGCAAACAGCACAATGATTGTACCCCTTGCATATACATGAACACTTCCTTCTACCCAAGTGAAGTGACAGTCTGCACACCCAAATCACGTGGATGATCATCACATAGATTTTGCATCATCGGCAGAACAGAAGAGCACTGCTGAGGGCCCAGACAGGGGCCTTAGTAGTATACCCTGTGCTCCTGAAGCTTCATACCTTCAGTGCTGGAAAGCCGAGAGAGGGGAAGACAGACCTTGGCAGTGTTACAGGCAGGAGCAGGAAGCTGCCTTCTCAGGGAGCAGCTGGGATCAGCATAACAATGGAACACATCTAATTCCCTTGCATTAACAAGGAAAATAGTTTCTTCTCTAAGCCACCAAGCATACTAAATCTGATTCTTGGGAAATTTTACTGGAGAGCTGCAGGGACAGTGGTGAGGTAGGAAAAAAGCTTCTTGCCTCCCCATTGGGGCAGCAGGATGCCAGGGGCACTGTACCTCGTCTCCCCAGGACCACATAACGGCAGATTTTACAGGGCAACATTGCCTACACTTCTGTTTTCTACAGAGATAAAGAAAGGATTTCCAACAAGCAAAAAACATCTAATGTTCCCCATGAATCAGATAAACTGAGCATCAGTGCTCACATCCAGAGGGGCAGCAGGGAAGATCTGCTTTGTGCAGCATTAGCCAGTTCTCTACTCCATCATATTTGAGTGTCCCACTTTGTACCAAGTCAAAGTTGGTGCTATCCCAGATTTTGAAGTTTCTCCAAATTGTATTTACCTTCTGATGGAGGTTAAATAGACAAACTAAACTCAAGGGAAATACTGTAAATCTGAGCACAAGCAGCAGCAATCCCTCCTCCTATGCCAGCCATTTTATTTTGTCACTGTTCATGCTACTAAAAACCTCACTTCCCTCCCCAGCATCCATATGTGAAGTCCCAGTGTGCAGCTGATTAAATCAACCACCACAGACCTGACTATCAACATCTGACATACAAAAATCAATTGCACACAGATTTTCTTTGATGTCCATGCCTTCAAAGTTAAGCTCCCTGCAGAAACCCTCCTCCACAGCTTCCCTCTCCCAAAAGGCAGTAATTTCTCAGTGAGGTTGAAACCCCTGCCCTGCTGTAGCAGAATTGCTAAGTCACAGCCTGAAACAGTGATTGAGCACCTGGTGGGAAGGCAGGGCCAACCAAGGGGAGCTCAGGTGCATCCTTCATTTCTGTATCCATGGCTGCCACATTTGGTCACATTCTCATTTGCTGTAGCCAAATACTTTGTCACCCTGCTATTATTGCAGTACGTTGCATCCCAGTGTAATATTACACCTGTCAACAGTCTTCATTTAAGAAAAGGTGATGGCTTTACTTCAGAATTAAAATGTAATAACAGTTGGACCTAAACACCTGCTTTACCCCTTTGCTTGTCAGTGGAAGTACTTTGGCTGTACCTCACACCAGAACCCCCTGCCTGCTTTGTATGCCAGGCTACATTTCCCCCTTTCATAGTTTTTTTTTTTGTTGTTGTTGTTGTTCGTTTGTTTTGGTTTTTTGTGGGACATAGCTTTGCTTAGATATGCTTAGATATGGAAGCTCATAGCATCTCTCACACAGCTCTGCACCCCAAGATCTATACAGTGAGCTAGCTGCTACGTAACCTTTAGACACAATGCCATAAATCCAAGTGCTCCTCCTGCATCAGTGCAGCCAAGAAAAGTTATCGTGAAATGGTGACATGGTAAAAAAGCGAAGACTGACACTCCAGGTGCCATCCATCTCGTCACTGGCTGTGAAATCAGGCTGAATCTTTTTTTAATTTCACAGTCTTTTTAAGTGCAGCAAAGGTTCTGGAAACACACTGAAAACACTTTGTGTTTTGTTCTGTGGAAAGAAAGTGCCATAAGCCTTGAACACTTCAAAGGGTTTCCACCAGGAAGCACTGCTCTCCGGGAGTGTAATTTGAGTGATCATCTTCATGAGGGTCACATTTTGGAATGCAAGATCTGAATTATGTCCATGTTTGTACATGCCTCTACGACAACTGTAAATCATGTCTTCACCATCAAGGTATCAAGTGCAAGTTCAGACCCTCACTGTAGCTCACACTTCTATCTTGATATGGGTATCCATCCTGAAAAAGAGGGAATATTGGACAGAAGAGATGTTCTCATGCTTGTGCTTAGCACCGATGCTTTTCATTCAGGGATCTTTCATCAGAGAGCATTATCATCTTCCTTAGAAAAGATGTAGTAGAATCCAAATCCATCCAAACTTTGTTAAACCCTTGGATTAGGAGTGTGATTTGTGTGGAAGTGACAAATCTCAGAAGCATGCCAGGGTCTAATGGGAACAGCAAGAATCAGTCAGCTCAACACGTTCTGCCAGGCCCTTGGCAAACCACGTGCTGCCCTAATGCACAGAGAGAAGTAGATTAGGGAATCAAAAGGGGTGTATTACAATCTCAGGAGCTGGAGCTGGTTATAAGTCTATTAGCATAACAAAAAGGAATGCGCTAGGGTGGGAGAGCTGCCAAGGGGAGTGAGCACTGGTAATTGCAGGCACAGGAGGAGCAAGCAGAGCTCCTGCAGGGGCTGGCTGCAAGCAAGCCCAGTGATCCTGCAGGAGCTTCCAAGAGCTTTTAGGAAAGTACGTAAGTTGCTCTAAAAGTAATGCCTCATTTATTTCCATGGAAACTATGACGGATACAAAGAGCACCATAACACTATTTGACAGAGCAAACTCTCAGCTACAAAACACTATTTTTTAATATAATCACCCCTACTAGCTATGCATTTTTGCCAGAAATGAACAAGAGGCTGCATACCATTTGTAAAAATTTGCGCCAGCAGTGGTGACCCACTGTCAGTTGCCAGTGCTGAGATGCACCACCCACTGCCTGACTGTGCTCATATCCACTGTTTGATCTCTATCAGAGTTCATCAAGTGTTTATGAATGTCAATTTATTGCCATTTTTTCTGCATGGAGGAAGTCACTTAGACACCTTTGACTCATGCACACTTCCATGACAGATGCCAATTTGTCAGAGAGTCTCTCTGCTGCCATTTATCACATGACAACAAAACATAACAGGATGTTGGCAAGAAGATTCAACCTCTATTTCTATCAACATCCACCTCTGACACAGTGGACCAGCATAATAAAATAGGAAGCAATACTTTCAGGGCATTTCATCTCATTGAAAATCCTTATCCATTCTGGTTTGATTCTGTACAGTTGTGCAGGAGAACAAAAGAGCTAATTCAGAGCTGGCCAGAATAACTAATCCCGTGTTTCAAAAGGACTGCCTGTTTGGACAGAGGATAAGGAGTAAAGCAGGTGTCTTAATCTACATTATGATCCTGCAGCAGAGCAAAAAGTTAATGGGTCTGTTGAAGAGTGTTTTCCCATTTTGTTTGGGTGCCAGTAAAGAAATGGGCATCAGTGTACTTCTTGTGGCTAGCAGTTTGGCACCCTCACCCATGCCTCCAGCAGGACAAGAGCAGAGCAAAGAGACCATAGGATGCTGGTGAAAGAGAAGGCAGAGCAGTTTCCTTCATTAATGCACTGGAAAGGAAGAGTAAACATGGTGAAAAACATTTCAGCTGGAGGGTTGGGTAGGAGGACAAACTGGTACAAATGGAAACCAAGAGTAGGCTGGAGGGCAGGAGAGTGGGAGAAAGGCAATAGCTGAGGCAGAAGTCCACCTTTCAGAGATGGTTGTATGGGGCTGCACAGGACCCATTCATGCCCCAGCTTGCACTGAAACTCTTTATTTCTGGGCAGAAAAATGATCGTTCTACCAAACACTTTTTTTTTTTTTTTTTTTTTGGTCTCAGAGTGGGGAAACTGCTCCTGAAGGTCTACTTTCCTTTCCTTAGTAAATAAAAGTACACTGATGCTTTCATAAATCCTTCTCCTCTTATCTGTTTGGATGGACATATTTACTAAACACAATCAGAATTTACCAGGTGTTTTTTTATACATAGAGCTGCTTTTGGGGGGAGTTTATGACTGAAACAACAGCTCATTTTAACTTCTCACCAGACTTCCGTGCATTCGGTGTAGAGCAATCTCCCACCTGAACACAAATCCAGGTCCAGTTCCTCCTGCTTGACATGTGCGGTCTTTTTAAGCACTCCACAGCTGAGGAAACCAGAAGCTCTAGGCAGCCCTTGAAGCCCCTCTCTCCCCAAGGGACAGCACTTGCAGGAGGGCAAATGGGAAGTCACGTCTGAGCAAAAGCTGAATTATATTGCCTCAGGCTATGTACTGTGCTAGCATAGAGTCTAGTACACTAGCACACAGAAACAGTTAGGCTGCTTTTAGCAGGAACAGGAAAAAGAGAAAGAAAAAGGGAAAGGGAAAGGGAAAGGGAAAGGGAAAGGGAAAGGGAAAGGGAAAGGGAAAGGGAAAGGGAAAGGGAAAGGGAAAGGGAAAGGGAAAGGGAAAGAGAAAGAGAAAGAGAAAGAGAAAGAGAAAGAGAAAGAGAAAGAGAAAGAGAAAGAGAAAGAGAAAGAGAAAGAAAAAGAAAACAAACAGAGAGATGACAGTAAAACATGATGTGGACAGACCTGACTGAAAGATAGGAGAGAAATTTTGAAGACAAGAAGTAAGAAGTTGTGATCAAGAATGATGTCTCTTGCTGTTTGCTTCCACCCCACATAAAGCAGAGATATGGTCAGAAGGAACATTTTAAAGACAGCTGGCTCCATTGCTCATTTTCTCCAAGTGTGAACCATGCACATGAGATCCTTTGGCTGACCATTTGGATCATGGTGGAATAACAAGGGTATGGAATGTGTGTCTCATGATGTTATTTATTGGCCAAGGAGCGCGAAGAGGCTTACACACTCAGATCAGTTGTGTTGTTACTGCAGCTTTCACTGCTTAAACAACTCCCTTTGCACTACTTCAAAAGTTACCTGGCCTTGCCACATGACCTCCCAATAAGCAAGCCAAGGTTTTTAACAATATCTATTTTCCTGTTTCACAGGTCAGTGCTTGTTATAAACAGTCACTTTTCTCCCAAATGATTTATTGTGAAAGGCAGCTTAGAAAAAGTTTGTGCAACACTAACAACAAGCATCTTGCTCCTGTTTAGGAGAGACTTATGTCCCTCTGATGTAAGTACAAAAAATTTCCCCACTTTCAAATACAAATTTTATCTATGCAGGATCATGGTCCTACAGTTCTTCACAGCATTTCAATGACATTTGCATGTTCACTCATTTGCAAAACAAGAGACACAGGGAGGCTAACTATTCCAGGCAGTATTTTGCCAGTGCAAACTTGTGAACTGTTAACAGTCAAATATTCCAAAGATTTATTCAAGCCAGAGAACTACCACCTACCTGCTCAGGTCATATTTCTTCTCCTGTTCCTCTTTAAATTATGAGCTTTCACAGGGCCAAGTTGCTTCATCTTCATTTTCTTTAACATAGCAAGCCTGCAGCTTGCAATAACTTTTTGGGTTATCTGGCTGTGAACCTCCTGTTTCAGCTCCTTCCATGTTGCCCACTGTTGTTTCTATTTAGCATCAGTTAAAACCTCAAACTGCATTTCTCCCATCTCTTAGAGCAAAACTATTCCTTTGCAGACTTCTGGCAGCACAAACAATGCAGCAATAATAATTAAAAAAGGTAATGCTATAAATACTTTTATTGCTGGCATAGGTGATTTACTGCCCACTTAGTTAATCCCTATAAAATAGCACAGCTGAATGCCTCCAAGTTACATGCATACAGATGACTAATTAAATACATAGTTAAATGACTTGACCTGGCACAATTCTGACCATTAAATTCATTAAAGAAATAAAGCTTGCAGTTCCCTGGTGGCAAAGTCTTCCAGAGAACCATTTTGATGTTGACATGGCTTGGAGCAATTCAGGGTGGAGGAGAGGGACACACACAAACAAGACAGATACCTAGCACTTCAGAAGCAGCTGCTGACCCTATCTATTAGCCCACCACCCCAGATCCTTGGTCTGTGCCAGGGAGACACTTGGCAGCAGGACATAGGAGACACTGGGCCTGAAGATAAAGTATCTTTGAATGTAGAGAGGCCTAGCAGAGAGAATTTGACAAACTGGTGTGCTAGTGTAAAAGACAGAAACTGTTTTTCCTTTCATTTGTCTCAAAGCTTGCTTTGTTAGGCCTCTTCTGGTGATAAGACTCTGACTGATTAACTGCCGGTTATCTGGAGGGGTGTCATGGTGTCTCATTGTCTCTGCTTACGGTTGTAAAGATAAGCAGGAATGGGTGCAAATAGTTTTCTTCGTGGGGGTATGGCTTGGAGAAGCTGACCACCACAAATCAATGCTCCTGCATGGCAATGAAGGCCACATCTGCTGCTGGCTTATCTGTTGGGCCTGACATGTTACAAAAAAAACTCCTGTGAAATGGGGGATAAAAGGCCTTCACTGAACTACGGATTTTGGGAGAAGAACTTTCAGAAAAGAACTTGGGAGAAGAACTCCCAAAGAAAAGATCTTTGAGGAGAACTCCCGAAGAGACTTAGGATGGACCCTGAGGCCTGCTTGCTGCCATCTCCCATCCCCCGCGGTGACCGGACAGGTTCCTGAGATCAACGGACCTACTACGAACCTCGCTGGATCCACGGTGGTGATTATATCTCTCTTGCTTTCTGCCAAATCTCCATGCTTTTCATCTCTTTTCTATCGCACACCTTCCCTTCCCCATATCCCTAAGCAACTAGTATTTGTAATAAACTGGTTGGGCTAACATTTGACCCGTTGTGTCTTAATCTCGCCCTCGGGTATACATATACATATAAAGAACCTCGTCTCCCTCCTTTATATTGGAGCGTGACATTTTAATGGCGTAGTCGGCAGGATACCCGACAGTGAGAGTGTTGCCTTTCCAAGTATAGCTGATGTGTGTACCTTCTGGAGTTGCCCGGAGTGATATTTTTGATAATCTAGATGTGAGTGCCTCTCCAGAAAGAATCACTCCGCATATTGAGTTTTAAGTGTGAAATTTGAGCTTTTTTCCCGTGTGTGCCTCCTGGAGTTGTAAGGAGTGATAATTGTGATAATTTAGACGTGTGTACCTCTCCAGGAAGAATCACTCCGCATATTGAAACTTAACTGTGTCTTTGGAACTGTTTGTGTGTATGCCTCTCGGGAACCTATTAAGGAATTTTGAGTCCCGTGAAGATTATTGTGCATTCTCGAAATGTACGGGTTCCTCCTAACTTAGGTGTGGGGTTTGAAGGTTTTTTTTTTTTTTTTCTCTGTGTGGTTTCACAGGGAAGTGAGAAGCGATTTACGTATTTGCATTTTCTTTGATCTTCTTTGACTTTTGCATGCTCCTCTCAGTAAACAGAGGAGTGATTTGAGCAATTGCATTTGTTTGACTCGAAGTTTTGGATACTGTTCCCTCTCTCTTTCTCCGTGTAGATTTTTCTGCACATTGAAAAATGAATGACAGTGTAGTCACAATGAAAGGTGAAGATGTATTATTTGACCTTTTAGAAAAGCACGGTGCCAGACCCTCGTTAACAGGGGTAGACTGGGCACGGCAGAACTGGCATAACTTGCAGAGTGTTTCAGACCGTATTAATGTTTTGCAAAAGAATGCTCGTATCCGAGCTGGAAAAGGAAAGGCATTTATTTGTGCGGTATTGGGTTCGGCTCTGGTTGCAGCCATAGAATTCCGCGACCAGCAGCTTAAAGCAGAGAGTGAAGCTTTACAAGCACTGCAGGAATCAGTTAAAGTAAGTCAGGAGCTGATAAAATCTCTGCAAAATCAAATTGCAAACCTAGAGAAGCAGTTAGAAAGGGAAAAACATAATTCTGATCTGTTGCAAATGGTCTTAAGGGAAGTGTTAACGGGTAAGGATGCTAGTGATACTAGTACACCTCAAGAGAAAACTTATCCAAGGGAGGAATTGCAAGGTATAAAGGCAAATATTGACAAATTAGAAGTTCCCCCAGCTCAGTTGCGTCCTTTAATAAAAACTGAGTATTCATACGATAACGGTGAGGATTTAGATCCTCAAATGAACATTAAAGAAACCTCTTTTTCTGCTACTGAGCTAGCAAAATTGAAAAGAGATTTTGGCCGCTCCCCTAAAGAATCAGAAACAGAGTACGTATGGAGGGTCAGCCTCACGGGTGGAGACCAGATACTTCTAACCGAAAAGGAGGCTGAAGGTTACTGGGGACCAGGAGTATTTTTAACTACTGGTAACAATCGTGCTCCCTGGTCCCTCACACAGAGAGCTGCCTATTGGGCAGGTGGTCTTAACCCTCTAGAAAGGGGAGACCCCCTTGCCATTACTGGGACAGTTGATCAGTTAGTAGAAAGTGTTCAAAAGGCTGCTTGTCTGCAAATGATGTATGATAGAAAGCTGCAGCCACACCATGAATCCCCTATGATGATGCCTGTTGATCCTGAGAGGATGACTCCTTTAATTAGGGGGCTTCCTGAATCATTAAAACCTATAGGTATACAACTACAGGGAAAAATACAGGCTGTGCCTCAGGGAGAAAGAATTCAGGCAGCGTCAGAAGGTGCTGCAACCCCTAATCGTCTGCAGTCAGGATGCAAAGTATGGACGTGGGGGGAGGTTGCCCAAGAATTAATTAACTATGGGAGAAAATATGGACCAGTGACTTCCTCCAACAGTAAATTTGAGATAAAGGCAGTGAGGAGTGCAGTTGCCAATTCGACCCCTCCCCTATCTAACCGGGACCCCCACAGATCTAAAAGGTTCTCATTTTCAGTGAAACCAAGTGGGCGAAATATAAATCATAAACGTAATAGTTTTTGGATGCTGGGCCGGCAGAAGGGCATTCCGCGAGAACTAATGGATGGATTGCCTACAGACAGATTAGAGAAGTTAGTTAATGGCTGGCCAAAACAAAAGTCTGAAAGAAGTGACACTCCACCTCCGAGTGCCCCAAACTTCGGAATCAGTACGGGCACTAGGACCGCAGGAAAACTAAGGCTCTCGCCCCTCTCAAGTGAGTGGGGGGGAGGAGGGTGGATGTACATTAGAAAACTTACAACAAAAGGAAACGACCTGTTAAATACGCTTAGAAGTCTAGGGATGCCTGGGAAAAGGAATACCAAAGTACCACTCACAGGATTATTCCCTCATTTTAACCATATTAACAAGCCCCAAAAGGGCAAGCCGATGTCCTCTTTTGTTTTACAGAAGACCCCCGTTGGACCTCGACTGAACACAGAAAGGCAGACAGCTGACTTTAATCTTTTGTGTTTTGGGACAAATGCTGAAGATTTGATCATACTAGAACGCTGAATATACCTCTTGATTACACTGTATTACATTGTATTTGGGTTGCATAGTATCGTGTTTCAGGTTGTTGTGGGTGTGGGTGTTGTCTTTAGGCGCGTCACACTTGGGTTTGAGTTTTCACAGGTTTTGCTGGCTTACTGGCTACTCCCTGCACAGTAATGCCATTCCTTTTGATCCCTTCTTCTACCTCTTTTTATCAAACTGATTATGATTTGCATGTAACTGCTATGGTGTTTCCAACTTCCTAATAAATTTGGAAGTGAACCATCTAATGTCTGTCAGATGTGGCCACAAAAAGAAACCCAGTATGATGTTTATTGTAACACCAGTCCAGGAGTTCCATCCAAAACATGGTTATTGGAAAGTGCTTATGTTTTGTTAAGTAAGGTGTATGTTTCTGTGATGTTTCTGTGTATGTTTCTCTAATGTTTTATATTATGGGATATCCTAAACACACTATCCCGCGAAATCTCTATAGATTATAACAATACTTGAACTTGCCAAACTAGTATATATCTCTCTCAGCATTTCAATCGCTTTTGAGATGCTTAAATGACAATTCTGTTCATATTTAACCTTGAAGCAACATGCAGTATTGCAGTGTGGTGAAGTTATACCTTCACTCAGCCTATTAGAAAACATGTTTGTTCCATCTATGATCTTTGAAAACATTACATGGCAAATCCACGTATTGTTGAATTAGACTAGATATGCTTCCTGAGAATTAAAATCACCAATGCAACAAGTACTAAGAATGGCATTGCAAAACCAGTTAGTGCTTGGTATGTTGTTAAGGAATAGGTTGTTTGTGACAAAGTGAATAACTCTAGTTGTTGTCTAAAATCGATGATAATGGTAAAGTTGTTAAACAGATTGTCCATGTTCCCTCCCAAACCTGGAAAGGCCTAGATACTGATCTTATTTTTCCTGGCCTCCGGGTGGCCATGGGTGAAATGTATTCTAACTATTGTGTGTAGTTGCAAACCTTCTGTCTATTCCTTGAATGATCCCCTGTTTTATTCAACTTATTCAACATGTTGTATCTTCAGTGCACATTGTAACTGCCTCAACTGATGATGGTCAAGTCCAACAGATCAGAGCAACATTTGTAACTAAGCCCAAGAAATCTATTATAGCAATTTTGTAACATTTAACTCCCCATTACTTCCTTCCCTCTTTTCCCTTATGCTTGTTTTTTGTTTTCTTTTTCCTCTCCTTCACCACCGTGGACAGATGTTTGCGCATCAGTTTCAAGCAATCTTTGAGCCACCGGGTGGTGTAAAAGACAGAAACTGTTTTTCCTTTCATTTGTCTCAAAGCTTGCTTTGTTAGGCCTCTTCTGGTGATAAGACTCTGACTGATTAACTGCCGGTTATCTGGAGGGGTGTCATGGTGTCTCATTGTCTCTGCTTACGGTTGTAAAGATAAGCAGGAATGGGTGCAAATAGTTTTCTTCGTGGGGGTATGGCTTGGAGAAGCTGACCACCACAAATCAATGCTCCTGCATGGCAATGAAGGCCACATCTGCTGCTGGCTTATCTGTTGGGCCTGACATGTTACAAAAAAAAACTCCTGTGAAATGGGGGATAAAAGGCCTTCACTGAACTACGGATTTTGGGAGAAGAACTTTCAGAAAAGAACTTGGGAGAAGAACTCCCAAAGAAAAGATCTTTGAGGAGAACTCCCGAAGAGACTTAGGATGGACCCTGAGGCCTGCTTGCTGCCATCTCCCATCCCCCGCGGTGACCGGACAGGTTCCTGAGATCAACGGACCTACTACGAACCTCGCTGGATCCACGGTGGTGATTATATCTCTCTTGCTTTCTGCCAAATCTCCATGCTTTTCATCTCTTTTCTATCGCACACCTTCCCTTCCCCATATCCCTAAGCAACTAGTATTTGTAATAAACTGGTTGGGCTAACATTTGACCCGTTGTGTCTTAATCTCGCCCTCGGGTATACATATACATATAAAGAACCTCGTCTCCCTCCTTTATATTGGAGCGTGACAGCTAGACAATTGCCAACCACATGAATTTTAACTAGAGTGAGTACCAGATGCTGCACCTGGGATGGGGCAGCCCTGGCTACGCATGCAGATGTGGGGACAGGAAACTGCAGAGCAGCCCTGCAGAGACTGGTCTGGCAGTTGCAGCTGACAGCAAGTTAACATGAGCCAGCAGTGTGCCCTGGCACCCAAAAGGGCCAACAATACCCTGTAGTGTAACAGGCCCAGCACTGCCAGCGGGTGAGGGAAGGAGTGTGAAGCCTCACCTCCAGCACCGTGTGGTTTTGGCCACCACCATGTAAGAAGGACACAAATCTATTATCATTCAAACGAAAGCTGCAAAGATGGTGAATACTGTAGAGGGCAAGATGTATGGGGGAGCAGCTGAGGTCCCTGGGTGTGCTCAGTGCAGAGCAGAGGAGCTGAGGGGAGGCCTGATGGTGGGTGGCTGCAGCTCTCACAGGGACAGGGACCAAGGGAACGGCATGGAGCTATCCCAGGGGAGGGTTTGGGGGCTTAGGAAAAGGTTATTCACCATAAGATGATTAGGCACTGGAACAGGCTGTTTGGGACAGTGGTCACCATACCAGTCCTGCCAGATATAACGTCTGGTTTCAGTTACAGCAGGGGATTGGCCAGCACCACCAGTGCACATCCCCCTGCTCCTATGTCCTGGCCTTCACTGGCCTCAATGGGGAACTTCTTCTCTTGATCCCATCTCAGGGCTGGATTGTAAGAGCAATGCCTGTTTCTGGCTGGGAGCTGAAACGGGATCCCTGGCATATGTCTCAAGCCACCTTTAAGCCTCCCTCTGCCTTTCTGCCTCCAGAGCAAATTGTGCAGAAGGCATCTGGGTGAGATTGATGACGGCCATTCAGTTCACAGGAGGTTGCCGGTGGGAGCCTAGGTCACCTCCAAGCTAATGTACCAAGACTGGTAGTATAAAATGTCCTTAGGAAGTACTTCAAGATGAGCATATCTACACTAAGTCCCCCCTCCCTTTTGTGCTGTGTTCTCATATTCTTTCCTCCTGATTTGCTTAATTTAGAAGCACTGTGACAGTATGTATGGCTGGCTCATACTATTTGGATAACTGCATTCTGGTAACAAGGACATGAGTTTGACTAAAACATGAGTATCCATGAAAAGATGAGACAGTTAGGCCTGTGCCTGTGCTAGAGGTTTTTCTCTGGAGTTTCGTTCTTGAAGAGTCTACCAATTGACCTCATATTTGCTGCTTCTGTGTTGCTGTACATTAGGTTAGAATAGATATCTTGTCATCACTAAGTGCAATTCATCCCCAGAAACTACTCTACTTCTACTAAATTAAACATACCTAATTCTTCGAAAGAAGTAATATTTCAACCAAAGTAATTAAAATGACTTGCAATATACCTGCTTCTATCAAAACTTCATTTGGTTTATCATTCTGTTCAACTTCCCGGAGAATTATTTTTTTTTAACAGGAGTGGGTTTTTTTTCCTTCAACTAAGAACTGTTTGACAAGTAACAATGTTAATTAGAAACGTTCTTATATTATACAGTTTTCAAAACTGAGCTACCAAGAAGTTTGTGAATTTTACAGAGGACATAGGGGTGAAGCTCTCTCATTTTCACTCGCTAATTACCAGAGGAAAAGAGATAGGACACATATAGTAGTGCTGCAGAACTTAGAAAGAGACAGTGAGCAACACCGTGACTGTGAGGATGATAAAGGCATTAGTAGAGCCTAACCTAAATATCTAAATAAGGTAATTGTAGCTAAAGCCCATGTAAAGCATGACCACCCTGGGAAAAAATAAAGAATAAAAAAATAAAAAGGTAAATGGAAACCTGATTTATGTTTACCAAGTTCATTATAAAGTGCTGATTTGATTTCATGTGAAACTTATTCTTTCTTTAGGCAATTGCACTAATACATGAGGCATTGGCTGAAACCTTGACTGACAGAAGCTTGTGGGTTTTTTTGTCTTTTTTTTTTTTTTGTAATCAGGAAACGTAAGGACATATGAAAATATGTTATGTTGCATGCATTCCTACTTATTCTGCTGCCTGAAAAGATCAAGTGAAGAAGTGATGTTGGACATGCAGCCACTACTATTCATCCTGTGTCTCTGAAATTTAAGATGTAATGCAGACATACCCTCAGCACTGTTCCATTACAAGTAATGTCAGTGACAGGTTTTCACAGGGATTTGGCAGATACAACCTCCAAACATACTTCTGAAATCACAACTTATTCTATAAATTTTGTAATTAGTGAAACTACCTGATGAACCACTGCCAGAAAGCCTTTTCCTCTGCTTCCTCATCTCAGAATAAGTCAATCATTTTTCTTCAGTCTCAGGACAACTCTACCTATCCCAGCATCTTGACAGGCAGGTCAGGAGTATGAGGAACCTCTCTAAGAAGTGTAGCAATCATTTCTCAGGTGAGAACAGACTGCTCATAGGCAGAATGACTCAGTCAAAAGGACACCCAACAGCAGCCTGGGGGTTGCAGTGACGTGCTATTTGGGACTCCACATAGGGAAGACGTGGAGTAGTGGGAATAGAGGGGAAAGTGGTCTGTAAACAAATGAATCATATTTATGTAGATGTTCACAAGACATTGATGAACAGGTTTTGGTAAATGTTTGCAGGAGCATTTGCACCAAAAGTGCCCTTCTGTTTACTGTTTGAATTGTAAATTAATTAAACTTCTATGAATATTAACTGATAATGCATGAATGTAAACAGACTATATGTGACATCTACCATCTAATCAGGAAGCTGACATGATGTTTTGTATCAGAAATGAGAAGTGAATGCCAAATATTCCTATTTGCATTTCTTAGGAGGCCTGTACAGGTAACATCTCTTTGCATGCTTGTCTTACAGGTGAAACATAAATCTGACCTCAGATAATTAGCAAACAGAAATTAGACTACATTTTTAAAATAAGTTGTGTCTAGTTCAACTGTGAATAGTTTGTCTGCCTCTAATAATAACTAGCCAATGGAGATCAAATAACAAGTATCATATTCAGTCATGAATCCAGTCTAAAAATAATACTCTTAAAACCTTTTGGGAATAAACTCCAATACATTCAAAGAAATCAAAATTGCCTCTTGGATAATCTGGGAACAGAAAATAAGACAAAATATCCTGAATTATATAATAATAAATAAATTATTCATTGTGAATTGTCTTCTTGACTCTAACTTTGCAAAGACGCTTCTTAAAGAAGTCTGTTTTAAAATAGACAGTGTGAAGTTACTTATCAGGAAATAAAGAGTCTTACTAAGGCCCTTCTTTCAACAAAGAAGTGCCCTGACTTATCTGCGGAGTCATATTTATTTTCTATTTCAAGGAAGGAGTGGAAAGCAGTACTGAAAAAAAAACCCACTTTTTGTTTGACTGCATATTTTGTTCACCTTTTAAACTCTTCTTTTTCCCTTCTCACTATCCACAGAATCCCCCCCACATTTTCAGTTCCCAGTTTGGAACCAAAAGTGCAAGTTGCAGTCTCTGATGATCTTGTTTTGTTTTGTTCACACCAGTTTGCTGTTTTCTCTTCCTTACAATTGATTTATGAGTACTTCTTTCTGGCTTCTGGATACCACGCACTGGTATATTTATATCTCTCAACTTTTTTCCTACAAGTTAAACTTCAGTTTGCTCTCACAAGCAAGAAGAATAAGCAATAATGTAACGCAGTACATTTTAAAATTATTGCTGTAAGTTTTAATATTGTTTGAAAATTCATAATGTAGGTATTCAAAGGTTGAATACACACTGGAAATCATACCACAATAAGGAGCTGACATGGCATGTACCTCATTAACAAATCTTATATCTATATATACCTTCACGCAACTAATGAGGCTCAAGGGAGGCTATGGCAGGGAAGGCACTGTTGTTGTAGGAGGGGAGCAAGGGGCATGGCATGTGGCATGTTTGCTTCTGGGGTGAAAGGCATCTCATGCACCTGCTTCATGGCTGCGGCATGCTACAAGCTGGAGTTTACATGGTCTGGCTTGCAGCATACCACAGGGCAAGGGCGGGCATGCAAGACACTGCATCTTGGCTGCCCGCAGCCTTCCCAGCCCCACCAGCTGCCAGCAGGAAGCAGGGGTGAATGGAAAGTTCAGGGGACCTGTTTCATGATCTTTCACCTACTTGTCTGCTACAGCTTCAGGGGAAGGGAGACAGAAGACCACTAATAAACACCATAAAATTATTCAGCGTTATTAATATATGTGGCACTGTGCATACTACTTCAGAGTAGTATTTTATGGTTATTATCAGAGTAGTATTTTATGGACAAGTCCACAGACATCATCCTAACTAAACAGGAGCTTCTGCAGCTGGTCACAAGGGAAGCAGCACACTGCTGGGCTCAGAACCCAGATCAACACACATTCAAGAAGGATGAAGAAAACTGCCATGAGAGAAAAAAACATGACAGAAAGATTGCTTGATCAGTGGCAGGAAGAAGGTAACAGCAGATGTGCACTTTGAGGTTATCTTCTGATGCCACTCCTAGGAAGCAGCAGCTCATATGCTTGCATCTTTTAAAGAACAGAAAGCAGCTTATTTTCTGCAATGCTCATTTGTAGGGCAAAAGGGATGTAAGGTCTCCTGCACTGTTAGAAATCCTTAAAAATGCCAGGGACTACATTATCTCATTCCTGCATCTTCAGTGGGGAAAAGGTTGGCACTTCTATGCTTCCAGCCTACCACACGGTTGCCAGAAGCTGTGTTCTCCACAGGAGCTGCGTCCAAACATCATTTCAGAAGTGTCATATTGCATCTAATTTCACCTCATCCTTCATCTGTCAAACTTGCATTTCCAGGTGTCTTGTACGGACCTAGAACTGAAGGAGAAAAAGCAAAGGTGGATTTGGCCTAGAAAGTTCACTTTGCATCGAGAGTGAGATAAGTTGCATGGGTGACGAGGAGCTGGATACCGTGCAGTTGGAAAAGCTCACCTGTGGAAAGGCTGATGCCAAGTGAAGAGATCATAGAATCACATATTTACAGAATTGGAAGGGTTGGAAGGGACCTCAAGAGATCATCAAGTCCAACCTTCCTGCTAAAGCAGGTATCCCACAATAAGTTGCACAGGTTGGTGTCTGCCACTTCTGAACCGGAGAACAAGTACATGGCAGGTCATTAATACCAAGCTTGCCCCAGCATGTGAAAGTAGATTTTCAACTGCAACACCTGCTCCACTGTTGTGTTTTAGATGTTCCATTAATGACAGGAAAAATGGACCAGTGACTGTATCTAGTAGAAACATTACTTTCACAGGGTATGCTATCTGGGACAAGACTGTAGAACACCAAAGCCTTTTACATGCGCTGAGAAAGATTTATGTGAGATGCGGTCTCCAGTCAGGGAAAGGCCAGACCAGCTTCCTCAGAGTTGTTGTTCGAAGATCATAACATGTTTATGATCCATCTGCAGAAAAAAATATTATGCAGACAAAAAAGAAAACCAAAAACATATATAATTAATTAAATAAAAACATTTGCAAGGGGACACTGTGGAAAATCATAGACTGCCATGGGATAGAAGTGCAGGAGGGACTGGAGCTCTTTTCATCATCCCATGCATTACACTGTTACGTTGTCAGCCCAGAGACTGTACATAGCATAGATCAGTGGGTTGACAGGAGTGCTAGGCACTGCCCAGTCTTGGGGTGCATTTCACACCTGCAGCACCAGCCCTGCTGAATAGCTGCCTCCACAGGCCTAGTAAACACCTGCCAGTGCTGGGTCATGATTGTTCGCACTCTGGGAGGCCTAGTGGGCACGGAGAGCCTCCTATGTGCAGGGGGACGACCACCTTCCTGCTTCTACTAGCAACACCATTTCAGGTACAAGCCAGGATGCTACTGGCCTTCTTGGCCACCTGGGCACACTGCTGGCTCTTGTTTAGCCAGATGTCAACTAGCACCCCCAGATCATTTTCCTCTATACAGCTTTCTAGCCACACTTCCCTAAGCCTGAGGCATTGCCTAGGATTGTTGTAGCTGAAGTGCAGGATCCACTTTTTGGTTTTGTACAGAAGCTTGTACATCTGGCCTCAGCCCATCATCAATCCAGCCTATCCAGATCCCTCTGTAGGGCCTTCCTGCACTCAAGCATATCAGCACTTCCTCCCAACTTGGTGCCATCTGCAAACTTACTGAGTGTACACTCAATCCCTTCATCCAGATTGGCAATAAAGATATTAAACAGGACTGACCAACCTCTAAGGAACAGCATTCATGACTAGTCATCAGGTGGATTTAACTCTATTCACCACCACTCTCTGGGCCCCATCATCTAGTCATTGTCTTCCAGCTGAGGGATCTGAGTACTCTCAGGATAACTGATCTGACTTAAAGACAGAAGCAAAGAAGTCATTGAGTATGTCAGCCTTTTTCTCATCATTGATGGCAGTGTTCCCTGATGCATCCAGCAAAAGATGAAGATTCTCCTTGGCCCACTTTATGTTATCTTTTACAACGGTGGCCAGATTAAGATGGGTTCTACCTTTCTAATTTTTTCTCTGCATATCTTAGCAACATTCTTGTACTATTCTTGAGTTGTCTGCCCCTTCTTCCAGCAGTGAGGAACTCTGTTTTTTGTTGTTGTTGTTGGCTTTTTTTTCTCAAAGTCTGAGCAAAACCATCCTGTTTAGCCAGGCTGATCTTCCACACCAGCTCATCTTACAGCATGCAGGAATGGCCTGCTCGTGTGACTTTGAGATTTTCTTCTTGAGGAGTATCCAGCCTTCCTTGTCCCCTTTGCCCTTCTGTACTGTCTCCTAAGGGACTCTCCCATTCAGTGTTCTAATCAAACCAAAGTATATTCTTCAGAAGTCAAAGGTAGCAGCCTCAAATCACCAAGAATTGAGAACTCTATCATTTCGTGATCACTCTGCCCAAGATAGTTTCCATCTACCATATCTCCAATCATTCCTTCCCTGTTTATAAACAGCAGGCCTAGTAGGGTGTCTCTCCTGGTAGAGTTTCTTATCAGCTGTGTTAGTTTTGTATCCATATTTTTGTTGATCATGTTCTTTACTTCTTAACCCCGGTACAACACCCCAGTGCTACCACTTGAAAAGCAGCAAAATATTGTGCCTCAACTATTTGCACTGCTTCACAAACAAGAGGATGAAATGAAAGAAAGTAGAAGGATCTCACCTTGAAAGCCAGGGTAATACAGCTAAAACTCACTCTTGTATATGCATCTCCCAGGAATAGCCACTGTCATACTGCACTATTAGCCCAGGTATCCTTCACCCAGTACATGCCCTTGCAAAGGGCACCCCTGGGCATTCTTGCTGCATCCAATAGCCTCCCTGCAATGTCCCTGTACCCATGGTCTGGCTAAGAATAAAGGTTACATGCATAGAGGAGCCTCGAAATCAGGTCTATGGCTGCTGGTTGGCTTTCCAGAGGCCCAAAAAGTGTGTCAGCAATCAGTTAGAAGGAATGCAGTGTCTGTTTTCATATTGATCCTGATTCTCTTGTGACTAGAAGGTAAAATGGCTTGTGGAAATAGGTGTTCTCTATTTTCCTTGTCCCTTCCCAAGACAAACATCAAGGGAGGGCATTCTGTGTCTTTGGGCAGAGCATAGACAGGGAGGCTTCTAGGCATTAAAAAAGAAATAAAATAAAGAAGAGATTAAAATGACAAAATAATATCCTTAGGTTCTTCATCTCTTCTCTCTTCACCTCCCACATATTACTCCACTGTTAGATTTTCCAATAAGATCGGTTATTTTTTTGTCCCTTGCAGCCCAGATCTCCAGACACAACACTCAGCATTTCTGATGTAAGTCTCCAGAGCAAATGATAATGGCCACAGAATTCACCACTTTTTGCTAAAGTCATTCCCTTGCTGTTAAGCATTTGGAGAACTGAATTATGTCTTTTAAGCAGCACAAGAACAGCAGAAATGCTCCCCTTTTCTCTTTGTCTTCCAGGGGAGCAGCTCCACCACAAGAAGGACAGAATCATCCCTCTTCCCAGATCCCTTTCGCAGCATCCCCTCTCTCCCAATCCTGCTCTGATGCAAGCAGGGAACACAAAACTGCTAGCAGCAGACTGGCAGGGAGCAGTCTTCTTTATCTTCATGAGTGATCCCAACACAGATTGACAGCTTTGCCTCAAAACTTCCTTTCCAAATCCATAAAAACCTATACAATATATTCATATACAGGCCTTTAAGTTTTTGACAGTGTTCATCCTGGGAGCATTAGTCAAGTATTCTCAACTGCTGTTAGCATGTAAGAAGACCTGATCAAAGAATAGAGGCAACTGACCTTAAATAGGTATGCATATTCTTTATTTTTCATCATTTTTAACAACACAGAAACAAGTCAGGGACCTACCATCTTTGAAATTTGCAGGAATACTGGCATGCATCCAGGATGGGGACAGGCTAACCATGCATATTCCTCCTCACTGTCAGTCTGCAACAAATTCATCCCTTCAGAAAATGAAGCTTTGCTCATCATATCTCAGGCTTCAAATACTTCATTTTCTCAGACGAGAGCAATATGTTGATAAGTTCTGAACCACGTCAGCTTAGTTACCATTTTTACTAATTAGTAAAATAAATTTTTTATGTCCAAGATGTGTATTATTCAATCAGTGTCAAACAAAACTGTCAGAGAAACTCTTCCATCTCACTGACACATTAATTACACCTTTTCACACTGCAACATTTTAGACTGAATTTTACTTAAAAATTGAAGTTTTTAAAAAATTGAAAATTTTGAGAGCCTTGTTTATTTGATACTTATTAAAATAGTGGGAATCTTGGGTTTGATCCTCAGAGTTTTTGCCTCTTCTTTTTCAGCAGTAAAGTATTGAATAAAGAAAGAATGATCACAGACTGGGAAAGTATACTGAGGAATAAATAAAGTCTCTAAATATCTTGGAGTGTGAATAGGAGCATTACAGTTTTTGATCCATTGAGCAAGACCAGAAAATGAATCTTGCTTGTGTCAAAGTACATTTATATTTGTTTCCACCAAAACTGACATCAGAGAAAGGTTTCTTCTGGACAAAACAATGAATTTAAAATTGAACATGAAGTCATTTTTGTGATTTATTTGAATATTTAAAAGTCAACAGAAAGTGAAAATTCATGTTTCTGTCCTACAGGAGGAGGTTGGTGGTTCTTTAGCCTCAGCTCTGGACAGCTCTACCCTGTTGTCCCCATGGAAAGCATGCACACTTTTCCCCATGTTTCACTCAATAAATAGAGTGAATTTTCATTTTATTTTCCAGATGAATTTCTTTCTTTTTAGTGTACTGGGTTTTTTAAAGATGTGAAAAATTTTACATTAAATGTGTGTGCATAACATGACATGGAAGAGATGTGAGTTGGGCAAGGGAATTCATCCAGGAGCAGTAACTTCATGTTCAAGATCATAAAGCAGAAGAAAATGGAGAATGAACAGTGGAAAAAATATTCAGTAGATACTATAGCAAATTTTGTCCCTTGGGTCAGATAAAAATGGGTTACAACACAGTCTGCATAGCACTGGGAACAGTTAGCCATTAGCAGAAGGATGTAATACAGTATATAGAAGATTGACATTTCACATCTCCGTGATGCTATGAAACTCCTCTCTGGAACACTTTAATAAGCCAGAATTAATATTGCACTTTCCTGTGAAGATGCAAGGGCATTTTCCTTACTAAGTTTTTCTGGAAATGTTCCTTCTGAACAAATCACACAAGATAGTAAAATTAGAAAATTTAGCTGTAATGTTTTCAAAAATTAAATAGTTGAGCAACTTTTAAAGTTTTTTTTTCAGTTTTTCTTTTTTTTTTTTTTCCCCATATGTGAAGGGTGTATGAGGTTGTTTCTCAAAATAGCTTTCCTGCATGCTTTGTAAGACATGCAGGAATTTCCCTTCTCCTCCTCCATATTCACTTCACTTCTAAATTGAAGCCCTGATGAGCACAGTCTGTACAAGACTGGGATATTATGATAATAAGGAAGGTACTTCTGTTGTGCAGTTAAAAATAAGTCTGTTCAGAAAGAATTTAAATGAATCTAGCAGATTCACAAATTACCTTGATGTGTTTAGTCCCTCCTTGTATTATAGTATTTATAAGTGTTTTTAGACAAATATTTTTGCAATATCTAGGGTAAAGACATGCTGCAGATAGCATAATTCATTTGATTATTTCAAGGAACTTTTCAAAAATCTTACGTCACATCATTCAAATGTTAGTTTTTTTAAGACCCACTGAGAACCAAAGCAAGACAGCTGCAGAAAGTCTCTTAATCAGAAAACGAGAGGATTTTTTTTTTTACTCTAAACTCCTAGCAGTTCTTCCAACTTACAGCTTTTCATTTTAGCATTATGGACATTTACAACAATCTCTGTCTTATTAGCGGATCCTGAAGCTAGAACAAGTAATACTGCTTGCCATCATGCATCATATGGTTTCACACACCATCCACTAACTCTGAAGTAATTGTCCTCCACTGCATTTGGCTGAGGTCTTCCCTGATTTTTTCTACAGTAACAAGTTTTTGGGGCTTCCTTTGTCCAAACCAACTCCTGTACTCGATTATTCTTTAATAAATTGTTCCAAGGTCATATGCCATCAGTAGACTGCCTCAAAAAACACCTTTTCCCTCTAGCTGGTGTCTTGCATAGCAGTTGCTGTATCTTTAATCATGTAAGTATTACTGAAGTAGTCTCAGGGTTGAGTCGCTTCAACTACCCTGACTGTATCTATAGTGAGTATTAGGTTTTGAAATATTTGCTTCATATGTATCTTCCTTAAGATGTCATTGTTATCTGCACTTTGGCCGTCCAGGTACATGAATTGTTTTTTAACTTTTCTTCCTTATAAATAACACTGCCTCTTCTAATAAAGCTGGCCTCGATCACCTCCATGGTGGCAGCAGAGCCACAGCTTCTGTCTGTCTCTGCTACTGAGAAGGTCATCAGACTACAGGCAGGGACTGGTGTCCATCCCAGAATTTTCAAGTGTCTGCTTTGACATCAACCACCAAACTCAGGTCACCTTCACAGCCCATCTTTTGAGCCATGCTGTGCATTTAAAAGATAAGGGCTCAGTAGTCAGTGTACTACCTGAGCATTGGTCTTCATACTTGGAGGACTGACAGTAAAGCTACTACTATTGTCAATATTGATTGACTGCCTTGATACTGATACCCACTTAAGATCAGCTGCTGTGTGTACATAAGCTGTCATAGGGCACCAGACAAAAATGTCAGTCTCTATCAACCTGAGCTGGCTGGTCACCAGTAAACTAAATGTAGAAAATTGCATGCCATGAAGACTCAGCCCAAGTGGTGCCCGGATGCTCAAAATAGCATCTAAATGTGCTGGGTATTTAAAAATACACTGTCTTACTTGGATATCAGACTGGACAAGAGGACTCTTGCCAATTAACTTAGGCATCTCTTTAAAAAATCATGCACAACTTTAAATAGAAATTGAGAATAAGAAAAGATTAAAAAATCTGTGACAGAAATGCTGAGCTTGCAGCCTCGCCACAGGCCAGAAGTCATGTCTGAAGTTTTTTTGACATTTTACACTGACAAAAACACCAAAGCTACAATCTGCTGTACCATTTCAGCACACGCTTTGTTTTTGAAAGTAGTTGCTAAAATATAGGATATTACTTGAATGTTGCATTCACTGTAGAATAATCACTCTTCAGTATGAATGCAGAGAAAAAAATCATCTGTTAGGAGAGACGTTGGTAGCTTTGTTCAAAACAGCGGCTAGTTACATGTGGCTGAGACAAGATGAGAACTTTAACTTCCTGTCAAAGCTAGGGGGGATTTTCAGGAGAGTGGGGGTTAAGAAAGGAGTGTCAGGGTAACCAGGAAACAAACGTTCAGATATGGCAGATGAAAGGAGATAAGCACCAGCTTGTTTTAAATGTAAGCAACCAGCACATACAAATTAGAAATGAAATATCTGTTCTTTGTATGCTAATTGCCTGGCATAGATGGCTTCATGGCTTCACCGATATTGTTTACCTTGTGAAAGCAAAACATTTATTAACTCTGTTGTTGGAGGCAGGTTTCAAAAAGTATTCAGTTACAAACAGCATCTCACTGGCTTCAAATTTATTACAGTGAAGGAAAGAAGACAAAAAAATAACTTTTTTCAAATTCTCAAACCCAGCAAAATCCAGTGACCTGTATCTAAACCCTTTGTAGCTAAAAAGGCAGTACTAGAAACATCTTCACAAATTCCAGTGAGATTTCTTATACCACCCTGCAGAATTTGAAACAAGAAGGAACTACCCCTTTTAATGACACAGTAAGATCACTGCTCATGTGGAAAAAGACACCAGTTCTCTGGCAGTACCCGTCTGCATTTTTTAAGACCACATGCTGCTGAGGGGAAAAGCTTCCAGTACTGTGACACCAGATACATTGAACTGCATGATAAGAACAAAAAGCATGATAATCTTCCCCACAGAACTGATTTCCTGGCGAGCACAGGAAGCAAGGTGTTTGTTCAGATGCCAGAAGTCTGAACTCTGGGACATTGGTGGAGCAGTGATCCCAAGGCACTGACGGGGCACAGAGAGCACTTGCCGGGTCTCCTTCTCCCTCTTGGCCACCATATAGGAGCCTGAGCCATTACTGGTCCAAGTTGTACATGACTGCCACCCAGCCAACACACTCTTGTTCCCTCATGTGTGCCTGGAAAGGAGAAAGAGAGCTACTGTGATATGCAGCCAGACCTGCAAACTCTGAATGTAGCACAGGTGCAGAAGCTGTCATGGAGGCATGGAGCCTTAAATAAGTCACTGTCCAGGTTTCACAGGCTTGTGGCTGGACAGCTGAAGCCTGCTGTGCCTTCACACAGCTCTGATGCACTGCACCACAAAGCAGTGAGAAACAGACTCCATGCTAGGATGGCTTGCCCTCTGAAATATAAGAAAATCTGCACGTTAATGGGTCTGTTGCAGAAGGCCGACCAAAGCTGTAAAATGATCAGGAAGGAAGACATGCAGTACTTCAAGAAATGCATAATTCAGAAAACAAACAAACAAACAAACAAACAAACAAACAAAAAGAGCCAGAAAAATACTAACAGACATATGGTTTCTACCATAAGGGCACTGGATCTGTGCCATGCAGAAGTGTTGATGGCAACGCTTGGGTCTACCTTTTTATCTCCTGAGCTCCTATTGCTACTGCACGTTCTGAACTCGAGGCTGTAGATGTTTGAATTTAAGTCAGAAGAGGGCTGTCAGAATCGTGTCACATTTCTGAGTATGAGTATGACAGCCTGCACAATTCACGTCAGAATTTTCTTTTTTTGTACAGTAATCACTAACGGGAACATAAAAGCCTCCTACAGTTTTTGTGCATGTTTCGTCTCTGAGCAGCAGGAAGACGTTGATGAGTGATGAATAGAAGCCCCTTCTTTATTGCTCTAAAACTCTGCTGGTGTCTTGTACTTTGAATTATGGGACAGAGTACCTCTGGTGATAGCCTGCAGTTAGTGAAGCTGCACAAGGGATGTAAGGTAAATGTAAGAAGCTGGGCAGGAGGTATATATATGTATTTTCCATGCTACCATTCATTAGCAAAGGCAAACACTTGAAATTAAATTATTGCAGTTTGATTTTTTTCCCCACGTAAAATTATCAGTCACTAAAACATAGATTTGTTCAGGACCAAATGGGTTCAGACATCTTTAGAATTAGGGTTCTTAATGCAGATGGAGTCAAGGTCATATAAAAGAATCCAGACTGACAGGTCCAAAAGTGTCTACAGGAGCACTCTTAACTTAAACAATTTTTATGCATCCACCCTCAAAATTTTTTCAATATTTTGTCAAATAAGATGGCTACGTGTTGGATTTGGGCACTGTTTTCATGAATGTACCAAAAGTAGAACAGCACCTCTAGAGGCTATGCTCTGAAGTGCCTCAAGTTTCCCAGAAGCAGTACGTCTACCACACACGCGCATCTGCAGCAGCGTGCGCTGTCTGCATCAATAGAGGACAGCGATGTGGAGCCGGAGGAGCTGGGGCAGGGGAGGCCCTCAGCAAAAACTGCACCTCCTAGGGAAGGAGGGTTTACTTCTGCATTCAGGCTGAACAATGGAAAGTAATGTGGTAGGTTTTTGGACAGGGGTATTTTTCAACTTCTGCAAGAAAAGAGAACATGATTCTGCTTGACTAACAAAGCTTTGCTGATTCTCAGCAGATGAGCAAAGAAAGGAAAGGAAAATGATGCAGACAGAAGCTCATCTCCTTTGTGCTGTAGCTGGAAATTTGGGTTTTAATGTCCCAAGCACTGCAATGTAAAGGGAGACTGTCAGCAGTCTCCATTTTGGAACAGAAAGATAAATCAAATCTCTGCATCTAATGATTTTTCCTTATCAGTCTTATCTGTGACTGAGATGACATTTTGAATATGACACAAATACATTCTGCCCTTGTTGTAAGACTCTCTGTCGTAATAGACTTTGATATGAATCCATTCTATCCTGCTTTCCCTTGTCGTTAAAACATGACACCCTTGTTACAACAACATCATTTACAGTATTCCATAGTAACCTGGATAAGATGCTACAAAGAGATACAGTCACTATTATTTTCATGTTTTTCCAGATTACAGACATAATGTGATTCTAGTCTCTGGATACTTAACAACAACAAAAACAAATAATAATAATAAAATAATTAAAAAAAAGAAGAAGAAAGAAAACACCACATATTTCTGTTTTACTTTACTTATTTTTTTTATGTCTGATGTTTTCATATGGTTCCAAAAGCATAAAATAAAACTTAAAAAACTACTGAGATTGAATGGCAGCAACAAATTTATACTCCTCATAATCTACAGTTCTCAGTCACTCTAGACTGGCTTGTGCCACCTTTACCTATGTCCTACATGCCAGTAACCCAGCCTGAGCACTCAACTTCACCACCACAGGGAAATGTCAGAGCTCCACTTCCACTATGTTTACACTGTTTTAAAAATCAACCTCTTGGCAGCATCTCCCATCTGAATCACTCTTATTCAGCCTCTAATTCTGAAATACAAAGCCTGAAGTCCATTGTTACACCCACTTTTATAGTTAGCCCCAAATAACATCAAGATGCAAATGAGAAACCTGAATGAGGTCCAGGAGAAAGTAGAAGCAGTTAATGCATTTTCTGTCTATTTTGAAAATCTTTCTTTAACAAAGGTGTTTGGGCTGAAAAGTATTTTTCAAATGTCATTTTTAAAGAAGTTCAGCTTTTGTTATGGGAGGGAAAGAAACTATGTGTCCCCAAATCCCCTGTGCCTGAGAAGAAAACCAAAGTTTTTAAGTGTCACAGGGAAATCTGATTTCTTTAGACTTGTGCTTTCTTCATGGGGGAAAGCAGGGAATTATCTCATTGCTTCTCCATTTTCCCTCTCCATTCCAGACACTCAAAAAGGTGAGGAACAGAGAGTGGAATTTCAGGGGGATGCAAAGTCTTACTTTAAGGTTGACATCTGCTTGTAAAATGTTTTCCTTGTTCCACTAAATTCAGCACAGATGCATGAAGCAAATTGGGAAAGAGGCACCATCAGTCCTCTTGTAGTCCCGAAGGGTTTATTTCTTGTCATATTCTATGTCACCTGATGGGACATAGTTGCAGTGGTCTTACTGTACAACTAAATGCTAACATTGTTACATACTGAAAGCAGACATGTTTCACTTTGATTGCCCCCACCCTTCCATTTTAGGTGGAGGTAATCATCCATATAAGTGCTGAGTTCTCTTTTTAGTTCTTCTTGCCACATTGCAAAGCAGGCTCTTGAAACAGATCCAATGGACAAGGCGCTGCTTCCCTTCAGAAGTGCATCAGCCATCAATGTCCCAGCTGTTCTCACTCTGTGAAGGAGAGCACCCTTGCCTCCTTGCTCTGGGGTACCAAGCCACCCCCTGAAGACAGGCAGACCAGCCTCATTTTTCTGCCCTTTCATCTTTCTCCTATGCCTTTAACTTCCAATTACAGGACCAGTGTAGTAGTGCAGCAGTTAATTCCAGTGCCAAGTATGCTGAGTGCGACATTTAAGCTCCCTCAAATATGATAGGTCTGAAGAAGGGTAAATTGAAATGTAGGGCTGGAAGGGGCAAGTAGGAGCAGGGGCCCATATGTGTTGCAGACAAAACAGCTTATAGACTTGTGGTCAGATGCAGGCAGCATCACCTTCAGTCAGATTTACGTGTCTGTGCTGTGTAGGACCATGCCTGTGATGGGTTGTGCCTTCTGCTTGACCTATCACCCTGTTCAAGACGACGTGCTCCTCAGCTCAGCAACTCCTACCTGTACTCCTGTCTATTCCAGAACTGTTTTTGGTGGCTGATCAGATCAAACAGCCAACAGAGCTGTAATTCCCTCAAATTGTAGGGAGAACTAATGGAAGGCAAAACTGGAAAGTGCTGATGTATTTCCTTCATTGTCTAGCTGAGGAAGGGAGACTCTTGTGCAGAACAGTATCTCCAGCTGGCTGCAGCCTGGTGGGCATCATGCTGGTCAGCACCAACCAAATTCTCCCTCCTCCACACAAAACTATTAAGGTAGACAGTACGCAGTAGAGAGGAACTGGCACCACTAAGCTAGTATGAAATATGCTGCAAATATTTCATGAAGTGTCCAAGGTGAGATTTACGGTCATCATTCATTCGAAAGTATGTATAACAATTAATCTGGTGTCATACACAAGAAACTAGGTCTCTTTTTTTAAAGAAAATTGCTGTGCTTCCACTTGAAATCTGTGCACTCACGATCATGGAGTATTTCATAAACGACACATTCCAGTGTGACTTCTGTATGCTGCAAACGATGTATTAAACCTAACTTCACAGTACTTTATAATACAAAAGATAGCTAATGTCTGTTTGGCTGTTTTTTAATTTTTCTTGGGGATTTTTCACATCTTGATGGCTCTAAGACTTCATATACGTGTATGCTTGTAGGGTTTGCATGCATATAAAATCATATCAGAATCTAAAATGTTTTGGAATATTTAGAAAAGTCTTAAAATCTTGATGGCTCTCTTTCTAATCTGCATTTTTTTTTTTTTTACTTAGAGGTCATGTTCTAGTTTAATCCCAATCATAATCAATCAGCATAAGTCCCAGATAAGGACTGCCTGACAGCTGGATATTAGAAGAAAGCTCTTCTTCATGCGTGTTTAAAAAACTCAACCATTAATCTTGCCATGAAATCTCAGTTAAATTATTGTGGAACATTACATCAAAGTTATCCACTGATCAGCAATGTGACTTATTTTCTGACAAGTACAACTTTGTCATTTTTATCTGATGGTCATCATATCTTCACACAAAAATAACTTCCTTTTTTTCTTCTCTCCCTTTTTTACCGAACTTGAGTACAGTGCAGATTTGTATTCTTGGCATTCTTGTTCTGTTTGATGAGTTTTAGGAAAGTCCAATAGTTGTTTTGTCCCCAGAAGCAAAACAAACACTGCCCTTAATTGATAACAACACAATTTAACTGCCCTATAAACAGTCATTTTAACTCCATGATATGTGGCTGATGCTTCAACATTTAAGCAATGGAAATGACATCATTATCAGACAGCTCTAGATGATGAAAAATGACTGACATTAGGGAACACTCTGAACCCAAGAATTCTTCAGCTATCAGTCATCACCATGATAATGTATTTTCTTCTATCTGAAAATATAGACCTATGACGAGGATGAACTTGCAAGGGAAAGAAATACACTTTGCAGAGAATGTTTGTATAATTAAGCAGCAACAGCACCCCAGGGATTCTGCATTTCTGAGGAGAATCTCTGCATAGAGGCCCACAAAAGCCTGTACGCTGAGATTTCAGCCACACAAGAAATGTAATCATGTCCAAAGAATGTTGTCTTAGAGGTGCTCTGTGGCTGTCAAAATAGAAATTTGTGGTGATTTCTTTCTAGCATAAAATTTGCTGTTTTTTGCCCCAAATTCCCTGTACAACTTTTGTCTGCTGTAAGCAGCATTGTGCAGAGGGACTGTGCAGCAGCAGTGCATGCTCTGCAGTGTCTGCTATTCCAAGGACAGCACCAAAACCTACAGAGCACAGAGTGCTCCAAAAAGCAATAGCTGCATGGGAGTTTGCACAAGTTGTACTGAGATCACACATTGAGACAGCCTCCCAAGTGAGCTCCTGTGTATTAGGAAGGGGAGTAATGCAAGGAAAGTGATTTCAAGCTGATTGTGGAGACTGGCTGAAGCAGAAGATGCTGCATGAGTAGGGTAGAGGTGGGTGATTTCTGATCAGTGAGAGCTACTCAGTTACAGGAAACAATACCCTGAGAAGCAAAAGCTTGTCTAAAGCCACCATGATGCCACCTGTGCTGTGCACTTGTAGCTTCCAAACTGTGTCTAGACGGGACAGAGGAACATGCAGGTCAGAAATATCCAGGCAATGAAGGAAGCATTGGAGTGACAGCATTTTCCTGAGAGTTTTAAAGCAAAGGCTATGTTGGTAAGGAAGAGCTGGGACTAAAGTAATTACTGAAAGACTTAGCAAATCATTATGTGCCAGAATGAAAGGTTTCCACTGAAATTATCTATGACCTTTCAAACAATGTCGTTACATAATGTAAATTTTATAACAGGCCTCATTCAATTGTCACTCTACAGTATACATTTCTACTGAAAAAGAAAGAAAAGGCAAAAATTGAAATAGTTCTTTCTTTTACCTTTCTAATGGGTTGAATGGTACAGATCACAAACCTCAGATGAAGTGTCATTTCTTCAAAATCCCCAGCCTCCAGAATCTTATCACATCTTCCCGTATTTTACGTTCATCAACTGTCTGCACCAAAAGCAGGAATCACGGGAAAAATGCAGTTGTTATTTGGGTTTTGCTTTGTTTTGCCTTTTTAAGAACATTTCAAGAATGCTTTTTATTCATGTGTTTATTAAAGGCTTGAAAGAATGACTCATAGAGGCTCAAAAGCTGGCAATTATATAAAAGGAAACACAGATTTACAGCTCCATTATCCCAAAGCCACTGCTGATCTTGGTGGAACAGGAGGGGGAGGCTGACACATGGTTTTTCATGCTGAGGTTCAAGTGTAGATCTGCATCACAGACCAGGCCATGGGCCATGCATGTCCTAAGATCCTCAATGAGGTAGAGCTCTGGGATTTGGGCTCCCAAAGGCTAGAAGAGGCCACAGAACTTTCTGATCAAGCCCTGATATTGATTTCAGTGCTGAATTTTTGTATGCAAAAGTTCTGTCCTATGCTCAGAATGAGGAAGATTTCTTGCAGCAGTCTTTACATGCTGAATTTTCTAGCCAAATTTAGGTATTGACATTCATCTAACTCTCATTACCACCATGCTTAATGATCCTGCAACCCCACTGTTGTAGTGTGAAGGCTCTTCAAAGAGAGCCTGAAACAGGCTCAGCTGCATGCTCAGTGAGGAGTAATGTGGAACTACTGGATACTGCCCACTGCTCCCTTTGGTTAGAGAGAGTCTCAAGTCAGTGCTGGCTTCTCCGCCCATATCTCAGCTCATAATTGGGACACAGCTGTGTGGGAAGATGGAAGGAGTGGCTAATTGCAAGCCCAGGGAACCCTTGTCAAGAGTCTTGAACCAGGATCAGCGCTGGGGCAGAACTGTCACCTTTTAGGTGGGAAGGTGAGAAATCCACAGATCATTATGAACCTCAGTGAAGACAAGTAAACTAAATCTGTACTGTAACGTGGACTAGCATTCAGGAACAAATTACTGTCGAGCAGTGGATGATCTAAATGCTGCCATCGCTTTCCTGATCCATGAAATGCCTTGACATTGCCTTTGGAAATCTAACCCTAGAAAATATTTTCAAAGGTAAAGATTTTAAAGGGTATCGCTATCTTTCTGACAGTGCCTTTGGTAAGTCTGCCAGAGAAAGACCTCATCCCTGACTCCCAAGATATGGCTTTGGGCAGTGGGATGTCCTCACAGGAGCAGCCCCAGGTAGCAGATCATCTCACTGCTGTAGTGGCAAAACAACCCTCAGTTTGCTGCTGGGTAGTGTTTGAAGTTTCCCCAAGATACATCTTGCCAATTCACCAGCTCCACTTATGGCACTGTGACAGGGCAGCTCGCAGAGCCCCAGGTAGCTTGCATGCTCCGTACAGTGGGGTCATAGACAAATGTGCCAGCTGCAGCCAGCCAGTGACTGACAAGGGAGAATACTCCCCTTCTGATGTCATTCTTCTCTCCCATTCATTTCTTCTGGGTTTTTGGTTGGGTTTTTTGTGGCTTTTTTTTTTTTTTTTTTTTTGCTTTTTTGGTCCTGGATCAGTGACCACAATGAGTGTCAGCAAGCAGTAAATAGGTTGCATGTCATGCAGATGCTCCACTTCCCAGGGCATTGCAGAATAAAAGTACAGGTCTGCATGAATCCAAGCAGCTTTGGGCCTGCATTCAAACCTGATATTTCCCTAATGTCTAAGAACTTGTATCAGTAAGGGATTGGCAGACAAACTCACCATAAGGAGTTTTTAACTCATTTCTGTAATCTGCATTGCATTAACAAGGAGAGATGGAATATGCAGGTATGCATAGTGTCAACAAGGAGGCACTACTGAAGAACAGAGGATATTAATACATCCTTGTATAAAAGCACTCAAGAAGCCAATTGAAATAGGGAATTCTGTGAACAGAAATACAAAAACCATTGACCGGACCACTGACCACAATTGGATTATGACAAAATCTAAGTACTAAGTAAAGAAGATCCACAACTCTGTGTTAAAAAGACCACAATTTCCTTCTCCAATTTATTCTCAGACCTACTATTCCCAACAGCAACAATAATTCCTGTCCACAAGAGTAATGCCAGCTAATAGGTTTTGTGGCTGGTCTATTCTGAAAGATAATAAGAATTACACTATCTTGAATTTGCCACATCCTATCATTATTCAGAGGGAGCAAGGATCCCTTAACTATCAAAGCTATGTCAAGTGGAATTGAGGGAAATAAAAACACGATGTAGATTTCTCCAGTGGCAGTAAGATAGGAAAGATTCAAAGCTGAAAATTCACTGCATTCTTTATATGAGTCACAGAAATCCAAAATAATCACAAAGTGATATGAAAGCTTTTTTAAGTTAAAAAAAAACCAACAAATTCATCTCTAGGAAACAATCTCAGGGAAATTATTCACTAAGAATTGGTTTACTATACATACAGTATTGCATGTCACATGGTCTAATTATAGGAATGAAAGGAACATAGGAATTAGATGGTCTTTTCAAGCCTGTGAGGAGTGTGAACGAAGAATATAATTACACATCGAGCCCGTTGATTAACCAATTACCAGTTAAAGCAGATTTAGACTTTAAATTAATTTGGCTCTGAATTCTGGGGATTTTGGGGCTAAGATAAACAGTGTTTGAAGATTAATTATCCTTGTCTAAGATGAAGGAACTAATTTCAATTTTGTTAGCATGTCGAAAGACTCTGGCTGCTGCATGGGAGAGGGTAGACGGCAAATCTCAGCAGTATTGAATGGATTGATTAAAGTGAATTCTGAGGCTCCTAATCACTCTAATCCTCACACAGAGTGGTGATATTACAGACTATAATGTGCAAGACCAAATTAATATTTAAATGAAAAACAGACCAACATTTACCTGGAGGAGAAAGCACACTGTCTCCAAAGGACTGAAGGAAGTCCTACCAAAAAGTTACATATGCAGTAGTGAGGCGACACTGGAGCTCAGCTCTCTGTGCAGCTTTGTCCAAAGACTAATATCAGGAAAAGAAAGACACTGCTGTGGTACCTGTCATTTTCTAGTGTAGTATCAGTTTCAATTCACAAATTATGACAGAATTTCGTAGTTGTAATGTGATGCTATAGTACTGCCAACAGTTCAGCTATGGAATTTTGTAAAGCAGATTTCTCTTTTTGAGTGCTATTCCAGAGTGCAGGCAGGTCTCCTCATCAGCATGCCTAGAAAGGTATTCAACTACCTGAAGTCCCTTGGTGTACAGGACAGTGTTCATACTGCGTCCTTGCTAAGTGCCCCAAGCCAGAGCCTCCCTGGGCATTGCTGCTCTTCTCTGTGAAATGGCCCTGAGCTGTAACCATCAAGAATCAACCTTTAGCTTCATGCCATCAGCACAGAATCATAGAATCAAGGAATATCCCAAGTTGGAAGGACTACCAAGTCCAATTCCCGGTTTCTATTTTCTCCACCTTGAAAGACAAGGATTTCCCTAGGAAGCCCTAATCTAAATGCTAGATCCTTTATGTATAGGTGGGAAAGACAATCAGCAAATTCCTTGAGTGTCTTTCAGGAAGCCCCTGGAGAACACAGTTCTACCACTGCCTGCTGAGCACCAGCTCCATCTCGAAGTGAAGTGTTACCTAGTGCAGTGCAGTGTTGAATGTTCCTTAGCATATTTCCACTGAAGTCAGTAAAAGGCATTGCAGATCACAAGATCAAGCAGAAGAGACAAATTCTGTTTTTAAAACCCAAAGCTATATATTTGGACCTCTTTATGTTAGATGGTTTAACAGCATAGAAAGATAGCCCATAAGTCAGATGGGATTGTAGATGTTAGCTCATAGAAAACAGTGAAATAGATGAAGGGTTACAGCTTGCTTGCAGAAAGAAAAGCAGATGCAATAGGCTTACCAGAGTTCAGGGAAGTACAACAGATCTTAGAGACTGCATGGAAAGGAGCAAAAAGCATCTGCATCTGCCACTGATCAGCTTCCAATTTGTGCTGAGCATGACTTGTGTGCTCATGTCTTGAGCCAGCAAATGGCCATGCGTCAACCTGAGCTGGGAAAGGAGATGGCAAGCCCTGGGCAGCAACACTGAAGTTGATATTGCTGCCCTTAAGCAGAGTGCACTATGTCTCTCATCTCATTTTCTTAGTGATACTGATCATGAAAGTAGTGGCAAAAGGTTTTATCTGTGTAGGACCTAGGCATCAGCCTTGAATAAGGAGCAAGACGTGTGTACAGTATTTTTCCCTGAGAACCCTTTCCTTCAAGCAGATTGGTGCTGTTATGGTTAGTGCAAACAAATACACACAAACATGAGATACTGCAGTGTGAACTCTGATCAGGTGCAGGTAAACCTGGAGCCCTGGATTTATTCCCTTTAAGACTGACATTGCCCTTCAGCCACTGGAAGATGATTAATGGCCTTTTAAGCTTGTGAGCATGTACATGTTCTAGACACTAGAAAGTGTCTAGAAATATCTGGTGCACAAACTTGTAGGGTCTTATGTCATTTTCAGAGGAAGAGTGATTTAAATGTACCCTTGACAAAAGTTATTAATTTTTATATCGATATTTTTCATAGTTGAATTTCATAATTCAAAATCCAGTCTTTTATAAAACCTTCTTATCCTAGGTGCTGCACAAACACGTCTGTAAGTTTCTTCCCCAACGCCCTGCTGTGAGAAATTGCACTGCCTCATCTTGTGCTTCCAAATACCGGAGTATCTGTCTTTTATCATGTAGCTCCAGGACATGCCTAATATATAGGTTTCAGGTGAAACCTCAGCTGAGCTGCAAGGATGACACAGAAGAGGCATATGTCTCTGTGTGAGAGCATTGTCAAAAGTAGAATTACTGAGAGCATCCCTGAGGAACAGGACTGGGGATGTCTGTTGATGAGAAATTCAGTGTGAGACAGCAGTGTCCACTAGCAGCCCAGAAGTCCAGCAGTATTATAGACTTCATCAGGACTTGGGCAGCAGAGCCCACATTTGATTATTCTCTCCCCTCACCCTCATGAGGTCCCATCTGGAGTACTGCCTCCAGGCCTGCGGACCCCAGCACAAGAAAGACAAAGAGCTCCTGGGCTGTGTCCAGAGAAGGCCACTAAGACTGGCAGAGGGCCGGAGCAGCTCTCCTACAAAGAAGGGCTGAGGGAGCTGGGCTTGTTCAACCTGGAGAAGACCCCGGGGAGACCTCACTGCAGCCTTTAAATACTTAAAAGGAGTTTATAATCAGGAAGGAAACTGGCTTTTTACTTAGTCTGATAGTGATAGGACAAGGGTGAATGGTGTTCAACTAAAAGTGGATGTTGAGGCCCTTGCACAGGCTGCCCAGAGAAGCTGGCCCCATCCCTGGAGGTGTCGAGGCCAGGTTGGATAGGGCCCTGGGCAGCTTGATCTGGTGGGTGACAGCCCTGTGCGAGGCAGTGGATTGGAAATGGTTGGGCTTTAAGGTCCCTTCCAGAACAAACTGTTCTACAATTCTACGATATCTGGAGCACCAGCATCACTTCAAGTGTGCTTTTAAAATCAGAATTAAAAAAAAAAATACGATGAGATAATTCATTTTGCCCCAGGGTTTCTTGCATAGTACACCCTGTTTCAGTGGGTGGTATACCTTCCATTAGCTGAGAGTTGGAACTAGATAGTATTTAATGTCTCTTCCAACTCAAACCTTTCTGTGGTAATATGATTCTATGACTGCTGATAACTGCTATGACATGCACCTCACCTGCATACAATGGACAATTTTTTATCAGATACATTTAAAGAACAAGATGCTTATCTTGTGTGCAGTCATCACTTACATCCAGGGAATTTATCCTTTCTTAAAGAAAACCCGCTGCTGTGAACTCAAAACCTTGGATTTGTTCAAAACACTGAGATAAGAAAATATCTTCATGGAAAAAAATTTCCTAAGTACAGAAGACAACCTTTTCCCCTCCTTCTCTCCACTTTGAGGCACACTCCCACATCTCCTGTTTAATGTCTTCATTGATGACCTGGATGAGGGAGTCGAGTGAACCCTCAGTAAGTTTGCAGGCAACACCAAGCTGGAAGGAGGTGTTGATTTGATTAGGGGTAGGAAGGTTCTACAGACAGATCCAGAAAGGCTGGATGGCTGAGCTGAAGCCAATGGAATGAAATTCTACACAACCAGGTGTTGTGTTCTGTACTTTGGCCACACAAACCCAGGCAATGCTACAGCCTTGGGACAGAGTGGCAAGAAGACTGTGTGGAAGAAATAGACATGAGGGTGTTGGTCAATGCTCAGCTGAACATGAGTCAGCAATGTGCCCAGGTGGCCAAGAAGGCCAATGGCTTCCTGGCTCGTATCAGAAATAGTGTAGCCAGCAGGAGCAGGAAGGCACCTGGACTCAGCACAGGTGAGGCTCCTCCTCAAGTAGTGTGTTCAGTTTTGGGCCCCTCCATACAAGACACTGAGGCCCTGGAGCATGTCCAGAGAAGACCAACAAACTCGGTGAGAGATGTGTAACGCAAGACTTGGGGAGTATCTGATGGAACTGGGATTGTTCATTCTGGAGAAGAGAAGGCTCAGGGGAGACCTCATAGCTTTCTACAACTGCCAAAAATAAGGTTGTAGAGTGGTGGGAATCAGCCTCTTCTGCCAGGTAACTAGCAATAGCATGAGAGGGAATGGACTCAAGTTGCACCAGAAAAGATTCTGTTTGGATATTAGGAAAAATTTCTTCCCATAGTGTTCAGGCGCTAGAAATGGACAGGGAAATGGTTGAGCCATTATTCCTGGAGGTGTTGAAGAAATGTTTAGATGTTGTACTAAGGGACATGGTTTAGTGGGGAAACAACAGAAACACAATGGAAAATACTGTGCAGGGCTCTTAATAGGAGGTGCTACCAGCTCTGCCTGGAGCCATAAATCACTCACCTAAGCCCCTGCATCTCACAGCAGTTTCACAGACCTCGTGGGGATAGAGCAGGCAGGATTCTTGCTGGATGCAGGCTGGACTGAGGTGCTTGGTGGCTTTGGATGTGAGAGCAGAGCACCTCTGTCCAGGTAACACCAGCCAGAAACATCACCAGCCTGCAGCAGTGCTGGGCAGCACAGCCTTTCCTCTACTGAAGCCATTCTTGAACATTTATTTAGTCATGGACTTGTTTCTGAGAGCTGCTGAGCTCACAGAGGCTCCAGCCTGTGCAAGAGACTCTTGCATTTCTCTCCAGTCTTGTACATCAGGGCTGGTATGTCTTCCACTGCACCCACAGCTGCTTGTGCTGTCACATCCTGTGTCTTGAGTGCTTTCAACTCCCCAGAGAACCCATGAAACACATGGAGTGCTCAAATATGTATATGTAAACGCAGAAGGTCTTCATAGCTTTCAGGAAGCTCACCTGTTAGCCAGAATCCACTGCTTTTGTGGTCTACAAGAGAGAACGGGCAAATGGCCCATGGGCAGTCCAGCTCTGAGGGCCATCAGCTGCTTAGGGCAGAGTGCCCAAACCTCTGGTAGCCTCCAGAGGCTCTGCTCTCCAGAAGAGGATGAGGATACTGTACTACTACTATGGTGAGTTACAGTTGGGTGCCAAGGAGTGAGCTGTACATCTGAACATCTCAGAAGGAGGAAAGCCTTCTTGACAGAGAGCAGCTAAGTAGAAGTGTGGATCAGCCTGGTCTTGCATCCCTCTTATCCTCGACCCTATCCAGTCTTTCTAGGAGGATATCTCTGCCCTCATGCTAGAGTACTCTTATGATTAAACAGCAGTCAAGGCAGCCTAGAGGTCTGAAGGAGTGAAACTCAGCCACAGGAGTGTCTCAGAACTGAATTCTATCACTACAGGCAGCACAGAGTCTGACCCAGCCACACGACATAGGAAATTTAGCTACATGCTCAGACATAGCTAATGAAAGATAGCAGAGATTTCACCTGTGGGGTCATTGCACTGGAAGCACCTGTAAAGATGTTTACAGGGTACTTTCAAAATCATACCAGGGAACAAAGGTGACAGGAATCACTTTCCTTCTATTTTTTATGGTGCAGATTACAAGTATTACAGTTGCTACTCTACCCCATTGGATTAGACCTAGTGAAACAACTAATATTAATTTTCTCCACAGTCTAATGCCAAGATGCATATGCAAACAAGAAAGGTCTTGACTTCTAACTTCCCCTTAGCTCTGGCTTTAGCTTTGGACATTCTTGCTGTAAAGTCATTCCATTTGCTTAAACCTCATGTGTTTGTAAACATTAAAGATTCAGAAGAAAAATAAAACAAAAACATGGGTGCCAGTTGTGTAGTTCTCCCACACAGGCACACACATACCTCAGAGGTAATCAGTTGCAACAGTGTAGGGTGAAGTCCAGTCCTGAATTATTTGAATGCTACATGTAGTAGCCAGCAATGATTAAATTAGCCAGTGCTCTTAAAAATCCAGTTGTATATTCTTGACATTGAATGTCTGCATTAGTGAAGACCAAAGGCTGTCTACTCAGTGTGCAAAGCAATGCCCTTTGTAATTCCTTCTAAATTTATTGTCTTTAATGTAGTGGAGTCTTGATCTCATGCTGTGGGATAGGGTCAGGAGGGAGGAGCTGATGAGTTCTGGCTGTGCCCTTCAGAATCTGCAATATCTCACTCAAATGCTTTTCAACTCTGCTTCTTGTTTTGCTAGAGATAGTCTTCTCTGGCTATTGTTTTTATAATTTCTCATCCTATGGGACATTTCTAAGAAGACCAGTTCTTTCTCCTTTAGTAGATCATGCTGTTCCTTGAAACTGGGATTAATCAACCTGGCTTCTAGGCTTTATTACCACTCAAACTGGGGATAAGAGTCTCAAACATGGGCAGTTTTGAGAAGTGCACAAATGAGAAGTGCTGCAGGCATGGTAAATGTTCAGGTAGCAGAGAAGTAAATGTTTAGGCAGGATGTAACCCTTTGCCTTCCTCTGAGCAGCACTGCTGTAGGAGCACCACCATCACAGAGAAACCACTGGCAGGTACCAATGACATTGCACATCTCAGGGGACACTAATATGTCCAAGATTTTTCTGTGCTGTAGTGAGGTGCTTCACTCAGTGCTGTGTCAGGTAGCTATTGAGATCAAGTGGATGTACAAAACTATGGACTCGCTGCTGATAGCAGGTTATCAGGGTGCAAGCACTAAACTGGCTGCTGTGAGACAGCTGGACAAGTCTATGCAGTGGCACTTATTGGTTGGAGAAGTAGCAGTAGGTGCAAATGTATGGGATGTAGGTGAAGAAGTTAGTAGCATCACTAGATACTAAGGACTCCCAAGCACTGTGGGCTGATTTGTATGGTGCAAATGCAGTTTTGTTACTGACTTTCTATTCTGATTAGGAGAAACACAACACATTGCATATTTTGCAGCTGTAGATATGCTGTAAATCTTGCCCTGTGCTTCCTCTTCCTCAACTACTACCAAAATAAGTCCCACATATCTGATGTATGCAAGTTGTTTTCTGTGTGGTTTGGGACAGCCAAAGTCAGCAGCAAGGCAACTTCAGAGTCTCTACACCAGCTGCCACAGTCCCAAAATAAGCATGCACCTTTTGCCAAGGTATTCCTGGTTGCTGAATCCAAGACATCTGAGATAAGGTGAGTAGATATCTACCTAAGCATGCATAAAGGTGAATGGGAAATAGGTTGTGAATGCTCCAGTTCTTATACTAAAATAAATCTTCAGGAAACACTACTTACCTCTGGAAGTCCTAGGGCTCTCATGTTGGAAATGAGGTTGGATGATGTGCCCCAACAGTCATGTACAGTCAAGGTGAGATCAGAATTAAAGAGCCAGGACCCCACCTCACTGTCCCACTGGCAGGCCAATAGGCCATATCGACACTGTAATTATGCATTCCATTTTTGCCTCTGGGGCATTTTACGAGAGCAAGATAATTAAGCTCTCCTTCTGGATATCCTCTTTTAATGAAATGGTGCACGTAACACAGCTTGGTATTTATTAACGATAATGAGTTTTTAAAACAATTTGAGGCAGCAGCTCACCTTTCACTTGTGTGGTTGCAGTGCATGTCCAGCATCATTCCCAATTTAATGATGCCATGCGTCTCGGGTCAGTCTCCTTTAGAAGGCAGTCTGCAACATAAAATACAGCAGCCTCCATTTGCAGTCAGGTCGTTCTGAATGAAAAGCAGGTCCAGGCTTGAGCTAACACAAGCAGATGCTGCCTTCCCCCTCTGTTTGAGGTGCTGATGGTGGTTTATTAATTTTTAGCACAAGGTCACAAGTTTACTTGCCTGCTGAATCTGAGTTAGTGACCTCGTATCTTGTAGGCAAGCAAACACAAGCCTTCAATATCTGACAATCCCTATGTTTCTTAACAAGGAAAAGCAAAAATGTAAACCTCAAATTTATAAGAGCCAGCTGAGGTTACACATTAATACCTTGGCTGCTGTAGCAGAGATGGTCTGATTAGGGCAGTGTAGCTTTCTGTCCCAAGGAGGCCATGGCAGCCAAAGTCACACCAGTGGCTGCTGGCTGCAGCAAAGGGCTGCAATGCACTATGCAGGAAACCCTGGGGCAAAATGAATTATCTCATCGGATTTTTTTTTTTTAATTCTGATTTTAAAAGCACACTTGAGGTGATCCGAGGTATCATAGAATTGTAGAACAGTTTGTTCTGGAAGGGACCTTAAAGCCCAACCATTTCCAATCCACTGCCTCGCACAGGGCTGTCACCCACCAGATCAAGCTGCCCAGGGCCCTATCCAACCTGGCCTCGACACCTCCAGGGATGGGGCCAGCTTCTCTGGGCAGCCTGTGCAAGGGCCTCAACATCCACTTTTAGTTGAACACCATTCACCCTTGTCCTATCACTATCAGACTAAGTAAAAAGCCAGTTTCCTTCCTGATTATAAACTCCTTTTAAGTATTTAAAGGCTGCAGTGAGGTCTCCCCGGGGCCTTCTCCAGGTTGAACAAGCCCAGCTCCCTCAGCCCTTCTTTGTAGGAGAGCTGCTCTGGCCCTCTGCCAGTCTTAGTGGCCTTCTCTGGACACACCCCAGGAGCTCTTTGTCTTTCTTGTGCTGGGGCCCCCAGGCCTGGAGGCAGTACTCCAGATGGGACCTCATGAGGGCAGAGGGGAGAGAATAATCACTTTATTTGCCCTGCTGGCCACCTCTGCTGGAAACCTGAATGATTTGAGAGTTTTTAGTACAGTTTTCCTTCTCCAGAAGACCAGGCTGGAACCTCTGTAAGGTGACTGGTTCCATGTATGGCCCAGAGCAGGTCTGACTCAGGAGGACTGGAAGTGTGCCTTTGGTGAGATGCAGGCAGAACCTTCACACAAGGGTGTACGTTGTCATGTTATGACAATATGGTGATGCTGCTGTGCAAGCAGTCAAGGCTGCAAACTCACAAATGGAGTATGAAGGGTGCAGGATGCAGCACTGAGCCTGGGAATCACCATCAGCTCCTTGCTGCAAGACATCTGAGGAGATAGAAGGATCCTCCAGGACACCCCACCACTTCAACAGACACCAGCATCAGGGAAACAATTTGGAGCAAGCAATTGGCTTCCAAGTTGGGTTAGGAGCTGTCCAGGAGCCAAAATCTGATGGCAGTTGCAGGAATACAAAGGAGTCACTCAGAGATTCCCTGCTTGGAAAGAAAGCCCACAGCATTTCCCCTCATGCTGGTCCTGCATGCTCTTGCACCATGGGAGCACTGAGCAGCAGGTGCACCTAGCTGCTCTGGCTGCATGTATATTAATACAAGATGGCGAAACTTGATGGGATGGCTTATAAGCCCCACAGACCCAAATCTGGCTCACCCTTCCCAGGGGATCAGCTCCACGAAGGTCTGAGGAGTTGCACTGGATGATGCCCAAGCTGAGCTTAGCACAAATACTGCTTAACTTTTCCATGAGACATTAGTGATTCTAATAAATCCCTGTGTAACACCTTCATTAAGCGGGATTTACTGTAATATGTGATATATGCTTTATGCCTCACCTGCATAAACAGCCATGTTAACACTATAAATTACAGCATTCCTATTAATGGATTGCAGGCACCTCAACCAAGGTGAAATGCTTAATGGTTTTCAGCAAGCACCCAAATTGCAGGAAGCATGGAACAGAGTGGTTACAGAGTGCACGAGTGCTGTAAGCCTTGCAAAATTGTTATTATAAAAAATAGAAAGAAGAAAAGATTTAACCTCCCCAAGTTTTGTATAGTGCAGTATTAGCACTAGACTTCAAGGCTTGGTAACGGAAATTGGCTCTGATTTTTTTGAGATATGCATTACATCATAGTCTTCTTTTAGGGCATTATGTCATTCCTGCTGAGACGCATTATCTCGGCTTGGACCAGCATTAGCGATTTTTGCAGGCCTACTGCAGTGTTCCCAAAGCACTGCTGGGAACCACAGATTGAAATCTGAAACGTTTATCTTTTACAAAGCTGAAAGGGGGAAAAGATGTTAACATCAGGCATCGCTGCCTTCTTTAACACTCTCCTGACTCTGCTTCCTTCTGGATCTCAGGTTTGATGTCTTTGAACATGCTGTACAAAGGAGGTAGCCTTTAAAAATTTGTGTTAGAGGGGGCAGAATACAGTTTCTTCCAAGTCTCTGAGCATTGCCTTTGCAGCTGCCTTAAAAACACCTCCCCAGTCTTTACAAGACGTCAACATGAATCAGATTGTACCTATGTGCATTGACAAGCTGTATTCCACAGACGTAGTTAGGGTATAACTGAGAATAAAAGGGGAATGCAATGGAATGCTTTCTGTGACACGATTCTTATTAAATTTTTTATTTAGCAACAAGCAATCCTAATATTCTGTCTTTCAGCACATGTAGAAATTGTGCCCACCTGGCTGGATCCTCACATCCTAATCCATTTGAGGACGCAAAAGCTGAATTCCAGGAGGCTGATATTGGAGAGCAGCTTTTGTGCAGGGAACTGAGCAGATATTATCTCTTCTGACTTCAACCATGAAATTAGCAGCCCATTTTGTCTCACTGCATCTAGGGCAGGATTAGAGGCTGTGCCATGGAGAGAGCAGACAGGTGCTTTCAGGATAAAGCAAGGATATTCCCCAAACCCATGAGAATCCCAACACCTCCTTTACCACAAAAGCACAATTAGAAATGCGGTCTGTGAAAGCTAAGTGGAAATGGGAAACATTCAACCATGACTAAATTACAATTCCCCTTCTTATTATAAACGGACTAATTCTATTCATTGGAGGGCTTTATTTTTCTGCTCCATTTTTTCTTAAATTATTTGTTTCACTGGGTTGTCACATTTTGGTGCTTTAAGGCTCTCTGCTACAGCTGAAGTACGTTTTCTAGAAAGATTGTAACAGCAACTGTTTCATCATAAAGGAATGATTAGTGGCACAAGCAGAATTTGGGTGACAGGACAGCATTTCATCCTGCCAGAAACTGCTTTCCCGCTTGGACTGAAAACATTTCCCCTTCTTGATTTCCTTTCAGACTGCAGTGCCTGAATAATACAGCTTTAAAGAGGAGAACGAGTCCTTGTGTTCATATAACACCTGACATCCCCACCCCAAACTCAGTGCTCATGAAGAGGACGCTCTAGCCACAGCTGCCACTCTCCTCAGGCAGAAATGGTACATTTGGGGAGCCAAGCGCTGTTAGTACTTAATATTCCCAAGGGATGCATGTGGCAAGCTCCCCTCCTCCTGCTCTTCCTGACTGTGGCAAGGTAACTCAGTAAGGCTGTTACCTACAGGCAGGAAAATACAGTCTGTTTTGTCAAAGAGAGCCACAAGAGGTGGAAAAAAATGGGTGCGTTTCCAGATATATTCACCAAAAATACATTCATGGAGTTTTTGACATTGATTCATTTCAACAGGAAAAGGCAATGATGTGCTGTAATAACTCACCCAAGGGAAGATACTTACCCTACCACCTGAAGCAGGAACAAAGCAGCCTGCAGACATGCGGGATTACTGGCAGCTGAGTGCTCCAAAAGGTCAGGGTCTGATGTCATATATAACACAGGGGAAGACGCTATATTTGCCAAGGTGAAAAGCTATTACATACTGGAGCTTTATGGGTCTTGCACAGCTCAGGATGTTTGGCCACAATTCACTAGCAGAGGAGAATATATTGATCTGAAAGATCCATGCTTCCGAAAGCTGCTTTAGTTAAGGCACCACAGCGAAGTGCACTTAAAATTCAGAGAGAGTAAATACAAGCACTTTTGCTCCCACCTTGAGGACTAGTGAAACTGCAGTTGTGGCACTATAACGTCACAGGACCAAACTCTGCCCCTAATCAGCGTGGCATAAATCTGGATTATCTTCTTGAACGCTAGCAGAGCTACTTCAGACTTATGCAGGTTTAAACAGGAGCAGAATTTGGCCCAAGGTGCCAAGCAATGGACTCATACCAGACAGAGCCCATTTTGTGGGAACTCCTGCAGGTTTTGTGCTGTGGACGGCACCCTCCAGGTCACACAAGGAAGCCCTTATGGGTCCCTTCCGACTCAGCATCTCCTATGATTCTATAATGGCCAGTGCCAGGTGACATCACCTTGGTGGGAAAAAAGCTCCTATCATTCAGGGAGATGCAAGTCGGGGTACTCTCTCAGCTTCCCAGCAGACAGCAGGTCCCTCCAAGACCTCGTGGGTGTCCTCGTGGCATCGGGATGCTTCCTTGCAGTGGGGTGCACGTCTTCTGACTTCTTGCTGTCAGAAAGCAGTGGGCTCCACATCCCTCATGCATTTGGGAGGCAGACCCTGCATAAGCAGCCCCCATCAGCTGCAACAAAGACAGTGAGGCCAAAGCTCCGAACAGAATTAGCTAAATTCGCTATCTTAAATATGCATTTATCTTCTGTTCTTTTCCTTCCAACATCCTCAGATATAATTTACAAAGGGGTTCTTTTGATTTTAATTAACTTTAAATTCCTTTTTCTTTTCACCAATGGTGTGAAATTAGAAGCCTGCTCCTGATTCCCCACTGCATGGCTCTGGTTTTACAGCTGAGTGCCTCAACTGATTTTACTCTTCCCTGAGCTGTGAATCTCACTCGTGAATTTATGCCTGCAGAAGACACCAGCCTGCTACAGTCCCAGTGGGAATGCCTTAAAGCACGAGGCTGTAGCTCACAGCTTTAACTCTGGATTAGAGGGAGAAGGAGTTTTTATTAGCAAGCAGATCTGTTAAATAGCAAATTTTAAAGGACTAGGTATAACTTGATAAGTTTCCAAGGAAAAAAATGGCAAGTGTATATGAAAGCTCATATTTAATTTTTGTACTTTTGACATGCAGGGATTTATTTTAGAATGCTGCCCCAATTTCCATTCAATGCTGAAAACAAAACTTTTCTACTCATTATTTTGAAACACCATTCTCCACTTTAAAGCCGATCCAAGTGCCCCCCTAGAAAGGTAAAAATGTTTTGGAGAACATTAAGCAATGCCAAAATGAAACTGAAATGGCTTTAAAAGGTCAGCTAGCATTTTGGCATTAGTTCAATAACATTCTTCAATTCTTGTTGCTTGTTTGGTGGCTTTCTCACCATTTTTGTTTTGATTGCCCACTGAATCACAAAGCTTGTTTTTGTTTTAGAAAACCAAGCTGACAATAGCAGGACATGATGGAAGTCCAAGGCATTACAGTGGACACATGAATTTGCCATTCACTCCAGATCATCATTATCAGACCATAGGCACAAAAATCTGGTTTTGGAATGCCCAAAGCCTTTCGCTTTGCCCACAGCCATCCACCCATGTCCTTGATCCTGAGGAACAAGTATGCTTGTGTCCTCTGTCACTGGTGATTATTTATGGACAACATATGCCGTGTGTCCTGTTCATAAGAGAACATATTTGGGTCTGGTGAAAGCCTATCACAGCCTCTACTGACCTCAGCCAGATTTTCATGAGGTTAGGCTTGAACAGCAAGTTCTCACCTGCTCTGTAGTAGTGTTACTGGAGGTGGGAGTTTGGGGAGTGGACTCCTTTTTGATGCAGTTTCTTCACTCTCAGTGAGAGTTTATATAGCAAAATAGATTTGGTGGGGTTTTTTGTTTTTTATTAATTGTATCTGTAATGAACTGCATCTGTCACTCATTTTATAGCCTTGTAACTTAAAGGCTTTTAACTTTCAGAGTACTGAGAAAAATTCACTTCAGCTGAACGATAACACAGTCTAGCATCTGGAATCATCTTTTATACCCTGCAACAAGGATCAGCTCTCAGCACAGTGCAACTTGAGTGTCTGGGCAAGGATGTGTTGGTATTTATGGAGGCAAAAGTTGCTACAATATTATGTTTCACTGTAAAAGTAACTCTCAACTAGACGTGCTCCATGTTGCATCAGCATGCTGCCCCTATGGGGTGTGCAGACAGAGCTGCAGGAGAAGATGAGTTTGCATGACATGTGTAGATATAGCACATTGGAACTAGTGCTGCAAGGCCTCTATGGCAGAAGCTTCGCTTTTCATCACAAAGTCACTATTACCAGAACACAACTTTTCATCACAACTACCCATTTAGGCAAAATGTGGTGTACACAGTTCACTCTCCATAGATGGATTAAAAGGAATTGCAAGAAGATGCTGAGTAGTAGTGCAAACAGCTGCCAATAGGGGTGGGCTCACACATGAGAGACAGGAGTGTTGAGGGCATCCTTATGATGTGTAGGAATAGCTATCAAGGCACACTGAAAGTTAGACTCTGCTTCTGGCAGTAGAGCTGCAAAAGCAGTGGGCAGCCTGTGTTCTGTATGCAGAGTCCCCTTGGGACTGCAGAAGAGAGGGAGAAAAGAAGTATGTCACATCCCAGCCAAAAAGAGATCCGTGTCTGAAGTAGGCGCTGTGGCTGTGGGGTGATACATAGCTTTGGAAGCGCTGCCTGTTTCTACCTTTCCCTTGTGCCCAGGGTTCATGCTGCTGCCCCAAAGGCAGATGAAATGCCAGGAGGGCAGGCCCTCACTGCCTTGCCCAGGAGGCTGGAGAGAACTCTTGCCTGATCGGGGTCTATAGAAAAAGACAGCCATTTTCAGCTCTGCATTGTATGTGGAGAAATTAATTTCAATCTTTGTGGAGAGGCCAAAATAGTATGCAGTGACCCTTGCCCTAGCATACTGTCTGCATTGTCTTCACCTTCCAAGCCGTCTTGCAAAGTCCGAGAGGGGTTTCTCTACTTTCTCTTCATCATTACAGCTGACAACCTGCCCATCCTTTCTTTTTCACCTGGAGTATAACTCCAAGAGCTGCAGGAAAGTCATCTGGGTGCAGTGGTGCAGAGATGTGGCTCTTAGGAAGGAACAGCTTCTTTCAGCTACACAGCAAATGAGTGAGAGTCAAGACACAGCCATAAAAGTCAATGTAAATCATGCAAACTGCAGCCCTTCTCTTCCAGTTTAGGCAGTAGCTGCCAAAGGAGAAGCCAGGTGTTTTCCCCGATTTCCTTGCATTTCCACACTCATTGGCTGTAGTGCAGCGCCCAAGTAGAGCTGCAGCCAAGCTATATAGGAGCAGAGTGAACTCAGCTGACACAATTTTAGAAATGAACTCAGTGAGGTGAAAAGATCATTTTTCTCTCCTGACATTTTCACTACTTAGTTGCTTAATTATCTGTTTCCAGAATGTCTCCCTATAAGCACCAGCAATTTTGCCCATTAGCAATTAGTGAAAACAGTTATTCTACTGAACTTTGTGCAGTTGAATAAATAGATTAATAATCAACCTTCTGAATGTGTCTACATGGGGCAGATTCTCAGCTGAAGCAAGCTGACTTAGCATTACTCAAATTAACATTTTACTTTTGTACTTAAAAATCAACTTGAAAATGACAAATTTTTTTTGTTTTGTTTTGTTTTGTTTTTAAGAATGACTTTATTCCCCATATTTAACTATTCTGGCAACAACAGGTTCCTTTGTCATGTGAAGACTCTCAGCACTAATCCGTTGAACAGATAAATTTCTGCCTTGCACATATACTTGCTGTTGACATACACAGTTATATAAACATTAACCAGTAAAAATCTTCCAAAAGATGCCAGGTTGGAGCAAGTTTTAATGAAATCACCTTCATATTACATCTTCCTGCTTCAAATTATCATAACAATTTCAAAGAGGAGAACTTTTAATGAAGTTAGGCCAAAAGTGTTAATTACCCTGGACCATTAAAACTTGCTAATGGAGGATTTACATCAGAAATGTAACAGCGTAATTGGACACATTTTTATCATCTGTAAAATGATACACAGAGGGTCACTGCAGAAGGCAAACAATCCAGTTCTGTCTATCAGAGACTTTGCAATACATCAAATTCAGCATTTATGAGTTATCTGCTCCTGCATAAAAATAAAGAATAGAGAAAGAGGAGATATTACATACTTTAAAAGAAAAGTATTCTTCAGGAACATCTACAGAAAGAAAAAGAATTCTGAGAAAGATCCCTTTCCCTTGTCTCTGAGTTTTCCCTCTCAGTTTTTGTAAGACATTTATAACCATGTCCTCCAAGAACTTATCCTTGCTATTTTTGAACTGTTTCAACTTCAATCATGCAGATGTGCATGTCTTCTTTTCTTGAGGACTGCTTATTTGTTACAGGAATCGTGCCTTTTTTACCTTATTAAAAAAAAAAAAAAAAAGCCCTGAAGAGCTCTGCATGGCTTGGTCAGGGCAAGGACCCTGAAAGACTAGCTGCATCTGTCTCTTGTCCGTGACTACAGTGCAGCTCCCCTCTGCCATCACCTGTAGGCCAGCTCAGAAGAGAATGGAAATCATAAATGCTCATGTCTCCAGTGGCAAAACTTGGGATAGCTTATTGGGTATCTCACAGCCTGGACTGCAGGTCAGCCTAACCAGAATCAAAGCCCCTAGAGTGCCCAAATGCAAAGGCATGGCTGTGACCAGACCAAGGCACACATAGAGAACATGTGGCCCCAGCACTGACCTCCAACACACCCATATCTGGGCCATATCTCCCTCGTGGCCAGGGACTCCTACTGTAAATGGAGATTACGTGCAAGTCCACTGCGCTCCCTTTGGGACAATTGGTGCAGAATTGGTGCCCCTCCACTGAAGGGCAGATTTTCCCCCAGGTGTGGAGGGAACAAAGACAAGAAAAGTTGTCAGCATGCAGAGGGAGACATTCAAAGTATGGTGAGAGGAGTGGTAACCCCATCTGGTGCAAGCTACCACACCAAACCCCTAGAGATAGCCTCAGTATAAGTACCCTGGCTACAGCAGCTCCTGGCATATTGCAAGGGATCAGCACAAGGTTCAGCCACCTCCAAGCAGGACTCAGGCATGGTTCATAGCTAGGCAGTGGATCACAAGGATATTGTTCACCAGCAGCCTATATGATTTTAACCACTGTCTCTGGGAGTTGTTCCCTGTGTGCCATGCCTCTTCACAGCATCGTCACCAAGGCAGGTGTCACACAGATATTGCCCTTCCATGAGTAAATACTTTTAATAGGAAGCCTCAGTCTCTTCACTGGCAGCAAAGAACAGGGCACAGGCACAGTGGGCTTATTTATTTCTGAGAAGAGTCACCTTTTCCAGAGCAAACTGCAGAGTTATGCACAGAAACAGCAGCTCAGTATGGAAGGATGGAAGGAGAACATCCACTCTACTTAAGACAGGAGGAGTGCAGGAGTGCAGGACATGATTATTCAGAATTTTGGCTTTCTGAAGTCCAAGGACATGTAAATGACTTGCTCTGAACACAAGCTCCTCTTTCACCCCAGAAAAAATCAATAGGACAGGTTCACAGAAGTAACAGTGATCCTCACCTTCAGCTCACAGGTAGGTGAATATCAGAGATGAGAAGAAAATATTCCCCTCACATAAAAAACATCTTTCAGAAAAGGTGACTGCCTGTAGGTGCCCTGTGATGGCAAAACAAGGGGATGCTTTCATGGCAGCTGGAGTCTCTTCACAGCTTGTTTTTAGCAAGCCCCCTCATCAGGACAAGAGCAAGTGACTTTCTATGCAGAATGGCATCTTCACAGGCACAAAGCTGATGTGTAGAGGAAACCCTACTGCCTTATGTGGACTCTTGAAACCAGGAATGCACCCAGGAGACAAAACTGCCCATCCTAAAGCAGCAAATTTAATGTTTTCAACTCCCTCCTCACCATACCTCACCACAGCCATACTGGTACTCAAACAGCTGTTATTCCCTTCAAACTATCTCTCTTTGTTGGCTTGTTCAAAACGTACTATCAAACACTGTTTTCCTGAGCTAGTTATTTAAATCACTTTTCACAGTTGCTTCTATTTTCTTTATTATCATTAATGTTTAGACTGGTTATAAATAGGGTGCTCTGTGAAGCAAGGACATGGCTGTACTCTCTTCAGCTGCAAGGTCTTTCTGAAGACAACATTATTCAGTCAGTCTGGGCTTTTCAACAGCACTTCAAGGGCCTCATCTACTGTCAGTGGATGGTGTTGCTCCTGAAGTTGAGAACATATAAGCCTTAGCACCAAGTGCCAGCTAAAGGGAAAGTGAATAGCTGCCAGGCTATGGCTTTCTTACAGCTACTTGTACAGTGTGTCATTTAAGTTAAACGAATCCCTGGTTCTTCTCCCCATTCAATCTGAAATGCTTCCTACAGTGCTGATGAGATGACATTTCTGGAAGCATCATGTTTCAGCAGCTCTGAACTTAACAAATGAGTAAGGCATGAGCCATATGTTCAGAAATTATTTAGGAAAATTTGGGGAAAACCCATCCCTGTGAAAATGTCCCTTTCCTTACTGCATCTACTACTGCATGCCCCAAGTTGATTTTAATTCCTCCATGCTACGAAGCTGGGTGTGCCTTGTTGGACACCAACGAAGACCACCTCAATGTTCCCAGACAGAGAAGGACTGTGTGTAACACACAGCACAAGCTGTGCATGGATCTTGCTCCCAGTGCTTCACAGGGCCACATCGACTCTAGCCATAGCTCAGCCATGGGGCCCTGCAGCTTCTGCACAATATGGTTTGTCCCAGAGACGTGTCCATGCCTAGCCAGCATAGGCTCATGAAGTGATCCTGCTTGATCAACCTGATCACCACCTACAGCCACGTGACCTGCCTGGTAGATGAGGGAAAGGCTGTGGTGCAGTCTACCTGGACTTTAGCAAAGCCTTTGACTATGTCTCTCATTGCATTCTCCTGGAAAAGCTGGGAACCCATGGCTTGAACAGATGTGAAGGTAAAAAAAAGGTGAGAAAGAAAGTGAAAAACTGGCTGGAGGGCTGGGCCTTGAAAATGGTGGTGAATAGAGACAAATCCAGCTGATGACCCCTCTCCTGTGGTGTTCCTCAGGGGTCAGAACTGAGGCCAGCCCTGTTTAATATCTTTACTGTTGATCTGGATGAGAAGACGGAGTGCACTCTCAGAAGGTTTGCAGATCACATCAAGTAGGGAGAAAGAATTGGATTGCTTGCCTGGGAGTAAGAAGGTCCTACAGAGGGATCTGGACAGGCTGGATTGATGGGCTGAAGCCAGTTGTATGAAGCTTATCAAGTGCTGGGTCATGTGCTTTGGTGACAGCAACCCCAGGCAACACTAGAAGCTTGGGACAGAATGTCTAGAAAGGAAAAAGATCTAGGGGTGTTGGCTGATGGACAACTGATTGTGGGCAAGCAGGTGGTCAAGAAGGCCAAGAGTATCCTTGCTTCTATCTGAAGGAAGTAGTGCTGACAACAAGAGCAGGGAGGTGGTCCTTCCTCTTTACTCAGCACTTTTGAAGTTGCAATTCAAGTACTGTGTTCAGTTTTGGCCCCCTCAGTACAAGAAAGGGATTGAAATCCTGGAGGGTGTCCAGAGAAGGGCAACAAAGCTGGTGAGGGGTCTGAAACACGAGTATTATGGGGAGCTGCTGAGGGAACTGAGACTGCCCAGTCTGGAGAAGAGAAGGCTCAGAGAAGACTTTATTGTTCTCTACAATGACCTGAAAGGACGCTGTGGTGAGGTATGGGACAGTCTCTTCTGCCAGGTAATAGCTACAGAACAAAATGAAATGGCCCTAAGCTGCACCAAGTGAGGCTCAAGTTGAATGTTAGGAAAAATTTATTCTCAGAAATAGTGGTGAATTTGAACAGGCTGACTGTGGAGGTGGCAGAATCTGGAGGTCTTTAAGAAAAGGGGAGATGTCACACTAACAGATATGGTACAGAGCACTCACAGGCATGGGCTGATCGCTGGACTAGGTAATCTTAATGATTCTATTATTCCCAGATACCCATGCAGATGCAGAGCCACAGGGAGGTTTTACAGGCCAACTAGCATTGCTTTCCACTACTAAATACAAAGTTAACAGCATCAGGCTTAGCTTAGACTGTGGTGGCAAAGGCAAAGAAGTTTAAGTGAGTGCAGGGTCACCCGTATCTTCTTGGACACCTCCCTGACAGCTGCTGAAATTCAGCCAAATACCCTGCAGCGATGGTTTACACATCTCTGAAAGGAGCAACCTGCTGAGATCTTTAAAAACTGAGTGGACATCCCTCTCCCTCAAGTTCAGTGTATGTCAGTGCCCACTTCTCACCTAGGGCAGTTGTAGCTGAGCAATATGAGGCATACATCTCAGATGGAGAAAAAAGTCAAAATGGAGGGCTCAAACATACAAGCAGCAGTTTCCATGCCATCCTCCATTGCTTGTTTATTCAGCTAAGTTAATTGCTGGAGGTAACTGCCTAATAATCAGATGTTCAGAGGATGATGAGAACATTTAGCAAACAATGAATCTGGCAGTAGTCTGATCTCTGAAATCTTTGAAAATCTACAGGAAGTCTGGAGGAGCAAAATGAAATGTTGAATTGTATGAAATGTCAAATCGTTTAACCTGAAAAGCTCAGCATGGTTAAGTGATGGTGGTAAAGTGAACACACACACACAGATACACAAAATACATGACGCCAAGCATGTCTGGTCTGGCTGTTCAACACAGAAGACTGCAGGCACCTGTAGACATATATAATAATCCTTAGAGTTGATGGACAATGTAATCAGACTTTCTCTTTGCAGATAAAAGGAAAAGATAATCCATAAAATATTTTAGTCTATTTGGTAGCAGCACTTTCAGTGTTCTCTGCAATTTATTGTAATAAGTGCTGTTTATGATTCATCATCACACCATGTAAACACTGCATCTTAAAGGTACAAGCTCTTTTTGCTTTACTTGCATTACTTAGCTATTGGTAATAATAGAGGCTGAATTTACCCTAAAATCTGTTCCAAAATACTTTTTTTTTTTTCCCCATGAATATAGAAGTCATTGTTCAAAGCACTTCTGGCATTCACATTTCTAAAAAGATGCTGACAGTCTCAAGATATTGAAGATAAGGGCTGTATAAATGATTTTGGGGCTGAAAGAAGCACAGGGGAAGATTTCAGGAGCCTTGTTTGCACGCTTTAGTAAAGTGACATTCCCTGTGGCTTCTTTAGATAGTGAAAATGCTGAGTCCTAGAGGCCCTTCTAAGTTCAAGTAGAAGTGCACTGGAAAAACAATGAGTGTAAATCAAAGAAGGAAATTCAACTACAATCACCATTTTTAAGTAGAGTTGGTAGAAAAAACAAGGAAAGCTAATTAACAGCAAGCAGCTTGAAAGAAAGCTTTGTTTTGTCTTGCAAAGTTAGAAGAACATGTGAACTGCAATCATTGTCCTTCAGTGTACAGAAATACAAATCCTAAGGAAATTTTTTTCTCTTGCCTTAGCCTTGGCGATCAGAAAACATCTAATCTGCAGACATGAAAACAAATTCAGACTCACCACCCTCGCGTTTTCTCATGCCCACTTAAAACCCCTGGCAAAAATCACCCACACCTCTGATATGCTGAAAAATATAATGTTTTGCACCAGAAATGAAAGCAGATAATTTTGTAAAGGTCAGATTCTCCTATCTGAATGCCACAGGCAGGCTCATCTGCTCATCTTACTTATTATAAGAAATTAATAAAACCATTACCTCACCAAGCCTACTCTGGACAGATGGTTATCTTGCTAAATAGATGGCTTAACATAGCAGATCAGCTTCATGCTGAGGCAGGAGTCCAGAATATTTTTGACCTGTTGTCTAGAAGCTGCTGTAACCACTTTCCCTCCCTTCTAGGAACAGCAGGGATTTTTTTGTTCAGACAGGTAATGATGGAAAAGGCTGTCCAACAGAAGCAGACACTTGATTTAAGAATAACATGCGCATTAGCCACTTCTGTGGCAAAAATTAAAAGCTATCACTCCAAAACTGTGATTTAGAACCACCAAAATGAGTTGTTGTTTCTTTGTTTTTATAATACTTCAAAGATCATAGAAGAATACAATTGCAACTATTTTCTGATGCTGCTCCTTGGAACTATTATTTCTAGTCTATGCAATTCTCCTCTAGCTCTGAATTTCTGGCAATGCAAAGCAATTGCTGGGCCAGGAGTTAATGATTATGAGATAAGCATTTATCTCACTTGGTGCCATGTCGGCTTGTTCTACTTTCAAATATTATTTGCTCTTATGTATGCTGTTGTTCTGCCAAAGCTGAAGAAAAATTATTATTCTTCTTCCAAGAAAGATAGCACTATAACTTCATTCCAATTAACAGTGTGGGTTTTAAGTACAATCTCCGTATTGCTTCTTTTTTTCACTCTCATTTATCACTATTGCGTGCTTGTCATCTGTTATTCTATACTCTTGCAACAATTTTCCCATATCTGAAGATATGATTTTGGTAGGGACAACTTGGACACAAAATGAATTTTTAAGCTTTTGTCTGAAAGGACAGAGGTCTCAAAGGTTATATTGATTTTCTAGCATGCTTATTCACGTTCCAGAATGGTCCCAATTACAAACATTTACTAAGTAGCTTTCCCCAGTGCTGTACCCTGCATTCCCATTGAATTTGTCCTTACCTTTCATTTTCTGTTCTGCAGGATGAACCCTCAGGTTACTGTCAGACAGCCAGAGCTGTTTACTGCTTCCTGAGTATTGCTGTTCACTGTGCAGAGGAAGCTGGAAACTGTGTGAAGAATCAAAAACAGAGCATCAACCCCCATTCCAGTAATTTACCTAGGGATTGTTTCTTCACGTCTTTTATTCTCAGTGTAAGCGGATTGATTCAAGGATAAAAATGGAAGGCATTTCTCTCCACAGAGCACATTTCAATTCAATCGAATTTTTCCCTCTATAGAAGCGGGCCATAGAGCTATCAGCCAAGGTCATGTGTATGTAATCCCACCTTTGTTTACTATTTTTTATCTGGTAACTGGAGTTTTGTAAAAATCCAAAACTGACACATTTTAATTATGATATGCTTTACTATACTGAATATGGAGTGAGAAACACAGAACACAAGTAGTTCTCCCTACCTCAGTAAGATATGAATCTGTAAATCCAGGTTACACTGGCCAGACAGCTCTCATCCTTTTTTTTTCCTGATCATTGTCTTCCACAAGTGCAATCTGCCTATGTCTCGGTGCCTCTGGTCCATAGCATACATTTTTCTCTTTTTTTCATTGGTTTCTGTTTCTGTGAGTTTAAATCTGAGTCCCAGTCTACTTCTTATTTTGTCTTACTTTTCTACTGACCCAATAAGGACATTATTTAAATTAAAAATTAAATTACTTTATAACTAAAAAGAAAACTATTGTTTGATTCATACTTTCCTTTTTCAACATATGTTACAGATGTTAACAAATTAGTCTAACTGGTAATCCTGTGAGACAAATTTCATTTTTATTTCCCTTGATATTTAGAATTTTCTGAAGACCAAACTGATCAGTAATGTATTGTTCTGGCTTTTCAGTAGCTAAAATCTGCCATCATCAGAAAAATATTTTCTAAAACATTTTTGTCACGTTTTTGCTTTTTGGTCATGAGGTGACAGAAAACAGAAGTCTGTGAGTGTCTCAATCTATTATGAGTTTATCAAACTGAAGTACTAAACCACACTAAAAATAGCAGGGTTATATTAACTCTTGTGATACATAAAAGAGCATTCCTCAAAAATTGACATTTGGCTTCATATATGAAGCTATGAAACCATGAATCCATGTTTATGTCTGTTCAAAATTGTACTATAAATTAGACATGCTTTGAGTTTTGCAGCAAGAGGGATTCAGTATAAGAAATAAATAGTATCATTTCTAGCAGTAAGTGCCAAACATTCAAAAAATGCAGCAGGTAAGAACATTTTAGCAAGAGAGGCTGTCTGTTAAAATGAGAGAACCTAAAAATATAATTTTTTTCCTTTTTAATTTTCTCTAAAGAAAACTAATAATAGGGACAAAAAATAATCTAAACTGATACATAAAATCTGCTTTAACTGTTTTTTTGCCTTGAGATATATAATCAAGACTAAAAAGCCCAACATAAAACCTCAGCAAGAATATCAGAAATAATCGCATCTCACTGCTTCTTCAGCCCCTCTTGCTCTTATTGTTGATGATGCCTAACACAAGAAAATCAGTTGGGTAGAAATGTTACAACTTATTCCTACTCTTTAGGAATAAATACAACCTTCTGGGCAGATAGCATCCTGCCAGCTGCACCTGGAGCCTGAAGTGTACACTGCCTTTCTTTTACTAAATACGCTCTGGGATGAAGGGATAAGTCAAGATGTTAAAGGCTTCCTTAAATCCCTCAAATCCATGCAAAGGCTTCACACACTTCACCCAAAACTTCAGTAATGTCTTCAGCAGTGCTTTCATGTCTGTGCAGCAGGGCACCCCTGCACCTGCAGCAGCACATGAGCATACTGCAGACACATGCTTGCATCATTATCTGTTAACAACCAGCAAAAATGTGTTTAACTAAGAGAGCAGGATCCATAACACCTAACCTGTTGGCCCATCAGATTAAGGTGCCTAACACTGCAGTGTCTGAAAGTAAACACCCAGGCTCAATGCAGCTCAGCATGGCTTTTTCAATCTCCAATGCTTGCAGAGCAGCACAACCTATTCACACAAGGGTGTGTTGCTTTAAAGGCACCAGGAGGGAGGGGGGAGTGCAGGCCTATTCAAGACTCGCTCCAGATGTCTGAGAAGCACAGGTCACCTCCAGTATATGAACTGCAGCCATGTGAGCCTCACTTGAAGGTGTATTAGTGTAATAGTGACCTTATACCAAAGGTATGGACAGTGTCATGCTCTGATTCAAATTGGCTCTAACACTTCTGTGATATATATGCACACTAAGCAGCTTTCTAGATAGACATTCTCTCTTTTTTAAAAAGCTCCTTGTAATGACATACGATTCTTGCAGCTACTTCAGGTGGCAACTGACTGCTCCAAGAGGGAGGCTTGCTATGCCTGCCAGGGGTTCAAAAGCTGGCACAGACACAGTGGACAGTGAGGTCACTCATTCAGTCATTATGCCAGCTGGTGCAGTTCTGCATTTTCTCCCCAAAAGATCTTTTCCTTCTGCACTTCTACTCTGCAGTGACAACCACAGAAGCTAGGGGAGGGTGACTGCAACGGTGGTACAGGACAAATGTGTGGCCATCAGTGTTGCCTTTTCAACAGCCCCAAGTGAAGGTGGGATCTAAGTCTGAGTAGAGCATGCATTCCTCATACTTGAATCTGCACAGGATGTTCAGAAGGACTCAGGAGTCTGGCCAATACTGTTAGTGTGACCATCTGTTAATAGACTTTCTTTCTTGAAACACGCAGGGACCTCCCTCTTGATCGCTCTCAAAACTGATTTAAATTGAATAGTTCAAAAGTCACCAAAGTGACAGATGGAGGCTGAGGCTGCGTAAACACAATCTCCCCAGGAAAGCAGGGAAACAACAGAGAAATAAGATAAAAGAATGAAGAGGATGGTTTTGCTAGGACATTGTAGTGACTATTCAGTTCAACAGTGCAGATGAACATTACTTATCTGGCAGTAAACTGATTCTGATTTCTATGACCAAAAGAAAAAGGTGCTTTAGAAATCCTGGAAATCCAAAATACACCCTGAAAAAAAAATCATGACTGACATCAACTCTGAGACAACAAAATGAAGAAAACAACACTGTAGTAGAAGGAAAAAAGAATGACAAACATATTTCAGCTTCTAAAATAAATTTGGTCTGTTTCTGAGGTGTCTTTCCATTTTCCAGATCCAGAAATGAACAGAAGGAAAAACATGCAAACTCTAAGGGAACATTTATTTTAAAAATTGTCTGGCCATTTGCTGGAACACTGGAAAATTGAATAGCTAAATACTGTGTGTCAACCAAAAAAGGAAATGACAAATGAACCAAAGCTATTTTTGGTGCAACTGTATCTAAAAACAACAATAAAAAACAAAGACTTGCAATATCAAAAAATTCAGTTTATTGTATTTCACCTTCTGACCCCAATCATGAAATCAATTCTGTGCCCTACCTGTTTAGTTAGACCTACCTGCCACATAGGTAGACAACAGATCTAGCTGAAACAATTGTGTCATTGTCCAGGAAGGATTATTGCTGCTGGACTCTGTAGAAAAAAAAAAAGTAAAAAAAATTAAAATACTGAAAAATGGTGAGGACATTCAAAAAATAATTATCCAGTACACCCTGTCTCAGCAATCAGATATTTTTCTTGAAGCTGAACAGCTTCAAAAAGCACTGTACAAACCAAACCCCCTAACCCCGTTTGCCTGCTGGCTCCCCTCTGCTCTTCCTCTCCTCCACTCTTTCCAGGATGTGGCTAAAGTTGCCAAGAATGTCTCAGAGTGAAGACAGAACATGATGAACTTGTTTTTTCCATGTACCATGGAGTGGAGTCTTGTTTCCATCTGGCCAGCTCATGGCTTCATTCTGCGAACAATTTTAGGTTTGAAACTCTCTTTGACTGACACAGGAGAAATGTTTTGGTCTAGTCCTGCTCCAGCATCAGGTCTCAGCCTGCTCTCTCTCATGCCAATGGCATCTACCTGTCACATCTTCCTACCTTCTTCTCTTTCTCTTCCAGGCAATATGAAAATCTGCAAGAAAAATGTAATCATGTCCCAAGAGTGCAGCGATTCACCTTGGTATGCACATCCTATTCTATGTATTGTTAATAAATCCAATTCAATTTGTTCTTCAGGAAAATGTTTCATCATCATTTTTTATATTCCTTCTTCAAAAAATAAAATAATTTCTTTTAAGGATACCACTACCTGAGGTTTTCTCCAACTTTCTCCTTTTTATGACTGCTGTGGATCATTACTCAAGGTAATGAGGTTAAAAACTCTTCAATTTCTGAGCTTTCGGTCTGAAAGTAGTGCTTTTTCTAAGTGGTTGAAGCTCATGCAAGACAGAGCCCTAAGTAGCCATAAAGCCCAAGTGGAACAGCATCATTTTTTTGTTTTGCAGGGTCTACACACTCTCCAAGGAGTAGGCAGCTCTTCAACCCTCCAGCTAAAAGTGAAGAAGAGTCATAAACACACATAGAGAGAAGAGGTTCTGTCATGAGAGAGCTGATGTTAGAGGGGGCCAAGTAAAGATGAGCAGAGTAGGATGAGAAAAACTAAGATAGGAAAACCAATACAATACGAGTGATATAAAAGTGACAGGAGACTCTCTGTGACGGAGAAGGAAACAGGACCCAAGGGCAGGTTAACAAAACTCCACTGAAGTTTAGTTGTGATCATGAGACCTCTCCTCCATGAGGAAGGTAAATGGGAGGTAGAGAAACACCCTGATTAAAATCTGCAGCAGTTCATGCACAATTTCCAGCAAAACGCAACGCAAATATATCAGTTCTTATAATTACACCATTCCTCCACAATCCTCCCCACATTCCCATGCACAGAGGCCCTGGTGCCGGACGGGTGCATCCCTGGGCTGTCTCGATGCCTCTGTTTGTGTTCCAAGGGACCTTGCTCTCCTCCAGAGATCAAAACAGAGCTCTGGGTGTTTTTGTCACACAGTCAGTTTGTTGCTTCTGGTACATCCTGTGAAAGTGCTCAGGCAGGTGTTTATAGCTCTGGTAGAGACAAAGCAATTGGTGCCTATCTTTCAGAACAACTTCCAACAAGCTCTTCCCACGCAGAGCTGGGCTGAGCAGTAAGCCCATTCCTCACAGGAGCTTGCAGGTGTCTTGGGCCAGAGAGAAGAAAGACAGAGCATTGGACAGGGAAAGAGAGCACTCCAAAAGAATCAGTGTCTGGAAGACTCCCCAGGGAGGAAGCTGCAGCTGGGGGGGAACTCCAGTGGATTTTAAAGGGGACTTGCAGAATGAGTTGTAGCTTAGTAACTGTTCTGGACAAAGTACTCTACTCCCTCACTGCTCCCTCACTACTCTAACCAGATGTTTCTGATTTCGGTTCAGTACTGCAAGTGTTTTTACATGGTCTTTAAAAATGCATGAAAGAGGAGAAAGAGGTGAGCCAACTTCCCACCCACAAAACATCAAGTTTCCAGTAAAATTTCCTGTTCTCCAGTGTGTTTGGAGTTGACCTGAGGGCCCAGAGCTGGTTACTAGCGCCTGATGACTAGCACTTATCTGATAGACTGGCGATTAATTAACTGTATCTGAATGTTACAACCCACCTGTATTTACCACTGACAGTGTCCCACTTTCCCAACACTAGTCATCTGGAAAATCTTTTATATTTAATGCTTTAAGTTGGTAACAGGTTCAGGATGATCAGCACTGACAAATTGGGATTACTGTGCTAATAATCATTTCTTCAGAGCTCTTTACAGCGCTCTGCTAGAATAATCCTTTTCTCTTTTCCTATTTTTTTTATGTGAATCTAGATTTTTGCTGCAGAGTAGTTCTGTTTCTAGAGAAGAACCAAGAGATTCTTCTGTATCATTCCTCTTTCTCTTCTTTGTTAATACACTCAAAATTCACTTGTTAAGACATTTGCTACCAAAACTTGCATCACAATGGTTCCTACTACAGTTTAAAGATCTTATCTCAGAACAATAGAACTGTGGGGGTTGGAAAGGACCTCTGGAGATAATCTAATCTAATGCCCTGCTAAAGCAGGTTCCCTACAATAGGAAGTGTCAAAGAAGATTTTGAATATCTTCAGTGAAGGGGAGTCCACAACCTCCCTGAGCAGCCCATTCCAATGCTCTGTCACCATCTTCCTTGTGTTTGTATGGAACTTTCCATGTCACAGTTTTCACTCATTGCCCCTTGCTCTTTCACAGTGCACTACTGAGAAGAACCATTCTCCCTTGAATCGACTCCTGCACTTCAGATAGTTACAAACAGTGATGTGATCCCCTCTAAGTCTTCTCCAGACTGAAGAAAGTTCAAGATCTCTCAGCCTTTCATCAGAAGGGAGATGTTCCAAGCTGTTCATCTTTTTGGCTCTCTGTTGCACTCTCTCTAGAAGACCCCTGCCTTTTTTGAACTGAGGGTCTTTGAACTGGACACAGTATTCTAGATGTGGCCTCACCAGGGCAGAGGGGGAGGATCACCTCTGTTGACCTTCTGTCCATGCTCTTTTTAATGCAGCCCAGAATACCATTGGCCTTCTGGGCCACGAGGTCACGCTGCTGGCTCATGGTCAATCCACTGTCCACCAGGACCCCTCCTCCACAAAACTCCTTTCCAGTAGATCCCCCCCTGTGTTGTGCTGGTGCATGCAGTTATTCTTCCCCAGGTGTAGCACTCTGCACTTGTCTGTGTCAAACCTCATAAGGTTCCTCTTTGCTCAGTTCTCCAGTCCATTCAGGTCTCTCTGAATGGCAGCAGTCTTCTGGTGTGTCAGCCACTTCTCCCAGCTTCATATCATCAACAAACTTACTGAGTGTGCACTCTATTCCTTTATCCAGATCACTGATGAAGACAATGAACAAAACTCATCCCAGTAAGGACCACTGAGGAACACTGACACGGGCCTCAACTTGTAAATGTATGGTTTCACATGAAATATTCCAGGCAAAACAGGGAAGATTAGGCCTAAGATATATCTTTATAAAAATAAATAATAATAGAATTACCAAGTTTGGAAAAGACCTCCAACAACACCTAGTGCAACTATTCACCTATCACTAATATTTCCCCACTAAACCCTGTACCTTTTATCCTATACACTTGCCCACAGCTAAACTGTTTAAACCATGAGGTCAAGTTCTTAGATGACGTAAATTGTAATCATGCTGGTGTTTTCCATTTTTTTACATCATATTCACACAAACTCATATTCACACAAACTTAAAGTCCAGTGGAGAAGATCTAAGAAAGGTCTACCAAATTCAGAAGACAGACTTCCTTTTCTGTTGATGTCCCTTCTGTGGGTTTTCCCATCTCTTCCTACATAAAACACATGTTTTGATCACAAACAGAAGGTGTTGTTTCAGCATTGGTGGAAGGAGATGAGAAAGTGCCTGAAAGCAAGTAATTAATACAAGCATCCACAAGAAGGACTGGTGGCTTGCTGTGCTCCACAACATGTAATTACCATTAAGAACAAAGAAAATTAAAGTGAATCACAACTTATTCTGAATAACTGAGTATCCAGTAAAATATGAGCTAAACATATTTAGTCTAGGGCAACATGGATGTTCTTGACAGGGAGCTTGATTGCCCACAGAACAATTTATCAGTCTGCCATAGGTTCTTTATCACTTAAGGTCTTTAGAACACAACTGGATAATCTTCTCAGTCGTGTTCTAGCCAGGTATAAATATCTTCATACAAAAAGCGTTTTATGGCATCACAAAACAGTTTGCATTAGACAGGAACTTAAAGATCATTTACTTTCAATCTCACTTTGTAGGAATGTACACTGGACTTGTGTAAGAGATCTGAACCAAATGTGTGTCATGGTCACATCTTATTTCAGATCTATATCTCAAACTGGATTTGGTGCCAGTAAAAGTTTATATTGGTAAGCACTGTGGCCCAGATGAGTGAGTGCAATACACACAAGTCCAAGATGCAGGTAAAATCTGTGGAAAGGCTCCCTTTGATATCTCTGAGTTTTGGATGACATCTTCAGAGGGTGAGTACAGTGCAAACAGTATGCAGTGACCAGGCATTACACTTTTAGCAATTATTAGCTGACAGTGCCCTCAGACGGTCAAGATAGAGTAGGCAAATTCTTCCTAATTCTTAAAAAAAAATAAGGTGGGGTTTAACAAACAGGGAAATACATTGAAAGTAATACAGTGTAAATAAATTCATAATTGCTCAGTCATACTGCACAACTGAGGAAAACTGTATTTCCTTGTTCATAGCTATCAGTAAACCAGAGTGCAAATATACCAGCTTAGGAAAAAATGCAAACATGCTAAAAGGGTCACGGTAGAAGTTTCAGACACAGGCAGCCCTACTGCTTTTGCAACTTCTTTCTGTTTTTGCTGAATTCAGCCTAGCAAGGAGAACAATGTGCTCTATGGAATCAGACCTTCAACTGAAAAGCAAGAACAGGAAAGAAATTAAAAGGAAAAACCCTACTCCACATAAAACCTTTGTACCATAGCTAAATTTGTCTAGAAAGTTAACATTAGAGAAATTAAATGGGCACTGCAAAGTCCTCCATTAGTTGAGGGAATATTATGTTAACATCAGATACAGAATGCAATTAGGTTTTTATAGCATATTTTATGCTCAAGGTATGAGAGTGCTCTGCACAGTGTGATACTGAGGAAGCAGTAATGGGCTATACAACAGCTCGCAGACAGTGAGGGGCACTGGGAAGCAGCCAAAACAGCCTACAGGAGCAGATTTAGTCTTCTATTTTCTTTTTACAGATATTGGTATCCTTCTGTGGATTTGAAATTTATGGGCTTTCTGCAAAATCAAAATTTGTCACGTCATCCCAGAAACAGTGACACAGTTTCTCAGAGGGACAGACTGACAAGCTGCAGTAGGCCATGGGCAGGATGGGACCAGGCTCCAGGATCTATTCATCAGCAATATCAGGGCTGTGCATGTTCTCAGGCACCTGATGCACTGTGAGACCGATGTTTAGGCTGGATGTACCCAGCATAGCCTCAGCAGGCATTCATGCTGAAATTTGTCAGAGCTAATTTATGCTTGTGCTTGCAGATGGGATCCATCACTCTCTCAGAATGCCCACATATCTCCTCTGGTCATGCAGGAGCCCTGATGGAGCCACACAGACGGAGGCATCTGCTCTGGGGGTGCCAAAGTTTGTGAAACCATAGACAGCTGTGAAGTTGTTAGCTCCTTCTGCTCTGTTTAGAAGAATTTGAGTCAGGAAGATAAATCGTAACTGTATGCAGCGGGATCCGGAAAATCCTCCAGACAGACAGAAATTCAAAGGAACCCTCCTGAAGCCCTGGGGTGTTTCGTCTGGAGTGGGTGAGGTCAAAAACAAGCTACTGGGCATGCCATACTGCAGTAGGAAACAACCATTTTCCCTTCCTTACTGCTGTAGTGCCTGATACTGTCTTCCTGCCTAACCAGTCTAAACCAAAAAGATGCTTCAGCTTAAACCTCTAGATTTCCATGGGAGATTTTAATATTAAAACAAGGAGAGACAGGACCTAAAATCTTTTTCTTATATCTTCTAAGAAAACAAGTAAACACAATCTCATCTTTTAGTGAAGCAGATAAAGGGTGGTTGCACTTTAAAACATGGCTGATGGCAGGAAAAAAAACCAAAAAGGTGCTCCTTTAAATGTTCTCCATGAGGTCGTTTCTGTAATCAAAAGAAAACTAATCCTCTTGCACTGGATAACAGGCTTAGCTAGCCAGTGATTTTACTACTTCAGACAAAGGTTCTTTGAATTCAAAGATGAAAAGCGCTAGATTTTTCAAAATGCTTTAAGTATTGAGCAGAAAGAACGTTGGTGGAAAGAAAAAAGAAGAAAGAAAGGAAAGAAAGAAAGAAAGAAAGAGAGAGAGAGAGAGAGAGAGAGAGAGAGAAAGAAAGAAAGAAAGAAAGAAAGAAAGAAAGAAAGAAAGAAAGAAAGAAAGAAAGAAAGAAAGAAAGAAAGAAAGAAAGAAAGAAAGAAAGAAAGAAAGAAAGAAAGAAAGAAAGAAAGAAAGAAAGAAAGAAAGAAAGAAAGAAAGAAAGAAAGAAAGAAGAAGAAACCAGAGAATTAAGAAAAATGAAAAAAAAAAAAACAGTAGACAAAGAAGGGAAGTAGTGCCTAAAGGTACAAAGATGCTTTTCCATCTAGATTTCTATTAGCACTTGTATGTTGATCTGTCACTCAGAGACTGAGCCAGCTGTTGCCACCTGACAAAGCGATATGAAGCGATGACTGTGCTAGACAGATGCCCACCAGCTCTTCAAGGGCTTTTCACAGAGTGTAACTGTATGAGAAATAAAAAGGACAAACACCCTTCTCCTTAAAAAGACAAAACCGTTGACTAAACAAAAGAAGCGACTCAGAGTAATTACAGCTGACCTCCTTTGTGACCTCTGTCACCTCACTGAAATGAAAAGTTTGAGACATTTAGGGAATAAAAATATTTTCCAATCTTTGAAAATGATAGTCTTGGTAAATTCATTCTTCAGTATCTATGTGAAACAGGGATAATATCTCTCTCCTGCAGAGTGGTTATGGCAATAAAATAGTATATTACCTTCAAGCGTAGTTGAAACTATGAATAATTTAGAAAACAGCTGTCCCTTGCAGAAATTCAGTCCCTCTCCTTAGGTTTGGTCGAGCAGCTCTAACCCACTCCCCTCATACATACATACTTAAGCCATCACTTTCACTTGGTTTCCATAGTGTTCCATGATTGCTGCCTACTCTGGCCAGGCTGCCATGGTGATGGGATAGTGCATACCCACAGGAGACATGCAGTTTAACAGGAACAGACATGCAGCAACCTAGACTGTAGGGCGCCAAGTACAGCAGAGTGCAGTGATGCTATAAGCACACCAGAGAGCAGCTCACCTTGTCAAGGTATTACTGCATGTAGTTTAAGTACAATGTCAAAAGCCATCTGAAGGACTGCATGGAGACCCAAGCAGTAAATCCTCATTAAACTGCATGTTGCCATAGTCTTGCTGTTAGTTGTATCAAAACAAGACGGTTTATAATTGTCGTAATCTCTTTGTTCCACTACAGAAAATTGTAAATCCAACTAAGCAGCTACTGATGAATCCACTCTGACTACAGATTTCACTGTGTGATACATGGAAAAACAATGACAGCACCCTAAGAGATGCCAGGGAGGTTCTCAAGGTTCTGAGGAAGCTCCTCTAAACTCAGTAGCATACTCTGACCTTCCTAGGAACAGCTAATCTCAGTAGTCTCATTTCATCATTATTAGGATCATCTCATCACAATTTATTAATGTAGCAAGAGGCTGAGCTCATTCCCTGACATTGCACTATCTATGAGGTGAAAGCCACCATCACCAACTTCTTCCTCATCTCTTTATTGGAAGAAGTCTGGGGCACATCAAATTCACCACTTCTTTCCTCACTGTGGATTGTAGAAATTCCTCTCTTGTAATGGATAAAATATTACTTCACCCTTGGCAGTTCAATTTTCTTCCAAGAGAACACTGTTGTAGGCAGGCTTGTCCCCAGCCAGACACCAAAATGGTCCATACCCTTGACACCAAGTCTTTGCTGCATAGCAAGTGCAGAACATTCATTTTCAAAAGTTCACAGAAAGAGATTATAAAACACATTATAAACTTGGGAAAGAATGATTGTTTTGTTCTCTCAAACATTCTGAGGGTTTTTTTTGTTTGACTGTTTTGTGTGTGTGTGTGTGTGTTTGGTTTTTTTTTAATAATAAATGTTATAATAAATGGACTTTGTGCCAATAATTGCATCTCTTTTCATTTTTAAGGTGACTAAGTCTATGTTCCTCCACAGGAGCAGCATGGGTTCAGGTGTCACCTGCTGAACCTCCTCCCATCTGCTCTGTAGCTCAGCTATGTCTAGCTTTCAGGCACCAAAGAAATCAGCAATGGAGGGATTTTCAGTGCATCTTTCCAAGAGAAATGCTTCATCCTGGCTTTTTGATTTCTCCAATGGAAGAATTTTCATTGGTGAACTTTGAATGACAGGAACATGCTGCTAAGGACTTCTTGTTCCTCATAATACTCACAGCCTGGGTCAGACAACAGCTAGATGATGGATTTTCATCAGTCTGCTTTGTGTGGGTGCCCATTGTGGTTGGGAAGAGGGTGCTCCCTGAGGAGCTGTAATATTATGTAAAAAAAAAAATTAAATCCCCTGCAAAAATTTAAGAGTAATTTTGAAGAGAAAATTTTATGAATCTTTCTGTTTTGATCATACATTTCCCTTCTCTTGGTCCCCAGCTGTCATTTTTAACGTGACTGTGAAACTTATAAAACCAGACTGAAGTTTATTCCTGACCCACTACTCTGATTCAGTGAAACTCACACAAACCTAGAGTCACACCAGTAACTTTAATGACTTTTTACCAGATTCTCAGTCATGAAGATTAAAGCAGGATCTGGCCTAAATAAACTCCTTCTTAAAAAAATAAAAAAAAAATAATGATAATAAAATAGTTTCCAAAGTTCATTCTGAACTAGTACCTGCATTACTCTGACTCCAGTGAATTTATTCCAGATCTAACTAAGACCGGGATCAGTGCCTAGGACTCCTCTCTTGCAAACTCATCCAATTCTATTCAGAAAGCTATTATCCAATGTGTTAATATTTTTTTTCTTATCTTTTCTTACATTGATGAGAAATTAGAATGCTTTCTCACTCTCCTATCTTTCTTAAGTTAACAGGCTGCAATATGGTTTTGTATAGATAGAGCACACAATATATAGGCAGTAAATTATTCTGAAGCAAATGTTGATATGTGGAAGGCTAGTGACATTTATCATGGTTTAGTCTGTAAATTAATTGAAGCTCTTTAATGTAACCTATGACAAAATTTTATTTTTTCTGGTCTGTGATCGAAGCGTGGTTCTACAGCCCCCAAGCTTATTGACATGAAGGCAGAATTTGACTCAAAATTTCAAAATGCAAACAGCCTCTATGGAAAAGGTATTGCATTTTCTGATATAACCAAACATTTCTATGAATTTATCTCTATACTCTTTTCTTTGACTTTTTTTTCCTTTTTTTTTTTTTTTACTTAGCTACTATAGCAATAACATAGGAGGAAAAATCTCTTGCATTTTTGGAAGAGGTAAGCTGGCAATAAAAAAGTAAAAATTAAAAAATTCAGTTTCTGATACAAGCTTATTGAACAACCCCTTTTAAACAAACCTACAGCAGCACCATCTTGCCAGCTAGCAGATGGTGGGTATTGAGCTTATGGTCAGTGAGGGAAAAAGAAAATTATTCTTTGGCTTAGCCAACACCAACCTGCGGACTAACAGAAATGAGTGAAGTCTGAGTTACACCTTTCTGCCTTATCCTTAGAAAAACATATATTTTCGCAGTGGCTCCTTACCACACTATCACAGGCTGCTGAGAACTGAGTTTATAAACTCCCTAGACTAGGATGATAACTCGGTACTATAGGGAATACTCATGAGCTCCCTTTGGTGACTCCATATTTGCCTTCAGATGGCTGTTCTCTCCTGCTGTGGATGCAGTTGTAATTTCTGACACATTTTTGTTGTGTTCCACTGTCAACAGTGGCAACACTACAGAGCAGTAACTAGGGTAGCCAGTGACCACCACAGGCTATATCTGTAGCAGATTATGTACCTCACATATCTCACACACCTCTGTTTCAGAAGCCTTGTTTTGAAGTGAACCTTAGGTCATAACATTTAATCATCATATTTTTAACATATTTACAAGAAGAGCTGTCTTCAGAGTAGCAGTTCACTTTCAGTTTGTGTTGAGCGACATGATCCATCTACCTCAACTTGACACAGGGACTAGTATGGAAGGAGAAAGATGGCCATAAGCCGTTGATCAAGATTTTTGCTCTTGCCAACTGCAATGCTTTGGTAAGGGCAAAGCAAGGTATCTTGCATGCTCATATGAAAAGAATACTCAGTGAGAGTTGAATATTTTTGTTCTTCCATAGTTATAAAAGCTGAACAGTGAAACCTTCAAAATGGCACATTTGCTCCCCTCACATTCCTACATTGTAAAGAGAAGTTTCTTCCTCATGAAAATTAGTCAAGAACCTGCCCTGAGACTGTTGTGACATTCAAGGGTTCACTACAACTCAAACTGTAAAATAAAACTAGCTGTCATACTGTGCTCTGTTGGGCATTATCCTAGCATCAATACTGTTGCAAAAACCTTCTTTTAGTGCTCTTGCTCATTGGGTTTCTAATCAGTTGTGATTGAAATTTGCCCCAAGGGTATAGACTGTTCTATGGTTGGGAGCTATATTTTTTATTTCATTTCACTGACTTATGCCAGGCCCTGAGAGTCATGGTGAACTGGTGAACCACAGGTGGTGGTCATGAGCAGTATTCCTGAGGGTTCAGTTATGGGGTCAGTCCTATTCACTAGTGATCTGGACAGGGGAAATTCTTAGAAGGTTTGCAGATGACATCAAGTTGGGAGGAAGTGTTGATATTTTTGAGTGGAAGAAAGAAAAGGATCTGGGGATGTTATTCGTCAGCCAGTTGAATATGAGTCAGCAGTATGCCCAGGTGGCCAAGAATGCCAATGGCATCCTGTCTTGTATCAGAAAAAGAGTTGCCAGCAGGAGTGTGGAGGTGATCAACCTGTACTTAGCACTGGTGAGACCACACCTCCGAGTACTGTGATCAGTTTTGGGCCCATCTCTACAAGAAGGACATTTACGCCCTGGAGTGTGTCCAGAGAAGGGAAATGAATCTGTGAAGAGTCTGGAGCACAAGTCTTATGGGGAGCAGCTGAAGTAACTGGGATTGTTCAGTCTGGAGAAGAGGAGGCTCAGGAGAGACCTTATCACTTCCCACAGTGACCTGAAAGGAGGTTGTATGAGGTGGGGGTCTGCATCTCCTCCCAGGTAACTAGCAGTATGATGAGAGGTAATGGCCTAAAGCTTAACCAGGAGAGGTTCAGGTTGTATATTAAGAAAAGTTCCTTCTCTGAAGTAGCAGTCAAGTATTGGAAAAGGCTGTCCAGGGAGGTGGTAGAGTCACTGTCCCTGGAGGTGTTCAAGAAATTTGTAGATATGGCACTAAAAGATGTAGGTTACTGAATGTGGTTGTGATTGGTTGAGGATTGGACTAGATAACCCTAGAGCTCTTTTCCAGTCTTAATGATTCTACAGCTCTACTCTGAGCACCTTGCAGTAGATTTTACTATATTTTGTGTTAAGAGAAGGGTAACTGAATAGTCGTTTTTAATTTCATAGATGAGTAGCTGATTTTCCTCCAAATTTGCAGGCTCCACTGGAGTACTGGTGCATGAGCAGATTAAGCTGTAGCTCTGTAGACATTTACCTGAAATGGGAATATTAGTTTTTGCAGCTTCTAAAGGGGCAACTCTATCTCAAATCCACAAGCTTTGAGTGCAGAGCAAAATGATCATGGTTCAATCTCTATACCCAAGCACTGTGTCAGCAGTTCTCACTGATCTGCAACATGCAGCAGCATGCCAATGGGCAACATAATATATATGAAAATGAAGGAGCAAAACATATGTGAGGCTTCAGTGATGGTGCAGAGGACCGGAAAATATCTTTTATAGTACATCATTTCACTGAAATTTCTGATTTTCAGGACATTGGTTCTAATATTACTGCAGTCAATGTGTTTAATGTCCCTGTAGTGGAATTCCAATGTTAAAAAAGAAAATCTATGACTGCTAGCCAGGAAAGTGTGCTTCACTGCTTTTGATTGGGCTAGCTGTTTTAGGATAAACCTCTGCCAGGGATAGAGTTTCCAAGCTCCGGAGATGGTAAGAACCAGCTAAGATTATAAGCCAGAGTCCCTCCAAGTTCATACTTCAAAATTTATAAGTGCTGTCACATGTAGCAAAAATTAATGTTGAGGGCCGGCAGGTATTATCTTTAAATTTTGTTTCTGTCCCTACCACCGCATGTAACAACTGTGAAGTGATTTAAGACATTTGGAGGAAAGGGACTTTTGTTTATGAGAGACAGAACTCTTGGTAGCTTCTTGAACTAGCCTGTTGATTGAAACTCACACTTAATTTAAGGGCATCTCTGCCTTAAATAAATCAGGACAGTAGTAATTGATATTGCTCTGTTGTGCTGAGGCTGGTGCTCTATGTCTTTCAAATAAAATTAAAAGTCAATAGTGGGACATTTAGAATGGTTTTAAGTGATACATTCATTCTAATTATACCATTTCCACCATTTTAAATGATCTCCCTTTGGAAAACTAGGCAACATTACTTACTCTAGGCAGCACACCATTCCCCCAGCTCCATTAGGAAGATTATGAGTCTGCTGAGACAAGGCAGTGCAAAACTGAAAATGAGAAATAACTATTTCTGAGAATTTCTATGGATGTGTCTATTCTTTCCTCATCAGTGCAGCTGGGCACAGATAGGAAATTGCATGGGCAGGAATTTCAGCTTCACCAGTAAACTGTATTTGTATTTGCAAGATGCAACATTTTGCTCCAAGCCCTTTGAGTCCCAGTGCTTCCAGGTTCTTACTTCAGACCTGCTGCTGTGCACCAGCTGCTTGTGAGCATATTTCACAAGCCCATGGCTGTCTGCTGCCCAGAAGATGTCTAGCAAAGCTGTACAGCTAGTGCCAGCCTTCAGCAGGATCTTGCATTGCTGGTATGAGGAGCTGAAGATTGGCAGTGCAGCATCTCTGAGACTCTTCTGACAGAACTCTCTGCTCTGAACTGGGAGGCTGCCATCACTTGAATTAAATCAACCTGTTCAAAAGAAAAAATAAGCTTACCTTTGCCCAGCCAATAGCTGCCAAACAACAGATGGAGAGGAGATGAAGCAACAAGCCATATTACAGAGGAAGTTCTTCCTTGTTGCTCCTCTATGTGGGGAACACCTTTTACCATGTGATAAACCTACCAGAGGAGCAAAGGAGACCATTACAAAAGGAAGGCTGAGCCATGAAACACTGCCGAACTGCTATACAGACTAAACCCCAAAACTCCTCAGAGAAGACATCCACATTCTTGTCAGTCTTGTGTGAAGTAAAATTCTGTGGGTTCAGTTAGGTTAGCTTATAAACTGCCTTCCCGAGTTAGATTTGAAAAATCACATGTGACATAAGTAGTTTTTAGTTGCTTTCTTTTGTGAAATTCCTGTGTATAACTTGAACCTGATAAACTTATTTGCCTAAGCAAAATTCAGAAATACCCAGAGGTTTAACCTACTCATATCAATATCTGTACCCAAAAAAGCTCTACCTTCCACATCATATCTTTTGGGGTTCTAAGATACAAAGAGCAGATTTACATCTCAAAAATACTAACAAAAAATCTACAACACTTAGAGTAAGATTCTCACTAAAATAGCAAGCTCACATCCCTAAGATTCAAGAAAGTAGGATTTGGCCACTTCAAGGATCTGCTTGGTAAAGTACACAAAGCACTGGAGGGAAAAGGGGCACAAGAAAGCTGGCTAATAATTTTAAGGATCAACTTCTCCAAGCTCAAGAATGATGTTAGAATCATAGAAAGGCTTAGGTTGGAGGGGACCTTAAAGATCATCTTGTTGCAACCCCACTTCTGTTGGCTTGGAGCACGGTTGCCAGCCACCAGATCAGACTGCCCAGAATCCCATTCAACCTGCCCTTGAATGCTTCCAGCAATCCACATCCATAACTTCTCTGGGCATCCTGTTCCACCCTCTGAGTAAAACATTTCTTCCTTACATCGAACCTAAATCTTCTTTATTTTTGTCTAATGCCATTACCTCTTGTTCTATCACTATCACACTTTTTAAAAAGTCAGTCTTCCTCCTGTTTATACACTTCCTTCAAGTACTAGAAGGCCGCAATGAGGTCTCCCCAGAGCCTTCTCCAAGATAAACCTTAATAGGAGTACTCCATTGCTTAAAGTACTCCATTGCTCTGATCATCTTTGTGGCCATCCTCTGGACCCCCTCCAACAGCTCCACATCCTTCTTGTACTGGGAGCTCCAGGTCTGGACACTGTACTTCAGATAGGGTCTCATGAAGGTAGAGTAGAACAACACCTTGCACTTGGTCAGGTTAAGCCTCATTAGATTCTTATGAACCCACTCTCTGAGTGTGTTTAGGTTCCTCTGAATGGTGTCCCTCCCTTAGGCTGTGTCAACTGCACCATGCAGCTTGGTGTCATCAGCAAACTTGCTGAGGATACCCTCAGTCCCACTACCTATGACACTGATAATGCTGAAGAACACCAGTCCCAAGACAGGCCTCTGGGGTTACCACTTGTGACCAGCCTCTACCTACATATAGAGCCATTGCCAACAACCCTCTGGCTATGACCATTCAAGCAATTCTTTATCCATGTAATAGTCCAGCTTCAAATCCGTATCTCTCCAATTTGGAAATAATATGTCCTTATCAAAGAGGAAGTCAGGCAAAAACAATGGAAGGCCTGCATGGACAAACAGGGAACACCTGGTCAAACTCACAAAAGGAAACCTACAGAGGGTAGGACAGGCAACGATAGATAACATGAGGGGAACACAGAGACATTGTTCAAGAATCCTGTGTTCAAGTTAAGAAAACTAAAGCCCATACAGAATTGAATCTTGATAATTAAATCAAGGTCAACAAGAAAGTCTGCTACAAGTACAAATGACAAAAGAAAAAGTAAATAAAATGTGGGCCTTGGCCTAGAGGCCTCATTTAAGCAGACCTAACTACCTGATACAGTGGAAAGGCTGAGGTACTGAAAGTCTTCTTTGCCGCAGTCTTTACCATCAAGAATAATCTTCAGGAATTTCAAATTCCAGAGGCTAAGCTGAATGGCTGGAGGAGGACCAGGTCAGGGAATAACTGATCAAACCTGATGTCTATAAAACCATGATCTGATGGGATTCACCCACAAGTGCTGAGGGTGCTGCCATACGCCACTGTGAAGCTACTCAATAATCTTTGCCTGGTCATGACAACTAGGAGAAGTGCCTAATGATGATAGGAATGCACAAGTCACTCCCATCTTCTAAAAAGACAAGAAGGAGGATCAGGGAAATAACAGTCCATTCAACTTCACCTCAGTCTCTGGGAAGGTGATTCAACAACTCACCCTGGAAGCCATCCCCTGGGCACATGGAGAAGAAAATCATGAGGAATAGTCAACGTGGATTCACCAAGGGGAAATAATGCCTGACCAAACAACTTCCTATTATGAAACTGCCAGGCTGGCTGATAAAGAGAGAGCAGTGAATACTGTCTTTCTGGAATTCAATAATGTCTTTGATGCTGTCCCTCATAAGATCCTCATAGAGAAACTGTGGAAGTAAGGGCTGGATGGGCAGATAGAGAGGTGGATCAAAAACTGACTGAATGGCAGAACCCATGGAGTAGTAGTGGTCAGTGGTTCAAAGACTATATCGAAGCTAATAACAAGCTGAATGCCCTAGATGTCAGTACTGATTACAGTCTTTAACATCTTAACAGTCTGGACAATGTGGCAGAGTACAACCTCAGGAAATTTGTGGATGACTCAAAGCTCGGATGAGTAGCTGACTTACTGGAGGGCCATGCAGCCACCCAAAGGGACCTCAACAGAGAGGTGGGCTAACAGAAACTTCACGAAGTTCAGCAAGAGGTGCAGAGTTCTGTACCTGGGGAGGAACAACCCCAGGCACCAGCACATCCTGTGGGCCACCTAGCAGGAAAAGAGCTCTTCAGAAAAGGACATGGAGGTCTTGATGGGCACCAGGTTGAACAAGACTCAGCAGTATACTCTTGATGCTAAGAGAGCTAATGGTATTTTTGTCAGCTTTAGGCAACATATCACCAGAAAGTCAATAGAGGTGATTCTTCCCCTCTGCTCAGTGTTGGTGCACACCTGCTGTGTGCACACCCAGTTCTGACCCTCCTTCATCTTTCCCCCTTCCCTTCCAAGAGGCACCTGGACATAAGGGCTTTCAAGGAGGGCTTTCAAGATGCTGGAGAGACTGGCGCACCAATCCTGTGAGGAGAGGCTAAGAGAGCTGGTAATGTTCAGCCTGGGGAAAAGGAGGCTTGGGGCAGTTCTCTTCTACATCTATAAATTCTTGAAGGGAGGATGCAAAGAGGATGGAGCAAGGCTATTTTCAGAATTACCCAGTGTCAGTGTAATAGGTAGTGGTCACAAACTGGAACACCAGATATGCCATCAGAACGTCAGGAAGCACTTCTTACTGTGCAAGTGATAGCACAGAGCAATGGCGAAGATTGCTCAGAGAAGTTGTGGATATTCCTTTTTGGAGATCTTCAAAAGCTGCCTTGATATGGTCCTGGATTACATGCCCCATGTGTCTCTCCTTGAGCAGAGGTTGAACTAGATGGACCCAGAGATCTATGACAGCCTTAATCATAATGTGATTCTGTTATTCTCTACTATTGCACTTTGTATATGTGGGCATCAAGCACTGTCTTTGATCAGAACTACAAAGTGGCCATAGCAACTTTGAGGGGAAAAATATGCAATCATTCTTCTGAAGGAGGATGAACAAGGAAAATTTGTGCCTCTGATCAAAGCTTGGTACTGCCCACAGAGCAGAGGAGACCTTGTGCATCCCCAGAGCCAGAACAGGGGCAGAAGGACACCTTTGCAAACCATTGTCTCCTTTCCATACAGAAGGGACCACTTGGGTGTTTCTTGTGCCAAGGTCTCTATTGCGCCCATTATCACCAAATAATGGGGTGCGTGAGTCTGTATGGGAAAGGAGCTATGTGGACTTTTAGCCAATTAATTTCAGAATTGATTCCCTCTGCTGCCAGCATCTTCTACAGCCACCAGGGCTCTTCACTGCTATCCAATGCAATGCACACACCTTTGAAAAATGATGCTTTCAAGCCTGCCCTGTGGTGCAGTAAATTTGAAAGTGCTCTTAATAATAATAAGGATCAACATTGACTTTAATGGTCTTCAAACCCTTTGTGTAATTTCATTAGATACCCAACACAGATGCAAGCAGGGGTGATGTCATTCTTTTTGCTTGCTCTGAAACCTGAGTCAGGCGCCAGAGATAGAAATCAATTCTATTGTCTGTAATCGGATTAAAGTTTCTGGAGGCTGGTGATCGATAGGTGATTGCTAGAGTAATCCAAAAATGCAGAAGGTTCTTGTGAAGATAAAGAATGGCTCAGATTAAGGCAGAGGTCTAGCAAACTGCATGCAGAGTTATGGTTACTATTAGATACCTGTAAGCATCCTGAACTAACATGGACAATCTGGCACTCAAGAGTTTTCCTGACAATCCAAATATCTAAAAGTGTGTGGTTTGTCAGTATCAAGAAACCACACACACTGGTGATGATTCCCAGAACTCCCCTTTTTATTGCAAATCTCATTGGCATAAACACCCCATGCAGGTACTAATTCACCATTGCATGGGCAACCTAACAGTTATCTGTGTGTAGAAGTTCCTTCCTGAGCCAAACTCCTGTTCCCTTCCTCTAAGTACCACAGTGGACACCACTGCAGGTCTGGATTTGTAAGTACCTTACCACAGTTTGCTATCTTTGCCAAGATCAGGAACTAATAGCTGTACCCTTGTGATATATTTGGATACACATCAATGCAATGACCTCCACTCCACCTTGCAAAGCACAGATAAAATATAAAAGAAAAATCAGAACAGTAACAAAAGAGAAATTAGGAAGCTGAAGAAGTCCATGACCATTGACTGCTTTTAACAAGACTTTTTCAATAAGCTGATAAGATGCAATTACCTCATCATCTGAATATTGCAGCAGTAAAATCAATGCTACTTAAGGAGTCTGACAATCAATTAGGTACTCTCTCGTTATTTGTGAAAGTCAAAGAAATTCTGTGTAAAACATTGATTCATGCAGAGATATTAAAGCACAGCAATACTAGTTCCATAATGGATATTCTAACCACGGAATTCTGATAAAATCAGACCTCTGAACCTTCCTCCTTTTTTGGATAAGGCCTTTCTTTTCTTTTTCTAAATGTGAGTTCTTCAGTGATTTCATCATTGCTGAGCAAGAGGCACTCATGAAAGCACAGCACATATCTGCCGACAATTTGTTAAGATTTTTGTTAAAATACCTACACTCTGACTGGGCTTAATGTATGTTAATGTCATAACATCATTACCCAGTGGGCAATACTTGACAATAAATTTTTTACTTTAGCTCAGTGCATCTGATTAGCAAATAGACCTGTGAACGTGTAATGAATAAACACCGGGGTCACAGAGACCCAAATCATCACAAGCATTTAAGTACCTAAAATCTTTTGATTGCTTCTACACATTGAACATCTAGCTGTCTTTCAGCATCACTGATTGTCACTGCAGACATCAAGCACAGGAACAGATTGGTGCGAAAGGTTGTGAAATCACTATACTTCAAGTTTTTTAAGGAACAGATTAGACACAGCACTGACAGAAATAACCTGAACATCGTTGCTCCTATTTTCCAGACAGAAAACTGGGCTACAAAACCTCTTTTGTAGCCAAACCCTCCAGCTCTGTTACAGCTCAAAAAGCCCCTGATAGCCATGCCATGATTTTCTGAATCTATAGAAAATCAGAGCTTTTATCAGATGTTTAGATAGTTTTTCAGTATTAATTTTTTCATAACAATCATATCGAAGATAACATGAATCAGTGTTATTTCTGGTATTGTTTGGCTTTCCTGGAATTATATGAGGGATGAATTTAGTTCGGCATTTGGATAATTAATCTATCAGCACCTAATATTAATGTGCATATTGAGTTATTCTACCATCATTTAAAACAGTCACATCACTAATGAGACCACTAAATAAGGATACCATCAAATCACATTGGGTTCATGTTTTCATTATTTCTATCTCAGGTTAGTTTTTACCTCAGTTAGTTAATAAATGCCAGGGTGATGCTGGCACAGAAAATATGCATCTCTTAGTTCTCATTAAGATGTCAGGAAGAAAGGTAGTAAATAGACAGATGTGACTATTTTGTATCATAGGGTCTTGCCAGACAGAGGAAAACTAAAAGATGTTATTCTCATTTAAAATAAGATAAACACAGTTTCTTTTGGCATGTTATTTCTGAAACTGAGCTGCAACGAAATTCAGCAGCTAATTAGAACTTTGTTCTGAAAAACACATTGGCTCTTGCTGAACTTTAAATACACAAGTATCTGCACTGAAAACAATGGCTAAATTTAAGCTCACATCTGAGCGCTTGCCTGACAGATTACCATGACTTCTCAAGTGTGATTACAAACACAAATCTTATACCAGCTCCCTGACAAATTAACAAAGCTTGAAAACCTTTTCAAGTTGAATTGAGTTGTAAGTGACTCTGAAGTCAAACAGAGGAGTTCCCAGTGGAAGCTTCATTACAGACTAGTTGAACATCAGAACAAAATGTCAAATTTTTCTTTAATTTTAGATTCTTAGAACACTGATTTTCAGACTGAAAATGTGAGATAGCACGAACTAAAATGAAGTTAATCTGTTGCAAGAGTAATAGTAAAACTTTTAAGGCAAGGTTTAGAAATGATGTCACATTGGGATGTTCTTGGTATTACACCTCTAACAACAGTGAAAATGACACCTCAGTGCATCATATTATGTGCCAGATTGGCAACATGGAGTCAGTTTTATCTAATTAGGCATCAAGCCCATTCATCACTGACTTAATAAAGACTAAATATTAAGAGATCAAGAACACAGCAGCAGTCAAGATAAAGAACAATTCGATCAGTACAGCGTGTTGCTTTAAATTATAACAATTTATCCCAGCAGTGACACCAGACAGGTGAAATGAAGTATTCGCTTAAGTTTACCAAAAGAAAATGGACCAAAACTAAAAAAAAATAAAAATCTGAAAAGAACAGAAGCACCAGTGGCGATAGCCATGTGACCCCTGGTAGCATGATACAAGTTCAGACTCAGACTCTCAAGCAGTTTGCATGAGCTGTATCCTCAGCCTTGGATTTGTCTCTGGCTCATGCCAGCTCCTTCCACATTGTACCTGATCCCCTACCTTCTTATCACTTTGCTCTGTGTTAACAAGACCATCTGGTCAGCATACTTTCTCTTTTTTCCATGCACCACACAACGTTGTATGCTCATCTTTAGGATGAGAAATGCTTTCAGAGGTGCTGAACAAATGTATGCCTGTTATAGAGTGCAGAAATTCCAACAGCAGTCAATACATCTGGGAGGGGTAGGGGAGGAAGAGAAAAAAACAGACATAGGTATTTTTATTTCCATTCTCATTTTTCCTTTCTCAGCTTCATGACTTACATGAGGAATGAATTAACATGGGCTCTTACTGACCTAGGACACATAGGTAAAGACTCTGGAAAAGATCACATTTTCTGTATTTGCTTGCTCCTTCACAGTTTCTCAGAGTAAGACATAGGCTGCTTGTTTCCCCAGCCTCAGTGACATTTTCTAATGATATGAAGCAGCAGCAGGAATCTCCCACTCCTGAGCAAGAAGGTTCCCTGCTGCTCTCTGTATGCAGAACTGAGTCTGGGTGAAATATCACAGGCTAGTAACGCATGAGATAAACTGACTTTTTCTATCATCTTCAGTATGATTTCATTGTTGATACCAGCACTGTCACAGACAGAGCAGGAGCTGTATCCAGGGAAGGTGACACAGGCTTTTGTATACAGCCCCACACATAGCAACAGGAAAGGAAACCATGCTCACAGATGACTCCTTATTTGATGCTCTCTATATAACACAGTGTTCCCCCATCACCACTGACACTGCAGGAACTTCAGCAGGAAATGCATATTTGCATCACATTTTGAGAGAGCTATTGAGAACAAGGCCTCCTGCAGACCAAGGGAGAGTAACATGTCCATAGCCCTGGATTTCTCACCCTAAGTCATTCTCAACCATGGATGTGCTATAGCTTCCCAGCAGCTGTTAATTGAGCAGCTTGCAGAGAAACATCTGTACACTAAACTCCTAAATGTAGCTGAAATAAATAAGGCTGTATGTGAAATCCCACAAATGTCACTGAAACTTTAAGTCAGTAGGTTCCAGTTCTGTGTGGCTTTATATTTCATTTTTAACAGAGGAATAATACAAAAGATAGGAAGGGAGGAAGAGGGAAGGAGTGAATATACATGATATATAGGTGTTTTTTGATAATGACAGGCTTTGTTACTAAATAATTTAATACTCCAAGTTTTATGGGGTTTGATTAATAATTTTTAGGTCTAATCTAAATATGCAGTGAGCAACTCAGTGTTACAAGAAAGACTGTTTACACAGCAAACTGAAACAGTCCATGTGCCAGTATTCTGTACAAAATTAATTGGTTCATTAACATCATACAAGGTCAAACACAAGAACCTAGGGGCATGCACTTTCCCTCTCTGTTCCTGCAGAAAAGTTACTCCTGTTTGCATGAGAATGTGCAATGAGTGTGTTAAGAACAGTGTGAGGATAGCACTGCCATGCTTACAGGGGTGATGAGGGCACTCCAAAACACACAAGCTTGATTATTCCGAAGTGGAAGCCTTAGAAAACTCTTCAAGGGAAAGTTCCCAGCCTGCTGAAGTCACATAGACTCTCAAGGTGCCTGGGACTCATCTTCAGAGTCCAGGATCGTTGTTAGAGAATGTAAGAGCACAAACTCATCTTTCTTGGGTATTTCCTGGAAGGTAAGATGAGCAATGATAGCAGAAGAAAGAAGCCACTCCATGCTTCTAGTCAGTTCAAGTGTTAGGTAATGCCTGCAACTAGATACAACATTTATGCCAGGACCTTCCTACTCTATAACACAAAAAAAGTTGTGGCATCTGTCACCAGGAGGGTGACCATACCACACGCAGAGTTACTCTTGGGTTCATGTCACAGTCTCATCAGTGGGGCAGAAGAAATTAGATCTTACTATTAATGTAAGTGATTTCAACTACAAAGCAGATCTTTTAAAAAGTAAGACTTCAAACAAGGAATCAATGTAAGAAGGTAGTTTTTTGTGCTGAAGTCACTCAGATTTCAGCCTGGTGGTTATCACTGCACACTGGGCTGGCAGTGCTTTCAGCACATCATTTTAACGGTGCTTATTACTCCTGGGTACGGGCCACATTATTGTGCCTTACATGTGCAAGAGAAGACTATGCAAGAGAAAATTCTGCATTATAATTCCTGGGCAAACTGAAATCTGAAATGCTGATAGTTGATCCTCAACACTAAAGCCCAACAGGGAGAGATAATTAGAACATAAATAGTAATTTATGTTTAGTAATTCAGTTTGGTCACGATTAGCAGTCGTGTGTTCAGACAGAGGATGAGAGGAAAATCACAGGCCTGTGCACATTGACCATTGGACAGACACACTGAACAGAAACACATTTAGCACTGTTACAGCATCCCAAACAGATTCAGAGTCGGTCATCCTCACCCCCCCAATAAAAAGATGGGCTCTGTGCCAAAGGGGCTTTCCATATTTGACATTTCAGAGCATGTACTATCAGACAGCTCAGGGCAGAGAGTGGGAAGTTTACTGGCAGTGTCTGGAAGAGTTTAGACAGATGTTGCTTTCCATTGCATTTCTGAAAGTCCTGAAGCATCAAACTTGTGCAGAATGTTATCTCGAAAACACTGACTGGGACTGCATTTGTGGGTAATTCAGCTTCAAATAGATAAAAGATTGTAACAAAAAGAAAAAACTAGCTGCCCCCATGTCTATGATGGAACAGACCAGACAGAGTGGGTGTAGTGCAGCAATCTAGCTGGATGACAAATAGACATCATGAGAAGCTCTCCAGGAGCAAGGATAGAGCAGTTCCTGGGCAAATGTTGCAGACAGCCCCATATGGAGGCTAAGACATAACCTATCTCAACCCAGAGGACAGAGATGAACTTGGTGAACTCCTGCAACTCTTTCTAGACTTGCAGATCATGATATTACATAGAAAGATCATATGACATAAAAGTCATAGCATGTTAGTGTTTATATGCATCACGTTGAAGTGAGATCCAGAACATAAAGTCTATTTCAGGTAAGTTTTCCAGAATGGTGAGATGTTACTTCAATATGTCTCAAATGGATGAACCCTTAAAAAGATCATGCTGTATGTCTACCTCCTAGAAACCTTACTATATGCTGATATGTTCCCTTCTGTAGTCTCTGTGTAGTTCTCCATCTGTAATCTTCTGAGTTCACACAGATTCCAGCCAGGCTGGGCCCCTAGTAGAAGCAGCTTCACACCTTTGGATGGTATTGGTGATACCTGGCAGAATATTTGGCCTGGACTCTGTATTCCCTTAGAACTTAATCTCATATCCCTGCTATCACTTTTTTTATGAGAAGACCAAGACTGTCAAAGGTGAGAATTCTATGATTAGCATAAATCAAGTGTCAAGTCTGGGGAAAGTATATGGTGAGAAATCATTTTGTGTCAAAATATATTTGTGATTTGACTTTATAAATATCCAGGGCTGGAAGAAATACTGTGTCCTACCACAAGACTTAAGTAAGGGAGAAAATGAGAAGTTTAAAGCAAGAAGTATTTCCACAAAAAGACCAGAAACAGTGCTGCAGGAATGCGCAGAGAAGTCACAACCAAAACTGGGCATGACAGTCCTACTAAACTTCTGTCATACTTTTCAGTTTCCTTGAAAAGTTGAAATGCTTCTTGACCAGATATTTATTAAGGAAAGTTTTTGTTTTGTTTTGTTTTGTTCTGTTTTGTTTTGTTTTTAATTGACACAGCTTTTTCTGGAGCTAATAAAAACCTGTTCATGATTAATTCAGTATCCTGATATTTGAAGAGCACCGATGCTGTGTTATTATATGGCTATCACAGAAAACTACCACTTCAGGACAGATGGTGCAGTGGTGTTGATGAGTAACAATTAAGCCCAATCATTAAGGGCTCTTCTGCTCATTGAAGACATACACTGAAGATATGTATACACAGACTTTTTAGAGAATCTTCTTCATGTGGAGAGGAATTAATTAAAGGGGTTGTAGCTGCATTTTGACTTTCAGTTCTGTTTCATGAGTGTTCAATACCTTTTTTAAAGCTGCATATCTTTATCCTAGTTACATAGTATTTATAATCATTGAAGACTATAAATTTCAGGGCCATATGCATTATATCTGACCATGAAGGTTCTAATTTCGACCAACCAGGTTAATCAAATCTTTAAAACTTTGTGTCGAAGGAACACCACAAAGTCATTCCCAGTTCCATTCCCCAGTGCAGCAAAGGTGTTATTTCAGCACAGTGTAATTTCGGTAATCTGAAAAGTGAGCAGACTAGTAAGGATGATTTAATAAACAAGGGCATTTTGCATTTTTTCAGAAGAAGAGAATGATGACTGAAATGTGCTTTTACACTGTTAACAGCAATCCATTATAGAGTTGAAATACAATAAAGCGCATCAGACTCTTAATGAGTGATAAGCACCCCTGTACCAGGTGGGAGCTAGCTGCTCATAGGTCGGACCTCAGTGTGGCAGAAATACAAATCTTCATATACCTTTTTTAACACACCTCACAGATTCTATTTTCAAACCAGATATGGAGGACCCACAGCTGGCCCCATTTTTGGCCTGTGGTAAGATTCCCTCCACAGGCTGAATGTTGTGCCTATCTGGAGTCCTCCATAGGAAAGGGTTTGTGGAAGCACTGAGGAGTCAATGTAGTCAAGTGACAACAACTGCAAGTGGCACTGAGAGCAATGGTGGAGCTGACCCAAACCTCAAGAGGGTATTTACAGCCCATTGCTTTCACTGGGATGTGCAAAAAGGCAGGTGACTGAGGCACCTGAGGTCCAGCCTCAGCATTTGTATCCAGAGCACATAGAGACAAGAGTCACTGAACTTGGGTGTGGGGGCAGGCCTGAAATACAGCCCCAGCGTAAGAGCTGAGCGCTGCAGTCACAGACCCCAAAGAAGACATAGCCCAACAAGACAAATATTGCAGCACTGAAGACTGCATTTGCAGCATGTTTAACATTTGCACTTTAACAAATCTACGCCAGAATGACAGAGAGCAGAGTACTCCTACAGCCACCTGCACAGAGCAGGCCCTGAAAGGTGCTTCATGGCAGCTGTCCTGCTCTGAAAGGAATGTCATGTTGTCCTGCAGGTTCTATGCAACTAGTGCCCTTAATGAAAGAGGCACATTTGAAGTCAGAGGTTCCTCCATGCCACTGTGTTCTGGTAACAGGACGAAATACTGTTGGAGAAAGCTGTGTGAATATAAAGCTGAGTGAAATATCTGTCCAGATATTTGCAGATAGAGGCTGAGTTGCGGGTGCTTCAAAGACTGTAGTGACAATTCATCACCAATTTTCTGATGAGAGTCTGTAGCCTATGACAGGGTCATGCTAACCCATTGCCCTCTTCTCCCAAGATAAAAGCACATATGAAACCAAGGGGGGAAGAAAACATATGTTAAATAGCTAACTTGTGCCTTGCTATTATCCTTCTCCTTCCTGCATAATAACCTCCTCTTCTCTATTTATATTCACATCTATATTTAATGCTCACTGAAGACTACAGACTTGTGTGTGTTTGATGTTCAGCTGAAGACATGATTCATCACAATCCTCATTTTTAGTAATGGAAAAAGGCTGTGATAGAAAAAAACAGATGAGACTGCTTTTCATCTTGGTAGCCATGTAACCTTTTTGTGAACTTGGAAAGTCATACAAAGAATGGCAGCCTCAGCCTATTGTGGGTGATTCACAAAGTTTTCTGAATGCTGCATGATCTCCCCTAGCAGTATCTGATCTCTCCCTCTTTAAGGAATCCTTGTTAAAAATAGACCGTAAATCACCCATTCCTTGACCTCCTATTTCTGTTGTTGTTTTTCACATGAGATGTAAAAGATATTCTTTTTTAAAAAGTTGTGGGTTTTTTCTTTTTCTTTTTTTCTTTTTCTTTTTTTTTAAATAGATGCTATCTGTAGGCCTAGGAATGAAAACAAGGGGCATAGGTCAATTATTAACTTGTTTTTCATGTTCTGCTGTGCAGCCGGAGCCACCAGTGTTATGACTCCCAACCAGCTGGTGGGAGGGCAGTATGGCACTCCCTGCCATGCTACCAAAAACAACCCTCCAGGAACAGTCTACTGCAGGGGCACTGAGTGCAAATAACCTCTAACATGGACCCACAACACAAAATAATCTAGAGTTCCTTCTTGTGAGAATAATTGGATCACTGAACCATTTTTCTGTCTTGCAATACATGTGCTCAGATTCTCCTATACATTCTTGCATCTGGTACCACAGAGCACTCAATGTTCTCAGGGTTAAAAGTATTCCTATGCACATAAACTAGTGGCTATTCAGTCATGACTTTAAAAATCTCTTTGCACAGAGAACATATTTACCTCTGTCTTTTCCAAAATAGCTAATTTGTCATAATACAATATTGGCCTGTAAGAGATCAGACATAACTGGGTTAGATGACACCATTATTTAAGAATATAATTTAATGCTAACTTTTAATACTGAAACAAAAGATTGAAATTCCACTGGAATATGTGAATTCATTAAACTGAAGTTACATTCATCCTCAAGAATGTGTTCCTTCCAGAAGTAAGTAGTAATACAAATGGCCTCCAAATTCACAGTTGCTCTTAGGGTTATTACAATTTCATTTTAATTAAAAAGCTCCATGTATTTCAGGGTAAAAGAGAAGAAAGCTTCCTTCACCTCTCTTGTTCCTGCCTTTCTCAAGATTCTGTTACAGGCAGTTAGGTACAGCAATAATCTCAGGACCTCTTTCTACATTCCATTCCCACTTCCTCTCTCTGCCTTCCAGCAGCTTGACCTCTCCCCATCCCCTCATATCTCTCTCTGCATGTCTGCTGGTGAGTCACGAATGTGGCACCTGAGCAAGCAGCTCTGAGGCTCCAAAGTTGTCTGCCGATGCAGGATGGCCCTGAAACAGCTGTGCTAGGAGACAAGGAAGCCACATTAAGGCAACTGCAGGTCCTCTCTTCCTTTCACCAGTCTGGGCACCACATGAGGGACAGCCTGGCCAACGTGCCTTCCCCTGAACTCACGGAGAGGCTGAAAACGAAGAGTGGGGAATTGATGCTGCACTGTTTTCCCTCTATTCCTAGCCCTCCCTACATCTCTATTAAAAAGCAGTGATGGAAACCCATTTACCTCCTTGTTATTCGTGCATAATAATTGTTTGTAAATGCCATTTTTTCTTTAATTACCCCTTCCCACATATACATGAGAATGATAGAATAAAGAACAATCCAACACTGCAATTGAATTACAAAAGTATTGCACATGGCTGTCCTATTAACTTCATAGCAATGATGTGTTATAAAATGCAAAGTGCAGAAAAGGGGGTAGTAATTTGTTTATAAATATGTTAATTAGGTAGAGCAAATGCCATATTGCCTGAGAAAAGAAAGTCAGTGATTGCAAAGTATGCCTTCTAGCATGGATTTCACAGGGCAAGATTAGTTAATAAAACTACCTTTATGCTTTGTATTACAGCTTTTTAGCATAAATAGCTAATAACCAATTTACATTAATGGTATTGGCACAAACGTAAATTAGGGTCTTTTTGTTTATATTGCTGAAGAGCAATTCTGTTTCTAGCCAGACAATTGTATTTGGCCATTTCATTAACGGAGAGATCTAAGAAAGAGATACAGTCCCAGGACCTGCTCGAGGAATATTAATATGGCAAAGAAATCACTCTGCACACCTGGCTACAAGCTGTGCCCTCAAACAGACATGTACGCAGTACCCAATGGCCTGTCTTCTGCAACCCAGACAGGCAGAGAGACCATAGGCTTTAACAGGCTAGGTGTGTCCTTCATCAGGCTAGAAACAGTCTTGTGGAGCTTTTCAGGGTTTCAGTTGCATTTTTGCTCTGAATCACAAGCATGAAGATATTGTGATGCCAGCTGCCATTCCACTAAAGAAAAGGGGGAAAAAAAGATGGAGAAGCATAAACCAAGTCATTCACTGGAAAGAAGGGAGCCTGAATGGCTCAGACCACACCATGGGTTTGGGTACCAACCTCAGCAGTGGGAGGATGATGAGGTGCAGTGAGGACAGAAATGAGGCTGTCCTCTCCCTGATATGGTCACGTCAAAGAGTCCAGCTCTGCCCCGTTAACCTGCAGTCTTGCATTCCTGAATTGATTTAGAGCACCCTCCTCTTCACTGTAGTGGAACCTTGCTCTTGCATCTGGAAGAGGGGCTGTATATCTTCTCAGGTGTAGGAAGTGATGTGGAACCTCACAGAGGATTTACACCACAACTTCTATGCATTCCCAGGATAATAGCTTTCCTGCTCAACACCTAGGGAAAGGGACTGTTGCAGCATAATGATTTTCTTTCAGGTTAGGTGGCAGCTGAAGAAAGTGGCCTTTACAGCCCTCTAAATCAGTGTTTCTGTTAGCCAAAGATCAAATGTAAATGTTGGCAAATTACTGGCAGCGCATATAAAAGCCACGCAATCTCGTGTGCTATAGCAATAGAGGTTTTCCATTTCAGGCCTCATTCATTTGAGGCCTTTCACATTCACAGGGTCTTTCTTTAGTCATGGTATGTAAGCACCTACTGTATATATGGAAAGCCAATTTTCCCATATACTTCTGTGCTGCTGGAGGGACAATAAATCATAAATCTATTTCCAATTTCATTACCCTTTATATGATATTGATACAATAGCATCCTTTCTCTACATCTACTTGTTTCCAAGGTAAAAAAAAAAAACAGGAGAAAAGCTTCTTCCTTTTGTATAAATCAGCAGTTAGCTGTTTTGCTTTTCTTACAACAGTACAGAATGTGTTAGACATTTTCTACAACAATATTTTGGGAAAGGGATACATGTACTGGTTCTCTGTTATTTCACTTCAAGGCATGGAATAAGCCAGACTGAATTTTGCTACCACAGACACCAGTGGAACATCTCCAGAAATGCAGTGATGAACTGAGAATAAAATTGTCCCCTTTGAACATGATTGGTCATTTTAAAAAATCTTGATCTGAATATACTTATATGTATATATTCATCTGTCACAACTCCCCCTCATCCCCAATGAGCAATGTCACTTTAGCAGATCAATAGAATCTGAGCAGATGTCTGCCTTGTATTTATCCTGCTTTGCTATAAACCAAGAATAATTTCGTTAAGGTTCATCAAATTCTACTGGGGCAACACCAATGCAAAAAAATTCAGAATCTGGCTTTATGACTTCTGCAGTCTCTGTCCACTAACAGCATGGAATATAATGAACTAAGTAAATATGGTAGGTAATATACTGTGCACAGAATATTAAAGGTAGTTAACAACATCTAGATAAGCATCATAAACAGGCAAGACTTAAAAGTAGCAGAAGAGGAGATTCACTTATCTGGAGATGTGGTGCCTGTAGACAAAGACCATCATATTAGATCAGTATTCCAAGCTGGTTCTGGTTTGGTAGTTACTTGAAGTAGTTACTGTCTGATTAGGTGGATTAAGTAAAAGATTTCATAGTTTCACTTCCGTTCCTATGCAACGAGACCAAAGCTCCAGTTGGTTTAAGTGGATCTCCTGCATGTTATAAGCCATACAAACACCAAATTGAGCTAATTATGATTCACATTAAACGTATATGGTCTGATACAAATCCTATTACCTGAATACAGAGATTCCCAGGGGGTTCCATGAGGTTTGGATCAGATCTACAACAACAAATGCCAAGTCTGTAGGGCCAAAATGAGCTTACTACGCCACTGTAATTTCAGCTTAACTCTATTAAAGTCACTGGCGCTACCCTCATTTATGAGGGTTGAACAGAGAGAATTTAACCATTAGTGATCTACACAAGGAAGTCTACAGCAAGCAACTCTAAAGATTATTCTTTTTTTGTTCCAAAAAAAAACCACTAATAATTTTAATATTTCAGCTTTAGCTGTTACATAGTCTCTTGATGGTTTAATGAGCTTATGGTATCTTCTAGTAAAAATATTTGTTATGATCTACAATGGGACAGGAAAGTTCTTAGTACTATGTAGCCCTTGAGTAAAAGAGTGCTCTTACTCACATTTCAGCATTGTTCTGCTCTCACTTGACTTCAGTGATGTTGCCTGAAAGAAAATGAGAAAAGAATTTGGTCAATTATATATGTATAATTTCTACAGAACTTGCTTGAAAGTGACAGAAGCAATCATTAATGAAGGCTAATGGGAAGACTCTGAGGTACAGGAATAACATTTTCTGGCTTCACAGTTAATGCAAGGATGGGTGAACTAAAAATTAGTAATCACAAGAGCCACAACCCAGTATGGCACAGCACATTCGGCAATATGTGGCTACTAATGCTCTCACACACCAGTATTCCTGTATGAACAACATTACAAAGCTGTATTCTGTTACTGCAGCCTCGGCTCATGATTAAAGAAAAGGTAACATATGCTAATTGGATGCACCAAGGAGGTTAAAATGCTAGGTAAAAGGATGCTTGTGCTGGGCAGGGCTAATGGAGTCAGTTATGTAAGAGAGTTATGTAGAGAGCTGCCTGATGTCAGTGCCCACCTCCCAGCAGCAGGAGGAAGGAGAGGCAACACCAGGCACTGTGGCAGGGAAGTTGAACCTGATGTTTTTCTGTCACAGCACAATTCATGAAAGAAGGACAACACATCCGGCCAGCTTTCCCAGAAAAGCGCTACTAAGAGATGAGATTCAGAAAAATTAGGCTGCTGAGTCAATGCTTCTGATGGGTCCTCTGAAGCTTTGGCTGCCACTTCTAAGGAAAAGGAGTGCATATTCTATAAAACTACCTTAATCTATGTTTCTTTTTAAAAAGGTGTTTAAAAAGTACCAAGGCACAGATTTAATAGCTCAGATTTAGTCAGTCAGAACCAAGGGCAGGTACAGAGTAGCTATTAAAAAAGATCAATCAGCATGCACATCAAACACGGTGGAGGTGGGTGAAATGATATATGGTTAGTTCAGACTGCCACATTTGCCTACAGTCACTTCATTTCCAGCACTATATTCTAACTTAACTGCTTTTTAAAAGTGTTCTAGAAGACAGAAGTGTGAGAAGAGCTATATAAAACCAAATTTTGCTCTGTTCTATTTAAAAGTTAAAGGCATCAGTAAAAGAGAATAAACATCATTCCTTGCTTTATGCAGATGGGAAAATCCATCACAAAGTGATTGATAAGTCTCACTTCTGATGCAGCCTTTGGGGTGCTATTCTGCACACATTCCAGCATGGTTGCTGGTCCCCAAGCTTCTCCATGCCCCCCAAGGGCAGCCTGTAGAGCAGCAAGCCTGCCACACTGTTTAGTTCAGGGAGCCACAGTGAGCACTCCAATGCTCCTGCCTCATGGGCAGTCCCAACATCCCCCAAGCACAGGGCAGGGTCCTCATCTACACACCTGAGCCGGGTTGTTTGGAAACCTGTGTGGGTCCTTTCACTTAACCAGAGGCATAGGAGTGTTGTGGCAAGAGGGCAGTTCTTGGTTGCAGGTTTCACAGGTATGCTGGGTGCCTGAGTATATCCCTCCACAGATGCTTTCTTCATGAGACAGAAGCTCTGTGTTTCTTACAAGTCCAGAGGGAGAATAAGAACAAACAAATTGTCTGAGACATTTTTGTTTGCCTGGAGACTTCCACAACACCCACATGCAATACCAGCCAGGGTAGGGGAAAATATTAAGTTTCTCTTAATATTATGTATAGCCACGCCATTATGTATATTATGACATACCAAGCACACCTCGGTGAGAGGACAGAACAGGAGCTGAACAAGAGGGAGAAGCTCCCTGCTACCACCTTCATCCGCAAATGTCACCTTCATTCACCTCTGGGCAGGGACTCCCTTCTGATTTCCAGCTCTTCTTATCAGGAGGGCTTCTGGAGGGTCTTGCTGACTGATGGATGACAGGTAGGCAGGCACTTGCTGCATGCTTATTAATCTAATCTCAAAGGTAGGTGGTGGAATATTTAAAGAACTTGGTTTTGCAACTGGGTGTTGCCAGCAGTGAAAGTTTTTTTGTGCACTGTCTATATGAGCATTTGTTTCTAAGCTCTAGTGCATGGGTGTCCAATTTTTTTGCTTGCCTGGGCCGCACTGAGTGAATTGGAATTGTCTTGGGCAGCATATACGCAGTTGCTCTGAAAGGAATTTCTCCTATTTGTTTCCATGGAAACTACAACTCATACTAAGAGCACAATAACACTATGTGATAGAGCAAATTCTCAGCTACAAAACACTATTTTTCTACATAGTTACCACCATTAGCTATACATTTGTATCAGCAATGAACAAGAGCCTGCATGCATAAAAAACTGCAATCCACTGTCTCCACTGCTGCAACACACCCCCTGATGCTGTGCTCACATCCATTGTTTGGTCACCACTGACATTCAGCAAGCATTTATGTCAGTGGTTTCAATTTTACCACAGGGAAGAATTTGATGATACATCTTAGATTCATACTCACTTCCACGTCAGACATCGTTTTGTCAGAGTGCCCCTCTGATGCCATGTGCCACACAGCAACAAAATAATGAAATATTGATGAAAAGTTTAACTTCTACTGCTCCACAACCAACATTCACCCCAGATATAATGGGCCAACACAATAGAACAGGAGATATTACTTTTGTAGCAACCCTCATAAAATATACAGTATCACCTCAAGGGAGGTGATTCTGCTCCTCTACTCAGCTCTTGAGAGACAGCACCTGAAGTACTACGACCAGTTCTGGGGCCCCCACTGCAAGAAAGACATAGAGTGGTTGGAGTCAGTTGAGAAGAGGTCCAGAAAGGAGATTAGAGGCCTGGAGCACCTCTCCTATACAGACAGGATGAGAAAGTTGGGGCTGTTCAGCCTGGAGAAGACTTCTGGAAGACTTTATAGCAGCCTTTCAGTACCTGAAGGGGGCCTACAGGAAAACTGGGGAGGGACTTTTTATAAGGATGTGTAGCAGTAGAATGAGGGGAAATGACTTTAAACTTGAACAGGATAGATTTAGACTGGATATTATGAAGAAATCCTATACTGTGAGACACTGGAACAGGTTTCCCCATGAGGCTGTGAATGCCCCATCCCTGAAAGTATTCAAGGCCAGGCTGGATGGGGCTTTGAGCAAACTGGTCTAGAGGAAGGTGTCTCTGCCTATAGCTAGGGATCTAAAAGGTCTCTTCTAACACAAATCATTCCATGTTTCTATGATTTTATGAAAGTCTGGTGGAGAGACAAAGTCAGATTATTGAACTGAATGTCTGATTGCAACTCAACACATTCCATTCAAAAATATGTAGGTAATGCATTTATATCAACAGAAAATGGTGTTGTAAACATAATGACTTTTTTTTTTTTTGTAATCTTGAAACCTATTTTTAGGTTTCTTTATTGAAAGTGGAGGTTCAGCCACATATTCTTTGCTGTTCAGAGCCCAGTGTTTAGTCAGTACGTCAAAACACTTACAGTTATGTGCCACCACTCGAGTCAGCATGCAAAGCACTGCCCTCCCTGTGCCCTGATTTCAGTCCACACAGCATTTGTAGTGCACTGTCACTTTGGCTGTCGCTGAGAAACAGGTATGTGCTCAGGGACACTCCATAGGAATGGAGTGGGCCATGCTGCCACATGCATCATTCACATGCATCATATCTTCAGAGCTAGGCCTTGCAGGCAAACTTGTCCACTCATCCAAGGGGTGTCCCAGAAAAAATTTTATGTTATGTTTCCAGAAGCCAGCTCTGGACATCAGATAATTGCAACTACTCAAATCAATAACCACTTCTACCACCCTCTGGTAGGAAAGGGGTGAACAATCACATCTTTGTTCAAGGAGATGATAGAAGAGCAGACAGCAAATATGATGCAGTGCACAGAAAACATCATGTCTACCTGCAAAGGCTCCAGCCAAAATGCACCAAAGCTCCTGTAGCTGCTTGCTGCTTCCAACCACATTTCCTCATGAAGACAAGCATAGTGACAATGTAGATTCCTTCCATAGAGTAGCTCTGTTCTAAAGCAGAGCTCCCAAAGACAGAAGAGCTCACACACTTCCAGCTGGCAGCACTGCTCAAGTGCTCTGCCAGGTCACATCAGGCCAATAATGTGAATGTATTCATGTGTTTTCAGTCTGTGTCCCTCATAACAAGTAACTGCCTCTTTACAAAGCATTGGAGGAAAGATGGTATAATTGTTAGCCTACAAATTTCAGATTTAGGATTTCCTGGCCTGTAATAGCTCTTTGATCTTCAGCAAATGACTTAATACCTTCCTGTCAATTCTTAGTTCTTTAGAAAATGTAAGGGTAAAGGTGCTTCCCTTTTCATGGCAGGTTGTGAGGATAAACACTGCTCAAATGCTGAAGTGTTGAGCTACTGTGATAAAGTATGTGTCATAAAAAGGAAATATCTTACGAATACATGGAATAAGACAGAAAAGCAGGTTAGACTTCAAGAAACAGCAGATGTCAATCTGGCAATGTACAGTCATACTTTTCTACAGCTTTCACCTTTTCCACCATTAAAGACTAAATCTATAGTTCACTAGCATTCATTCACTTGTCATCAAAATAACAGTCCTAAGTCAACAGTGTAAGAAGCTTCATACAAGATCTTAACTGTGCACTATAAATTTACAGTAAAGTCTCCCTGGTGTAGCCTGTTACATAGAGGCCAAGAAGCATGGTGCATGTTTGAAACAGAACTAATTTCATGTCATGACCCTGAGGAAATCATGAAGTCAGACATGTGCTTTTGTTGTGGTGAATAGGAATATCCTAAATTCATCTTCTCAACTTGAAGGATGGGTCCAAAATGTCCTAGTTTTGGAGGAATGTTTTAGGCCTTTATTGAAAGACAAGCAATGCTGGGAGGCCACAGTTCTAGGCAGAAAGAATCTCCAGTAAAATCTGTAGTTTACCAAAAGTAGTTAGCCCACTGCAGAATCTCCTTCTATGACCAAAGAAGTCAGAAATTTACCCTAAACAGAGCAAGTCTGTATCATGAGAAACAAGAAACAGAAAAACATAGTGAAGAAAAGCACAGGGCACAGACTAAATTCTTCTAAATACATAAATTCCATGTTAAACATTCATAAAGCAATATTTTTGCTTGTCTTCTTTTATCAGCAGATCCACCAGAAGAAAGTAACAGCAAAATAACACTTCAGGAAAAAAATGTTTTCTTCTGATTCTCTACTCTGCTCATAGTAAGACAAAGAGTAACATTCTCTTGGGAAGCAGATGTATTTGGATCATTTATTTTCTTTAAAAGGAGAGACGCTTAAAAACAGTGTAGCATCATTTTAAAGTACACTTACACAGCTACTCTTCCTATTTCCCTTAGACTTTTATCGTTGTGAAGCTATGAGAAAGGGGGAAGAATTCTGTCCTATGTAAGAAGGCCGTGTTTCCTGCCCTTAAATCTAGCATTTCTATAAAACACAGCTGTGATTGCCATTATGCTTTTTCTCAGAAAAAAAAAGCTGAAAAAATGAAAGCAAATGTGCCCTGTTCCTCATTCACATGATGGCCTGCTTAGTTTTTCTGGAATTTTTAAGGATCATTTCCAGAGGCTTCATGTTTACTTTCACTGCCTTTGCAGCGTGCACATCTATCAGGAGCCCTGACTCAGTAAGACTCATTATTCTCCCTAAAAATGTATTTCTAGGTGAGCATTCTGATCTTCTTGTTTATGTTTGCGATTGAAAGTGTAATGTCTCCAGCTGACAGTGTAAATTATTAGAATTTATCAAAACTTTTCTCCTTATCGTAATCTTTGGCTAAACAAGTCATCCTGAAATTCAGGAGGGCTGGGATTTTTACAGACTGCTTGTACACATTTACACAAAGTGAACAGCAGTGCCCAAGTGAGATTTTTACTTCAGAAGACTTTGCAGGATCCAATCACATACTTCACAGTGCAGCACACACAAACTCAAGCACACTCTTTTCCTCTTCATGTATTTGTTTCAATATGCGACTAGTGGGATGTCATCTGAATGGATCTTCATGACAAAACTTCACCATGACTCCTCTGGACATCCATAGTGACTATTCAGGTGTGGGCCCCCCATCCACATTTGAACTAATGATGACAAATCCAACATAGTAAATATGTCATTCAAAAGGTAATTTGGCCCTTCATGAAGGTCAGGCATTTGGATCTGTGATCTTGGCAGCCTGAAATGCTGAATCTCTTTGAATCTCAGGAAGTCCAAGGACATATTTGCTAGAACTGTAAGAATATTTACAGTTAATAGGCTGCATTAATATCTAAAAGTTAAATTACAATATTTACACTTCCTCTGCCTTTCCTCTGGAGTCAGCTCCATCTGTGCATGTATGGACAAGAGAGATTTTGAATTAATAAATGTGGTATTATGTCATGATCCTTTAAGTAACTGAGAGAAAGAAGTCTGATTTTTATTTCAGTCCTATGCACACTGACATCAGGAGTAAATTTGGAGCTTGATGCAATGGAATCGTGCAACTGACATTAAAGCTAATAGGAGCTGCAAGAAAAACAAAATGACATTCTATTCATCAGACAAGAAATTAAATACAGATTGCAACTTATTCAAATAGTTCAAAGTCAATTACTTTTTCCACCAAAATCAATGAGAAGGACTTTCCTTTTCAGTTCGTCAGACTTGCCACCCACTGAGAAGAGTGATTTTATCTGGGATCTTTACCACCTCCTACTTTATGAAGTTGCTGGGCTTTGTCTTTTCTTTGCCTGATTGATTATCAATGTCTGATTGATGTCTTATAAATACAACATTTTTTTTTCTTTCGTTTTAAAAGCTGTTTTCAGTAACTGGCTAGAATTTTGAATAATGATTGGACTTTTTCTTTAAGACATTGCAAATGTCACAACAAAGGAACATATCAGGTGGATGAAACACCCGCTGCACCCAACCCATTTCCCAGAAAGTCTGCCAAAACAGGACAACAACTAGGAAGAGATCTGTGGAGTCATTCTGACAAGGATTAACTTCTACACAGTGACTACTCTATACATACTTTGGCTTGGTCTTCATTTGTTTCAGTCTGGTAAAGGAGGGTATGGTTTGGATGGGCTTGTTATTTCTCCATTGTTGGCAGCAGCACCTACAGAAGCATACAGTCACTTTTAAAACCACTGCAGAACATACAGGAGACATACTTGAGGGAAGTTAGGCTGATTTCTACATTCCACTCATTCAAAGATGTTATCTCTATCTGCTTCTATGTACTGATGTACTGATCCTAAACTTAGTTTAAGTGGATTGTGTGTTAGCATTGTCATCTTATTGGAAGGTAAGGGGGCCCAAGAGAGATGGCTGACATTCAAGCACCGCTTCATCCAAGCTCAAGATCAGTGCAATACTAAGAGCAAGAAATCAGGAAGAAGTGTCAGGAGACCTGCTTGAATGAGTAAGGAGCTCATGGAAAAACTGAGTGTCAACGGTTTACGAGCTGGTTCAGCCTGGTTCTATGATGACTGGGATGTGGGACCTACAGATCCATGCTCCAGGAAAGGGGAAGTGGAAAGGGAAAAAAGAATAGGGAGATGGGCTTAGAAACAAACCAGTGGTAACGATCTGAGGAGGAAAGCTAATTTACTAAATAACATACCGGAATGCAAAATAACACAATATAATTTGAATTGAAGCTAATAAACCAAATAAAATGAGGGAGTGAATGTCTGGGAAAAAACGAACCAAAACAAAACAAAAAACAAAAAAACAACCAAAGTCCATATGCTAAACACTGAAGGCAAGATGGCTAGTGAGCACCCGCTGCTGGGTTGTCTGAAAGACCCTGTGTCTGGTGACACGCAAACAGTTTTTATCTTCCCCTCTGAGAGGAAAATGGGAAAATGCAAAGCCAGACAAAGTCCTCTGGGGTACGTAGTTCTTAACTGTCTTCTGAAACAGTTCTACCTATAGCTATTGATGATCATGGAGCTGGAACATTAACTCTTTAACTCCCAATGCACTACATGATGTTTTGATGTGGAATACCAATAACAAAAGTCATAAAACTGTGACACTCACATGGAACAAGAAAGTCTACAGAGCATGGAAAAGGAGTCGTGTATTTGGAAATAATATATTGTGAACATTGTGAGGGCATGTGGAGATGCCACAAGGAAGGCTAAGGTCTTTGGAATTAAATATGGTGATGGAGGCGAAGGACAACAAGAAAGGCTTCTTTAACTATGTCAGTATCAAAAGGAAGACTAGGGAAAGTGAGACCCACTGCTGAATGAGATGTGTGCTCTAGTAAGGAGACATTCTCAATAACAGTTGAAAAGTCAGGGCAATCTGGTAAAGTTCCTGGTGAGTGGAAAAAAGGCAACATTACACCCATTTTTAAGAAAATAAAAAAGAATGACCCTGGGAACTATCAACCTGTTAGTCTTACCTCTGTGCCAGGAAAGATCATGGACCAGGTCCTCCTGGAAGCTACGCTAAGGCACAAGGAAGAAGGGGGGGAACACGGAGGAAGCAGCATGGTTTGTTTCATCAGAGGCAAATCCTGTTTGACAAGCCTAATGACCTATTATGATGGTGTCACTGCATCAGTGGACAGGGAAGAGCCACTGATGTTATCTATTTGGACTTCAGTAAGGCCTTTGACACGGTACCCCACAACATCCTTCTCTCCAAATTGGAAATATATGGATTTGATGGCTGGACTGTCCAATGGGTGAAGAACTGGCTGCAGTACTAAATCCATAGAGAGATGGTCAATGGCTCAATGTCTGGATGGAGGTCAGTGACAAATGGTGTCCCCTGGTGTCAGTGCTGGGACCGATACTCTTTAGTGTCCTCATCAGTGACATCGATAGTGGATCTAGGTGGACATCGTGAGGTTCAACAAATCCAACTGCAAGAACCAGCACCTGGGTCAAAGTAACCTCCTCTATCAATACAATTTTGGAAATGAAAGGACTGAGCAAGGCCCTGCTGAAAAAGACCCGGGGGTACTGGTGGATGGGAAACTGGACATGAGTCAGCAATGTGCACTTGGAGCCCAGGAAGCCAACTGGATCCTGGGCTGCATCAAAAGAAGTGTGGCCAGCCCTAGGGCGAGCAAGATGATACTGATCCTCTACTCTGCACTGGTGAAGCATCACCTGGAGTACTTTATCTACATATGGAATCCTCAGAGGGTTGTGATCAGTGGCACACACAGTCTGTTTAGAGGCCTATAGATAATGATGTTTCCCAAGGGTTAGTACTGGGTCTGATCTTATTCAGTCTTTATCAATGACCTGAATGAAGGCATAGGGTGCACCATCAGCAAGTCTGCTGGCAATACAAATCTGGGAGAAGTGGCTGGCACACCAAAAGGCTGTAATGATATTTGACGAGACCAGGACAGGCTGAGAAATTGGGCAGAGAGGAAACTTACGAGGTTCAACAAAGGCAAGTAACAAGTCCTACACATGGGGAGGAATAACCTCTTGCACTAGCACAGATTAGGGGCTGATTTGATGGAAAGGAACTCTGCAAAGTAGGACATGAGTGTACTGGTGGGTATGCCAACAAAGGCAGCAGATACCCTCCATTCTCTGCTGGGTAAGGAAGAGCTGAGGAGTTGCCACCTTCTCACTCTTTGATATTTCACTTCTTCCCAAAGTAAAAGTCATTCAAAAAAGCTAATGTCAGCACAGCCCTGTGACTCAAACCACACATTTTATGCATACTGGGGTGCTCCATGCTCCTGGGTGCCATAGAGACAGGGCAGCCAAGGACACCAGGTCCAGATTCAGCAACCCAGAGATGTGCCAAACAACTCAGCTTAACTGAATGGGCAGACTTAAACTGTGACAAAGGATTATTAAGATAAATAAATATCCTTTTTAAACGTTACTTGTAAGTACTATATATAGTATATACTATATTTATAGTGTGTGTAGGGTTTAGTATATATACTATATTTATAGTACATGTAGGGTTTGCTATCACTTATTTAAACTATTATTTGTATTTGTTAAGGGCTATTCTCATGGTGGTTTTGTTACACTTGAATTACAAATTCAGGTTTAAGGAAAAAAAAAAGTCACATCTAAACTCTTCATGCTAGGTATTGTTTGGTCTAGGAGAGGAGACACACAGATCTCAATTCTGGAGAAAGAACAAAGACTCTGAAACTCCCCAGAGGAAAGGCGATAGGTTTATCACAGCTACCATGTCTCTGTAAGTAACAACAATGTCCATCACCCAAACAAAAAACACCATAAAACACTTTCTGATGACTGATGTTGTGATAAGAGGCAGTTTGTCATTCAGAAAACATACAGACAGGATGTGGTCTGAGTGCTGATATTGGTGTTTTTCTTCACCAGCTTGATTGTACCATGCACCTTGCCCAACCCCAACCAATTCCCCCATGCTCTGCCAGTAGCCATCAGCTCAGGATGGGCTCAACATGCCATCTTCTCAAGACATCAACAACAGCAAATTTTCATCCCCCAAATGAAATGCAGTCTTCACAACAAAGCAGACATTGTTGTGCCGTGACAAAGGCAATGACCAAGTGGTTGGAGGGACCTGTCACCTCCCAATCCCCTTCCTCAGTGGAAGGAAGTGCCTGTTCATAGAGGGAACAAACTGCTTCTGGTGAGGCCTGTGCCCTTATGCCAAGCAGGGCTGGAGGGCCTCCAAGGCAATAGGACTTTATTATGATTACATTGTCTATGGAATAACAGTGTTTTCAAACAACAGTGGTGATTATTACACAGGTTGTAGGCCTTTAATTACTGTGTTTTTGGCACCATGTAGATATTTAGGATAGCCTCAGTGGCTCAAACTCTGTTTTGGGGTAGTAGAGACATGAGTTCAGCCCAGCCACAAAATTCCTGGAGATAAATTGCTCTATCTGTTTGGTGACTCATTCTCTGTCTATGAAAACAGAGTTGAGGAAGTCAGGAGAATGAAATAACCTAGCGATTGTGATGCTCTCACCTACAGGCAAAGAAAGCTTCCGGAGCTCCCACTCTCCACATTCAGCCAGTAAACCAGCCCAGAACTAACTCCTACTCTCAAAAGTTCAAAGCATTTAGGCCTGGTTATATCCTGACAGAGCTTTTATATGGCCTTATACAGCCAAGGTTTTAAGATAGACTTTGAAATTACTAGAGTGAGTTACAGTGTTATAAAAAATCCAATGCATTTCATTGCTTCTCACATTTCATAAATAAAAGTATTAAACTGGGTTGTTTTTTTTTTTCTTGACATAGGAATTTACTTGATAAATTCATGTTGTTTGGGTCCGCTCAGGATATACTTTCACATGTACTAAAAGGACAGAACTGGAAGCCTATCTATACTATTAGCACAAAAAGAATAAATATTATGGCCTATGCAAACAGCCAGAAAATGTACTTTTTCTCTTAATTTTATTTCTACTCTCTAAGTACTCATCTGAAATAATAAATATCCCACCACCTACTACTGGAAGAATCACTGCCTTTTGTAAGACATAAACCAGATGCACTCCTCATATGGAGAATGCATGCAGATTATTTTAAAACAGATTCATACATATTCATACAAGTTATTACCTCTATAATCATCCAGAATCACATTTACGTACAGATTTCTTTCACTGTATACATTATTAGCAAATAGAGGTGTTTAAATTATGAAAGGAGAACAGCTGGACCCCAACATGCTTCTCAGTGTCCGCTGCCTCACTGGATTTTTACACAGTACCATCACTGCAAAATCACTTGTCATGCTCTATATACCATCAACAGTGCATCTCAACAGTGCAACCACAACAATGGTCAGAAGCAGGGAATGGCAAGGGAGACAGATTTCCCACCATGTTGGCAGGGAAACAGCAATGGGATATAGCTAACCGAGTAACAAAATCTTGTCACAACAACCTTAATCTGCAAATGTGTTCACTGTGCATTTTTGTTACCATTTGCTGTGAAAGTATTTCGTCCAAATAGTTAGCAAAGGGCTGGAGGTGCTGGCTGTTGGGTTTCCATCAAAGGGCTTCTGCGCCTGGCTGTGGTCACACCTGTGAACACATCTGGAGGCACTATGAGCTTGGGAGATGGAAAGAGAGATGGTGAGGTGACAGGCTGGAGGCAATGGTGACTGATGACCAACCACAGTTGGTCCTTCTGATGCAAAGGAGAGCAATCCTGGGAGCAATGGGGCTGGGGCATCCTCTCAGGGGGCATAAGAGGGATCCCTACTCCCACTGCCCCACAAGCACCCTTTCTGTTCAGTGGGTCACTTGGCTTTGCTGGAGGTTGCCACCAGCTCTCTGTCACTGTTTCTTCCCTGTGCTGGGGAATTTGCTCTACAGTCCCCAACAGTGCTGTTAATCCTCCCCAGACTGCTAGTCAGAGTCCAAGCCAGGTTTGAAAAGATTACAACCCCACATGTTTTTATTTTTTCAAAATTCTGCTGTCTACCCCTTTTATCATCCCTGGTGTAAACAGCATGAGTCCCATGGTGAGGCACTGCCCACGTCTCCCCCAGGCCACACTGAGAGTGCCAGATCCCACCTCACAGCCTAGATTTGCTGGGATGGGAACAGCTGCATGCCTTCTGTATTATTATGTTTTGTTTGTGTTTGTTTTTTTTTAAACCTGGCAGTAACCTTGGCAAAGAAAAAAAAATAAATTTAATCATAAGAGAGCCCTCTGCTGGTAAATTAATTTCTGTCTGGAGAAGAAATTACAAAATTTGGCTTGTGTTAGGTTTCTTTTCTACCCTGTCAGCAGATGTATAAGGTTATAGAAAATAGTGTTGTTTCATAACTGCATTAAAGGAACAAGGACATCTGAAAATCCATGTGCTGGGAAGACAATGGTGAATGAGGTCCCTGGGTTAGAGAAATCAAGTTAGGACAGTTTGCTGCTGATGTCTTAGGGCAGATTTAACTATTGAATTAAAGCCCCCGACATTAGAGGTGACACTAGAACACAAGCAGGCATAGGATGCTGCCTGGTGCACACAAAAAAAGGCAGGCTGGGAGCAGGGTAGAGGGTAGGCTGCCATTCCTTGCAGACACACATACTGATTTCCTGGGCATGCTGTGAATGCAGTGAATATCAAGCCCTAGGATAAGGAAAAGTCACAAATCTGTCCTGCTGTTTGCTCCACCCATGCTGTTACACAGCATGGGGTATGAATATTGTCTCTCTCTAATCTCCACATTTCAGCCATACTGCAATAGATGTACTGATGCATCAATTTAGTCAGTTCAGTATTATTACTGTTTAAAATGTATTTAGGGTTGAAATAAGCTTGAGCATAAGCAGGCAGCCAGGTAGGTGTAGGATGGCAGTGGCTTTAGGCTGGAAAGTCATCAGCACTCTTTCCCTTTGCAAATAGGCAGATACCTAGTCACAGCACAGGAAGGCCATCAGCCATTTTTCCTTACACAGTTTTATCATAACTCTCCTTGGGATTTTGCCCTCATTATCCATTTTAGAGCAAATAAGTGCAAATCCGGATATGTTCTGATGTGTAAGGCACAGGCTCCCAGGATGGCTGTAGTAAATTCTTTGTCCTCCCAACACCCCAGCTTTTCCACCTTCCCATTTCATGGAGTTGCTACCACATCCCCAGGGTGAGAGCTGCCTACCTGTGCCATGCATGCTCTAAGCCTTATGCAGCAGGGTTTCAGTCCTGGCCTGAGACTCCAGGCACATCAGGTTCTATTTGTATCCAGTAAGGTGGAGTACCAAGAAGGCCCAGGAGCTGATGAACAGCTTGCAGGTACAAGCACCCTACAGGAAAAGCATCCTTCCCTCTGCTCTGTCACTGCTGTGAGCACTGTGGAGGCTATCTCCAGATTTTCTGTCCCTGGCCATTGCACATCGCTCATGTACAGCCCTTGAAGAGTAAGGAATTCCTCAAGGCCACAGTACTTCTAATATTTATAAGTAGTATTAACCTCAAGCACTATGTTTGAAGATACTGATCTAAAAATCATGTGATAACACATAGAAAAATACTAAATTAATGATATATAGCACAGAGAAATATACATAGGAGATGTAGTGATTTGCTGCATTTCAAATGAGAGTAAGGAAAAATGCACCCCTGATCACTTGTCAAGTATTCAAGCATACTTTGTGCTTTGTGGATTTCTTGAAAAGCCTGACAGTAAAAAGCAGAGGGATTCTACCTTTGGATTGTACTGCATTAATGCTATTTTCTTGCTTGCACCTCCTTTTCATGTTCATCTACTGAATTTTAAAACAGCCAATTTGGAAAGGTAGCCTTAATAAACTGACTACCTTCTGCATCACTGGTTTCATATTTTTCTTTTTTTTTCCTAATATAATCAATTGTAAAGGAAAGATTGGGCTGTAAGTAAAATTGCTCGTATGGGCAGTCAATGGTGAACAGTGAAAGGATGTTTTAAACACTCTTAATAACAATTATCACCTCCAAGCAGTGTGTTGCAGCCATCAGCAGGGCCAGGATTAATGCACTGTCAGTGGGAACCACTTCCCTCAGAACATTCACTGCTGCAAGGCCACACATTTTTCTGTTTTTCAAAGAATGCCACATCCCAGATACAAACTAAGCAGCTGCCCACACGGGATTGCTGCAGCAATGCAACTCTGTCCAGTGGCTCAGGGAGCTCAGTGCCTTGCTCCAGACCATGTCATCTGAGCTCTTTTTTTCCCTTGCACCTTCACTGCAAGTCCTTAGGCTTATTTTCTGAATGTAATGTGTTAGTCATTGGCTTGCTTTAGCAATCAACTCCCCACTACTCTGGATATTTATGAATTAAACACAGATGAGAGCAAGATTCTCACTCATGTCATTGAAAATTCTTTCTTTAATATCATAAGCAGATATTAGGAAGGATGCCTGATAGTAGGGTCATACCCTTACTCAGCACCTCCTTCAAAGAGAAGAAATAAAACCTCCTAATGAGCCTGGTGATGCACCCAGAATCAGAGCTGTAACACAGCGCTCACTTTGCAGTGTCTCTAAAAACACCTACCAGATGAAATGTTCCCCTTGCTTTCTCATTCCACTTTCTACTTGTTCCACAAAACTAAAAGTTAATCTCTACATGAACTCTGTTCTATAATTTACTCTCCAGTCTCTGGTTTAAAACACACCAGATTCCAGCTATAAACTGCTTCAAATATCCTGAGAACTTCTGCAAAGCACAATTCAAATTTGAAAAGTTCAAGCCTGGTGCTAATGCAATAAAAGAAGGCGAATATGATTCCAGATATACAGTTGGTGTAATGCCTTTAGGAACTGTTCCATCAGTTTGATTTAGAAAATGATTGTATTATGTTAAAACAACTAAATTGGATAAGAGGGAGAGGGATTTGTTGACGTAAATCTCGTCTCTGGGTTCCAAACCCCTCTGAGTAAATGCAAATAAGAAAATATATACAGAGAGAACTGCCAATTTCCCCCAAGGAGATCTCTTTTCAAGGAAGTAAAAGTCCATATTGGAAATCAATCCAGTTGTTTATAAAGCAAGAAGCCCCTGTTGGAAGTCAGAGGAAGGAACATTGGAAGCAAACCATAAAGTAACAGAGAACAAAGGAAAAATATACCCGAACGATATACCCCTTATATATCCAAGGCTTATTGTTTCCAAATAATGGTTCCGATTCTGACCTCATCTGGTATAAATCAGGAATAACTCAGTGTGTGTCAGCTCAACATTAGCAGTTCTGAGTAAAAAAAAAAACAAAATGGAAGAGAAATCAGGGTGTGGGCCAGCAGCTTCAGTAAGGTTCACGACGAACAACAGCACGGGCAGAAGCAAGGCAGGGGCAATGTTAAACAGCATAAATATTTTGTGTTGACTTGACAGTGTGTCAGTTTCATGGGGTAGAAATGACAGGAAAAATTATTGATACATATGTCTATGTAATGCTAAGCAGCTGTCAAGAAGTAAAAAGAAACTAAGCTGAAATGACATTGTTACACATCTCTGTACAAAATTATTTCCCTGCAGCCATCACAGTTCCTTCATCTACTGTGCCAGCAAGAAAACATCTCCTAGATGGTGAATAAACTCATTAACATGTTCAGAGCTTTGATCACTGAGCAATTGTACAAGGCCAGTTGGGCCCCTGTGCCCCCTGGCAGACTTGCAGCCCTTTAGGCAGATACAGCTAGTAGCGGTGATGGTGGTGGTGGCAGTGATGGCTACAGAGCAGACACAGGTGTCGCCAGGAGACTTCATGCTGTGCCAGACTGTACACTGTCTTTGGGGAAAGGTCTCTATTTTGAGGGTTGCCAGCTGGGAGGTGCCTGGTTAAGACTTGGCTCACCACTATTTTGAGCCAAGTCATCATGTAATCGAATGCGAATAAATATAAACCCCAACAGGCAACACAGCTGCAAAGTTTATTATGGACACAGGCTGATAGAAATGGAAACCCCTGTGCTTTATCTCCTCCTGCCTGGAGTACAATCACAAGGGCATCATGTCCCTGTTGCAAAGGCTCAGGATCTTGATGATGGCAGGGATTTGCCCCAAGCCAGCAAAGAAGCAAGCTAAGGGCTAATCACTATTCTCATGGAAGATAGGCACCAATTGCTTTGTCTCTGTCAGAGCTATAAACACCTGCCTGAGCACTTTTGCACATGTACCAGAAGCAACAAACTGACTGTGTGACAAAAACACCCAGAGCTCTGTTTTGATCTCTGGAGGAGAGCAAGGTCCCTTGTAACACAAACAGAGGCATCGAGACAGCCCAGGGATGCACCTGTCCAGCACCAGGACCTCTGTGCATGGGATTGTGGAGGACTAGTGTAATTATAAGAACTGATATATTTACATACTGTTTTGTTGGAAATTGTGCATGAACTGCTGTAGATTTTAATGGAGAGTTTCTCCCATTCTTGTTTCCATAATGGAGGGTCTCTTGATTATGACTAATGTTCGGTAAAGCTTTGTAAACCTTCCCTTGGGTTTGTTTCCTTCTCAGTCACAAAATTTCCTCAGTCACTTTTGTGACAACAGTGAAACATCCAGAGATCAAGGAAATCTCACTCACCATTAGGCCAGTATTGTATTAAACAAAGTCTTATTTTCTCCTTGAGAGCCACTTCTCCATAACACTCACAGATACCTTTACATTGTCAGCTCAGTTTTTGACCTTTTCCAGGGACTGGTAGAAACTTATTAGCAGGAGACAATTTAGACTTCTATTACCCTGTCTAAATTGTGGCACAAGGAGCATGGATACAATCTGTAAACACAAAGCAGCAGCGAAGTGCTGTAGTGGTCTCACTTATTACCTTTCAGAAATCTCTGCAGAGAGACATCACCTACTGCTGGCTCACCACAAAGACCCATCACCCCAGACATGGCAATTCATTCTAAAACACAGGGGAAGGCGTTGGCAATATACAAGTGCCCTGGTGCACATATTTGCCCCAGTATGAGGTTAGCTACTACTCATCCTCAAATCTTTCCCCACTCCTGCCCAGTACCACTCCAATGTGGCAGACCATGCCTGCTGTGTCCAGGATAAAAAAAAGCCAGGGAGATGCCTCTGAGATGTAGATCTGTTTCTCCTCCTGCTTCTAAATACCTGGGGCAACTGTACACTGCCATGACACTCCTGGAAAAAAAAGGGAAATTTACATTCATCCAAAAAGCCACAGGCCATAGAAAGAGGGGTTTTCATCCTAAAATGCCCCCTTCTTCCTTTTGCTGGTAGTAAGAATCATTGTGGCCCCAAGTACAGACAGCTTTCAGCCCAGGCAGTGATCTCTTTTCCCAAGGTCACCTGCAAGAAAAATAGAAAAAGGAACAAAATGTCCTGATTCCAGATCTTACGGCCACTGTCTCCCTCTTACTTTTGCCAATTTTATATTGTCCTGCTTGCAGTGACATTCGTGCTCTACAGCACCAGTCTCCTCCAAAAGGAAAATCGATAGAAGTTATAAGCACTGATTTAAAAAACAAAGCAAATAAACTTTTCAGTAACTCTCACGATTACTCAGAAGGAGCAAAAGCACTCCAGACACCAACACCATGCTGGGTTTCTGGAGCAGTAAGTGTTGTGTCCAGAGTGTTCTGCTTCCCCTTGCTGCTTCTACTATGAAAAAATTAATGCTTAAATTGCACCTCACTCAAGAACATAACAAAATCTACCATTCTGAATCAGCCCAGAGAAAACAGGGGAAGCAAAATAACTACAACTACCAGATCTATTTCTGTATCAGTCAGACCTATATTGCTGGATAAATATACCATATGAAAATCCCTGGGAGAAGAGAGTGGCTTTTCCTGCATGACATTTGGTTAACAGTTGAGACAGACAAGCAGTGATTTCTCTTTGGCAACCTGTTCCATTTGTTTCTTGAATTATAGGATATTTTAAAATGAAAGCAAAACTGCCTACTTTTAGATACTGGGAGTTCTTGCCAATGACCACCTCCCCCATCCTGGTTGACTGCCACCCAGTGAAGGTTTAGGGAAGGGGATCACCATCATGGCCAGGAGCACTGTTAACCTCCATCCACACAGCCACTGTGAGCAGCACCATGGCCACCCAGGGGACCTCAGAGGCCAGAGCAGCAGGCAATATTCACATCCCCTCAGAATTAATAGCAGAAGCCTTGCTGAGATCAGTCAGGACAAGGCATAATCAGATTTCTCAATTTTTCAAAGGAGCTCACCCTGCCCTGTCTGCTGCCCCACTCTCCAAGTAAACCTGAGCAGGATGATTTCTCTACTGGGAGAAGACTGCTGCTGGTGGTCGGGGGTGATGGACTCAGTACTGAAGGGGAATCCACACAGTTGCATGGGACAGACCAGGAGCCAGCAATGGCAAAAAGGTAATTCAGCTTTCCTTTGGAAAAAAAATCCCTGTGGAAAGCACATGAGTATGTACAATTTACTGTGTGTGTGTGTTTATGTTTTGGTTTGTTTGTTTGTTTTGCTAGAAGCCTGGCCACAGGATATGTAAATGAAGAAAATCAGAAAAATTCTCTTGGAAAAAAAGAACTGTGACATCTCAAAAACATCACCTTCACATTTAAAGATGTAGTTCTCTTTCAGAGCTGAAGAAAATCCTGCCTGTATGTGAACTATTTAGTAGTTCATATTATGTTATTTGCATTAAGCCAGGGATAACAGAATTTCTCTGGGGAGACTCATACAGATATTTCATGAGTTTCCTTTTTGCCCCCATTTTATTTTCAAGTTTTCTAGGTGCAAAACCTAAAGGCTTGTTTTTCTCTTTTCCCAGAGAGAGAAAATGATCCTGATTCAAAGCAGCACTGAAATACAAGGCTCTGCCAGATGTTACATAAACAATGATGTAATGCCAAAGTATGTCATTACACATGCAGCTCTGTTCTTCAGCCCAGAAGTGATTTATTACATTTTGTCAATCCCATTTTATGTACCCACATCATTTTTACATCATTTTTCTTCATGACATTGTTACATTCTCACAGAAGCGCATAGAGATAACATGATAACAGTGCAGGCAATGAAGTTAGCATTTTACAAATAATGTTACTAATAAATAAGTATACCAGTGAGGGGGAAATGGTCTGTCTGAGAGAGTGAAAAGCAGATTTACCTTTAAATAATCTGATGGGGGGAAGAGGCCATAGTTCCACCAAGAAAACCGAGGTTGTATCCTCTTGAAGCATCTTCTACCTTCATGCAGAACAGTGAGAAAATGCCTCTCTTGCCTTTTTTCAGCTTAATCTCACATTCTCTTTGTTTTCCTAATGTGTTCTGTGTGCTGCCAGCTAGATCTGATACACTGCTGCTTGGTCGGAAAGGTTCATCAGTGAGTACAAGAAGATCAGCATTTAAGATCTGTTTTGACCCTGAAATTATCAATCCTTAGGATATACTAGGGTTTTTGTTGTTGTTGTTGTTGTTCGTTTGTTTTCCTGATCTTCCACCAAGATTTGTTAGAAAAAGCACACACAGCAACATTGCTTGATAAAAAGTGAAAATGAATTCCAGAAACAATAAGCTGAAAAGATATAATGGTTGTGTCAAAATAATGCAGCAGGACACTGAAAAGATGCAGTTCTACATCCATCTGAAGAGCTGGGTACAAAAAATCCTGTTAGATGTCTGAAGCAGAGAAGATACCTTTCCTTGCAGGCAGCCATTAAACTGCATAATGCAAAATGATGCAGAGAGAAACTGCAGTTGGTAATAATTTGAAATGTCCCTGTTCCAAGGAACACAGAGGCAAATATTGCTTTTGCTATGTCACTACAAAAAATCAAAGAAATCTGCTGTTTTAAGTGGCACATCTCTCTTTGACATATAAAAGGCATATTTTTAGTTAAAGTGGAGTCTCTGCAGGACTGTATCTGTTACTCAGTGGTTAAGGTACACAGAATATTTAAGTATATGCTTCTTAATTCTTATTAATTTAAATGGTGAAGCACAGGCTTGGAGATTTGGCTAAACCAAAGCTTCCTTCTTCCATTGTTTGTGATATGCTTGGCCCCTATTCCAAAGCCTATTCAAAGTTGTCTAAGGCCACCCACTGACTGCACAGTATCTTGGATTTCAATGCAGAATACTCAACCTACCCAAAAACATTAATGTTTTGCAGAGAAAATACTATGCCTACAAATAGCTGAGTGATCCAGGATCTGGATGTCGAAAGTAAGCTGTTCAAAAGGGAAACTTAGCTTTCTGCTCCAGGACACCTCTCAGTAGACGTCTGGTCCACAGCATACTCTTACTGTCTGAAGTCAGTGTAGAGATAAGCTGCTTTTGTTTGTTTGTTTGTTTGTCTGTTTTTACTCTCTGCATGTGTTTCAGACTATTCCTAATTAACACTGTAGTTGTATTAGCAGGCTGGGACCTGTTTCTGTTCCTCAAGTGATGAGACTCAGCTTTCTCCTGAAGGTAAGAAGAAAGTAGAGGTGGACAGAATTCAACATACCACACCTTTTTCATTTTCAATTAATGTTAGATCTTGCCAAGCAGAATCTTTTTTTTTTTTTTAAATAAAACCTTTCTACAGTTACTGTTTTTTTTTTTATAAAACAGACTCAAACAGCCACAGTACCACCATTACTTCAGAAGAGGAGTATGTGGGCAAAGGCAGGCACAGAAAGGGGAAAGGACTTGTCAAGGCCATGCAGAAGACGAATGACAGAGATAAAAACAAAGCCAGGTCTCCTAGTTCCCTAGCTACTACACTGAAATGCCAACAGAGAGCAGAGCTTATCTCTTCTGAGTAACTTCATGCAGAATGCTCATGGATAGTTTTGGATGTTCAGTCTCCTGACGAGAATGCATCTCCAGGTACCTCAGCTGGAGGTAAGGTATCAAGAGACCAGACAGAAGGCACATGCCTGGCAGGGAAATGAAGAACCCACAGGCCCTCTCACCTGACTTTAATCCAGTGAGGATGGCCTATATGGGACGTACTCTGCTCCCACATTCAGAGGTGCAGGTGGAGAGCAATGTGGGAAATGCCCATGGGGGGGCATATACATCTGTGTTTGGGGAGGAGGAACATGGTGCATGGAAAGTGAACATGGGCTGAGATTTTTCTTGCCTCTTCATCTCAAGACATTGTTCACAGGATCATCAGGCTCTATTCCCATGGTTTGACATAGAGGCTGCTATGAGGAAGGACTAGGCCCAACTGTCTCACGAAGGCCTAAATAGCTGCCAGCACCCAGCAGTGCAACATAGCCACCTTCTCAAACTTGTCCTGCAAGAGAACACCCAAAAATGAAGAAAGAAGATTTAAGGAGCCATGCCATGGCATACATAAGGATGCAACACTTTTGCAAGTGCAGCTCCTTTTCTCACCGAAGTCCTAAAAAAAAAAAAAAGAAAAAAAAAAGGTGTTGTTATCTAACTAGCCATGAGATTTGAACTGGGGCAAATATCAGTTTGATTTCTTTTCAGAGAAAAGAGAAGATATAAATGAGAATTTTGTCTTCCATGGAGGCATGACAAAGTAGGAGACAGAATCCGTCTTGATTACAATCTTCCATCATTTTGATTTTATAATTACTGAATGGAATCAATCAGCTTTCAATTGTTACCTTGGCAAAAGATTAAAACATCATTACTTGTCATACATATTTCACACTTAAGCAAATTTTAATAAACTGAATGCATGAGAAATGGTCATATTATCTTTCATGGCTCTGGGATGCTAATGACATTTCTATTGATTTTAATTCGCATTTGTTGGTCAAAATTACTCAGATTCAGGCAAGGCATGGGTTCCCATAATCAACACTAGCAAATGAAGACTGCTGAGCACTGAAATGGCTAAAATGGAATCATTAATCAGAAATATCATAAAATAATTGCCAATGAACTAGGGAGGTTTTATCTTCCTAATGTTCATACTTTATGGCATATTGATCTGTATATAGCCAGTACATGTTGGTGGTCTCTCCATGAAAGTGTTAAGGAGAGCATCACAAAGTAGGTAACAGAAGATGATTACAGGACATCTTGGTCCAAAAGCCATGACAGCCACTTTTACCACTCCAGAAGTTTGATGGGAAGCCAGGATGCTTCCTCAAAGAGCCAGCTTTGGCAAGACCTTTTGCTTATGGTGGTCATTCCCTCACTTAGACAGGATGAGCCCTTTAACCTACAGACCACCCAGTTTGGGCACTGAATAGCAGTGTCCTCTGCTAAATGCCAACTTCCAGCTGTTATGGATGCAGTGGCAGAACCACAATTCTGTGTATGATGTATCTTCTTTCTGCTATGCCAGTCTGGTCCATGCAAGGCCATCATACTTCTCCCATAAGTATAAGAGAGGGGTAACATCCATAAGACACTGTGGACCTCAAGTTTGTCTCTTCTGTGTGAGCCACAGTAACTCATGGGCCTGGTCAAGGCACACATATCCTCCTCACACCCAAAAAACAGTGAGGAAACAGTGAGGATGGCACAACAGCCTCATAAAAATTGATTGCATTATTCTGTGATTCTTATGGTTATAATATGGTATCTTCTTTTATCACTGTTCGTGTAGTATGACCGTGTCTTTGTTGGCTCTTTTGTATTTTCCTATGTGTTTGTATATGCAGTAAAAGTTGAATAAACCTCCAGGGTTTTTTTTTGTTTGTTTTTTGGGTTTGTTTGTTTGTTTGTTTGTTTGTTTTGGGGGGTTGGGGTGGTTCTAAACATTTGTTACAAATCATAGAAAAATCTACTTCTCTTACTACAAATACCATGATTAAACCAACAGTCCAAGCTACCCAGCTAACCTAAATAACCCTGTCAGTGTAGACAAATAGACATACTGAATATTCCTGAAAGTCAAGCCAAACTGACACACCAACAGATGTTTAATCTATTAAATCTGAAGCACTCTGTTTTGGAAATATAGTCTAACCAACACTTTTATGCTGAGTCCTATTTCAATATTTAAACTAAAATCAGTGTTTTTCCAATTCTAAGCAAGACTGAAGAGCTAGATTATGTAATTCGGTCTCAAATTACTCAGACTTCATTACTATTATCAATACGCTTTGGAACATTTACTAATATACTCTCAAATGTAATAAATAATTAAAATTTAAATACATCTGTTGAATTAATAGAGCACTTTTTATCATACATTTTTTCATTCTTCTCCTATGGACCAATATTGGGATGCTATTAGACTAGAGTCCTGCAAGCTTTTAAAAATGATCTTGGAGAAAGCTCTGAAGAAGTGCAATTAGCACCAGTAGATCTATTCAGTCTTAATGTTGAACAAATGCAGAAGCTCTTGCAAGACCATGTTTTCCTGCCTGCTGCTGAGTTCCTGTGGCAGCCAATGGTGTAGGTAGGTTCAGCATACTGTAGGGCAATCCAAGCTCTTCACTGACTTAATATCTGAACTCACAAACACATGCAAGCCATTAGTTTGCAGCAGAATGTTGCCAGTCAGTGCACACGTTACTGTAATTGTAACTTAGCTGAATTACCAGCAGATCTTTATATTATCATCAGAAACATCATCTCACTTCTCCACCAAATGTAAACATGCCTGAGTTTATGTCTAGTAGTGGTACTATGCATCATGTTTTAAATGCACTTAATGCAGAACAGAATGTTGAGTAGTGTCCTCAAATAGGGTGTGTTTGCATTTGTGGTGCTCTGTATTTTGTGTTAGAAGTCTCCAGCACAGTAGAATGAATGTGGTGTTGCACCTCTTCAGAAAAAGCTGTGATTTGAGATCCAGGTTTAACAGGGCAGAGGATGTATACTTGCTGTGGCATCCCTTAGAAACCGTATTCTACCCTGTAACGTAGTGTATGCACACATATAACTAATCAACTAATCAATTGCTAACTCATTTGCAGTGCACCATATAGTAGCAGATAAAATAGATTACATCCATCCTTAACTGCAAAACATTTAACTACATAGAGGAATGCAATGTGTTCCTTGGTATCTTCTTGATGAAAACTTCCAAGCAGAGACAGTCAGAGATCTTCTCCTCCATCTGAACTGCCACAAGTCCATGGGGCCAGATGGGATCCACCCAAGGGTGCTGAGGGAGCTAGCAGAGGTGATTGCCGAGCCACTTTCTGTCATCTATCAGAATTCCTGGTTATCTGGAGAGGACCCACAAGATTGGAGGCTTGCCGATGTGACTCCCATCTACAAGAAGGGCCGTAAGGAAGACCCGGGGAACTACAGGCCTGTCAGCCTGACCTCAGTATCAGGGAAAGCTATGGAGCAGATGATCTTGAGGGAAATCACACGACACGTGCATGGCAATAAAGGGATCAGACCCAGCCAGCATGGGTTCACCAGGGGCAGGTCGTGCTTGTCCAACCTCATCTCCTTCTATGACTGGGTGACCAGACTGGTAGATGAGGGAAAGGCTGTTGATGTAGTCTACCTGGACTTCAGCAAGGCCTTTGACACGGTCTCCCACAGTATTCTCCTAAGGAAACTGGCAGCCCGTGGTGTGGACAGGTTCACTCTTCTCTGGGTGGAGAACTGGCTGGAGGGCCGTGCCCAGAGGGTAGTAGTTAATGGAGTTAAGTCCAGCTGGCATCCTGTTACGAGTGGTGTCCCCCAAGGGTCAGTTTTGGGGCCCATCTTGTTTAATATCTTTATTGATGACCTAGATGAGGGAATTGAGTGTACCCTCAGTAAGTTTGCAGATGACACCAAGTTGGGAGGATGTGCCAAACTGCCTGAGGGTAGGGAGGCCCTTCAGAGGGATTTGGATAGGCTGAACAGCTGGGCTGAGCTCAATGGGATGAGGTTCAATAAGACCAAGTGCCGGGTCCTGCACTTTGGCCACAATAACCCCATGCAATGCTATAGGCTTGGGGCAGAATGGCTTGAAGAATGTAGAGAGGAAAAGGACCTGGGGGTGTTGGTTGATGCTCGGCTCAACATGAGCCGGCAGTGTGCCCAGGTGGCCAAGAAGGCCGACAGCATCCTGGCCTGTATTAGGAATAGTGTAGCCAGCAGGAGCAGGGAGATGATCATCCCCCTGTACTCAGCTCTGGTATGGCCGCACCTCGAGTACTGTGTTCAGTTTTGGGCCCCTCACTACAAGAAGGACATTGAGGCCCTGGAGCGTGTTCAGAGAAGGGCAACAAAACTGGTGAGGGGTCTGGAGCACAAGTCTTATGAGGAGCGGCTGAGGGAGCTGGGATTGTTTAGTCTGGAGAAGAGGAGGCTCAGAGGAGACCTTATTGCACCTACCACTTCCTGAAGGGGGGTTGTGGTGAGGAGGGGGTGGGCCTCTTCTCCCTGATAAATAACGACAGGACGAGAGGGAATGGCCACAAGTTGCACCGGGGAAGATTTAGATTAGACCTGAGGAAACATTTTTTTTCCGAAAGAGTGGTCAGGCACTGGAATGGCCTGCCTAGGGAGGTGGTTGAGGCACCGTCCCTAGCGCTGTTCAAGAAGCGTTTAGATGAGGTGCTAAGGGGTTTGATTTAGTAGTTGGGTAGGGATAGTGATAGGAGGATGGTTGGACTAGATGATCTTGTAGGTCCTTTCCAACCTTATGAACCTATGAAAACAGAGGACAAATTTCCCATTGCCTTTCTGTCATAGAGATTATCTGTCATTCGGTAAATCCAGCTCATCTAAGAGCAATGTTGTGAGCACAGGAAAGCCATGGTTTGAGTCTCACTTCTACAATACACCATACTGAATGAAACACAAAGGTATCAGGAGAAACTAGACAGATCTCTCTAAAGTTTAGCATGGATGAGTAGACTGGTCCAGACAACAGGAACTGCAGACCTAAGAAAGATACGCACAAAGCTGCACTGGTTAAAAGTCTGACTCCTAAGTGTTTTTGAAATGTAACAGGATTGAGCGCATCTCACTGGGTCATGTTACAGGCATCATATTTCAGGGCTACTCACATCAAGTATTCTTGATACTTTCCATTTTCTACAGGTAATATCTGCCACAGCATACGTGTAAACACGAGTAACATTCCAAAAGCCAATGCATATTTTAAGATCCAATCCTACTGAAGGTTAAATACAAATATACATAACAGAGAAATTGAATGGATGTTGGAGACATAATGAAAGGAATCATAGAAACATCCACTGCTTTAGAACAGCAACACCAAAAATTACAAGCATGGATTGCCAATATTAATCTTGTTCCACTCAAAGACCATAAAACATGCTTCCCTTGTCCACTTGTACTTCTAGACAATGGGAGACAGAATAACTCCCAACTGCTTCAGCATATTTCTTGACCCTTCTTCATGCTTAAAAATCATTTTTATAAACAAAGTTGCTCTTGCATTTGCCTTCAGTTTAATGCCCCAGGCAAATTGCCCCAAGCAACTTGTTCACGTCCATAAAATCAAAAAATTCTGGACTCTAGATTTCCTTGGTAACTGGTGAGCAGCCAGGAAAATATTCTCACATATCAGCCCATAGGATTTCATGTTTTCACCAGGCAAATGTGGCACTACAGAAACAAAACTGTACTAACTCCCAAGGAAGTGAGCAGCATTTTTCCTCTGATTACAGTGGCCCTGGAAGTGTCAGTTTTTCATGTCCAAAGGCACGAGAAGAGACAGTAAGTTTTATAATACTGATGATTTGTTGATTAATGGCTTCTTAATAGTCGAGGTCATTTACTACATATCCAACATGACTGATGCAACATACTCTGGTAATACTCTCAAATCAGAAGCACATCAAAAATGAGCCTCAAGTACAGAATTCTCCAGTTCCTATTCCCAATAATGGCCATTTATAAAGCCACAGTAAGCCTCTAACTTCAAACTGAAACACCAAATTTAAACACAGGAGCCTGACTTGCAAAGAAAATACAGAAAAGTTTGCTTTCTGTAAGTTTCAAGATGCAGAAGCTCCTTATGTTTTCACTGTTAAAAATGAAAATAAAATCACAGCAGATATATAAAACCAATAAAAGCAGATAAACTTGGAGTTGAGGAATCACTCTTATACTACATCCCAAAAAGAATAAAATGTATTTCTAAACTAAAGTCTCATTAAGATGGCATGCACTCTTCCTGTTTTCCTTTCCATGATCACTGATTACCAGGGTTTCTCCTTTTTAATCGACTCCTTTTTAATATCTTGCTCAAACTGGATATTGGCTCTAGACACAGCATGAGATTTTCCATTTACTTCATCAGGACCAGGACCTCACACTCTAAGTTTCTTTTGCCTGTGGCTTGGCACAGCCCTATGATGTTCATTCTACCCTCCACCACTGCCCAGCATCCCCAAATCTCTAATAGATAATTCCAAAGCCCCATCAGCAGCAATACATTTCTACCTTTTACTGAGCATATAATTATACATATATATATAAGTACAGATGGAGGTGCAGATATGGCTGTCAATACGTATGTACAAATTTATATCTCTAACACCAAAGAAGGAATGTACATACACTTAAACTAGAGGGGCTCCCATTTTTAATACAGTCCCAACATCTGTCCAGTTGTGGACTGACACGAGTCTATCACAAACATGCAGAAGAGATAGCTGCAGGTTTCAGAGCTGGAGAAGAACTGAGTATAAACCAGCCTCCCTTGTAACTTGTTGGTTTTACCTTTTTCTTTTATAGCCAAAATGCACTTTCAACATCATTATAGACACATGTGGAAGTGTCAGTTCTGATGTTGTTACGTATTGTTAAAGAAGCTATAAATGCCTTATGACTTGAGGATCTCCTGCCAGAAGAGAAGAGTTAAAAAATGGAACAAAATTGCCATCCATAATTTGAATGGACAACATTGCCACTGAAAAATGCTTTTCAGTTTAAAGTCTATTAACATGAAATTAGGAGATCTCCCATCAGACTGTTATTATTTATTTTAAAATGAAAACTAAGAACATAAAAATACTATCAGCATAAATGTCTGAATGACAGACCCAGAAATCAATTAAACCACTTTATTATGATTTTTACCCCCACTGTTTATCTTATACTCTCTGACTATTTAAATACAAGGCCTGCTCCAAAGGTAATGCCCCCTATTTCATTATGTTAGTGGCATGGCAGTAGATCAAACCTTCCCACCAATATCCTGTTACATGTCATTGCCACATGACAGGTGGCAGCAGAGTTGCGTTCTGACAAACTGACGTCAGACGTGGAAGTGCATATGGATCAAAGGTGTGGAACTGAATTCCTCCATATGAAAAAAAATGTCACCCACTAACATTCACTGATGCTGAACATTTATGGAGACCAAACAGTGTATGTGAGCACAGTGAGGTGGTGGGTGGTGCATTTCAGCACTGGTGACAGCAACAGTGGGTCACCTCTCATGGTACAGATCTGTGGCAGAGTAGCATGCAAGCTTTTGCTTCTTGCTGGTGAAAATGCATAGCTAATGGTGGTGACTCTGTTGAAAAACGGTGTTTTGTAGCTGAGAATTTTCTCTATCACAGTGCTATTGTGCTCTTTGTATCAGTACTAGTTTCCAGTAAAATAAGTAGGAGGCATTACTTTCACAGAAACCTACACTCATAGCCACTGTCTGTGTCAAAAAGATGAAGAGACTATAATGTAAAAGGGAAGCTCAGTCTAGGAATTCATTCCTTTTTAAAGATTTACACATGCAATGTGGAGTTCAACAAAACTGGTAACTCAATATTCAAGCTATATTTTTATTTGCAGGGCAACCAGAAACTGGAGGCCTAGTTCTAAAGTGTTTCAAAATTAACTGTTTTAGAAAAATGACAACATCACATGCCTTTTCTTCCAGGAAAGATTCTGAAAGTTCCTCATTCCAGTCTGACTAGAAATACAATAATGACAACCTTTCTCCTAACACTTGATTTCTTCCATTGGTAATGTCTAAAAACAAGAAGTATAATGAGATGAAAAAAGAACTAAATGGCTAGCTAGAATTTCACAGACCTCAAGAAAGACATGAACAGTAACTGCATCGACAATTAAAATATTCCCAATCACTGCAGGGTAGCCAGAAAGCTACTGACAGCCTTCAGTTTGAGTATTATTTTTGATTACCAAATGAACTGAATTAGTTTAGTTGGTTTGATTTAGGCTTATCAGTTTACTTTTCCCATATTGTGTTTTTAGCAAAGAACTTTCACGTTTACAGTAAAGAAACGTGACTTGTTACAGTATGGGGCTGCTTGTTTTTCTGATTCGTATCCCCTGTCACATGCCTCAAAGGCTTGGTCTTTGTGAACCAATGAAACCCCGACAGGTGTCAATAAAACCTGATAATAGCTAACAGTGCCAAAACATTCAGAGAAATGGGACAATGCCCTTCAGTGAGCTACATTTTATTGCAGGAAACAAGTCAGTAGTACCCTGCTGACTAATGCCTTATTTCAGAAAATTTCAGTAGTGACCAAGACCGTGGTGGCACAGCCTGTCAAAAGGCAGTGGCTCAGAGTCAATGCTGCCTTAAAAAGGGACATAGAAAAACTACAAAGAGAATCTGCACTAACTGAAGTATGGCTTCCCACTGCTTTGTCTCTCAAGGCTGGGGTTTCTGATCAGGCACAGCCTCCAAGTGAAGTTTTATTATATAAGAAACATCCAGTAATCACTTTCCTAAGATGATTTTCTATAGAGGATGAATGCATATACCTGCCTCTATTTCAAATGAGTCCCTCATCATCACTCCTCTCTTCAAACAGGTTGAAATAAAAATTACCTGAAACTGACATTTCTATGTCTTTGGCCCAAAAGTTCAGGTGAGAAAGGCAAGCATAGAGTCATAGACACACTCCACATGGTAACTACAGCCCACTCTTTTTTTGGGAAAAAATGTATCATGGCAATTCTGAAAACGCTTTAAACTGCTTGGGGCATGAGAAAAATAAGCCTCACTAGCAGGCTTCACTACAAGGTTTGAGACACAACATTTCCGTCAGACTATAATTGTCCTTTTTTAGGTGAAGGAGAACAGCTTGATCACTTTGGGCGTGTTTTCTGCTTTTTTGAATTGTTTTGCATGTCCCATTTGTCTTTACACTCACTACCAAATCCAGACCTGGCACTGTAGGTAATTTTCAGTGGACCTGCACTTGCAAGTGACAGGGCCAAATCTTGCCCTTCACCACCCATGTACCTACAGGGCTACCCTATCAGCTGCTGGTGTCTGAGTGAACACAAAGCAACCTTTATGCAAGAGCATCTGCCCTGGGTGAGCTCAGCGATCGCAGTTGTTCCACTAACCTTCATTAAAACCTTTCTCCTTTTCTTTGCTCAATCCAACTACTGAAAGGAAGGCCACTTCAAAGGGAGACTCTCGCCCAAACTGACATCATAGCATGTTGAGATAATTCAGAGTAGTTATGATAAATGTTCTGTCTACAGGCATCAAGAAACAAACAACGGGTTCACAGCAACATAAGATTAAACATGTTCCTGCAATTATCTGGGGAACTGTCTTGCTGACCATGTCCTTTCTTACTATTTTTTACATCCTGCAAAAAGCAGAAACTTAGATGAGACTGTGTGAAATTCAGCTGCAGAGCTTCAGGCCCCTCAAAAAGCAAGATGGGTCTGCTATACTATAGTTTGCACCTGTCAGGTAAGAAAGGGCACATTTCTAGCCTATGAATCACAGTCTCCTCTTTATTCATTTCAGAGAGAAGCAATGCTGCTAGCCATGACACACTGTAACCTTGGTAAAGGGAGGCTATGCTCTGCCAGAAATGAACAAGTACGGGTGGCAAAAGAGAAAAGGATTTGAAGTGAGAGAAAGCAGAGTATGCCAAGCTGGAATGCTATGCAAGCCCTGATCCTAGGCACTGTCTGTGCTAAAGAGTCTGGTACTCAGTAGCCCAGCCAAAGAGCAAATGGGAGCAAATGGAGCAAGCAGGGGAGTACAGAAAGATAAGTTTAGATCTGCACACTTGACCAGATTATGAACAAAAAATACTAAGTGTTTCACGAGAGAACCTCCACCTCAATTCAACCTTGCCATGCCATCCCTTGGCAAGTTTCTCCTTTGGTTTCTATTTCCATTGCTTCTTCAACAAAGACTTCCCTCCTTCCATGACAGCAATACAAGATACTTTATTCAGACCCCAACAGCTCAATGCACCTCCTTGAGCTAGTCAGCAGCTCTCCATTCCACTCTGTCTCTCATGAAATCTCACAGGGCAAGTAAGCTTTTAACACTTAGCTTCTTGGGGCCAGAACCAAACTCATACCCCAAGACAACCTTAGGGGCACTTGTATATTGAACACAACCAGCACCACCTCATGGCAAGTGACCAGATGGATCAGCAGAACACACAGCATGGTCACCTTCCCTCTGCAACGGGCTCATGCACAGTCACTGACAAGCAGAAATATCCCTGGCCTGTGGTAATTCCCAGACTGCACCAACAAGTTTCCTGGAGAGTGAAAAATGCCCATGGCTACATGTGCCAGGAGCTAGTCTAGCCATTTCACAGAGTAGACTCTTCAGTACTGTGCCTAGGTTTGTTTAGTGTTTAATTTACCAGCTAGCTTCACTGCCACTGGATGTATACTTTTCTACCAGCCTGTTTTCCTAAACAGTGCATACAGATTAATGAGCTGGCTTGGTGTTGATTCCCTCCAAACATGTTTTCATGTGCTGGCCAGCCTTAGCTATTGACAAAGCAGTAGAGATCTTAGAGATAATCAGTTCCCTGAGTTCAGTGAAAAAAACAACACAGCCAGGTGGAGGAGAGCAATCTAGACTGACATACTATCGCAGAAAAGTCTTATGCATTAATTTAATCAAACTTTTAGACCACAGAGATTTCACACTGATTAAAAACACTATAAATGCCTCAATAGCAGGAAAATTTTAATTCAGGCTCAACTAATGTTTCTGTGGTTGGAAGATCATTCTAGAGAACCTACATATTACTACTAGTTATAGGTTTGGCAAAAAAGTTCCTTTGTTCACAGGGACTTTTTATTTCCCTTTCCTCCTCTCCTTACTTAAACTGCTTTTACAAAAAATATATTTTTTTTATTTTGAAAATATCTTTTTTTTCCAACGCTGTGTTCTAACGCAGGCAAAGATGTATCCTCAGCATAAGTTCTGGCTCTCCAGAGACCAGACCCTATTACACTTATTGTCAAAACAGGACCTGAAGAATACCAGTATGGACGTTAACAGTATGTGAAAAAAAGGCCTGATATATTGCAGAACTACATAAAAGAAAACACCTGCCTATACAAGCAGTACAGAAACACACACACAACAGCTCAACAATGGTCAGAAATCCTCTGGTCTGCATTCTGATAAAGTACGATGGCTGTCCCCCAGAGCTCTGCAGAAGATAAGATGAATTGAGCAAGTTTAAAATAACTGGAAATAAAATATGAACAGGAACATCACCCACAAGGAGCAGCCTGAACTCTACTTTCTATCACTTTCTTATAGCACCAATTTATCTCTGTCAGCACAAACAGCTTTCTGAATATGCTTGTACTACGAGCTAAGCCCAGGCCCAGGCCTGGTCCCAAGGCATGGATTGCCCACTGACCACTACAAGTCCACACATGTTAAGCCAACCAGTCAGCAGCTGGAGTGCCTCAACATGTGTCTAAAGTGAATATGGGCCATACACAGCACACACACAGATGCAGATAGGCACAGTTTGCCAGAAAAAGGTTCAAATGTAAAATTTTATGCGATGGCAACTACAATTGTTGCGTTCAGTCACACTGAGAAAGAGGCAAATCTGAAATAAAGTGCTGTTGGAAGAGGTCTGTGTGACTCAGCTTCTCAGTAGTATATTATCCTTGTTATTCAGAATTATCAGAAGGGAGAGAAGATAATAAAAAATAAGAGCTAACCGAGACCTCTGTTTTAGAATGGAAAGTTAGTATCATACGTTAGTCTCTACTCACACTAGCCATGCTTCATTGAGTTCCCTACAGCAGGATTTGCTTTGTCAGCAAAACAGAACATCTTGGGTGTCCAGTCTCTTGGTTTGCCTGGGCTGCATCAAGTGAAGAGGAAGTGTCTTGGGAACCATGCTCTTTGTATCTGTTGTAGCTTCTAAGGAAATAACCATGAAGCATTACTTTCAGAGTAGCCCCCATAAAATATACAATACCCTTAATGTGTAAGTAACAAAACTAGTGAGATATTTGACTTGTTTTCTTGAAATGAATGCATGACCCTGGTTCAATAGCAGTGGTTGCAAAAGTGGTTGCATACTGCCAAGAAATGATGACATGAATAAGGCATGATTGTGAAGCAAAGAATATTTTTTTCAGGCAAGACAGGGATTATGAAAACTTCGGTAACAAGACATGATCAAATTTTTGAGTTGAATACCTGACTGCAACTCTGTACATTACATTTGAAAATTTGCAAGTAATATTTTTATATCAACTGAAAATGGTGTCACAAACATAAATTTATGATCTTTTGGCAATCTTGAAACCTATTCTCAAATTTCTTTATCAGAAAGCGTGACTTAGTGTTCTTCACTGTTCAGAGCACTGTATTTAGCCAACTGTATGCATTTTGATACATAATTTGCCATAACTTGAGTCAGCACTGCACAGCACTGCCTTCCCCACACCCTGGTTTCAGCTGACACTATTAATAGTGGTTTGGCTGTTCATTAGCAATGGGTGCACACCCAGGGCCACTCAGCAGGGTAGAGGTGACATCGCTATAGAGGGGGCACTGGGTGTGCTGCATTGGCAGCTGTCCTGAGTCATGTGAAAACTGCAAGGGTTCTCACGTTCCCCCAAAGCAGCTCCTTACCTCTGTCCCAGCCAAGGCAGCTCTGCCGCCTCCCGAAAACACCTGGAGGGCTTCAGATCAAGGTGCAGATGGAGGCACATGGGACGGAGTTGGCATAGTCCAGATGTTCTCTGCCCTGGTTAATGAAAGAGCCAGAAGCATCAGCAGAGCGATGGTTTGAAGAATGGCTTGCAGTCACAGCACACATTGCCATGCCTAGAAAAAAAAAAGTTTAGGCTGTGTTGTTTGTGCCAGGCCCAGAGGGCTTGAAAGAGTGGTCAGGCACTGGAATGGCCTGCCTGGGGAGGTGGTTGGGGCGCCGTCCCTGGTGCTGTTCGGGAGGCGTTTGGATGAGGTGCTGAGGGATTTGATTTGGTGGTTGGGTGGAGGTGGTGATGGGAGGATGGTTGGACTGGATGATCTTGTAGGTCCTTTCCAACCTTATGAACCTATGAACCAGGAAGTCATTTCCATTGGTTCAGGTATTCTACTCACTAGATCTGATTAATTTTGATTGGAAGGTTGCAGAAAATTCTCCAAGACAATTTCAAGTGTTTACTTTAGTTTTATCATTAAGCAAAGTCCTAATGAACGAGAAATTGACCCTGTGGTTAAACCACTGGCCTAGGACTGCGGTTTCAACACCATTCATGTTCCTACAAAACTGCAATGGTTCGCTGGACTCCACTGATATATTCCCTCTGCAAAACCTTTTAGCAAAACACACATGATGTTGGGAGACACTCCATTTCTGCATGCATTCCTGCCATCAAAGGGCCAAACCCTGAACCAGTTCTCTCATTCATGAGGAAGATGACAAGGCCAAGTCAACAAGATTTATCCGTTAGGAAAGTCTCCTTGGCCATGAACATGAGAAATAGCTGCTGAGCCCCACCATCCCTGTTGACAGGCAACAAAGTAGAGCTGGCTCCTTCCATGGACTTCCAGTCACGAAGAACAATGACAGCTCCAAGTGTTTTCCTACTAGCACAATCAAGTGACAGTCACGTAAGCAGAAATACCAGGCAGAAACCAGAGTGGACACAGAGACAAGCACTACTAGATCAACAGCAGAGAGCAGGGGAGCCTGCAGGAAGCAATGCCATCTCGACCTATGAACACCAAACGTGGTGTACTGCCCTCCTCTTTTCTTCCCAATGCAGCTCCTTCATGAAGGCTCAAAGAACTGATTTCTTCATTTTCTTGACTTTTCTGGCATATTCAAGGCAGTACCACAGGCTAGCTCTTAACAGGACATCCATGCATAAGTAGGGTTCTCAGAGGCAGAGGCTGATGCCCTCTGGAGCAGTGAGGTTGGAGCCAGAGCACTCCAGAGCCAGCCCACACCAGCATGGCAGAGCCTAGGCCACAACCAGCACTGCTGTAGCTGGAAAGAAAGACCCATGCTGGCAAATCTGAGTAACAAAAGCTGCTTATATCTAAACAAAGACTTCCTGATAATCCAAAATTAAACTGACAGGAAACAGAACACGTTAGAATATGGCATGACAGATGCTTTAGGATTTGTTTTATGTAAATTTAAACAGGCACCGTTCTCTGTGACCAACTCGATGAGGAATGCAACTCTCATTCCAGCACAGCAACCCTGTGTATGTTTTTGCTGCTTTTATTTTCTGCTACATTGACCTCAGCTACATATTTTCCAATATAAACACAATAGATGTTTTATGTCACATTACAGGAAATCACAGAAGCCTCTAAAGTGACCGTTTTTAAGCAATCTTCTGACTTCTCATCAGCCTTTTTTTCCTTCTTACACCTACTACTTGGTTGATATTGGCACGTATAACAGGAAAATGTCATTTTTAACTCACAGTGAGCCTTTCGTGCTAAGTTATTTCTTTTTTTTTTTCTTAATTACTACAACATAGAGCCCTTGCTTTCTCTTTTACCAGTGTAATTTTACTAGTGTACACAGATACTGATGCACAGATATAAGGTAATATATCCTAGAAGTGCAAGAAGAGGAGATTCAGAGCAGTTCAAGTCACTACATCATTTTAGAGACAGCTCCCTTCTTTCCTCATTTCCTCAAATTCCTACTCTGAAACTTTCTGCAGGTCTCTATGGATCAGTTTACTATCATGATTGAACTGAAATCCACAGGCACCTGATGTCTCTTCCCAGAAATGCCACTCTATGCTTAGTTGTGCTTTGCTATCTGAAAAATGAAAGAGCACAGTTTTAGTTAGAATGAGGAGGATGAAACACAAAAGTCTTAACAAAGTCATTGTTTTCTCATGCTAAATCAGAAAAAAAATAGACATTTTCTGCCATTCCCGTTATTTAGTTAATCCCAGCAAGCATTTCCTGGTACAGAGATCTCTGTCACTATTACTCAATAAATACAAAGCTATTAAGATATTTTCTAAACAAAACTTAAGGAAAGTACAACTGGGAAGAAATGTCCATGCACAGCACACCTTTGCCAGAGTTTCCCTGAATGAATAGTCTCAACTTTCCTTCCAGCACACTGAAGTACAGAGCTTGTTCAAGTATCCACCTGTGTTCAGGGGGTGCCTGGGCACGGGCACCCACACCAATCATCGTGTTCCATCCAGAAGGAAACCAGATCAACTTTCTTTACAGATCAAGAGCCCAAACTAGAGTTGTCTCTGCAGCTCTTCACTGAACATAAAATAAAGTACTTATGCTTCCACCAAGAGGGGATTTTCTTTTTAATCTACTGGCCCTTGAGCACTCATGAGGCAGAAGTCATAGGCATGACACTGATAGTAGGCAACCTGCCCCAGCACGTTGCATGTTACCAACCTTAAAAAGTATGGAACAGCCTATCTAGCATCCCACAGCCTTTGCAGTGCTGTAATTTAATTCACCTCTCTGATGTTGTGTAGGATGATCTTGTGGAGTTTTCTTCCAGCTGTGGCCCTAGAAAACTCACCCTGTTCCCCTCTAGTCCATTCTATCACCACCTGGGTGGCCCTAACCCAACAGGCCAACTCCTACTCCACTACCACAGTGAACCATTCCCTCGGCTACACTTGGGCCATTCACTGCTTTCGGCCACGAAACAAGTTTTCTCCAGTTTGAATACTCCTGCCGTTGGGCAACATCTCCCCCTACCGGAAAGAGTGTAACTAAGCATCCTTTTTCTTGCATACAAATGCCACAGTATAACAGAATTGTAGGGATTGGAAGAGATCTCCAGAGAGTCATCTAGTCCAACTCCCCCCATGCCAAAGCAGGCTCCCTAGACTAGGTTGCACAGGTAGGTGTCCAGGTGAGTCTTGAATATCATCGATGTTTGATTCATGGCCATCAGGGAACTTTAGACTGGGAAATAGGCTTTTGGACGGGTGGACAATTAAACTGTTAAGGGATCCTCGTGAGGCAGCTGAAATAGCAGAGCCTGTGCTTCTTTTAATAGGCTTACATATCCCAGGCAGAAGTCCTCACCTGCACTGTGAACAATTTACAAATATGCAAATAAAAAATAATTATAATTTAAAATAACACTCATTTTCCAGCAGACATATTCCTATATGTTCTCATCACTTCATCTCTCCTCATTCTAAAGCTACTACTTACATGAAATCTAAGATGCAACTGGCCATTACTGAGACTCATTCAACACTTGATGCTAGTAGCAGCAGAGTCAAAACAGGTAAGGTAGGTAGTCTCTTCTCTCTGAGATATCTGATCTCTATCCCCTGCCTTGTACCATTCCATCCATAAACCACTGCCCTTCATATCTTTGTTGACTTCTCTAATTTCTTTTCCCTCCCTGAGTGGACCTTGGGACCAAAATCATACATCGGCAAGTCCCAAAATAAGGAAGCTCATTACATGTCTGGAAAAAAGCTGCTAGCTCACAATATGAACATTTCCAGTCTTTTGCCTCTATTTTCTTATTAGCATCAACAACATATTTTAATCCTCTGTGCTCTTCTGTAGCACCTCTACAAACTCAGGCACTTAATGTGCCTTATAGATTGTTGCTCCACTTGCTCTGTCCGTGAAGCAGTCCCTGTTCAGAGTCCCTAATGTTACATTGGACGTTGTATGAAATTCGCTGATTTTCATCAGAAAATTCAGAGGACAAAATTGAAAATGCAGTGCTATAGAGAACTTCCCAGTATCTTGGCAATTACCAGAAAATCTGCAACATAGTGCAAACATGAAGAAATAGAATCATAGACTCTTGCAGGTTGGAAAACTTATTCTGGATGTCATCTTCAAGCATGAAATCCAAGCACCTCTAAGTGGAAGAAAAAGTGGTCACAAGGAGTAGTGAACATGGATTCCCCAAGGGGAAATCATGCTTGACCAATGTGGTAGCCTTTTATAATGCCATGACTAGCTGGATAGATGAGCAAGGAGCAGTAGATGTTGTCAACTTTGACACCATCAAGGCTTTTGACTCTGACTCCCACTACATCCTCATTATGAAGTGTGGGATAGATGAATGGGCAGTGAGTGGACTGAGAACTGTCTGATCGGTAGAGCATAGAGAGCTGTGATCAGTGACAGAGTCTAGTTGAAGGCCTGTGGCTAATAGTGTTCCCCAGGGATCAGTACTGTGGTCCTGTTTAACATCATCCTCCTAAGGGACATAGATGAAGGGATAGAGTGCACCCTCTGCAAGTTTGCTGGCAATACAAATCTGGGAGAAGAGGCTGGCACACCAGAAGGCTGTGATGATATTTGAAAAGATCAGGACAGACTGAGGAATTGGGCAGAAAGGAACCTTATAAGGTTCAACAAGGGCAAGTGTAGAGTCCAACACAAGGAGAGGAATAACCTCTTGCACTAGCACTGATTAAGGGCTGATTTGATGGAAAGAAGCTCCACAGAAAAGGATGTGAGTGTACTGGTGAACAGTAGGTTGACTGTGGTCCAGCAATGTGCCCTCATGGCCCAGAAGGCTAACGGTATCCTGGGGTGCTTTAATAAGAGTGTGGTGAGGTAGTCAAGGGAGGTGATCCTCCCCTCTACTCTGCCCTGGTGAGTCCACATCTAGAGTACTGTGTCCACATTCTGGCACCCCAGCTCAAGAAACAGGAGACTACAGGAGAGAGTCCACGTTTTCCCTTAAGTTAACCAGTAGGTCCTTGCTCAGCCATACCAGTCTCCTGTTTTCTCTGCTCGCCTTCCTATACTGAGCTTTTGTACTGTCAAAAAGGTGACATTGAAGAGTTGCCAGTTCTACTCCAACGCTTTGTCCCTAAGGACAGCTTCCCAGGGGATCCCATCTAACAATTCCTTCTACAGCCATAAGTTTACTCTCCTCAAGTTCAGGAGCTTTTCACCAGGCCCATATTCCTCAAGATCGCAAATTCAACCTGGGTATGGTTACTACAGCTGTGACAGCCTTCAATCTTAACCTCTTCAATGATCTCCTCTGCATTGGTGAGCACCAGATCCAGTAATACTTATCCTCTGGTCAGTTTGTGTAATACCTGGACCATGAAATTATCATCATCACACTTCAGGAGTCTCCTGGATTGTTACAACTCACTGTGCTTCTTTCCCAGTAGAAATCTGGATGGCTGAAATCCCCCATTAGGATGGAAGCCTGCAAACAGTTTCCTGTAGCTGAAGCAAGAAGGCCTCAATCACAGGCTACCCTTGATCAGGCAGCCTGTAGTAGACCCCTTAACATCAGATGTCCTTTGTTGGACCAGCCCGATATCTGTGCACTTCAGGAATCTACATCACGTTGTTTCACCAGCAAGCATCTGCGTGATTGAAACCTCTGTCTCACTCCAATTAACAGGAGCTAGAGGAGGTTCTTTTGATATAAACATACTCAACAGCAAGATTAAGATACAACCAGTCAAATGTTAGCCTCACCAGTTTATTACAAATTCTAGTTGCTTAGGGAAATGTGGAAAGGAAGATGGGTAATAGGGAAGAGATAGGAAATAAAAGCAAGTAGTCTCTGTAGAAAGCAAGAGAGAGATAGTCACTACCAGGATTCCAATGTAGCTCATAGTTCACGTGCTGATCTCCAGTAGCAATGGGTCATCAGGTCATAGGAGGTTGTGTTGTTTGGTAGACCACAACTACTTTTAATTTCTCTTAACAATGCAAACATATTTACAAGTCCAAATTGGTCAAGTCAGCTCTTTTCAGTGATAGCTCCTGGCTTTTGGATCTCAGCAGGAACATCTCTGTTCCCATCTTCCCAGCCTTGCTAGCAGATAAGAGGGAGCAGGGAGATGCCAAATTGTATCTTGCCTTCTCAGGATAAAATGGTATCATTCCTCAATCTTTCCTACCAGTTATTTGGTCTTAAGCCAGATCTTCGGCCAGTAAACACTCCTGAGCATCTCCTTTTGAAGGCAAACACCTCTGAAGAAATGCTTTCAAATGCAAAACAGTGATGCCAGCTGTGTGACACCTACCACTGGCCTCCTAGATAAGCCAGTCTTATTACAAAAAAAATGCCTGAGAGAAAGCTTTGAGACATGAGAACAAACAATTGTTGTCTTTCACAATCCCTCATCAGGATGAGAGCCTCTTGTAGGAAGAATGCCTCTTGCACGGGTTCCCCTTGATCAGGCAGCCTGTAGTAGACCCCAACCACCAGACATCCTTCAATGGACCAGCTCCAGCTGTTGCTCACAAGCTCTCCATCTGAGCACAGCTGTTTTTCAAAGGCAATTCTCCACAATCTATCCACTTAACACAGAGGGCAACTCCTCTGCCTCTCCCTCCTTTTCTGTTTCTTCTGAAATATTCATAGCCCTCGATCACTGTGCTCCAGTTGTAGAATTCATCCCATGTTTACTTGATAGCAATTAGGTCAGTTTCTTAATTGCACCATGGCTTCCAATTTATCCTGCTTATTTCCAGTGCTGCTGGCATTGGTGTAGAGGCAATTCCTCCAGACAATATGCAGCACTACGTCCTTCAGGGAGCCATCCTGAGTTCCTCTGGGACAAATGTGAAGTCTTTCTGCAGTGCTTCCTAAAGTGACAGCGTTACCCAGTCCTCCTTTGTCATTTAGAAATCCACCTCCTTTCCCCATCAAATCTAGTTTTAAGCTCTGCTCATCAGCCTAAACAGCTTCCCAGAACATTCTAGTCCTATCCAGTCAGTTGTCTCCCATTTGAAGTCAACATGCTCAGTGACTCAAAGGCCTGTCCAAGATCATGGAACCCACAGTCCTGTGTGAAGCACCATCCACATAGCCAATCATTCACCAGTCCTTTTCTCCTCCTTCCCAGGAGCCAGCCTCCAAACAGAAGGACAGAGGAGTACACTACTTACACTCCTGATCTCTTCTACATCTTTCCAAGAGATGTCAAGTCTCTCTTAATGTTGTGTAGTTTCCTAGTTAAAGCCTTCTGTGACCCATCTTGAATGAGCAGAAGTAGGTAACAGTTGTCTGGTTCAATAAGACCTATGATGTGCTGCTCATCAGTCACTAGGGCTGACTCCTGTATGTGTAGAGAATGGCACTCACTGCTCCTGGCGCCACTGGAGTCTCCTCAGTTCTTCTCACCAGACCTGCCAGATAACAGTGAGTCTCCACACTCTTCTGATGCAGGAAACCCCTATGTTGTATGCTGCAATTCCCCACTCCACTGCAGATCCTGCCAGCAGTGGACCCAGACGTCTTGATGAGGGATACACTGATACCTGAAAGAATGAACTACGGCAGGTAACGGTGCCATACTGGTTAACAGGCCCACTTAAAAAGAACAATCTCATAGACAACAGAAAGGACAATTCTTTATCCAGCAAGTTCGTTTCAGCCGTCCGCACTCGGGCCGACCCTTCCACGAGCTCCTCACGCCACTACTCACACCGCCTCCTGACGCCCCTTCACTTCAGCGCTTCCACACCTACAAAACTCGTTAACTTCGGAAGCCCTCGTTCCTTCCGCAGTCCGGCGGAACCTCCTCAGCCCCAATCCCGCTCCACCCCCCCCCACCACGGGGCGAGACAGCGCGCCCCCTCCCGGCGAGAGCGGGGCGCGGCGAGCGGCGGTGACGCGCTGCTGGGCGGTGCCATTATGCAGGCGCGGAGGGGGGGAACACGCCGTACTGCCCTCCGCGTCCTTTACACCGTCTCACGCTCGACCCCCACCGTGCAGCAGTGAGCGCTTCCGCCGCGTGCGGACGTGGCCGCCCGTTCCGCCGTGGCGCCTGCGCCCTGGGCGTGCGCGTCGGTGCCGGCCTGTGCCGGGCCTGCCTTAGCGCCCAGCGGGGATGAGGGACACCCGGGGCGGGGGAGGCCGTCCCTGAGCGCCCGTCCTGTCCCGGGCCTGCTCCCCGCCGCGGCATGGAGGAGAAGTACAGCAGCCAGGCCTTGGCCGGCGGCGGCGTGCTGGGGCCCGTGGATGTACCCAGCGCCCGGTAACGGTTGGGGCGGGTGAGGGGGCCGCGGTGCGCCCCGCCCCGGCTGCCTGCATCCGCGCTGCCGCTGGGGAGCGGCCGGCGCCGCCTCGGGGCTGCTGGGGCTCGGCCGCGGTGCTGGGAAGTGGGGCTGCCTCTCGGCGAGGCTGTAGGTGAGGAATGAGGTGCCAGGTCTCCCCGAATGCCGACTGCTTTGCTTTTACAGGTTGACTCGGTATATTGTGCTGCTGTGCTTTGCCAAGTTTCTGAAAGCGGTGGGCCTCTTTGAATCCTACGATCTTCTGAAAGCAGTCCATCTCGTGCAGTTTATTTTCATAGTGAAGCTGGGGTGAGTGCACCACAAGTGAAGCCTTGTCCGCTGCAGCACTGCACGCTTTGATCGCAGAATTCGGTGTTGGTGTCAAGGCGCTGCCTTCCGCCGTGTTGTAGTTCAGTCATGGAGGAAAAGACATAGCAGTGGATCCAGGAAATGCTGTGATTGTAGCAGTGTTTTTCTTTCTCTTCTGTGCTCAGAGTAATTTCAGAAGTTGCAGAATGTTTGCTACTTTAGAATTGATGGTGTTATGACAGTACTGAGTATACAGGAACTCAGTCTGAATTTTCATAAGATGTAAAAGACTTTTTGCTAAAACCTGTATTCTGGTACTTCTTACAAGTTTTAACTGATATTCTTACCTGACTGAGAACTGAAGTGTAGAAACTGATTGCAAATATATATAATCAACCTTTGTTAGGATGCACTCTGCATGATCCTACTGTATGTTCAGCTGATAAGATATGGAAGAGCATTTCTATAATAAACTTGACAGCACTAGTGCGTTTGGAACCTCATTTTTCCCTTTTATTTCAACTTATTTACATTTCTGGGCTTCTTAGCAGAGTATTCCCAAACACCATCATCTTTTTTTCTCCATCACTTACTCTTGATCACAATTGAGGAAGAAACATTGATTCCTAACACAACTTCTTATTCATTCCATATCTAAGGAGGCCTTTGGATATGTTTCTTGCTAACATAAAAGCTGTTAGTGGTATTGTATTAATATGTCTACTAAAAACTTCTCTGAGATCAGTTATTTTGATTCTTATAAACCACAGATAGACTTCTTCAAGCAGAGTGCCAACAACAGGTCAAAGGGGGGGACTATCCCACTTTGCACTGCACTAGTGTTGCCTCATCTCCAGAACTGCATGCAGTTTTGGGTGCCACAACATAAGAAGGACATAAAACTATTGGAGAGCATCCAAAGGAAGTCTTTGAAGGTGGAGAATGGTCTAGAAGGGCACTTGAGGTCCCTGGGTGTGCTGAGCACAGAGCAAAGCAGCTGAGGGGAGGCCTGATGGCGGCTGCAGCTCTCACAGAGAGCGGAGGGCAGCTCTGCTCTGTGTTACAGCAACAGGGCCCGAGGGAATGGCACGGAGCTGTGTTGGGAGAGGGTCAAGTGGGAGTTACGAAAAAATTCTTCATCAGAGTGGTTGGGCACTGGTGCAGGCTGCAGAGGGTCACAGGTCACAGCAGTAAGAGTCTGGAGAGTCTTTGGACAGTGTTCTCCGACAGGGCTTGAATTTTAGGTGGTCATATGTGGAGCAGGGAGTTGGATTTGATGACCCTTGTGGCTCCCTTCCATCTCAGAGGTTCTTCAGGATATTGTCACTGCCTGTTCTCTGAAGAATTCATATGTTTAATTGATTAGAACCATCGTCATCAATTTTTACTGTTATCTGACACAAATAAGGTATCAGGGAAAAAGCAGCCTGCAAATGAGACATTTTAGTGCAGAATACAAAGGAAACTTTTGTAAAGTAAGCATGATGTGTGGAGACACCTAGTTATTTAGTGCTGATATGAATAAAAAGCTGACTGCTAATATATTAACAGAGAAAACTCTCCTTTTAACAGGTCTGCATTTTTTATGGTTTTATTTCAAAAACCGTTTTCTTCTGGAAAAGTGATAACCAAGCGTCAGGTGAGTTGACATGCAGTAATAACATCTTGGTAGATATTCTTCACAATGTGGCACTTAACAGAAGCCACGCAGAAAGAGGAACAAAGGTTAATCCACGTGGCAGATGTCACTGCAATTTCTGGAAGTGTTTAACTGATGTATATTCCGCACTGTAAAGCACAATACACGTTCTTAGCTTTTGTCAGCTCCTGCAGAAGGTATGGCAAAAAGTCTGATCTTAAGCTCCACGCAGGCATTTGTTTTGTGAACTAGATTTTTGACTGTAGCTTAGTCCACACAGCTGACTTAGCAGTTTCAAACAGCAGTTTCCAGACTGCCAGAGTCAAACTGTTCCAGCTGCATGCCCCTACCCAATGAGTGTTCTTTGGATGATGTATATTTTGTAATGGGAAGCCAGCCTAGCTGCTCCGAGCTATGCTGAGTTCCCATTATCCCAAGAATTCAGAGCAGAGCTCAATTTGCAACACTCTCATTTGTAAGAAATAACCTTTTTTCCACTTGTAATGTATTTACAGGAATTTGATGTATCCGTAAATATTTGTGGAACTGAGATTTTAATCTCTTATCTTGGATATTTTATCTGGTTCTAGATATGTTTATCATACACAATAAATAACCTGTCAAAATGCTATTTTGCAAATAGACTTAAATTTTTTCAGCATTGATGTAAAAGGCTTTTCAGAGCAGTCTCTTGAAGATTGTATCAAAAAATCTCATACTGTGTTAGAAAAAAAAATGCTGGTTCATAACGTGCAAAAAACCTAAGCTTACCTGACAAAGTAGGTAAGAAGAAAATAATTATACTCTAAATTTTTCAGAACTTGCAGAGCAGTTATTTTCCTGTCCTTTTCTACAGCTTTTGTGCTAAAAGAATTTTAATATTAAGTTGTTTCTTTTGAAACTGGAGAAAATGATAATAAAATACCTTTCTTTTGTAGTGGATCAAAATTTTTAAGCATGCAGTTGTGGGATGTATCATTTCACTCTTATGGTTTTTTGGCCTAACTCTTTGTGGACCACTGAGGTAAATACGTGTTTATTGTAAATAATGTTTTGTCTTTTTAAACTCATTTCTGTGATGTTTCCCTTTGTTCTTCACTCACCTGTCAGCCCATGGCTTATTTTTTGAAATTTAAAATGAACCTTTAACTTAGTCCTCTTAGTTTGTGTTACTTGGGAAAAACCCCTTACCATTTTCTGTACGTCTTTTAATTTCTTTTATTTGTTGTTCGACAAGATGCCATTGGAATTCTTGATAGTGCTGACACTATTGGTCTGAATGATACAGAAGGAAACCTGACTATTACATAGACTGTGGTTTTCATTGTTATCTTAGTCTCATTTTTGTAAACCCATTAGTGTGTATAACTGTTTAAAAACACAGCTTGACAGCTAGTGACAGTAGTTTGTATTACTCTTCTGGGTGACTAGAATTACTTTCCCTGTTTTTTTGGGGTGGGGACAGTGTTTTAGTTTGTCATTCTATACCTCTGCTGTATTGGAACATAACATTAGTGCACATCTTCCAATTAAAATCACTTGTGCAGTTTGTTAGCATGCAGGAATAAGTAGCAATAAAGAATGACAAAGGTTAACAACTTAGAAGTACATCTTTACTTAGAGGGAATATAAAACAATATGTTAAATTTTATGAATTTGAACCTTTATTGTCTAAACATCAAAAAGCATATCTAAGAAAATTTGGATTTCTTTAAGAAGTACTGTGATGCTTTTCCCAAGCAGAATCAGTAACAAGGTCCCTGGTAGACTTTATTTTTGAGCAATGAACAGTAGATTTCACCCAGGTTGCTTTCTTGTGTTCTTCCCTGGAAGGCTGTTGTTGCAACTTATTAGTCAGCCTTTGCTACCTGAAGGAGGTAGTGTGCGAGTCACAAGCGAGGAGGTTCTGAGGTTGCATTAGCTATTAAATGATCGACACTTCAGTAAACGGGATGATGTCATGTAACAGAACAGGACCTCTTTTTCTGGGAGCCAGAAACTTGATTTTAAAGGAAATTTTGTAATGGGAGTAATATTTCATCTTGAGCAAGTGAGTATCTTGTGCTACTCAAAGGAACTGACAGTTTAATCAATAAATGACAAATTTCGGTCTGTTACTTGACTCTGGAAGCTGTTTTGTGATATGTCTAGCTGTCACCAGTTAGTTACTTTGCTGTTGAAGACAAGCAGATATCACTGAATCACAGATAGAGGGAACCTCTAGAGATCACCTAGTCCAACCCCCTGCCAAAGCAGCTCCCTAGCCCAGGTTGCACAGGTGGGCGTCCAGGTGGGTCTGGAACGTCTCCAGAGGAGGAGACTCCACCACCTCTCTGCAGCTGTGCCACTGCTCCGTCACTACACTGGGAAGAAGTAGGATATGTGGCTTTTGAGTTGTTTAAACTTGCTATTGAAGTAGCAGGATGAATCTCTAACCTTTGTTACTGAAATTTATCTGAAATATATCATGCTTATGAAGCTAACTCCTTCTAAATGGACATAAGTGTTTAACTTTTTTTTTTTTCAATAGAACGCTCTTGCTGTTTGAACACAGTGATGTGGTTGTGCTGTCACTCCTTAGTGTCTTGTTCACAAGCTCAGGTGGAGGACCAGCTAAGGTATTTAAACATGGTGGGGTTTTTTGCCAGATGTAAAAAAATATTTAAATGCTATAAATACTTATCGCTTTACACAGAACATACAGTGTTCTTGACCTGTTTTCATAGTAAATGTGTGGGTTTATTTAAGTTTAGTTAGTGGTGAAATTGTAAGTATACTACCTGAAGTAAGAAGTGGAACAACCGAGGGGAAGCAGTGGGTCAGGCTGCTTGAGATCTGTGACAGCAATCTGAGAGCTTTTTCAAGGTATGAAAGAGAATGTTGAAAATGATTTTTGCACTGCAGCATTCTTTGTAAAGGGATTTGGGGTTCAAGCTGACAGAAAGACATTTATGAATATAGCAGTCCTGGCCTTCAGGCACTGAAGTCAGCAACACAGCTTTTAGATCCCCACCTGTCCTATTCAGTGTATGTAGCTTTTCATACAATTTATTTTCCTGACAAAAACTTATGAGTGCTTTTCTTTCTGTATGTTCTGAGTTCTTGGCCCTGTGTTTCACTTAATCAGAGATCTAATTTATAAGATATCTTCTGTCTGAGTTTCATCACATGCAGTTTCACAAGGTATTCTCTAATTGTGTTCAGCCCTAAATGGAGTGAGCTGATCCCAACACCTAGCAGCCTTGGCCACCTGAATTCAAAAACAGTAATGTCTGCAGGCAGTTTATTTATGATGTCATATACCCAAGGCTGGAACTTTTGCTATGTAAGACAAGGGCTGGCTTCAGTGTTGCCTTGAAATTAAAAAATTCAAGATTTGTCCTGTAACTTCTGTTGGAGTCCCTTATCATTTTTAGTTTTATCTTAGAGCAGTTTAAACAGCCCATTTAACTACTTTGATGCCCTGCCCCCATCACCTTCAAACTGATATGTTTAGGGCATTCAGCTTGAAACTGTTCATCCAGGAGAAAAATTATTTCTCCAACCGTTGACTCTAGTGGTAAATACAGAGCTTCAGAAAAGTTCTTAGATTACACCCAGAAAAGTTCTTAGATTCCACCTTAAGGTGCATGTCAAAGAAGGCAGAAACAAAGGGTTGATAACCTCATCCTCTGAATATTTCAGCCTTATGAACTGTGGTAGAAGGAAGTCACTTGATTTTCCAAAAAAGTAATGTGATGTAGCTGTGTTTGACTTCAGAGGATGAATTGTAATAACAGTTTTTGGCTGTAGATTTCAGGGTTTTGTCAAGATGATGGATACCAAAATTGCAGTTTTCAAAGTAAGGGTAGTGAAAGCTCAGACAGCTGGGATTTTTTTTTTTTTTTAATCATAGAACTGTACAGGTTGGAATGGAGCACTAGAGATAAATCAAATCCAACCCCCCCACTAAAGCAAGTTCCCTACAGTGGGTTGCACATGTAGGTATCCAGCTTTGTCTTGAATATCTCCAGAGAAGGAGACTCCTTCTGTGCAGCCTGTGCCAGTGCTCTGTCACCCTCACTGTAAAGTTCATAATTACTTTTGTCCCTACCTCTGCTTTCTTAGAGCCTTTGTGCAGGTCTGTAGCCCTTGTTTCTCCTAAGACAAAATGCTACAGTCTATCGAGTAGATCTTGTTTATGACTTATTGATACTACAGAGTATTGAATCATCAGTCTTGAGTAGGTATACATTCTGGCTGGAAGAGCTAGACTGTTAAGAAAGAAAGTCTGAAGTTTTCAAGATTGTCTTCTTTCTTATAACAGTCATGATTTATTTATGCTGAGTTTTATAGCAAATCTAAAACTAGAACAAATAAGATTGTCAATGTCAGCTTTTTCCAAAAATGTTTTTTTCTCATGTTTTTCTTTTTGAACTAAAGGATAATTGCATTGGGAGTGGGAGGGGGAATCTCCTAGAATTTTTTTAATCAAACTGTTGCGGGATGTTGTGGTGTATTAATTATTTTCTTTTTCTCCAGACAAGAGGTGCTGCATTTTTCATCATCGCTGTCATCTGCTTACTGCTTTTTGATAATGATGACCTTATGGCTAAAATAGCAGAACATCGTATCCTTCTTGCTTAGCACAAGTGTTCCTTATTAATGGAGTAGGGACAATAGATTAAGTTGAGTGAACTATATCACATGTATTTATATTTTTCCCATTGGAAATTTTATGAGAATGCTGTCGCATAAGATTTTACTTTCCATATAGATACTGGTGTGTGTAGTCAAATGAATGCCATTGCTTGGTTTGTTGATAAAATCTGTAACTGTGCTCTAAGTTCAGTAATTAATTGCCACCTTCCCATTTGCACATATCAGACCACTGTAGATAGTTAGACAGCTTTTAGATTAGCTTTCATTTTTTATAAAATTCAATACAGAATGGCTGCAGCCCGACTGTGTGCAGTATATGGTTGGCAGCCTAGCTGACAGTCTTTCTTGTATAATGAGAAGAATTGTTTGTATGCTTTGTAAATGCAGTACAAGTGCCAGAACAGCTTCTAGGCTGAAAAATGATGTGAAGTAGCATGCAAACAATCCAGTAGTTCTGAAGTTTAAACTGCACATGGAAGCTGACTAACATGTTTTTAAAGCCACTGAGTAAATTGGATGTGATTTTAAACTGAGTTTCCAACCGGTCTTCTCGTCACAGTAAAGTGTGGTGGGGAAAGATTATGTATCTAAGGATGGGAAGTAACAACACAGTCATATAAACGATAATAAGTTGAAGAGTGAAAGAGTGAAATAAGTTGAAGAGTATCTTAAGAGTGAAAACATGGAATTACCGATGCCAATGATATATTCAGAAATAGTACTGATTAATCAACCAAATTTTAAGTAAGTTCATTGTTCACGTGCCCCTTAGAAGTAGTCTTCCCAAAAGCTACCACCGGTGGAGTACTTGTTGGGTTGTGCTTGTCAATTGCTCTTAGATTTCTAAAGTTTACATGTTCATAAACTAAAAATGTGTAGATCATATTCTAGACACGTCACTGTTTTAGTGCTTTTAAGTTTCAGTGCAGTTGAGTATATTTTTCTAAATCTAGTTGCCAAGATTAACATAAACTCTGTTTTATGGCTCCTATGTGGAAAACATTTTCATCTTTCCTGAATTTTAAGGATCTTCAAAACTTGCAAAACTCAAGTTTGGTTGCTTTTGATGTCAGTGATCTTTTAATACCTCTATCTGTGTTTAGCATTTAAAAAAATCATCACATGAAACGCTTCCTTAATTTTATTAAGCTGAGGGACATCACGACAGCGCTCTTACACATGTCCTGTATACAGTCATTGCTTTCCTGGGTGTTGCAGATCACAAGGTAAATAACTTATTTTAGTACATTAATACGTACTTGAGTTTTGCAGGTAAAAATTTCTGCAGCTCAGAATTTGAAATCAATAACAAAAGATCAACACTCCATTCACAGATCAGATCTGTATCAGCTCTGTGAATCTGAGGAAGAGCAAGGTTTGGTTTCATTTAAGCCCATGCAGAGAGTGAACCAGAATGTAGAGCAATCTAGTCCATACAGCATACTTGTATAGCTGATAAGGACTTTCCTTAATATACAAGTTGAAAAGCCCTGTTAAAATTATCATAAAGCACTCTATTTATAATCAGTGTTTTGGACATCTGTAATGCATTGCATACAAGATATTTGTTACTCAGTTTTCCAGTCTATGTTTTGTTTCTGCTTTATCTTTTCCCAGTGTTCTCCTTGATTTAAGTGGAATTTGAAGGCACAGGTTCTGATGCTTCTTATTAGTTATCCTGCTGTAATATGTGGGAACTGTAAATCAGAGTCTTGTTGCTAAATTTGGTGCATTGAGCAGTAAAAGAGATGAAAAAAAAATCTAGAACAGGTTCATAGGTTCATTAGGTTGGAAAGGACCTACAAGGTCATCTAGTCCAACCATCCTCCTATCACTATCCCTACCCAACTACTAAATCAAATCCCTATTTTATATATCCCTCTACTAACAGCTGAGAAGGTTTTACTCTCAGAATAAGTTTGATGTCTGTGAGACTGGTTAACTGCAAACATCAAGTGTGATCTAAGAGGGATGTTGTGTGTGGAGTGTCTTATATTTGTTAATAGAAGACTCTTGAAATATTCTGAAGAAATATGATACAATGCAATTAATGGAATGAAAAGGTTGTGAAAGTATTAGAACAGTGCCAAAGTGATGTGACTCCTTTGAAGACAGTGTGCTTTCAGTGCTTTTCTTTTTATAATGCAAGATGTTCTAAGTATTACTAAGGTATAATAATATATCCTGCATTGTTGCTTTTATTAGAGTAACAGTTAAAGCAGGCCTATCCAGCCATCAGCTCACAAGTAACACACAGCCCAGCCCAGTATGCATTGTGATACATTGGCTAAACACAGTCTTGTGAACATCAAAAAATAGGTATCATTGCTCTCCATTTTGATAAAAGAATTTGAAAATAGGTTTCAAGATTGCAAAAACAAAAAAAAAAAATTCATCAATTTTTGGTATATTTGCAACGCCATTTTCAGTTGACATGAATACATTACCTGTGAATTTTTACATGGAATGCATAGAGTTGCAGTCAGATATTTGACTCAAAAATTTGGTCTTGTCTTTAGTAGATTTTTATAAGCCTTCTCTTACCAGAGAGGAATATCCTTCCCTAACCAGTCTTGCCTCATTCATTGCTTTTTGGAAGTATGCATATTTCTGAACTGCTCTTGCCATAGACAAAGTACAGGAAGAGTAAAATTTCATCAGAAATGAATGTTCTCTGATGAACACCTTGAGACCTCACTAAGAATTGCAACTGCTGCCATCAAACCAAAATGTTGAATTATTTGCACAAAAACAAATCAAATAGTCCACTACTTCTATGATTTTGTTGCTCCCTTTCTAACAAAAAATACTGAAGATTAAAATAAGTTTTGTTACTTGCATGCATTAACTATATTGTACATTTTTCAAGGGCTGCTCTTAAAGTAATGCCTCCTATTTTATTATGTTGACCCAACACCAGAGGAAGATGGTGGTATGGCAGTAGAAGTTGAACTTTCCCACCAGAATTCCATTGCCAGATGGCAGCAGAGGAGCAGTCTGTCAAAATGGCATTGGACATATGCACATGAAGCAAAGCTGTGTCACTGAATTCCTTCACTTGGAAAAAAAAATGGTACCCATTGACATTCACTGATGCTTGTCAAGCATTTTTGGAGACCAAATAGTGAGTGTAAGCACAGTGAGGTAGTGGGTGGTACATTTCAGCAGTGGCAACGGTGACAGTGGGTCACCTCCACAGGTACAAGGTTTTACAAGTGCAGTATGCAGGCTTTTGTTCACCATGGTGAAAATGCATAGTGAATGATGGTGACTGTTGAAAAATAGTGTTTCATAGGTGAAAATTTGTACTATCAAACAAATTATTGGTTGTCCTCTCTGCATCTGTTATAGTTTCCATAGAAATAAATAGGAGGCATTACTTTTGTAGGAACCTACATATTTTGTATACATCCTCTTCATTCAGTGTGGCCCAGGCACGCCTAAAGGTTGGAAACCCCTGAGGTAGATGAAATATATTGTCTTTGTTTTCCATTGATAAGGAAAGCAAATCACTTTGTTTGGAGCAACGAATTAGGCTCATGGGGAGTGTTGACAGGATCTCTCTTTGCTTCCAGGGAGGAGTACTGCTTCTAGTACTGGCATTGTGTTGTAAGGTTGGTTTTCACATGGCTTCTCGAAAGCTTTCCGTCGATGTAGGTGGAGCCAAGCGTCTTCAAGCTTTGTCTCATCTTGTTTCTGTACTTCTGTTGTGCCCATGGGTCATTGTCCTCTCTCTGACAACAGAGGTAAGATAGGAAGTGCATGTTAGAAAAAATACATCATTTTTTGTAATGCTTTTGCTTATGAAGTGACACTTAATATTTTAAATGAAAGATTTAGAACTACCAAAGTCGTTTTCTTTTTTTTTCTTTTTTTCTTTAAAATTTCCTCCTAATATCTAGCCTAAATCTTCCATCTTAGTTTAAAATCATTCTGCTTTGTCCTATCGCTATCAACCTGTGTAAGTAGTCATTCTTTCTCTTGTTAATATGCCCCCTTCAAGTACTGAAAGGCCACAATGAGGTTTCCCTGGAGCCTTCTCCTCTCCAAGCTAAACAAGCCCAGTTCCCTCAACCTTCCTATGAGGAATAGGAGAGTTGCTTGAGCCCTCTGATCATCTTAGTGGCCCTCCTCTGGACCCATTCCAAGAGCTCTGTGTCTTTCTTGTGCTGGGGGCCCCAGGCCTGGATTCAGTACCCCAGATGAGGCCTCAGAAGAGCCAAGTAGTAGGGGGACAATCATCTCCCTCTCCCTGCTGGCCACCCCCTTTTTAATGCAGCGCAGGTTATAGTTGGCCCTCTGGACTGCATGCACGCACTGCTGGCTCATGCCCAGCTTCTCATCCACCAGGACCCCCAAGTCCTTCTCTGCAGGGCTGCTCTCCAGAATTTCTTCCCCCAGCCTGTATAAATACCTGGGATTGGCCAGCACATATGCAGCACCTTGAACTTGGTCTTGTTTAACCTCACTAAGATCACACAGTCCCACTTCTCCGTCCTGTCCAGGTCTCTGGACGGCTTCCCTTTCCTCGAATGCACTGACAGCACTGCTCAGCTTGGTGCCATCTGCAGACTTGCTGAGGGTGCACTCAATTCCATCATTGATGTCACCGATAAAGATGTTGAACTTTTTCTCCTTTTACATGATAAACATTATTTTATATTTCTAGCTTCAAATGCATCCTGGATTGTTTACTAACTTTGTGCAGGGATTAATTACTTTAAATGCATGGCTCTTCCCTCCCTCCCCTTCCAGTAGAATATATACAGTTTAAAAGACATGTTCATTATGCCCTCATGATTAGGGATAATGGAACGATGCAAGCATGGCATTTCACACAGCATTGCTTTTAAGCACATTAAAGCTTTAAATAAGATACAGATTATTAATTAGATACAGATAATTAATTAGATTTGTCTTTCTCTAGTTTGATTATTTTATATGATTTTTGGTTTATGGTTTTATATGATCAATTTGAAATACAAAAGTACTGATGGACTGATGAAAGGATTTTTAATGAAAGTGAGCTGGATTTAATGCTGTATTCACAAGTGGTATAATGGTGAATAATCCTGTGTGAAATGTTTTTTTGTTGTTGTTTTTGCAGAGCAAAGTCGAGTCTTGGTCTTCTCTCATCATGCCTTTCGTAACAGTCATCTTTTTTGTTGTGATTTTGGATTTCTATGTGGAGTCTATATGCTCTGTCAAGATGGAATCTTCCAAGTGTGCTCGATACGGATCCTTTCTTATATTCATTAGTGCACTGCTGTTTGGCAACTTTTGGACACATCCAATAACAGACCAGCTTCGAGCTATGAACAAACCAGCACACCATGAGAGCACAGAACATGTTCTTTCTGGAGGAGTGGTAGTGAGTGCTGTTTTCTTCATTTTATGTACGTATTCATATTTCTCTTTTAAAAAGTTTATTATCCATGTTACTTAGAAGCCGGTGAGAAAATAGCAGTATGCAGAATGCTTTTGAATGATTTTGTATGGATTCTTTTGGGTAAAAAGAGCATGCAACTTTGTGCCCTCTTACTGTACAATAATATATATATATTATTATTATTATTATATTATAATAATATATTTATTTATATTATATTTATATGTATAATATATTATATATATATAATTATATATATATATATCTGTTGAGGAAGTAATTAATCTATTCTTACTTAGTAATGAAATGTAATGGTGAGCCTTAAGATGAGGTTGATAATCACTTTACTACCTTGTAATTTCATGTGATCTATGACTATCTATGATATAACAAATTGCTTATAAGTTTCACAGCTATTTTATAAAAATAAAAACTTCAATTTTTTCCTTGCAGCAGCCAATATTCTGTCCTCCCCCTCCAGGAAAGGGCAAAAGGGCACCCTTATTGGCTACTCTCCTGAAGGCACTCCTCTGTATAACTTCATGGGTGATGCAATACAGCAGAGTTCTCAGTCATTACCACGTTTTATTAAAGAGTCATTGAAACAGATTCTTGAGGAGTATGATTCTAGGCAGATCTTCTATTTCTTGTGCCTAAATCTGGTAAGTCTGCATTTGTTTTTTTTCAACTCTGTTATACGGTATGAAGAGTTATTCATCAAATGATTCCTGAGATTGATTTGTTGATCATTTTATGTTTTAAGGAGTCCTTCGTACTGTAGTTGCATTAGAAAGAATCTTAAAATAGAAGGTTCTTAAGCTAACCTTACAGTAAGCAGCAAGTTCTGTTGATTTGTTATCACAGTGGAACACTGATTCTGTGTGTAACTAGTTTACTAGCAAGTAAATGCGTGTACAGTGATAAGAATAGCAGGATCTTGTTCAAGATTGAGGTACCTCAATGTTACCAGCTGATAAGATGAAACCAAGGAGGCCTTCTTACCCATGGATGGCAAAATAATAAGAGTGGGATTGAGTAATGTGATTTTGGAGCAGACAATTTTTAACAGTTTTTATTTCTAGCTCCTCTGCCTTGAAGAAGGAAAGGTCGGGCAGTAAGCAAGACTGAATTTGCAAAGATCTCTGTTCATTCCTTGGCAATTACACAAGAGAATAGGGGCTGAAAAGTGAACTACCCATTAAAACTTTTAAGGAATTGCATTGTGGAATTTGAAAGATGAGAGAAATAGTATACAGGCAGACCAGTTAATAAAGAATAATAAATCATAAATCCTTCTGAAAACTAATTTCTAAGATTGAAACAGTCAACTAATCAGATACTTTTTTTTCTTAAGGATCAGGAATACTAGGATGTAACCAGTAATAACTTCAGCTTCATTTTTAAACAAAATGTGGGTTTGCTTTTTTTTTTTCCTTCTGATTTAGAATCTGTAGCAGAATTGCTAGCAATTAATTTGGTCAATTACTAGCATATGTATTGTTACGTAATTCAGCCCCTCAGATGCTGATACTTCATTCTTTACAGATGGTGCTTAGGCTAGTCTAACAAGAAGAACTTTCATTAGATATTTATAACTTGTGAAACAAGTGCTTGTTAATGTACAGACTTAGATCACAGAATCCCAGAATGGCTGAGGTGGGCAGGGACTGGTGGGTCCATCTGGTCCAACTTCTTCTCAAGTAGGGACATCCAGAGCAGGGTGCCCAGCTCTGTGACCAAGCAGGTTTTGAAGAACCCCAAGGAGGAGACTTTACAGCCTCAGGGCAACTTGTGCCAGTATTCAGCCACTCACACAGTTAAAAAGTGTTCCCTTTAAATTCAGACAGAATTATGAAAAATATATTCTTTCTAGTTCACTTGAACCTTTTTTATTTTTTTTAATTATTTACATTGGCTCTTGGAAATAAGTCTGTTAGTAGCTGCCTTGAGTCTTCCATTTAACTGCAAGAGCTAGACCTGTTTTGCTCGTCCTGACGTTTTTTGTAGACAGTTTATGCAAAACATGGGTAAAAGCATTGATTTTGACATTCATGATAGGTAAGATTAAAGTAGTTACAGTGTTTAATAACAGTGCATATGTTTTTGTCTTCATAAAACTCATTTAAAATTCTAAGTGATAACTTAGATTTATTTATGTACTCTTACATCTGTGGCTTTTAGAAGGGTTGGTTCCCATGGAGAAAGAAAATGGTCTGAAAATAGTTGGAGTAATATCTTTTGAAAACTAGGAAACATTCCATTAAGTGGTCTTCCTGCTAATCACCAAGACATTAAATTACAATTTAATCTTCCAGAAAAACTTAAACTCCTTTTCATTTCAGGCTTTCACTTTTGTGGAGCTTTTCTATGGAGTATGGACCAATAGCCTTGGTCTTATATCTGATGGATTTCACATGCTTTTTGATTGTTCTGCATTAGTGATGGGGCTTTTTGCAGCTCTGATGACAAGATGGAAAGCAACTCGCATATTTTCCTATGGGTATGTATATTAACTCCATTAAAGACTACCTGAAAATTTTTCTATTTGCTCATTTTCAAAATATCCAACTGTAAAGATATGTTCAGGATGCTTTCAATCATGCATGCTTCTTTGGTTTTTTTGCTGTGTCTTGTCTCTGTTCCATTCATGTTCGTGTCATTGTACTGTTACCCCAGCAAAAAAAAAAAAAAAAAAGTGTGAGATTTGATTACAAATAAATCAAATGATCCTACAAATAAAACTTCCACTGAAAATAGTGTATAGAAATGGACTCACTGTATATATGTACATGTCATAAGAATATGTTGAAAATGAATGTTCGTGTGAGGATTTCACTTGCACTCTTGTGATTAAAAGCTGTTCAGCCTGAAGCCCTACATGTACTGTGTATATTAAAAAAAACTTATGTTATTAAAATTTTGTGCTATTGACTTATGAACAGTTGCAAGCTAGCCACCTATTGGTCAAAAGCAAACAGCCAAGACATTAAGGCCTGATTTCACAGGTCTAAAGAAGAAAAAATATATACCAAAGTTGTATTAAATATGTTACCATTTACTATATTATCGCTTCGTAATTTGTGCAGGATACTCAGTCGTTACTCTCAAAAGCACTTATGTTGTTTTGTTTTTCAGATATGGACGTGTAGAAATTCTCTCTGGTTTTATTAATGGCCTCTTTCTGATGGTAATTGCTTTCTTTGTTTTCATGGAATCAGTGGCCAGACTGGTAGACCCTCCAGACATAGACACAAATATGCTAACTGTAAGTTTTATTGTTACGCATACTGTTTTACAGTTAAGTGTTTGTTTACTTTGATCTTTAGAAGGAAAAAAAAAAAAAAAAAGACTGAAGTTGCATGCTCAAGAGATCAATGCTGCACCTTGGCTCTTTAATGCATAATTACAACTTTAAAGTACAAACCACATCTTATTTTAAATATGGAAATATATAGTGTTGAATATAATTTATTTTTAAATTTGTTTTTAATTTTTTTCAAAGATGTTATAATTCTAATCTTTTTAAACGGTTGTCTTTCGGTAACAACCAAAAAAAAAAGATACTAGGAAAATAATCTGTACAAGACAAAATCTGGCTCTGCTATTGAGTATACCCACGTCAATTACTACAAAAAAGGCTTTTGTATTTTTCTCTGAGAAACGACAAAAGTTAGCCAGGATTTGTAACATGATAATGATTGTATTGCTGTGGCATAAGTAATCATGAAGCTGTTGAGTAGTTAACAGTGCCTGTGTCTCACTACCTTCCATACCCTCTCCAGGGGCTCCCTACTTAAGTTTTCAGGCCTTCATTGCTTTCTTCCAAACGGCTGTAATTTATTTTCTTCAAACTAAATTTTTAAATTATAGATTTCAGAGAGTCTAAACCTCTATTTATCATACTTGTAGTTTCACTTTTTTTTTTCCCTCATACACACGAATTTGTGCTCTCTTTTAGCCATTTTGGTAACAAAGATTTTTGTGTAGGTAAAATTACATGTGTGCTTTGCTGGATTTAAGGCCTGATAGCTCCTGAGCAGCATTTGATTAACTAGAGTATTAGCTAGAATTACTCTACTGCAGTTTGCAAGGTTTTCAAGAGAAGAGTAGAAGAATGTGTTGAGAGAAAAAAATTACAACCAGTAAAGCGGTAGTTGTTATCTTCAGTTAACTACAATTTTAGATGAGTATACATGTCCAAAATAGGTTTATACACTTCCTTTTTTTTTTTTTCCAATGAATGAGAGCAACACAAAGCTTGTAGCCAATCCACTTTCTCATTCTAGAATTAAATAAAAATAAATAAAAGTTATCACCATCTCATGACATATGGGTATTGAGTGTTGCATTTTGATGTCAGTCATTGGGTGGCATTTTGGGATGAACACCCAGGAATGTATAGTGAAATTAAGTACTTCTCTCCCTCTCACAGCCAGTCTCTGTTGGAGGGTTGATCGTAAACCTAGTTGGTATCTGTGCCTTCAGCCACGCACACTCCCATGGGGCTTCTCGTGGAGGCTATCATTCACATGATCACAGCCATTCTTACCATGGACACAGCCACAGCCATGGACATGGCCATTCTCACAATGACCATGGGCACAGCCATGGACATTCCCATGTGTCTTCTGGAGGAGGCATGAATACCAACATGAGAGGCAAGTATAGAGTATTGTAAATGGCATATCTAGTCTACAGCAGACTTCAAAGTTTTTTAGATTTAACCCCAGTACTGTGTATCATTCTTAAAATCTCCCTCCAGGAAAGGCCTGGAAATCAAGTAACACTGTATACATTTATTTCTCAAGTATTTATTTGTAAGTGAATTTAACTTTAAGAACTTGAATTATTTTTTCACGTGGCTTTCTCAGATGTGGGTGTTACACAAGGACCAGTACAAAGCATTAATCTGCAGTCTTTGTTAATATTAGTAACTAGTTGTCATAAACCTGACAAAAAAACCCAAAACATTTCTACGTTCCATCTCAAAATGAAAGTAGAATGTCTCGTCTATAAAGTTATTGCCATACTTCTAGGTATCATGTTACAGCTGGTTGTAAAAGCCCTGGGGGAAGTGATAAAGAAGCAGAAGAGCAACTGCAGACCAGCAGTCTGGGATATGAAGCAATATGCTTCTATTTGTGATTCAGAAGATAAGGTGGTAAAGATGAAATTTTCTTTTCCATGTCTAAAGTTGGAAGCTGAGAAGGGCAATATATATAAAATTATAGAACAGCTACTTCTTAGAATCTTCTTACCTCCCAGTTAGAAGGTAGTTCTTTGCCAATTATATCACTTATAAAAGTCTATAGAAGAATGACATTTTGTATAAGCTTGTTATAGCATAAGCATTTAAGATAAGAGTCTCCTTTTTTATAATTATTTTTACATCAGTCATTTGTTAAGTTGACTCTCCTGTTTTCAAGCATTGTATTGTAATGCCTGCCCATCTCTAAAACTGTTTAACATCCTTTTAAATCCTGGCAGCTTGTAATTACTAGTCTTACATAGAATCACATAATTTTAGGGGTTGGAAGGGACCTCCAGAGATCATCTCATCCAATTCCCCTTCCAAAGCAGCTCCCTAGCCCAGGTTGCACAGGTAGGCGTCCAGGTGGGCATTGAATGTCTCCAGAGAAGGAGACCCCACCACCTCTCTGTGCAGCTGTGCCACTGCTCCGTCACTGCACTGTGGAGAAGACCCACTAACAAAATAAGACTATGTTTGTATGTGGTTTAATCTGTAAATGTCTGCCTAGATTATTGTAATGTAGAGTGAAAATGCTGTCATACTGAAAATGTTGATTTCTAATTAAATACTGGTTAAACTAAATGTTTTGTTTCATTTTGCAGCAGGTGAGGCAGGTGGCTTGAGGAAGGCTAATGTCATGAAAGTGAATGTGATGCTAATGAGCATCTATGTACATTTTAAGCGGAAGTGTTCCCCTTAATCACTCAGTGTATTTTGTTTTCAGGTGTGTTTCTGCACGTGTTAGCAGACACTCTTGGCAGTGTGGGTGTTATCGTATCTACCACATTTATTCAACAGTTTGGATGGCTGATAGCTGATCCCCTTTGCTCTCTTTTTATTGCTACGCTGATTTTCCTCAGTGTTATCCCACTACTGAAAGATGCCTGTCAAGTGCTTTTGTTGAGGATACCTCCTGAACAGGAGAAGGATCTGCATGCTGCTTTAGAAAAGGTTAGAACTCCCTTCTTAGCCCAGTTTTTTATGCTACTGCATTGTAGACAGCATCTCTTTCGGCCACCTGGGTCAGCTGTCCCTGCTGTGTCTCTTCCCAGTTTCTAGTCCACCCATAGCAGACTTGCTGGATTGGATTAAGGTGGGAAAAAGGGGAACTCTTGACAATCATACAATCACAGAATGGTTTGGGTTGGAAGGAACCTCAGAGATATCTTCTTGCGGCTCCCCTATTGCAGGAAGGATTGCCAACTGCTACATCAAAAGCTAAAGCAGGTTGCCCAGAATCTACAGCCTGTGTTCAACAGCCAAAACACCAGCTTGTTATCAACACTGTTTTGGCTATAAATCCTAAACAGAATATCATGCAGGCTGCCAAGTCCCCTCCAGGCAAAGATCAGTTTCAAAACATGATGAATTATGGAATTACATTTCTGAAAAATGTACAGCTATGATAACTGTACAGCTGCCTGTCCTGGATAACAACGTAGCAGATGCCCTGTAAAGTGGCTTAAAGCCCAGACCAGAGTTAATCTGTCCATAGGTGTTACTGAGACTCCAACAATTGTTTCTATTCATCCCTTTTCACACTGCACTCTGCTGGGTTTTCCTTTGGCTTGTAAGGTCTAGTGTTTGACAGTAGCTTTATGGCGTCTAGGTTCTACATTAATTCTCCGTGACCTGGCTAGAAATGCAGCTTTGTTTCCCTCTGGAACATTCGTTATCAGTGTGCACCTACATGTACAAGTTTAAAATGTGTTTGTTTTTGAAAATAATTGTTGCTAATATAAATTCTTTACAGATTCAGAAAATAGATGGAGTCATATCCTACAGAGATCCTCATTTTTGGTGTCATTCTGCAAGTGTTGTGGCAGGTACAATACATGTGCAAGTGATATCGGATGTGATGGAACAGAGAATTGTACAGCAGGTAAGGTGCAAAGTTTTTATGTTTTTTTTTCATGCTATTTCTTGCTGTGCAGTACTGTTTTTGTAAGCTGTTATTTAATGCTTCAGAGCTGGCCTCTAATGCTGTATCTCTCCTGGGCTGCTGTCATAAAAGTGTTGTTTGCTAAAACTTGTCTCAAAACGAGCAAGATTAAAAACAAGAGAGTTGAGGGAAACATGGATAGTGAAGTTATATCTGCTGTGAGAAAGGCAGGAGGAGGTTAGTTTCATGTTTCAAAACAAGCAAACCTACATACTAACATGGGTTTGTTACTGACTTGGGGGTTGGACCAGGTGGTCTGTAGAGGCCCCTTCCAACCCCTGTAATTCTGTGATTCTGTGACTTTGTAACATCTTAAGTGCTTTATTCTCAAACTCCTTCAAAGGTTGTTTACTTCTTTACATGGACGAGTTGAAAATTTGCAGAAATTGCAGAGCCAGCCTTGTATGAAGCTAGTCTTCACTCTTCTAGAAAATTGAAAAGCTTTGTGATGGTGCTGTTTTAATCTGCAGTATTTCAGAGTGAGAATTGAGTAAGTTATTGCGAGTTGCATATAAGTTTAATGTTTATGTTATATTCAGGTTACAGCAATTCTGAAAGATGCTGGAGTAAACAACCTAACTGTCCAAGTGGAAAAGGAAGCTTATTTTCAACACATGTCCGGCCTCAGTACAGGATTTCAGGATGTACTTGCAATGACTCAACATCTAGAATCCATGAAATACTACAAAGATGGTACTTACATAATGTGACAAAAACTTTTTCTAGCCAAAGGGTAGATGGTAATGATGTAGGATTCCATGCCTGTATTATTTCTGTCAGGGGATATTGCACATACATGTACAGAAAAATGTACTATACTTTTGATTTTTTTAAGCATTGTATCTGTATTAAGGTTGGATCAAGATGCTTTTGTAAAGGAAATAAGGACTATGATATTTGCTGTATATGTGAAAACAATGGAAATCCTAAGTACTGTACGTTGTGGTGTTCATTAAACAGACATTTTACCACTGGTGGATGAACTTCAATATATTCCATACGTTCTCTTAAGTATGGAACATCATGATTATAAATTTATGTTAACAGTAAGAAAGTGAAATAGTTTCTGTCGGGCTACAAACAAAATCAACTGAAAAATACTTTTCTTTCTTCCAAAAGTAGTTTGAAGACTGAATAAAAAAGATTCATGTTTATTATGGGGAGTAAAAACTAAGCTAAATTCAAAGGCGAGTTTTTCCCAGAGTTTGTTAGATAATAGATAATACACAGTTTTTATACTGTGTCTCTTCATCCAGTACTGATTTCTAAACTTAATTTTACTGCAAATAGATGTTACCGTTTTAAATTTATATGAGATTATTTCTTAAAGGGATAAATCCACATGTTAGTGGTGAGAAACTGGAAGAAAAGAATTGCAGACACTGTATTGTTTTCTAGAAGGACTAAGAATCAAAAAGCCTCTCTAAAAAAAAAAGTACTTTTTTTTTAATAACTGCAAACTCAGTAGTCAGAAGCAAAAATCTTTGCTGCTTGTGACTTGGTCATTGCTAAACTGTTATTCAATTGCTTTTTCTTCTTTGAATTGTGTTCAAGATAAGCTGTGGTGATTGAATATCTAGCTAGGCAAAAGGAAGTCTTCCATTCTGGATAGGCAGTAAGTGTATGCTTGAGCTATTGGATTTAAATATATATATGTATGAAAAATCAAACTGTACCATAATACAGCTGCAGATGCACTGTAGCAAATTACACTGATTATATATTACCCGAGGAAGTCGTCCAGTTTTAGAATGCCACACTCTAGTAGTATGAGGCTTGGTAAGCTATTGAAACAGGCCGTAAATTGGAACTCACTGATTGGAGAGGATTTATTTAAGAAAGAATGAATGCATTCTGGGGTCTTGGAGAAGACAAATCTCTCTTTAGGGAAAACCTATTTACAGCAGGCATAATATATGCCTTCAGAGGCAGTTACCTTTACATCTTCCTTTACCTCCTTCCCTTGCCTGAAAATTCTTAAAAACTATCCTTGAAATTCAGGAACCAGTTCAGTTGTTGGCAAGAGTGAGTACATATTTCATAATTCTGTGTATCACAGCAGTCCTATTTTTTATTCTGCTTTCTTGTTCTAGGTATTTATATACCTGTGTGTCATAATAGAGACTTAATTCTTGATGTTAGTGAAACTACGTAAAGTGTTGTAGAACTTAACTGTATCAGATCAGTTTTAGCAGCAATGCCCTCTGAAATATCCCTAAGCAGTTCTGCCTGTGATCAGTCTGTATATACAAACTGGGCTGTTTCTCTTCTAACTTTTCTAAAAGTATGCATTCTGTTCTGTCCTGCTGGTGCTGTATTTGTCTCATACTGCAGATTTTTGTTTTGACTTGAAAAACTGGCCAGAAAGCATCTAAAAGTCGCTTTGATATTGGTTTGTGTAGTGAGTCTTGATCATCCTGAAGTCCCTCGTTTCCCAGGGTAGTGCTGCAGAAGCAGCAAGCCTCCAGAGAAAGGGTTCAGGCTCTCTATAAGGTCTGAGATAAGTGTGCTGTAAGGGCAGTTCCTCAAATCACAAGTGCAGGCCAGTTGAGCTTGTATTTTGATCAGTAGTACAGCAGGGAAGTTCTTGTCCTACTCACTTGGTTTGTGTGCAGACAGTTCCCGTTGAGGCACTTTCAAAGATGAACTTACAATATGCAGCTGCAGTTTGTTTTGACAGCAAGCAGTATCAGTACATGAAAATAAAAATATTTTTGAAGTTTGTTTTAATGTTATGTACTACATCTTTTCTGGTTGAACGTTTGCGATGGAAACAGAGAAGTGTATCATTAAAAACCTGTCTAAATACGTAGTTCAAGCTCCCATCGCAAGCAGGGTTAGGGGGACAGAGCAGGGATAGAAGCGCCAGGGAGGGGCTGCGTTCCCTCTGCAGTTCTTTTGTCTGGGGGCACTTGATCTGGGCTTTGTATGAGGGAGAGCTGTTCACATCATCCATTAGCTCATTATGAAACGGGGCTTCTCCATGAAACAGGGTTTCTGGGCCGTTTTTCTCTGCTGCACAACAACGGAACCTGAGGGAGCAGCGTGGGGCTGCATCAGGGGAGGGCAGGGTCCGTGGGCCCGGGAGCGTCGTCCCCTGCAGCCACACAGCGCCCCCTGCCGGCCGCGCCTCTGCACCGCACCGGCCGGCCCGCCCCCCGAGCGGGGGCAGGCGCCGCGGGAGCCAATGGGCGGCGGCGAGCAGCAGCAGCTGGCGGCTGATTTAAAGCCGCAGCGGCAACGCCGGCTTGTCCGAAGCGTCGAGCCGCGTTCCTTTGAGCCCTAAGAACTTCCACTCCAAGACAAGTCGCTGCGATGCGCCGCGCCACACCGCAGAACTCCGACACAGTGAGTACGGGTCGGAGGCTGTGCTGCGGGCGTACGCCCGTCCGCGCCGCTCCTCTCCCGTCCCCTCCTCTCCTCTTCTCTTCTCTTCTCTTCTCTCGTGCGGACCGCGGCGGAGAGCGTAGCTGGCGGAGCCGGCTCCCACTCTGCCGCATCGTCCCCGCGTCGGGCGGGGAGCGCGGCTCCGCCGGTCCGGGTCCGGCCGCCCCTCTTCATTCCCCGTTCCGCCGGTGCCGCTGAGCGTTCTCCGCTCTCTCGCAGCCCGCCGCGTTCGAGCCCGACGGGTGCGCCGTGCCCGCGCTAAAGCCGGACGTCCCGAGGAGGAGGCGGGAGCCCTCTACCCGCACCGCCCTAGTGGACGTCTGCAGTAATGTCAGCAAGCTCCCGCCTCTGGGTCCCGGCAGGTTCAGCGCGGGACGGGCGCGCGCCGTCTCCGCTGCCCTGCCGCGGGTCCCTAGCTGGTTCAGGAAGAGGGGGACGGTTGCCCACAGCACCGTCCGCTCCGCCCAGTCCGGGAGGAAGCCGTTGAGCAGGAATGAGCGGAAGGCCGCCGCCAAAAAGGACGTGCTGCTACCGCCGCTGCAGCGGGAGCTGAAGCCTGAGCAGGTATGGCCCGCAGCCCGCCTCCAGAGCCGGCCCCGCGAGCACTCCGCGTGGAGAGAAGCGGCGGCAGCGAGCCGAGGAGCGGCTTCCCCCCGTGGCGGCTGGCCCGCGCGGATGCTGCCATTGCTGATTGCCGGTTTCCTTGTAGCTAGAATCCGAACCTCCCACAGAAACGTCAGCGTTTGCCTCAACAGAAACTTGGATGTGCAAGGCTTTCTCTTACATGCTGCTTGAGACAGAAACTCTGAATGACAATGTGGATTTCTATCTATGCAACGATTATGAGAGGGACATCTACAGCTACCTCAGAGATCTTGAGGTCAGTAGCCTAGCGCAAACCAGAGAGACCCACTGACGCAGTTAGCACTCATTTTCACACATGCATTTTCAGGAGGCAGTAGTAAGTGATTCAGCTCAAAAGAAATATAATACTAGAGTAACTTGAGCTGCTAAGACAGATGCTTGTTGTGAGGCCACTAACGTAGCTGCACTGGTACTATGCTCGTGTTAGTCTTCACCTCAAGCCCTCTGGCCTGGAACTATGGGCTCCACTCGTACCGGCCTCTTGAAAAGCCTTAGGATGAAACAGAAGCTAGGCATTACGCACGGTTGAGCTAACTGATGATCTTTATTAACCCTGCTCTTTCCACACAGATGAAACAAGCAATCAAGCCTCAGTATCTAGAAGGCCGGGACATTACTGGCACCATGCGTACAGTGTTGGTTGACTGGCTTGTACAAGTACATCTGAAATTAAAACTCAGCCAAGAAACTCTCTATTTATCTGTTGCAATAATTGATCGCTTTCTACAGGTAAGCATCTCTTCAGGTAAGTCCAGTGTAAGCAGATCCATCTGATCAGTAGCACATTAGGTTTCCTACCTGTATCAAATGCACTTTGCTGGTCAAATGCATATCTTTTTTTTAACTGTATGCCCCATACAATCCTGTCAACAATGAATGGGGATTTAATGTATCCAAACTGCTTATTCTCCCTAATTTGGTCTCAAACCCTGCTCATACCCAACAGTAGATGATGTGTTGTTGCTCTGTATGTGCTAACATGAACTGTCTGCCACTGAACAAAGCTGAAGGTGACTACTTGCATTCTGAGCCAAGCCATTTTGATAAAGAAATCTCTACTGCTTCTTACCACAGGACAATGCTGAGACAAATCAGAACTTAGAACTGGTTGGCATCACAGCACTATTCCTTGCTAGTAAATACGAAGAGGTAAACGTTCCAGCAATTGATGATCTTTCCAGAGTAACTACTAACGGTTTCACAGCAGCCCAAATTCGCCAGATGGAAACAAAGATTCTACAAGCCCTGGACTTTAGGTTTTGTTCTCCTCTCCATCTACAATTTCTAAGAAGAGCTTCAGAAATTGCAGAGGTAAAGTTAAAAGAGTTGTTTGGTAAGCAGTCTCTGCAAGATGCAATACTTGACTATCACAGCCTGTAAAAATGGTTCGAAATTCCCACTGAGTATTGCAACATTTTAGCAACTATTTGCCTTCAGTCACTAGCCCAGATAAAACCTGAGTTGACATGCTTGATACTGTGGGCGACTGCTAGACACCTGTTAAAAGGACATGAGCAGTATCACCTAGATGAAAACTGCTTGGTGATTAAGCCACTGGTATGTCAAGCCGAGAGCTTGAAAGTGCTTGCTAGGAAGCATTTCTTCCTCCTTGAGTAAACAAAGGCAACTATTAAGAGTTAACATGATGCTTTTGCCTTGGAGAAGGCCAGTGCTCAACTGTGACTTCCTGCAGGTGGATGAAGAACAGCAGTTTCTAGCAAAGTTTCTGCTGGAGTTATCCATCGTGGACTACGATATGGTTCATTTCCCTCCATCCATGACTTCTGCTGCCGCTTTCTGCTTGGCTATGAAACTCTTTAACGGTGAAACCTGGGTAAGTGCTCTCCAGACCACTTCTGAGCATGGCGTTGGTGCACCTGCACACCAGTTTCAAGGACCACTCTGTACCAAATGCACATATACCTTTTCCCTCTGTTGTATCTTAGCACGATGTTTTTTCCCCTCAGCCTGTACTACAGGGACAGAAGTAGGGTGGTGCTCTCTAATAGGCCTGTCTAGCAACTCCCTTTCCTTTCAGACACCAGCTCTGCAAAACCACACATCGTACAGTGAGAGCGACCTCCTCCCTGTCATGCAGCATCTGGCAAAGAATGTAGTTCTTGTGAACAACGGCCTTGTCAAACACACGGTAAGAATCTTGTAGGGGCAGCGTACTTGTCTGTGTCAGTATGCCGTGTTCCCAAATCAGCTTGGGAGCCTGCTTTGGCAGGGGGGTTGGACTGGATGATCCCTAGAGGTCTCTTCCAGTCCCTACAATTCTGTGATCAGCTGAATCTGCATAAACTTAATCTTGCTTATTTGTTTGCAGGCAGTAAAGAAAAAATATTCCAGGAACAGAAACTTCAAGATCAGCACTGTGATAGAGCTGAACTCCACACTCATCTACGACCTCGCCCAGCCTCTGTTGGATTCCTTCTCTGGATCCCAGTAGTGTCAGCGCCGAGCTTCTATTTATTCTCTGTCTTTACCTATTTCACTTCTACTTAATAAAGGCTGTCGTCTCCTGTTGTACTGCAACCCTGATCCCCTGTCTGCTCTGAGCTGCGGGTCCGCGTGCGGGGGCTGCGATGACAGACGGCCGGCGACGCTAAAGCCAGCAGCCCCGCCCCAGGCGGCCTTCCCCCAGTGGCAGCCGGCGCTCCCGCCCGGCCCGGCTCCGGCACAGCCCATTGACGGCAGCGGGCGGAAGTGGGCGGCTCGCGGTGGCCGACGGGCGCGCGGCTGTTTGAAAGCGAGGCATGGCGGAGCGCCTGGCGGAGTCCGGCCGGCCGGAGGCCGATCCCGATCCCGAGGCAGATCCGAACGCGAAGCAGGACGTCCTGGAGTGCTTCTGGTCCGTGCCGCGGGGCAGGGGCGCTGAGTGCGGGCGGGAGTACTGGCGGGGCTGACGGTATCTTTCGCTCCCTTGCAGCGCGAGAACACATCTGAAGCATCTGGTGATGGAGATCGACACCGCCTGTCCCCGCAGTAAGCCCCCGCGGTCAGCCCGCGCCGGGGTTCCCCCCCCTCCCCTCCGCTCTCCGAGCGACGCCGCGCGCCGCTCCTCCGCGGCCTCGTCGCGCTTCCTTTGCCCGCGTCCCCTTCCCCGGAGCGGCGTTCGGAGCCCCGAGCTGTAGGCGGAAGCGCTCGGAAGCCGAATGACGGCTTTGCGGCAGCGGGAAGGCGGGCAGAGAAGGGGTGCTGCGGGAGGCAGACCGTCAGCTGCTCGTGTTTTGTGCGCTGCCAGCTGCCGTCAGCCTTCCCTGTGCGTTGTTTTGCTCACGCTCTTTCTTTGCAGATGAAGAGTGCAACAATGGCATAGAAGTAAACTTTATCGAAAGGTATGCAATTTGTTATGGACAAACTTCTCAGTTCGGTTCCCAACCGTTAAAACATGTCAGAAGTGTGCTTCTGCTTACTATTGTTTAGTGAGAGCTCCTCACTAACAAACCTTAGTGTGTAAGGGTTCAGTGAAAACAAAGCAACAGAAGGAATTATGACAAAGAGATATACCTCTCCATCTTATCAGGAGTATCTCTCATTATCACGAGTAGTCAGCATGGGTTCACCAGGGGGAGGTTGTGCTCAACCAACCTGGTGGCCTTCTGTGATGTCATTAAAGGCTGGGTGGATAGGGGGAGAGCAGTAGATGTAGTCTACCTTGATTTCAGCAAGGCATTTGATACTGTCTTCCCCAGCATCCTTTTATCAAAGCTGAGGAATTATGGAATAGATGAGTGGATGGTGAGGTGGGTTGAGAACTGGCTGACTGGCAGAGCTCAGAGGGCTGTGATCAGCAATGCAGAGTCCAACTGGAGGCCTGTGCTTAGTGGTGTTCCTCAGGGGTCAGTGCTAGGCCCGGTCCTGTTCAACATCTTCATCAGTGATCTTGATAAGGGGATAGAGTCCACCCTCAGCAAATTTGCTGACAATATAAGGCTGGGAGGAATGGCTGACACACCAGAAGGCTGTGCTATCATTCAGCGAGACCTGAACAGGCTGGAGAGCTGGGCAGAGAGGAACGAGATGAGGTTTAACAAGAACAAGTGTAGAGTCTTGCACCTAGGGAGGAATAACTGCATGCAGTGGTACAGGCTGGGGGATGAGCTCATAGGTTCATAGGTTCATAAGGTTGGAAAGGACCTACAAGATCATCTAGTCCAATCATCCTCCTATCACTATCCCTACCCAACTACTAGCTGCTGGAGAGGAGCTCTGCAGGGTAGGACCTGGGTGTCCTGGTGAACGACAGGTTGGCCATGAGCCAGCAGTGTGCCCCGGTGGCCAAGAGGGCCAATGGGATCCTGGGGTGCATTAAAAAGAGTGTGGCCAGCAGGTCGAGGGAGGTGATCCTCCCCCTCTACTCTGCCCTGGTGAGGCCTCACCTGGAATATTGTGTCCAGTTCTGGGTGCCCTGGTACAAAAAAGACAGGGATCTCCTCAAAAGACTCCAGCAGAGGGCCACAAAGATGATAAAGGGCGTGGATCATCTCCCTTATGAGGAAAGGCTGAGAAACCTAGGTCTGTTCAAACTTGAAAAAAGAAGACTGAGGGGATCTGATCCACATCTGTAAATATCTAAGGAGCAGGAGGCAAAGACTGGACTCTTCTATGCAGTGTGTGGTGACAGGATGAGAGGAAATGGCCACAAACTGAGGCACAGGAAGTTCCACACAAACGTGTATGGGACCTTCTTCCCAGTGCAGTGACGGAGCAGTGGCACAGCTGCACAGAGAGGTGGTGGAGTCTCCTTCTCTGGAGACGTTCCAGACCCGCCTGGACGCCTACCTGTGCAACCTGGGCTAGGGGGGGTTGGACTCAGTGACCTCTGGAAATCCCTTCCAACCCCTACAATTCTGTGACTGTGATCTTCCAGTATAGTTCTGTATCTGCCGTGGTTCCCTACAGTGTACAACTGCAATCCTTCTGATGATGGCTAGAATTCAGTTACATATCCTGCCATGTTCAAATATGGATCCTGAGTAGCTTGTAGCATACAGGAACAGTTCTTATTTCAGGCATGCAGAGGAAGTTATAAACTGGAGATTGCTTTTATGTTTTTTGTTCTTTTCACTTGTTTGTTTTTGTTGGTTTTTTTTTTCAGTGGCAAAGAAAGTTTGGAAGAAGTGGAGAAAGTAAAAGCTGCCTTTGAAAGCAAAGCATTAGTCTTGCAAAGGTAGATGTTTTTAATTCCTGTTCATTTGGAGGCTTCCTTATCTGTGTGCGTGTGCATGCACAATTGCTTAATTCTGATTAAAATAGGATTTCAAAGTGATGTACTGTGTGTTGCAAACATGAGAGATTTGACACCATTGAAACACCAGGAACAGAGAGGCACATAACGTAGGGATTAACAATAAATAGGAGCACATGCAAGCCTCTGAGGTCCTGCAAAATTATGAGAAGGCAGTTTGTGTGTGTCAGCAAACAAAGTTGTTGGTAGTATTTTGCAAATTCCTATGAAAAGGTGGAGGTTGGTAATTACGTGTCACCTATGTTGCATGACTTATCATCTGAATTCCTACCTTTACCCAGCTTTACTCGTGCAGGCTGGGACTAATGGTGTCTGAGGTACACTTCAAGATAGAAATGCATTGTTGCTCCTACAAATATTCAGTTGTTACACTTTTCTTCTCCTGATAATTAAGCTCCAGTGTTTAACAAGTTTGACATTTGAAAGTTAACATTGTGTTGTTTTGTTTTTTAATTTCTAGTGCCAGAGTAGGTATAAATAGAAACTTGGAAATCTCTTTTCAGCTACGTACCTAAATTCAGATCTCTCAATTTCTTGTCAGTTCTCATCAGAGCTATGTCTCTTCTTTATACCACACAGGATCCAGCTTATGGATGCTCTGAGAAACAGAGTGAAACAAAGTGATAGTCGCACACGGTAAGGTGTTTCAAGTTAAAGCTGGGCTTCTGCCTTTCTAATTTTCTCCCTGCATATCCTAGCAACTTCTCTGTACTCTGTGAGTTGCCTGTCCCTTTTTCCATAGGAGATAGATGCTCTTTTTCTCCTGGAGCCTCAGAAAAAGTTTCCTGCTCATCCATGCCAGTTTTCTTCCCTGTCAGTTCATCTTACAGGACAGGGAGACAGCGTAGTCCTGTACTTCTAAGACTTCCTTCTTGAGGAGTGTCCAGCATTCCTGGACCCGTTTGCTCTTCAGGACTGAATCATAGGAAACCCATAGGATCCTGAACTGTTCAAAGTCTGTCCTCCTGAAGTCCAAAGTAGCAATTTTGTTGCCTTCCCCTCTCCTGACCTCACCAAGAATGGAGAACTCTACCATTTTGTGATTGCTCTGCTCAAGACAGCTCCTGACCTGGAATGGCCACAAGTTGCGCCGGGGAAGATTTAGATGAGACCTGAGGAAACATTTTTTTTCTGAAAGAGTGGTCAGGCACTGGAATGGCCTGCCTAGGGAGGTGGTTGAGGCACCATCCCTAGTGCTGTTCAAGAAGCATTTAGATGAGGTGCTAAAGGATTTGATTTAGTAGTTGGGTAGGGATAGTGATAGGAGGATGGTTGGACTAGATGATCTTGTAGGTCCTTTCCAACCTTATGAACCTATATCCTTCATACTTTCTACCAGTCCTTCTCTGTGACCAGCAGGTCTACCAAGGCCCCCCTCGGTAGGTTCTTTTACCAGCTGCATCAGGAAAGTTAGCTTCCATGTACTAGAAACCTAGACTAGTTCTGTGCTGTATTATTTCCAGCATATATCAGGGAAGTTGAAGTCCCCCATGAGAATAAGCACAGGTGATCACACAGCTTCTGCCAGCTGTTCATAGAAAGCCTCATCTGTCTCTTCATCCTGGTTAGGCAGGCTATAACAGAGATTACTTTTCCTGCTTCTGTCAGTATCCCTTGCTGCCGCTGAAGGGATAGAGAAAAATACCACCTGTAGTCCCACACCATCAGCTAACCACCCCAACCCCCTGAAATCCCATTTGATAGCTCTCAGCCTTCTGCCAGCATCTTCATCGCTGTCAGCCTGAGCTATCAGTAAAGGACAATTACCAGAGGGGCAAACCAGATTAGGAAGTTTCCTAGTAATGTCCCTGACCTGGTCCTCACGGAGGCAGCACACTTCCCTTCAGACAGAGTCTGGCCAATATATTGGGTCCTCCATTCCCCTTAGAAGGGAGTTGCCTCCAACAATTACCCTTTTTTCCTTCTTGGTGGAGGCAGTCTTGAGGCATGGACTTGAACACCTCACTCTAGGCAACCTCTAGGTGGACCTTCCACCGTGTCCTCACTCACCTCTCTCTCAAGATCCAAAGCCTCAAACTTATTACATAGGGGAAGCTGGAGAATTGAGGTATGTAGATAAAGGGTTTGCCTGTGACACTGAGCTGGGACCTGTTTCCATTTCTCCTTGTCTGCATGATGGTGACAGGGCAGGGGGTCCATCACTGTTTGAGTGCCTTTCTCACAGATATTGTAGGGAGTTACTCTAGCAGTCCATCTCTCTCCTGCTGACACTCCCTTATGCTCCTCATGCTCTCCACCTCCACCAGGCTGAGCAGGCCTTCCACCTGCTCACACATCCCTGCCACTCTACCAGCAGCAATAGATTCTGGCATTCCTTGCATCCAGGGACCTGAACAGCCACATTCTTGGGTAGGCATTCCATCTGATCTCCATTACACCCCTGTCACAGACCTGAATTCAGGAGCTCCAGTCACTTGCCATTCTCAAGTGGCTAGACTTCCTTTTGCAGTCTCTGATTTGAAGTGTTAGACAAACTTACTGAAACTAGCAAAACCGAGTGAGAGCAAGGAGACTATTTGGTGCCTGTAACTATATTTAGTATAGTAACTTCTATTTTTGTGTTAAGATAAATGGGCATTTTTTGTTTCATCTAAATAACTTTGGTTAAAGCATTTATGTTGTTGACACATCATAATGGTCTTAAAGAATGCAACTTTATTTCCTTCATTAGACTGATCATGGAAACAATGAAAGACATAATTATGATCAACTGGGAAATACTTCAAGCTCATCAGGTAAGTATCAGTTGTACCCACTGTTGCAGTTGTCCAAGCCTGCCAACTTCAGTATGGAAAGAGGCACAGTTTAAAGTAACTGTCATTTGAACTAAATAAAGTAACAAGTCATTTGAACTAAATATGTGGCCCAGATGTGGTTCCTAGGGGTGATAAAATTAGCACAATAGTTACTTAATGTGAATATGTAAGAAAGTCTGCTTCTACAGCTGCCCTTAACTGCTTCTTCAAACTGAATTCGCATCATCAGTATTTATAGGAGATGACAGTCTAGGATTTTATTTTTTTTCTTCTAGCAAACACGTACGATCAGAGAGAATTTGAATGAAATTAGAAGGCAAAGATACTGTAAGTGTTTTATATATTAGCTTTGTTTTATAGTTAAAAATACAGTTCATATCTTAATCTGCTTCTTTAGAAATTTTAAGTAACTGAAATTATCAATAGAGTTATAAAAATTCTGGAAAGGAGTGTATGAAATACTATAAAAATAAGCTTGTATGATGTCTACATGAAAGTAAGACTGATAGAGTAGAATGTATCAGTCAGATAGTAGACCAGAGATACAAGACTGTACGAAAAAAATAGTGGTGGTATTTCATTATTTAGTACAAGGTCCCCAGCAGATTACGTTTCACTTACGAACTCAGATCAGTTCTGAGAGGCTTAAAGGATATTTTTTGTCAAACTGTACTTTAGTGAAATATTTGTGAAATAGGAGTGTATTTACTTACATAGAGCTTGTGTGATAGTATAGGTCTTGTTATTCAGTACGCTTATTATGGTGGGTGAAACTTTAGATTTGGAATCACTTTTCAGTAATATCTGGAGAAATAAGGGAAGGAATGTTGGGTCAGGAGGAGCAGCATGCTTTCTGAATAAGAACTCTCCCTTCAAGCTATTACTCATTCTAACTTTTAGCCTAGTTTTCTTCTAAAAATATTAATATTGCTGGTACTGTCCATGCATCCCCTGTGTGACTTCTGAATGTTTTCCATCAGGCCAGAAAAAGATCTAAAATGTCTCTGACTATAAAACTGTGTCAAATGAAGACAGGGTGTAGGATAGGTGTTTAAATCAGCATCCGTGTCTGATGGAAATGTGGACAGTTTTGTTAGCAGCCAGGGAACTGGTTGGTGTATGTTGATACCAGATACATACAGCGTTTGTTTCTCGTGGAAAGTATGTTGGAGGGAAGGGATGGAGTGAGAAGTTCAAGCTATTGCAATGGAACTGCTTTACATGTCTATAAGGACGAAGCATCTCTTTAGTCTTCTGCCCACTGATCAACTTTTAAATGCTTTGCTTTCTTAATGATGGAACAGTTCTGAAACAGGAGGAAGGAGAGAAGGTGCTGCAAATGTTTACCACAATGAGAAAAAGAAAGGAAGTAGTGAGAAAGAAAATGGCTGAAAAGTTGAAGTCTATCCACGAGAATGTGCAGTACGAAAGGAAGGTGACTATGTTAATTCAAAATATACTTCAGGTAATGTCAGAGCTTTCAAAAGAAGGTTTACAGTTTGCATTATGAAAAGATAAGATGCTATATACTGAATGTAACTTCAAACAAAGTTGTGTTTTTAAAAATCTTTTTATAACAGCATCACAGAAAAAACCTGCACTATTAAAGGAAAACATTATTGTTTTAAAGACTAAAGGTATTAAATTATTAGAAACTTGTTTGGATTAATTATTTACAGAGTTTAAAAACAGTCTATCTATGTCTTTCTCTGTTCCCTTAAAACTACAAAGATAATGCGTCTTCCAGAAGTATGTCTATCGTGGCAGAGGCCATATTCCTTACACTATGAGTCACCCCTTCATCCCCTCAAACGAGTTTCCCACTCTTGTGACTAGGACAAATAAGTAACTCTTAATCCTTTGATACCAATGATCCAGACAGCTCCTTCTAATTACATGTTGCCCTGCACAGTGTTGTGAAAGTGTTTCTGAATGTTTTTATTAGCGTAGCCTTCATGGTCTTGGTTACCCATCTGTCAGCTACTGCTAAATAGTCTGTGTCAGCACACCTGGGAGGCAGGTTACCCTGAGTTTGGCATCATGTTAAGTAAGGAAGAAAACTGGTATGAGATTGGAGTGGAAGGAGGGCTTCCTGCAACAGTCTGTGCTTAGAGTGGCTCTACTAAAGGGCATGTATCCTCTGCTGCTGGTTGGTACTTGTCCTTTCACAGCATCACTTGCAGCACCTGACCCTGCAGATCAGTGACCCAATAAATACAAAGATGTGAGGCACAGTGAATCGTAGGAGCTGTGAATTTGTCAAATTAGTTACGAAATGCCAGTGAATGGACAGTTTATTTAAATATATTTGTGTGTGTGTGTTGAGGCATTTAGATGGAAAACAGGATATAATCATGTGAATTCTTATGGTCAGAATTTCAAGAGCAGAAAAAGAGCCACGTGTTCTTGTGTTGCATGCTTTTTCTGCTAGTGGTTTGAAATATGTTTCATCTCATTAAAAATGGGAAATTAAATGTTTTAGTGGGTTCTGTGTTATGTTTAATTAGGTCTGTTTACATTCTAAATGACATAAATAGGACAAATCTTTTTTGGTTAAATTTAAAAAATCCCACATTCAGTCCAGTCTCTAGATTGAGAATGCTAGAAACTGTACCATCGTGCGTTAGGCAAACTTTCTTTGATATGATTAAAAAAAAATAAACAAGTTGCTATCTTTTAAAGAGGAATAGTGTCCCACCACCAGCAGAAAATCTAAAGGTCTATTTTGGTTTGGTTTTTTTCTGCCCATGTATTGACAGTAGGATCCTTCCCCCTCCCCTAGTCCTGTCCATTTAAAACAGTGTTTCAAGTCTCGTGGGCTTTCAAATTGGGGAAGAAAAAAAAGCAAAAAAATAAATAAATAAAACCTCCTACACTCCACTTTTTGATCCTTTTTGAAGAGATTTGTGGTTTTAAATGACATTTTTTTCTGTCTTGCAGAATATCGTAGTTGGATGCCAAATCAACTGGGCGAAAGATCCATCTTTAAAAGCAATTATTCTGCAGCTTGAGAAAGATACCTCCATTCAGAATCTCTTGTAGTCAGGAAAGACAGTGTTTGATTTTAGACTGCGCCTACTTAATATACTTTTATTAGTGAAATCACCCTTTTAACACGAGATTTCAACCTTTCTGAAATTTCTCTTCTCTACAGACTCAGAACATAGCTGTGCTGCTCACTTTTCCAAAGTGATTTTTTAACTTGGTAAACAGTGGGTGTTACAATACCTAACACGTAGCTGACCAAAGGAGCTGAAGACTCAGTTTGCAGCTCTTATGCCAAGAACCTATTTCCCTGTGAAATGCAGCAATAATACAAGAAATAGCAACCTCTGTGTTACGAACATTTCTGCAGAGGGGCTGACGGCGTGGCCCTGCTGCTTCCCTGCTCCACACCACCAGGCCCTGGGCAGCACACCCCATGCGAAGCTTAGACTGCACTGCTTGCTTGTAATCCTTATTTTAAACTCTGGACATTTTCTGTATACTCAAGCGTGCTGCTGTGCTGCACAGTGATTAGCTAAGGCGAGCACCTAGGAATTAGGTGCGGGCAGCTGCTGCTGTCCACGTGGAACATGGACAGAAGATAGAGAAGCAGCTCCGTGCGGGTAATTACACGTGTGAGCGGTATCCCACCCCTTTGAACACTGACGGGTACGTGCCTCACCTGTACTCAATCCGCTAAACCAGTCTGCGTGTAACGGCCTCAATAAAGAGTACTGCTTCCGCTATTACGTGCCGTCTGCTTTGTCAAAGGGCGGAGTCACACCCCCCGCGGCCGCCCTGCCCACGCGGCGAGGCGGGGCCCGGCGTTGCCCCTCAGGCGGGTCACCATGGGCAGCAAGATGGCGGCGGCTACTCGGGTCGTGCAGGTACCGGTGCCCTCCTGAGGCACGGCGGGAGCGGCGCGGTGGCGGGGTCGGCTGTTCGGCGCGGCCCGCGGGCCCCGCTCGTTGCCTGCGGGGCCTGAGGAGGCCTATGCCCGGGGCTGCGGCGGGGAGGCCAGCGGTGTCCTTGGCGCCGGTCGGCCCGGGAGCGGGTCCTGCGATGCCCGGCTCCCTGTGCGGCGCGGCGCGGCGCGGCGATGGCTGCGGGGGGCGAAGGGAGCGTGCCGCCCCTTTGGGACGCGAGGGCGGAGGAATACCAACGAGGGTGAAGTTCCTCCTTGGGAGGAAGCAAACGGCGGTAGGTGAGAAGGTGGTCGGGTTGGCAGTGCGCAGGGCAGTGCTGTGGAGGGGTTGTGTAACACAGTGAATGACCCTTTGTATTCTTACGAAGTTAATGCTTGTCCGGGAATACTCGTTATTGCCCTTATTTCTCTTCTGCCTTGTTACGTTCCAGGTAGTGAAGCCACATACTCCACTGATTAAGTTTCCAGATAGGAAAAGTGGTCCCAGGCCTAAAAGTAAGTGTTACGACTGGGGATGAGGCACGCCCCACATCTTTTTGTGTTACTAGTTCTATACCAGAATGCACTTTCTGCTTCAGCCAAATGACTCAACTGATTCCAGGTAAGGCTTCTGAAAAAGGATTGTTTTACAGAATCACAGGGGTTTGAAGAGACCTCAAGAGATCACTGAATTCAACCCCCTGCTAAAGCAGGTACCCTACAGTAGGTCACACAGGTAGGCATCCAGCTGGGACTTGAATATCTCCATAGAAGGAAATTTCACAAACTCTGTAGGCAGCCTGTTCTAGTTGGTCTGTCACCTTTACTGTAAAGTTATTTTTCACGTTAGTACAGAACTTTCTATGTTCAGTTTTTAAGCCATTACTCCTTGTCTTGTTGCTACCTTCCCCTGAAGGAGCCTGACCTCATCTATTTGCCTCCCACTTCCCATTAGCATTAATCAGGCCCCCCACAGTTTTCTTTTCCCAGGCTGAACAGACCCAGATTACTCAGCCTTTCCTTGCGCAGGAGATGCTCCAGGCTCTTAATCAGATTTGAGGCCCTCCACTGGACTCCATTTCTTTTTGGAACTGAAGAGCCCAGAATGGGACAAAATTTAAATGTGTCCTCACCAGGGCAGAGTAGATCAGAAGGATCCCCTCCCTCAACCTGTTGGCCACACTCTTGGCAACAAGGACACACTGCTGGCTCATGGCCAACTCTTCCAGGACCCCTAGGTCCTTCTCTGCAGCACTTCTCTCCAGCAGGTCAGTCCCTAACCTGTACTGATGCATGTGGTAATTCTTTCCCAGGTGCAAGGCTCTACGCTTGCTCTTGTTAAACCTCGTCAGGTTCCTCCTTGCCCAACTCTTCAGTCAGTCCGAATCTTGCTGAATGGCAGCACAGCCTCCAGGTGTGTCAGCCATTCCTCCCAGCTCTGTATCATCAGCAGATTTCCGAAGGGTGAAAACTCTATCCCTTCATCCAGGTTATCAATGAAGATGTTGAATCAGACCAGACCCAGCACCAACACTGGGATAACAGAGATAGTTACAGGCCTCCAACCAGACTCTGCACTACTGGTGACAACTGTCAGAGCTCTGCCAGTCTGACAGTTCTTAATGCACCTCAGTGTTCACTCATTTTCAAAGTTTCATAATAAGGATGTGTCAGATGCCTTGCTGAAGCCAAGGTACACAATGCCCACTGCTCTCCCCCTACCTACTCAGCCAGTAATGACATCGTTGAAGGCTATCACTTGGTCAAGCATGATTTTCCCTTGGTGAATCTGTGTTGATTCCTGATAACTATCTTCTCTTCCAATTTCTTGGAGATGGCATCCAGAGTGAGTTGTTCCATCACCTTTCTAGGGATGAAGGTGAGGCTAACTGTCCTGTAGTTTCTTGGATCCTCCTCTTTGCCCTTTTTGAAGACTGGAATGACACTAGCAATCCTCCAGTCTTCAGGCAGCTCTCCCATTTGCTAAGACCTTTCAGAGACAATAGAGAGTCATTCAGCAGTCACCTCTGCCAGTTCTCAGCACATGCATGTACTTCTCTAGTGGCCCATGGTCTTAGCCTTCACTGCATCTTCTTCAGGCCCTGACAGCATTCCTATATTCTTCTCAGGTGGACAAGCCCTTTTTTCACATTTCATAGACCTTCTTTTCTTTTAGTTTATCCGTGAGATCCTTGCTTTTTTTAGAATGGAGATCACTCTGATGTCTTCTCTATAACTGGAGGAATATGGATAATATATATGCATGTCTATTTCTTACATCTGTTTCTTGGTCAGACCAGATTCTTTAAGATTTCCTACTCACACGAAGTCCCTTTTCTGCACATACTCATATTCACCTAAAGTGGGTGTGCCAAGGTCAGTTTGAAGCAGCTTTAAGCATTCAGTGATGTTTGCAGAAATGCCGTTGCATTTTCCTCATCCTTTCTCTTCTTGATTTGTGTGGTATTTAGTGTTCATGTTATTTTAAAACTTTGGTTGCAGGTGGCAGAGCTATCTCACTGTATATTTCAAGAAGTGTTTCCCAGTCTTATTGATTATTGTTGGGAAAAAAATATATATTTACAAGGCTGTCTTTGAGACATCAGCCTTTATACTTACGGCTACACTGATATCTATAGCATCTCCAGTACTGTTACATTTAGACATCAAAGCTGTGTAAGCTGTGTGTTGTTTTTCTTTCGAGTCAACAAAGCATTTGAAACTAGAATAGCAAATGTCTTACAAAAATAGAAAATATCTTACAAAGCTGTCTTCTATTGCTCTCATTCATTCACAGTGTGTTGGGGTTTTTTTTACTTTTTTTTTTTAGTTCACTACTGATTTTATTTTATTTTATTTTATTTTCCTAATACTCAAGTCAAAAATTTTCATCAGCCTAATTATCTCCTGGAAGCAGAAAGCTTGTTCAGACACCTAAAGATTCTTCTTTTTCTCTTTTTTTCTGATGTTCAGATATTGATGGCTAAAAACACAAATTTTGTATTTCAGAAACTGCTACCTTCAAACTTCACGCCCTTAATTCTATAAAACAATCTGAAGTGTGAGGTGTGACTATTCAGTAGAGAACATTTGGAAGCAACTCAATTCATGAATAACTGTTCTATATATTTATGGTAGCATTATTACATCTGTGATGCAGCTGCAAGTTTAGTTTATCCATTAATGTTACAAAGTATTATGTTGCACATCAGTGCCATTTCTGCTATACCTGTGAACTAGTCAGGAACTATTTTTTGGGATAATTTTGTCACTCCACCTCTCATGCTTATGTCTTGTTGATCTCTGCATCAGAAGAATTCTGTCACTATACCCTTTTCTGGTATGGTAGACCATTCTACCTTAACCGTGTTCAGTCACCTCAAAAATGGCAATCTGTCCCTTTGCTCAAAGGCTGCAGCAGTAACTGTGTTTCTCTATACCAGGCTGCTGCTTGTGCATAGCCAAACAGAATGTTGTAGATTAAGGCTGTGCTGTTAGAAATTCAATGCTTGAAAGGCGAGACAAATTCTTTTAGGGTATTACTATTGCTGAATGCTTTCAAGCAAGGAAGTAAAAAAACAGTAGACAGTATCTGAGCTAAAGCAACTACAGTGTTAGGCCTGATACTTTTGAGTCCTGAGTTCTCTTGCTTTTACTTGAGTAATGCTTCTGTTCCAGCTATATATCAGACTTTAAACTATATGGTAGAGAAGAATCTCAGGCAAATCTCTAAATGTTTTCATGACATATAAAACCAGCTTGGAGAAACAGTTTCTCATTTTTCATATATAAGATGTTTTATTTCTTGAAACAAAAAATATATTCTAGGGACTCCTGGCCAAAACTGTGTAAAATCTGGCCAACAGCTCTTTTTTTTCTGTTTCTCTTTTCTGTTTTCTTTGCCTCCACTCTTAAATTTTAGAATTTCATCTTAATAGTCCTGTTCATGGACTCTCTTTCTCATCACTCTGTTTGGGACCTCCTTTCTTGAGCCATCTGACCAATTTGTAGCTTTCAGATGCATTTTTCTGACTGAGAACTTTTCAGTATGCCTCTCAACTTTTTTTGGTTGGTTGGTTTGGTTTGGTTTTTCTTTTGTTTGTTGTTTTGTTTCTTTTGTTTGGGGTTGTTTGTTTGTTTTTACTGACAGTGCCTGGGTGACTTTGCTGCAGCTGGTTTTCATTCCTATCCCAACTGACTCAGACATCCAATAGCTCCTCCTTTCTCTTTACTGATCTTGTTGGAGGCAGCAGGGAGACGAGCAGGCAATATCGTGGCATTTTAACTCATCTGGTCTTGCTCAGTCTTGATCATGCTGCTTGTTGCTGTTCCAGCTGCTTAGATGTTTTTTTTCTTTCTAATTTTTCAGAGGCACTGAGAAAAACTTCCTGTGAAAGCATTCTACTTTATCAGGTCTTTTAATACAGAGGCCTTGAGTACTTCTGATGTAAACATACAGCTATGGGACTCAGTCCTGCCTGGTATGGTAACTATATTTCTACTGTAAGACGTGACATGGAGGGGTGGACCTGAGGTCCACAGTGCTGACTTTGTTAACAGTGTTAACAGCTTATATACAGTTAACAGCCTTTTATCATCGGTTTTCCTGTTCTCAAACTGGAGGCAGCTTCCCTCATGCAAATTCTCTTAAACCTTGTTCCTTGCCCTCACCTCTAAATGATTTAATATACTACTTGGTCACTATGTCTCATTAACAGTTTGATTACTGATACCCAATATGTGATCCTCATTCTGCACATTATTGACATTATTATAGATACACTACACTGCCCCATCGAATAATGTTAAAAACAAGTGTAGAGTAGCATGTGTTACAGTATGTTGTGACATTCACCTTTCTGTAAGACCCTACCTCTTTCACCTCTCTTACTTTACAGTTGCAGTAAACAAAAGTGTCATCTCAGTGGACATTAGCTATTCATCTTAATTATCCTTCTGTGTTACCCTCTCCACAACACAGTTATGATAGTGCATACTTTTTCTGCAAGGAAAGATTCTCACCACAATAAAAGCCTTTATAAAGATACATACTGATTTCATTTTGCTCCATGTTAATATTTCTTCCACTTGAATATACTTTCTCTTAATTTCAGAATATTTTTATTGTGCTTTTGACATATTTAATAACAGTAAAAACAGGTTGTGATCAGTTGAGTATCTTATTATCTGTTATGACAGAGAAAACTTAATTGTCAGTAACTTTTATTTGCCTTTATCTAATTAATTTTACAGTCTTATTATATTTCTTTAAATTGTTTTTCAATCCGGGTTTCAGTACAGGAATCTCTACAAGCAAGTGTTCCATCACCTCACGCTTCAAAAGCACAGGATGATGTAGGAGGGAGACCATTGGCCTTTCAAAATATTTCATCTGTTAGTAGTGTACATGGTGCACCAGACACTTCTGAATTAGCAAGAATCTTACCTCAAAAATACAGAAGGAAACTTATGTCAGTTGAAGAGATTGAATATATTCAAGTAAGTCTCAGTAATTGTGTGTTATCGTGTTTACCCAACATTCTCCTTATTTCTGCAGGTTAACTTTCACATATACACTGTAATTCTTGATAAGAAGAGCATTCACAGCTTTGATACACAGTACCAAAACTACAACTCCTTGGTGCAGGGGGTTCCTAGCTCTTACTAATTAGTAGCTTGTGGTGTCACTGCCAGATACGGATTTAAAGCAGATGTAGAAAGGTAGTGGTAGGTAGAGCCTACATTAAGCATAGTCACTGATTGTTTTGTAACAGCTGTTTAATGTATAATTTGAATATGTTGGATGGGAGCACAGGAGTCTGTTCATGGACCAGCCCTTGCCAGGTGACTGAAGTAAAAAATTAATTAAAAAGTACTTTGAAAAGTATTATGTAATAGTAGGTTAATTTTTGCACTTCTAGTAGATGGGTACATGTTAAACTTGATGAAAATATTTGCAATTGCAGCATTATATGGCCAAGAAAGAATTGCATTTCTGCTGTAAAAATTTTCAAATGTAAACATTTTTACTCAAAAAGGGAAAACGCACAGAATTTGAAGAACTAGACAAGTAAGTGTTAAGTCTGAAATGAAAAGACACTTATGTAGCTTTGTTAAATGCACTTAAAGGCTAACAGTGTTAGTAGAGGATATCTATTTGTCAGCAAGCAAGTGGGTTGAGTGTTAAAATTCAAAATAAAATGATTTATTTCCTGTAGTTTCATACTTCTTTACCTCCATTTTTTTTTAACTGTGAGGCAAGTTGTAAAATAACTTTGTCAAAATAGTGGATTTCTGATTTCTTGTAAAGATTATAGTTCTTAAAGATTATAATTGCTTACCCTTTTTAAAAGGCTTTGCTTTTACTTTTGCCCTTTGGAATTCAGGCAGTAAAAAAATACTGGAAGTTCCCTACTGGTTCTCTGATCTTTCTGAAGTGAATAAAAGTCATATTTGTTCCAACTGGGAGAATAGGGAGCAGTTGCAAATAATAGGTTGCAGAGGTTTTTATATTTTTTTTATGCTGTCCCATATGAAAAATGAGCTATTAATGATAGATAACGAATTTTCTGACTTATAATGTCTTCTATTACAGATTAAAAATGAAAGTGTAAACAAGAAGTTAAATCTAGGATTTGTTTGTTAATCTATAACTGTGCAAAAGAAGATTGAAAGAGAGGGAAATTGAGATTCAGTGGAATATAGCTAACTCTGTTTTTTGCTTTACAGCGTGGAGGTCCAGAATAAGTACTGAAGATAATTTGCTCACCACTGTTGAAGAAAGAAGTATTGTGTTCATCACAAAAACTTTTCCTTAATATTATAAGTAATTGTATACTGGTAGCTTTAATAAAAACCCTATATGAAGGTGTAAAGGTTGACAAAATACTATTAATTGGTGATTGAGAGATTTTATGTTGATGACTAATAACAATCACTAGAATATATTTCTAATTAGCCATTCTATGAATTTGGCAATGGAACAAACTGAGTTGCTTCATACTCCTTGTTAACAAGTCCCCTCAGGAGTGGTTTCACACACAGAATAGGCACACTCAGAAAGAGAATCATAGAATGGCTTGATTTGGATGGAACCTTAAGGACCATAAGTTTCCAACCCCATGATGAGGGCAGAGTTGCCACCTATTAGATTAGGCTGCCCAAGTTCCCATTTAGTCTGGCCTTAAACATGTTTAGGGATGGGGGCATTGTGTGGGGTCAGGTGTAAACCTTCTCATGACAAGCTCTTCCAGTGCCTCACCACCCCCTGAGTGAAAAATTTACCCCTAACATCTGATCTGAATATCCCCTCTTTTAGCTTAGATCCATTTCCTCTTGTCCTGTCATTTTCAGACTGTGTGAAAAGTCCTATTCTGACCTGTTTGTAATAAGCTCCTTCTAAGTATTGGACAGCCACAGTGGAGTCTCCCTGGAGTCTTTTCCAGACTGAATAAACCCAGTTCTCTCAGTCTTTCTTCATAAGAGGCCCACTGACCAGCCTTATGATGCACTAGAACTGAGCCATCTTTTTTGTGCTGGGGAGCCCTAGGCATGGATACAGTTCTCCAGATAGGGTTTCAGAAGAGCAAAGTGGAACAATCAGTCACCCCACCCTGCTGGCCACTCCACTTTTGATCCAGACTAGGATACATTTGGCCTTCCAAGCTGCAAGAAGACATTGCTGGTTTGTGTACATCTTTTCATCTACCAGAACCCTGAAGTCTTTCTCTCCAGGGATGCTCTCAATGAGCTCTCAGGGAGTTTTTCTCCCAGTCCGTACATGTATCTGGGATTATTCCAACCCAAGTGCGGTGCCTTGTTGAACCTCATTGGCTTCACATGGGCCTTCATCAAACTGTCCAGGTCGTGTTAGATGGCACCCTTCTATCATATGAACCACACCACTCAGCATGGTATTGTCTGCAAACTTGAAGAGGATGTACTCAATCCCAGTGTTTATGTCATTAATAAAGACATTAAAGATCACCGTTTCCAAGATGGATTTGTAGGGGACACCACACATCACTGGCTTTCACCTGGACACAGAGCCATTGAAAATAACTCTCTGGCTGCAACTATCCAACCAATTCTTACCCACTGAACAGTTCACTCTTCAAAACTACCTCAATTTAGAGGTAATTTAGGTGGTGTGGGACCACATCAAAGGCTTTGTGCAAGCCCAGAGAGATGACATCAGTTGCTCTGTCGTTCACTGGTGCCATCAATTAATTATAGAAGGCACAGTCTACCCTTGCTGAAGCTGTGCTGGCTTTCTCAGATATCATCCTCGTCTCACATGTGTTTTAAGACTTGTTCCATTGTCTTCTCAGGCACAGAGATGAGGCTCAATGGCCTCTAGCTCCCTAGGTCTTCATTTCCTCTCTCTCTTTCTTAAAAAATGGGAGTCATTTTTCCGGTCACCTCTCTGACAGTCATGACTTTTCAGTTATGCTGGGGAGTAGCCTGGAAACCGCAGCAGACAGTTCCTTCAGTCCCAGGGATGCTTGTCATCCAGTTCCATAGACTTGTACACATTCAGTCCCATGTGGTGGTCTTGGCCCCGCTTTTCTCTTAGGGTGGAGGGTATTTTGCTCCCCCAGTCCCCACCAAGATGTTCAGAGATGCTAGAGAAAAGGAAAACGTGACTACTAGTGCAGACTGAGGAAAAGATTTCATTAAGTACCTCAGCATATCTATTGTAGCCAGTTCTCCTTTCACATTTATCAGAGAGGGAACGACTCTCCTTGGCCTGTCTCTTCTGACCAATGGACCTGTGGGTCCCCTTCTTGCTATTTTTCAAATCCCTCACCAACTTTACTTCCATCTATCTTGATTCCAGCGCTGCACTTCTGGACAGCATACCTGTACTTTTTCCAGACCACCCATTTTTGCTTCTGCTCCATGCGTCCTTATCCCCTCAGTTTGAACGGCAGGTCCTTGATCAGTTGTGTCCATGTTCTGCCTCCTCTGCCTGATTTCTTATGCTAGGGGATGTAGAGCTCTTACACTCTCAGAAAGGTGTCCTTAAGGAGCTGCCAGCTCCGTTCTAATCCTACGCTCCTAACAACAGTTTCCCAGGAGATCTCATCCAACAACTTCTTGAACAGCGAGAAATTCACTCTCCTGAAGTTCAGGATCCTGACTCTGCTCTTCACCAGGCCCCTACTCCTCGAGCTCACAGACAGCGCCCGCAGACGCCCAGCATGACAAGCAGCAGCGCGCGCATGCGCAGCTCCCGGCTCCGCGCGGTGACGTCTCTGCAGCACGCAGCACGGCGGGCCGGAAGCGGCGCGGGGTGCGTCGCTGTTAAAACGCCGTCGCCCCCCTTCCGTCGTGTGGGTTTGCTTGCCGGTCTCGGCTGCTTTTTGCTTTTTTTACTCACCCGGTGGCTATGGATGCGCGCGCCCGTGCTAAGCGCTACGAGAAACTGGACTTCTTGGGGGAGGGGCAGGTGAGCGGCCGTGGGCGCGGCGGGGCCCTGTGAGGCCCTGTGAGGCCCTGTGAGGGGTGGTCGGGCCGCCCGCGCCGGTGTCTGCGTCGCTGGGCCTGCCGGCCGCGCTGCCGCCGTGTCATGCGTGGCTCTCTCTCTATCTCCTTAGTTCGCTACTGTCTTTAAGGCGAGGGACAAGAACACGGGGCAGATCGTGGCTATCAAAAAGGTGAGTGTCCTCCTGGTGTGTCACTGAGCATCTTATCCTACTCTGGTGGGTAGAGTCGTTACACTGGAAAAGGAAATGAAGGTCGTGTAGTCTGTGGGTGCCCAGCCTTCTGGCCTGCCTGTGCTGCGCGGAGTGAGCTGGGATTGTTCTGGGCCACGTACACATAAGCTGGACCAAAAGCAATGCCTCCAACTTGCTTCTATGGAAGCTACTACAAACGCCATGATAACACAATGCAATAGAGCACATTCTAAGCTACCAGAAACGTTTTCAGCAGAGACACCACCATTGGTTATGATTTTCACCAGCAACAAATCTGTACTAGGTGAGGTGACCTTCTGTTGCTGTCACCACTGTTTAAATGCATTATTTGCTATGCTCACATTCACAGTTTGATCTCCTTAAATGTTCAGCAAGCATCAATGAGTGCCATTGTAGGTGCTGTTTTTCTGCTTGGAGGAATTCAGCAACACAGCTTCACTTCACACTTCCACACCAGATGGTGGTGTTTTGTCAGAGTGCCCCTCTGCTGCAATCTGTCACATGGCAGCAAAATGTAATAGGAAGGTTCAGCCTCTACTGCCATGCTAGCATCCACCTCTGACATCATAGGCCAGTGAAATAACATCAGAGGCATCTCTTTCTGACCAACCCTTGTAAAATATTCAATATAGTTAATGTGTAAAAGTAAAAACACTTATTTTAATCTGTAATATTTCTATTAAAGCATAAAAAGGACAACAGCAAAATAAAACTAGGTTCATTTGACTTTTTTTTTTTTTTTGTACAACTAGTACATGAGTCTGGTTGGGTAGCAGTAGCTGCAGCTCTTAATGCGTCTCATTCTCTTACAAAATTTTACTCTTCCTATACTTGAAAACGTGCTATTAAAACTCATCCTGTCTTGGAAAAATAACACCAAGAATGTACCCTACTGTTGGGGCCTATGGCTTGACCTTGTATAATGAGACATGTTTATTTTCAGATTAAACTGGGACATCGATCAGAAGCTAAAGATGGTAAGTATTAAAACAAGTTCATGCTGTATGAGCTGCCTTTGTTGGTTTTGTTTCTGCTAATTGTGTGGTAAATTTTCCACATTGTAACTCGTCTGAGAAAATTTGATCGTCTCTTTTGGTGTAAGGCATAAAAGGATTCCTACCCAACATAGAGGGAGAGAAAAAATTTCATCTGAAATACTGTATTTTCATACTGTGTGTCTAACTGTGCATATATGACTGGCTAGTTTCTCAGTTTAACTGGGACCTGAACATGAATATAACACAGAATAATGATCTTTGACACTTTATGATGCAACTTGTCTCCATGCCTTAAATGCACAAGGCAGGTGAGAGTGCTTACCTTTGTTTTCATGTTTCCTTTATGCTGTTTTTGTGATTTATGCTGGGGCAAAAGTAAGTAAAAATGAGGTACTAAAAATCTTTTATCTGTTCAAACTTGCTTGTTTTGTTTTGAGAAATTGTGTTCATGTACCGTTGTCTTAGGATCTGGTGCTCTGACCAGCTGCATGCATCCAGGCATTGGTGTTGCAAATAAAACCCAATAATCTTGGGCTTTGCTTTTTGCTTATCTGGTGCAATAGAATGCAGTAGCATGCATGTAGACTGCCATCTTTCAGGGATCCTGCATCTGGTTACCAAATTCTTATGAAAGTTCTTTACTCTCAGTTCTCCAGTTCCATTCTAAGGAAGTATTTCTAGGTGTCTGAGAGTTTTCCAGTTGTGTCAGTTGCTACAGAGCTGTGATTCACCTCCTCTTCACTAGACTAATGTCTTTTAGGACTGTCATCATTTATGGCCTACAGCCATACTTTGGAAAACAACCATCATGTCTGGTTTCCTTGTGCTCATCTGGTAGTATGCCTGGGATACCTTTTTCTGAACGTAAAAAATATGCCCACCTGAAAGCCATCATTGTCTGTTTGGTTCTAAAGAAGTAATTAAAAGTAGGCAAAGCAAGAGTCTAAACTAACCCACCACTTTCACCCAAATCTTTGCTAGAATCTTATGTTATTTGTGGGGATAACAGTTTTTCAGCTCATGCATAGCCAGAAATTCCTGCACAATGTAGTGCCGTACTGTCTGCTTGCTAGTCAGTTGTATGAGCCATGCATACCAGCATTTTTTTGAGAGAGGAGTTGTTACCACTGTGCAAGGTTTGATGGGATGCAGCCTGGATGACCATTAAAGTTCCTGCCACAAGTTTTTCTTTATAAAACCTGTCTGTTACAGGATTTATTTTAGGGTGAGCAGGTTTTGGCCACTACTTTTTGTGTTGTAATACAATTGTAGAAAAGTTGTAAGCTCTTCTTTCTGAAATAGCATTGTTTAGAATGTCGTGTTCACTGTGCCTACCTCTGGAGGTGATGCATTGTAGAACTGAAATTTCCAAGATGTAACTGAAAGAAAATCAAAGCTTTCTGTAACCTGGAAATTATTTTTCTCAGTTTGTTGTAGAACAGGCCCTTTTAGACAAGGGGATATATACGTTGCTTTATATCTTCTATTTATTACCTTATTTTGTCTGCAGCAATTTACATATCTATGGCAGTCTGCTTGGACTTGCACTCAGATAGATGAGTGATGAGGAAATGGATTGTAATATTAAATATTCAATGAACAGAGAGGTTTCTTTCCTGGAGCTTAATCTGAAATTTTTAACTTTACTCTTTTCAATATAGGAATCAACAGAACAGCTCTCAGAGAGATAAAGTTGTTACAGGAACTAAGCCATCAGAATGTTATTGGTGTAAGTAAAATGAGTGCTACTTCTAAAACTGTTTCCCAAATACTGTCAATACAATTTCAAACTAAAATTTAAAATTAGTTATCAGAAAGCTACTTTATTGTAGTTATTTTTTGCCCAACATGAACTATGAAACAGTTGTTGTAGCAAAATATCTGTTTTCTCAATAAATGCTAAGTCTTTTATTTTTAAATTCATTTTACTATTTAGCTCATGCTTATGGAAATTAAAGGTGGGAAGGCATGTAGAAATTTAGATGACCTGATTTTTGTATTTCACTGATAGAAATACAAATGAATGCAGTGTTAAATTTACCTAAACTCGCTAGCTTCAGATGAAATTGATGACAACCAAAAGCTGGCTTAGCAAGTAACAGTGAAGTGGGATTCATGTAGTTTATTAGGTTTCAGTGGGGCCACTTGAACACCTTGTTGGCTAGTGTGATTCCTGTGTCATTCAGTCTTACTTAGATTGACTTCTGGCTACAGATACTTAGCAGGAGATGAAGATACTTTAAAATTAGCAAAAGTAGATCATTAAAAGCTTTGCCATAACCACTACTAGACCAGATAGGAATTTTTCAGATATTTTATTAAATATTTCAGACTAAAGATATGGTACCCTTACGGACTATGAGCTTAACTTTCAAATTGCTTACCCTAGCTAGCAAAATGTGAGAATATGCAGAGAAGAAAAACTGAAGTAGCAAAGGGTTGAAGCACTTCCTTAATGGAAGAAGTGGAGGAAAAAGCTGTGCACAGAGAAGCCTACTAAATGTAGTTGTTAGGTAAAGTGGAGCAAATGCTGGGGAAAAAAAACCAAAACAAACAAAACAATTCCAAAACCATAGAAAAAGGGGATATGTTTAAATTATGTTGTAGAAAGAAATCTATGCTAGTTCTTGTAGAACATAGTGAATCTCTCAAGTTTATTTCCACAGGCATTGCAGAAGCAGATAACATCAGTTTGAAAAAGGAATTTGGCAGATTTACATTCATTCATGAGTTCAAGAAGATAGAAGTTTTGTATAACAGTTAAGCTTGGGTAGAGGGTAAGGGGGCAAGGTGTGCATTAGAATATCCATCAAAATTAGCATGAACATAGGGGTGCTGGTGGATGGTAAGCTGGACTTGAGCCACGAGTATGCCCTCGTTGCCCAGAAAGCCATCTATATTCTGGGCTACATCAAAAGAAGCGTGGCCAGCAGGGTGAGGGAGGTCATCCTGCCCCTCTGCTCTGTTCTGTGCTCGAGTACTTCACCCAGATGTGGACTCCTCAGAACAGGAGAGACATGGACCTTTTGGAGTGTGTCCAGAGGAAGGGCACAAAAATATCCAGGAAATTGAACACCTCTGCTATGAGGATAGCCTGAGAGAGCTAGGGCTTTTCAACCTGGAGAAGAGAAGGCTCTGGGGATACCTGAGAGTGGCCTTTAAAGTATGTAAAGGAAAGCTATCAGAAGGAAGGAGGCAGACACTTTAGCAAGGTCTGTTGTGACAAGACAAGGGGAAATAATTTCAAACTAAAAGAGGGCAGATTTAGATTGGACTTAAAGAAAAAGTTTCGGGGTTTTTTGGTTTTTTTTTTTTACAGTGAAGGTGGTGAGGCACTGGCACAGGTTGCCCAGAAATGTGATAGATGCCCCAACCACAGAGACTTTCAAGGTCAGGCAGAATGGGGCTCTGAGCAGCTTGATCTGGCTGTAGGTGTCCCTTTTGATTGCAGGGGAGAGGGACTAACTAGATGATCGTAAAGGATCCCTAACTCCTCAAATGATTCTATGATTCCATGAACTTAAAGATTTTTAACTCCAGGATGGAGAGGTAGTTGTGTAAAATGTTACCAGATAAAGTGGACTCCTTTTCTATTGAGTTAAGAAGATAAACAGAGTAATAAGTTTTATGTTGCAGGTTGGAAAATTGCAACAATACTATTTCATAAGGGTTATATTAAATAAAATCAGAATTAAAACAGAACTGTGAAATTAGTCCCGTACTGTCCTCTTGATGATCAAGTCTGGGCAGAACGTGGCTCTGTGCCTGCCAGCAAACTGAAGGTGCATGTGCAAACTATAGTAGCATGGAATTTTAAAAAACTGGAAATGCAGGAGTATAGTTCATCATAACATATTTTGTTTTACAGCTTTTAGATGCATTTGGACACAAATCTAATATTAGCTTAGTGTTTGATTTCATGGAAACAGACCTAGAGGTAAGATGGATTAAGATGTCTCATATTTCAGTATCTTCAGTGCATTTTGAAAATGTGTTTTGAAAAACGTATTTTCATAGCCTTACATTTTCTGTTTATTTTTTAGAATGGTGCCTTTCATTTATGTAACTTGATTAAGATCATACCTCTAAAAGAGCTGGAATAGTGTGACAGCTCTTGTGTATTTTCAACTGAAAATGCCTTTACTTTTAAGTTCTTTGTCAGCACGATCTTCAAGAAACAGATTGTTTACCATGTCAGTTTTCTAGCACTTCAGTCAGAGCATAGAACCACTGATCATAAGCCAGAATCTCAGAGTGTAGTTGCTAAACACAGTAATGTAAAACATGCACAAGTGTGATACTAAAGAATGACAAGTAATGATCTGATAGTAAAAGTCACATATTCCTGAACCCTTCATTTACAGTTGACAGTGGTGTGTGTTTGCAGATCTGAATCTTACAGACACTTCATTAGCTTGTCTTCTGCCAAAATCTTTTTATCAGATACCTTAGTGCAGATTCTTCATTTTGGAACACTGTTCAAAAGACACTTTGAATGACTCTGTCATGTCATATATGTATATACACACATTATCCATACTCTGGGCAGAAATTAACCCATTACACGTATGCTATGAGACACTGGAGCTCTCATTTTAAATATTAAGGAAAGCATTGACAAGCTTTTGAACCCAGAGGAGTATAAAGCTAAAGTTTTGTTTTGCTGATAGAAGTAATGAGTACACTTTCTAGAGGATTCATGCACTGCTTACTTAGTAACTATGCAATATTTAGAAATCAAGAAGGTACACTGTAGAAGGAGGAATTAAATAGTAACATGTAATGCAGAGCAGTTTTTCACATTGTGGTAACATTCAGAGGCCTTCATTAGGGATTGCAGCTTGTGATTAGGTATGTGCTGCATATTGAAAATTCTTAATTTAGTTTTAGGCTGCTACTTCGTAAATCTTGAACAATTTAGATACTGGGAAATGGTATTAATGAAAAGTAACATTAAACAATTTTGAGGGAGTAGCTTAGAGAATATTTTTAAAGAGGATGTTCACCTAGAATTTTGGTGTTAAATGTTCTACATATTTTAACAAGCCTATTAAAAATTATAGTGTAGTGGCTATCCTTCCCTGTCTTTCTGTAAAAATGAAACCAATATGTTAACAAAGATTAGATGCTTAAATTGCACAGAGGACAAGTGACCATAGAGGAATATAATTTCTTGAAATTTATTAACACATCTGTCATATTTGTGTATAGCTTTGACTTGTAAGATTGGATATGTTTGAAATAGAGATAAAATAACACAGTCATGTTTCCCATAAATTTTTTAAATGTGCTGCTTATGCCAAGTTCACAGTAGGCCATCTGGACTCCCTATTTCAATTCTGATCTCTAGATCAGTATAGACTCTTTTTGTTTGTTTTTTGTAGAAAGGGTAGGAACAGTAGAGTATATGTGGTTACTGATTCAAACTTCATCCTCAAGTATGATCTGACTTTTGAGCTGGAATAACTGGAGCTGAATAATTTTGCATTATAAGCTTCTGTGTTTATCAGTCTACCACTATCAATCTATGCTTTGCAGGTTATTATAAAGGATACTAGTATTGTGTTAACACAGTCTCACATCAAAGCATATATGCTGATGACGCTTCAAGGATTAGAGTATTTGCATCAACAGTGGATTCTACATAGGGTAAGCATGCTTTAAATGCCTTTATGCCTATAATAAATCTCACTTTTGATACAATTTGGGTCTGAAAACTAACTTAGATTGGTTCAGAATGCGTAGGGTTGCACTAGCGGATGAGCAGTGGCAATGGTACTGCTGGAAATGCTAAGTATTACTGACATTTATATAGTAAACAAAAGTAATGCCTTCTATTTATTACCATGGAAACTTCAATACAAAAAGCACAATAACTATATAAACAGAGCAAATTCTCAGCTACAAAACAGTGTTTTTCTGCATAGTCAGTACCGTTAGCTATGCACTTTCATCAGCAGTGAACAAGGGGGATGGCCTTTTTCCTCCTTTTTACCTTTTAAAACCCCCCTTTATATCAATTTTATATCAATACATTAATTTTCTTCCTCTTTCTGTCTCACTTGAGTGTGAAGAGGTGGCTGTGTGCTTGCTGGTTGTGGCCAACCCACAGCATTGTTAACTGTATTAAACTATATACTATCCTATGATCTCTACAACTGTCAGAAAAAGTAGACATATTTTTCATTTTTCTACAGTGCAGTAAAACAGAACTAATGTTTCAGCAAAGTGAAAACCATAAATCAAAAACTACCATAAATCTGTGTTCTTAAGCTCTGGAAATTAAGTAACATAATGCTCAAATTGATGTACTTGATTATTATTTTTTTCATTATTTTCACTTATGTGGGAATAATTGATTTCTTATTTGGTTGGTTTTTTTTTTTTTATCACAGCATAAAAACTCAAAATACACTCAGAAGAATGGCTTTTAGAATACTATTACTGCTCTTTAGAATACTCTTGCTGGGAGGTCCAGCATACATCTGGCTTTTTTATTAACAATGACAGGATTCCTTCTTTGCTTTCTGTTCTGACAGGATCTTAAACCAAATAATTTGTTGTTAGATGAACACGGTGTTTTAAAATTGGCTGACTTTGGTTTGGCAAAATCTTATGGAAGCCCAAACAGAGTTTACACACACCAGGTAGTAACAAGGTAAGACATATCTTAGATATAGATTGGTTGTAACTGTTCTCATATTACCTACTGGAATATACCATGCTTAATCAACATGTTTAAAGTTTGATTTCTAGCTCAAGTCACAAAAAGCCTCATAACAGAAAACATGATAAAGTGTTTGTTAGCATAGTCTTTTTAAGAATGGGTGGAATTTTTATCCCTGAAGGTTGTCCTTTGGCACAATAATGGTTTTGAAACACGTGAAAATGATGTGTATTTACCTATAAATCTAGATTTCAGAGAGATAGTTGTTACCTGCTGCTGATTTTGAACCATACTGTCTTTTTTTCTAGTTAGGCATGTAAACTATTTCTAATGCAAAAGCTCAACCCAGTTAAGTTATTAATGCCATTTATGACTCACTTACATAAGACATGTACTCTTAACTATTTTGCAGTAATCTGCTTTTTTTAAGATTTCCTTTTGTCTATTCCAATGCTAAAATGATATAGCAAATGATTGAACTTCTTCACTCAATCAAAAGGCAGAAGTGATACTATAGTTTGAAATGCAGTGTGTGTCAGATCTTGCCCACAGCTTCAAATAATTGCTGCCAAGATTTATTTTGCACAAAATTAATCTTTAAGTCTGTTTCCAGTAATGTTTTTGAAAGCTGAAAGGAATTATGACTTAAAGTACTATTTATTTATTGAAGATAAATTTAAAGAAAACAGTAGTCAGTAACCTGTAAGCCTTCCTGTTGTATGCAAAGGAAAAAATATATATCCTATGAGTTCTGTTATTTGCCAGTTAGCTCAGCTAGATCTGTAGTAAAACTGTGGTCATACATAACCCTATGATGTGCAATGCAATTTTTTTCAAACTTTTTTTTTAAACAATGCACTCTATGGTTCTTTAGTGTTAGAAAAATACAAAGGCAAGAGCAGAATTCTCTTTGAAGTTGCTGCACTGCTGCAGCATACAGCATTTGACATCAGTAAAACCAGATTATTTTCCTAAAATATTTTTTCTGTTCAGATGGTACCGATCCCCAGAGCTATTGTTTGGAGCTAGAATGTATGGTGTCGGTGTTGACATGTGGGCTGTTGGTTGTATTCTAGCCGAGTTGCTACTCAGGGTAAGTCTTCAAATATAAGCATTTGTATTTGTTCTTTGGTGCATCTTAGATGTGGTTTTCTTCTGTCCTGCAGTAATGTCAGCAATAGGAAGTTAGGCTTATTCCTAGGAGGTAATGAAAGGGGGGTGAGGAGGGAATACCTTCCGAAAGTTTTCTATCCGTAAGGAAAGGGACATTTTCAGAGGTTCCATAACTGTTGCAAAGACTGGAAACCTTTAAGAGCAGCTAGGCAAAAAAATAACAACAAAGTGTTATTGTAAAATGTGGCTAGTTAACAGATGGGAGTGAAGTTGAAGGTGGTCAAGATTACATTGTCACTCCTGAGTAAGAGATACAGATGTAATCATCCATAAATACGCTTTATTGAAGAAAGCAGTCTATTATGTAGCTCTTTTGAAGACCTGGAAGTAGGAGGTGGGAAGTGAAAGGAAAGGGGTACAAACATAGCTGAAAGTATGGAGTAGCCTGCAGTGTAACTTACTTCCCAAAATAAGCAGTTTTTGCCTGGTTTCTGCACTGTATTTTAACTGTATGCTATATTGTGAGCCAGATTAGGGAACTAGTCTGTCAGAAAACACCTTGGAATATATAATTTGCCTTGTTTGATTAATCATACATTCAAGTGTGGCAGTACAATTTCAGGATGGAAATATAGGATGATTGAGAAGCCGAGAAAACCAATAAAGTAACTTGACATGCCAGGATGTTGCTTAAGAAGCACCAGTAGTGCATATGTAAACATGGATTAGACCAAGGTGTCCAACCTTCTGGCTTGCCTGGGCCATGCTGAGTGAACAGGGATCATCTTGGACAGTGCATGTGGATTGCTGCAGAAGTGATGACTCTTATTTCTGTGGAAACAACAACTTAATACAAATAGCACAATAATTATTTTATAGAGCAAATTCTCAGCTGTAGTCACAGCATCACAGAATTGTAGGGGTTGGAAGGGACCTCTAGAGATCATGGAGTCCAGCCCCCTGCCAAAGCAGCTCCCTAGCCCAGGTTGCACAGGTAGGCGTCCAGGCGGGTCTGGAACGTCTCCAGAGAAGGAGACTCCACCACCTCTCTGTGCAGCTGTGCCACTGCTCCGTCACTGCACTGGGAAGAAGTTCCCACGCACATTTGTGCAGAACTTCCTATGCTTCAGTTTGTGACCATTTCCCCTCATCCTTTCGCCACACACTGCTGAGAAGAGTCCAGCCTCGTCCCTTTGCCTCCTGCTCCTTAGATATTTATAGACATGGATCAGATCCCCTCTGAGTCTTCTTTTTTCAAGGCTGAACAGACCAAGGTCTCTCAGCTTTTCCTCATAAGGGAGGTTTTCCATGCCCTTTGTCATCTTTGTGGCCCTCTACTGGACTCTTTCAAGGAGATCCCTGTCTCTTTTGTATCAGGGAGCCCAGGACTGGACACAGTACTCCAGGTGAGGCCTCACCAGGGCAGAATAGAGTGGTACCCACCACCTTCAGCTTTGCACTTTTTTTCCCAGCAGTGAACAAGAGCCTGCATGCCATGCTTATAAAAATCTGTACCTGCAAAGGTTATCTTCTATTCCACAGTTGTTATGATGGCATCGTTGCTGAGATGTACCACCCACCCCCTCACTGTGCTCTTATCCCATTTGCTCTCCATAAATGTTCAGCAAGTGTTGATGGATGTCAGTGTGTACCAATTTTTCCATGCGGAATAATTCTGCTTCATATAGACTTCCATGTCAGATGCTGTTCTGTAAGACTCTCCTTCTGCTGCCATCTGTCACACAGCAACAACATGTAATAAGAGTATTGGTGGGAAGGTTCAAGTTCTACTGGCATGTTGCCTGCATCTGCCTCTGACTTTGTGGGCCAGCATAACAAAATCGGAGTTTGGTAGCAGTGGCTGCAATTCTCAGTGGGCTACCAAGGTGTTCATCAGAGATTTTTATGAAATTTTTCCCTTTCTGTGCTTCATCCTTGAGAAAAGTTGTTCACAAATATATGTACTGCCAAAAAGCAACATAATATTCACGAAGCATGATGAAGTGAGGAGATATTTCTCTCTGGTAAAATAGGACTTATAGAAGTCCAGCAGAAAGATGTGATAGAGCTTTTCTTCAAGTCAAATATCTGATTACAATTCTAAAGATCCCATTTCAAAATTTGCAGGTAATATATTTATGCTGATTGAAAACAGATCCACAAATATACTGATTTTTTTTTTTTTCAGCAGCCTTGAAACCTGTTCTGAAATTTATCAGAATGGGGAGCACAGCTCTTCACAGGACTGTGCTTGAACAATATGTCTCAAGGCATACAGTTATTTGCTTTAACTTGAGTTAGCACTGTACATGCCCACTCTGTGCCCTGATTTCATCCTAGGCAGTGCCAGTCACACAGTGCTGTTTGGTTGTTGTGGGCACTGGGTATGTGCCAGTGGCTGGGCTGGGCTGCTGAGCAGGGCAGAGCCACTGCCAAGATGGCACAGAGCAGGGAACAGCTGCAGGATGGGATGGACTGGGCCATGTGTGGCCTATGGGTTGGTCATGCCTGGATTAGACTCTCTAAAGTTGAGTACATTTCTGGAAAGTTAGAAAGTAAATACATTATTTAATTATATTAAATTATTCTAACAAAACAGGAAATACATTTACGGTAAAGTTTTATCACTATGATAGTTTTAAACATATCTTGTCCCTTTTTGTTCCTGGGTGTACTAGATTGAGGGACAGTGAAATTTCCAGAAGCTTTACAAAAGCGTTCGATGTTCAATGCGCTTTCAGGGCACCAAAACTGAGTGCACTGCCTCACAGGGGTGTTCATTATGCTCCTTCTGTCCTAATTATTAAAATACTGCCTCTTAATTTTGCTTTTGTTTGCAGAATCTCTTTTTCCTCCATTGTGTGCTGGTTGCATAAATGACACCTCAAACTGGACAAACATCTCCTTTTTTCTGTCTTCTGCCGAGCTTAGTTGACATCTGACACTCATTAGGCAGTTTCTTCCCTTATGGCTGGGAGTCAGTATCCTCTCTCATGATGTTCTCTCATTCTACTATTCTTAAATTCTTGCTTTTGTAATTCAGTTGTAATTTGCTTCAATGCTTGTATATAATGTTATGATAATGTTACATTTTGTAATGCCACCTAACTTGAGACTGTAGATGCTGGAGAGATCATTGTGACCAACAGTGTAAATTTATAGCTCATGCGTAAAATAACAAGGCTCAGGCAAAGGAAGATTCTACATTAATGTTGTAGTGGTTTTAACGTTATGTTTAGTTCTGTTCTGTCAAGTCAGTGGTATTAAGCCTGGTTTACAAGAAATCTTAAAAATCTATATGGATGTTACTACATAGCTTAAAATGTCTAGTGTACCTTCTTTTGGGCACCTGATACACAAAGGTGTTTTGCTTTGAATATGCAGTGCGATTATGAGGAGCCACTCATAAGTTGCTTTCTAGAATTAAGTATAGAATTTAGTTCAACAAATAATGTTGCCTTCTTCCAGGTTCCTTTTTTGCCAGGAGACTCTGATCTTGACCAGTTGACAAGAATTTTTGAAACATTGGGCACTCCAACAGAAGAACAGTGGCCTGTGAGTTCTTTTGTTTAATGTGCTGACTTTAATTTTACTTGATGTGATCTCTACTTTTGCTTTTGAAATTAAAGAATAAATTAGAATATTTGAGTAAGTTTTCAGAATACAGCTCCATCTGTCACAAAGAAGGAAGATAAGCAGCTGAGGTTTAGTTAAATCTCTTAATCATTGTAATAACTTAATCATCAGTGTTGTTAGCATCAAGCAACGGTTAAGAGATTTTGTGGTTTTCTCTCCTAGTCCACTCTCTTATAGTTTCCCATGGCTATTAGTATGAAATTAATATTGATTGCTTAATGTTTGTGAGATGCTTGATATATTGATGCTTTTACCTGTAAGGCTTTAATCACTTTCAAAACAGGAACAATTTATAGAGCCTTAAGTTGGGCTGTCCAATTTTTTGGTTGGAGATCCAGTAAAAGACAGAATAACACGTTTTGAGGGGAGGCAGTTTCTCAAAGTAACTGTATGGTAATAAACAGAAATCAGTGTCTGTCCCCTGAGTGGATCCTTTTTTTGATGATTTGCACCACTGGATTTCAGTGGGTTAGTATCTCTTAATATTTCATCCGCCACACAAGCTAGTTCTAAAACATGAATGATAATCTGTCAAGCTGTGCTCACTCAGAATAGATAGGCATTGTCAGTCATCTCAGGGCACATCTTTTCCAGTATAAGCTACTTGTGCTCCAGAACACAGACTACACTACTGTGGTCAGATTCCACACTGTAAAGATGATCTGGGCATTTGCTTCTGAAATCTGCATGGTATCACATAACATATTTGCAAGCCAGGTTAAGTGATTAAATTGTAATAGCACTTCATTAACGTGCTAGGTATGTGCTTGTCAGAGAACAAGTATCGATGCTTGGGATTTCTATATTAGTATTATATTGTATTTCAGTAATTATGGGCTGTCATAAGTCTGGTTGAGCTTTAAATTTTTCATAATTTGAATAGAGATTGCACCAATTATTTCTGTTAGTATTGGTCAATCTATAATTCTATGTGTTACTTTTCATAAGCTCCCTTTCCTGTAGCCTCCAGCTTTTCCCAACAGGTACTGCCACCAGGGAACCATGTGCTGCACTTACTTCTCTGCACTAGACTGCATGCTTTTGACATGGGCTGTGTGAACTGCAGCTTCATACTCTGTTATGATATACACACTGTTATGATATATGCACTGTTAGTGTTTTATTTAGCTTAGATAAACTTACTGAGCAAAGTTAGTGAAATGTGCTGATTTAAAGGTTTAAAATACTTAATGACATTTGAATAAATGTCTGTAACAGGTTTGATTTTATGATGAAATTTGAATACTAGGGTTTTTGGTTTTGCTATTTTGTGTGTGTGTGTTTTTGTACCTAAGGTGGGGAAAAATGCCATTCATCTTTTGTTTAACTGGTTGGCATATTTTTCCTTCCCTCCCTGTACTCCACAAATAAAACATGCATTTCAAAAAGTAGCTCAAAATGCTAATGATGAACAACAAACTCTGAAGAGGACAGTGTATTACTAGGAGGGAAAGCACTTCGGCTCCTCTGTGAATCTTGTGTTTTCTACCACATGAGTTTGCAGGAGAAAAGCTAAAACTAGTTTTACTTTATGTGCGCTCCCTCTTAAGTTCCTATGCTTTTCCTTTGTTAGCTTTGTTTCCTGTTGTACTAGTTACTACTGAAGCAAGAGGACGGAAGATTACTTGGTAATGATACTGTATCAATTATTTTGTTAGAGTAATTCCTATGACCTGATATTCCTGAGCTGTTATTTCAGTGACCAAGTATTAAAGGTGTCTTGAAGAGTAGTTTGCTTCTGCTGTAGATGCAGCTGTATGAAGTTCTCTTCCTTTTAGTGGTTTCCTTTTAGTGGAAAACCTAAACTCTTTTAATCTTGAAAAATATACATCCCATTTTTGTCTTTGTAGGGAATGGCAAATCTTCCAGATTACATCACGTTTAAGCCTTTCCCTGGAACGCCTCTTCAACATATCTTCAGTGCAGCTGGTGATGATTTACTTAGTCTTTTACAGGGATTGTTTGCATTTAATCCTTGTTCTAGAATTACAGCCACTGAGGTATAGTACACTTAATTATGTCATTATGTTCATTAACAACATACTCTTAATATCAGATAAATGTGTTCTGAAGCTAATAAGCCAGGTTTGAAAAGAAATGTCATATATCTCTGTCTGTGAAATACTGTAAACATATTTCCTGTGTTTTATACAGAGAACTTTGTAATAACACTCTAATCACTGTTCCCAATTATGTAGCCAAGTTAAACAGCTAAAAGATGTATGAGCCAGACAATTGTATTTAACATTCAAAATACAGTCATGTTAAGCTTGCAACGTAAACCTTAACATAGCATGTTTTATTCCCTGCTTTTAAAATATTAGACACCTTTTTACTAGAGGACTTTTTGAGAGCATATTGAAGGATTTTTTTTTTTTTAAGACACCATCTCTAAGAGTACAAGTTTCCAAGTAGTTAGTTGCAGTATGCTCTGGACGTTTCTATACTGATTCATATATACAAAGTCATTTTCCAGGCCATATTGTAAGACAGTGACTTGACTCTTGAGTTTATATGATCTTTCTAGTCTTACGTTTTTAATGACATCGCCACAGTGTAAGGGAGGAAGCAACTTTCAGTTACTGTATTGCCTTGATTTATACATGGCATTGAATACTTTGTAACTGGCATAAGGAAAAGTAGTGTAGACTTAAATAACTACTTAAATAAAACCACAAGGCATAGTAAGTGGAACTGCTAAAATTTAAAATAAGGTATGTAATTCTACTGCATTGAATTAATCTTGCTTACTTGTGTTTATCTTTTGTTCTCCTTCAGACTACATCTTCTTGCAGTTTACATTGTAGAAGCAGCACAGTTAAAGGAAATCAGTAGGAAGACCTGTCTTAAAAGCTAGCAAAACAGTGGTGTTCAGGTCCCCAAGTTGATCCAAACTTCAGTTTTATTATTTTAATCTGTCTTTTTCCCAATTTTGGCTTTACTCATGTATTTCTTCTCTTTTTTCAAAATGGAAGTTCTTCAGAGCTAGAAACTCACTGATCTCCTGCAGTGTCATCTAGAGTTTTTTTAGATTGTTTGAGCACTAGTTAAAAATGAGTTTGCAGTTACCTGTTGGCTAACAAAGTACTGTGGTAGTCACTGAGAATATTAAATCTTGCTATGTTTCAGTACAAAGATGCCTCAGTAGTTTCTGAAGTTGCAATTAAAAGTGGTTTATATAAAGTCTTTTTATATGTGGAGTTCTGATGCTTATACTAATTACTTTTTTCTTTTTTCCCCCATTATTATTAAGGCACTGAAACAGAAGTATTTCAGTAATCGACCAGGACCCACTCCAGGAGATCTGCTACCCAGACCCAACTGTCCTGTAGAAGCTGTGAAGGAGCAACCACATGGGCTTTTGAATTTGAAAAGGAAACGAGCAGAGGGAATAGATCAAGGTAAATTCTTAATGTTTCACCTGTTTTAAAATGGCAACTCAGAGAGAAAGGTATACTTCAGCATTTCAGGACAAAAAAGTTCTGAATGGGTAATATTCCTGGGTACCAGTACCACCTGGAGCCCTTTAGGATTTATGTTTTAGGACAAGCACTAGAAGGTGAGAATGGCTTGATTTTGTGTTCTAACAGAATTGGTACAAAAAAGACTGTTTATGCTTAGTGGTCTGTTAATTAGAAGAAATCTCTAATATCATTAATATTCTAATGGAGTGTGGTATTATCTACTGAATTAGAGGCTATCAGGCTTTTTTCTTGTTTTTCAAACAAGAAAAATCTTAGTGAGTTAATCAACTTTGTCACTTAATTAAAAAAAAGGGAGGAATAAGAGAAAAATAATATTTCATTATTTTATGTGACAGATTAGAGAATGTAAATCAGATTTCTGCTATCTCCTTTGGACTAAGCGAGCTAACTGTTAAGACCACTCTGGGTAAGGAAGATCTCAGTGCATTACAGCAGTCCTTTTAAGAAGCAAGCCTATCCTGTAACATTTATTTTCATATGGAACCTCCAGTTTTTCTCAAACATGTACTTGATTCCTTCATAGCAAGAAAAATAGCATGTACTTGATTCCTTCATAGCAAGAAAAGTAGCATGTACTTGATTCCTTCATAGCAAGAAAAGTAGCATGTACTTGATTCCTTCATAGCAAGAAAAGCAGCATGTACTTGATTCCTTCATAGCAAGAAAAGCAGCATGTACTTGATTCCTTCATAGCAAGAAAAGCAGCATGTACTTGATTCCTTCATAGCAAGAAAAGCTTTGTGGACTCAACAGCTTCATCTAACACTAAATTAGCCAGCCCTTCTGGCAGAGAGGCAAACATTATTCTTAAGCTTGGAGTTTGTCATCTTGGCAGCAGGAATTTGCTAAATAGTAGTTAGGTTAGGTTAATGGTTAGGTAGTGGGTTAATACCAGTTTTGTTTTCACCAGGATGAAACTGTTTCAATACAAGAGTGTGATATCTTGCTGGAACGGAGATGCTTCCATGAAAATGCATTTCCTCATGAGCTCAGATGTACAACTAAATTATTACAGTTCATCTTACTGTTTAAGCACTTCTACCCATTGTGTTTTAGACTCTTGTCAAATTACAAGTAAAATGCTTTAGTTTGTTAGCATAATTTTCCTTTGAAATTAGAATCTTTAACCTGTTAACTATTTGCATGCTCTTTGCTGACCTCAGTACCATGGGGCAGCTGGCATGTGGGAACGGGTTCTTTAGTTTAAGTCATTAGCTGAAGCTTTTTATCTCCTGCAACACCATGTGAGTGTCTGCAATTAGTGTTTTGAGGTCCATGTCCCTAGAATATACCAATTAGCTAAAGTACAGGAAAGATAAATAAATGCTTCCTATTTTTGCAACTTAACTGTTGGACATCTTGCATTTGATGATGAGCTGAGTTTCCAGAGCTGTATTAGAACTACAACATTTGTTGCTTTAACATCTTTACAAAAATCTGATCTTCTGCAAGGGGGAATCTGACTTGTGTGTCAGTCTTTGGAGAAGGCTAAGACTTTGGAGTTTGGATATAAGTGAGGCATTTAGGAAGTCAGCATTACTTTTTGAGTTATTTTTACTGTCAGTATGAAAAGCAGTATTATTTCCTTCAAGTGCTTTCTTAAGCATATCCAAAAATTCTGTTGCTTACAGAACCTGAGTGTATCAAAAGTGTAGATGTTGCAGTCCCAACCAATGTAGAAAAGGAGAGCCATTGTTAAAGATAGCAGATCTGCTTTCCTGGATTTCATCTGACACTCTTATGTGGCACAATCATATAAAGTTAAAATGTGAATATGTTTTTTGGTTTGGAAGAACAACTCTGCAGTCTTTTTATAGATGGAATTAGAAGTGCATTATCTTCTTATTGCTATTGGGGATACAAATGTGTACAAGTCATTTCAAAGAAAAGTATGTCATCTCTTGACATTCTCAAGTTTGCCTGTGCTTGCATCTTGCACAGCATCTTTCTCAGCCCTGTTGATGTAGCGCTCCAGAAACTGAGCGGCCTAAATCGGGAAGTGCTGGGTGCTCTCTAATAGAATCTTGGCACCAGATGCTGACAGTGAGAGTGTATTTATGCCTTCCCCACGAAGTGCTGCTTTTCCACAGGAAGAGAACACTGTTTCCTTGGGGAGTGCTCAGCAAACTTAAATGCGCAATGGCTGTACTTTTCATAAAAATAATCTATTGCCAAGGGAAGACTATCACATGAATGACTGTCTGTAAATAGTATTAAACATACATCATTGCTGGCTATTGCTGCCACTAGTTTCTAATCAGTGAAGTATGCTGAGCCACTGATTGTCCATCTTTTCCACTCTGGAGCACTTCTTCCTCAGGACACAAACTTCCAGTCCTGCTGATTTGCATTTCTCCAGAGCTGTGTGTAGAAGATACAGCAATCATCTCTTTCCTAAGTTAACACAGATCTGACATCAGGCGTGTTTCCTGTACTATTCTACACTGGCTTGAATTAAAAAATAAATCAGCCTATTAGTATCTAAAGTTAGAAGCTTCTATAATTTGGGTGTTTGCTTAGGGTTTGTGGGAATTATTCACTGTTAATTTATATTATAGGACACCTGCTTATAAGACATGTAAAAATTGCTGGATCCTTCTATAGAAGACTTTATATCCATTCCAGGAGGCAGCTATGGTTTGTTCTATCAATGTTATAAATAAGCAGCACATGAATAAATGAGAGGACAGGAGGCACATTAGTATCAAAGAAGTGCTGCTGCCCTCATTTCTGCAGCTGCTACTAACAGAAACATGGTTGAAGAGAATGAGTCACAGACTTAAAAGGCTGTTACCTCCTGCAGGCAGTTCTGCTGGGCAGCCACAGCATGAGAAAAAGATCACTGCATGTTAAGTGTGATAGGGCAGGGTTGTCTTTTCTTAGGCTTAGATGTAGAATTAACTGGTTAACTTTTCTGACAGAAATACTTAAGTGTATCCCAAATGCAGTCAATGATTACAGAAATCAGGCCTCATTTGGAGTATAACTACTGATGCAAGTCAGCTGGGATTCTAGCACTCTCATTGATTTACACTAAAAACAGTTCTGTACTGTTGCTGCAGCGAACAGCATTAGCCATCTTTGGTTAGATGGATCTCAACAAAAGTATTAAATGAGTGCAGAAGCCTTGAGGAGGGGTTTCAAACCCTTTACTGTGGTAACAATGTGATTTACACTTTTCAGGATTACCCAAAAAATTGATTTTTTGATTGCTGTGGATGGTGGATGAAAATGAGAGATCAAATGACCTGAGTCCCAACCTTGAAAAACGCTGTAATAGTCAATGGATGGTTGTTTTTAGAATATGTAAAATGTTAATGCAATATTTTGTTACTAAAACTGAGGTTTTTAATTTTTTTTTCTTTTAATAAAATATTCTTTAAACAAAACAAAATGGTTCCTCTCTCTGGTTTACAATCTCAGTGCTTTGACTCATGCTTTGAGGTAGTAGTGCTTTCTAAACCGCCTGCCTGCTGCTGATTTACCCAGACCGATTTTGTAGAGCCTTTGTGTTGAGTCACACACTGTCCTTTACAGATGCACACCCTTAGGTGGAAAGTGGCAAATACAGCTTTCTCAGCTGGAGCTTAAATATACATGACTGTCTGCCCTAATGATGTGTGCTGGAACAACTCCGTCACTGTAAGAGAAAGGTGGGAGGCTCTCTCAAACAACATGCCACCTTCTTGAAAACGTTGTGATGCATGGGGTGACTGTGAAGTTGGTAGTGGTTGGATGGTTTTTTTGCCCACACATTCTAGTCTTCCAGGACAAATTGTCTGAGCATGTAAACACTGTTTTCTTCATAGCCTCAGGACTGCAAGAGATGGAGACTCAGTCTGTGAAACCATAACAGACCTCCTGTCAGCGTATGGTTGTTGAACGTTTCATATCGCATATAATAAGCTTAGCTCTTTTGCAAAGTGCCTTCTGGGCAACTAGACCTCTCCAGGGCAAAGAAACAAGCCAGTTGGTGCAGCTTAGTTGCACATCCACCCCTGTTGTGCAGTGGATCTCAGGGATACCCATTGAGCCACTGTCATTTTCCCACTTATGAACTGCTTTTGGCATTCTGTCTTCTGATGTACATAGGTAGCTCTGAAAGTGATGTCTCCTGTTTATTTCCATACAAACTTCAGCAGATATGAGGAGCACAGTAACACCATTTGATAGATCAAATTTGTAGTTACAGGACACTGTTTTTCATCATTGTCACTACTACTGTGTATTTTTGCCAGCAATGTACAGGAGTCTGTATGCTGTTCTTATAGAGATCTGCACCAGCAGAGGTGACCTACTGTTTCACAGCTGCTATGATGTGTCATTGCTATTAAAATGTTGCCCACACAGTTCACCTTTCATCGAGTCAAATAGATGGAAGTCAGAAGGTATCAAATCCAGACTATATCGTGTGTATTGCAGGGGAATCCAGTCAAGAGTGGTAATGTGCTCCATGGTTTTCAAACTGTTATGGGGCCTGGTGTTATCTGGTGCAAAAGTTGTCTTCTCTGGCATGACTGAAAGTTTGAGCCTTTGGTTTAGTCAGTGTTGCAGCATAGTGGTTAGAGTTGATGGTTTGTCTGGGCTCCAGAAAATCCAGAAGGATCACCACCTTCTTATCCCAGAAGATATTGTATGTCACATTATGTGCTGAGGACTGCATCTTCAACTTTTTCTTTGGTGGGGAGTTCACATGTTGCTTCTCTACAAACTGCTGTTTTGACACCCAGCTCATAATGATGACAACACATCTCATCACTGGTGGTAATACGATCCAGAAAACTGTTACTTCACCCTTGAATTGGTTCAATAGGTTCTGGAAAACTTGCATATGATGTACTTTCTGTACCTGTGTGGGCATTCGTGAGACCCACCTGGCACAAACTTTACAATATTCCACGCACTGAAGCCAATATGTCTGTACACAGTTCCCTGGTTGTAATCCACATTATCATTTTGTGGTGTGGCAGCTGTGCGTGGCTGTCTGGAATGTGGCATGTCTTTCACATCACTGTCACCACTGCTGAAAATCACCACCCACCACCTCACTGTGCACACATCCACTGTTTGGTTACAGAATCATGGAATGGTTTAGATAGGAAGCGACCTTTAAGGTCATCTTGTTCCAATCCCCTGCTATAGGCAGGGACACCTCCCACTAGACCAGGTTGCTCCAAGCCCCATCCAGCCTGGCCTTGTGCACCCCCAGGGAGGGAGTGTCCACAGCTTCACTGGGCAACCTGTTCCAGTGTCTCACCACCTTCACAGTAATGAATTTCTTCCTGATACCTAGCCTAAATCTACCCTCTTCCAGTTTAAAACCATTTCCCCTCATTCTGTTGCTAGATGCCCTTCTAAAAAGTCCCTCCCCAGCTTACTGTAGGCTCCCTTCACACAGTGTATGGCTATAAGGTATCCTCAGAGCCTTTTCTTCTCCAGGATGAAGAGCCCTATCTCTCTCAGCCTGTCCTCACAGGAGCAGTGCTCCATCCCTCTCATCATCTTTGTGGCCCTCCTCTGGACCTGCTTCAGCAGTTCCGTGTCCTTCCTGTGTTGGGAACCTGCACTGGATCCAATACTCAGGTGGGCTCTCGTGAGAGTATAGCGGAGGGGCAGAAACACCTTCCTCAACCTGCTGGTCGTGTTTTTCTTGATGCAGCTTAGGATGCAGTTGGCCTTGTGTGCTGCAAGATCACATTGCTGGCTCATGTTGAGTCTTTCCTCAAATGACACCCCCAAATCCTTCTCCTCAGGGCTGCTCTCAAGCCATTCTCTGCCCAAACTATATCTGTGCTTGGGACTGCCCTGACCCAGGTACAGAACCTTGCACTCAGCCTTGTTGAACTTCACAAGGTTGGCATGGGCCTGCCTCTCAAGCCTGCCCAGGTCCCTCTGGATGGCATCCCTTCCCTCTAATATGTCAACTGTACCACTCAGCTTGGTGCTGTCTACAAACCTGCTGATGGTGTGCTCAATGCCACTGTCCATGTTACCTACAAAGATGTTAAATCACCAGTCCCAACACTGATCCCTGAGGAATGCCACTTGTCGCGAGTCTCCATTTGGACATTGAGCCATTGACCGCAGCTCTCTGAGTACGACCATCCTGCCAATTCCTTTCCTAGCAAGTGGCCCATCCATCAAATCCATTTTTCTCCAATTTGGTGACCAGTGTCATGCGGGACAGTGTCAGATGCTTTGCACAGGTCCTGGTAGATGATCAGTTGTTCTTCCTTTATCCACTGATGCTGTAAGTCCATCATAAAAGGCCACCAAGTTCATTAGGCATAATTTGCCCATGGTGAAGCCATGTTGGTTACCACCAGTCACCTCATATTTATTTTCCATGTGCCTCAGCAGAGCTTTCAGAGGATCTGTTCCATGATCTTACCAGGCACAGAGGTGAGACTGACTGGCCTGTTGTTCCCTGAATCTTCTTTTTTCATGAAAATGGGGGTTATGTTTTCCCTTTTCCAATCAGTGGAATATTTATGGTTCTCCACAGATATTCAGCAAGCGTATACAATTGTCAACTGTTGGAGAGATCTCCTGGGAAACTGTCTTTAGGGACAAAGGAAAGGAACAGAGCTGGATGCACTTTTAGAACGTGTTTCTGAGAGCACAGGCGCTCTCCATCCACCAGCATAAGAAATCAGGCATAGGAGGCAGGAAACCAGCATAGCTGAGCAAGGACCTGCTGAGGCAGTGGAAATGGGGATGGGTGGCCTGGAAAGAGTCCACAGATGCTGTCAGGATGTGCAAGGATGGAATCAGGAAAGCCAGGGTGCAGATGGAATTAAGCTTGGCAAGGGATGTGAAAAACAGGAAGGATTTATTTAGGTACATCGGTCACAAGAGACAGGCTAAGAAGAGTGTACCCCCTCTGATAAATGAAAAGGGAAATCGGGCCTCTTCAGATGTGGAGTACTTAATGAGCTCTTTGCCTTGGTCTTTACTGTCAGTCAGGTTTCCCAAATCCCCCATGTCCCTGAACTTCCAAGGAGGGGTCAGGGGATAAAAATCTCTCCCAGTGTAAGAGTGGAGCAAGTCCAAGACCACTTCACGAGGCTGGATGTGTACAAGTTTATGGGTCTGGATGGTACACATCCTAGGGTTCTGAAGGAGCTTGCCAAGTCCCTCTCTGTCACTTCTGAAAACTTGTGGTTGTCAGGTGAAGACCTTGGTGACTGGAAAAATGGAAACAGCACTCCCATTTTGAAGAAAGGGAGAAAGGAAGACCTGGGGAGATACAGGCTGGTGTGCCTCATATTTGCGCCTTGGAAAGTCATGGAGCAGATCCTCCTGGAAACTATGTTAGAGCACATGTGAGATGAAGTGATCTGTGTCAGCCAGCATGATTTCAGCAGCAGCACATCGTGCCTTATCACTCTGGTGGCCTCTCAGAGTGATGGTATCAGTGGATCAAGGAAGGGCAACTGGTGTCATCTATCTGGACTTGTGCAAGACCTGTGGCCATCAAAACTTTTTTCCGTCAAAAAAGGAGTGGCCAGCAGGGAAGGGAAGGTGATTGTCTCCCTTTACTCTGCCCTCATGAGGCCCCATCTGGAGTACTGTGTCAAGGCCTGGAGTCTCCAGCAAAAGAAGCTGATGGAGTAGATTCAGAGGATGGCCACAAAGATGATCAGATGGCTAGAGCACCTCTCTTAGGACAAAAAGCTGAAAAAGTTGGGATTGTTTAGCTGGAGGAAGAGAAGGCTCTGGGGAGACCTCATTGCAATTAAGGCAGAAGTACTTTAAAGACACAAGCAGGAGGAGGACCAACTTTTAACACACACAGATAGTGACAGGACAAAGGGAAATGGATTTAAACTGAAAGGGGGAAGGTTTAGGTAGGTGTTAGGAATAAATTCTTCATTCAGAGGGTGGTGAGGCATAGGCACAGGCTGTCCAGAGAAGCTGTGGATGCCCCATCCATGAAGTTGTTCAAGACCAGACTTGATGGGTTCCTGGGCAGTGTGATCTAGAGGTTGGCAGCCCTGCCCATGGCAGGTGAGTTGGAACTATATGATCTTTGAAGTCCCTTCCAGCCCAAGCCATTGTATGATTTTCCAATTCTATCAAGTTTAAACTTCTGCTAAAACAGTTCCCTACAGTAGGTTGCAGAGGAAAGTGTCCAGGCAGGTCTTGAACATCTCCAAAGGCGGAGATTTGCCAGCCTCTCTGGGCAGCCTGTTCCAGTACGAAGCCTTTTGTGTCAGTTACAAAAACTGCCTTGCTTTTGACAGTGGTGGTGTCCATAGATAAAGTTTATGTACAAATACAATAAGATAAGATTGGAAAAAGCATCAGCACAAGGGTTTTTGTTGGTTATTTTTTTATTCCAGGATTTGGAATAGTTTTACTTACCTTTTGTGACATAAGTCAGAACTCTGGAAGGAATATTTAGGACATCTGGTGGCCATAGATAAATATGCAATTAGTCATCTAAATACTGTTTGCAACAGGCTTGCCTTGCAATCATGCTTCATGATTCATGCTATCATGCAAATCATGCTTCATCTTTAACTATGTTTTATCACACTAGCTCATTGAGTACATAGCTGTTGCAACCTGCTTGGCTTCTGTTAAGAATAACAATAATCAAGTATGATTTATTTTGAGCCTGCAGTGTGCTTGCTTATGCAAAGGTCTTAACTTGTACACTTCTGCAAACTGGAATATAATCTAAGTACCTCCTCTCTTGGACTGAGACCATTTTCCTGTTTTTGGCAGTTTGCTTATATGTTTTTTGTTTTTTTTTTAAATTGTGAATCCCTACTGTTTCTTCCTGAATTTTAGTACTTTTCTTTGCAAACTTGATAGTTCTTATCATGAGATTTACCTATACTGGAATTTGAGCATCTCCTATGCATTGTATTGATATCCCTTGTATAATTTAATCAGCACTTTTTCTTTCTGCCGCTACATTGCCTCAATAAAAGCAGCAAAGCTCATTCTAAGATCACAAAATGCAGAAGGGGAAAGAGCTCTGTTTTAAAGAAAACTGCGTTTTCTTGCAGAAACTGGGATTGCTTGTGGTGAGCTGAAGAGCCAGAACTGCTGGCCATTGTGTCATAATCTTGTCTCCTTAATTCTTCTTTAGTGCCAGCACTGTGTGATCTCTTTCCAGTCTTTATGTTGTTTTGACAAAGAAGCTTAGAGCCAGATGGAGCTGTAACACTGTGGCTTTGCATTTGCTATATGCTTTTTATTCGTCCTGTGGCCTTGGTGCTACCAGCACTCCAGGGAGCTTTGCTTGTTTACCTGTTTTTCTTTTTGGATTTTGTGACTATTCCTGTTCTCTTGATTGCTGCGATCTTAATTTCTGGTTGACTGCTTCTGGTGGTGCATGGTCACTTATGCTTTGTGTGCTCCATTATAAAGATTCCTTTATGAATCTCTACAATAGTAGCAGGCTTTACCTGTGGCTCTTAACATTTGTTTGCTTCTCTGAGGCAAGGGAGGAATTACTATAAAAACAAAACAAAACAAGACAAAAAAAAAAAAGATAATTTCATCACTTTTCTTTGAATCCCTCTGTTCCCTCTTGCATTTCTTAATTACATTAACTTTGTCTGAGGTAACTAAGGTATACTCTCCATATGGCTGTAATAAAATCACAGGATAAAACAAGAATAAGTCTGGATTTAGCTTGTCAGGTTGAGAGAGGGAAACTTCTTGGAGGGCTAAACTGAATGCTATAAACAGGTTTAATGATGTATGCTTTGTTGTTACCCAGTAGTGTGAGAGACTAGGGAAGATAGATGCATGGCTGTAGTCCTTTTGAGCACAAAATACAGTACTGCATAGGAGAACCTTCTATTGATTCTTCACAAAAGCCTGCTTCAATCTGTTCTTCCTAAAACCCACCACCCGCAGCAGGAAGGCTCCAGGAGCTCTGTTCTTGCTAGTTCTTGCTTCTTGAGAGCTGCAGCTCGCATTTCTCTTACAAATCCAAAATGGCCAAACTTTGTTCAATGCCAGTATCCACCTGTTTTTCACGCTCCCCAAGTAGAACTGGAATAAAATCTCAATGCTGATGCTACTGAAGTGTCCTCCTGTTGTTTGTGTTCAGTTCACCCTACTATTTTTATTATTTTCACTCAATTTGTGGGCTACTTATTCATAAAACTATTCTCTTTGCAGACTGCTTTGTTCTTTCAAACAATTACTTGGGGAGTTCTGTCTCTTCCTTACAATAATCAGATATACAGACAAGCAGGCAGATCCTGCACAAGAACTTTCTGAGAAGCTTGCTTTGTGGCCTGCATAGAAACTGGCAGTGTCATAACTACTTCTAGTGGTACCAGTTCAAATCATGCCCAGAAATCTAAATAGTAACAGCATCCATTACAATGGTAAAAAGAAAAAAAAAAAAAGAATGGCTTGCAAGGGAAGAAGGAGGAGAAGGAGGCATTTTTGTCTCAATGAGTATGTTTAATGGAATGGGGTTTATTGCGTACTCCATGAGATTTGTATCACATCAGTAGAGGTGTTCCGCTGTTAATAGTTCCACTGTCCTAACTTTAGCAATGGATCATGAACTATGTACTTTGATTTTGTGACACCTCCAGTTTGGGTCAGACTGGTGGGCAGGTAACCTCAAAGAATGTATAGGCCATCCCTGAATCAGTTTTTTATTTCTTTTTTTCTTTTGCTCTCTGTCTCCTCTCTGTCTCTAACGTCATTGATAAAGAAAACTAAACAGAAAATTAGCAGATAGTTGTTCAGTTCCGAGGTTTATTACTGAGTTGACATAAGTAAAAGTTATTCTAGCTACTTGAAATATACCTGGAACTTACAGCCTCTTTTTTTTTTCCACATCAGCATCCTGAGGAAGACAACAGAGAAGATAGCCACGGCTGCCATCAGTTTTTTTTACCTTTGTATGTGATGGTAGAAACCTGTTCTAATCTTATAAGGCCTTTACTGCAGGAGTTAAGCTGATACATGTTTGAATGTATTTCATTCCTGCCACAGAAGGTAGTGTCTGTCAGAGAAATAAAGCAGATGGTCAAATAGGGTAACAATTTTAACATTCTGATCTTAACATCATACTTTCCTCCTTGAGAATGGTCTTTGCCATCTTGAAGTTCCAGTAAGGTCAGAGATGTGGTGTGCTATTCAGCATGTACTGTTTGCCTCCTTTAACTTCATATTCTTCTAGGGCTTCTAGAGAATCACAGAATCATAGAATTGCTCAGGTTGGAAAAGGCCTTCAAGATCATCAAGTCCAACAGCAACCATACCAAACTACCCTACCTCTTATAACTCACAGCTACATCATGTCCATGAGTACCACATCCAAATGGATTTACAATTGGAAGAAAAGGGGGTGAGTTTGACGTAGCACTGGCATAGTCTGCACAGTGGGGTGTGGAGTCTCCTTCTCTGGAGATATTGAAGACCCGCCTGGACGCCTACCTGTGTGACCTGGTGTAGGGAACCTGCTTTGGCAGGGGGGTTGGACTCGATGATCTCTTGAGGTCCCTTCCAACCCCTATGATTCTATGATTCTGTGATTCTATGATTCTATGATTTAAACACATTCAGGGATGGCGACTCAACCACCTTCCTGAGGACCCTATATCAGTGCTTACCAACCCTTTATATACAGAAGTTTTTCCTTATATCTAATCTGAACCTCCTCTGGTACAACTTGAGGGCATTTCCCCTTGTCCTGTCACTTGCCACCAGTAAGAAGAGCCCAGCCCCACTCTCACTGCAATCACCCTTCAGGTATTTGAAGAGAGCAATAAGGTCTCCCCTCAGCCTCCTCTTCCCCACACTAAATAGCCCCAGTTCCTTCTCTCACTCCTCATAGAGCATATTCTCCAAGCCCTTCTCAAACCTTGTTGCCCTTCTTTGCACCTACTCCAGCACCTCAGTGTCCTTTCTGTATTGAGGTGCCTGAAACTGTACACAGTACTCGAGGTGGGGGCTCACCAGTGCCAAGTACAGGGTGGGGATTACTTCCCTAGTCCTGCTTACCACACCATTTCCAACACAAGCCAGGATGCCATTGGCCTTCTTGGCCTCCCGGGCGCACTGCTGGCTCATGTTCAGCTGACTGTCCATCAGTACACCAAGGTCCCTTCCTGTCAGGCACAGCTTTCCGTTTGGATCTGAGTGGTCATTTCCAGAACGTGTGCATGTGCATTTGTGCACACACATTTCTCCTCCTTTCCACGACCAGATTTTTGATTGCTGTCTAATTTCTAGGCTAAAGCAAAACACTTTTTCCTAAAAAGCAATCTAAAATGGTTTGTAAGTTAATAGGCAAATAAGGCATAGATTTACACTAGAAAAATGAACAAATTGTATGTGTCACCACCACATGTAATGGATTTTGGTTTTGTTTTCTTTCTGTTTGCATGTGTATTTGGAAAGTTTTTGTGTATTTTATTTCACCTGAATCACAGCCAAGTGGTAGATTTCATGCAGCCTTTGTGCTTCTCTTTGTCAGCTGGCAGAGGCCAAATTATTTTTAATTACTGAAAAATCATGGAATTTCAGGACATCATTCCCAGTTGCAGTTTCATTTCAGAAGGTGTCAACGAAATAGCACAATTTGCAATTTTCTTACAATAAAAAACACTGAGCTGGTTCATATCGTTTGAGTCTTCAAGAAGCAGAGAGTCCTTGAGCATTCCTTCTCAGCTGTGATTTCTGTGTACTGTGCCAAAAAGCTTTTTGCTTCACCACTAAACAGCTTTTGTGTTCTCTATAGAAGTGGTAATATTGCATTCTTCTCACAGTGAAGGGCGATAGTGAGAGTCCAAGTTTCTGCTACAATAATACATGTAGAAATATGTTGGGAATGGGTAAAGCAGATGCACTTTAAACTGCAGTATCTGCAAGTGAAACTGCACTGGGGATCCAAGGGAAATGCCTTTCTTGTTAGCTTGAGTAAAGCTGATGTGCCAGAGAAGGGCACTACTGTGTATGAAGCAGAGTTAGAAATATTGCAGGCTGTTTTGTAGGCTGCTTGGAGCTCAGTGTCTCAAAGGCAGATGTTTCTGAGGCTTCATGTTTGTATATTTACTAAGAGTAGAAATTGGTTTGCTCACAGACAACAACTGGCTTTTTACTAGCATTTTTCCTGGTAAAAACTTCGTAGTTACATCTTCTAACCAAGTACTTTCCTTCTTTCTTTGCTCCCCAGCATCTAAACTGAGACCAGAGTCTGACATCCATTCCTTGGTATTCCTCAAGTTGAACACCTGATGCTTTCATTTTGCCTCTCTCCTATCAGTGTGACAGGTTCAGGCAATATAATATATATTCGTTATAATATATTATTATATATATATATATATATATATACATTGTATATATATAAATATATACATTGTATATATATGTGTGTGTGTGTATATATATATATATATACACATTCTAATATATATATATATAATGCTGGTGGTACATGTACATTTTTTTCCCATCCTTACTCATTAAATCTAAGTAAATCTGTGTTTTTAATATTCCTTATACAAAAAAAGGCCAAAGCATCTTGCCTTTCTCTGTTAGAATTTCCCATCACTTGAAATTCATCAGTCAGATCTAGTATTTCTTTGAAGACATGTTCTCTATCCTGCCAACAGGAACAGTTTGAGGTAGGAATTACTGGCTGAAGATTCTGGCCAGTAAATCACATTTGGGGAATACAGCAGACTTTTCTGATTTCAGAATCCACATTTGATGAGTAAACCTTATTCTAAATGCATGGTTAGTTTCAGAGTGACAGTAACATCTGGTCGCTTAGCTATTACCCTGTTTAATGCTTGCCAGCAAGAGCAGGGAAGTTCAAACCTTTTTAGTGACAAATGTTCCATTAAAAATCCAGAGTACATCCCAAGGCCCTGAGGTGCTCTGACCAACTAATTGGCAAGTCCATTACAGAGCTCCACTGTTTTCTTCAGTGCAGAGCCTGGATTTATATGTGTCAGATCACTGATATAGGGATAACAGTGCTGGCATGATGGGACATGCATGGAGCTTGAGTTAATGGTGTTCTCCACCCAGGGAATGCTTGTTGCTATCACAAAGCATGAAGTTTGAGAGCGCTGAGGAGGGGCAGTAAGATGAGCTAACACTTTGGGTTAGGCAGCAGATGTAACCTGCTAAATTGCAGTGTGCATCCCTAAAATGCTTCAAGGAGTCTCTGATGACATAAGTTTGAAGCCTGTCATTAATGCAGATAGTTCTTGTTTTTCCTTTCCTTCTTATTTGGTTCCCTCTTTTCATGTTCATAGTGGGATACAGCTGGGCCCTAATGCTAGTTGAGAAAAATGGGTGACTCAAAAGAAAAAGACTGCATGATGTGAGGCAAGGTTTTTCTATCCACCACCAACCTCCTGATGCTTCTACTCTTCCATCGTGCCTATATGTCATCCTTGCTCAGACTCCCCTTGCAAGACAGTTTTATTTTAAATGTTTTGAGTTAATTTTGCATGTGTGAAAATTAAGCCAACCCTGACCAGTCAGCTTCTGGTGATTGTACAAGAAGTCTGGAACAGAAACAGAAAATGAACATAGTTTTGCTGACTTACTGTTCTGTGATGCTTGTCTAAACCACATGCTTCAAGAACCTGACTGTGTTTCAAAGTTAAAGGCACCAGTGGTTTACCATCATGTGTTTGCTGGCCACACCGCTTTCCTGCATGCTGTTCAGTTCTTGATTCTTTCTTTTCAGTCCTGACTTTGTGGAGAGGAGCTGTAAATTAGAGGAGCTGTGTTAATACTCTTACCCCCAGTCCTGACATGAGCAGTCCTTCCTTGAGGTTGTGGCTGCTGCTATTGCTATAAAAAAACTCTCAACTGCAATGGTGCCTGAAATGTGGTGGGATCCTGCAGGATCCCTGTGAGCTGGTGTCCGTTGCAACTAAATAACCTTCAGACTGACAGAAATAATCTTGTGAGAGTGTTAAGTACCCCAGCTCTAACTTTAATACATGCAAATGTCAGAGTACCACCTGTTTGCCTTTAATAAAATCTAGTCCTAGAGTAATTCTGAGCTCTTCAGTCCACAGCAGAACACCAAATTTAACACTGATTCATCTTATGACCTGCTTTTTCTCCTAGAGCATCACTTTTTTTCTTTGCACACACAAGTAAAGAGAAAGGGGCTTTATGCAATACATCCTGCAATCCATACTGATTCCTTTTTTGATGATATCTACATGTATATGCAGTGTAATAGCCTGTAGTCATACAGTTTCGGAGATTAGGGCATTTTAAGACTAGAAATAAAGTTTTAAATAGTTATCTTAAATGTTATAGAACACACACACACAGATGACAAAGCAGATGTTGGAGTCTTTCTACAGGGAACCTTATTGTACTATTGCTGACTTAGTTTGCAGTAGCAAGCAAGATAGCCTGAAATTGTACAAAAAGCTGAGAAATTCAGAGGAGAAGCATTACTGCACCCAGTGCTCACCAACAGATGGAATAATTAGAAAGGTTAAAATTGGAAGCAGTCTGGGCTGCAGTGATTGTGCCCTGGTGCAGTTCATGATCTTGAGGGACATGGGCCTGGCAAAGGGTTAAGTCAGGATCTTGAATTTTTTGGGAGCATGTTTCCAGTTCTTTAGAGTTAGTGGATGAGATCCCCTGGAAATTAGCACTAGGGGTAAAGGAACTAAATTATAGAGCTGACAGGTCTTTAGGAACACTTTTCCCAGAGTGCAAGAGCTCTCCATCTCCATGTTTAAGAAATCAAGCAGGGGAAGCAGGAGGCCAGCATGGTGGAACAAAGACCTGGTGATCAAACTGAGGGATAAGAAGGAAAAGTACAGGCAGCAGAAGCAGGGATGGGTGGTCTGGGAAGAATATAGGGATTCTGTACAGATGTACAAAGATGGGATCAGGGAGCCAAGGCACAGATGCAACTGAACTTGGCAAGGGATGCAAAGAATAATAAGGGATTTTACAGATACACAGCATCACAGAATTGTAGGGGTTGGAAAGAACCTCCAGAGATCATGGAGCCCAACCCCCTGCCAAAGCAGCTCCCTAGCCCAGGTTGCACAGGTAGGCATCCAGGCGGGTCTGGAACGTCTCCAGAGAAGGAGACTCCACCACCTCTCTGTGCAGCTGTGCCACTGCTCCGTCACTGCACTGGGAAGAAGTTCCCACGCACATTTGTGCGGAACTTCCTATGCTTCAGTTTGTGGCCATTTCCCCTCATCCTATTGCCACACACTGCTGAGAAGAGTCCAGCCTCGTCCCTTTGCCTCCTGCTCCTTAGATATTTATAGACATGGATCAGATCCCCTCTGAGTCTTCTTTTTTCAAGGCTGAACAGACCCAGGTCTCTCAGCTTTTCCTCATAAGGGAGGTTTTCCACACCTTTTATCATCCTTGTAGCCCTCCGCTGCACTCTTTTGAGGAGATCCCTGTCATTGGTCAGAATAAAAATAAATACTAAACAGAGTGTACCACTCTGGTAAACCAGAGGAATGAACTGTTGATAACAGACACACAGAAGGCTGAGATTCTCAAAAACATTTTTGCTTCTCTCTTTATTGGCAGTCTTCTCACAACTCTAAAGTCTGTGAACCTCACAGGAGGAACTAAGGGCACTAGTCACTTCCCTCTGTGAGTGAAGATTGGATTTGATAACACCTGATGAACCTAAACATACATAAGTTTACAGGGCCTAATGGCATGCATCCCAGGGTATTGAAGGAACTGGCTCATGTTGCTGCCAAACCACTCTTCATCATATTTGAAAAATCATGGCTGTCAGGTGAAGTCCCTAGTGTCTGGAAAAAAAGGAAATATCACTACCATTTTTACAAATGTATGAAGGAGTACGCTGGGAACTACCAATTGGTCAGCCTCATCTCTGTGCCTGAGGAGGTCAAACAATCATAGAAATCATGTGAGCTGGAAAGAACCTTTAAAGGTAATCTAGTCCAATTCCCCCACAATGAACAGGGACACCTACTGCTAGATCAGGTTGCTTAGAGCCTCTCCCAGCCTGGTCTAGCATGCCTTCCCTTGTCTTATCACAACAGATCCCACTAAAGAGTCTGTTTCCTTCTTACTTATAGCCCCCCTCTAGAAGCTGAAAGGCCTGAAGTACTAAAGCCTGAACAACAGGCCCTGAACCAAAGTTGACCTCTAGAGGAATCTCACAGCCAAACATTACACAACACATACAGTGAAATTTTTATCTATTTTGCTATTTTCTTATGAATATATGTTTCTATGCCAATTCATAAAGATGTGTTGTAACACTTTCTGTGTAACAAGAACAGTTAGTGGATCTTTCTTTATTTAGTGGCATGTTGCAAGACCCTGAAACCAGACATCTGACCTTGCTGAGAAACACGTGGTTAAAGTCCAAATAGATAGAGAAACTCCCCTGGTTCCTCCTTGAGTGCTGCCTAGGCTTTGGGTGTAATCCAAAAGGATGAAAACAGATGTTTCTGCATTTGAAGTTACGTAAGCTGGTTTATTATCTATATGGAAGTTGGTCTGCTTAGCAGCTACTTTGGAGACCTCACCTACAAGTGGACAAACAGCTTAGGACCTCCCAGTTGCTCAGAAAAGTTCTCCATATCTTTGCTGTAACCAGGGCTCCCCAGAAATTATGGATCTGGGTGATGGTAAAGTATTAGAGCAATAAATGATATATCTTTCTTAATCACTGTAGTTAATCTTAGTAATAGCAGTAGCAGTAGTAAGAATTAGGTGCATTACTTTGTTTTGTTTTATTCCTGCTCTATCATTTCACTTACAATTTGATTGCTTTAAATATAAGGAAAGATAAACTCATTCTTTAAGGTGGTGTTTTTATCCTTTATGCTGACCCTGTCCATTGGCAAAACATAAATTGACATAAACTGACATCACAGACAGGATCAGAACAAAATGGTACAAAATTTCAGCTTCATCTGAAATTCCCAGGTGAGAAGACTTTTCCTATACTTCACTGGATCTCAAGTGGGCTAAGGTTGGAGATGTGAACAATGGAAAGTCAGTTGAATCACTGGATACATTAAAATGTATGGGAAGATGGAGGTGAATTCTGTTAACAGCATGCAGGAAACAGCACCAACAGAAAGAGCAGTTAACAGAATGCTCCCACATGGAGCAACAGCTGTGTGATTTGTGGAATCAAACTGTGATGTTACAGTGTCAAAATACAGTTGCTTATCAGTAAGTTGTACACTTATCAGACTGTAGCCGAAAAGACTGCGGTTTGCATTGTGCAGTAAAACAAGAAAAAGAGGATGAGTGAATCACAGAAATGTGCATTTACTGCCAGCAGAAGCACATGTACAATGGGATCCCAACAGGTGGGATAGAAGTACTTGGGATTCTATGGATTCTGATGAGGTTGGGCACCTAGATGAGTTTGTAGGTGTGAAACCTGCATGAAGACGAAAAATGGAATTAGATGCTAATGGGCAACAGGTGAAGTAGGATGTGATAGAGGATTATATTCAGTTTGAAGTAAATGAAGTTCAAACAAAGATCAGGGGAGCCTCTGTTTTCCCAGATGGTTGTTTGTATGATCAGGGAGCATCAGGATTATGGACTGGGGATTCTAAAAAGTTTTTAATTGTGAGTTCAGATTCCTTTGTGCAAGATGCATTTTGAAATAATGCTTATGATACTGATTTGTTAGTCTCAGCAGCTCAGGAATGTAATGCTATTTACCCTACAGAATATGATTGGCCAGGATCTCAACATCAGTGATATACTCTTCGAGACTGTGTACAACAAATGAAGCAAGAAAAGATGAAATTGGCCATTTTTATAGGAGATGCTGATACTATGATGTGGAATGCTCTATCTGTTTGTATGATAAATAATTATTATTAATTAAAAGTGTTCCACCAGCATATGAAAATGTGACTACAACATAACAAGGCAGGAAAGCTCCTTGATGGGATAATTGAAAAAATACAGTTTCTAGACGACCTTGTAGAATGGAGTCTCTGGGGAAATTCAGGAAACCAAGATACTCAGGGCAATCCTAAGAGCAGTGAATACAGGATTTCTTGGAGAAAAAATATTTGCATCTTTATTAAGAGATGGTATGTCTAGTGGTAAGATTGATGACTTTCCAACACATGAGTTACGGAGGATATATAAACAGAGAGGGTTGAATAAATCTACCAAGAAAGTGCAGAATTGTAAAGCAAAAGATCCAGGAACAACTCAACCCTACAACACCTCTTCTGGTGCCTCAGCAGGATGCCCCATAAGTGGACTAGCTGTTCTGGAGAAGAAGGGGAATTTGAAGGGTCTGACTTTGAATCTCCCAGATGGTCAGTACCAGTTTGGGGTGAAAAATCGTATCAGCACTGGGACAGTTTTAGTAGCAAAAGTAAAAACACCTCTGTCCATATTCCTGTTGAAACCAAATTAGTCACAATAATACAGAATTCCAGGGGGGCATGAAGAGATATCACAGATAACTGAAGATTTCTTGGATGCAAGAGTTTTAAAATGAACTACCACAGATTTGAACAATCTAGTCTGGTCTGTCAAAAAGAGTAATGGGTCATGGAGAATGACGTTAGATTTTAGGGAATTAAATAAGTACATCCCACTTCTTATGGTTACTTTAACACTGAAAGTACTGGGATACTGTTACTTTAATTAAAAATGTTCAGAAGCATTCTGGAACTTGGTATCTGTGTGTGGAAGACAGAGATTTGATCTGAGACTGCCACCATGGCTTTACCAAGGGCAAATCATGCCTGCCCAATCTGGTGGCTTCCTGTGTTGGCGTGTCAGCATCAGTCAACAAGAGAAGAGCAAGTGGTGTAATTTACCCAGACTTCTGTAAGGCCTTTACCTCTTCCCACTCAGAGGGTCTTGGGGGAGGTGAATCTTTAGCTAGGAAGTCTCCTGAGTCGTGCCTCTTCTAGTCAGAAAGCGATAGCTAATGTGAGTCATCCAAGATGCAGAGGAGTAATACACATCAATTTATTGAGAGCTTTCTTAACAACTAACGACAACTATTTGAAGGTGAAATTGGCTAACTGGCTAATTATGATTAATAAGCGCTACAGGTAAGACAATTTTAAGCAATGCCTACTATGAAGAGTAAAGGAATAAAAGAAGATAAAAAACAGAAAAAGAGGAAAGAGAGACAGACAGATATATAAACACAGCAAAGCAAAGCAGTTCACCATTCCTAGATGCAGTGATGTCTTGATGTCTTGGTGTCAGTAGTGGTGGGTCATCGGAGGTTGTGTTGTTCAGTTGATTATGACTCTAGAGACTGTTACTTATAATCCAAAGTCATTGAGCCAGCTTCTGGATTAGGGATCTCAGCAGGACCTTCCTTGTTCCCGACTTGAAGATCTTGCAAATTTAAGACAGCATATAAGAGGAAGCAGGGTGCCAGCTTGTATCTTGTCTTCACAGGATACAATGGTATCCTATCACCTCCCAGTTTCCTGTACCAAGCTGGAGTTGCTTACAGGCCAAGTCTTCAGACAATTAACATTCCTGAGCCCTGGATTTCAAAGGCAAACAACTACAAAGAGATGCTTTCAAATGTAAAATTGTCCACAGAGTGTTGTTGATAGCTTCATACTGATTTGAGATTACCAGTCTCAGGTAGCCTTTGACACTATGTGCCACAATATCCTTGTCTCTAAATCGGAGATAGATGGATTTGTTGGATAGGCTATTTTGTTGATAAGTTACTGGTCCAGCAGCTGCAGCCAGAGGGTCACAGTTAACTGCTCTACATCCAAGTGATAATCAGCAAAAACAATGTCCCTCAGGGATTGATACTGGAATTACTACTTTTTAACATCTTAATGACATAAACAGGAGAATGACTACATTGTTAGAGAGTTTACGGAAAACAGGAAGCTGAATGATGCCACTGACGTGATAGAAGACAGAATACCACCTAAAGGGACCTGGATAGGCTTGAGATTTGGGCCTTCGTGAACCTCATCAGGCTAGGTGCTAGGGACTGCTTCTGGGTCAAGTCAGTCTGAAGCATCAGTGCAGACTGGAGGATGAATGGATGGAGTTCAGTCACATGGGAGGAAATAAGATATTGGTGGATGAAAAACTGACTGAGCTGGCAGTACGTGCTTACAGTCCAGAAAGTCAACCATGCTGCACCAGAAGAAGAATGATCTCTGAGGGAGGTGCTTGTCCCCCTCTACTCAGCCCTTGTGAGGACCCATCTGCAGTACTGTGTACAGCTGTGGGGGTCCCAGCACAAGAAAGATGTGCAGCTGCTGGAGCAGATTCAGAGGAGGCAACGAAGATGATCAGAGGGCTGGAGAACCTCTCCTACAAAGAAAGGCTGAGGGAGCTGGCTTGTTCAGCCTGGAGAAGAGAAGGCTCTAGGGAGACCTACTGGCTTTCCATTCCTAAAGAGAAGCTACAAAAATTTTGAAGAGGGACTCAGCAATAGGGCAAGGGGTAACGGCTTTAAATTAAAAAAGGGAGATTTAAGTTAGAGATTATGAGGAAATTCTTTACTTAGAGCACAGTGAGGCACTGGCACAGGCTGCTCAGAGAAGCTGCAAATACCCTATCCCGGGAGGCATTCAAGGCCAGATTGTATGGGGCCCCAGGCTGCCTGAGCTGGTGGCTGGCAGCCCAGCACACAGCACAAGGTTAGAACTGTTTTTTTTTAGGGTCCCCTAACCACTCTAATATTATTATGATTCTAAATCTTCAGTGACACATTAGCACCGTACTGGACTCCACTAAACAAATACTGATCAAAATGTTGCAGGAACACCAGGAAAGGTCTCAGCTCTTTTTGAAAAGCACAGCCCTTCAGCTGCCACACAAGCAAACCTGACAATTCTATGTGTCGCACATGTGAGCAGTGTGGGGATGTAGGACACTACAAGGTGGTTTGAACCTGAGCTTGGTTTGTTCACAGAATCACAGGATATCCTGAGTTCGAAGGCACCCACGAGGAGCAAGTCTAGCTCTTTGTTGTGGTATCACACTTGCAGGTGCAAAGCTCAGCTATGCTAACACTCAGTTTTTTAACAGCTCTATGCTGGGCTGTTGTTTGTAGTGAGTTCACTAAATCCCAGCTACTAAAATACAGGGGCTTTAGAGCAGGCTGGTCATCAGCATCCAATAGAACGAGGCACACCGTGGGAGCTCGTCCTGCACCAACTAAATGGAGTGGCAACCCCAAAATCTCTTGAGAAATCATGCTTATCGACCCCGTCCTGACTGCCGTGCGTGACACGCTCCACCAGAGCGCAGTTCTGTCATCGCTTCACGCAGACTGAATGCACACTGTCAGCCCCGCACCTGCCGCGGGGGCTGCCCGTGCCCTCACGCCGACTCGGCCCGGTGGGGAGAGCAGGACGCGGGGCGAGCAACGCTGAGAGAGCGGGAGCACCCCGGCGGGTGGCGTGGACGGAGGGGGCCGCGAGCAGGCCTCGCCCCCGCCGACGCGCACCTAGAACCCGCGACTCAACGTCGTCCGCGGCGGCCGTGTCCCCTGACGACAGCGGAAGCCGAGCGGCGGGGCCGGGCCGAGGGCAGCGGACAGAGGCGGTGCGGCCCCGCCCGTCCGCGGCGGTACCCTGCGCGGCCCGGCCCAGCGCGCGCCCGCATGGGGCGGCCGCCTCGCACCGCGCTGCTGTGAGCGAGCCAGCCAGCCAGCCAGCCAGCCAGGCAGTCCGACGCGCCGCCGGCATGTCCGCGCCCTGCTGCGCCGGCCAGGTAGGGCTCGGGAACGCGTCCTGCGCGGGCATGCCCCGCCGGCGGAGCACAGCGGAGCGGAGCAAAGCTCTGGGGGGAAGCGGCGCGAGGTGTGTCTCTGCCCGCAGCCGGAGGGAGCCGGCCCGCTTCGGGCACCTGGCTCCCTGTCCTGCCTTTCGCTGCAGGGGTGCCTCTTTGTCACTGCTCTGCGCATCGGTAGCAGGGAAAAAACCGCGTCTTGCAAGTGTCCCGGGTGCGTCGCTGTGAATTTCGGGAGGACAGCGCGGCTGTAGACGCTGCAGAGCGGGGAGCCGGGGAAGCGCTCCGCAGCCTGTGGCCGCGGGCGAATGGAGGGAGCCCCGGGGCCGCGCTGCCCTCCGGCAGGCCGCCGCAAGGAAGGGGTCCTCCCGGCGACACCGCTCGGAACGGGTTCGGCAGGTGCCGGCGCGGTGGGAGCTGCTGGGCGCCCGCCCTTCGGCATCGATGGGGTTCTGAAGCCGGGGTGCCCCGGTTTGCCCACCTGCAGCGTTCTGACAGGTGAAGGGCTGCGGAATGAGACTGGAAGGGCTGCGCGAGGCCCCGTCCAGATCTGCTGCAGGGAAGGACTGCAGCTGTACCCCTTGCCTTTAGGCTGTTAGACTGCATTCAGCCCTCGAGCGCTTTATTCTTTGTTTATTTTTCCCTAATCCCATTACTACTTGTCCTGACAAAGGCGGGCTAATTCTGTTGGTTTACAACAGCCTTTTACGTATTCAAACGCCTTAAGGTCCAGATTCTGTTGATATTGCCCCACTGGTGACTGCCCATCCTCAGCTTCTGATTGTTCTGCTTTTGTGTGAGCCGTCTGGGAATAAACCCCAGCCTGTGCCAGCAGCTTGTGAACCCAGTCTAGGTCTGGTCCTGTGGCTGTTGCAGTCCTGCAGTGCAGGCTGCAGGACTGTCGTGCATGCCTCCACACACCTGTCCTCCAAACGAAATGCTGTGTTGCACCACACCAAGAATTCTTGGGTGCAAGAAGGAACTGCATTTGGGATCGCTCCCCTTAAATAAAGGGCTCCTGGGCTGCATTCTTGCAGCATGTGAAGCAAGTTTTGGATCTGCCTGGTCTTTTCCATGGAATGTAGGGAACAGAATGCTGGTAGTAGATACAGTTAGGTGGTTTCTAGCTGTTCATGTCTTCTTAGCTATTTTTGGTGTATTTCTTGGAGGTGTAACTTAAAACCAAAAGGAGAAAACCACGCTGAGGCTCATATGGAGAATGGCTCACTTAGCAGAGCTGAACTTCGAAGAATTTTTAAAACCAGTCTTGGAATCCTGTGTGGTAATATCTACTAGTGTAGTAATGTTTTATATTGACACTGGTGTGTCACTTCAGAGTCTAGAAAGAAACTGAACTCCTTCATAATTTTGGAGCCTAAGCAAAAGCCCTAAAGTGGAAGTAGTTGTAGTGCCAAAATTATACAATACCCTGGGGAGGTGTATTCTGCTGGATGAAACATTATTTTTGATGTGAGACTATCTGTGCTAAATACGGCATGTTGCTGGATTTACACCAGCAAATGTAGTGTGAATAACCTTTTTACAGATTAAGATGATAAATGATATAAAACATGTTTCAGAAGTGTGCAGTGTAACTTTTTCAAAGGGAAAATTGTCTGCGAGCTGCATTAAACCCAACCTTGATGGAGCAGAGGATGAAGGTGTAGTGCAATTAATACACAAAAATAAAAATAAAGGAGATAGAAGCTCTTCTCTCTCAGCCCGACTTCTCCAGGCATTTTACGAGTATTGTTAGTCAAGCTGGAAAATCAGGAAGGAATCTGGCCTCTCCTTATGTATTCTCCAAAATATAACCCTGCCTACAGAAACAGCAATTAAGTGCTTGAGGAAAGATGGGACTTTATGCAATAGGTTCTGAAAACCAGCCCTTATGCTGGTCTCTCCTTCCTGTCTAAGAAATACTAGTTTGATGGGTCTGATGTCCCATGGTATGTGTTTATTTTTAGTGGTTTGGTTTTTTTTTTTTTTCCCGTTAGGAAGTATCTGGGCTCTGCACTCTCTGCTGTGCTGTGTTTCTGTGGATCTGCTCTGCAAGAACTGACTGTGAGGTTTGGCGTTCTTGTTGTGAGCTGGGAAAGTACAAGCAACGCATGCTATTGTCTGCAGCCAATACCAAAATGTTGTGAGTTAGTATCACTTGGCTATTGATTTTCTCCATTCAGAGTGCCAGCGAACTCTTCTAATATGAAGCAGACAATGAGTTATCAGTTCTTTTGGGTTTGGACCAAACTGTACTCAATGTCTAGTTGATGATGCCTGTCTGAATAAGCTTATTCAGGTTTCTCAGGCCAAATTCCTGTTGTTAAAGCATACAGTGGCTAGCTGCCAAACTTCAGTGTACTTAGGTTATGCTGATTTTGCACTAAAAATTATTTCCAATAATCTTAATTAACATCACTGTGTGACTTGCATCCTTGCCAAGTGGACCAATGGAACTTGCTCTCAAGGAACTTGGCTGCTGACAAACTTTAGTTTCAACAGCTGTTTTTGTCACATAACATGCAAGCTGACTTTTGCAGAAAATGGCAATATTAAGGTGCTTCTGCTGCAATAGGCTTGCTAGTGTTTTTTCTTCAGTAGGTATTTCTTTGGTAGACCCATTTTCAGGATGTAGCAAGAGTACAGTCTAGCTTGGACCTCCACAATGCTTTTGATTACATAAAAACATCTGCTTAAATTGACAGGAAACAGGATTTTACATTTGGCTTTTCTTCAGTAGTTATTCTCAAGAGAATCAAGTTGAGATCATGGTTAAGAAAACCAGCTGTTGCGGAAAATCTTTATTACAATGAATAAGATTTTTTTTTTCCCAAAGTTTATTTGTAATTTAAATAGTTACTGTTCAGTTTGTAGGGGGCAGTGTGCTGCAGCTGACTTGACAAAGAAGATGGATTTTTCAATTAGAATTGGTAGTTATTAGAGCTTATGAAGCATTCAGAGCTATTTTTGTAGGTCTGTTAAATCTCAAGTGCTGTCTTTAGTGCTGTTCACCACTTGAAATCATATCAAGTAGTAAACACAGTGAGATGTGCCATAAGTAGAATATGATTTTTTCCTTTTATGCCCAGGCCTCTAACTTGGGTATAAAAAGACAATAAAAAGCTACATTCAAATCCAGGGCCTCTGGGGCAGGGAGGGGCACACAGTGACTCATGGGTGAAGGGACAGCTAACTACCTGAGGTCTGGTTTGGGTTACCACAGGTATGCTCGTGAAAAGCAGGGACTTCTCCCTCTTTTCTCCCTGACTTGTCAAAATGTGGAGGTTCTACTTTAAGGCTTCTTAAACAAGAGAATTATTAAAGTGTGCTTTCCTATAGCTTTGTGTGTTGAGGTTAGTATCATACATTGATTTCCTCTTTAGTAATTACAAAAGCCTTGTCTTTGTTCAGGGTTCAGACGTCATTTTTCTCAGTTAGCCCTTCTGCCTATTTTCATTAAAATTGTGAGAAAGTAATATCTTTGAGGCCCCATCACCCTCTCCATAGCTGGATAAAATTTGCTGATGGATCCAAGAGTGATTGGAAAGGGAGCTGAAAACAACCAAAAGACAGTGAGGTCATGTAAGCATTGTATTATCTTATGTTTGCACTGCTAGCTTAAATTCAGAGTAATCCCTTCCCTGGCAGTGATTTGAGGCAGACAATACGCTTTCTCATTCCTGCTTAATTTATCATTCCTGCTTCATTATTTTCTTTATTTTTTTTTCCTCTTGCGTCCCACATTGTCAGCTGACTGTACTGTGTGCTTAAAGAAACAGCTTAAACACCAGTAGTGGTACAGCTGCAGAGTGAAGGCTGCATAAGAATGCAGCTTCCAAGACAAGGTGGTACTTTTCTGGAAAAGGATTTGCATCCTAATGCTGCTTTTATTTTATTCACAAACATCATTATTCTAGGGTGTTTTTTTCATTACTGTCTTTGGACTGTTGTAGAGGATGTGCTCACAGTTGCCAGTGCAAGATGTGCTTGCTTTAGGCAGCAGCTGGGTGAAAGCTTTTGCTGTAAGTATGGGTGTGAACTGGAGTTCTTGCCTGGAGCAGGTGACTCCTGCCATCCCAGGCACATTCCGGGTTTGCAACTTGGCTGTGTGAAGTTGCCTGTGCTACAGGTTGTTTCCAGGGCTCTTCTTAAATATGAGTTAATAGCACTTCCATTTCTTCCTCTGCTGTACTGGGCTATAGTATGTCCTAACATGTTAAATATTTCTATACTTCTAGGACGTGCTGGACCATTCTGACCACTGACTTTGACCTGCTGCGTTGTTCAGGTCACCTAGGAAACAGATTTCAACACCATCAATCTGCGCGCTTTTGTTTTGAGGGAGGATGTCCTTGAGTTGCTGTGGTGGAAGGACAATGACCTCTCTCATTTAGACTCATTAATTTGAGTCTTAATCTGTAATCTTGAATGCATCCTCCATGTCACTTCTTTGCAGCTCAAGTGCAGGGCTGTCTGCAGGCTGTGTTGTGCTGCAGTGCAGGCACTGGGTGACAGGGATGGACAGATTTCGGGTACAGCATTTGTCACAACAACTGTGATTGGAGTACGGCACTGCTTTTGTTCTGAGACATACCTGGCAATTTCACTTCCATAACTTGCTAGGACTGGTGTTGTTTGCAGCTTGTGATTGGAACTCCTTGCAATTAGAGACAGCACATACACAAATATTTAAACATATAAAAGAGTTCACAACCAGATTGTGAGAAGTTTTTTGCATTTTTTTTTTCTGTGCAGTAGAACTGACCCAATATGTGCCATCATGTCACCTCTCAAAGCAAGTTTTTAATAGGAACCATTCCTAACAGTTTCTGAGACTAGAGAACATGAGTTTGTCTCTACATTGCTGCCACTTGCAAAGAAGTGGTTTGCGAATGCTAGTCAGGATACTTCTGAAGTTGTCATTGTAATGGTATTTTAAAAATGCTGATCAGAAAGTAGGAGATTGGGAGATTGGAGCAGGCTCCATTTTGAACCGGTCTGCTTAGAAATGGGTGTGCAGGTGGTTGTTTTCACTCTGATATAAACTGGAATGTCTTTAGCATGAGTGCTTAGATTGTTGACTTTGTTTTGTTTTGTGTTGTTTTTTTTTTTTTCTTTTTTTAATGTAAGATATGGTGAGAAATAGTTAATCTTTTGTACCAGCTTAGTGTCTTTCATCACTTTACATGAAGTGCCAGAATCTCTTTCTCCCCTCTTAAAATCTGAACTTGAACTCAATAGCAAAAGTGCTTTTTAAAGGCACAGCACCTTTGTGGGACAGTTCAGTGCTGTACATTTGTTCAGAAGTGAAGCAGCTGTTTCAGCTACATGCTTGTAAATCACTACAAGTAGAAATTTCATTTTAACTGCTTTTTGACTCCTGTGGAACACTGATTAGCTCTTTCTGTGACCGGTGATGCGCCACATTGTGTCTTCATGCTGCCATGCTCCTGGTCTCAGATAGAGGAGATACCAAGAAGAAAACATGCTTGCTATATGAAATGACACCCTCAAATTGTCAACAGACGTTGCAATTGGTGCTAAGACTTCCACTGGCCAGCTGCTTTCTTGGTAGCTCTTTTACTGTGAGAGGCACTCAGGTTGAGGGTGCAGTTCCCATCTCTTTGTCTGGGAAGGAGGTGCTGGGGAAGCAAGGGGATCCAGAGAGAAACACAACCTTAAGCTGCTGGTAGGAAATGTCTTAGGGCCTTTGAATGAGAAATCTGGGGTAGGTGGTTTGGGTTCCCTCTTTGGCGAGCAGGAAGAAAAGACCAATTTCATGGCCAGGCTGGATAGGAGCCTGGGCAGCCTGATCTAGTGGGTGGCAGTGGGTTGGGGTTGGATGGGCTTTGAGGTCCCTTCCAACACAAGCCATTCTATGCTTCTCTAGTTTACAAGACACTCTGAGCTAGTGAGGAAAGCCTCACTGAGCATCAGGGAACTATAGCAGACAATTTTTTTTTCCTTGCTCTTTTTAATCAGAGATGTGAGTAATGACTAGGAGGAATGGACTGCCCATCTCCTTTGAGACGTTCTGTGTTAAATTTAATAACTGAGTAATAGCAATGCTAGTAGGGGGCTGGGTGGTGTGATGAGCTACAGTGCTCAGGTCAGACTAAACAATTGCCTTGAATTTTCCGTAACCTTCAGGAGAAGAGCAGTTGGCCAGTCTTTAATTCAGAAATTTGGCAGTGATGTTATTTGCTAATGTTGAGCTGAGTCACTGCTTAGTACCGTTTGAGCAGAGACAAAAGCAAACCAGTCCAGCCAACTGTTTCACTTCCACTCTGCAGGCATCTGCCAGCAGCTTGCCTGTGCTACAGCCGTTGGTGTCACTGTCCCAGACACTGCTTCCTCTGGTAGGCTTCAGTCTGTTTCTTACTCTATGGCCACCCTGTCCCATGGTGCAGGGCATGAGCCTCCATTTTGCCTCAGTTCAGTGCAAGAAGGCCTCAAGAAGCAACGGACATGTGTCAGGAGTTGGTTGTAATTTTGTACAACTTGCAGTGTGAGGTGTGCACCTAAAAATAGGCTTTTAGTTGATTAACTGGTATACTGATCGCTGACCCTCTTGTCTTGAGCCACCTGGTCACTAAAGCAGCAGTGAAAAGCAGCTCAGGTGTGCAAAGAACAAAATAAAGTTTGAGTTTTACAAGGACAAACCATCTGCCACATAACCATGAAGCCAGCTGGAGAAGTTTTTGCAAGATGTACATGTAGCAGAAGAACGATTCGCTAATCCTACCTCTGGAGCTTAGGCTGACTGGTGTCACGTACCTCTTCTTCAACAAGTGTGCTAGCAAAAAGGTTTGCTTGCTTTTTTGCTTTTTCCTGAAGCTCAGTGTGAGCTATGCTGGCCCTGCACTGTTCCTGGTTCAATCTGCATGCTTCTTGACACTGTGAGCAGCTGTCAGGGTGTTTCTGGTAGACTCTGACATTAAGAGATTGATGATCACGTTATCAACAAGGGTAATGCTAGTGGTCAGGTAATCACTGTACGAAAGCTGGGCTGCTGTCAGCCCAACTGAAAAGAAGCTTCAGCACAGCACATTCCTCAGCTCTGTGGCATGGTCAGGAATTATTTGAAGACGTCATTACACAAAACATTTTGCTAGTATATCCTTATAAGCATAGCCAGTGAATTTTTGTATAATGTGCATAATGTTTGCTTACAACACCGCATTGCCTGTAATGCCGTGGATGATAGTTGTATGTAGCATTGTGGATGGGGAGATGTTGTAAGGCTGTTCTGCTTTAACAAGGCAGAATAAACAACAGCGGGAAGCCTAAAATGTGACAGATAGCATCAAGGTGTTTGTGTGCAGAGACTTCCACAGCAATCTTTGGGACAAAAGAAGTGTTGGGAGGAAGTGAGCAACCCCAGGGACTAACAGTGAACTGTCACGTTGCTAGAATGACACTTGATGACATCAAAGATTGCCAAGTAAGGCAGTCTGTGAGACAAAACTGTTAGGCAGTTGTTGGGGCTGGGAAGGATAATGAATTTGGGAATGTAATGAACGTATAATGTGTGTGAAAATATAACCTGTTAATGAATGATCAACTGCTGGAGCGTTCTTGGAGAGTTACCTCAATGCTACACCAGCACTGCCAATAAAAAACACCTTGCTTAACAGTAACAGAACTTTGCTGTTAAGTTTTTACACATCGATTTCTTTGAATCAGTATACTTACTTTTGCTAGTGTTCCTTGATGGATAACCCTGCCCTGCCATTTTGTTTAGATACCAGAAAGAGCTGTGTCTCTGAACCAAGGAAATAAGGAAGCTCTGCTGAGTCTTTGTATGAAGGAAATAGGAGGTCCTGCTTAGAACTGATACAGGTTGTGAATCAAATAAATTGATGTGTAGAAGAAGCTTAACAGCAATGTTTTCTTCCTGTAAAGTCAGGTATTCTTTATTAGCAGTGCAGGGAAGCACTTGGGTGTATTTCCAACATAACCGCTTCAAAGATTACATGGTTCAGAGATCATTGTATTTCCACAGATAGTACACATTCATCAGTTACATGTGAGATGATTATTATATACATTCCAGTCTCAGGTAGTGATTAATGAGGTCTCCAGTCTCCATTCCATGATCTCTGTGTCCTTTTAGCGTCATTACAGTCCAACCAACAGACTTTTACTTCATCCTCGCTTGTCCTCTAGATGAACTTTCTTTATTGATGCATGCTTAGTAGAAGGATGCTTATTATAAATAATTTATAGGTACCAAAATCGTAACATTGACTTACTTAGCACTTGGCCGTTATTTTTGGACATCTGCTCGTCCTTGGATAGAGATACATCTGTCAACCTATCTTTTAATGACATATATGTACTAGGGTGTTAACCTGTCTTTTAATGATATATACTGGGGTGTAGAGGGTAAGGAGGATAGCAGGGAGTATCTTGATGCCTGCCTGCTGCATCCCAACCTAATCCCAGAGTGAGACAATTCAGCCTTGCGTGGAGGCCCTGGCTTTCATTATTGTGTTTCTTTTGCTGAGGGTCTCTTATGACGTGCAGAAACAAACTCTATAACCCAGAGTTAGGTTATAAAGCAGGTATGTGTTTATTCAGCATTGCACAGATGCTGGATATAAGGGGGATCTCTCCACCTAACTTGCACACCGACAAGCAAAAGCTATTTTCATATAAAAGCCAAGGCCATACATATTCAGTGGATTTCCAAGGACTGCTATACAAACTGTCCCTCCTCCTCACACTTGCACTGTCCATCGAGAGAGCTTCTCCTGGTGGTTTTTGGATGAAGGCTGGTCATCTTCCTCACTGTCTACCTTTAACCTCTTTGGGATGGGCCAGTTTCTGGCCACTTTCTTTTTTCTTCATAACATCTTTATTTGGAGTACTTGGCTCTGCACTGTCTGCTCAGAGTTCTTGCTCTGTTCTGTATTCTTTCATTATATCATGTTTTTAATTTTCTCCTTTTTAACCAACTCCCGTGATTTCTATCCCAATGCCCTTTCACTGTGTTGTGGCTTTTTACATTTCTCCTGTTAACTAACTACTGCAATTTTCTGCCTCACTTATCAAAACAGAATAGCCTTACAACGTCCTTTATAGGCTATACTACTACATCCATACTATTCACAACATCTAAAAGCTATTACAGTTTTGCAAGCAAGATTTAATCACGTAATACAACAGTTCAACAACTATATTTCTAGAATATGCGATTAAAATGTATAGTATTTCTTCTTTTTCAAGTCAGCTGTTTCTAAAATGAAGTTACAAAATACATTGTGCTCTAGTTCTTCAAATCAGTTGGCAATCACTGAATATGTAACATCTGGGAAACTTCTGCATACGTAGCATACTTCTTGGAAAACTTCTGGATATGTCACATAAGTAATGTATATAAACTGAAGATGATTTGTATAAGCTGTGCATGATAGGAGGATTACCCCCATTCATCCAGCACTGCCAGTAATAATACCTGCTTAATGGTAATAAAGCTTTTCCTGTTAAGTCCCTTCACATGGATTTCTTCAGTTTGGGAAGCATGTTGCCCTGTCAAGATGGCTGGGTGGTTGTTCACAGGAAAGAAATGGAATGCTGCTGGGTCTTTGTTTCTTTTAAGAATGCTTTTTTGTTTGTTTTTAACATGCTCTTCCTGGCTTGGATTTTCACAATTTCTGTTGAAGTCCTTCGAAAGGAAGAGAGCCTTGTTGTGACAAGTTTGGTACTTCCCTGTGGCTTGTATATTTAAAAAATACCGTAGGCTATTTTGGGCAGTGGGCCTGAAACTGCTTGTGGATACACACATGTTTTTAATGGCTATGGAACATATTTTCTATGACCTTCAAGATTTTTTTGGAAACATCTCTGGAACATACCTTCTAAAAATGTCACTGTGTCTACAAATGCAATAGATAGGACATGTCAACCTCACTTCTCAGTTGTGTGTGTAATTAGCTATGTGTGGGCTCAGCATTTACTACCTCTCTAATTCCACCAGGTTGGATCACAGCATGGATCTTGTCACAACCAAGGCTTGCATACAGGCCAGATGTTCTGTGTGTGCTGGTGGAATGCTTGCTGCAGGGAGCATGCAGCTGGTACATGGCTTGGTAGACCTGGAGCCTTAGCTCCCACCGCCAAAATACCTGCTCAGAGTGTGTGGGTTACAGACCAGGAACGGTATGGACAGCTCGGCTCTGCCCTGCCCTCCTTCCTGTGTGCTGGCCCCTCAGATGGGAGGAAGAATTGTTTCTGCCCTTGCACAGAACATCCGGTCAGGCAGCTGAGGAGGTTTGATAAGGCATTTTTTCTGCCCTCTTTTGTTTTTTGACCATGTAGCTCCTTTGTTTGGTTACCCACTGCCAGCTGCTGCAGTGCAACTGCAGGGGGAGGGGTGAGTGACTGGACAGGAAGAGGGGCTGGGGCAGCAGCAGCTGCTGAGCCGACCTGGTCAGCAGAAGAAATGCCTGTGAAACTTTGCTTGAATATTTTTAGCTGAAGAATTTCCCACGTCGCTGTCTACAGCTGCTGGGAATTGCCTGACTTGTGGTGGTCTTTGCACTAGTAAGATATGAAGCCAGACCCCACTGCAAGTGTGACAGACTCCTGCTACAGCAGCCAGACTTCCCAGTGCTGCTGCCTGGTGCTCCTTGGGAGCCAGGAGCTGAAGGGGTCACAGCGCTGTGAAGGACCAGGATTCCCAAGGCGTTTGTGCTTACAGTCAGAAGGCAGAAGGAGGTGAGATGAGCAGTTACCATAGTAAGGCACATGGCATCAGACAGTAGTGGTACAGCTGTGCATTTCAGCAGCCTTTGAACAGAGAGCTCATTGCAGAGTTGGACTTTGAAGTCTGCCATCCAAAGATAACATCTTTGAAACCTCTCGGGTCAGTGGCTCGCAGCCAGCCAACATCTCGCTCTCTGGGACAGGGACTGTTTTCATATATTTTTGGATAACACCTATTTCATTGCGGCCCACTCTGGAATGTAGTTAATCATATCCAGAGTTACTTTATTTTTTCCTTTTTAAAAATATGGGACTGTGGCTGAACAACCTAACCAACTTTCTATGGTTTCCATGTCTATTCAGAGTCTGTCTGAAATAAGACAGATGCATACTGACTATTAGAAGCTATCATTAAAGTTTCATTAAATAATGAGAAGCAATGTGTTGGTGAACTATATATGCTATTTAAGTATTTGTTACTTTATAAATAGAGGTTCCTGGGACTGGAGGGCTCCCAGGACTGGAATAGTAGATACATTGCTGTACATGGATGGAGTTTCACTGGCAGAGCTCTGTAGCACTTAAGAAAATGATGTTCTGCTTGCACTCCTAAAAACGCCAAAGCTGTGTAACTTTTCCATTCTTCAGTATAGTTTTTAATGGTACGGTGAGTACAGCCAGCAGTTAAAATACTTCCTAGATACTTTGGATCTGGCTAATACAGACTGAGAGAACCTTTGGTCTTAATCTTTTTCTTCTTTATTTTCATAATTCTGAGGTGGATAGGTTATGTATTTCGGATATATTTTTTGTTTTGAAGTACTATTTTTCCATTTGTTTGCTGAATAAATAGCTCACTATACTGTGTTTATTTCACAGTTTTGCAGTTGATGCAGGAGAAGTTAACTTAATTTCACGCAGCTGGCATTGCCTTTTCCAGATGTACTTGCCCGATGTGCTTATGCACATTGTGCTTTTAATTTCCAGCTTTGGTGCCAACATGATCCTGTTCTGTTTATCCCCCACAGCTTAAGCTCTGTGTGTTGTTGGGAGGATTTCTGCTCCCCAGCAGCAGCAGTTGTAACAGCTGCTTGCTTGGAGGCTGCTGTCTCCTCTGGCATGAGGTGCAGCAGTGAACCCAGAGCATGGCAGAATGGGTCATGCTGTCCCTGTTTTGCTGTGTGAGCTGCACAGCCGCTGTGGAGCGAGGCAGGGGTTGAGGACAGGAAATCTGAGCTTGGGTGTTGCAACTATAATAGCTGTAAGGAAATAGCAAGCTGGAAGTCTTTTAAAGACACTTTTTTGTTGGCATGATTAGGTGCTCTTTGATCAACCAGTCTAGGGGCCAGACGGGAGTAGCATCTTGGACACAGGTCTGCAAACAAACAAATGGGATACCTGCTGCTCTTGGGTCAGCCAGCCTTTGCTGCTAGAGGAGGACATGTCCTAGGAGGAAATCTGTGTGGGTGCTGGGCATTTAGAAGTGCAGTCAAGTAAACTAGCTGTGCCTAGACGACCCAAATGCAGCATTTGCTGTTTAGAGCATATCCCTGGCGACAAAAAAGTGCATTTTGAAGCCTCTGGCAAGGGCTAAGAAAAGATGTCTGCGGCTATTTGCTAGCTAGCAGGGAGATCCTCTGACCATCCATGATCCATCAGAGGGCTGAGGAATTGCAGGGCACATGTTCCCATGGACATACTTTAGTTATTCTGCTGCCCCTGACACCTCCAGTGCCTGACCTTGTACTGAATGCTGGCCACCAACAGCATGAAATCAGGAGTGCAGGGAATGAGGATGTTCTGATCTGCAGCAGGGCCTGGAGAAGCAGTTCCTTGTGCCTGGGTGCCTGCTGGTGTCCAGAAGCCCCTGTGGTTGCATCTGCTGTGTGACGCAAGGGGCCACTTGAAGTTCATGCCTGTTGCAAGGAAGGGCCCAGCCAAAGACACTGCTGGCTTGTGTACAGAAATAACGCATACGTTTGTAGTTTTATCTATGGCTTCTCCTAAAGCAGAAGGAAGGGAATGTGAGTCTAGTTGTTCTGGAAGTCAGTGGTACTGTTAACAGCAAGGAAGTATGTTAAGTCCTTCACAGGATTTGTTTGGTTCCATTTTCCTCTGTTGAATAAAGGAATTATTTGTTTTCTAGAATGCTTTTTTTTCTTTTTTATTTTGGATGCTCACATAGTTGCAGGAAGAAAGGAAATAAAAACATACAAACAATTCTGTCTCAAATGGATTCTAAATATTGTAGGCAACATCAGCTGAAGTAGGAGTTGGTATTTGTTTTACTTTTTGTTGTGTTATGCATTCGTTCTGACCTCTTATTTTTGCGAAGATGAAAATCACTAATTTAATCTTTGTGAAACTACTTCTGAACAACTGTAAGTTTATATTTCTTCTCTGACTTCCTGGCTTTCTTCAGTATAAGATTTTGCCATTGTGTTTTGGTCTTTTAGTGTCAGCTTTTTCCCTTCCCCTTCCCCTTCCCTTCGCCATATGCACATATGCATATGCACAACTATCCCAAGGTGTTGCTTAAGCAGCTTTTCTTCACCATCCTCAATTTGCTTAAAATCTTCAGTAGCTTACTCTATCAAAATAATGATTCTACGTGTGTACCAGGAAAAAGACTTCTTTTAAGACAGCAGTGTGGTTCCAGTGAACTGAAAATCATAGAATCCTTAGAGTTAGAAGGGACCTCTGGGAGGTCATCTAGTCCTGCAGTGCGCAGGGACACCTACAGCTACATCAGGTCACTCACAACCTGGTTCAGCCTGACCGTGGATGTCTCCAAGGACAGGACTTCCACCACTTCTCTGGGCAACCTGTGGCCTCACCACCCTCACTGTAAAAGACTTTTTCTTTATACCCAACCTAAACCTACCCTCTTTAAGTTTAAAGTCATTGCCTCTTGTCCAATTACTACAAACTCTGCTGAAGAGTCTGTACAGCTTCTTGTGAAACAAAACCCATCTCCAGCTTGTCCTAGGAACAAAATTTATTTTGTTCTGTGTGTTAAAAGCAAACAGATTTTGAATCTGTGCTCTTCCAGATTTGTTTCTTTACTATGTGAGGGGAGTTGGGTACTACAAGAAGTAGAGACTGACCATTGCAATGCCTGTTTTGCTTTGTAGAATGTGCCAGGACTGTGAGCTGTGCAGAAATGGCAGAGGGTAGGGTGAAGAAATCAGAAGCAGTTCCTTCACACTCTCATCTTTTGTGTGCAGGAAAACTAGAAACTAGTGTCTTTAGACTTAAGGATTTGTTAAAGAGTATGATCTTCTTCCACTTAAATACTGATATGCTAAAAGGAGATGACTATAGAAGTTCTGGAGTTTGTATTAAGTCTTTAAGCTTTGCCATGTGACTTTTGCAATAGAAATCTATTAGAGATAATGGAGTGACTTGGATTTTTGTCTTCCTTTCCAGTTGGCCTGCTGCTGTGGTACTGCTGCGTGTTCCTTGTGCTGCAAATGCTGCCCCAAGATAAAACAGTCAACAAGCACCCGCTTCATGTATGCGCTTTACTTCATCCTGGTGACTATTATCTGCTGTGTCATGATGTCAACGACAGTGGCTAATGAAATGAAAACACACGTAAGTAAGATATTTGCTACTGCTTCTGAGGAGAAATGGAGCTCTTTCTCTTGTCTCCTCCTGTATAAAGGGTGCTTCCTTCTCAGAAAAGGCATTCTATTCTCTTTTGTTCCCACTTTCTAACTCTGACTGGAGGACTGTACATTGTTAGTGCCTTCTCATGAATTGCTTACTCTCTGAGTGTATTTCACAATAGCAAGAGTCGAAGATCACAGGACTAGTGGCCAGCCTTCTCTTTTGTTATAGAGAAACCCATTACAGTAAACTCATCCTAATTTTGCTGTGTGAGTAGTTTCAAGACATCTTGTAGTAGATTAAATTGCTTTATGATTTTGAGTTTCTTTGGTAGCTTGTTTAATAGCAGAAAAAGCAGCTAGAAAACAACACTTCAGGAGTTGTATTTGTAACAGTAATTCTGTGTCCTTTATGTTATGTGACAGACTACTACTACAAAGCAAGTTAATCCTGTGCAATGCATTTTCTTCCGTGTGCTTTGAGTCATCACATTCACATGGCCTCTAACTACAGCAGACATTATTCCGTTCTAATTGTCTTTTTAATTAAAAAGCTTCAAAAGCATTAAAGGAGCTGTGGCTAAAACTAGATCATAAAATTCAGATTTCTTTTGGAATCCTAATGTATAATTTTCCTGAGGTAAATGTCACCAGCTTGCTTGAGGTCAGATGCTAGACCTGTTGTACTCCCTCTGTGGTTTCATTTTGTAAGCCACCCAAGCTGCCCATAGTAGCATAAATCCTCTCTCACTCTACAAGCTACAAGAAAATAAGTCTGTTTTTAAGTAGAGGGAACAAAGGCTGGATCAGTTAATTTTTAAAAGTTAAGTAATGTGTGATCTGAAACTTTCCTGCCCTAAGGTTGGCATCAGACCTGCTTTGAGGTTGTCACTGTACTTGCCCTGGAGATTCAGAATGCTTCAGTTGCTGTGAGCATCTAGTTGATCTCTGTTTTCCTTCCCAGACGGAGTCCCAGAGGGAGCACAGTGATGGTCATTTCCTTGTTTAAGTGGCTGTTGGCTGAGTTGGTGCCCTACTTAACTTCTGCACTTGGCTTTCACTTAGCTGTGAAACACATCACTCTGCAGCAGCCTGGGCCCAGAAGCTGGTGTAACATCCTGTAACTGCAAGAAAAGTGAAATGACAGGATTACGTTGGGCTGTCTTGAGGGTTCTGGTGCCAGTGACCTTCACCCCTTTATGCCCTTTTTGTACATTCTGCCCTAATTCTCTTCAGTATTAGATTTGCTTGGATTATTGCATTGCTGCCTTTTTACCCCTCACCATAACTTGCTGTCTGTCCTTTAAGAATGCCTACTACAGGTAAGATGCTTGACTATGAGCTACAGCTCAAAAGCTTTTCAACGTGATACTGAAGTTTCTTGCCAGGGTTTACTTTGAGTTACTAGATGTTTAGATTGGCAATAAAGTTAATAATCCAAGGAACTAAAGTATATGTGGAAGACAAATTGTATGCTAATATGTTTCCAAATTTCATAAAGTCACTTTTCCATGAGTAATGTGGCTTTAATGCTGTTTGTATTCCTAATGAAAAAAAATACCTCCTTATTCCAACAGAAAAGTGATTCAAGCAGCCTTCAACAGCATGCTTTTAAGTTTTGCCAAATTTCTTTTCTAGTTCATAGTCTTTAAAGCTCAGTGAAGGAAGAAGTGGCACAAAGAGTAGCTGTTAGTGTGAAGCAGAAAGATAATCACCTTCTTAATTTAGAGCATTTGATGACTTTGAATAAGAAATAGACCTCCTGAAGGTAGTCTGTCTTTCTTCTCTCTAATTTAATAATTCTGGGTTGTTAAAAGTTCAGGCTCTTGAAGCGAATTCAAGCCTGTTCTAGTAAAGTGCACCTTCAAAATATTTATCCAGAGAAACTGGTCTTGGCCTCCCAAAGATGAACTGTGTTCTGAAAGTGCAGGGCACTTACTGTTTCCTTTGCTTTGGCTGGATCACAGAGTATTCCTAAGTCCTGAAGCCAGACTGTAAGCACATACATTACACAGTGCTTTTAGGACCTTGTGCTCTCAGTCTTGAGAGGGGACATAATTTTATTTCATTTTAGCTAATTTTGTTTAAATTTCTCTATTAGAAAAATATTTAAAATTTCAGTGCAGTCCTTTAAGGAGCCGTCACATTGGAAGGAAACCATGAGTCTGCTTTTATCAATTTAGAAATCAAATAATCACACTGATGTTACATGAAAGGAATCTCACCTTGTTAGTAAAGCAATTTTTTTTATTGTTTTGTTGATTGGTTACAAATTCCTTAGTCTGCAGTAGATCTAGAGGTATTGTAGCACTGTAACCTTTGGGTCTTTGAAGTTATTTTGAGAGGAAGCAACAGCAGTGTGCAACTCCTATGAACACAAAAAAAATGTTTGCTTTATAATAATTAATTTACCTAAACTGTCATGCATTCAGTTTGTCAGTATTTCCTACATTTAAGATAGGATTTTCAGTTCTGAGTTGTCTTATTCTGCAGGTGCTAGCCCAGAGTTGGGAACCTGCTCTGTGCCATGCCACATGGCTGGAAAAACAAGTCTGTGTTACAGGTTCTGTTTCATCACTCACACTGGCATGTAGATAAAGCATGTGTCATTGGGAAGACACAGTTCCTGTGGAGTGTTTGGTTTCAAAACCTTAGTTTCTAATCTAATTGTCAGGGTTCAAGACCCGCCTGGACGCCTACCTGTGCAGCCTGGTCTAGGGAGCTGCTTTGGCAGGGGTTGGTCACGATGATCTCTAGAGGTCCCTTCCAACCCCTACAATTCTGTGATTCTGTGATTTTGGTGATCTGTATTTCTGGTGAGCCCTAAGAGTTGAACAAAGAAAATATGATCTCTTTTCGGTAGGTTTTTGTTCTTTTCATCTTTCCTTCTTGTCTGATTTGTTCCTGTGCCCATGACACACAAAGGGAGAGAGGCTTAAAGAGTTAAATTCTGAAAAATATGCAGAGAAACCGTAGCATTTATCTTTGATCTCTGGGGAAGAAGCAAGCAGCAGTGGTGAGGGAGTGGATAGGGAGTGAAACAGATAGGGCGGAGTGGTTGGCTCTGGCAAAGAAAATAGTTGGAACTGTAGCAAGTAGGTTACGTTTCAGAAGAGCAAGATTGTGTGTATCAAGGCAGAAGATGGGATACAGTATCAAGATATGAAAGTTTTAGCAATGTGGACGGGAAGGCACAAATGGTGACAATACAGTTATACAAGTTGGTATTAAAATTTGACTTTGTTCCAAAAGGAAGCAAAGGAGGCCTCAACTTGAAAGACTTCTGTGATCCACGTATGTATTTTTCCAGTTATTCTGGTGAGAACCAGGTACAGCTTTACTAGCAAATGTTCTATTGAAGCATGACCTTGCATGTCACAGGCTTTAAAATGATGGTTGATGCAAGAAGAGGGAGATAATAGTTTTGGTTTGTCAAAAAAATCTGTGGATTTTTTTTAATAAATTTATTTATTAACATCAAAGCTGTTTCAAAACTACTGTTTTCATCCTGAAAGTACCTTTGTCCTCCTTAAGTAATGAAAGAAGAATCAGAAAGAAGATTTCAGGAAAGCAGATGTTTGTAAAAATCAATTCGTTATTGTCAGAACATTTCAGTTCTGGATGGCTGTATGTTCTGGTAGGGCATACTTTCAGGCTCTTTTCCCCAGCCATAATTCCATTACAGTATGTTAAAATGTAAGTTTGCAACAAAACCTAAGTTTTTAAATGAAGTTACCCATTGCCTATTTCTGATAAGAATTTAGCTACACGTGCAATCTGATGTATGTTTTGATCGCATTGTTGGTTTTCTTTTCACTCCATATCTCATCAGTTCAAGACAAGGGTTTTTACCAGTGTTTTCTCCCTTTGGCTCACCACTAAGGAAAATTATCTTATGTACATTCTCTGCTTTCCGTAACAAAATTCATTTGCTACATTGTCTTTCTGTTGGATGAGGGCATGTGGGTAAAGCAGTCCTTAGGTTCCTCTGGCTCTTAAGGTGCTCTGTCCTTGCTTGTGGAGGGGTTTCTGACATTCTCACTCTCGTGTTGGTTCATCTGAGGGCCTATCTGCTTTGATAAGGTCTGGTAATGAGACATGGCTCTCTGGAAGTCATGCTGGAGAGGCTGTCCTCTTGGCTTGCGTCTGTGAGGCCCAAGAGCTCAGCAGTCACACCAGCAGCTCTGTTTCCTTCATCAGCTCTGCAGAAGGCACTATGGTGTTGGGCTCAAATAAGACTCAGGCTTGGAGGTGGCTGGAATGCAGCCGACTTGAGCCTGGACACAGCACAACTGCATCAGTTTCATGCTGCATCACAGTTGGTTAGGATTTCAGCTACTTGCTTGGATAGGAAAGCAAGTTCAGGGCAGTCTGACGCTGTTCTTGCAGATGTTCCTGCTCAGAGTAGTCTAAACTTGTTCTCGTAGTTGTTCTCATTGTTTCACTGCACTTAAAAAATTACCAACTTAATAATGTCTTTGCACATGCAGCTACAGAGGTATTCACGTTATCTGAGAAGAGACTGAGTTTTGCAGAAGGAATGCCTTGTCCCCTATTCAGAGGCCAGGGAATTTGCCTGCATTATAAAGGGAGGAAGGTAAATACTTAACCCCATCGAGCTTGGCTAAGTAATCCCTTACTTTAATAGCCAGCAAAACTACTCAGCAAAAGGAAAACTTAATAAAGAACTTGGGTTGGGTCAGCTGCTCTCAGCTGAGCATATTTCAGCGATAAAATTTCGAAACAAAAATTGTCTTCTTAAACTTTCACTGATTAAGAACACAAGGCTTGATAAGTTGTTCACAGCAGTAGTTTATCCTGTTATGAAAAGATGGCCTTTACATTACGTCAACCCTTTTGTCCCTACCATTGTACTCATGTTTGTTATCTGCCAGGGTCCCCAAGTGTTTGTTTTTTTTCTTGATTTATTACTTCAGGACCACTGGTCTCTGTAAAAGATGTTCAGTCTCACAGGATTGTGAAGAGAGTGGAGTTCCTAGGCATGGTGAGAGGTGGGGGGATGCTGCTTCCCTTAAGTGTCTGTACACTAATGCACGCAGCATGGGAAATAAACAGGAAGAGTTGGAGATCTGCATGCAGTCACAAGGCCACCATCTCATTGTGATCACAGAGACATGATGGAACAGCTGTCATGACTGGAATGTTGCCATGGAGGGCTGTGTGCTTTTTAGGAAAGATGGGCTGGCAAGGCGAGGTGATGGAATTGATCTTCATGTGAGAGAGCAATTTGAATGTACTGAACTCCACTTGGAGGAGAGTGACGGAGCAGTGGAGAGCTTGTGGGTGAGAATCAAGGGGCAGGCTGGTAAGGGTGACACTGTTGTGGGTGTGTACTACTGGCCTGCTGATCAGGAAGAGGAGGTTGATGAGGCCTTCCATAAGCAATTAGAAGTAGCGTCACATTCCCAGGCGTTGGTGCTTATGAGGGACTTCAATTATCCAGATATTTGCTGGATGAACAACTTGGCCAAGCACACACGGTCCAGATGGTTCTTGCAATGTGCTGAAGACAACTTTTTGATGCAGGTGGTGGAGGAACCGACATGGGGAGGGGTGTTACTGGACCTTATTCTCACTAACAAGGAAGGACTTGTTAAGGAAGTAAAGGTTGAGGGCAGCTTTGGTTGTAGTCACGAGATGGTGGAGTTCAAGATCCTGAGTGGAAGGAGCAAATTAGCATTGCTGCCCTGGACTTCAGGAGAGCCAACTTTGATCTCTTCTGGGACCTACTTGGAGCTATCCCATGGGCTAGGGTGTTAGAAGGTAAGGGGGCCTGTGAGAGCTGGTCAGCATTTAAACAGCTATTCTTCCAAGCTCAGGATCAGTGCGTCCCTTTGAGCAAGAAATCAGGAAGGTGTGGCAGGAAACCTGCGTGGATGAGCAAGGAGCTCATGCGCAAACTCAAAGGGTCCATGAGGAGACCAAAGAAGGTCCATGAAATGTGGAGAAAGGGTCTGACCACTTGGGAAGAGTATAGAAAGTTTGTCAGAGCCTGCAGGGATGCAACAATGGTCAGGCACTGGAATAGCCTGCCTAGGGAGGTGGTTGAGGCACCATCCCTAGCGCTGTTCAAGAAGCATTTAGACGAGGTGCTAAAGGATTTAATTTAGTAGTTGGGTAGAGATAGTGATAGGAGGATGGTTGGACTAGATGATCTTATAGGTCCTTTCCAACCTTATGAACTTATGAACTTATGAACGAGGAAGGCTAAAGCACATCTGGAATTGAATCTGGCAGAAGTGATAAAGGATAATAAAAAAGGATTTTTAAAGTATGTTAACAGTAAAAGGAAGATTAGGGAGAATGTGGGCCCCCTCCTAGGTGAGGGGGGTGTTCTGGTAATGGGAGATGCTGAGAAGGTGGAGATACTGAACGCCTTCTTTGCTTCTGTCTTCAGTGAAAAAGCTCTCCCTCGGGAATCCCAGACCCTGGAGGTCAGTGAGAGAGTCTGGGGAATGGGAGACTTTTAGTTAGGAAAGAGGTGGCCTGTAGCGCCTAGGTAATGCTAATGTTCATAAATCCATGGGACCGATGGGGTGCAACCATGGGTGCTGAGGGAGCTGTTGGAGGTGATTGCTGAACTGCTCTCTATCATCTTTGAGGGGTCTTGGTGAATGGGGGATGTGCCTGATGACTGGAGGATAACCAATGTCACTCCAATCTTCTGAAAGGGCAAGAAGGAAGATCCTGGTAATTATAGGCCAGTCAGCCTCACCTCTGTCCCTGGAAAGGTGATGGAACAGCTTGTGCTGGATGCCATCTCCAACAATTAGAAGAAAAGGAAGTTATCAGGAGCAGCCAGCATGCGTTCACCAAGGGGAGGTCATGCTCAACCAACCTGGTGGCCTTCTATGATGTTGTCACTGGCTGGGGGGAGGGTGATGGATGTAGTCTACCTTGATTTCAGCAAGGCATTTGATACTGTCCCCCATGACATCCTTATAACAAAGCTAAGGAAGTGTGGGATAGACGAGTGGACAGTGAAGTGGGTTGAGAAGTGGCTGACTGGCAGAGTGCAGAGGGTTGTCGTTGGTGGTGCAGAGTCCAACTGGAGGCCTGTAACCAGCGGTATCCCCCAGGGGTCCATGCTGGGTCCAGTCTCGTTCAACATCTTCATCAATGACCTTGATGAGGGGATAGTGGCCACCCTCAGCAAGTTTGCTGATGATACGAAGTTGGGAGGATTGGCTGACACGCCTGAAGGCTGTGCTGCCATTCAGCAAGACCTGGACAGGCTGGAGAGCTGGGCAGTCAGAAACCGGATGAAATTTAACAAAAGCAAGTGTAGAGTCTTGCACCTAGGGAGGAATAATTGCATGCAGCAGTACAGGCTGGGGGATGAGCTGCTGGAGAGGAGCTCTGCAGACAGGGACCTGGGTGTCCTGGTGGACGACACGTTGACCTTGAGCCAGCAGTGTGCTCTTGTGGCCAAGAGGGTCAGTGGCATTCTGGGATGCATTAGAAAGAGTGTGGCTAGCAGGTCAAGGGAGGTGATCCTCCCCTTCTACTCTGCCCTGGTGAGGCCTCATCTGGAGTATCATCTGGAGTACTGTGTCCAGTTCTGGGCTCCCCAGTATAAAAATGACAGAGATCTCTTGGAAAGAGTCCAGCGGAGGGCCACAAAGATGGTGAAGGGCCTGGAGGATCTCCCCTATGAAGAAAGGCTAAGTGAACTGGGTCTCTTTAGCTTTGAGAAAAGAAGACTGAGAGGAGACCTGATCCGGGTTTATAAATATCTGAGGTGTGGGGGATAAAGTGTCGAGGCCAGACTCTTTTCAGCAGTGTGTGGAGACAGGACAAGGGGGAACGGACAGAAACTGCAGCACAGGTTCCCTGTTCCCATAGAGGTCCCTTCCAACCCCTATGATTCTGTGATTCTATGTTTCTGTGATTGTTCCTTTGGCCATCATTGATCACTGTATGTTGTGTATCCTACTTAGTGCTGAGCTCTTTGTTACTCATGTAGGCACAAAGTAAGCTGTTGTTCTTGTGAATCCATCCATTTTCTCTCAGCGTTATCTGTAAGAAAATTACTGCAAGATACAGAAAAGAACTCAGAGGGTCAAGAGTCCTGTCAAGACCACAGTAGAAATCCATGCGATTAGAATATTCCCATTTATAGCTACCCAGAGATCTGTTTTTAACTAGCTAGCTGATTAGTCAAGTGCCTTAGTGTTTTCTTGTTTATAAAACTCATAATCAAAATGCCTTCTGGTACTAAGTCTAGATCTAACAGAAATTGTTTAATCAGTATGATCATCTATTTTAAGAAAACTTCGATTTTTCTCAGAAATACTGTTAGTTCAGTATAATATACTTTTTTAATCTGTGCTGACTGACGGTAATTACAAGCAATTGTGAGGTTAGCTGACATCCCAGTTGCTTTTCCTGTTGTTGCTGTGGCTCTTTGGCTTGCCCTGGCAGCAGTGTGGCATTGACAGGTCTCATAATTATTTCATTCAGTCCTTGTGCTTGTTTGGAATGCTGACATGTTCATTTAGTTTGACGTTTCATTGCTTTTCAAAACTTAAGAAAAAGTGCTGCTGTTGGCCCAGATGTTTTCTTACTAGCCCTCTAAAATTTTTGTATGTGACTTTTGTCGCAGCTACTTATTTAATGTACAGCATCTCAAGCCCTGGCTACTTCTCTCTGAGTTGCTTCTGAAAGATATTGCAGGGTGGCACAGCTTGAATCCACTTCTGTAATGTCAGACAGCTGAGCTGAAACCTGTTTTTCATCTCCTTCTCTTATTGTAGCCCACCTAGGATTAGCTCAGTATCACAGTTTGGCTTTCCTCTGTTTACTGCACTTAGCAACTTTTTAACTATGTGTTGCCCTGAGCTACTGAAGGACTTGCTTTTGGGAAATGGCTAAGAAGGCTGTTGACTGGCTTGTGTTACTGCATGCAATTGAAAGTTGCGCGGTGTGCACTGGGAAATCATGCTTTCAAAGCCTTGCTGCTGGAAGCTGAGAGTTTATGTGTTAATCCCATGTTTCCTGCATCTTGGATGGCTCTCTAGCCAGCTGGGAACCCTGCCTGATCCCTTTCTGTTGAGACCTGTTTGTTCTTCCCAGTCCTGTTTTTGTAGGCTTACAAGCCTGCTAAAGGAATTAGACACAGGAAGAAGTTCAAGGATGGTGTTGCCCACAGTCATTGCATGCTTTTTTTCCCAGAAAAATCAGGCCTGACCTGATACTTTCTCACACTTGATTCCCATTTCATCTGCTTGATTTATTTGTACAGTGTTTTGTCCTAGCAGGTGTTGTTTCCTGATTTTTCCAGTTACCCATGCAGGTAGCAGTGATCAGCTCCAAAGCTTTAGATGGTTGTTCGACTGGTCTCACTAGCCTTGGCTGAGCAATTTGTGCATACAGAGAGGCCTTCTTCCTTTGAAATGGCTGGTGGTTTTCTAATTAAACATCTCTATTTCTGCACAACTCCCTGTCTGCAAGAAGGCAGGGATCAGTCTGCACAAAGGCACCACACAGGAGTCAGTCCAGTCCACAGAGTCCTGCTTTCTGGGCGCTCAGTGTCACATCTACCTGATGAAACTGAGGCCAAAATGTGTGGCAGTTTACACTCCCTTTACAGCAAGCGCAAAGCCTCAAGAGCAAATATTTAATGAGTTGAGAGGAAAGTGGAATTTTCCCTCCTCTCTGTTAATTTAACATAAAATCAAGGCAACTGGCAGAACTCCCTTTCAGAAGCTGTGATACAAGGGAGGGAACTTGTTGTTTCCATATTGCTTGGGTGTGCTGGCAGCACAAGGCAGAGCTTTCTGCCCTGTGCGTGTCATCTTTGGCTGGTGAAAATTCCAGTATGACTTTATGTAAGCTGGATTACTGAAACAGATTCTATTGTAAAACGTGGGAAGAAGCGAGTGGGTGAATAACTGTTAAGGAACAGTGATGATATAGGCCAGTAGAGCTGAAGAAAAGTGAGGTATGCTTGTACCCCAAAGCCATGTGGAACTAGCTGACAGTTGAGGTTCTGGAAAGCTTTAATTTGTCTTTCACATTGTTCTACATCCCTTGAACTGTCAAATCCAGGATGAGGGGTATCAACAAAATGTATCAGTGAATGCCGTCAGTGTTAAATGAACCAGTGAAAAATAATCGTGCACCAGCTTATGAAGGTGTAGTTGTGAGGCGTAACAGCTTGTAATGTGTTTTATTTTTCAGTTTCCCTTCTATGAGGAGATGTGCAAGGGCATTCAGGCCGGTGAGAAGTGTGAAAAGTTGGTGGGATACTCTGCAGTGTATAAAGTCTGTTTTGGAATGGCTTGTTTCTTCTTTTTCTTCTGCTTGTTTACCATCAAAATTAACAACAGCAAAAGCTGCCGAGCATATGTTCATAATGGGTGAGTATTTGTTTGATTTCCACTCCTTTTATAGATCTGTTCAGTTTACTTTCCAATTGAATGTAGTACTAGGCAAAGAGTAAGAGAAAAAAAACCCTTTATTGGACTGCTTTTGTTGGGTATTAAGAGGTCAAGAGCAGACAGTAGCAGTCAATTAACAGAGGTTGTTTTTTGTCTTGTTGGGCTACATATTTTTCATAATACTTGAGCTGAATACCTCTAACTCCTGTTATAACTAGATGATCTCTTTTGTTTTCTCTCATCCAGATTCTGGTTTATAAAGCTGCTTCTTCTGGCAGTGATGTGCTCAGGAGCTTTCTTCATTCCTGATCAGGACACTTTCCTCAATGGTACATCCTTCTCATTTTGTTATGCGCCTTCATTATGTACTGCCTTGTGGGTAGTTTTAAATCCCAGAAACCTGATCAGTGTGACCATTTCTTAAGTAAACTCAGTGTAGTCCAGGAGCAGAAGGAGTATTTGGAGCTGTTTGGGGGTAGCTACACACACAGTAACCTCTCATTGTTGGTGCTAACCACAAGGGGACTGAGTGGGCAGGTAAAATACTATTGCAGAGCTGTTGTACTGTTTTCTTCAAATAGCAGAAGAAGTCGTTCACTCTTGAGAGTGTAGAGCTGTGTGTAAGTGTGATTTGGGCAGGTATCTCTGTATAGTGCAGCAGCTGGGGGCCATGGTGTGTGATAGAGAAATTACATGGGGGGAACAGGATGATGTGCAGGCTGCTGGCACTGGCTGCCTAGAAGCATGCAGTATCGTGAAATAATGTTATTTTATGATCAGCTGTCAGGCTGATTGTGTAGATGCTGTTATAATAAGTAGCTAGTAATGTAAAGCTAGGCTTCTTGCAGCCTGTTACAAGCATGGTGTTGGGAGTGCTGTGCCCAATGCATTTCCAGTTTTGGAAGGTGTCCTGGCACCACTTGGGCTTGCTAGTACTGGACAAGTCCTTCAATACCACCTCTGTGGGGTACTCCAGGGGCCTGGTGGGCTGGCAGCAGTGGTCCAGGTGATGACACTAAGGTGAGTTTGTGCTTTTTGATATGCCAGGTGCCTGCAGGCCCTTAAAGTGTTGAGTCTGAACAGTTGCTTCCACTGAAGCACACTGGTTATGTGTGCTTTCAGCTCCCTCAGTCTTCTCTGTTAAAACTAGCCAGGGTGTTTATAATACAGTAAAAGGAAAGAGTAACACAGGGGAAAAGAATATACTGGACAGACATACTGTGAACATGCCACTCTGGGAAACTAAGGTAAAAATTACTCAAGGTAAACCACAGTTAGGCTTATTTTAACTTCTTGCTTTTACTGGCTGTTTATGTCTGGTTCATTCTGATGCCCCATAGGTGAAGAGATCCTTATCCCTATTCCTATTTTCCCCACAAAGTCTTGTGCTGGCTGTATGGGATTGTCGTTAGTGTCTAATCACTGCTTGGTTTAGGTGGTACAGTGTGTTCCACCCACAAGCAAGCACAACACCCTGTCATCTTTGTAAGTAATCTTTTCCATGGCAAAAAGTCATCAAGAACTGAAGTATCTGGGGAAGAAATTAAACAGCTTTTTTTTGTGCCGATTGGAACTACAATCTAACACTATTCCTGAACCTGAGAAACGGGATCTGAGCATCATGTGGTTCTGTTTTCTCTCTTCTTTTTCTTTTTGTTGTTCTTAGCTGACAAGAAACATACAGTTTCTTTTTTTTCTAAAAATGTAAAATGTTCTTCCCATGCTTAGGATTTTCATTATAAATGAAGGGCATTACGTCAAGCACTATGTTTGTGGGGGCTGTGGCATTAAATCTGCATTGGCCTACTAACCATATCTATGATGCATCCATAAAGTATGTCCCAATGCCTGTGGCTATAAGAGATTGTTACTGAGAGTCTTGCTAATTAATTGCTCACTGCATTGGTGGTCTTTTTCCTTCAGTGCTTTTTCTAAACATACTCTATTATAATGTGGTGGTTGTTTTTTTCTTTTTTTTTTTCTTTTTTCATGCTTGTTTTTTTAATTTTCTTCTTGTTTCTTTTGTTTTATTGTGTTGGTTTGAAGAACAGCATGCCTTTCAAGTGGGTACAGTATGATTTTCAAAACCAGACAGATGATGTTTTTGCTTGCTTTCAAACAATTGACTTATTGTACAATCACAAAAAACTTTACTTCATCTACTAAGAGTAATGTAACTGGATGGTTCTGTTATTCCACTTCATGTATACGTGTTTGTTTTTTTGTAGAAGGAATATCTGCTGTTAGGATATGGATGAGCTTTGCTAATGCACTTGTTTGGTCTTATTCACTGAGATCAGCCACATAACTGGAGTCATACAGGCCACATGCTGTAGAGGAACACAAGCTGTATTTGCAGCTAAACGTTTAGACAGATATCTGTATTTTCTCAGAGACTTTGGTATTGCTCATAGGAGATTTGTTGTCCAAAGTATTCATGCAATTACCCACATACAGTATAGTAGGTCAGTGATTAAGTAGTCAAATAACCTGTCTTAGAACTAGTCAGTAATTACCAAGTGTTCTTATTCCTTTGGGAGTGGATCAGGACAGCATTTGTAAATAGATGAGCCATGCCTTCATTTTCCAGTGGTACTGGAGTCAAGGGAAGTAGTTGCCCTTTTTAGCACTTGGTTCCAGTACCTTGCAATTTTAGGGTTTAGGCTTCAGGAAAATGCCTTCTGGACTCCTCCACCCCTACCGGTCACAAATAAAAGTTTCAGTATTTTCTGTCTGATAATAGTAACCTTGTGTCCAGAAAAAAGGGACACTCAGTAACTGAGTCTCAGTAACTATCCTAACAAGGTTCTGAGGGTATAATAGCTTGCAAGATGAATTCAGCAGGGAGCTAATCTTGAGATAGCTGAGCTGGCCTTTTGACTAAAACCCCTCATCTCCTACTGTATCTGTGGGCTTGAGATATTCAAACTGTGTAATGTCTTCACCTTGTAGACAACAATTCCATTTTATCTCGGGGAAAAGGTGACTGCAGTTTTGACCTCTTTTCTGTTTCTCTGCCTTGCAGCCTGGCGCTATGTGGGAGCAGCAGGAGGTTTCCTTTTCATTGCCATTCAACTCATCCTGCTTATTGAGTTTGCACACAAATGGAATAAAAACTGGTATGTATTGGGCAAGTAGTTATTTGTAACTATATATAATGATGCAATATATGATTAATACTAACTGTGCATACACACTATATAGTGTATATACATAATATATACTGTATAATGTATAATATTACAGTGAACGCCTGAACAACACATCTCTTGGAACAAGGGAATGAAGCATTTAGAAGTAGTATAGATGTTGAGGTTTAGAACTGTGCATCTTTGTTTCTTCTCCTTTCATCTTTTGCCACAGGAAGTGTTTCCTCCTTATTCTCCTCTGTACTGATATGTTCTTAACCTCAATTGTTCTGTTTCCATTGAGTGGTAGCATGTTGGGATGCAAACACTTTGTTTTAAGCTGTTCAGTTTTCTGTGAAAATATACTTTCTAGGAATCAGAGCACTGTAAGAAAAGAGAACACAATTTGCCAAGTGTAGCTGTGAAACTGTTTGTAGTGGTACATACTGGTAAATCCTGTTTTGTTTTGTTTTTTTGTATCAGCATAATGCACATCACATGATTTATTTAGTTATTTATGTATTTCTGTTTGTGAGAACTTCTTTGTTTTCATCTAAACATGCAAGATTCCATTGTCAACCCACATTTACCCTGTTTTGGCACTGACTTAATTTCGGTTTCATATTATGCTCCTAGTCTTCAGCCTCTGCTCATGGATTAAAATACTTAAATTGTACTCTTGTGTATACACAGGAACTTTCATTGCCTCCTGTATACTTTTCTCTATCCCATTTTTTTCCAGTATAGCCCTTGGTGTCTTCTCTCATTCCAGTTAGCATGCTGACTGCGAAGGAAGGGTTTTAGCAAACCTTTCTTAGATACCTGTTTTCATGGACGAAGAGTTAAGATCTTATATGACAGATATTTTTACTGCTAATTAAAACAGCTGCTTTTCTGTGGATTAATTTTTTCCAGCAGCATTTAACAGTAGCACTTTCTACAATAGATGTTCATTCCAATTAAAAAAAGAAAAAGTACTATAGCTAAGGAAAGTTTACTTCACTTTCATGGATGGAGCCTAGCGAGGGTCTCTGTTAGTGTAGTGGTATACGCAGGCTTCAGAAACATAAGAACTATCTTTTGTGTTGGATGACATGAACTATTCAACTATTAGAACTTATTTTTTAGGACGGGAGATAAAATAAGGCACTGTTTTCTGTCTCCTCAGGACTGCAAGTGCAAATCACAAGCAGATGTGGAGTGGTTTGCTCGCCCTGGTCACTCTCATCTTGTACTCCGTTGCTGTGGCAGCCCTGGTCCTCATGGCTCTTTTCTACACGCGTTCAGAGGGCTGCTTGTTTAACAAGATCCTGATAGGTGTCAATGGTGGCCTGTGCCTCTTTGTGTCGCTTGTAGCCATATCACCCTGCGTCCAGAATCGTGAGTGCTGACCACCTGGTTTTCTGGTGCTGCCAAAGTTGTGTGCCTTAAGGCATGATAGTTCAGAACTAGTGTTGTTCTTGTTTCTGTCCCCTGTCAACTATTGACTGTGCTGTGGTTGTTTACCAGCTCAGCTGATAAAACTACAGAGATGTAAAATGTTTCAGGCATGCCATCAGGCACCTCTGTACTGTAAAGAATGCGCATGTGCTGATGGCTGCTAAGTTGTGGAGGAGTTTACATAACACTTGCACCATTAGCAGTTGAGGCAATAGCATAATACCCTTTCACCTCTATTTTAGCATTTGCTTTTGGCTGCTTGTGATTTACCATCTGTAAAGTTTGGGCCTGAAGTAGTTGACAGCAGTGTTTTATTCTTCTCTGGTATGTTCAATGTATGCTGTTAATATCTTGCATATACTGGACCTGGAGGTAGTATTTAAGTGTCTCCAAAACTAGTTTTGTGGGCAAATAAATCTATAGTGGCAGCCTGTCAGTAGATTTTTGGAAAGCTGGTGCTTTTAGCAAGAGCAGAGAGGTGATTCCTTTCTTATGTGGGAATCTTCAATGCCTTTCTGAAACAGCCAGCAGAACAAAATGGTGGACTCCTTTCTCTTCAATTGCCAGAGGAAACATATCTAAACTTACGAACTGCTTTAAATAAAATATAAATGGTACTCCTCTGTTTTGAAAAATACTAACGTGCTTGCTGCTCTTTAAGGGATATGAGTTTATTTTTCTGTTTGTTAAAATATCTACAAAAATGATCTTCTGTTCTCTTTTTTCTAAAGGCCAGCCCCATTCTGGTTTGCTGCAGTCAGGAGTTATCAGCTGCTATGTCATGTACCTCACTTTCTCAGCGCTATCCAGCAAGCCACCAGAAACCAGTAGGTGCTTCACGTAAATCCTTTAAGACAAACAGTGTATTAAGTTTGAGAAGACCTTTAGGAAACCTTAGCACTGAGGAACGTAGGAGTGCTGTTATTGATCTGCTCTGGCCTATACAAAAGAAATTGTAGATGATGAATTTGGGCAGCATTTGAGAGACCATGAACACTCTCCCTGTAGCATCAATGCTTTGGCCTAGAAGAGTGTAACTCAGAGTTTGTGGATTGCGTCTGCTGCATGGGAGTTATTCCAGCTTGTTTTCCACTGATAAATTTCCCAGAGTCCTGCAGTCTGTCCAAGTGGCAAGCACATGTGCTCATATGATAGGATGTAACTAAATAGATAACGTCTTTGATCACGTGACAGGACAAGAGTAGGGACAGATTGCTCTTAACTCCCTCTAGATGATATCAGGTCACCAGCCCCATCCCAAAGTGTACTAGATCCACATTGGTTTATGAGTACTTTGCACTCGAGTGGCTCTGTTCTGTTTTGCTGTGCTGGTGATCAGAGTGGATACTAAAATCTCTATCTTTTTTTCTGCTACAGTTATTACGCTAGATAGCCTTTGCTATCTAATTGAACAAAAACTTGAGCATTGTTCATCTTTCACTTTGAAAGAAAACATTCTGTCGCTGTTGTGACACAGTGCAACCAACCTAAAAGTTAGAAGTTTCCAGTGAGGTAGACTTTGAGCCTTCATGAGGATGACTAATAGCCTTCATCCAGCAACCACCACATGGAGTCCAGAGACCCTCCCCAGATTTTAGGATGCATGCTTGGAAGGGTGGGACAATATGTTAAGAAGTTCCCAGAAATCTAATGCATATGTAACCAACTTCTTGAAAATATAATTAATTTGTATATGCTGTGCCTATAAATGTGCAGTTGCTGCTTTTCTTGGTGGACAGTGTTTAGTGGAATGATCTCCTATGCACCCAATGCTATATTGAAGGAACACCTTCTTCACGTAACTCATTGGCATGTCAAGTTATTCTGTTGAATTCTCAGCATCAGCATGTTCTTCTCAAACTCTTCTTTTCCCATCAACAATTAGAGTTACTCGTTTAGATGGGGGATATTCTTTTCATTTGCAGAAGTATTTTCTGGATTCAGATCAGTAATGAAGAAAAAACTTCTATTATTATTGCTCAGCATTTAGTATTGAAAAGCTAAAGCGATGATGGCTAGAAGCCCAGTGGCTGAAAGGAATTTTATAGACACTTGCCCAGAGGGAAAGGAAAAGAGAGGGGAAGAATCTCTTACACTTGAGTAGGCACAGGCACATACACAAACATATTCCAGAGCTAGGAATGAAAACCAGACTGTTTTGTTGGAAGATTTACTTAGTAACGTAAGCAGTGTTTTTTGAATGAATATAAAAAATGTGTTAGATGGCATCTGAGTTAATCATAAGATTTGACACAGTCCGAGAAAAGAAAGTGATGCATGATATTATATTACTGGTTTTGTGTTATTTCATGCTTATGAAAATCAGAGCTTTTAGCCATTAAGTAAACGAGTGCTCCAGTTCTTCTGGTACACATTGCAAGTGTGGTCATTACATTTGGCAGAGTTCGCATCAGGCATGCTCTCTTTATAACTCCCTGAATCAGATGTTCCTCATTATATTCACTCCTGTCTTTGTCATACTAACGCTCATAATGGCATGTGCAGCTTTTACAATGGCATGTGCTGGAGCTGACACTTACTAAGATGTCCTATACCCCTTCACTCTCATTCGCCATACACTGATTTAATGATGACTCACTCCTCAGGCAGGAACCTGCAATTCAGCCTTTGTGCAAATCAGACCTGAAGAAAATGCACACCATAAACACTTAATTACAACATCTAGCACAGTTGCAAAAGTCAGAAGTAAAAGGCAAACAAAAAGTAATGTCCATTGAACCTCTACTTATCACTGTGTGCCTTTGATTTTGGCGCCAAACTGAACTAAAAGGCATGTCAAACCTTGTTGCTGCCACCATGATGGACGCAGGTGGGGCATTCTGCTCATCTCTTGCCAACATATTCCCTGAAGGCTTGTCTTCCCTTCCTTGCTGCTGGTGTGGTTTTGTTCCTGTCATCTGCTGATAATGATTTTGTGCAGCCCTACATGGAACCAGGTCAGGGGACTGACTGTGAGTTTATTTTTAACCTGGATGTAGCCTTTGATGCATTTTGCTCTCTGGCCTTCCAAACAGTTCTGCTGCTGCACTTGAGAAGGGGAGATGGGAGCAGAGTTTGCTTGGAACATCATTGGCACGAAAATTCTTGATTTGAGATAAGATGTGGCTGTAATCAGATGCTTTAGGTTGATGCTGCAGACCGTTACTTTGCTTTGACCCAAAGCATATACCAAAATGGTAAATGCACCTTGAAACATTAAGTGAGTTTATTTCATTTCAGGAACCTAAAAGTAGTATTTGCATCTTTTTCTCTATGTATTTGAGATCAGGATACGTGTTACTTTTTTCAACAAGTGTGAGTTTCATAGTGTCCTCAAGCCACCTTTGCATTTGAAAAAAATTATGATCTCAGATGCATACTATCTTGGTTTTACGTGGCTTTGTAGTCTTGGGTGAAGTGCTGGGATACTTCCAGCTTCTTATTTTACCTGGCCGTCCGTTATCTTCTTTGCCAGCTTTAGTGAATGAGAAACTTTATTACCCTACTAAATGGCACTGTTTTCCCCAAAACACCATATCTGTAAAGTTAGGTTTGCAGAATTTCTGAAAGATCAGGATGCATCTGAATTGTTATCTACTCAGTATCAGAAATAAAAAAAAAAAATGTTTTCCTGAAAAACATTGTTCAGAAGAGTCCTTTGAAATACAGTGAAATGGGCACTGATTACTGTCTTTGTTTTTGTTTTGTGTAGTCCTGGATGAAAACAATCAGAACATCACAATCTGTGTACCTGAATTTAGCCAAGGCCTGCATGGAGATGAAAACCTGGTTACAGGCCTGGGTACTACGATTCTCTTTGGCTGCATTTTATATTCTTGGTAAGTCTTGGCCTTTACATTTGCTATAAATCCAGTATTGTCTAACTGATAGTGGCTTATAGCAGTCCTCAAGCAAAGTAATGGTGAGAAATAGAAATGAGGTGGAAGGTTCCTATTCCCTTAATTTCAGAAATGCCCGACAGAATAATACAGCTTTTGAAAAAACTGTGTTTCATAAAACTAAATAGAGCAATGCACATATGAAAGTGGAGGGAAAAGATTAATGGACCTGTCCATTAAGGTGGTTAGTCTCCAGGTGCTTTGATTCTGTATTTACCATCTTGTAGGAGTAACCCCATGCAGATATGTCTGTCTAAAAAAGCTGCTTGAAGTTTCTGTAATACCGTGGCAGAAGCTATCACTGTTCTTCTGGACTTTTTGGAGTAAAACAAATAAAGAAACACGCTTGCAGGGTTTAGGACTTCTTTTGAACAACTTGTTAACACAGGACTGCTATCAGCATTTGCCAGTAGTGTCTTGCTCTAAAATCTGTCCCCATAGTGTTGTGATGCTTACCTAATATTACTGCAGCTTGCATCACTAAACTAAATTGTCGGTCAAGGAGAAGACAGTTGTTGATAATAAAAATGTAATTTATTACTGTTTTGACTGTGAGTTGCCAGGCAACAGCACTGCCTGTCTGTTGCAGGTTTTTGAGCAGTTTTTGCTTCTGAATGAGTCCAGAGTTTTATGTGCTGAAACTCTTATAATTCTGAAGTGAATATGAGAGGCATTCTGAAGAAGTCGAAATCCTCTGCCTATCAAATACATGGATTTTTACTGTAGATCTAGTTTGCATTGAAGCAGTGTTTTCCAGTACATCAGAGGGTGTTTGGGGAGTGACTTTCCAGGTAGCCAACCTGATGGGGAAACACACTGCGAATGTGGGGCGATAAGGGTTGTCAAGGGGATTTCAGAGGGAGTTCTGACCTATTGCTTTCTAATGATGAGTGCGTACAGAGCATTAGCACACTTCTCTTTGTGGGTAGTGGGAAGTTCAACTTCTGATTGTGAGAGGGGAAGGCTGGCTGGATAAGAAATATTTCTTATCAAAAGCATCTAGAATAGATTTCCCCTGAATGATTACAGTCATGCAAGGAAGTGATTTTTAGTGACTGGAATAGAGACAAGCAGCTGGTAATCTGCTCTGAAAAGTGACTGCTAGCAGCAGGCTTCTTTACTGGCAAAGCCTTTAGAGAAGGTTTTATGAATGCTGAACCCAAGCAGTGGCTGTGAAGTTAATATAAAAGCATTAGTAGTGCGCAGGAGGAAATGTCTTGTCTGAGATGCAAATTGGAGTGCTGAGCTGTTTGCTGCTGTCTGCAGGTGATGGATTCACCACTGTTCAGAGGTGACCTACTTTTAAGCTTGTGATTCATTCATAGCTGGCCTGTCAGGCTGTCTGTCAGGCTGGTTTATACTTGTGCAGAAGAAACTTTTCACATGCCTAGCACTTGTGTTTCCTGTGGTGAAAAATCACCCTTTTAGGCTTACACAGAAGGTTCTCACTCAGTCTTCTTTTGCTCTTAGTTTGACCTCAACAACACGTGCAAGCTCTGAGACATTGAGGGGAATATATGCAGCACCTGAAACCGAAGTGAGTTCTTACTTCATCTGTACAGATTTCCTTGTGTGCTTTTCTTGCTATTGTTTTCATGGCTAACTAATCTGTAATTAGGTAAAAAACAAAAGTGATTGTATCACACATCCTAGTTATCTCTGGCTCTTGAATTGTGTGAATATTTGTCTGCTCTACCCATTCTGCAGATCTTGCAGGTCCCTTGGCAGTGCCTTTAAATAGTGAAATAATTTGCTGCTCTTGCATTTTAGCAGTTTGCATAGCATTGTGCAGACTTCCTGTAAATCTTCTACTCTTTGCAAGCTTGTTTTCTCATTAAAAGAAAAAGTCTACTGAGCAGTAAAAAGCTAAAGACATAATTGAAAAATTTTAATTCTAATTGCCTTTGTTTTGCACATGAACTTTGATTAAAAAATGAAAAACAGAGGTGAAAAAACTCAAAAGCGTTTGTGAGAATCCAGAAATACAGCTGGTACTTGCAGCACCTGGACATGAGAAAGCAAAACGTGGTTAGCGTTAGGAAATGTCAGGTGCTACAGAAGTTTCACTTCACCTCTGGAAAAAACACATAAGCCATGACTTTGTAGTGTGCCCTGCTGCAGGAGGAGCACAAGCTGCTGGATGCAGCCCATTTACTGGGAAGACTCAGCTTTTGCACAGCAGCACTTGCCAATGTGGTTATTTCTGCACCATTTGGTTTTAAAGAGCAGTACAAGAGCAACTGAATGTAAATGTAAAGAAATGACTTGCAGAGAGCAACTAATTGCATTGTGATTGTTTTGTCTGTGATAAAGGTTCTTTGTCTTCCCAATCATGGATATAAACATAGCTTTACAGTTGCTTGTGGTATACAGAAAGTCTTTCAGAGTCTGTGCTGAAGACAGTTGACTGTTAGGAAGGGCTAGTTGTAAGTGAGCCAGCGTTGCTATTGGCATCACTGTATGTGTGCAAGGACTTAATTTCTGACAAATGCAACTCATTAAAATGTTTGAGGGAATGCAGGACTTTCTTCAGAATCTTAATACTCAGGCTAAAGGCTTGGTTTAGCAATGGAAAGAGCCCATTAATTTGTTGAGATATGGAATAAGAGTTTAAGGAAAGCTCTGAACCAGTCCTCTAAAAAACAAGAATGAGCTCTTTGTCTTTTCATGATTTTATGTACCCAGTGAGTACATGTAATCACAGATATATAGAGTGAAAGCTGTAGTTTGTTTCCATTGGAAACTCTGGATGCTTAACGCACTCCAGAAGTTACATGCAATCTATAACAGACCAAACCAAAATTAAATCCTAGAGAAGAATTCTATCAGAAAAAAATAATGTAGGTGATGCAATACGTAGTGCTGTGGTCTGATGCAAAAAGTGCACCTTGTTACCTAGCTTTGTGTTTATTATACTCTCCATTTTTCTATTTGCGTTAACAGTCAGCACTGGGAGTGTCTGACCCTTCAGCAAACAGTACCAGCTTTCCTTCTTCCATCAGTTAAAAAAATGTTATTTGCTGTGAAGCATTGAAAACAACTTCCTGCTCGTACTCAGTCTGGATCCATTTCAGCCAGATTATTTTTAAAGACAAGTACATTTGCATTTCTGTTATTCCCAACCTCTGCAGCAGAGTTTTGGCAGTTCACTGTATCTTAATTTCAGTAGAGAATTAATTTAAAGAACAGTTAGATGCATGTCTAGAGAGGTACATGTCCTTCTGAGTCACTAATGTGCAACCATAGTTTGCAATAGTTTGTGCTGTAATGATGCCAATGCTTGATCTTGGGTTACATAAAATAGATTAATTCCTAAAGATTGATTTATTTGCTCCTAGCTCTTTCTGAGGTTTTTCCAAAGCTTAGAAACTGCTGTTGCAAACATTTTGGCAACTCCTAATTTGAGTTTGTATTGCTTGGAAATACAAAACAGATTTTTCTAAATTAGTGCCTGTAACTCGGACACAACAAGACCTTCTTCACCAGCTGTTCTGCTTCTTTGCTCCTGCACAGACTCTCACCTTTCCTGTTGTTTATTCCACAGGTAGCTCGTTGCTGCTTTTGCTGTGTGCTTGATGGAGATGGTAATTACATTTTCACTGCAAAATTCACCTAGCCTAGTGGCTTTTAGATCAAACGAAGAGGGTTAAGGGCACAAACATTGAGATCCGTTTGTTGTATCCTTAGTTTGTAGCGTGTCAAACTGAAACAGCTGAAGTATTCAACATTAGACTAAGGAGGAAAGTAGCACATACATCAGTATTGTTTTAAAACTGCAGGCTGGTTAATAATTCCCTAACAAATGACTTGATAATGCAGCGTACAAAGAGAAATCTCTGCACTTCGCATGAACATGGGTGTGACTGACTGTAGGATTTTTGGCTCAGCAAGACTACAGGGATTCCGGTTCCGGAGGGAGTTCAGGAGGGGTGTGTTCTGTTTGCAGAACTGGTACATGAAGGAATATTGACCTAGACTTGGCAGGAGAATGTCCCACAAGTAGACCAATTAAATAACCCAAACACTTTAAAAAGTGGCAGTACCCACAGCCTGATGCAGGGCAGCCTTTCAGTGATTCTCATGTTTATTTTTTACTGAATGCTTAGGCCATGCCCTGAGAGCAAGAAAATGCTGTCTCCTGCTTTGCAGAATCACACTAGACATTTTGTTCCATTTTTCATGAATCTAGCCACTATTTTCAGTTCTCATTAAATTTGCAAATGTTTTCTTGTTTCTTGTCTCTTACAGCTGATGCTGAGGAGCATGTTGAAAAAAGGGGAGGCCAGACTGTGATTTATGATGAAAAGAAAGGCACAGTGTACAGCTATACTTTCTTCCACTTCGTTTTCTTCCTGGCTTCGCTCTACGTAATGATGACAGTAACTCATTGGTTCCAGTAAGTGCATTTCTGTTAAACCTGAGAAACTAATGTCTCTGAGCACTGAGAGGAAAGATCTGAGTGGCATTGCCTGCCATTAGTTCATCTCTCCTCATGAAGTAGGAAGCCGCAAGAGAGGGTACAGGTCTTTCCTGGGGCATTTTTCAGCAAGTCATTGCTCTACAAATAACTGCCCTCCCCTCCTTTGTGGCTGTGCCAACCTAGTTGAAGTGTGTGACCCACTTGGAAAAACAGAGGCTACTACAATTTGCAAGAAGAACAGTGAGTTTATTGCTTTTTCTTTTTCTCTCTCTTTAACAGCTATGAAAGTGCTCAGATTGAAAAATTCTTCACTGGAACCTGGTCCATCTTCTGGATTAAGATGGTCTCCTGTTGGTTTTGTGTTTTTCTCTATTTATGGACTCTTGTTGCTCCACTCTGTTGCCCAACCAGAGAGTTCTCAGTGTGAACACTCAGAAGAACTTTCTGAGCATTTTATCTTTTTTTTTTTTCTTCCAAATTTTGTACAGAGTTTGGTGGTCACTGTGCAGTGAGGATATGAGGATACACCCATTGCCTCATGATCATAATATACTAGATAGTAACTTTTTAGTTAGTTTAAAATGATTGAAAACTTTTTTTTAACCTCTTTTTTAATTCTCAACAAGTGGTGCCTGAGGGGATGAACCTGTTCCAAAACTTTTTAAGACTAATGTGCATAGTGTATGGAACATGGTTGTTTCATTAACAGGAATAAGTTAAATGCTTTTAGAATAACAAACAATTTGGCAAGAAATTTAAAAAAAAAGGTGCAGATATAAAATATTCACAAAGACACATCTTCTAGCAAAACACATTCCTTTTTTATACTCTTTTTAATAACCATGTCTTTTGCAATTGTGATGTGAACTGCTGTTTTGTACAGCCTATAATTCTTCTAAGTAGTACCTGAATCACTTCTTGCAGAAAGATACCTGAGTACTTCCGTAGAAATAGAGAATATACAAAAATTTTACTGCCAAAACGTATAATAATTGTTTGAATATATTATAAATGATTTTATTACCTAGACTGAGAAATTTTATTACCTAGACTGAAAAACAGTCTGCCATTGAAACTATTTATCCTATTGTAACTTAAACAGGCACCTGAATATTTTACGCAATTCATAACTGATCCAGCTATTGACAGAGGGGAGTTCTACACACAGAGATTCTTGAGCACTGAATTTTGATTAATTCTGCTTTGCCAGGTTAAGATTAGTAACTGCAAGTTTTGTGTACTGTACAAGGATTTAAGAAATGGTACAATATTTATTCAAAATATTTTCTGCTGAGGAAATATTAATTAGAAGAGCATTGCCAGTTGTTGTTAACATTAAAGGTGAAGTGCTCAGTTACTTCTCCACTCTGCTGTCTCAGTTTGTGTCTAAGGATCTCCCAGAGTCTTCAGTTCTGTTTCTGTTACTGAAAATATACTGTTAGACAGAAAAAGGACTGTAGTCATCCTCCTTTTCTGCCTGTGTTATTTGGAAGAATTCTTCCCCACTGCTGTACTTGTATACTTCTCTGTTGGCATTAGTTTTGTTGTTGTAATGGGAGATAGCTGACTGATCCATTAAGGGGAGTGGAACTTCCTTTGGAGTGCTCCTATTTCCAACAGTGGGATAAGGAGTCACGAAAACTAAAGCATTTTTTCTACACAATCTAAAGCATGTTTTCTACACAAATGTGACAGCAGCTGCCATAGTACAAAGGACTGACTTGACAATATGAAGCCCTACTATATATATATATTTTTTTTTTTTTTCTTTGCATTTGGACAACAGCTCAAATGCTTCCAAGTGCTGAATAAGGTTGAACCTACTTAAGCTTACCAGTGGGAAAAACTTAAACTGAAAGGTGCCCCCAAGGGTTTTTTCTTCTCTTTTTCTGTGTGTATGTGTACGTATATACACACAGTGTGAACTGTGCAAGTTATAAACCAAAACAACCAGTTTAGCAGGCATAGGGTGTTTTTTTTCTCTTTATTTGAAAATAAGATCGAGACTTAAGTGCTCACTCAATGCTTTCTACAGAATAAAAGCACAACACAGAGGCCAGTGAGGTGGCCAAAATATTTGTATGCCTTATTTGTTCTGTTGCAATAACTGATAGCTAAGGCAAACCTGGTGAGTGATCCTAATATAATGCATCTCAGTTTTGCTCTTGTTTTGTTTGTGATTTTCAACTGTCTTTTTGCTGCGGTATCCCAGGGCTCCTGTCCTGCTTGCAATTTGCTAGTGGTGTTATCTTCCCAAATCTTTGTACTCTTACCTCAAGGAAAATCCACAGGCATGGATGTCCCAGAGTTTGCCTGCTGCAGTGACTAGGAGTCTCAAAATACCTCCAGCATGAAGACTGAGGGAAGGAGGAATCTCTAGTAGCTCCAGAGCTCTAAAAACTGGTGGCTAGGTTTTGTCATTCCTTTTGCTTCTGCTGAGAGATTCTTGTCTTGTTAAGAGCTCTGTTAGCAGGGGCCCTGTATGCTTGGCTGTGTTTGGAATCCAGCAGAGCAGATCCTTCTCCAGCGGAAAGGCATTTGTTATTGCATTTGCAAATAGGAAGCATTTAATTGCACCATTTTTAAGAACTTATGTACTGTGCAGTGATGAATATTGCCTCGCCTTACTAGTAGCAGCTATTCTGACACAAACAGTCCTGATCCAGAACTTCAGCTATGAGCTGCAGCTGAAATAGTCCAGCCCTTCTGTCCTCCCTTGACAAATGTGAATGCTGTCTAACAGGAGAGGCTTGTAAGAGTTGCTTCTAGTGTCAGTTATGTCGTGGTATGAGAAAACAAACCTATTTTATTAAAGTTAGCAATGTTATTTTTAGCAGAACAGTATGGGCAAGAGGCTGTACAGAAACAGGCATTCAGTATGTCAGGTTGTAAGTTTACGAATGGCAGCTGTTCTCTGAATCTGGTAAAAGGGAACTCAGTCACAAATTTGGATGATTTTAATACATATTTTGGCCAGCAGGTGTTCTTACTTGCTTACAAAAATGCTTATTTCGTGTGGGTAGTGTCTGCCTACATAAGGACTTAAAGCACCTCCTTGTGCGCACTTTTTATAACTTGTATTTAGGGAAATAGTTTTTGCACAGAGGAAACAGGGTTGTAAGAGGAAACTCCACAATGAGGCCTGAGTCCATTCTTCTTACACAGATCTGCCTTGCTGAGTTGCTCCTTCCCCCTCCCCTTTCCATCCGCTGTTGACTTCCCATGTCTGTGGGTGTACAGAGGGTGGAATGGGGCAGTGCCAGACTGTGCTGTTCTGTCTGCACCCGAGCAAGCCTTGGGGGAGAAAGACCCTGGAAATAATTTTGAAGACCTGCCTGCCCATGCTGAGACCCCAGATCTGACTGTGGGTCTCCAGACCTTCCTAAGGAATTAGTAATCTCTGGAAACCCGGTGGAAAAGCCTCAGTGAGGCACGACCTCCTGCTTGCCGGGCAAAGATTTCAGCCTTTGCATTTGTTGTGAAATCTGTACTGTGAACTTTCCGCACACAACTGCTTAGTACAAATTCTGGGCTAGGGTCTAAGATTCAAATGCCCAAATCATTGGTTGCAAACAGTTCACAGAGATGGGCTTTTAGAATCTTTTTAACAAGTGCCTTCAGACCTGCTGCTGTGAGGGCAGTGGCACTGGAACTGGAAAACCTGAACTGAGCCTGCAGCGCAGTGCTGCTGCCTTTACCACTGCATTCAAGACGCCCTGATGCCTGTGGTACATGTGGGTGACCAAATAACCTGTGCTTGGCCCGCTGCTGGGTGTTACAGCTCAGTGGAAGATGAACTGGGAAAGCTCACAGGTAGTCAGTCACAAAAGGCTGTTGCTTGCACTGTAAGCAGCTTGGCATCCTCTTGCTGTGCCCAGAAGGGCTGTGGTGCTCCAGGCAGTGAGGAGTGCAGTATCCCTCCTGCACCGATGCACACCATGTGCCATGGCTGTTCTTTGAATTTGTTCCCAGATGTAAGACAGTGTTGCAGTATTTCTGGTTCCTGCTGTTTTCAAGCTGTGTAAAGTGAGGAGGCTGCTGTTTTAAAGACAGGAAGACTGGAGTCTGTGCTGCGTTTCCTCTAGTTAAACTTGAGTTTGAGCTAGTGCCGTTGTTCAAGGGACTCTAAGAGGAACGATCCATGTTGGCTGAAGTTAGTTCTGCTAGTAAAATGAAGTAATACATCGGCATTTTCTTACTTGTTAAAATTGCCACCAGAAGAAGGGTTGCTCGGAACCTGATTGCTGCACTGCTGCCTGCAACTGGAGCCATTTTTCTTGTGAAAGCAACCAAGAGCTGAAACAATGATGACTGCTTTTTATTTGGGGATAAAACCAGTGTGGATGGACTCAGAGAGCAAGTCTGTGAATCCAAATACTGGGTAACAAATGAGACTGTAAAACCTTACGAAGAACATACAGAAAGCAGATGGACGTGTGCTGCTCACCACCTCGCTTCTCCAAGCTGGATGCTCAGTAAGGAACTTCACTGTGCTCACAAATCACTGATGCGTTTCTGATGTTTCTAGCTTTGTACTTCAAGCATTTCCACGGCAGTCATACTTGCCCTGCTACTCTGATAAACCCTAGCTGGGTTTGGGCCATTTTTGTGTGAAACGGGTAATTCGGTGTTGCTAATGCGCACGTAGTCCAGAGGGAGGGCTTATCCCTTGCAAAATCGTAAGCACTGCATGTCTATTTATTTATTTATTTATTTAGCATTTTAGCACCTTTTTTTTTTTTTTTACAAAGCCTTGAAGCGCTTTGACTTTGTAAGCTGTGCGCATGTAACAGCTTCACCAGCCACTTGTGCAGCCATTTCCAGGCTAGAGCATGTCTGTGGATTGAGCAGCCATTGCACTCAAAGAGAGAGAAAGAAAGAAAGAAAAAAATCTGGTTCCTAACAGTTCTCTAATTTTAAAGGGATATTTAGGAACTCGAGATACGGTCCTTGAAAACTTCATCAAGCTGCCTGCAGTGTCATGGGGATCTCTGAACAAACTGGTGACAAAATAATCCACTGACGGGCTGTAAAGCATGCTGTGAAGGGTTCATGCTATGGACTGTTATGCTTCTCTCTTAAATGCATTGGTGATGCAAAAAATGGCAAGATTGTACACCTGTGGCTAAATGAGCAAGATTATTTGCAGCTAAATTTTTCTTCTCTTTCTGCGGGCTTCAGAAGCAGCGTGTTCTCTGTGCAGGCTGCATCCTCTCGTTTTGAACTTGCCTTTTTCTCTTGGAGATTGTTTTCTGAAGGCACCACAAACCTGCATAGCTCCCATCCCACTGCCTGCCGTGGCCATGTCACTGGTCCTAGAAACTGACAGACTTCTCTGCCAGGTCTTGTTGGTTCCTGCCTTTCTCTAAGAGCCCTGCTGCAGTGCTGAAGCAAAGCTGAGGATTGTTACTTTGCATGTGGATCAGCTTTCCTGCTTGGAAAATGCATCTTTGTTTTCCTGAGGTGTCCTGCAAGTTCTTGTGGGAGGAAAACACATAATCAGCACAGTGAAACTTTACTTTGTGTTTTCAGTTTTGTAAACAGTAATTTGAACTTAGTGTTTCATATGACTGCACAAGGGAATGCCAGGGGTCAAGTGCTTGGAAAGCTTTGGTTCTTTGTGCTCCTAACAGGACACGTAGCCTGGGGATGGCTGCAGCTGCATTTCCAGCATCCCAGGGGCAGAAGATGTGCTGGGAGGGGATGCAGGCACACAGCACCATGCCTGGTGCAGCCACCATGGACAGTGCATCAGGAGGCTGCCAGGTCACGATGGTGGCCTGCTGGTGCCAGGAGAAATTTTGTAGGTTTCAGGGAGGCCACAGATCCGTTTGTCCAGTTTTGTTTTTCCCAATACTGCTGTGGAATCATTCCACGTCTGTTCAGTAATACTTTTTCTTAAAAATGTCAGATTTTTTTTCAAATGCAAACCACTTTGAGTCCTCCCATTTGCCATCTTCTGATAGCTCCCCATGCTGCAGCACACCCACGTGCATGGACTTCAGAGGGGCTCCAGCTGAGCTCCAGTCAGAGCTGTGGGCGCAGCACTCGGGCTGTATTTTTGCCAAAGAAGTCTCAGTCCGAAGCCAAGGAAAATTTTGGAAAGCTATGGGAAAATAATGTTCTGTTATGCATGCCTTAGCTTTATTTTTCCTCGTACTGATACTTGCCCAGGTGCTTAGGTGTCGTTGGACATCCATGCAGTCTTAAAGCAGGGAAAACTGATGTTCAGAGAAAAACGTTCAACATGTCATATACAAGCTGAGAAAATACTTACAAGGAACATATGGTTCATCGTGTGCTTTTTATTGACCTGAAATGAATGGTATTTAGTCTCTTGTATGCCGTGTTTGAGAACTGGATGCAAACCAGGCAAAACGTAAACGCTTTTTCTTAATGGTGATGGGGTTTTTAGTCCTTTTCTTACTTACTCAAGGGAACTTTTCAGTTTGTGTGGTGTAGTTTAGTTTAGTTTTATTAGTCTATAGCCCAGTGAAGTGAAGGCTTGCTAGTTTTATTTAACTTTTTTTTTGGTGACCATTGTGATCTATAGTAACTGTAATACTTTGACTTTTTGAGATTGATAAAGGCTTCAGAATTCCGAGAACTTCATTGTAAATATCTTTGTCTTTTTAAAGCATGTCAGTGGTTTTTCTGGACACTTCCTTTTGTATACTGAGTGAATGTATTGTTATAGGTTTAATATTTAATGGACCAATAAAGTTTTTTCTTACATATGAAGTTGTTTATGTTATGTAAAAGTTGAAAAGTCAACTCAGAAAAAATTTCACATGTATTAAGATATGAAATAAGCAGCTGCTCAGCTAGCAGAAGTAAATTGGTTGCATTTTTTTTCCCCGTTACATTTGAATGTTGTTTAACAGAAAAAAGATGTCACTGTCACACATGGAATTATACACTTCATTCCTAAGGGAGAAGCAGCAACATAGTGATGTAAAATAGTAATTTAACACAGCTTACTCACAATTAAGACAGCAACTTAACAAGACGCAAGACAACGAGGTGCCCTTTATTATTTACTGCATAGAGGATATTGTAAACTACCCTCATCCAACTGAGCCATGAGGCTCAGAGAGGATGCCTTTGTTTTCTAAATTTGAAGCACAGAGGTACGGAGCTGAGTATTTTCATTTCCCAGCTTTTCATATCGGAAAAGGGTGGAGCAGAAACACACAGTATCCAACCCTACTAAGTTAGAGCGCACTGAGACAATCTGATCTTTGGCTTTTGTTTCCCATTCCTTTCCTAATAGTTATTTTTCCTAATAGTTGTTAACACTGAATTCAATCGTTGTTTAGTTGTTTTTTTACTTAAATAAATCAAAATTAAATAGTACTGGTTGAGAGAGCTCAGCTCTGAGTGGGGTCAGCAAATCCAAACCTGGCTTATATATGTGAGAAAGACCTGGCTTAGATATGTGAGAAAGGATTACTTGCTACATATTCTTCACATCTTTTTCTTTAAATCATGTGCAAGTCATGCACTGTGATGAGAACTGACTACAACTCCCTGCAGGCAGCTTTTTTTGTTTTTACGGGCTATGAGTGTACTCATAATGTTCTGGAAGCAGGAGCATACGAAAGTCTGAAAGAGTTCTTGGAGGAAACATGCCAAAGGTAACTGAGGCTCCAGCAGATTTAATCTGCTTCAGAGGTGATAGAACAGCTTCTGAACTGTGTGTAAGCAGGACTGGAGAGGATACAGAGAGAGAAGCATCTGATTTCAGCAGCACCTATCTCTTCAATTTCAGGCTTTGACACGGAGCAGAGATGAAGTTAGACAAAAACACCCTTTCTTGCTGACACTGTTTAATACTGAATCCAAAACGGCAACAGAATCAAACAGTTCCTGAGAACTGCATTAAGCATCATTACATTACACACCACTCCCTAAGTCTTAGAGCAAATCTGAAAACAAATGAAGCCTCAGAATGTTTTTGTCTCCTTTTTATTTTCACTTTTATACAAAAAAAGTCTGACATAATCACATCAATAAGAACAAGCCGCAGTGTGCACTCTTACAACAATCATATAAGATTTAAAATACATTGTTATTGCAAACAATAAAGCAATACTAGTTTGCTTTTACTTCTTAAATATCCCCAACACCAAATTGCTGAGCTTGAAATTCTTGAAAGTCCTCTGGGATGGTGTCTGAAAGCAGGAAAATAAAGGGAAGATCAGTCTCCTTCTGACAAAAAAGAACTTAAACTAATGAATTCCTCAGCTGCATCTTTTTAGGTAACAAGCCCAAACTGTTGTTTACACATAAAGAATGATCTGGGTCTGCTCTCAGTTTTAGTGAATGCCACTGAAAAGCACGGAGGCTCACAAGATAGTGCATGCTGCATTGTCAGTGCAACTGGAACGCTATCAACCTTCAGATGGTTTTAATTTTCACACACACACACACACACACACACACACACACACAATAAATAGTGGATTATACTCTACATTTGTGATTTAAAAAGCTGACAGAAAGGTGAAAAAAATGAGTGCCTTGCTTTGTATCCCAGACACGTGCATAATACCAGCTGCTCTACTTCTCAGGGATCCCAGTTCTACTTTACCATTATGGCTTTTCATACCACAAGAGGAAACATTAATATAAGGACCAGCAGCAAAAAGAAAAAAAACAAAAAACCTTCAAAACTGGCAAAAGAAGCTGGAGCATTGTACAAGCAGCTCAGTTTTTGCTGACACTGAGTTTGTAGGGTCCCTTTGCCAGATGCCAAAATGTGTCACATAGGCAGGCACAGGGCCAACAGGAGAGCTGAAGCAGCAGCTTAGCAGAGAGTTCAGCAGTGAAGCTGAACTACCTGATCCCTACTTTGATCCGATTCTTCCCACCCCAATGCAGGGCAGGCATCTCTGAACTCAGAAAAGGAAATAAATCGACAAACCATATTTAGGAAAAAAAAAAAAAAAGGAAATATTCTGCTTTATGCATCTGTTGGTTTGATAACTTCTTTTCCTAGTACGTAGAATAATACTTAAAATTTTCCACAAATGCAAGATCTTAACTTAAAAGAATGAAAGGGTTGCTGGAAGCTCCACAGAATTCTTTGCATGGACTTCACTGAACCACTGCAGTGTGTGCAGCAAAGCTGCTGCCTGCTCACTGCCAGGAAAAGCATCTGCAGCTTCAGTGGGAGCTTTGAAGTATGCTTTCTGGGAAACCACACACTGCTTGAGACTCTTATCAAGTAATCCTTAATTGTTAGCACCTGCTTAACTATCATTCACAATCACCAGCCTGTGAATCCAAGTGCTCATGAACCAAGGTCTGTCACCAGGACAAGCAGCAGAGCTGGGGACTCATCTGTGCAACAGCTGTGTCCAACACAGACCCCGGGTATGGCTTCCTAGATCCACTGAAAGTGAAAAAACTATGCCAGCTTGGCTGGTAACTTATTTTCTTATGCCTTGGTCAGGCAGGGGGTGATGCTGAGACAAGGGTCAGCCCCTGCTACCTCCACCTGAATCTAGATCAACTGCCAATGGGGCAGGAATAGCCCAATGTGACCAGCTTCTGTGTGAGAGAAGATTTTGGATGTATTCAGTAAGGTGGAAGATCGGGTTAGAGCTTAGGATTTTACCCTATGTGGAGAGCCAGCATGCTCCCACAGCCTGAGAAGGACTCCATCCTCATAGGCATCTTGTCCACTCACAGAAAGGAGCAACCAGCAGCACACAAATGATCCCATCAGATCTCCAGATCGGCTTCACCTTGTTTCCAGTGATGACCTCAGTATGTTTGCATGTACAACTGTCATGATTGGCTGGTTTTAAATAACATTTCTAATTCTCTGATGACAGCTATACTACTTAGTTAGCACAATCTCTGCAGCACAGCAACTACTCTGGGAGGAGCAGTTGTGGAGTGTTAGTCCTCATCTGGCTGGGCTGCAGTGCCTTACTGGTGTCAGGGGAGGCATTTCACAGCTGTAAAAAACTAGTAAATGAAAAGCAAAGAGAAAGATGCAAGATGGCTTAATTCAAAAGCTGGATTAAAGCTCTGTCTGATCACTTGCTAAACATTAGGAAAAAAGAGAACATTACCATTACAGCGATATTTCAGGTTGGACCAGATAATGTTTTCCTGAGAGAAGCAGAAAACTCCAAGCCGTCCTCCACGCATCGTGGTGTCTATAGTTACACCAGAGTCTGCAACAAGGTCAGAGCCTTCATAAAATCTAGCCCTTAATGAAAGCAAAGAGAAGCTGTGTTAGGTCTTTTCTAAGGCTGTGGTATAAAAGTAGTTTAATTTATCCACGCTGATTCCAGTCTTAAGACATCACTGTGGTAACTGGAGCAATGCTGCACTCAGGAAAGAGCTCAGCAAAGAGGAGGCTTTCTGTGTTTGGTGGCTGCTGCTTTATCCTGCCCTCAGTCCTGTATCAGACCACAGTTGGTAACTATGGAAGAACAGGAGAATCAGGTTAGGTCAGCTGAGGAATGCCAGATGGATTTTGTCTCATGCAGTATGAAGCTGAACTATTTCTGTTTTAAACAGGCAAAGTTTCAAACACTGCGTGGAATCTTAAAGCTGCTTCCTTAACTGTTGGACTTCTTTAAAAATGTTTAGATGATTCATTCCAGGAGCAGTTTTGATGATCTGGCACTTTCTTGTTACAAAAACTGTCTGCAAGTTCCCAAATAACTCTGGGAATAACTGCACCCTGCCAGATTTCCAAGCACATGCCCTGTCCTGGGGGTCTGAGCAAGACCACACTGCAGACAGCTGAGCTATCACAGTGCTGGCTGTACCACATCCTCAGCCTCTGGGTACCAGCAAACAGCTCAGGGGATGATGAACCTGATGTTCCTGCTTTGGGCAAGGATACTTCTGTGTCAGGAGCCAGTGTGACATGCAAGAAAACAGCAGGTGGTGAAGGGAAGGAAAATTCCTATGTCTTTTCATAAAATTAGAAAATAAACAATTCCTGTTATGCGTGAGTTTACTTCCTGATCTGCTGAGGCAGCTCAGAAAGTGTCTGTACAACGAGCAGAGCCTGCTGCTTGTTGCTCACTGGAGCACCTTTTTTCCTCTATGTCCTTGTAGCCTTGGAAAATCTCTGTAAGACACATTAAGGTCTGTGGCATTAGACCTAAATGGACCACAGCAAAACGAGGTTCGCTTTAGGCCCGCTTGCCTCTGATTTGAAGGATTTTGTGATACTGACATCTTTCCCCAGCTGCAGCTCAATTAGGCTTGCTAGGGAGACTGCAACCACAGCCAGACAACTGCTTGGGAAGCAGTTTTATGCATAGCTTGGTCTCAAGGAAAACCAAAAATCTATCCGCTGCCACCCAGTGGCTAGGACACTGTCACTGACAATACCAACATTCTTAATGCATTGCAGCTGAAGTCAGACACACTCATTCCACTGACGTGCACCAGAAAAATGGAATTATCATACCACCAACTTACTGCAACTCAATTGCAGAGTGGTTTATTAAAGAACAATTAATTTCCATGTTAATTCTATCACAAGTTTGCAAAATCTGTGCTGAGAATGCTGCCGACGTTTTTTGCTGTTTTTTCTTTCAGAATCAAACCCTTCTGAATGATAATCTGTTTCTAAATAACTTTCTTTTCTAAATTAAAAAAAAAATAGACTAGTTTGGATGTAGTTATGCTTATCAACAAATAAACTTTCTGAACACATCCTATGTGACATCAAATAATCATGAAGATTACTAATCTTAGGACCACAGCCACGAAATGGACAACTCTGATTACATGTTCTGTGATAACAGCACTAAATAAACTACTACAATTACAATTCCAGCTAAAAGATCGAAATTAAGACATTCTGAGATGTCTTTTGAGGAAACAAGGTATCAAAGCCATTAAACAGTTTGGTAGTGCAGGGCAGTTAAAACAAAGATGGTAGAAGACATCATTTCAAAACACTTAGTGTGCAGTTTTTCTGCTCTAGGAAAAGAATTGCAGATGGAAATTCACAATTCTAACAGCTTCCTGACTGCAAAGCACAGATGCACCACAGATTTTCTGATCATTTAAAAATTCTTGAGAAACAACAGTTTAGGTAGACACGTGTCTGTACTCACCTTATCTATCCTTCACTCTTACCTGATGTACCCAATCTGGGGTCTGTGCTGCAAGAACCAGCGGTAGGAGACTTTGTCTTTCCACCCTACATTTCGAGGGTCCTTCCACAGCAGCCTGACCTGGTCGCTGGTGTCCCCCGTGTGCCAGAGGGAGTTGCGCAGGTGCTCACCAGGGCCTGTCTTCGATTTCACAGCCTGAAGAAAAATATCTTTCAAGCACTGACAAACAGAGAAATGTAATTACCAGCAGCTCTAAGTCTCTTGTATTGGGGAGGACTGCAGAAGCACCCTCTTTCCCGCTCACTTCTTCTGTAATGCAGTCACTGCTTGCATAGAAAAATAATCAAGTACCCAGGAACAAGGATAAGCAGGCAATGTGACAGCCAGAGCAGGGACTACATGCTCCAGCCTATGAAGGTAGGACTGTCAATGAAAATCGTGATGAAACTGCTGATTAAGAGGGCTGAGTCTGACAACAGTTTCGATACATAATGCAGGGAGAGTAAAGCAGCTGTGCAGCACTGCCAACACACAGCATGGTAACTTGTCCACAGGCAGAAGGGCCAATGCCTGTCATGAAGGCTTAAGCCCACAGCCAGGCTACAATGATATGAGGAGGCATGAACATACCTTCAGCTGAATGCCGGGCTCTGCAACAGCTCTGAAGGGAGTTGCCTGCCAGTATGTCTGTTCAGTCTGTTTCCACATTACCACATAAAAGCTAGAGCTGTCTTGATAGCCAAAAATAAAACCAGCATAGTCATCATCTGTCACTGTGTTCACATGAAAAGTGCCCTCGAAGTCAACACCGTTAAAAGCTGTGTAACCTAAGGAGAAACTAGGTTAAAATCAAGTCTGCAGAAGAAGCCTTGACTTGCAACTTGATTTGCTGCCATAAAACTTGAATATCAGAAGAGGGCACATACCAACAGCAAGGCCAGGATCACTGTTCATAGTCTGCACAATTTCCATGCCCTGTAAGATTTAATTCAGGGTGGTTAGTGCACACAACAATCTAGGTTGGCTAAGCATGGCAGCCTCTTCTGGCCTCCTGCTACCACCCCCCTCCATGTCTTTGCTCCCCATGCTCTTAACATGTCTGTAATACATCTGTAGCTCTGAATTAAAAAGAAAGCTATATTCAAATCTTCATGTTTGACCCACTTGCATGCATAGAGTTGGGAATTACTTTTCTTTCTCTGCAGAACTGGACTTACTGGTATTCTTTCCCTCCCTGTCCCAGTTTTTCTGAAATCACTGAATCTGGCCAGGATTGGAGATGAGACAGGAAAAAAAAAAAAAAATGGGAGATGAGGGCAATTGCAGTGCCTTGCTCACAGAATTTGATCACAGCGTTTGGGATTCAACTGACTGCCAGGACTAGGCTGAGGAAGGTTTCTTGTACGTTTCAGCTGGTTTGGCAGAGATTTTGACAATGGGAGTGAAATACCCATTCCTTGTGACTGTGAAAACATTAGCTGCCTGAAAACTAAATCATGTTAGTAGAAATAATATCTACTGGACCTCATGTAAGAGCAGATGCTCTGCTATACAGCAAGTCAGAATTTCAAAAACTCGAGAAAGGACTTGTGAAATTCTATCATGTCATTAGAGTGACAGAATTTCTTCTCATTCCTTTCTCATTTCTTCTCATTCCTTTGTAAAAGATCTGGCAGGTACAGAGCTTTTGAAATACTCCTTCTTAGACAGAAGAAGAAACAGACATATTTTTACCTGGTTCAGAACCACCCAGTTGGGGTCAATCTGTGCATCTCCCTCTGGGTCCAGCACCACTGTCTGATAGGCCCTGAAGTCCGTCAGGGTGATCTCTGCATTCTCAGGGCAGACATCGATCCGATCAATTACTGTATCCTGGTCAAAATCAGATTCGCAGACATCCCCTACTCCATCACCTGAACATATCAGAGGAATGAGAGTCAATTTATGGTGCAGTAAGTAATCGCACTGACATAGCTGCTAAATCTGTGTGTCCAAGGTACAGGCAGAGTTTCTGTCCTGACAGCTACAGTGCCTGGAGGTGAGACACAAGGAGCACTGCCTTGGCCCAAAAGCCTCTGCATACACATAACAATTGTGTTGAGCCTCAGTCAGCATATGAACTGGGGAAGGATGTGGCATGCAAGCACCAAAACCATTCCTGAAGGCCTGACTTACCATTATCATCTTCCTGCCCTGGGTTAGGGACCAGCCTGCAGTTGTCAGGGCCTGGTGGCAAGAGGTCAGGAATGCCATCGTTATCATCATCCTCATCACACTCATCACCCAGCCCATCTTTATCTGTGTCCAGCTGGGAGCTGTTGATAATGGTGGGGCAGTTGTCTGTGCTATCCTGGTGGCCATCACCATCACTACAAACACAGAGCCAAAAAGAAAAAGAGGCATCAGCTCCTCCTTCTGCCTGGGGAGAACACCAGCACCTGAATAGGATGTCCATGAGAGGGACCCCAGGAGCTGAGAAACTGAAATGGAGAGGTACCATGACCTGGTATCACTGGGGTGGCTGGGCAGAAAGTTGACAAGGAGGCCATACAATAAGATGGCAGGATATGTAGGGTTAGGCTGAAAGCTATAGAAATACCCAGATAAGGAAATAAAAGGAAGCCTTACAGGGAGTGGGTACAACAGCCCAAGGTCTCATGTGACATTTACTCCTAACAAATGTGTGCTTCTAACTGTGGTGTCACCAATCAAAAGTCACAAAGGGGTCACAGCAAGGGATCAACAGTAAGCATCCCCGTTGTCCACACATGTTTCAGAGCTCAGGAATCCTAGAATGTGAGTGTGAAAAATTTAGGGGAGAATCTGCATGAGCACCAGAAATCAAACTTGTTTAAAAATAAGCAACAGTTTCAACCTCCTGCATGCCGAGTTTCATTATATTACTTTTCCCCAAGAAGCCATGCAGCAAGGAGAGGTGATCTGCAGCTCCCACATGCCACCCCAACTCAAGGGGTTTCACTTCTCGTTTTCAATAGATTTTTTTTTTTTAACCCAAGAAACATGACAATTGTTATGTTTCTAGTTTTGTGGGTTCACCAACCTGAGGAGATTTCGCTCCTCAGAAGGGCTGCAGGGTCAGTTTACTTTAGATCTGTGCCAAGAGCTCCATCACTGTCCTAAAGTCAGACATGTCTTATATATACATCAAAAACAAAACGGTTTCTGAAATGTGCGGATGTTTCCCTTCAGTAGCTTCTTGCAAGCACAGCAGCACTACAGTTTACAGGTATTCCCACCTGCTCTTCCCTGATAAAAGTGGGGCTTAAATTTCAGGTAAGATCAACCAATGCCTGCAAGTTCTTAGGGTGAAATGAAGTGAGGACTGTACACATTTATCTGTCTACTGCAAGGTTAACCTCAGGCCTACGTGGTCTAATAGAAGATGCTTCCTATACATCAGTTGAGTTTCAGGAAAAAACAAGATGTCCTCTTTTGTAAACAAGAAATAAACAAGGCCTATCTATGTAGAACAGCTCCCAGTCAGCTACTACTCCAAGACTGGGAATGCTCCTTGCAGAGGTGGGAAAGTGGGCTCCCCTGCACTTGCCACCCTGAACCCATCAACAGCCACAGGGTGAGAACTTGAAGCTCAGCTGTGCCAGTTCTGAAATGAGCACTTCCCTGCCACCCCCAGAGTGTGCTGTTCAGAATGTGCTTCCAGCCAGGCAGAAGGCAGCTTGCCACAGGACATGCTCACCTGAAAGTGAAGACTGTAGATGAACCTTGCCACTCTTGCTGTGCTAACACAAAGTATGCATGAACATGGGGGGGCTGGGGGTAAAGTGCTCCATTACTATACTGTCATAGGAAAATGAACTAACAAGGCTTATGAATCACAACACTGTTTTTTTGTTTAGTTTTGAAATTGTGCTCTTTTGAGCAGGTACTGAAATTAAATCCAGCCTAACATGCAAGATAATAGCTTTCCAAGAACCACTACCGAACTTCAGCTCATGACTAGCCTGTTCCACTTCCTTTCTGTTGCTATGAACCACAATACAGCATACCTGTCCTGATTGGTATCACAAGAATCTCCAACCAGGTCATTGTCAACATCCGACTGCAAAACAAAACAGAGGTTGTTCCTGTATCAGCTGCTGAGAGCATCTATTAAAATGGCAGTATTAAAATAAAACATAAGTAAAACAAAAGCAATTAAAATATAAGCATGGAAAAACATTTGTTTTGTAAAACCTATTTCCTTCTTTATATCATACATATAACCAAGAAGTCTGTTTTAATACAGGAAAAAAAAAACAGAATGATGAATAAGCAGGATTAAATTAAATTGGAGTAGCTTAAGAGAAGTAATGCATGTAAGACTGCTCAGTTTCCAGACATACATATCATACATCCTAAAATTAGGATCGTTTCTTAAGTAGCTTCAGAAATCTCACACATTTCTTCTAAAGTTTCTGGCACTTGTTAGTTACAATGGGCTTAATCAGAAGTTAAATCAGAAGTGTAACTGACTTCTTACCAACAGGCATTGGAAGTTTTGCTAAGTAGAACATCAGGAATTGACTCTCATGAAAGATATACTGACTGCAACTGTATCACACCACTGTGTGAAGTCTGGCAGTGAACTCTGTCAGACTGGAGCATGACTGTTGGAAGACACTGTTGATAGTGGTAGGGAAGAGATGCTAACAGCATCTAAAGATACAAGAATATACCTGGCGGTTTTTTTATGCTAGTAGCATTTGAATCTCTACAAAACCTTCTTGAATGCCAGCCACCAAAAGACAAACACTGTCTGCATGGGCTGCCTCATTCTCTTATGTATTTCTGGATCTCAGCAGTCTTTTTCCTTAAATGTGAATGTTTATTCCTCCTGCCTGCTAACCTGGTTAGGATTGCTCACTGTAGGGCAGCTGTCACAGGCATCACCAACACCATCATTATCCTTGTCATCCTGGTCTTGGTTTGGGATCCTCTGACAATTATCTAACAGGTTCTTAATACCTAGCAAAAAGGGAACAGGATGTTAGTTTAAAAGAACAAAATCATCATCAAGGATAGTAAAGACACTATTCCTTTTCAGTAGCTACTTAATCTTGCAATGAAATTACAAATCTGCACAGCAAATCTTTCTTGTATGTGTATCCATTCATTTAATCACTGTTAGAAACATCTTGCTGAAGAACAGTTTTCAGTTTTCAGACATTCCTCATTAGCTGTACTCACTTCATTCTGTCTTATTCTCTGTGTCACATTACACAGATTTACACTGTGTTACAAAATGCTGCTTCAGATAGAGGCTAAAAGACAAACTAATGTAAACTAAAATTACTTAAAGCAGAGGTTTCAAGAAAAAAGGAAACATCTTACATGACAGAAGCTGTTGGCAGAAAAGTTTGTAACGCACAGCAGTTTCTGGAAAATTTTCAAGAATATCAGAAAAGTTGTGAGTGAAGAGTTACCAACCATCTCCATCCATGTCATCATCACAAGCATCTCCTTTCCCATCACCATCTGTGTCCCTTTGGTCATTATTCAGGACACTGCGGCAGTTGTCACATGCATCTCCAAAGATATCATCATCACTATTTCTCTGGTTAACATTGGGAGTCAAGACACAGTTATCCTGCAAGAGAAACAGATCCAAGATAGATATGAATGGAGCTCTGGACCAAATTGCACTAAGTCCCTCTAAGCTCTGCTTTGTACACACCACAGAAAACTAACCTGAACACTGAGTACCATGAAGCTGCATTTATAGTTTTGACATCTGACTCTCATTTTGTATGGGGCCATATGAGTAACCTGTTTTGATCCTCTGGCTTCTTTACCTGGAGCTTCCCAAATGTTGCAGCTCAGTAGCATTTGTCAAGGTCTGTAAATGCTCTCGATAAAAAGTGGTTGCCCTCTTCTGGTAGAGACTCAAAATAAAGCTAAAGTGTTTGGAAAATTACAACTTCTTCATGTAAAAAGGTACAAGACTTATTACTTTGTCTCTCCCTTTCCATCAGGAAGCTGAATCTCAAAGACACATCAACGTTCACCTCACATATAGCAATCCATGACTTCACACAAATTACTCAAGAGGCAAAACAGAACTGCAAATAGATTTGCAGTCAAAGGAGGAATTAAAACTTTTCTTTATAGAACATTAACAAGACTAGATGCTTTAAGCTACCAGAATTCAGGGTTGGTCTCTGTGACAAAAATAACCTATGACTGTGTTATTGCAATTGCTCTGCCCTTGCTTTACGGGGACATTTGCACTCCAAACAGAATATCCTTGCTATCTTCCCTGCAAGTGTGCACTAAAAGACAACACACAAGGATCTTAGTGTAGAACAATGGGCATATGAGGACAGAGGTGAACACAAACGAGCTTTTACAATCTGAACTTATGCTCTATTTTACAGTACTGCCCTCTCATGGAAATCTCTTTCAGAACATGAACCAAAGCCTTTTCAATACTGGCAAGGCAGCCCTTAATTTCTGCAGGTTTTGGATCCTTCGTTGATTGCAATGTGAGATCAAACTGCACTTGAAAAGAAAGGCAGTAATGTCAGTAACATTCCTAAAAGCCATGTTAAGGGATAGTGAAAGAAGGACACAAGTTCTGTGTAGAACACGTAGAATTCAATGTTAAAATATAATAATGGACCATATGCTGGTGGGACTTGAGGCTGGGTGGGCAGCCTTAGGGGTTTTTTTTGTGTGTGTTTGGGGGATTTTCTAAAAAAATAAAAATAAAAAATTGCCAAATAGAAGAGGACTAGATTCCAAAATCACTGCCTACTGCAATAATTTGAGATCCTTCCACCCACACACAGCCCTGTACCCTGATCTGTACTGAGCACCTGCTCATTGGGAATGCCATCTCCATCTGCATCTTCATCACAGGCATCTCCAATTCCGTCATCATCGGCATCTTCTTGCCCAGAGTTTGGGACAAACCTACAATTGTCCTAGATTAAAAAATGAGACATGTTTGGTGTTCTGTGAGTCAAGGTCATTAAAATTATGAAAGTATCTGATTTTCTATTATTGTTTTAATTAATTAAATGAAATCAAATTTATTCTCAGGAATTCAATAACTTGAAAAAAGATGAATTCATCTTGTCCTGTTTCTTACGTTCTTCTTCATCCTCTACAGCTCAGCATTAGTAGAGCATTAGGAAAGAATTTCTTACCTTTCTGCAGCTTTCAGTAGGGCAAGAAAGCTCTTCGTTAGGGTAGCCATCAATGTCAACATCTTTTCCACAAATATAACCATCACCAGCCCAGCCAATGCCACACTATCAACAAAACAAGGCAGTACTACCAAAAGATTAATAGGTCATTGCAGCAATATCAACCTTGAAAATGGTAACATGCAGGAGGCATAAACAGGCATCATAGTATAGTGAAACACACCTCAGCATCTCTCAGTGTGGAATGAAAATCTGTAATTCAAGCTCTCTGCCTGTATCTAGGAACAGCTAGAATATATTGAAGCTTTGTTTTAAATGGACTGTCTGCCTGCAACAACCTAATGATTTCAGTGGGAGTTACACATTTCTTATAGTAATCAACAAAAGTCAGTTTTGGTTCCTCATGTGCAGATAGAAAAAAGAAATGCTGCATCTATGCAGAACATGCATGCAGCAACTCAGCAAGGGACCAAGAAATTAGCTGGATTTTTTATTCAATATCTCAAGAATACATGAGTGACTAGAAGAAATTTTAACAGAAAACTGTTCTCCCAGTTAGTGAGTTTGCATTGGCATAACAAGTACATCTGCACACAAGTTTCTCCTACTCAATGATATTTCTATCATTTCAAACCAAACTCTAATTTGTAAATGAACATGAATGCATAGAAATGTATGTTAAACTGTGGCCTCCCCTGAAAACAAGGACTTGCCTGATACAATCTAGACATCTTCCCATTACAGCATAGACTTAAAATAGCTTCATTTCTTCTTTGAAATAGATGTCCTTAAAATGAGACCAAAATAAGTGCCAGTAAAAGCATGTACTCCATCCAAATTTAGGACATGGGATTAGACTCTCTCCTCCCCCTTTCAATGTGGAAAGAACTACTAAGACAGTTAAGACTCTCATAATAAATCTTCATATGCCACTTAGTGCCCTGCTGCTCCCAGAGAGGAAATGTGGTATACTGTACTACTACTGTGCATAGAACCCATCGTCTCATTTGGAAACCTACCGTCTCTATCAGCAGACAAATACAAGCACTGTGGCTATGTAGACAAGATCACTAGTTAAGGCTATGCAGCCAGAAATTCCTCCACTCAGCAGAGCACCAGGAGAGGGATTTGTGATGTATTTTGTACAGTCACACTTGAGAGTCACACAATCGCAGAATCAGTCGTTTGTAAGGACCTCTGGGGATCATCAAGTCCAACTCCTCTGCTAAAGCAGGTCCCTAGCAATAGGTTGCAGAGAGAGTCCTTACCTGGTGTAGGGAACCTGCTTTGGCAGGGGGGCTGGACTCGATGATCTGAGGTCTTCCAACCCCTACGATTCTATGATTCTTTCTAAGGAAACTATACAAGGACTTTAGAAAACATAGCCAAAAAATTGTAATCACATAGATGCAAGCAGTTCACACATCAAACACAGCACAAGGGTATAGCTGCCTCATAGATGTGCTCCAAGAAGGGAAAAAATTGCAAGTTAAACTCAGTTTGGTTACTTTCACAACTGGTCTGGGCCAGTGTGCTGCAGTTTGGTTATCCAAGTGTACTGATAAAATAACCAGAAGGACTCACTCACTCCCAGCTGTTTTTCAACGAACAAATGGATGAATTTATGAACTCACAATGCATGTCACCTCTCCTCGTCTTTCCTCAATACATCGGGCATGGACACTGCATGGATTGAGGGCTCGACTCCTGCAGCTTCTCTCAGCCTGGCATCCCCTGATTTGGTCTCCTGTGTACCCTGATTTGCACTGGCCACAGCGATAAGAGCCCTGTAAGAACAAAATGTTACTGGCAAGCTCCTTTTAACAGACTTTTTTTTTTTTCTTTTTAAAGCAAGTGCTCATGTCACACTGCTTACACTGCACAAATGTAGTTATTCGTTCTCTAAGGTTTCTTACACTGTGAACAGGCTTTTCATTAAAAATCAGGTTTTTCTCCCAGAGTACAAACTGTAAAACAAGTTCAAATCACACCAGTAGAGACCAGTTTTTTTGTATGGACAGAGAAAATTCTTGCAGCAACAACAGACTCGACATGATGCCTTGTCTCCACCAGTACCACTATGAGCTAATTCCAAGTGGTCAAGAATCTGTAAAATGTGAAGCAGTGTCTGTTTATTCAAATGCTCTTATTTCAGTGTAAAGCTGATCCAACTGCTTATCTAAGCTGGACTGGGTGCAATATTCAAAAAAAGACAAGAAAATTCATCTTGTATTTACTCCACATTGTTTTATAATTTAGATGCTTTTAAGCCAATATGAGATAAATAATGTTCTTCGGAAGGGAATTCAGGAGTTGAAGACAAAGCCTCATTTACACTGCAGTGCATATCCATTCCATCTTTTTTCAGCAGTTTATCTAGAAGCATAAATACATTTTTATGAATCATATTTAGGTTCATAGGTACATTAGGTTGGAAAGGACCTACAAAATCATCTAGTCCAACCATCCTCCTATCACCATCCCTACCCACTGAACTACTAAATCAAATCCCTTAGCACCTCATCTAAACGCTTCTTGAACAGCGCTAGGGATGGTGCCTCAACCACCTCCCTAGGCAGGCCATTCCAGTGCCTGACCACTCTTTCAGAGAAAAAATGTTTCCTCAGGTCTAATCTAAATCTTCCCCGGCGCAACTTGTGGCCATTCCCTCTCGTCCTGTCATTATTTATCAGGGAGAAGAGGCCCACCCCCTCCTCACCACAACCCCCCTTCAGGAAGTGGTAGAGTGCAATAAGGTCTCCTCTGAGCCTCCTCTTCTCCAGACTAAACAATCCCAGCTCCCTCAGCCGCTCCTCTTAAGACTTGTGCTCCAGACCCCTCACCAGTTTTGTTGCCCTTCTCTGAACACGCTCCAGGGCCTCAATGTCCTTCTTGTAGTGAGGGGCCCAAAACTGAACACAGTACTCGAGGTGCGGCTGCACCAGAGCTGAGTACAGGGGGATGATCACCTCCCTGCTCCTGCTGGCTACACTATTTCTAATACAGGCCAGGATGCTGTTGGCCTTCTTGGCCACCTGGGCACACTGCCGGCTCATGTTGAGCTGAGCATCAACCAACACCCCCAGGTCCTTTTCCTCTCTACATTCTTCAAGCCATTCTGCCCCAAGCCTATAGCATTGCATGGGGCTATTATGGCCAAAGTGCAGGACCCGGCACTTGGCCTTACTGAACCTCATCCCATTCACCTCAGCCCAGCTATTCAGCCTATCCAGATCCCTCTGAAGGGCCTCCATACCCTCCGGCAGATCAACAGATCCTCCCAACTTGGTGTCATCTGCAAACTTACTGAGGGTACACTCAATTCCCTTGTCTAGGTCATCAATAAATATATTAAACAAGATGGGCCCCTTGTTTATATATACAATACCGACCCTTGGGGGACACCACTCGTAACAGGACGCCAGCTGGACTTAACTCCATTAACTACTACCCTCTGGGCACGGCCCTCTAGCCAGTTCTCCACCCAGAGAAGAGTGAACCTGTCCACACCACGGGCTGCCAGTTTCCCCAGGAGAATACTGTGGGAGACCGTGTCGAAGGCCTTGCTGAAGTCCAGGTAGACTACATCAACAGCCTTTCCCTCATCTACCTGTCTGGTCACCCAGTCATAGAAGGAGATGAGGTTGGACAAGCACGACCTGCCCTTGGTGAACCTGTGCTGGCTGGGTCTGATCCCTTTATTGCCATGGACGTGTCGTGTGACTTCCCTCAAGATCATCTGCTCCATAACTTTCCCTGATACCGAGGTCAGGCTGACAGGCCTGTAGTTCCCCGGGTCTTCCTTACGGCCTTTCTTGTAGATGGGAGTCACATCGGCAAGCCTCCAATCTTGTGGGACCTCTCCAGATAACCAGAAATGCTGATAGATGGCAGAAAGCGGCTTGGCAATCACTTCTGCCAGCTCCCTCAGTACCATTGGGTGGATCCCATCTGGTCCCATGGACTTGTGGCAGTTCAGATGGAGGAGTAGATCTCTGACCGTCTCTGCTTGAATCACGGGGTGTATTATGCGCTCTGTCCCGGACTTCCAGGTCAGGGCAAGTACCCTGTGGATAACTGCTCTGTCTATTAAAAACAGATGTGAAGAAGGCATTGAGAACCTCAGTGCCTTATCATCTTTTCCTTATCATCTGTGGTTACATTCCCTGCCTCATCAAGTAAAGGAGAGAAATTCTCCTTAGTTCTTCTCTTGCTGTTAATATATTTGTAAAAGGGTTTCCTGTTCTCCTTTACAGCAGTAGCCAGTCTAAGTTCGAGCTGGGCTTTTGCATTTCTAACTTTCTGCCTGCAGATCTTGGCCAGTTCTCTGTAGTCTCTCCAAGTAGCCTGTCCCATCTTCCAGAGGACACAGACTCTCTTTTTCTCTCAGAGTCTCAACAAAAGTTCCCAGTTCATCCACACTGGTCTTTTTCCCCTCTGGCTCGACTTACAGGACTCCAGGACAGCCTGCTCCTGTGCCTTTAAGATTTCCATCTTGAGGAGATTGTACTACTCTCTTAGAAAAAAACACAGACACTAAGCCAAAGAATATCAGTTTGTGCTCAGATCACTATAAAAGTCACAAACAGATAAAAGCTGATGAGAAGAGGTTTCCTTCAGGTATCTAATATGACTTTGTCTTTCACATAAATTTAAATAGATAAATATTTCTCAGAGAGAACTTGCAGACACAATATAAGAAGGACATGAAACTATTATAGATCATTCAAAGAAGGGCTAAAAAGACGGTGAAAGTTCTAGAGGAGTGGCTGAGACTCCCTGGTTTGTTCAGCCCAGAGCAGAGGATCCATGAGTTTGACTCAACCCTTGTTGGTCTCTTCCAACTCAACATATTTGTGATTCCAATGAATAATTACTTCTGTCAAAGAAAAGAAGTAGACAGATCTCTAATAAACTTATGCCTTTGTGAAATTAAGGTGTTTCAGACAACTTCATTTTTTTCCCCACAAGAAGTCTACTGGATGGACTGTCTGGGATGTTCCAGTCCAGCATGACAGAGAGGTATTTACTACTCAACTGGGCAACTTTTATCTTGTGTTCCTAGCTAGCTTAATTCCAAATATAAACTCTATACCATCTGCATACTTTTAGTCTGAAACACAGATGAATGAATACATAGATTAATATAGATGAATGAATGATTGCATGATCACTGGCTGTCCAAACAGCACAACCTTTATAAAATGTAATTGCCTACACGCATTACACCATGGTTTGGAATCTGCTAAATTTTCTCAGTGTATTCTGTCTATATCAAGCCCTGGTATGCATTAAAGCTGCCTTTAAGGCAGCTTTTCTAGACCAAATTCTTTCTGAAAAAACACAGGAGTCAAAATCCACATGCTGCTGTTTGACAGTTGGTGGGCCTCTTGTCGACCTGTGCAAACAAAGACTGACAGCACCTACAAAAATGTTAGTCATGCAATACGTGTTGTAGCACGTGGCAGATGCAATTTGGACACCAAAATACATATGCAGAGAGACTAACTTACAGAGCAGTGAGTGCAATCCTAGAAAGACAAGGCTATTTGCAAGGAAAACACACCACAAGGAACACTGCTGGCAGCCTCAACAATATTTTGTTGCAAAACAGGACCACATTTTAACCTGCAGTTTATTTTTAACCCCTCTCCTGTTTGGGATGGAAAAAGTCTGCTCTATGCAGCCAGCTACAGCAGGAAAAAAGAAATCTGAGAGCTGCATAAGCTAAGTGAAAGATCCAAATTGCTTTATAGCATTGAAATGTTTATGCACTTGATCTATTTGATCCTAACATCTTTCAAACTCTTTGTACTCAAACTATACATGTTGGATTTAATATCCGCACACATTAAATGTGCTTTACCAATTGCAGCTTTCCTCTTCTCCATCATTATATAGAGGAAAATCTAATACCATATAAATACCCTTACAAAGCAGAGACTTCTTATATGAAAGTATGTTAAGGAACAACTTATTTGCAGCAGTTCCTTATGGGATGAAAAGAATGAAAGACTGAATCTTTGAAAGAAGATTCTGTGCCATAACACATTCATAAATACATATAACTAGAGGGTGTGGAAAGAAGAGTTATTGCCAGTCCTCATGGAAATGGATGTGTACACAGCTCAGGTGGACATATGAATGCCAAGTCAAATACTGATTATTTTGCTATTATTCACAGAAAGGGGTAGAGATTCTTTGGTTTAGACAAAGTCAACAAACAGAATATACTATCCAGCTCTTCCACAAACCCAATTCTAGCCTCTAGGAATTTTAAAACAATCATACTTTAAAAAAAGTCAGAAATGAAAAATTGCTTACCAAAGTGTTTATGCAATGGGAATTTGGAACACAGACTCCATGCCCACCATTCTGACATTCGTCAATGTCCAAGCAGACCTAGCAATAAAGTAAAACAACATAAAAAACAGGTCAGCTTGAGATCTAAGTCTGAAGAAAGGCCACCAAAGTTTAAGTCTAGCCACAGATTCTCCTGAAACCACTTTTGGAATGGCAGAGACATACCCACTGCCTTAATTCTTTAGGCAAATCTCCAAACGCTTATAAATTCAGAAAAGGTACTGTGTGGTATAGAGAATTTCCACATTATTCCTAATAATTAAACTTTTAATGCTCCCACCAAAGGCAGGAAAACATGATTTAAGATCTTCTAAGGTAAATGTGGAATGACAGAAACGTAAATAAAATGCAATACTGACACATAGTTAACAAACTGTCACCTAGCAATGGAAGTTACTGCAAGGATGCTGTCACTCACTTGCTTATTGTTCTTGGCATAGCTGAGTCCTACTCCTTGCAAAGTTTGTCCTGTGTATCCTGGGGGACAGGTCTCACAACGGAAACCTGGAACAGTATTCACACAACGCACTCCAGGAAAGCAGGGGCTATAACGACACTGCCAGGAAAAAAATAAAATAAAAATCAAATGAGCACTTGTTCGCACTTCAGTAACATCCAGACTCTGAATGAGTGCATGAAACTCTTAGTCCACCTGCCTAGTAATGCTACATGAAAATGCCTGGATGTTCTTCTATGCTCTATTCACAGCTGACGTGCAGAGAAAAATTTCGAGTATGTCTGACTCCAGCTGGTCTTCAGCTAACTCTACAATTTAAATGGCACAATCTTTCATTCTTTCATTTTTGCCTGTAGTTGTTACCCTGAGCTCTGATTCTCATCCTTCCTTTTGCTGGGCAGGCTAATCTCCTTTGAAGGATAAGAATGCCACTGGAAGGGCACAGACACTATCAGGAAAGCAGCAATGCTGCAAGCCACAAATGGTCCAGCAATTGAGTTTTATACACACAAGTTGCAGTGGCGTTTTCTTTTGTTTGTATTTGGGCAAATCTCATAGAAGTAAACTGAATACAGTGTACAAGCCAGATGAACAGGCACGTGGTAGTGGCACCCATGCATTTCTAGATCAGAAGCCCACAGGCAACTCTCATCACTTCTCCCAGAATACCACACACTCACAGCATGACCCTTAGACTAAAGACATTACTTAGTTCACTGCCTTGTGTGGTCTTACAGAATGGCTCTAATTCCATTTCAGTGGCCTTGTGGGTGCCAGTTGAGGAATTACATCCCGTACTGCTGCCTCTCAAGTATCAACACTGGCCACTAAACAGTATTTGTAGAGTACTGAAAACGTCAAACCATAATCACACTGCTCATGGATCAGAGACAACAATATAAAACAAAAAAACCCACGAAGAATTAAAAATAAAAAAATGTAAAAGAATGTACCTTTTCTCCTTCCATAATTAATGGAGAAAAAGAATAGTCTGTCTGACAAGCCAGAGCACACCAACATACAAATATAAGCATGCAACTTGTGCAGTTCCTGACTAGCAACTGAACATGCATTCAATGGAAGTATGTCTGCAATTAGCACAGGGAAAATCAAAAACGTAAGACAGACCTGCATCCATTACTGAATTATTTAATGTGGATTTTTTACTGTATCCAGGAGAGGGCACTCAAATTACATCATGAACAGAGAAGAGCTGCAGATCAGAATACAGCCTATGAAAGTAATGACTTCATAGGTTCATAAGGTTGGAAAGGACCTACAAGATCATCTAGTCCAACCATCCTCCTATCACCATCTCTACCCACTAAGCTACTAAATCAAATCCCTTAGCACCTCATCTAAACGCTTCTTGAACAGCGCTAGGGATGGTGCCTCAACCACCTCCCTAGGCAGGCCATTCCAGTGCCTGACCACTCTTTCAGAGAACAAATGTTTCCTCAGGTCTAATCTAAATCTTCCCCATCATCTCTTCAAGATGGTAAAGAAGGGAGCTTATTGCAGATATGATAAATCAGATATGATAAGGCTGCAGATATCTTCAGCCTCTGGAAGAACAACAGTAGCTCTTAAAGAGATCTAGAAACTTCGTCACTTTCATAGATTTCTTTAAGAGCACCTTTTTAAATGTCAATTTTTATGAAGTACAGAAACAGTTCATCCAGTAGAAAGGTGTTACACTAGAAAAGTTTCCTAGAGAACCTTAAAAAATAGATTACTTTACTTACAGCCTCAGCTAACAGAGGAAAACAAGTAACACAAATACTGACCCATTTATTAGGCAACAAAAGGCTACTGCCACCTATTATCTCTTTTCTCACTCTGCTTACATAAGTGAAAACCTAGCTGCTAGAGGAGCTATTTTTTGGTGAACAAAATGCACCAAACAAGCTGTCATTTCAGTAGCAGTGCCCACATACAGACTCCATACATGCACAGCATTATTGGTATGACATCATCCAAGCAGAATTCCTCACTATTTCTAATATTCAGTTTTGCCATTTAGAACTGTGGTAGAACACAATTGCTCAGAGAAACGCAATCACTGAGACATTGTACGTCAGTCTTGGCTTGTTTTCCCAACACTGCTATCATGAGTATAGAATTGTCCCAGATTGAAGATTGAAAAGGGAGCAGGGAGGAGTTCTGTGTCTGTTTGGGTACAGCTCAAGAAATCGACCCTTTCCATACTGAAAGGCTCCATCTCAGCTGGCCCGAGTCCCTCCGATGGCCGCCCAGCATGGAACTCATACCACAGGTATCTCCACTCTACCTCTTGCATTCATGTTTCTGAGCTTTACCTCCATTTTTTGCAACCTTCTGTTGCAGCAAATACATGTGAGGCAAAATAAAGATGTCACCTACAGCTCCAGAATCTGCCACACTCAAACCATATTATCTCTCCTATGCTTTTCTCACAAAGAAAAGTTAGACACAAAGCAGCCTTTCCGCTGATGGTTCAGTCTCTTCTGAAGACCAAACAAGCAGCCAAAGCACGTCTTCTGTTGGCTAGGAAAGTGAAAAAATTGAATTCTTCTTGCTATCTGACATCATTAAGCAAGTACACTGATAGTACTGTGATATCCACAGGCACAATTAATGACCTAATTTTCCTGATTCCCTGGTCTAATACATCCAAGCATTTCTACAGAGGGAAAAGATAACAACAACCTCTAAAGGTCAATGGCAAAAATAATCACACAGAAAAATGATAAAGCAGCATGAAGCTGTAGGTGTTCCAATTGTTTGCGTTAAGTGTTCTGAGTAAGTGACACATTTCACTTAATAAAGGATTTGTTTAATCATTTAATATATGGTAAATCTACTACTTCAATATAAGTGCTGAATTGCTAACATTCAGCACAAGAAAAAAAAACAGCTTTCATTATAACCATAAATAAACAAAAGAAAGAATAATTGGCTATTTTCTGCCATGGAACTTAAATGTTAGGCTGGAAACACTACTACAATTAGGGATAAACAGAGGACTTTGGTCTGCAAGGCCAGCTCAGGATCACTACTCTTCAAAGATACAAAGCCCACATCAACAAGAAGTATTCATGCAGCTTTGCACACATAAGAATATACTGAATCTTCTGTGGAATAGAAATAACAACGTCAAAAGCTTTTCTTTTTCTTGAAACATTTAACTTCTTTAAGTTCCCAACCCACAAGAGTATTTCAGGCTCTCACACATATACCTCCATAATGATGCAGCAACAGCAAAAACAGGGATGTAGAATCAAATCACAATGAATTAATATGCACTATGCAAGCAGTCAGCAAACGCCAAATAGTAAGCACCAGCAATCCACTGCTATACATGAAACTGGTGCTTTTTTTAATTTTTTTTTAATTCAGTGAAAGTTATTATTTTACCTCATCAATATCAGAACATGTCACTCCATTCCCTGTGAGTCCCTCAGGGCAGGGGCCACACTGAATTCCTTCAGCTGTCTCCATGCACCTGACTCCCCTGAAGCAGGAACTTGTTTCACATTTGGGTCTGCTCTGCCTAGGAAGTGGAGTTGGAAAATTCACAGTTCCCAAACCTTTAATGCAGAGAGAAGAGAAGTTTTAGCAATTGAGAGAAACTTCAATCATGGCTTTTGGCGGGCAAATGTTTTGAAAAGATCCCCAGGATGCTGCTAAGTAGGGACTTCGTGTTTCTGCACCTGCTACCAGCTGTGCTATGGCAGAAGAGAGTTCATGCTGGCAACGGTCCAGTCAGTTGTTGGATCCCTAGACGTGGGAAATTAAGCCTGTCTGTTAGGTTCCCATGCTGCTCCTGGCTACATGTGGGAGCCCTCCTGCTAGATCTAGCCCACTGCTAGATCAGTCCCAGCACAGGTCAGCTGGTGGTCAGAGTAGAAAACTGTGAAGGTCAGGGTCTTCAGATGACCAAAAAATGCTCAAGGATCTATTTAGCAACATCACTTTCTAAGAAAAGCAATGCTTTGATTTTGTAAAAACATATCTGACAAATTTTGGAAATAATGAAGCAACAGCTGGCACCCCATGAATGCACAGCTGGACCTGTAAGCACACTGGGTCAGAGACAGAGACCAGCACAGGACAAAAAAGATTTTCCAAGGCTCTGGCTGGTGTTCACATGTGGTATTGATGCGTGAACTACATCTTCATATTTGTGCAAGATTGAAGACTTTTTCCTCAGCACTAGCATAACTTAGCCTGGCTGGAACTCAACTCAATCTTGTTAAGGTCGATAGTTTTGGAGAGTCATTTTTATACCGAAATTATGTGAATCCTGCAATCGGGTAAAACAGCCATGCTGTAGCATTTGGGAATATATTGCTTTCATTCAGTGAAAAGATGGACACTTCCTTTTGGATCTTACTGCTGTTAACCAATGACAACCTACGAAGAATCACACTATTTTGAGACAGACTATACGGGATTTTCCTCAGGCTAACATGCACCAGCTAGTGCAGAATATGGTTCCTCACCTGTCTTCCCAGTAAGACTGATCATGAGACATTTGACAATGTCTCCTTCCCCAGGAACATGTAGCACGTCACCATAGCAAAGCAAGAACTGACAGCACAGTGTGAGGCAGTACTGCTTGTTTACATGGTTTTTATAACCCTATTGAGGTATAAAAACTTTTTTTTTTTAAATCTGATAATCAGATTATTAGGTGAAGCTTTTTCTCTAAAGATAATCTATTTTAAATTAGTGATCAATACATCTTAGAATTTTAGACACAGGATTTTTGCAATGTACTTCTTAGACGCCAAGTAAAACTGATGTTGGTTTTTAAACAAATGTACATCTCACGTAGTTGCCTTTTACAAGCAATGCAGGAATACTCACCACATGCTTGGCACTCAGCTATGGTATTTCTCAAAAAAGTTGTTTCCTTGACCTTAAGAATATAAAAAATAAGCACTGTTTGGATACAGGTAGTTTGTACCTAGCTGCCAGAAGAACCAATACAAGTTTTCCCAATATGCTGCTCAGACAACACAAAATACATATTATTTTGGAATCAGTTGTTCTTTGTACTCTATAAAGGTTAAGAACAGTGGTAGTGGTAATACTTCAGTTTGGTAGGTTCTTTAAAAATGACATGCTTAACAACAGCCATGCACTTGCAAATCCAGTACTGAGACCAAGCAGCAACTGGAACAAATTCATGTTCAATTCAGATATACGTGTATCAGGATCCACCAGGTTGTTTCTTCCCCACTGTGTCATGCATCTTAAGCAATGAACTCTACGCAGAAGCTTACTGCTTACACAGATCCTCTACTGACCCCACTGAAGTCATAAGTTTGAGATATATTTCACACTGAAGTCCTTATACAGTACCTGTTGTTTGAGAAGGTCTTTCACCTCTCCCAGTATCTGGTTCATCTGCACCATCTGACTCATCAGCTGCCTATTAAAATCACCTGTAGGGAAACAGAACAACACACAACTAGTTCATTGTTTCTGAAATACAAGGTAGAAACATCTTGAACAGTCAAGAAGGCCAGACACTGCTGCTGCTTAAGTCCTGTAGCTATGCTTAGTGCAAACACATTATCTATTTCTAATTGTTAGAGAGGGATTTGCATGAACAGGATTCTGCTGGACTGAACTCAACAGCATGCCAGAGAAAGAGCTAGAGAAAGCACAAACTTCTCTCTCACACAACAGAAAACCAGTCTGATTTTTCTACCCTTTTATTAGCATCAAGATTGATGCTAAGATATAAAAATACCAGCAATTAATTCCACTAGCCTGAGACCAGTAACCCTAAGTGAAACCACGACTTCATAACAGAAGGAGAATATTTGCAGTAACTCATTTAGGACAGGAAGGTGATGAAGGAACATGAAGCATCTCTACACCTGATGGGGAGACACACTGTCTAAGTCCATGTCACCACAACCAATTCCTGAACACTTTCCAGGGTAGAGGCATCCAACTTTCAGAGGCAGATCATCAAGCAGCTCTTTGTACAAGAAGCGATCACCTTGACCAAAACAGCCTTTTAGTACCTGTGCAGTCATTTGGTTGTTCTTCTGAAAGAAAACACAATGCTTTGTGCACTAGCTCCACAGCTGCATTTCCTTCTAGGGCAGAGCAGAAAACATCTACTCAACAGGCAGTTCTCAATACCAACTAAATAATTAAACAACTCTGAGAAAAGACCAAAAAAGTTGTATCTGTAGTGATACATGTATAGGAAAGGAGCAGAATTGGCTTATAATTTTGACACAAGATTCATATTTGTTAAACAAAACATTAGTTTTGACCCAATACCGGGGAAGAACAATACAGTATGTTTACCACACTAGTTCCAATTTGCAGCTCATTTAGGAGCTTGCAGCTTTCTCAAGCAGCTATTTCTTTACTTCCTATTACTTGCTTCTCTAAGTCCATATGCCAAAACAAATGCAACAAATACATGCTGATTTGCACTCTAAGCAGGCTGGATATTTTGATACTATGCCCAAACGCTTCAGGGAGGTTTATTCATGTGTTACTTTGAGAGCATTGAGAGCTTGCATGAAAAAAAATTTTCTTAATGTTTACCTCACTGTTGGTTACTTCAGAGCATTTCTAAACGTTTCCAAACATTCTACTGCAAATTGTACAATTCCATGTATGCTTTTTCTTTTCAGATTTTCTCTCTAAGCAAGTTCAAAGACCCAGGAATAACCTATTCAAGATCCTACCTCTGTTGTAGTTCCATTATTTTCTTATTTTTATTTGCGATGCAGGTGGCAGAAATTACTATGATGAGTATTTCAGAATCCCAAAGCAGAACTTGGCATGCAAGCTGTCAGACCAGATACTGGAGTTTGTTCTTATTTTGTTTACACTGTTCTTAAGCATAGAATATTCTTGGCATTAGTGACTGAAATACACAAGAAATCTCAAGATTTCAGACATTTCTTTGTTGTCCAGCATTTGAATGAAAAAGCAGGTCCATTTTGCACGCTTAAATTTTGTGGACTGTTCACAATTAAAGTGGACTAAACCTGTTACACTGCCATGAACTATGCATCCTGTTGGCAAAACATAAGCAGGTGACTAACAGTAGAATTTTTTTATCCTACATTTAAAGCTAAGTCCTACAGTAAGCCCTACCAGAAGCAGAATGCCTGCTCATGTCCGTCTTTCTCACCAGTCATCACCAGGGCTCCATCCAGTAGCTATATCAGGCATACTGACAAAGGTTAAAGAAAATCATTTAAATGTGTTTTTCTGTTTGTTTTCTACTATTTCATATAAATCAAGAGATTTAGTTGCATCTTTCAATGTCACCCAAGAAGCCATTCTTCAGTGACTTTATATTTGTTATCAATACTTCTAGTGAAAACAGTGGTTCAAGCTGCATCTGTAGCATCAGTACTTTGATTTATTGCCAAAGTGTAAAACTTGAAATTAGCAGCTTTAGTCTCCAAACCTTTTTCAACTGATTTCTATTTCTTCACTTTACCTCACTATAGACTGGTGAGACCAACAATATTTTAGATAAATCTCTTTTACTTTTTTTATATATTATTATTATTATATTATACATGATAAATGGACACATTATATCCATAGTGCTTTCCCTACACTGCTTAACAAACTCACCATCAGGAAATAGTTTTGAATTTTTTTGCAGTCCGACTTGCTATCACAGGTAGCTATAACAGAGTCCATTAAACTTTTTTTTAAAGTTTTTTGCTAAGCTGACAGACTTTTTTCAGTTCCTCTATTTTGTCTTCGTGAAGCATTCCTTGATATGCATTTTGCAGAAACATTTTGCAGCATGTTTCTGCATATAACGTCTTTTAAAATTGTAATCTTTGAAAACTGACAAGAGTTTCCTTGCTAATTAAGCACAGTGTCATATTACACCAGCACTGCACCCTCCCCAAGCACCTGGGCTGAGCCACCACCACGATGACACAGCAGCAGGTGGAACAGGTCACAGTGCAAGCTGCACTGGCCACATGCAGCACACAGGTTAGCCACGACAGACCTAAATATTTCTTGAACACCTCTATTTATGGTGATTCACTCAATCACACCCCTGGGCAGCTTGTTCCAACACCTGAACACCGTTTTGGAGGAGATATTTTTCCTAATGTCCAATCTGAACTTCCCTGATGCAACCTGAGGCTGTTCTCTCTTGTTCTATCGCCATTAAATGAGAGAAGGGGCTAAGCCTCACCTCACCACAACCTCCTTTCAAGTCACTGTAGAAAGCATCCATGTCCCCCCTTTGAGCCTCCTCCAGAAGAAACAATCCCAGTTCCCTCAGTCGTTCCCCATAGTACTTGTGCTCCAGACCCCTCAGCAATATTTAAATTCAGAGAAGGATTTGAAGAATTACTGACGACAAGGAACTGAAGCTTCTTTTCCATAAGCCTGCAATCGTGACAGGAACCTACTTGACTGTATTTTTCTTGGACCTCATATAAGTCCTTGAATTTGGAGCAATTGGCCAGTTTCATTGCTCATCTAATCAGACCAGGCAGAGTGACACAAACACTAGGCTGGTATGACTTCAGGTCACTGAAATGACTGATAAATATCATGCCTTCTAACTAAGGAGCTGATAATGGCTTAAGCACTCTGCCATAGACTACCCAGTAAAATTACTCCTGAAGCACAGTTCAAAGAGAGAGTGGTTACTTGGCCAAAATTAGAAACCATACGAACAGTAGTTGATGACAGACTGGTCTCTTGTCTGTCTACTACACAAAGAAGCTGCATACAGAAGTTACACAATTACAGAGAGGCAAGTTCAAAATAAACAGAAGGAAATATTTTGACACATGTAATGATCTTCTTATCAGAAGGCAACATGTTCAAAGTCAGATCAATTCATGGTAGAAAACTTCTATGAAGTACAAAGGCTCAAAGACTCCAAGGCTCTCTTTAGTATTGCAAGAGAATTCATGGAAAACTACACAGTAACTTCTCTTGCTCAAATGTTTCCCTGTTGTAGCCACAGTCTTTAAACACAGCTAGGTTAAAAAAACCAAAAACTCTTAAATGTCCTGCAACACGCCATCTTTTTTTGTGTATTTATTTAACACTATGGCAACACTAAATGAACCAGGTGTCCTCCAAAGGTCCATTCTAATATGATCTTTGGCATGCTACCTAAAAATGGCATACCAGTCTCATCTAGCAAAACCAATGCACCTTGCACTTTATTTTCTTACACACATGGAAGACTCCAAATACACGTTTATCCTTTGCATAGCCGTCATATTGTAATCTCTTTGCTATACTGCTTAACTGTTTCAGTCTCACAGTAGCAAACAATGACCAGTTTTTCACGTCTAAAAGCTCTCATCCAGTTATTCTGATTAATATGAAAACACGCTTTTACAAAAATATGTAGGTCTTATACTCCCATAAAATGAAGCATTTACATTTCTGTTTTTTCTGGCTAGATGTAAAATTGCCATTATGTGATATATTGCTCCTGTAAAAGGGACAAAGGGTAATGCAGCTGAGTTAATATTGCTGTTGGAACGTTTTCACCTATTCCTTCACTGGATTTGACTATAAAGACTTAGAATAAATTTCTGTGAGTGGCTTTTTTTTTTGTTTGTTTTTTCCCTTTCTTAAATTAGTTTAATATTATACTAATTCCACTGAAAATTTACAAACAACAGAATTTGAGTTGGTAGTCCAAACAGCTCAAGCCAAAGTGAAGGCAGCCAGGAAAAAACAATATTTCTCTGTATTGCCACAGTTCATACTGTTTATAATGAGAAAAAAAAGTGACAAATGAGAAAGCTTCAAATTTGCAGTCTGGAAACATTGTTCACAAAGCAGTGAGCTTTTCCAGAAGACATCACTGAATTACCCTTTCTGTGCATTTATAAATCCCTGTTTATCTACAGGAAAGCATAAAAAGACCTTTGACAATAAAGCTGTGGGGTTTTTTGTTGTTGTTTTTGTCGTTGTTTAGGCACTTATATGTTGAGGAGCAAGAAAACATAAGCATGTGCAACATAGAATTTATATAGCTACAAGCCAAAATACATTTAATTCTAACTGCAAAGCACCGATTTGTCCACGCTCATAAAACAGGCAAGATGCTCTCACACAAACTGTGCATCTTGTCTCTCAATGACATGAAGTATATGCTAACCTAAAGTAGCAATACCACAGGGTTAGGGGAGAGGACAGAGAAGGATGAGAAAACGAGTTATTTCCTATTTCAAGCCTCAAACTCACTTTTATTTCCCCTGCCCTCTAGTCACACATTAACATAGTATTACATGTACTGTGTGAAGTCCTCCAGTTACCTCCCACAGCAAGAAGGTAGATTAACAGGGACTAGGAAGGAGTTCAGATGGGGAAGTCCAGCCCAAGTTCACTGTGTTGAGAGGTTAGAGAGCACACTTGCCTGTCACATGGGACTGCATCCAGCTGGAAAGTGTTCTAGGAGGAATCCTAACAGCCTCTGCCCCCTTCCTTCTCTTCCCATTCCCAGCTCGGTCTTCACAATATGCAGCACAGGAAAACAAATAATTGGTTCTGCTGCTGATTTCTAGCCCAGCAGATGAACAGGAGCACCAGATAACTTGTGGCAGAACTATAATGGTTGGCTTGCATTGTTTCTTCCCAAACACATGCACAGGCTCTGTGACTGCTGCATCAGCACAACCTGAAGCTTCCTGTGTTCCTCCTCATCTCTCATACTTACCGTGTCCAGGCCATTCAGAGAGACAAAAAAACTTGACACAAATCACAATAACAGAAGTATGGTCTTAGAAGTTATGCTAAAAAGCCTTTTTTTAATCAGCAGACAGCTTTCTCTCATTGATTTACAGCACTCCATGTTATCACCACTAATTGTGTTTGTTTTCTCTCCAAACTGAGCTTTTTATAAAATGTTCACAGGATATTATTGTGGATGCAATTGAGTGAAATAATTATCATTACTTATCTATAGAGTGTTTAATTCACCACCACAGCTTTTCTGCACCAGTATCTGAATGAACTGGTTGCTGGCCTTACCAGTGTACTGAGGAACAGATTCAATCTGTTGAAGAAAACAGTCCTGCAGGTTTCTTGCCTGAGCAAGCGTTCCTCCAGTTACCAGCTTCAGCTCATCCAGTGTATCCTGAGGAGAGAAATAAAATGGGGAGCTCACAATGGAACAGTGGAAAAAAATAGAAACAGCAGAGATAATAGATTAATTTTTCATAGAGATCTCCACTTCTTTAGTATGTAGGGCACTACTATGCTGTCCCTACAGGACCACCCATCACCATTTGAACAGTAAATTTCTGCCTCACAGATTCTCACATAGTTGTGGTTTTATTCCTTCCCTCTTCCCGCCCAACACCACTATTCCAATTCCTGTGATATATGTACCAGGAAATCTGGCTTTTGGTTTGGCTTTTTTTTTTTTTTTAAGTTCATTTTTACATCTGCAGTATACGAAAGTCATTTTGTTGACAGAAATCTTTCTCCTCTCAAACAGTTTTACATTCAAATCAGGTAAGTGGGCACCTTAGTGATTCCCAGTTTTCAAGTCCACAATGAAACAAAACAAGAGTGTAGCCTAGAATGCATTTTCACCTTCTAATGCATATTTTAGATTAACGACTATGGTCGTAGAAGATATAGTAGCTTGGACTACTGATGGAAATGATAGGAAGCTATGACAATCCCTGGTTGGGAGATAAGAGGCAGAAAAGCTACCGTAGTCAAACAGATGTGATTTTGACATTCATCTACCACCATATGAGTTGCCCCTTCTTTTGTCTTCTCAGTCCACGTGGATTATCATAAAAAGAAAAAGCACATAAATAAACCAAGAGTTCCTCTAAGAAGATGACAAAGGGCTGCACTTATTATATATCAGCCAAGATCTTATAAAAAGTTCAGTTGCCAAGTACTACTTCAGATGAGAGTGACAAAGCTGTATTTTTTATTTTTTAAATAAGCTAAAAATTACATTAAAAAATAATAATAGATTATTGGGCTCAGTGAAGCTAAGTTTTCAGCTGTTCCATAAGGTGCTTGTATTTAAACTTCTTTCAAAAGTCTGGATTCAGTGATACAGAGGATCCCTGCTGGTCCTTCAAGTGCTCAGCCTGCTCCCAGTGTTCCTACTCACCTCTGGTTTCTTCGGGAAGGTGCGTAACTCTACTGCTGTCGATCTCTCCAATAGAGGTGAAAATGCTTTTGGCAGGTCCTGAATGGCACCTACTTGCAAACAGTCCAGATACAGCTCTATTGTACACAATTCCTGCTGCAGGCCACTCAGCCACAAGATGATAGCATGGGGTTTCCCATCAGCCAGGTGTATGTTGCTAAAAATCACTGAGTTCAAACTCCCATCACTCTTCAGATAGCGAAGCACCACTGGCACCAAATATAGAAAATGACAATCAGAGTGACAGAAAATCCATGACTGACCAAGCAAAATTCTTTGAAAATCTGTAATGGCTCTGTTATTTTTCCCTCATGCTAGCTTTGGTAAATGCAGATATAAACATGAAGAATAAATGGGACCTTGACTTTCAGAGCAGAAGCATCCTGTGCAGCTCCTGGTTTGTAACGTGTTGCTGCCTACAGAATAGTTTTCCACTGCTTTCTCCGGGCTTTTTTTTAATAGGATGAAACAATAAATTAGATCATCTTAAAGTACATAACATTCTGAAAAATTGTGATAGATATAACAGGTGTAGCTGACAGCCTACTATCAGTGTTGTTGCATGCACATGTCTGATGATAGCTCCAGAAATATCCTGTAGCAGAAATATACTGCAAGAAAATCAAATTGAGTGATGTTTATTGCACTCAGCAAAACCATCTGACAGTATATCCAAATGCATCATTAAAGAAATGGAAGGAAAGATGATTCCAAGCATGTTATCTGCATCTCAAGTAACAAATTGGAATGAAAACAAAATACAGTGCAGAAAATACAGACCCCATTCTTACAGATGACTGACCCACATCCTGCTCTTACTTTAAGGCTTTAGTGAATTACCTACTTGATACCTTACACAGTACATAATGGAAACAACACATTAAAAAAAAACAAAAAACTAACAGAACAGCATAAAAAAAATTATCTTCCACACTAATAATTTTTTAAAACATCTTTCCTTATGAAATTTAACCTGTAAGCTAAGATCTGCATGCTAAACCTCTTAGATCAGCTAGGTAGTTATCTCTACAAAATCTCTCTCTGGTTCTCTGGACACATGCAGATAACTGTGAAAGCAACGAGCTGAGTGCATCCAGACATCACTTAACAAATGTTCTTTATTTGCTCATAGCAATGTTTCATGCACCAAGGAGTCAAGCTGCAGGCTCTGGGTGCCTATACAGTGAAGTGCTAGCTCTTCTCAACATCTGTCTCAAGTCCCACAGGGTTGCCACTACTGCATCAAGCAAGAGCTCACGCATACTCTAACCTTTAAAAAACACCTAAAATGAAATGAGCACAACTAAAAAGTGCAGAGACAGTGGAAGGAAAATGAGCTTCAGAGTGGTCACGAATCCAACACTGAATTCACTCAGCTAATATATTTTCCTTTTAACTTTCCACTACTAGTATACTCTAACACTGTGATATCTCTGTCAGTAGTGGGCACATACCTAGTAACTCAAAGATCCCTCACAATTTTTCTAATAGCTTAGTCTAGTGATTAAAATAATCCAAATTTATACCAGCATGAACAGTGCAGAGTACGTCTCCAACTTTTCAGTCTACACTAGCACTAAAGCCTCAGCAGCTGTGATCAATATCACTAATGTTTTCACTGCTGTCTATGTCAAAATGCTGCCAGTGCTGAGATTTCCGTAAAGGTGCATGAGGTCACCAGAAACTTGCTAAAAGTTAGCATTTACTGGCCAGCTCAAAGATCTGGCAAGACTGAGTATGTTGCAAGCATTTTACTTAGGTAAATATTATGCATGCTGCATTGTAAAATAGCAGGGTCTTTGGTTCTGGGCCCTGTATTCAGAGTGACCAAATATAACATAAATTAGAGAAAGAAGGAGGAGATGGGGGCAGGGCTCTGAACAGACCCTGCCAGAATAGTTTCAAGACAAGAAGTAGTCTGGCTCGGATGAAGGATAAAGTATTCCTTCCACAGCCAAAGCCAAATACCCATCTGGTAAACTAGAGTAGGGTTCTGAAGGGGGATTTTGATGGAGCACAGCCTCTGTACGATTTAACCCATCCAAGACCCTGAAGTATATTCTTACTGCTTTGATATCTTACACTGACATTCCTGAGAGTAAGCATCTCATCCTCACTGTTTAAGAAACAAACCTTCAATGAAACTACTAACCCAGACAGTAAATAGGGACCACTTCACTGACTAGTTAAATTATAACAGTTTTATGTGTTTACTAACGTTTATTCCATTAAGGAACAGCTCACAAAGGATAAGCAACCCCAGGACTCTATTTGCAATTTGCCTCCAAAAATACATTTGTCAAAACAAATTGTTGACCAGCAACTCCTTAACTTATGTGTTAACAATCTCACTTCTGTGTAGTCCTATTGATGCATGGTAAAGAAAGAGCTGGACCATTAACATGCACAGAATGGATACAAAGGCAAAATCTCCCTCTGAATGGCTCACTGTGTGGAAATGTCAGTCTTGAGCCAGGCAAGACCTCAGCATGGACTTTGCAAATCAAAAGGAAAAGAAAACTCTCACATGAAATTCATGCTTTAAAAAACATTTAATATTATATTTACTATCCAGTTCACCACAGCAAAAACAGAACATTAGCCAACCATGAGGAATGTAGTTCACAAATAGACGTGGCACTGTAAAAGGTAGATAATGCCTTGTTCAGGCTACTCATATAAGACTTTACCACACAGAGGTACACATATGTTCCCTTCCAAAGCCAATATATTTAGACCTTACAGTTTGATAAGACGCCAACACTGGTTCACCACTGAAGTGACAATCTCCAGCCTTGAAAGGATCAGAAAAACAGCCCCCACGCTCCATATTTTCAACTCACATGATGATCTCCTGGATGTGGTTTTACCGACTGTATGAAGTAGCCATATGGGATACTTGACACTTCTGGAGAAACTGCACGTGGAATCACTGTGAAACGCTGTTTACAACTTGCACAGTGTCATACATCTCAAACAAGGTGTATTAAAATAACAAGGAGGTGAAGACATCTCTGTGGAACAGACTTGCTGCGAAAAGCCCCCTTATGATCAATCAGTCCTTTACAACATCTAGGTTACAAGACCCTTGCAACTACACAAAGTAAAAATGGCACTAGTCACTAGTAGTAAATGTTGTTCATCTGTATACCACAAGCCTGTTACAGGCACTTCTCAAATACAACACTAACATACTGAGGACAAAACTAAAAGAAACCAGACAACTTTCTACCAGAGAGCTATACCAAGATTCTCAGTTAAAGCACATCAGTAACTATCAGTTATGCAGGTGTTCTTGCATATCAACAAAGAGTGCAATGAGATAAAAATTATTTAAACACACGTATGAATATAACATTTGTATACCTAGATAACATTTACAGGCATAATTCTGTGTGTGCATGTGTGAGTGGGAAGGACAGAGAAAGTATATGTGATGCATCACTTAATTGTTAAGTGAAAAGTTTTAGGAACTGTACTATGGTTACTGATACAACACACTGGCCACGTTTCATCCACTCTCAACACACATAGTAGAAAAGGTCTTATTCTCTGACCTCAGAAGGATTTGGGAAGACCTGACTTTTTTGTTAAGTCATTATTTTAACCATCCTATTTCACTGCATTTTCCAAATAAAAGCTGTACTTTTATTCAGAATACAGAATAGTTTTCCTATATCTAAACTTAAATTTCTCACCAGACTTTCTCATAATTAGGCTTAGACAGCTGCCTGACTACAATAATGGCAGCAGCAAATTATCATAGTAGTAGCAAAGTCAATGAAGCAACAATAACTTACATTGTTTGGTAATTTTTCACTGAACTGCAATATTGCAATACATCCTATATACATGGATATGATTTCTCCATTTCTAAAAATCTGCCCTGATTTCTAATGAACTAATTTCAATAAATTAAGAACAATCTGCCCAGAAGTCCTTTAAGTGCTAGGAATGTTTGCCTTGCATAGCCACATCTAACCTCCAGGGTCAATGAAACAAGAACCACCCCCTTTCATATGCATGAGGTAGCATGTGCGTGTGTCCCTCACATTCCTGAGTAATAAGAACCAGTGATTGTCCTCAAGGGGAAAAAGAAAAGAAAGAAAAACAAATTGACTCCTTTTTCTGATACTTTTGTTTTCCCAACCTGTTTCCTAGTTCTGCAATACCAGCTGACTCTGGGGTCTGCTTCCCCTGCCAGGAAAGTACAGCACCCTGTGAGTGGGACAAAGTAGTACAGTGGGAAGATGTTGCCAATGCTCCTATCTTGCGAGGTAGCAACATGCAACAAGAATGTCCCAAGCACAAAGGTTAATCACATTATTTTCCATGTTGCTCTGTGACATACCAGACCCAGTCTCATTTTTCCCCTACAAAAAACTCACCTTTATTCATCTGTCCCATTACTGTAAACTCAAAATACTGCCTGTCATCAGCTGGTGAATACAGGCCAAATACGGTGGATGTGCTCTTTGGCTGCAGTTTGAATGCTGAGAGCAAGAAGACTTCATTCAGCATAGGATCCCCAAGTGCTTGTTGCAGGAAGGTTGTTACCACTCTCTTGTTAGCATATGAAAGAAGATCAATGACTGAAAAATAGAATAGTTTCAACAGCGGTTTAATTACAATAATGAGCAAAGAACAATGTATTCTGAAGCCAGTTCATCTACTAATGGCAATGTTTTGGAGAAGGCTATGGGGAGATCTCACTGAAGCCTTCAGTACTTTAAGGAAGCTCACGCGCAGGACGGAGAGCAACTTTTACTTAGTCTGATAGTGACAGGACAAAATTTTATACTACTAAAGGGGAGATTTAGATTAAATGTTTGGATGATTTTTTTCCACTCTGAGGGTAGTAAGGCCCTGGCACAGGCTGTCCAGAGTAGCTGTGGATAGCCCATGCCTGCAAGTATTCAGATTGGATGGGGTCCTGGGCAGCTTGGGCTGGTGGGTGGCAACGCTGCTCACAAAAGGGGCTTGGAACTGGATGATCTTTAAATGATTATTTTTTTTAATCTTTTGATATGCACCCCAACATAAAATCTTCTCCAAAGATTCCAGCTTTCATAAATTAAAGAGAGTACTTCTGTCATTTTTTAATTACATTCATGACCCAGCATCAAAATTTTCAGATAGACTGTGTGTGTGCTTTCCCTAAGAGTTATTTTGATGGTATTTGCAGGGCATCAATTAAAATGCTAAAGAATCTGGTAAGTAATATGATATTCATAACCTCCTTCTCACTTCACTGATTTCGCAGATGATTTATTATATAAATAACACTCATTTTTCCCTTCTGGCACAGATAACGAAGACAGGGCTGATAAAAAATAAGAAACCCTAAGGAAGAGTGAAAGCCATTTTCAATTTTTCTTTAAAATTTTTGCATGATGCAGCAGCAAAGGGTCTAAATATTATACTAAGTAAGCCAGCTATCTCTCTTATTTCCCTAAAGCAACAAGCTAGTTTCCTCTCAACGTTTCTAAATACACGTCTCAAACTCAAGCTACTCTACCAAGAAACCTAGAGACCTCCTATTAGTTTACTGCTGTCAGAACAGCATATGTATTATGACGTTCCAGAGAAGACTGATAAATGACTATGCACAAGTATTATTCAAATATATAGGCATATTTAACTATCGCACACCACAATCACTCCACAGACAGGGCCATCCTAACAGGACAGATGAAGGAGACTCAAGAGCACCCATAGCACAATCATACAGGTACATGGTCCTACCCCCAGCCATGTGGTAAATCTTGTTCACTCAAGTGACAGTTCAGGTTCATGCTGCTTCCATTGCTCATTCTGAAGCATCCACACATTTGGACGCCAACATCATTTCCAAAAAGAAGTGAATATGTTTTTCCCTTCAAGGCTCAAAAGCAATGAAATCTATATCATAGCTTGTATTTAAACCCTTGATTCAACCCTTGATTGGGACTCCAAAGACCTCATGACTCTACTGGGAGCTTTCAAGACAGTATGCAGAAACAATCAGGCACTTGACTTGCATGCTTGTAATGTTGTTGTCAAGAAACATCTGAGATTAATGCATCAAATTCCCTTTCTTTCACAGTTCAGACTTACTAGCATCCCAGAATAACCACTGCTCCCACTGAAATCAGCAATCCAAACAGCAGTGGCAAAAGGCTGAGTATTTCATCAGATTTGGTCCACTCAAAGCAAAGCAGCTGGTTAAGCAAAAGACTGAAATGTAGCTCATGATTGTATACAACAACATTTTGCAGGCAATAACTGTTCTTAAAATACAACTGGATTGCAGGAATACAGCACTGAAATCTCTGACAGTGAAAAACATAACTACATGCTTTTTTCAGTCCTAGGTCTGCTTTCTGACTTCATATCAAACACCAAAATATTACAGAAATAACTATGAAAAAACTTCAATCTATCTAAGCTGATGGAAAAAAATATTGGATATTGTTAAATTTATATTTATAAATTAATACTGAAATTTGTTTGCCTGGTATTGGCATTCCACAAGCGTTCAGCAGCACACTACTGAACTTTCTTGGAGTATCTTACCAAATGCACATGTCAGAATCCACCCTATCATGTAAACTACATGTGTGCCAGCAGAAGTGCATAGAGGAGCAATGATGTTATGAAAATCCATTCTCCATCCTAGTAAAGCTGGCAGGTACATGACCCTTAGATCTTACAGGGACAATTGCTTGTTTGAGTGGGATACGAAGGAGACACACACAAGGATTTCAGACTTCACTTTTAGGGAGAATTGCATCCGTTTGAATTTTCCTCTGTCTGAAAAGAGAGGGTTGAAAACAAGCTAATAGGACAGGACTGCCAAAGCTGGAAGGCACAAGCATCTGGTTTCAATAAGTGCAGTAGGAGGGAAGACTTGAGCATGCCTGTAAGCACAAGTGCATGTGTGCATTCCCACCCACCTAAACTGAGCCCTCTTGCAGAACAGCCCAAGAATCTTCTCCCCTCTGCTTCCCATTTTGTTGTTTTGTTCTTTGAAAGGATCTTTTCATCCTCCAATGAAAATGGCAATATGATTAACCATAGCAATTCACTCCTTGGAGATACGTCCTAGAAATCCAACAGTGAAGGTAGGAACTAAAATATATGACAGAAAGCCTTGAAGAGGGGGGAGAAATAGATCAGTGAAGAGGACAGAAGAGAGTGCAAAACAAAGGATCTTCCCCTTATTTCTGCTGACACTGTACACCAACTTTCAGAACCCTTCCAAGGTTCCTCAACAGTCTCAACTATCCATAGCTGTACATATGAAAACAGTACTTCACCACTGCGTGGCACTTCCAAAGACACTTCTAGACACTGGGAATGAAACCCAGACCACATTTCTGAAACGGAGGAATATCAGACGATGTGAGCGAGGTCCTTCTCTGGCTGTTGTCTTTGCTAAGTCTGCCTTTTCTTGAACTCTTTTTCTGCCTCTGCTTTTTTTAATCAATACAATAATTCTCAGAAATGCATTTAACTAAGTGAGACTTTAATAAAGGAAACAGATAAATCTCTCTTGTGGATCCTCTTCACGCACCTAACTAAGAGCAGCCGACTAAAATGTCAAACACCATTCCACAGGACGAGGGAGGCTTAGAGCACCCCAGAAGCAGCGCAGCAGGCTTACACCTTCCATAGCGGCACGGCGATGTGTTACAACTATGCGCAGCTGCCGAGCGGTGCCACTCGCTCTAAAACAAAGCAGGTGCTGGCTTACTGCGTCCATAATGCTGCTGCTGGACTCGGAAGTAACTTTTTTTTCTTACTCAAGTCCTACTTCACTAAGTGGAGTTTTCTCGACGACTTTCCTTAGCTCAGCACTCACTTAGGAGAGCCTGCAGCCTCAAAGCACTCTCCAGATGCCCACGGTCCCCACAAAACCAGACTGCTTTCTGTCGACCTTAGCGGGTGAAGAGGTCGGCTAAGGGAGCAGCGAAGCCGCGACCCCAAGGAGACAAAGCGGGGCGGGGTAAGGCAGAGCAGTGGTGCAGCCGCCTCGACTCCTTCGCGCAGGGAGGCCCCATCCCAAACCCACCACCACGTCTAAAAAAAAAAAGATAAGGAAAAAAAAAAAAAGAAGAAAAAAAACAAAAAAAAGGAAAAAGAGGAAAGCTTGCTAAAGCGAGGAGGGGCGGCACGGGGCCCTTACCTCGAGGCGCGGGCGGCGCGGCGCGGCCCGGGCACAGCTGCAGGGCAAGCGGCAGCAGCAGCAGGGCGGCGCCGCGCTCGCACCCCATGGCGGCCGCGGGCCGGGCAGCGCGACAGGACGGCACGGCACGCCGCTCCGCTCCGGACCCGCGTTTAACGGGGGCTGCCCCGCGTCCGGGGAGGGACGGGGCGGGCGGCAGGCCATTGGCCCGGGGGCGGGTGGGGGCTGAGCCGGGGCAGGGCACGGCCGTGTGAGGTGCTGCAGGTGGCTGCGGTGTGGGGCCGTGGTCTTGCTTAGAATTTAGTTTCGCCTGGTTTTTGTAGCTGATAAATGTCGTTGAAAGGGGTTTTGCGGACTGCAGCGAGGAGCAAAACAGGTTTCACTGAATCATGGAAAATCATTAAAGTTGGAAAAGACCTCTCATCGCCTAGTCCAGCTGCTGACCCACTCCCACTGTGCCCACCGAATCACATCTTCAGTGCCACATCCACACGTGTCTTGAATGCCTCTGCCACCTCCCTGGTCAGCCTGTTCCAGTAGCTCACCACTCTTTCTAAGAAGTTTTTCCTAATATCCAACCTGAACCTCTCCTGGTGCAACTTGAAGCCATTCCCTCTTCCTCTACCACTGTTACCTGGAAGGACGATGCCCACCTTGCCACAACCTTCTTTCAGGTTATTTAAGGGAGCAGTAATGTCTCCCCTGTCGTTCTTCCTCTTGAGACTGAGCAATCCTGGTTCCCTCAGCCACTCCCCATAAGACTTCTGTTTCTAGAAACCTTGACTGGCACTGTGAGGATCATGGAGTCTGGCTTCTGCCATTTCTCTTAGAGATCAGGGATAGTGGGAGATCTGAGACCAACAGGACTGGGATTACTTGGAAAGGCTGCTTGTGTTAACAAACCCCTAGGCCTCAGGACTTAAGTTCAGATCAAAACAAACGACAACAACAAAAACTACAAAAAAAAAAAAAACAAAAAAAACCAATACTTTAGCTCTCCACTACATGGACTTCCCCAATAATGGATGCACTATCAAGATGTAATTATTCCATTTTCAGTCCTCCAGAAAGCTCCAGTCTCAGACACAGATAAAGTAACACATAAGTGAGGAAGTCCTTTGGGGCAGTGCTGTCAGTCTGCTCAATATCCTTTGATAACAACCCCCAAAGCAGAGCCCCCTGCATCCTACTGTCTAAGCAGAAACCAGCTGCCTGCTGGGCAATTCTCCCACCAGGGGCTTAAAGCTTGTGGCAGGCTCTTAACCTGATGCATTCTCCTCCTCATCATGTGTCTCTCCACCCACTCCACCCCACAGACAAACCTCTGTCACATCAGAAGCTGCTCAGGGAGCTGTGGCTGCACACCCACCAGCTTGCATCCCAGTGCACAGCTGGAATAGCTGGAGAAGTCTGATATAATTTACATCATAAAAACAAGAGTAACAATAGCAGGAAAATTTTATGTTAAATGAGCAAAGTGGTGTTGATTAATGTTCAGCACATCAGGCATGGTGTACAGCTAATGAGCACTGAGGAGGACCACCTGGGGGCTCACTGTGTGCAGGGCAAGACACAGCATGCTGCAGGGCTGAGGCTGCCAGTATGCTGTGAAGGGGAGGGTGGGCTGGAACAGCCCTGCAGCTGCACAGGGTGCAATCATGGGCTCCTTTCCAGTATAGCTGCAGTGAGATTCTCAAATACCTTCTGCTGGCCTTGAAATACTCTCCCACATGGTAGATACCCCATACCAGAGCACCCGTACTTGCTGGCCTGTATGTGTAAGTGTTGACCCACTCCTTCAGTTTCAAATTTATTTCTTTGCCTACTAGGAGGGTGGAGAGTGCTTCCCTTTTATCCATTGTGTCGTAGCACAGTGTTCTTCCTAACCATGCTATGCTTCTGAAGCGTGTGTTTACACAGAATGCTTTGGTAGCTGCCTCACTTTCACTCCTACCACACCTGCTCAAGTGGTGAAAGTGTGAGAATGGCATGGTGGCACCAGTGGGCTAGCAAAGTGCTGCACCACAGAGAGAGGAAAATAGAGCAGTGGGTTTAGAGCATTACAGAGCATGAAGAAAAGTGAAGCTGAAAGGGAGAGGGCAGGAGGCAAGGATGTGGAACAAAGAAAATGGAAAAAAAGATAAGTATTCTAGGAAGAAGTTTCCTAGGAAGAAGTTTCAGCCCAGAACCTGTCCCTAAAAATGATGGAGACAGCACAGATTATTAGCAGAGGGTAATGCCTGGACATACACCAGCACTAATACTACTCTACAATCAGTTAGCAGGAAGGAGGAACCCTTTGCCACCAAAGAGCATTCTTTGACAATATGGGTGTCACGATGTGCTCCCCCTACCCTACCCACCCTCCTTGTTCCCTGGCTTCCTCCTTGGACTAGCCTCACACACAGGCCTTGCAGAGGAGGACAACGAGCAACAGTACTAACAATATTCTTGCTAAGACAGATTAATAACTACAAATCTGTCTCAGATTTGGGAGGCTAAAAGAGCTGATAGCAGACACCTGATTCAACAGCTGAAAGCCAGCAGAGCATGAGCTACAAACCAAACTACAACTATGACTCAACCATCTTACCCATAAACAACATGCAGACTATAGCCCTTGGAGCTCACCTACTTGGCAGTAGATTGCAGTCAAAATTTCCCCTTAAGTAGAGAAGCCTCAACAAGTTACACCTGTGCAGAGATAGTTCCCTTATACCTTGATGTTAAGATATCTTGCCAATACAGATCCTTCACCTTCACTCCTTACTTCTGTGACTCACATTTAGAAAGCAGTCTGCTCCGAGCCTTAAGGCTAAAAAGGAGAGTCTTCTATATCACTGTTCTACCCTACCTTCTATGCAGTTAGGTGTATCCAACCACCTCCACCTTTGTTAAGTTGCACTTAGATTGCTATGTTGTATCATGCTTATATTTCTGGGTGAAACACACAGTGTCGTTGTTTACATCCATGACAATAAGTTTAAATGCCTACCACAAAAACATTGTGAATATCTGCAAAATCATCACAGCTCCTGGTAAAATGACTACCGCAGATAGAAAAAGGGCATTAGATGGTAAAGCTTCATGTTTGCCTATCCAGGGGAATGCTAACAATTATTTGCATCCATGTATCATGTAATTTCTTTGAGTTCATCAAAATGTAGGAAACATTTTCTGAAAAAGTTCCTTTTTCCAAACTATTTAATGAATCATTTTAACTTGTTTTTCACTTCTGAGTTACTTACAGTGGAGTCTTGTAGACTGATACTAATCAACTCAATGTGAGGAAGATCTCGTTTGTGGCATTTTATTCTTCTTGCTATTTGATGTTTGCGAGCCAAATTCTATTTTTCCCCTGCCTGCTTATTCGTTGTGCTTATTAACCATGCATGCTAAAGCAAAATTTGGGAGACAGAGCACACTACACAATAAAACAAAACAGAACAAGTTCACAAAATACATCGGCAGAAGTTTAAGATCATGTTTAAATGAAGCTAGCCAGTACATACAAAGGTCACTGCAATTTTTTAAGTTTTCATTTTTATTATTGGAGTATGTTACAGATTGGAAGAGATTTTGTGCTCAAGCAAAACCTTTAAGAGATTTCTACAAAGCATGGTGTTTATCTGCTGTCTGGACAGGACTGTTTGACCTTGTAACCATTGTCTTCAATAATAACAGTGGAATATTAGCCATTTCTTTTCCAGTTTTGTGTATGCCCTGAAGTACAAACTCCAGCTTAACTTACTGGAGATTTGTATCTTGAATACAAATCAGAAAGTGGTTATTGGGCAGTATGCCTTCAGGAAACATCAGTAAGGAATTTTTTAAAGGAACACAGGACTTTCTTTTTTTATGTATTTTATTATTATTATTAACAGAAGATCTGCAAGTAAACCCCAACTGCTAAAATATTTGCCCTGCTGACTTTATGTAAACCAGAAATACTGTAGATGTAGAGAATACAGAGTAGCTGCCAATCTGATAGATTTTGTTTTGCAGGAGTGTGCATGGACTGTTCAGATTCCAAGTAATATGACTGGGGAGTTAGGAAGGAATCCCTGCTGCTTAATTTAGATTTCATATTTTGCATATTTTCCATGAGGAGACTCACAGTTTTTATGGAATTATATGGATGATTAAAAACCAGGGTGCATGGAAAATTAAGATAGAGAAGTCTTAATTTAAGTGAAATCTCATTGAAGTACAGATGTAAACCATATCCTTCCTTATTTCCATCAACACTTAGGAGTTTGATCCTGCCATGTTTTCATGGAAAGGGTGTGCAGAAAGAACATAAGATTTCAAACATGGGTTTCAGAGCAAGATTTGCTTATTCAGAAGTCACAAACTGAAGCTCCACTTTTTAAAGTCAAGGAATACATCCATTCTCAGAGCACCTATTTACATTTCATTGATACTAACAGAAATTCCACTCAGGCAACCAAGAGGAACAACTCCTGGAAAGCCTCTGGATGAGGTAGGGAAGAGATAGATTGCCTTCTCAGTCTTTGTTCTGGATTCCATGACGGTACAGGGATGAACTTGGCCCAAAGGCAGCTTATGGAAAGTCTAAGCCTTTTTGCAATTGACCATAACGAGAGTGCTAATCTGGTTTATCCTCCATACAGAAATGGAGGTTTGTGACACAAATTTCATGCAGATCTGAAAACACAGATCTGAGGAACCAGGAGGGAGGGAGCCTTGCCCTTGTTCTCCTCATCTCCTTCTGTGCTGTAAATCAAAATAGCAGTGATTGGCGTTGTTTTTTTTTTTTAACATAGTTTAAATTTTTATTTTATTTTATTTTATTTTAAGGCCCGGTAGTATTTTTCCTTGCTTAATAAGGATGGAAACATTTTACTTGACTTCATACTTCAACAGTAATGCTGAGCATGTCTGCACAGATGTTGAATGGAAATGCAGACTGGTTTCTTTAGAGGTCCACAGTGAAAACACACACTACACGAGCTCTCATAATTACTTGGTCAAAAACGGTATCACACAATCAGAATTCCTTATTTTTAAAGGCAAATTGCTGAAGCCGTCAAAAGTCGTCGTTCTTGCTCTTGTGGAAAGCCAAGATTTGGTGCGGCAAAACCAGTCAGCCCGCAGAGCCAGGGCTGAGCCACGCGGTCATTCAAAGCCATATTTTTTTCACGGCGGGCGACACCTCTAGGCAGATCCGCGGCCTCGGGCAACCGGGCCGCCGGAAATGCGCGCGAGGGCAGAAGCCCCCGATCCGGGGACAGGCGGCGGAGGCCCCTAGGCACTCCCGCCCGCTTCTTCCTCCCGGCGGCGCTGCCGGGGGCGCTCGGGCGCCGCCATGCGAGGGCAGCAGCGGCGCGCTCCCCGGGGCCCGCGCTGCCGGCGGACAAGATGGCGGCTCCCATGGAGCTGAGCTGCTGGGGAGGTGACTGGGGGCTGCCATCCCTGCATCCGGAGTCTCTGACCGTCATGGTAACGGCGGGGGCCGACACCCGCTGCGGGAGGAGGGCGGCAGGGACGGAGGCGCGGTGCCGCGAGCTGCCCCGCGCCCCGGTGGCCGCGCTGGGGCTGCTCCCGCCGGGAAGGCGGCGCCACCGAGGGGCGCCCTGAACCCGGGCGCGGCCCTTGCCGGGTGCGGGGCCGCGGGGGCCGGGCTGCGGCAGGGTCTGGAGGGGCCCGGTTGTGCCCCCGGGGAACCGCCTGGAGCGGGGCTGCGCTGCGCTGTGACCGGGGCGGCGTGCGCCGGCGTTAGCGAGCAGCCCGAAGGCTTGAAATAAAAGTTTTGTCCTTGTTGGTAATGCGTGTCGCTGCGGGGAGCTCTGACCAGAACCCTTAAAAGTAGTCTGCTCCTGCTGCAGAAATGCAGGTGAGCGTTGGGGTTGGTGCAGTTTTAAAGAACTGTTGTTATCTAACCCAACACGGCTGATGGGAACGCTCAGGCCTGCTTTTTGACATGATGTCTTACACTTAGGTGTGCTGACTAGATTGTTTTTTTTGCAATCTGTTGCAGGCTTATGCTAAATTCTCTGGTGCTCCTCTCACAGTGAATACTATAAATAACTCCTGGAGCACGCCAAAAGGTACTTTATTTGCATTTCTATTCTTTTAATCCTCATCACTTTACAAGTGTGGGTTCTAATTCCAGGGTTTCTTTTCTTCATTTCCTTTGGTTTTGTGTTCACATTCCATTTGTCCCTGTGCAGTCTACCTTCTCTCATTACATATTAATAAGCATCTTAACAGGATCAAACGTGTGATTTTGCAAGGTGCGAGTAACAGAAGATATAAACAGAATGCCTTAAGGGGCACTTGAGTAAAATATGTATAGGTGAAACAGAGGAGAGTCAACAAAGTGGTGATGCAGAAATACACACCTGTTTTGTCAGGCAGACTGAACAGATGATACACTGAAGGCAGCTGCATGGAAATATTTACATAGTAGTTACCAGGCTTGTATAATGGAAGTAGCATTCTTTAATTGCAAATGATTTAACAAGCTTGTGCAGGTGGAAGTAGAATATGAGTCTAAAAGAGTGTAAATCGCATCAGCTGGGATATTTGGTACTGTGCTAAGTTACAGAGATTGGACCAGGAAAGGTGGCTGGATCAGTTGTCAGAGATGATGTCAGAGGATTTATTTACACTGGATATTTTTACATACTGGATATCTGTTTGCTCAGTGTTTAGGTCACTGTGTTGCTGTATTCCAGACAAGTAATGCCATTGCAAGGTGAAGTAGTTTGTCATTTAAATTTACCATGTATTTAATCTAGGCATTACTGTGTCCACATGACAGTTCCATCTTCACTCTTACTCTCTTATTCTTTGGTGTATTGCTTTCTGTTAGCAGAAATACCAAGAACTACCTTGGTATACTTCCCAAAATGTTTTGTTTCCTTTCTTCACAGTCAAGATAATTAAAATCCCTACCAGACGAAAAAAAGCAAATATTTTTTAATCAGTATTTTAGTAGTATTTAGCTTAACAGTCCTGATACAATGAGCCTAACAGGTGCCTTGTAAATGTGCTATAAGGCAGTCCCTGTTAAAGAGGTTTACAGACTGCAGTCTTTAATTCAGCAATCTAAAAGAGTAAAAGCAGAATAATATCCTTCTAGGAGAAAAAAATTTTTTGGGTTCTGGAAGAGGTATTCTTTAGGCAACGGTAGCTTAATCAGAGGTTGTAGCAAGTCCTGGAAAACAGATGGTTAACATGGCTTAGAAAGGGTAAGGAAAAGTTGGATGAAAATGTCCTGGCAGATGTTCTGGTTGAAATTCAGACAAGTAGCCTGGATTTCAAAGTATCAAGTATCTAGTAGATGACATTGGTTTCATTCTGGGCTCTTTTTAATGTATCGTTATTAGCAAAGGCCACCATATGCCAAATTCTTGTATGATCTTGGTGGAAATCAACTTCATATAGCTTTATGCATACGTGTTGGAAAGGCCAGAGCTTGCTATGGAGAAAAGGAAAGCATATGAAGTGACTGATCGCTTTTCAGTTGCATTAGAATTGCTACGTATAACTTCTGTTGACTGTATAATTTATGCCTTCTAGCAGATGTACCAGTCCTGATATCAGAAGACATTGTTATTTCTCAGCCAGCAAAAATATTAAACTTCTTAAGAAAGCAGGTATGTTGCTTTTAGAAGATTTTCTCTACCTTGTAGTGAATGTTTGCATCCCCCACATAGATTGATACAGGCTTCTTAAAACCTGGAAACCGGTTCTGACTCACTGCTTTTCTGTTTTTTGTACGCACATGAGAATTGTACAATGGTGGTTCACAAATTGCTGTTTAAAAATTTGGTAGCTATGAAAAATTTAAAAATAGGCATAAGAAAATAATTCATTGAAAAGGACTACAGACTGGCCTCAGCTGAGCAGTTTCTCACCGAGTTCCATCATGCTGTTAATTATAACACTTTAACGTCATTACAGCTTTGCAGACCTAGGAGATCACAGTTAGGGAGGTGTAGTTTTAACTGTTTAAATGGGTAATCATCTCCCAGTGTTCTTTTTAAAATTCCTTTTCTGAAGAATAACACATAGTGGTGGTGTTTTTAATATATGTGGTTTTTCTGTAGCTTGTAGCATAAAAATGTCTGCAGGCATTTCTTGACGCAGTCATGTTTGCAGTCATTGTGTAGTCAAATCTTGCATGCCTTTTGTAGATCTCTCAGTGTTTTATTTAAAAAGAATAAAGCTATACAGCTTGTTCTTTTCACAAGTATCAAGACGTCTAATAAAGCATGGTATCATCATTTTTATTTCCGAGATGGCCTTCCAGCCCAATATTCTGTCTTTACATTAGAAGTCCTGTTCCTACCTAGTTAAGAGGACTTATCTGACAAATGGCATGTTAGTGAAACTTTAAATCTTTCCCCAGAGAAAAATGGAATCTGAAAACTGAGCGTTTGGGATGAGATTTCAGACAGTGTTTTTAATTCAGCAGTTTCCTAGGCATTTGAATACTGAAGATTCCATATTGATGGAAGAAGAACACCCTCTTTAACTCCAGAGTATACCAGTAATATGCATGCTTTTAAGATACCTAAAAATAAAGTGGCTGAACACCAATTTTTGCTGTTTCTAAATTAGTGAAATTCCCAAAAGATTACCAACCCTTTCAATGTTCCTTAAAAGGAATCATTGTTTGAATCAAAAGCTCAGCTAGCTGTAATGACATTAATTTAGCTGTGCATTTCATCCCCTTTATTGTCAGCATTCTATTTTTAAATCTATGAAGTGGTGCTACAACTTAAGTGATAGATGTGCCCTCAGAAGTACAAGTGAGGTCTTGCCAGGTGTTTGCCTCAGCAATAGGTACTGAAAAAACCCCTCTGTGTTACAAGGCAGCTGTTTGGAAAGGAGTGGGAAGTAGGCACAAGAGTAATTTTGGCAGTGGAAGTGCCCCAGAATCTTAGAATGGGAAAGTAGAAGTGGAAAATGTTAGAAGTAACGCAGCTGGAATGAAGAACTGAAGGAAAATAGTTGCATAAATTGCATGTCTTCTGTCCAGAAAAGTATTGTGTATTTAATAACTTGGTAGCTGATCAGTTTCAGATAATTTTGAGTTGTTTTGATCATCTTTCTGGAAAGTTCCATATAACACTATTTATAGTATGTGGTGGTTGGTGGCATTTTTCTGATTGTTATTGTTTTGTTTTTAAATTCACAGAGATACAATGCTGATTATGAATTGTCTGCAAAGCAAGGAGCTGATACACTGGCTTATATTGCACTACTCGAAGAGAAACTGCTTCCTGCTCTGGTAAATACTAGTGAATGCTTCATAATCGCTGGAATTTTATGAGTATTATAAGAGGTGCCCAGTGTGAGAGGCCGAGAAGTTTCTTAGCCGTAGTCCTGGCTTGAATGTATTTGTGTTCTTAGTCAAATTTTGTAGACTGCCTAGCAACTTTGAAAAAGAAAAAAGTGTGTGGGAGGTGTGAAGTAGTAATAATGAACTTATGAAAGACTTTTAAAATGGCACCTGTGAATATATTTTTTTCTTAGATGTTTTTTTGGGGACAGTATCCTGCAAACAGCTAATTCTGGACATTCTTTGTTGCAATGATGCTTTTTGAAAAAGCTTGGTTTAACATGTGGTATGGCTGATGTGGGGTGTACAACTGTGAAAGCCTTTTGAGTTGTTAAGTGGGAACTTTTGAAATACCCACCACTAGTTCATTTTCTGGCTCAGTAAATAATACATGGCTACACGCCCTCAACAATTTAGGTAAGTACATTATAGCTATAAAAAAATCTGCAAACGCTTGCTCTGTTGAATACCTTTGACTAGAATTCATACAGGAAAAATTACTTCGACCAGGAAATGTCAGATAGCCTTGTCAGTTATCCTGCAAAGCTTTCAAATTCAATTTTTCCTAATATCTCTTCATTTTAAAATGTATGTAAAATTTCAGAAGTAAATTCAAACAATTTCAAACCCGATTCTGTACATCTGCAACTTATGTTGTAATACAGTTTCTCTGTACAGTACATGGATGTGTGTATATGTGCATGCGTGCACATGACAGTGTATGTAATTTTGTGCATATATACGTTAGTGTTATCTTTCTATTTTTATTCAGGTTAAAGATAGTTCTGTGGCCTTAATTATACACTCTTAAAGGATTAGTATAATCCTGTGCAGAGCCTAATTGCTTTAAACTGCAATAATTCCTGGTTTTCCTGTGAGAAATCTTACACATTACCCTTTTACGAGAAGTATAATGTTTTTACTCAAATTCCAGTCATGCTCTTCCTTGTGTTGATATAGCTGCACACTTTTTGGGTTGAGGCTGAAAATTACTGCAGTGTAACAAAACCATGGTTTGCCTCAAGAATTCCCTTCCCGCTAAGTTTGTATCTGCCTGGAAAGATGTCCAGGGAAGCACTCAACAGGATCTTGCTGACCAGAGGAGGCCCTCCTCTCTACAGTCTCACTGAAGTGGAAGCACAGGTACATGTTTTGTAGTGAGGAATTTTTAAGTTGGTGCTGCCATGAAATAGGCTACCACACTGGGATAGTGGTGTATATGATAGTGTGTATACTAGTATTTGCTGCAGCTAGGGCTCTTAAATAGTTTTGTATCTCATCAGATATACAGGGATGCCAAGGAGTGCCTAAATCTCCTGTCGAAGAGATTGGGAACATCTCAGTTTTTCTTTGGAAATACGTGAGTGTGCTTTCTTTGTTTTTAGTGTTGGTGTTTGTTGGCCACAATGTTAGAAGGTGATTTATACACTGCTTTTTCAGATTAATGTGAGTGTGCAAACAGGGCATAACTGTGACCTCTGACAGCAGTCAGTCCAAAGTCTTTATATTGCATCTTTCCTGCCTTCAGCAGCTCACATGGGGTGCTTAGTGAGTTTGGGTTGTGCTAGAGAATTATTCTCTAGCCCATGAATCTCACCTCCTCTGCTTGTAGAAAAAATACCTGAAAAAAATACCTGTTACCACTAGCTCCTTGGAAGGAAGACATAGGTCTGAGAAGGCTGGTCTTCCTTCTGTGGGCATAGACCCAAAAACGTATATTGCCAAGGTAGCACTGAAGTAGGACAGTGTTCCCTTTGCCAGTGAAGTTAGACCTCTTCATGTGAAACAATCCTCTCCACTGGCATGCATCTTGTCTGATTGGTTTTTGTAATGCTGGAAATGTATTCTAGAGTGGATCGTTCATCAGTGAACGTGACACATGATTGGATTTTAATGCTAAACCAACCATTCTAGTTTGTCAGCAGGTCTGTAATTCAAAGGTGCTGAAATCAATAATCTGTTCAGAGCATTTTTTAATACCTGATAAATGCAGTGCCTGAAAATCTCAGAAGATTCTGTCCTGAATTTTGTCTGATATACTCAGAAACTCGTTACGTTCTAGAGGTCTTGATGTTTTACCTCAGTCACACTGGAGCTTTGTTCTGTTTTGACTTTCTGTTCAGACCTACTACCTTGGATGCCTTTGTGTTTGGTTTCCTTGCACCAGTTTATAAAGTGTGCTTCCCTAGAGTACAATTACAAGAGCATTTGAAACAGCTTACCAACCTGTGTCGGTTCTGCGATGATATTTTAACCTGCTATTTCAGGTTAACTGTCACAGGTAAGTTGTGTTTCTTTTCCACTTTTTCTCATGTATATTCTGTTTGAAGTAGTAGTGATGGTTTTCACATTTGAACTAAAGCATTATTAGATTTTATTAATTTTTGCTGGAGGTTCTGTGGGGAAATGATGTAGAGAAGCTCCCACAGTTGTGCAGAAAGGATTGAAAATTAAAGGCAAAGTTTAATTCTCAGATTTAAAGCCTGTCATGCCTTGGCAAAATCCACTTTTGTGTGTGCTATGGCTCATGCTTATTATTTCTGTTTCTCTAACAAAGAATGGCTTTTCCACTTAAATTCATCCTAGGATAAAAAATGCTGCATGAACTTTTTCTCCTGTGTTTGTTTCTTGCTTTTTAAAAATGTAAAAGCTTTTGTAAATACCTTTTCACTCTTCATCTTTCTGCCTTCGCTCTCTAGGCCATTCCCCATCTGGACAGGATACAGCAGATGCTAATCTGCAGAAACTCACACAGCTTGTAAATAAGGAATCCAACTTGATTGAAAAGGTTACTTTTGCTTCAGTCTCTGCTTCTTTGTGATTATTTGTTCATAGATACTCTTACAACTGCAACTGTACAATGAAAATTTTGTTTTAATAGTTTCTTTTCTAGTGAGGTACTTTGTGTAGATATGTGGGAAGAAAATTATGTGTTTTGAAAGAAATTAATTGATGAAGCCTTGTATGCAAAATATTTGTACTACAATCAACGATGCCCTTCCAAGTGCACATATAAACAACAGAAGGTTGCCTTTCCATAAGTGCGCTTACCGTGTGAGGGGGAATGCAGATATATTGGTGAAAATTAGAAATGGTTTTGCAAGACCTCACAGGAAAACTTATAAGCAAAACTCTGAAATTGGTCATGCTGAGATCAGTACCCAGGTCTCTTTGCACCCAGCTGATTTCTTGGCAGTCACTAATGTACAGTCCTTCCTTCTGGTTCTTCTAAGTCTGCCTTTTATTCCTGTTTCCAGGGCTGTCCTTTGGCACCTATAAAAGGAACTTATGTTAAAAATACTTAGGAAGAATTAGTTCATAGATGCAAGAAAACTCTTACTAGAAGGACAGAATGCACTTTGTGAAAAAGATCAGTGTGTCAGATGGATCATGAATTATGTCCAGCTTCTGTAGCATTTGGTATTGATTGTATCTCTTTGTGGTATTGAAGCATAGCTGTGAAAGTTTTAAAAAATGGACTGAGTAGACATTTATCAGCCATGGTTTAGGTAAAGCTGATTCTACTGTGAGGAAGTAGGATGGCCTAGACAACCTTTGGAGATTTCCACTATGCTGTCATCTGTGATTCTGCTTATTCTGTAGTAATAAACTCTTTTCTTCTTTTTTTGATACTGTAGTACAGGCAGGGATTAGACTGCTATCCTATTAAAAATGTGAAATGTTTACATTCAGATATGAATTTTAACCTGTATTTGAAAAGATCATACTATAATCTCTTTATTAAATAATTGTTGAAATCTGAGCTGATCTAAATTCATCCAGCACCTCCAAAGCATTTCTACTTTGGAAAAGATTTCTTCCTGTAAGGTGCTGAGCATGCAAAAGTACCCACTGATGTTAGTAGTTTGACTTTTGATCCACTTTCTAGTAGTGTTTGCCTATTGTACAAAATTGGAACTGTGACCTCTTAGAAGAAGGTAGAGATGTTACTTTCTTTGGTAATCCTGAAGAAATCAATTGAGCAGAAATGTACCCATTTATTCTGTTTAATTTGTCATATGCTCATGGAAAGAATAGCAACTCTTAAAAAAAGCAGATTTTTTGAGAGAAGAAAGGAACCAAGACATTGTTTTAGATAAAATAGGGAAGGCTATAAGAGAATAAGAAGGTTAAAAAAATTGCACAAAACAACAAACCAGAATTCTTAATAGCAGTCCTGACAAATAGACTAATTGTATAACTTACATTCTGCTGTTTGCCAGATCCGGCTCTCATTATTTCTCTGCAGATGGATGACAACCTTCGTAAGAGTCCTCAACACCCCCCTCGAAAGATAACAACGCTCAAGCTTGCTGCAGGTGGAGAAGAAAGTGGTCCAATGAGTCGTTTGTCACCTTGACAGCTTTTGTTGCACACACACATTTGCTTGCCTTCAATTCTTCTGAGTATCACAGCAATTTTTCCCATGAATGTGGTTTTGCAAGGGAAGAATCTACTGATGAGTTCAAGTAGGGAAGAAACACAGCTTTACAATGTCCTGTCTATCTGTTATTTTTAAGATAATTATTAGTTCGGGCTTACTACACGCTAAGCTAAGGCTAAAGTAAAGTATTAAATAAGGGGCTTTTTCCTGCAGATGTTAACATGATTTTTGAACTAAAGGCTTTTGTCTTTAGTAGAAATGTTGACCAAAATTTAAAATGCAATTTTTATGGAATTCCAATGCATTTATAGAAGTTTCATCTCTGTTTCAGTTTATGGCTTTTGATTTGCTGTAGTCGCATTATTGTATGTTAGTGGATATACTCTTGTATCTTTCCAAAAGCTACAAAGTCTAGTTGTAGAATTGGTGAAAAGCTGAAAAGAATGAAGTGTTACCCATCTTTGCATGGGTTTTGAATAGAAAAGCAATGAGAGGAAGTTATATACTCTTTGTTGTAGATTGATGAACACTCTTGTGTTTGTGTTTTAAGAGTGTTTGTATTTTTGAAAGCTTGCTAAGCTGTACTTTAACGGGAAATGTTGAAAAGTATGTGTGCCATGGAGAGTACAATGATTCACAGTACTAACATTTCACAGATAACTTGTAGTAGTTTTATGTGAAACTGGTTTAACCTGTGCACAAGGTAATACCACAGGCCAGAAAACTGTAAGTCAAAATTGCATAGGACTGGTGGTGAGGTGGAGAGGTTTGATTTGCTCGTGACTTGTCTAGTAAATATATTGTGGATCTGGATTAAATTGAACTAGTTAGGACTTTGTAAAACAGCCAGTTTAGGCTTTTTCATTTGTCACAGATGCCTCTATCTTGTTTTGTAAGCACTGTGGTTTATTGAGAAATGATAATATAGGACATCTAAATCTTACTGTTTGACAGTGTAGTTCAGAGTTCTTCTATCTCTGAGAACTGTAATGCACCGTAGCTCGTATTTATTCTGTATGATTATGGGATGTGGGTCTCATTACACTTCTTAGTAGCAACATTTCCTGTTCAGTGGACCCAATTAATTCTGTCACAAGAAAGCTGTTGTAATGCTGTGTTGGTAATGTAGTGGTAGGTACTTCATGAGTAATGTAATCAGAATTAGTCAAGGTGATTGACCAAAATGGCAGCATTGGGGATACAAAATTCTTGTGACTGTATGGGGTGACTCTTCTCTTTTTTTTTTTTTTCCAATTTTATTTCTGGCAGAATCAGGGTAGTATTTTAGAATCCCTTCACTATTAGTCACATTTGAGATACCGTTAAATTATTTACTGTTTATACTGAAGACTGTAGATTATGTATATAATGTACTTTCAGGTTCTGTTTAGGAAATGTGATAATCTTCAACATTTCCTAATCATAGCTAAAAAGTTGGATGTCTAATGAGCACTTTAAGGTTTAAGCTTTCACTCGTATTAGAATATCTGTTTCAGAAATTTTGAAATGATACTCATAATTCTGAATAAACTGACAATGTATGTATAAAAAGTAAAATGCTTGAAGTCTTTACTGCTTGACAGGTTTAAATGAGTTCAGGTCACATTGCTATTCAATGTCTTTTATTTATGAACATAGATATGGAGAATATGCCTTATTCTGTTGGCTGTTGTGAATGCGTACTCAGTCTTTAAAATCTCTTTGTAAAAGGGTCGCTGTTCCAAGATTAAAATTTTAGACATTTATTGGTGTTTTGGTAGTACTTTTTAATGCAGATTGTCAGGGTGTTTTTGTTTTTTTTTTTTCCCCTTCCCCCCACCTTGTATAAAATGTTGTTAACGTGTTTGTTATTTGTTTTCTTTTTTTTTATGGACAAGGTTAGCAGTGACTGTTAGAATTCAGAACCATTCAGTGTCTTCATAATGTCTGATTTAAATTTTAATTACAGCTCAATAGCAGCCCTTTCTTTTGTGACAGCTGCTTTTATGGCGATACTAAGAAGCATAGGTTTTCTAGTCTTATAAATGTGAGCTTTTGCTAGTGAGACAGCATAGTCTGCTTGACAGCTTCATTCACTGGCTGGCAGAGGACTGCAGGGATAGAGCAAGCACTGCATGCAGTGTTGTACACAATCTGAAACAACCTGTGCAGCTTCTGTGTGGCACTTCATTTCTTTTCATCCAAGCAGAATTCAAAATCAGGCTCCTTAATGTGGAAAGTGTAATCTCTGGTCTGACAACCCAGACTCACCCTTTGGTTTACTGCTCTATTTGTGTACCAGCATTTTGAAGCTGGGTAGTTAGGATGCCAAAAGTGGAACATGTTTGAGTAAATGTGGCTATCTACATTGAAATAAGCCAAAGCTTATTCTCTGTCTACTGAAGAAAGAAAGGTGGTGATTAGTTGTGATTTGCATCCTTACAGTAGATACTTAAAATATCTAAATGAGTTCAGTCTGTAACTGTACGTCTCTATTGAATGTAAAGGAAGCCTTAGCTTCCTACTTTAGCTGCAGATCCTTAACATAACTGGGTGAAAACTGGCTGAGGTTGACTGAGTTTCTGATATCCAAGACTGCAGATAGTCTGCAGACATAAGCAATCAGCCCTTCTGACCAAGCTGCAGTGGAGCCCTGAGAGCATCATATGCAAGCTGCTTTCTGTGTAGAGCTGCTTCTTGTTGTACAAACCGCAACCCTGCACTCTCAGAATACTATTGTGGGGTTTTTTTGTGCATACACCTGTACAATGTTAGTGCATGTACCTTTGTGTATCTGTTCTGTTGATGCTACCACAGCAGCTAGTAGGCCTCCTCCTCTTGGAAGGTGGGGGCTGGCACACTTCTCAAGCAGCTCATCCAGAGTGCTGCACTTTCCCTTGTGGTGGAGGCTGCCTGTTTTAAATGAGGTGAACTGCTCTGGCAGGTTGCAAATTTAACACTTCGACTTGTAGGCAATCCTGTATTGAAAGCTTATACGTGGATGTCTTTGGGGGCTATTCTGTTCTTTCCATGAACTGCGTGTGGGAATGGGCTGATGCCTTTGATGTTTCCAAGATATCTTTAGAAGTATCTTTCTCCCTTTTAAAATATTTTTTGGGGGATATGTTAGTCTATCTACATCTATCTACACTTAAACATCACTTTTGCTAATGTTGCTTAGCACTACATTAAGAAAAAAAAAACTGATTGAATTTAGTTTTTAGCTAAAACAGTTTCTGCACTTGATTGAGGAGGGCTGTTCTTGGCACTGCAGTAGGAGGTTTTTTTTTTTTTCCCCATACAGAAGGGCAGAGTAGCTTTTAATATAGCGTGTCAAACTACAGTGTAGCTCAAATCTGGCTGGTCTACAATGTTGATAATGAGAAGTCCTAACATAAAGACCATGTCAACTAACAAGACACTGTGTTGAATAGTATTTTTTCCAACAATATTCTGCCAGCAAGTAATAACCAGCTAAAGGTCTTCAGTTTCACAAATTAATTTAGTCTGTTATTAGTTAGCTTGAATCCATTATCCCAGTTAGTGCTAACCAGTGCCTGTGAGGTGATGAATTTTGATGCATGTGCTACTTGCACTGATACATAAGCCTCTAGTATCACGCCCTTAAACACCACAGGTGGTATTAAAAAGTCCCGCAGTGCGCTGGGCTGATCAAAGACCAGTGCATGCAACCAAGAGCTTTCTACTCTTGAGTGCAAACACTTCTCATCCAGCCCCACCTGGGCCAGCAGATGCACTGCCCTCCTCAACCCCACTGGTCAAGGAATTTTGGTCATCACAGTTTGGCCCATGTTGCTGGGAGCTGCTCAAAGTATTCCTGCTGATTCAGCTTGCTGAGTGTTTTGATCCCAGGGCATGTGAGGGAGTACCCCCAGCTGGCTTTGCATGGAAGAGAGTGGGCATATGAATCTTAGCTGGGAGAGGTGAGAAGTGGTTGAGTGTAGGCAGGTGGTGGGATTATGAAAGTCATCTTCATCAGGCTCCAGTGGGCAGAGTGGTGGGAGAGTCTGTTTTTCTGCAGGTTTAGAAGAACAAAGAAAAGCCTTGTTATGCGTTAGACCAGTCTGGTCTAGTGTAAGACCAAATGAGCTAGGCTTTCTGTAAATTTCACTGAAAGCTAAGCTGAGAGCGTGAATTAATGACAGAGCAATTTGAATACCACAGTAAATAAGATCTTGCAGTAAATGTGCCTATGGCAAGAGGCTGTTTACAGTGCAATTCAGCTTCCTTTTGTTCATTCCCTTTCACTGGAACTACGTGCTTTTTTTTTCATTATGAATGTCAGTGTCCCACATTTTTACAGTGTCAAAGCATTGTGTGTGATTCTGTTGGTGATCTATTCTGTTACCAAAATACAGAGTGTTCCAGGTCCTTAATTTAAAACAGGAGTACAGAGAAGTTGCATTCCTTGGGTTTCAAGCAGGCTCATTAAGAGGCTGCGGTCCCTTTGTAAGCAGCCAGTTCTCAGCTCACATTTGCCAAGCCGTTTTGATAAGACAGCTTGTCAATCCTCACAAACACCTCACAGATTTGTTTTCAGGGGTGTAGAGGTGAATGAAGGAGTGTGTTCACAGTGATGTGTGAGTCTGCACAGCTATGACCTACACAGAACAACCTTTAAGCAAAGGAGATGGAAGTCCAGCTTCCTGTTTATTTTTGTTGGAGTGGGTGATCATTTATCAGTTACTACCAGCTGATTTAGTTGTTGACACAATGGCAGTTGTGCAAGTGGTGATAACAGTTGTGTTGGGAACTGCCCTTTGCTGCATGAGGAACAGACTGTTTCTCCGTACTGTGCTGTAAACAGCATCCCTGTGCCGACCCTCTCACTTAGATGCATCACTCCATATTGACTTCCACAGAACTGTCACTGCTTACCTAAGTTCTTATAGTGTTTTTGGCACTTGCAATTACTTGCTTATGTAGGTATTTGCTTCAAACAAATTTGTTTCACTTTCTTTTCCCTACACCTCCTCTAATTGTTTTTATTTTAAATCATAAGTACGGCCTCTCAATTTTTTTCCATTCCTGCAGTCAGTTATATTTACTTTGCATTTGAATGCCATAGTTCTTAAAGAGTCAGATGCTAAAGAGAAAACCTTTAGATCTCTGTGTGGGTTCCAGCTATGGGGTTTCTTTGTGTTTTGACAGTTATAACTGCATGCACATCAAAACAAAACCAAACAAACAAATAAACAAACAAAAAAGGAGATAAAGCTTTAAAAAGCTTTTCTTCTCACTGTTGAAATACAAGCCAATGCTTGCTACAACTGGGCAGTGGTATGTCAAGCTCAGGATTCCCCAACAAGATTTACATAGTGAGAGGCATCTTATAGAAATTCCTCCAGCAGCGGGCACTACCACACAACAGCATCCGTGGGGAGGAGGAAAGGCTGCAGCTCCTGCAGGCCAACAATGGATCTCCTGCTGAAACTTTTGTTAGAAAAAGTGCATTTTGATCTTCTATATTCTTCAGGAAAAAAAATGTACTGTTTCAAGGAGAAAAGATTGCTCATACTCAGATAGGAATTTGATGAGGTAGGGAACTGATGGATGTCAGACGGATTTAAATTAGCCTGGAGTAGCTATGCTCTATGATTACATGGGATAGGGACTTCAGCTCTCTGCCCTTAGCTAGCTAAGGAAAATGAGAACTCGTCCAGATTGATCCATGGCTCTAGGAAAGCATATAAGCCAATGGATTTGTAGTTGTTCTGCAGTGGGCAGTGGTAACTTATTTTCCCCAAAATTCTTCAAAGGCCCTGTTTGCTCAGGGCAGGGTATAAAAACCTTGAAAATACCCCAGACTTCCATGGGGCAAGAAAACATCTTTCTCATCTATCCTATCTTCTTTCCTAGTGGCTCATAGGGATTATTCTGTTTATCTGGCCTTCTTGTTTTAACTGAACCCAGCTGCTGTCATTCCAGAAGTGTGTGTTGAAATGGTGAAATGGTGTTGGCAGTCAGTGGTACCCCAGTGGAAAACTAAATAACATGCTCAATAGGGCTGAAACAGGCAAGACGCTTGCTTTTTTTTTTTTAATCTTTATATATATATATTTTTGTTTTCTTTTATTATTTTTGGTATTTTTTTTCTCTGAAGGATGTTCTGCAGTCAGTATGGTGCCTGATAGCTACCAGTTTCAGTATTGTGCAGGTCTCGAGTGTCATCTCGCAGGTCTCTCATGTTTGCAGCTTTGCCCAGTAGATGTCAAATGCCACCAAAGGCTCAAGGAAAAAGGAGAGCTTCTGGGTTCACAGTATCTCAGGGAATGGCAGTGGAAAAAACAGGCCACGATCCCCACTTCTCCTGGTATTTAATATATAGCCTGCTGTTTTCTCTCTGTTCAGACTGAGATTATGCTCAAGTTTGCTCAAGTCCGGCTGATGTAGAAGGTACCTGACTTATGTTCTGAAGCTGGAATTGAGCTCAACAGGAGCTCTCCTGAGGTCTCACTAGTCTGAAGAAAACTTAGGGCTGCAAGCTGTCTATGTGACTGCTTATTGTGTTGGATTTGAGAAGATTTAATGAAGGTTGGGATGCGCCCATAATTACTTTTACAGCTTTTGCCCTGGAATTTCATGACCAAATGGCTGCTGGACAGAAGGCAAAAAGAGATATCCTTTCTTTGTCTTTGGGTATCAGGAGTTCACCCACAGACATGATAAGCACTGCAACTGACCAATCCTGGCACAACTTAAATGAGAGAATCTGGGGTGTCAGTGGCAGAAGCTGAAAGCACTGACTTGTAAATTTCATAAAGCTTGAAAAAAATCCATTGCAGTTTCAGAAACTTCTGCTTAATGTTAAGTGTAGATGTTGTAAATGATATTTGCTTGGTGTGTTTTCCCTGTTATCAAGATGGCAACACTTCTCTGCACTGGTTCTTATCAATGCTTCATGGCTGGGCTCCTGAGTGGGCCAGATTCCTGTAAGGAGGCTGCTGAAGGCTGGGTGACTCATGGGGCTGCAGAAGAGATGGGTGTTCCTGGGGAATGAGGGGGGCTGATTTCCAGGGGTGGATGAATGCACTTGCTGAGTTTCTAAAGTGGTTTGTAAACTGGAAAACCTTGGCAGAATATCAGCTTGCTGTTTTATCTGACAGTAAAGGAAGATTTCCTTACCTCCTTCACAGTGAGGGCATGCATTTGCAGCAAAGTCTTGCCCACGCCTGCACATGACTCCATTTTCCACACTCAAATTTTTAACCCATGGTTTGGGGACCCTGAATTCTTGCATGCCTTTTGGCTTCTCGCAAAGTCAGACATAAATGAAAAATCAATTTTGAGAGGTGCTTTGTTCACCATTTGAGAAAGAAATCTGTCCACTGGAATAAAGGGAAACATCTTATTTCCTGTATCATAAAATGTACACTTGGATAAAGAAACAATACGTGCCAGAATGACATCTGCTCTATGAATTGTCAAGCTATATAAAAGGTTTTTGACAGTCTCAGAGCCTACATTGTTTCACTACATCTGCTGCTCTGTTAAAGCATTACTGAAATTGTATAATGCCACAAGGGGGAGGGTACAGAATAAAAACCACATTTCTTCCAGAGACCATTTGAATGAAATAAAATAGGCTACACTCCTGGAAGTTATCCACAGGATGCAAACCATCTGATTTTCATGGAGCAATTAGCTGCTAGTTCTTGACAATAATGATACCCTTTGAATTCTCTTTCAGTCACTTCAGTGTGGTCTGAGATTTTAATAACTTTCTTGAGTGTTTTCAGCTTTAGTAACACGTCCTTCCATTGTGGGATACCAGATGCCTTCCTTGGGCTTGGTTTGAGGTAATTCCCACAAAAATTTAGGTAATTCAGCTTATGGGGGTGGCACACCCTTTCAATAACTGATGTATATTTGCTGTGAAGATTTGCCCGCCTGTTTTCTACATTAACTTGCCTCTACTTTCTCCATGTTTTCACAAAATTCATTTTTTCCTCCCACATTTTTAAGAAGCCCTCAATGCTGTTACAGGTCAAAACATTAGAACTGCCTTCAAATAAATGAAATATCTTGACATGAGGTAAGTGTTGCACAGCATTGCTCCTTTAGTCTTTGCCCTTTTTCAGGACTTTCCCTGTTTGTTACTTAACAGAAGAGTTCCATGAGAAGCTACCAGTAATTTGTGGTACATGGTGGGAAGGTACCCCACTGTTGCATGTATAGTGTTGCATTTCAGGAGAAGAGAATCAGCTATATTCTTAGGTTTTTTGTTACCATGCAGATGAGGTTATAATGAGCTAAAAACTCTTTTTGCAAATAAAGGAATGCACTCCATTTGTAAAATGATGTGAGTTTTGACATCAGGCACAAACCTTGAGGAGATGATTTCTGAAAGGGACAATATGACTGCTTGCAGCTGCAGCTTATGGTATTACCCTACAAAACAGTATGCACCAAGAACTTCCCTACAAGGTTTTTAATTGTGTTTTAATACCTCTTCCCTGATGTACTTTTACACTGAAACAGGACAAAGAACAGTCTTTTGTGCTTGGTTACTTCTTTCTGAGCCATAGGAGCTATCATCTGGGTACTGTGAGAAGGTTTTGCTAAGTTTTACTTCTCTGTCTCTTAGCTTGATGTGCAGCTGCAGCACTTGGGAGACTGACTCCCATGGAGCCCACAGAGGGCCCAAACACTGCTGGAATCACTTTAAATCTATCTGAACTGTACTCAACACTGGTAACAGCAAAAACAAACAAACAAACAAACAAAACAAACAAACAAAAAAACACATTACAGCATTTGCTATTGCTACACAGAAATTACAATGCTAGAGCTAAAGAGCGCTGCCATACTGGGAGTATGGTGACAATGAAACCTTCAGTCAGAAAGTTGTATGTCTGTAAATATGAGGAAAGGATCCTGCACAAGTACATGTTTACCTCTTACAGTCAGACTAGATGTAATGCCAGTGACCACGTTTCAGCACAAGGCAAAGGTACAGTGAGTACTGGAGAGCTGAAATTTTGTTTGAGTGATTAAAAGGGCTGAACTGGGCCAGAACAGTGGCACAGGTGTATATTCTAAACCATTTGTTTTCTATTAAATTAATATATCAATTATTTTCTCAAGAATATCTAATAGTAAGAATTAACCAGGGCTTCTGACAAAGTGATTCTGACAAAGAATAATAGGATTATGTCTTGGTGGAAACATTTATCTTGTTACTTCACAATGACTTAATACTTGTCCTTTTAATTTCTTCAATGAAATTAGTTTCACTAGAAGATAAATGAATTTGATTTTCCTTCCTTTCCAAACCTCTTCCTTCATCCAAAATTGAACATAGTTGTGACTTTTAGTGTATGAGGAAGAGCTGTGTTTTTTTGTTGTTGTGGTGATTGTTTTGCTTTTTTTTTTTCTTTTCTTCCCCAGAAGATATTTAAAAGTATTTAACGCTTTGGAAAGAACAGCAGAACTTTAGTTGCTGTGGAAGTGCCAAACCTGATGATGCCTTGTCACAACAACTACTCTGAGTTCTCAGCAAGCCTTGAGCACAGTGGCTGCAAATCTTCCCAGGAAATAAAATGCTGGCTGTCATAATACAAGCAATTATCGCACTCTGCTTCTGTTCAGATTCCAGAAGTCATATTAAAATTCAGAGCATGTTAAACAAAGATCTGCTATTGTATGTAGATGGGGCCAGCTGAGCAGGCCATAGGTTTTATGTCTTAGAAGTAAACCAAAGTGTACTGCCTTAGAAAAAAAGACTTATTTCCTCAGTAACCAGTTAGTCTATAAATTATCCATATGCCACCCATAGAACAATTTATAGTCACTAACACCCATGGCTAAGTTTAAAAAATACATCATAAAGATTGTGTGACAAAATCAAATATCAACTTCATAACTCCATTTGTATCATGGGTGCTCTTAGTGGCATTTATTTAACATAAAATCTTTTCCTGCAGGTCAATTTCCCTGCAGGCTAATGAATAGAACTTATACTTTATATATTCATGAGTAGTAGTGATTTCTGAGCAGATTTGTTTGGGATATTAAATGAATCATTATATTGATTTTAATAGACTGAGAATAAAGTTCTTTCACATTTTCAGCAACGGAAATATTTCCCCTGTAAAGGAAAGTGTGCAATTCATTAGACGTTTCACTTTGAACAACCAAGCAAGAAAATTACCACACTGCATGGTCTACTGGCTCTTGATCTCTACTGATGTACAGCTCTTGCTGAACTTGAAAATTGTAACTAGAAACCAAATACATCTATAAATTGTTGAACAAGGAAAGACCTTCTTGTTGGCTTCCATTTCAGGTGTAGTCAAAGATGAGTCCTAATTTTCCTTATCAGCAAACAGGCTTTGGGCTTTATAAATCTTGAACAGTATGTCTCTCAGAGTCTTGCTCAAGGAGACTGAGCTGAGATTTATAAAGTTTAACTGGTGTAGGGCCAAAGTAAGAGTACTAAAACTACCTGTTCAGTTGCCCCAAAGAACTACTGTGCAAACTAAATCTTGTTGTTACTTCTCCCTTTCTACTAATTGATCAGAAATAATAAAAAAAGCATTCCAAATAAAGTATCCCTCACCAGCAACTGTTGTAAAAATCTTTCTCATTGGCAGGGTAAAATGAAACTAGATTTATTTCGATAGTCATCAGTATCAGTAAATAACCTAACATGAAAATTAAATTCTTTGCTCTAGACATGAGACTTTCATCTATGTCAGCTCTTCAGCAGTGATTTTAAATACTTCATAGAATAACGTAATACGTTCATAAAACTATATTTCCTTAGGCTCTTTCCCCATACTCACGACTGACATAATTTATGTAGCTGGCAAGGACTAGCAGGGACTGATTATGCTTAACCTCTATAAATATTTGCAACATGCAGAGTGCCTGCTCCTGTTTGAACCACTTGTAAAACCTGAATAGTAAACCATCTGTTCCTAGTGTTTTCCCAAATGAGATCCAGAAAAAATAGTGTTTTGCTAACATTATATCAGAAACCATGATGGTGATCAAGCTTCAGTTTAATGGCTTTGAAATCTTTAATGTTGAATCAGTTAAATACACAGTGCAGGTAACATGCATGCAAAAGGATTAAGGCTGAAAAGTGAAAGTGGTTCATTATAGCTGAACCTTCTGTTCACTAATAATCAGAGAGCATTTCTTTATATGCCCTCATTTTGTCAAGAAAGAGGTGTTAAGAAGTTTCTCTAAGAGGTGAGGAGATCATTATGTAAATAGGGAATGGGATCACTGAGGTGTCACCCCATGTGCTCTTTCTTTCTCTCCTCTCTCCCAGGCCATGGGCTGTAGCCTCCAGGAGCAGGGGAGTAAGACTCCTCCAGTACACAGCATCACCGTACTGCTGGCTGGAAGGGGCTGTCAGAAATGTCTTGTCTGTCTCCTCAATAAAAGAAAGCCAATTGCTGATGACAGACAAAGCCAGACAGGGTTGTGTCCAGCAAAGTCCTCAAAACCCACAAAGGTAGTGATTATACATCCTTCTTTGTGATGTGATCTAGCTCTGCACTGTATCCTGGAAGAGGCTTTCCGTGAGTGCCATTTGAACCCCTACAAGAAGACCATTTGGAGCTTTAATCTCTTTCGGTTGAGTTTCCTGTGGAAAGCTGAAACTCACTGCTGCATTCTCTTCCTGCTGTACCTCCCAACATGTCCTACACCCTCAAGCACCACATGTAAGCAAAAACATCACATAAAAAAACACCTCAAGTGTTACAGCACAAGTGGGTGTATACAAGCATGCACAATTTCTTTCTTCAACTGATCACCACAGTAGGCTTTTCCCAGCACATATTTTCAGGGTTTGATAGGCAGAGCAGTACGCTCTACAAAAAAGAAGGTGAAATGAGGATTTTATTTCAGTTGGTAGCAACAGATTTTGAAGCTTTACATTAGAAGAACAAAAATTATGGTTCAAAAAGCACACCATTAGAGCAGTGGTATGTCTTCACATTTCTGAGAGGACCTTCAAAATATACATATGGTACATTATTCAGCGCAACAGCTTATTTGCGGGAGTAACATATGCCAAGCAGGATGACATCAGATCTTCAGAATCTATTACACATTAGAGAGATGATAACCATGACAGTTCTGAAAAGTGGGAGGAAAAAAGATAAACAGTTTTGAGCAGAGGGTGGCGAATGAATCTGAACAACTGGAATAGAAGAGAAGAAAAAAGTTTATTTGGTGAAATGAAGAAACTGAAATAGCTGAGAAGGAGCTTCTCAAGGCATCAGATGCAGACACCTAGAATGAGTTCTGGACACTGTCATAGAGACTAAGTTATGTGTTTCTCTGCCTTTTCTTCAGGAAAGTGATATTACATTTCACACACAGTAAGCATAAGCACAAGTAGGTTTTCCAAGAGCTACTCATTTACTATTAATGAAGTATTGGAGTTGCTATAGATTTCTGTCATGATCTGGTGCTATTTTGAGAAGGATGCTGTAATATACTAAGTTTTGAATATAATTTTTTAGGCTTGTTCCCTTGAAAATGGATTTGTTCAGTGTTGACAGTAGTTTGTTCGGTAGTGATGGTAATAGCTCCCGCTGAAGATGGTCCAAGTATATGCTACATAGCATCCTTCCACTACTGAGAGTGAAATAAAGGCATTGTTCAAGTGTATGAAGTAGCTATTTAAATGAGATTTGAACATGAAATGAAAAATCATTCTGTACCCAACTGAAGCTGCATGAAAAATGTGCAGAGGTAAATGGCAACAGCCTGTGTCCAAATCTACTCAGTAAATCAAAGTTAACATCCTAATGCAAAAGCTTTACTAGATGTCCATTCCTTAAGAGATAGGCATTCCTGAAATGAGAACATCAATAAGCAGTGAAGGCTTCTATTTCATTCTTCATGTCAAAACCAGTATCATGTGAACCACATTGCCATCACGCTCCTTCAAAGCTGATTTTGCTTAGTTAGCTAATGCCACTAAAACCTGAAACATATAAGTCATCCTTGGAGACCTTATCCAAATACTGTCCCACTTCATTTCCAGAAGACAAACGCTGGAAAGTGGTTGCTGTTGACATGAGTATTACTATCTTGCAAAAGTGCAATCCAGCTGAAATTGTTTCAAACTCCAGCAGTTCCCAGACTGGGAGGAGGCTGGGAGGAGGGAACCCTGGGGACAGCACTGTCTGGAAGAGCCTGTATGTAGCAGGAGACTAGGTGGGCAGCCAGGTGTGCGTGTTCCGGCTTAAGCAGGGAAGTTGGATCAGAAGTCTCTTCCAAACCCATGGAATCATAGAATATCATAGTCTGGAAGGGACCCATGAGGATCATAACATCTAACAACTAACTCCACATGGGACCACACAGAGTTCAAATCCTATGTCTGACAACACTGTTCAAATGCTCACTGAACTTCAGCTCAGTGCCATGGCTGCTGCCCTGGGCAGCTCGTTCCTGTGACTGACTGCCCTGTGGTGCAGCACTGTCCCTAACCCCCAGCTGCCCTCCCCTGGCACAGCTCCATGCCGTTCCCTCGGGCCCTGTCGCTGTCACACAGAGCAGAGCTCAGCGCTGCCCTCCGCTCCCTGGGAGAGCTGCAGCCGCCATCAGGCCTCCCCTCAGCTGCTCTGCTCTGTGCTCAGCACACCCAGGGGCCTCAGCTGCTCTGCGTACATCTTACCCTCTAAACCATTTACCATCTTTGCAGCCCTCCTTTGGACACTCTTCATCAAGTTTATGTCTGCTCTATATTGCAGTGCCCAACCTGCATCCAGTGCTGGAGGTGAGAACACAGAGCAGAGCAGAGCAGGACTACCCCTGCTCTCACCCAGCAGCAGTGCTGGGCCTTGTGCACCCCAGGGTATGGCTGGCCCTCAGTTCAACTTCTTGTCGACCAGAACTCTGAGATCCCTTTCAATGAAGCTGCTTACATTACCCCCCTTATACCTCAGAAACCACAAGGACTGAAATTTCTAGCCCAGTATATCTATGTCCAGTCTGCCAACTCTGTGAAGTGGCTCTAAGCATATAAATAAAATAGTTTGCAATGTGGGTTTTTAGATGCTGTTGCTTTGCCTCTTGGATATTATTTCATCTTCATCTAACCTCTATTCTAATTTTATTGCCCCACCAGCAGTGGAAAAACCTAAATGATCGCCATGACAGCACACACAAGCAGTAGGCTTGTACTCTGTGTGTGGCTGTGAGCCACAAGACACACACTACAAGCACAGGGGATCTGAGGTATGGGTAAGATCTGGAGGTGGCTCACAGGGAAAGCCAGGCTTGGTATCACTGTTTAATTATAGGCTGGTGCTATGCATGCATCTGTGAGTGCCTCCTGTTGGAGTTAGGCCACCCAGCCATCACAAGCACCTCGATGAGGCAGCCTCCAATCTGCACAGCTGCTCTTTCAGAGAAGTGGCCAGCCTGCCCTGCAACACAGTATTTCAAAACAGGCATGAATGATAACATGCACGAAGATGTGACTGAAATTCATTGGCTTCACTCACTTTTGCACAGTTCTGTAGACTTCCTCCTGGGAAATGAAAGCAGCATCTCTGACCCTTGTCCCTCCTACAGTCCTCTAGCTTCTCAGTTTGCCTCTGAACTCCTAAAAATGTTCAGGCAAGTGGGAAAGAGATCTCCTTAAAGACAGCTCAGAGGCAAAATATAGCAAGGTTCATGTTTCAGTGCAAAGTGCAGCCTTCCCTGCAGGGCCCTGGTGAGGGCCTCTGAAAGCACACAAAGAACTTCAATGTGTTTTCCGTAGAAACAGCATGTCATCCCAGTTGGATATCAGATGAGGGATTGATCTTTTTCTGAGCTGTTTCCAGAAAAGCCCCAGTTCACCCAAGCACTGACCTAGCTGCCTACTGAACTTGGCTGGTTTGTGTGTAGAATGTGCATGGCTCATTGCAGGGCTGAGCTCCATCATTTGAAAGTGCCTGTGGTGTCAGAGAGGCATGGGTAACCTGTTGAGGAGGATGCATTTCATGGATTGTTGGATTGAGAGCTTAAGAATTCTTCCTTTGGCTCTCTTCAGCTGTTGCTGTCCTAACTGAGCAGTATTTCCATTCTCCCCAGACCAGGTCTCTGACAGGAGACCAAAAAGCATCCTTAGTCACTCCTTTTATGTAGACTGAGAGATGTTTGAGTGGCAAATAAGTATTTAATACTAGTCACTAGGCCTCACTTTATTTTTTATTTTTTGTTTATTTATTTATTTATTCCCAGACAAAACAGTCTGAAACACAACAAAGTTTGGCATATGCTTGAAGGATCTTGGGCTCAAACTCCCATGAGGGTAACTGTGCTTTGGTGGGAAATTATAAATACTACTACTGTGCCAACCTTTAAACTCAAAAAGAGTGGAAAAAATACAATAATACAAAAAAGGAATGGTTAAGGAAAGAAAAGAACTTATCAAGTGGAAAGATGCGCTTGGGGAACACAGAAATTCCATTACTGCTAAAATCTTTTGAAAACCGGAGAACTGCCAAAGCATTTAGAAGTTATTTCTTGTTTTTTACCGGCAGCAATGCTTGCTTACTTACATTCATTACCTAGTTAAGGCACAAATGACATCACAACTGAAGCTGACAATCCCTGTCTCTCCAGATTCTCATGGCCAATATTTTCAGTTCCTTGCTGTCTACCTGGTCACTTCCTCATGCTCTGAGGGCTCTCCTGTTTGCAGTGATCAGTGCCATGCTCAACATGAAAAAAAAGCTGCACAGGTTTGGACTGGAAGGGACTCCTGGCCTTGGAAAAGTTGATCGGTTCAGGCAGCCACTTCCCTCCAGATGGGGGTAATGACTAGCTTTAGGGCTTGTATTTTTTGTTGTTGTTGGGTTTTTTTTTTTTTCCATGGGACAAAATTTTGATGTTATGACAGCATTTCTGCCAGTATCTGAAAAACCAGATGTGCCATCTGAGCGGGGCTGACTGTTGTATAAACACTCAGCATTTTCTGACAAAAACTCTTTGCTTCCTCCTAAACAAAACCATTCAGCTCTGTCCCCGCCTCAGGCAAGAACATCATAGTTCTCAAACATCAGCAATTTAAAAAATTCTGGAAAGTTAGCACTAACTGAAAAGGGAACCAAAGTGTTTTTATGAGGTGATCTTAAGTATATGCATTTACACTATAAACCCTTATCATTGCTCTTACAGAAATACAGGTCAGTGTTCATCAGGACTATATTATCTTTCCAGTCTAGTTAGCCTAATAGAATGCTGAACTAAGGATAGGGAAATACTCTTTTTTAAGTTAGGGTTGCTGTGGATGCCATTGCAGAGAGTTTATAAAATGTGGCACCAGTAAGTCCTTCACCAGCAGAGGATAATGAGGTCGCAGATCTCCTTGCAGTGTCTTGTCTTGCCTGGCTGTGTCTGCAGAGCCCCACATCAGTCCTCTTCTTGCATTCCATGCATCCCTTCATCCCCAGCATAGAGCTCTGCAACCACTCATACAGCAGAGATGCTCAGTTTCCATCACCAGAAAACACCCTTGCAATAGCAGGTTTTAATCTGCCATTCATCTTGCTGTAAGGAGCACTGGGGTTTGAGATCAGTGCTGTATCAATTTCACTGCCTCCTTCTGCATACTTTCTCCCTAGGGCTTTAGCAGAATTGTACTGTACCTAACAGAGAGTAAAACCTACTGCAAATTCAGCATGCTTGGCTTGACAAACTGTGTTTTTAAAATATGAGCAGATGGAGAAAATCTCCATATTTGCTTCTAATTAGCTCTCATGTTGTTAAAACCCTGCATAGAGACAGTCAAAAATAAAAGATCTTAGATTTTACAAGGCATAAAGAGCCTCCTCAATCAACATGGCTACATGACAATAATTTCCACTGACACCAGCATTTAAGTATTTTTACCTCTTGAGTTAACCAGCTACTTCATGACCCCACAGTTTGGGAATTGTAATAGGAAGACAAACATACACTTGTGCACAGTAAGTTATCTAGACTGGGCTGTGTGCTTCTCTGTTATGCTTGAATTTCTCACTGACTCTGCATACTGTACTTTATTTGTCTGTACTTTACTGAAGAGTTTGCCCAGTATGAAACAGACTGAAAAATAGTAGTCTGATATTGTCACATAATCAAGATGCCTTGAGAAAGTAAGTGCATGCCTCTTCTGATGAAATTTCCTCTTGGCATTGTTTATTGACTAGAAGTTCCAGGTGTCTACCTCAGTAAAGTCAACAGTAACTCCCCATTTTCTTCCACCTCATGCAAATACTCAGCTGCTTTTTTACTTCATCTGATGTCAGGTACACATTTTACATCACCTGTAGCATCATCTGAGATTCTTCTTAGAAGATGATACAAAGGCTAAGTGTGACACTGTAAACTAAGAAGAACTTTCAAGTCCACCCCTGTATTAGTTCTATCCTGACAGAGTAAAAACAGATCTGAGAAATACTCAGCACTTCACATAGTTGTTCTTAAGCTCTTGCTGTAGCAGCACTAAAACACCATTGAGGTAACTATTGATAACTGCTCAGTGTGGAGATCCCATCTTCCTCTGCTTATCCAGATGTTTTTCTCCATGATGTGTAACCCAGAGAAGATACTGAAATCTGGCAGCTGTAGTTAGCTAAGTTCTCATAGCTCACTATTCAGGTTCATCCACTCCAGGCTTGGCTCTTTCAAGCATACTAATCTCTTCGGCCACAGAAATCTTCTGCTGTAGGTGACGGTTGACCTGCATGCACTGATTTCTGATTTGCTCTTCCTAAGTCTCCACAATTTTCTTAGATCTAGAATTATCTCCACACTTTGCAGTGCTGAGGAGTCGAAAGGTTATACAAGCACAATGGTGTGCAGCAGGAGTGGTTTCTGCACTATCAAGTACTCTGTGATGAAGTACTTCCTGAACGCTTAAGCCCAAGTGAAGGCATCTGAAGCCACCTCATTCATCTAGAGCTCAGGCATTGCGGCATTTGTCCCTTTTGTGTAGCAGAGCCAGCCAATAACACAGGAGATAATTCAGTCTCAAAGAGTCATCTTTGCTCCCAGACAGCTTCTTGAGTTCAACAGTCCAATAGCCATGGAAGATATTTATTTTTTCTTAGAATTAATCCAAATATGAGCTGGATTAACTGGCATTGAGGCCTCTGATCACCACCAGATGTCTGTAAAATATCCGAATGGCAATGTTGGTCTGTTTTTAAATCTGATTTGTGTTCCCAAGGCAAATGAAAATAGGGAATAACTTGCCCAGTGTTGAATTAGTTGATGATGGATAACAAATTCTGCTTGTTCATTACAGATCCAGAAGAGTATTCATTGTGATGTATGGCTTATTGTATTTTGCTTGTTCCTGTGTTTTTGTCTATTTATTTATTCATTTAGTTAGTTAGTTAGTTACCCTAGAAAAATTTGATATTAAAGGTCCAAATCTTTGGTTATGGAAACCCTTTACAGTCCTATTAAATCAATGCAGAAGCATTCCATTGTTTTAAGATAATCTTCAGATATCTACTGCTTCTTGCTCTGACCCTTAGATTTTAATTTTACCTTAGCATGGCTGCTGATTACATTATTTCTTATCACAGATTTCTCCTACCTCACTGATGTCAAGTTCCAGGCAATGCATTACTACCTGGGAGCTGTACTACAAAGGACATCTCTGCTTTGATAAAGCAAAATATGCTTTATCAAAGCAAACTATGCCTACTGACACCAGACAGTTTGCCTTGAGGACAGCAGGAGAGGGCTGTAAATCCTCAAGATTGTAATTTGCGACAGCCTATAGCAAAAGGACCCCAGCCTTGCAGATGTTTTGAATAATATAGTACCAGCAGGAGATTCTCATTAAAAGAGTGTTGTGATTTAACCCAGCAGGTGGCTCAGCACCACACAGTCATTCACTCGCCCCCTTCCATTCCCGGGATGGGGGAGAGAATTGGGGAAAAAAAAAAGTAGAACTTATGGGTTGAGATAAAACTATGTACTAAGATGGATAAAAGGAAAAGGATTATAGTTGTGACATCAAATATGTATGAGTGTATATAACAAGTAATGAACAAGCTTTGCTTGCCACTCCAAAGTGATACCCAAGCAGTTGAAGAGAGCCATATGAACTCCCACCACCTTCAAAACTCCTTCTGCTTGATATCATATGGTATGGAGTACCCCTTTCACCAATTTAATTCAGTTCCCTTCCATCTCCTTGGGCCCTTTCCTTAGAATGGCTCTGTATAACACTGCATGCCAGTAGCTATAAAAATTAGTATGTTATCAACATTGTTTTTCTTCTAGAACCAGAACATAGCATCATACCAGACACTCTGAAGAAAACAGTTCTGTCTCAGCTGAAACTAAGACATTGAGACGTGTTCCCCAGATGGGCAAGAACTTGTAGTGGTGTCGGCATTGTTATGTGGCCATACATCTCCCTCCCACAAGTAGTGCCAAGCAACTCTGTCTGTACTGGGACACCTATTTCAATCCCCCTTTCTCAACCCTTGACATTCAGCCAGGGCAGAAGGAAGACCTCCTCCAGCCACAGCATTTACTCTCAGCATTGGAAGCAATGGGATTTTCTGTGCATTAGCTTCCCTTCATCCAGTGCTTTTTGCCTTTCACTCTGGATTTACAGGATAATCTGGAAAACCTGTCTCACTACTGTGTGTTCTTAAATGGCAAATGCTGTCTGCTTCAGGATACAAATGTCTTTGTCTTATTGAGATCATCAATGAAGAAACTGTCTCATTAGCCTGCTTTGAAAAATGCTTACTTTCATTCTCCACCCATTATCTCCTGTTAACATACACACTGTAAAATCCTTGTGGTTTAACACAGCTATTTTAATACTGATTCAACATATGTCAGCTGGGACTGGATCAGTTCATCTATTTGCCTAACTTATCCATCTGCCTATAAATCTGATTTGTTACTCAGACATTTCATTTCAAATTGGTCTTAATATAAACAATGAGAACAGCCTTTGCTGATCCATGCTCCACATAAAGAGCAGCACTTTATTTTCAAAAGGGACTGCAGCCCACAGGGCAAACGTGGATAACAGCAGATATGAACACAAGCAGGCCAATATCTAAACACAAAAAAATTGAGGAGCAATTTTCTTAAATCTCAACAGAAATGCGGCTGTGCAGCATTCTGGATTTGGCTGTTAAAGCAGACTGTATATATCACATGTATTTCCACTCAAACTATTGCAGTCTTGTATTCTGTGAAGGCAGTGACAACCATGAAAAATGAGGATAGTACTTAAGGATACATTTTCCCGACTAGATTTCTCAATTATTTTATTTGTTTACTCAATAGATGTGCAAAATAAGAAGAGTTTTCAAAGCCATACATCTAGTCAGCCAGTCACTGGCGATTTTGAAGGCTGAGATACAATGAATGCCTGGCCAGCATTCTTCAAATATAACTGCAAGAGATTTTAATTAAAAAAAAAAAAAAATATATATATATATATATATATATATATATGTATGTATATAATCCTATAGCAAGAGCTGGACAGGAAATATTTGAAAGTTAATAAATCGTTAAAATTGACCTATTAATTATTAACAGTTTTATGAGACTAAAAATACTGAAAAATAAAAATAAAAAAATAATGTTTAAAATCAGTTTGCAGCACGTACCAGCTCTGAGCTATCCCATTTATGCAGATGAAGTTATCATAATATAACCCCAAGATTCCTTACACATGTTAGCACATGACGCTTCTTCAGCAATTGTTGATAGAAAAAGGAGCAAAATGCCCGTTAGTCTACTGGCTTTAATTAGCTCAGATGAACAATACATCCACAAGATCATTTTAAACACACAGGGATATTAGCTTTCTGAAAGAAGCAAAGCAAAGATGGCTTTCAGAAGAATTCTGTTGAGAACATAACAGCCTTTAACTCTCTGAAAACTGAAGAGACTTGAGCAAGTTCATATAACTGGTTTTGCTTTCTGTAATTCTTAGATTCATAATAATATTAATTCCTTTGTTAGTCAAAAGGCAAATGAAAAGTACATAGTAATTTATCACACAGGTTCTAAGACTGCAAGATGTTTGGCACCTTTGAAAACAAAACATTACCCAATTTGGAATGTCCTTTGAATATTTAATATACAGCTGAAAGCATGCCAGTTGCAGGGATGAGCTTGGATGTTGTGAGCACAGCAACAGTAATGTAAAGCCTGCTAGTAAGCCTGGATGAGCAGGGCAGCATTTAGCCCACGTTATACTGGGCTGCTGGGGATAATCTGTTAGAGAGCTTAAAATGAGCTTAGTCATTCCTGTGTGGCTGTGGAGGAAGGAAACTGAAATGCCGCAGTTGGCTGATGCCAACATCCCCATGTCCATTCATTCATAGACTCCCTCATGGTCTTCACAGAGCTGAGCGTAGGGGAGAGGCTCTGGAGTAGACCCTTTTGATGTGTAGACCCTTAGTCCACATTTGATATGAACTACAGTAATGTTTTCTTCAATATGCATTGCCATGTTCTGTCCTCTTTTGTAATAATCCTTATGTTCAGTCAAAATGGCAGCAGCTACTAGAGACTGCAAAAGAAAGGAGGAAGGAGGGAGCTGAAGAGTAGTCACTCTCCCTGCTGTTCCTGAACTGAATAACTGATACTCTTTTTATATTTATCACACTGCCTGTTAGCAGCACAGATGGTAAAAAATACTCCCAAATGGAAAGGAGTGCAAAATAAAGATACAGCCATGTGGAACGTAGACATGTTGATTGTGTAGGGTAAGCAGAGTACATTAGAATGCAGATAAATGGCAAATGATCCATTGAAGAATGCAGCATAGAGTGTAGGCTTGCAGGATAGTGGAGCTCATCCCAGAAGTTCTAGGAAGGATGTGGGGTCCAACAGATACCTGTGTGATTGTGAGCTCCCTGTGGGACACAGGACCCACAGAGACTAAAACAGAACATGCTGCATATCTGCCTGATGTCAGTGCAAATCCTGGAGTGCTCAGCTGTTTTCTGATGCCCACAGTTCAAGAAAGGTGCTGGTGAATTAGGGGCTGTCACAGTAGAATCAGCATATTATTAGCAGATCAAAATATGCTTTCTAAAAATTCTGGCAGAAAACTGTATAATTGGACTAAATGGCCAGATCTTATAGTGTGACCAACTCAATCAGAAGTACATCACTATACTCTTAGTAGAGAGAGTATGTAATTCCTGGGACCTCTTTTCAATGCTGTGGTGGTCCCACCACCATGTAACTGTAAAATTGGAGGGTTGGTTTTCCAACTGGTCAGTTCCAAGATAAGCAGAAAAGAGCTCAGGACCCTTCTCCGAGTTTTAGAAAATCTCTGACTCTATCACAGCATTTCTTTTGGGACTTGTATCTTATCTGGCTCAGTCTACCAACTTCCTTGAAATTATAGTTCATCTGCATGTGCTAGGTCTATGCTTCAGTCATATAATTATGGATTAGTCCTAGAAGGCCAAGGATGCCTTCTATAGTGGTATACACTCAGGGGACCTGGCCTATAAATAAGAGAGGAATCAAATGGTTTCAGTTCCTGAAATCAGATATTGCTATTGTCTGTAGCTGCATGCAATTTATTTGCTAATGAACTCATTAATCCTTTTCTGAAGCTTTTGTCTTTGAGGTTAGATAAAAGCTGTTCTCTGTGGAGTCTTCCCCTTCCTTGCCTGCTTTTCTACCCCGAGAGCAAAGACAAGGCCCATGCCGAAAGGATGTGTTTTGAGTAAATCTCACTTAGCTCCTGAAAGGTTTTCTTTACTTAGGGAGAATGGTTGCTGAAACTGTCCTGCAGATGGAGGGGAGCTGAATGACATTTGTGAGATGGTGCTCATACTCTTACATCCTAACTCTGAAATGTGGGTCACCAAACTGTGTTATGAAACACTGGTAGCAGGTAATACAGAAATAAAGTCATGTATATCATGGAGATACGATTGATCCAGCCTTTAAGGGAAATCCATATGGATGTTTCTATCAGAAGGCATGTTCATGTTTCTGAATTTATGTTGCTTCCTTTTTGAGGCATTTCAGAAGCCAGAGGAAAGCACGTTACTGGAATCCCGATCTCATGTTACATGGAGTGAGACTATGTTTTGTACAGGCCCAAGGACTCCACATGTACAGGACAGAACTGCTGAAGGTGTCAAAGCTGCAAGCTAAAACCTTTTCCTATATTTCTGAGGACAAACCTGGCATGGTGGCTTCACTGCTCCCTAGTAACATGTGCAGTGAAGGTCTCTGGCTCTAGATTTTGGGTGGGGGAAGTAAAACTGTTAGGTTTGACTGAGAACTCACCAATGAAGACTTGATCTTTACATTGTGGTGGAGATGGAATGGGGAGCAAGTGGCAGGGTAAGGGGTAACAGTTCAACCGTTTTAATCCACTGAAGGTAGCAGGTGCCTATTTTCTGACACTGTTACACAGCCATCTTACGTATTGCTTTTTCCTGGCCCTCAACAAATGGAAAGAGCATTATTTCTTTCCTTAAAAAATAAATAAATATATAAAAAAAGACCAGACTGTGGCTGTTGGTCACCACAGCTTTCTTGTGAGTCAGTTCACTACTTGGAATGTAGACGGACTGGGTAAAATATATTCCCCTTATGAACTGGCAAATATTTGAAATTTAAGATTCCTGAGTTTCCTGTGCCATCTTCAAAGAAAAGCAGTTGATGCTTTTTCTCTCTTTTAACAGTCGTACTACAGAAGTCAAATAACACAGAAAACAGGAAATTAAATGAATTACTGTGAAATCCTGCAGATGACTCTAATTTTGTACTTACAGCTAATAAAGATAATATGCTTTTAAAGTGCAATAACTACACTTCTAGAATCTTTTTTGCATGCAATTGATTTACTTACGCTATATTTGATGTTGGAGTACTTCTACAAACTTTATCCATAGTAAAAGAAAACAGGTATCTTTCATGTAACGTCTTTGGAGCGTATGTCTCACAAGGACTTCAACATGACGCTCTCTGGAAGCTTGGCAGCTTATAGATGAGATCTTTTGAGCTCAGTGTTCAAGAAATATGCTTTTACACACATACCAGCAAAAAAAGGAACAGCTTTCAGATAAAGAGAAGCCTAGTGACAATTCCCAAAAGCTTTAAGCAGAAGATCAAAAAGAGGGATCTTCTTAAGGAATGAAGAAAGATCTGCTAACAGATTGAAAGTATTACCACTTGCTGCAGTACTCCTGTTTGCTGAAAATGATTGCATTCCTTTGTTGAGCTGGAGACATCATATGGCCCAGTGTGCCTGTCCCTCTAGGGTCTGCTGGCTTATGCATGTACGTGAAATGAATTTTGTTGGTTTCATCCCAGGCGTGTCTCATCTCAAAGGCAGTCATGTCTGCTTCATATTGTGGCTGAAGCCCCAGAAGAGAAGCCAGTTCTGAATTTTCACAGCAAGTGGACCAGCAAGAACTGTGGCTTACTAATAGGATATTACTCCAAATTAATTTTTGACAACTTTTCAGAGAGTACTAACCTCCTCCAGATATAGCACCTTCTACAAGTACTAGGATTGCATGGCTTCTTAAAGAATATAACATGCTATTTAGTATTTTGTGAAAACAGAAGAGGGCTGTATTGGCATTAGCATGTGACATGGGTCTACATTTAGTTAGCAAGAAAATCTACCATATGGTTGTTTCTGAAAATCACCACCCTCACACTATCCTGATACCTACTGACAGGTGCAGAGATTGTAACAGAAATACTACACTTCTGAGATGAAGTGTTAATGCAAACATGCTTGCAAAAACATGAAAAGAAACAACAGATCAAGGGTCAAAATAGTGGTCTGTACCCAAAACTGAGGACATGACTGTAAGCAATAAGGCTGGTAAAAACAGAGGAACATGCTGTTTACAGCAATACCAGAGGTCCCATGCTCTGATAAAGCCACAGCAGCATAGGTGACTTATCAGCAGAAGATCCATTCTCTGGTATGAGGGGGAATACAACAGAAGTACTGTCTGGTGCATATGCCACTGTTCTTCCAGCTCTTTTAACAGGACAACATCCTACAGCTGCAAAGATACACAAAATTGAGAAATTAATTCATCAGGAAACTTGCCTGTACAGCTTGCTGCTTCGGAATATGCACATGTGGGAATGTCAGGACAGGAGCAGGTTCGAGGCTTACAAAATAAAATCCCACTCCTATTTCACAGGGTGTTGTGCACTGTTGTGTTACACTACTATCCCACACAGGCAGTAAATAACACTTCCATCTAGCTGGGAACCTTAGCTAAAGGAGCCTACCCTTTCTGTTTTGCTAAGAGGGAGTTGTCTTTCTCACCAACATTTCACCAGCAGATTTCAAAATGTAATGATTGACAGCCTAGTGTACCCAGAGGCCATGGGATCTCTCACCTGTGAGACATTTTGTTTGTCTTTGCCTGAAAATGATGACAGAAGGTGGGTTAAAAATAAAATAATAAAAAAAAAGCATTTTTATCATTTTCAAAATGCTATTTGTCAAATGACTATCTGTATCTGTAACTCTAAATGTGTAAATCAGTGCTGATTTGGGAGCTCAGTGTACACACTCTCTCCTCTTTTCACCTTGTACAAAACTACCAGAAGCAGTCAGAAGGCAAACTTCCTGCTGTTCCTGATTTGGAAAGAATGCTGGGCCTGAAATGCCATTGCCTGAAGTGCCAACACAAATAGCTAGGGGGTAAAATCAGCTTCACAGTGTGAAGAGGTGGGAGAGGGGACAGAGATATATCACTGCAGTAACAGCAAAGTGTGGAGTTGTGTTCCAGAAGTTAATGGAAACAGCTACTGAATGAAGTGAGAAAAAATACCATTTCAAAAATCAAGCTTTACATGCTATATACCTCATCACTGGTTTGGAGGTACAAAGGCAGGAAGTGCTTATAAGGAAATGGGAAAAATGCCATTGTTGAGAAAAAATAAACAGAAATGTCTCTGCTGATAGTGGGATAGGTAGTCTGAAGAAAACAAGGAGAGGAGGTGGCTGGGATCTAATTCACTTAACACTGAGATGTGTGCAAAACAAGTGCTTTGAGTCTGTGGCCAGGGAAGAGGCAGTTCTGACAAAGAGCAGCCAGAGAAAGATGAGGTCTGCCACATTACCATAAAAATAAGAACAGTTTAAATGCAAGAAGAGGTAAATCAAGGCACAGAAAGTAGCTCCTGAGCAAATGAGAGCAATGCCTCATTCCTGAAGTAATTCCTTAATTTCAGAACTCCTTTTGAGAGATGGCCTCTATAGCTCAGCATCTGCCATACTCTTTTTATGTTCAATGAAAGCTTGTGCCTGTTGGATTTAACAGTAAACTTGGAAACCTTCCCAGTGAAGAACCTCATCCAATAGCTAGAATGACTCAAGGTCACTTTCCAGGAGATGGAAGAGCAGATAATTGACCAAAGATGGTACAAAACACTTGACAGCTACAAAGGTACGGAGCATGCTTAGCCTGCATGATATCTGTACAGATTTAAATAGGCCCAGTGAAACAGAACTGAGGTTTACTATTACACATTCAGTATGAAACATGGTGTACAATATCAATGTTGCTGTGCATGACAGTGGCATTAGGGAAATCTTGCCACTGCCTAGCTGTGCTTCTCTGTGCTTCTGACAGGTGCACACAGAAAACGAGTACTGTGTACAACCTTGTACTGGGTCTCAAATGAGCTTTAGAAGTATTTCAAAGGAAATTAAGTGCAAAAAGGAACTGGAACTCCATACACATGATGCTTAGGTAAGGGAAGCTACCACGTCTGTAACACATGATTAAATGACACATGTACAAGTTTCCCTGTGGGTGATGGCTGAGAAGGGGCTTTGCTGACAGCAGCTTGGAGTAGACCCTCGTTGGAGAGCTGGTGTTCTCCATATCAGACAAAGAGCTAGGAAAACAGTGCTGTACCGTGTACCAGCAGAAGTCTTCTACCATGGCTTGGTGGCTGAGCATCACTTCCCTCACAGGGAACAGCACTAGTAAGTCCATTTCTTCCAGTCCAGAGCTCTAGAGAAGGGGGCAGTGTCAGAAAAAGATCCTGTGAGCAGGACAGCTCCTACTGGAACAAAGCGTGGTGCAGAGGAGCAGTCATGAGCGTATGAGTTTTTCCTGTTTCTATTTCTACAGCAAGCCCTGTGGTGGTAAACATTGCCTCAGCTGGACTTCAGGCACAAGTCCACATTGGACTCCGCTGGCACATGAATTTAAACGCCGAGGATCATCGAGGTTTCTGCTGTCTTTGACATCACAACCCCTTGTTCAGCAGCCTCACAGTCCATCACTGCATGTATTTGGGCACTAGCCTGGGCCTCCATCACCCTCTATCATTCAGTGATTTTCCTTTGTAATGGTGATATATTTGGGAAAATAAGAAGTGCGTGATTACTGTATCTACACTAATCCATCTTCTATGAACTATTTATGCTTTCTGAAACTTGGAGGGATATTTTTTTGCCTGTTCTGGTTTGGATGCAATAAAAACTTGTTGCAGTCTCCATGTAGGGTTTGCTTTTTATTCCAACTGCTCATGTCACAGCAGGTTGTTTGGTTATGCTTTCCTGTGCAACCTACTGCATGGGACCTGCTTTATCAAGGGGTTGGACTACATGATCTCCAGATGTCCCTTCCAAACCCTATGGTACTGTGATTCTGTAATTGGTAGCAATTACGTGGAAGAAATGCATTGTCAGAAAAGCCAGCTGAAATTCTTAGTGCATATGATACACGAAAGTAAAAACAGACTCTACATTTGGACTGGCCTGATATGTCACTGTTAACAGTGTGTCAGGACAAGTGAAGTCCCCCATGAGACATGCATATGGAAGAAGAGCGCAACTAACATAATTGCAGGATAGTTTCTTAAAAGAGGACCCAGAAAAGCCTGTGAGCATTTCTCCTGACCACATTATGCAAGCTGTATTTTATTTCATTCCCAAACACAAAGCCATTGCAGAAGGTGTCAACAGGTTAGTGTTGTTTGTTCAGTACACCTTATCCAGGAAGAAAAGGAGGCCTGAAACAACTTGCTGGGTGACTATCAAGGCTTGGGAATAGGGTGCTCAGGGAAAACACAGCTTGATAAGGAAGTGTAGTTTCTCAGCATCTTCATTGTCACAACAGACCACAGACTTTCTATAAACTGAATAATTAGGAAATACATGGAAGTTACTCCTTAGATCCAAGAAGCTGTGTGTATCTTGTATTACCTTCTTCTAACCTGTAAGTAAAGGGGCTGCAACAGAGGCCAATGTTTATTTATTAAAAAAGAAAATAAACATTAAACAATCCAGATAATCCCTCTTGCTCACCAGTACAATCAATTTATATGAGACAGTGTATGTGCCCAGCTCCATAGCTATGGGTGTAAAATATCAGAAGACTGCACTGACAATCTTGGGGTTAAATCCCTCTCTTAGAATAGGTAGCTCTGCTTAAAGCGTGTGACTGTGACTCACCAAATCTACCAAGATTTAGGCAGCGGCTATTCACAACAGTTAGATAGCAGACTGTGACCTACCTAAACTTAAGTCAGTTCTGATAAAAACCCAGATAAACAAAAGGCACTAGGCAACTCTACTTAACAACTGCCCCTAGGGAACATGTCTAGCTGAAACACAACTGAACATGCAGTATGAGAACTGAGGAGGAATTTTCTGAAGAAATACTTTCTCTAGAAACCTGTACATTTCAGAGTAGACAGCAGCTTGCCAGTCTGAAATTTTCCATAGGTGTTGGAAGATAAGAATTCAGCAGCCTCCTGTTCTTACAACAATATGTCATTGGGTAGCATCAGCTAGAATAGACTGCTAGGGCTCATCTGGTCCAAAATCTTTGTCTGATGAGACCTCTGACAAAGCCAATCATCTTTTGTTTGAATTTCTCTGAGTAATTAAGTATCAGAGTCCCAGGGACTGGAAATTCAGAAATAAAGTTGAACTCATTCGGTATTGGTTACACCTGGCAAAGAGCCAATGACTTTTTGATGCCAGAAGATCTTACTTTTGTCACAGTTTGGAAGATCAATACAACTGGCACATGTGAAAATGTTGTAGGATAAAAAACACCAGTGTCTTCTTACAGAGAACACTTACATGCCCTAATCATGGAGCAGGGCTATGTTTGGGTCAGACACTGTGCAAGTGTAGACAATGAGGCAGAGAGCATGAAGGTCAGCCTCCAGGCTTTGTGCTCTCACTTACCACAGAATGTCATGAAATCCATGAACACTAACACCTCGTCGGACTAAGTACCCTTGATTTTCACTAGAACCCTTAGTTCTGTTCTTACGTTTTTCTTTGTTAGTTTTGGCTACAAATCTACTTTATATGTCCATCTCCAGAAACTCTTTTTTGGATTATGTCCTTCCAAGTATGTCCTCTTTTGAGGGCTGAAGGCCTGACTCATAGGAACATGCAGAATGGTGTTTAGCCATCTTCCCAACAACTGTCTTGTTCAAGAGATGTGGAAACAATTCTGATGTAGAAAACACTCATTATCCTTTCCTTGGGATGCTGTGACTTTACTTATCATTTCCACTGTCTGTTCTCATCTTTGCGACACAAAAGAGGGTTTGGGTTTAAATTGTTTAAAAGCAATAATACTTATGTGGTATGACAGGAACAGAATCTCTAGTGGTTGTATTAAAAATAGCAGATATTCTATCATCCACAAGTTGAAGACTCATGACAATAGGAACGAACAGAATTGAATGAATTGCACCTATAGTTTGCAGTAATATCCCACTGTGGGTAACAGACATCTGCAGTTATTACCAAAAAGTAGGAAATACTGTAGCCAAGTTCCATAGCAGAGTTCCAGACCACAGTCTTGATTATATCCCAATTTTTCTACTAGGTCTCCTTCAGTAAAGCCTAGGGCTCTGAAAGGATATCCAGTTTTAAAATTGCAGCTTCTGTTGCTCTAAGCCTGAATAGTGATACACATTTTTCTAACATCTTGTAGTATCTGGAATCCTCACTGGTGCTCTTTATAGCACAGTCATTTCTGGGACATACTTTATTTGCTGCCAGACATCCACAGTTAAATTTCAGCTCCTGGGGAACTCCTGCGTATTCTTGATATATAGACTCTCTTCACAACTCTGGCCTTTTCTCAAGTCTAGTACAAAAATTGATTATGTGCAAAATGTTTCCTCTCCCTTATCTTTCTTATCTTCTCTGCAGATTTTACAAGCCCAAATTAAAAAACAAACAAACTAACTAACTAACAAACAAAACGTTTTTTAGTCCTTCCAATTTTCTTTCTCCATAGTATCAATTCAAACTACTTGAATGAAAATTGAGACCAGTAGCTACTGAAGACAAAAGCCATTTATCATTTAGGCTCTCCCTTTCTATGTGCATAGCTGTTTATCTCTTTAAAGTATCCTCTCATCATCTCTCTCTGCTGGGTTGTAAATTCTTTCCTCCTGTATTTTTACCTTCTCTGTGAGCTGGCAGATCACATTTTTCAGGTGTGCAATCAGGGAGAATTCTATGTGGTAATGAGCAAAGGGCACAGATAGGAAACCCAACCAACAGCCAGTTAGTAATTGAGAGCAAAGAATATTCTTGTTGAGAGGGAATTAAGAGAAGGGACAGGGCTTGAGTTTGTTGATATATTCCTAAAGAAAAATATTTGGCCAACATGCCCTCAAAAATTGGAAGCAAAATGTTGACATGTAAACATTAAATACATTTATTTCTGTTCTAAATGGACAACACATAAAAGATGCTGATCTTAACACTTTAAGGCACATTCAGTTCTAATCCATATCTAGTTATTGTGAGTCTGATGCCCTTCCCATGGTTTGAAGACTTGCAAGAACCTGTAGCTTTCATGTTCTCTTTCCTCCTTGTGCCTGAGGATAGCTTCCCAGAAGAATACTACTTGCTGGCTATGACACAGAGAAGCAGATCACATTAAGAGCTGCTAATCAGTTTGAACCTGTTTGCTTCTTTAGGATGGTAGCAGAAGGAAAAGGTGATTCAGGTGGTCTGTCTGTTTGAAAGAAGAACTGAAATTCTATTTTCCTCTTAAATTATTGATGGAGTATTTCCCTATCATGGATGGGAAAATTGCGTTAAAAGACCAAAATCAACCCTTTGGATGAAGCAGATGGCTAATATCTAAAAGAGCTAGGCCCCTGCTTCATGGTAACTCAGTAGAGAAAGTCAGTGTGATCTCATTCCTCAGTTCCTACTTTTGCTTGGCTTAGTTGGATGTGAAAGAGCAATGATAATCCACGTCAGTATCCATGGCACAAAGAAGTTTGTAGCAGAACATCTTCTGGGGGGCAAATCAGAGCCAAGAAACAAAGGAAAACAAACAAAAACAACCTTTGAACTTGCAAAGAGGATGCATTTTTGCATTAACTAGGAGAGAGAAGTGAGGAAGCCCCCCCTGCTCCATGTGTGCAGGGGGAGTTTCATACACAGAGCAGCTCCATTGTTTTCAAAGATTTGTCAGACTATTGGGGTAAAAAGATGAGCAATTTGCAATGAGTTTGGAGCAGCTCTGTTCGATGCAACAGCAGTATGAGCAAAGAACTCACAACTAATCACATTACCCACTTTGCACCAAGCACACTTACTACGATATTCCCACTCTTCACCAGGCATCTCCTCCTTGTTCACTCTCTGTGGATCCTCCAATGTGTCTTCCTTGGCGGCCACCAGCAGGAGCTGGTGGGGTTTAAGCACATTTGCTCCTCAGTCCTTAATGCTACTCTGGCCTTATCCACTCTATTCTAAAATTGCTTGGTATGTGGTAGAGTGGCTCTGATATATTGAGCTCCGATATATTGCTTTCTGAAAGTAAAAGCTACCCACATACTGAGCTACTGTGCATATGCAAACGATTATCCTGTCATATCAAGTATCATTTAGCTATCCAGATTATTTATGTCTAGTCTTCAAAGTCTGTAGTGCTGGGCAGGGGCTATTCAGTGGTATCCAGAACCAGCTATTTAAGCACTTCCTTTTGAAGAATCTAATCTGGCTACTATAATCCCATGAACTATAATGAGACAGCTGTTAGAGGCTGCTACATCCCCATGCTGCTAGAGGATCCAACTTCAGCTCCCAGCACAAATACCTAGCTCTCAGCAATCTGTAATATATATTATGAAGGTTAGCCGTTTGGGAGAAGGTGTGAAGAGGAAATGCTTTGTAGATTTCTGCAAACCCAGGAGCATTACCAGACTACAAGTATTCGGTTTCTCTGCTAATGTGCTGACCTTGTAATTGATGGTTCATGGGAAGCTTCAGGTGTTAACAATGGCAAGTACTAGCTCTGAAGAAAAAAATCAGTGCCCTTTTTCGTAATGGCTCAGTAATGAACATCACAAAAAATATTTGGTAAACATATTATTCTTGTTGAGAAAACTACTCTTTCCCAGTCCTGGGAAAAGAAATGATTTGGTCTAATTTTGATGAAGAAGTCTACAGACAATCACTCTAACACAGTTGTTTTTATAATTGTAATAAATTTTTTTTTGTTTTTGTTTTTGTTTTTTCCTAGAGCTTATTTTTCTCCCCTGTAGATATGATGTATTGTGCTCTTGCAGTTCTTTAAGGGCTCCTTTTCTCTCTCAGTGCTGGTTTCTAAAACCATTCATTCTTATCCTGTCCTCAATTTGCTGCTTAAGCATTTGTAATGTTCTAGTGTTCTGTTTATTTCAATTGAAAGCTTAGCCAATCCAATAAATGTTGTTTTCTCCCCTTTTAGACTGATGATGTGGCAGGATTAGAACCCAATCCAGGCTATGCGGGGTAGCTGGCTCATCTCAGTGGGAGAGCTGGAACTGGATGTTAAATTGCTGCAAGAAAGAACTGTTCCAAAGCCACGCAGATTCTTCACAGCACTTCCTACGCCAAACATCCCACTGGAAAGAAAAACAGTGCAGAAAGGTGGCAGTGCTCATAGTCTGTGCAACTAGATTAGCAGAGTGGGGGCAGCCTGTGAGTGGCCCCTAGCTCTGCTGACTGGCATATGGCTCCTTCAGTGATATTGAAGCTGTGAGGGGGCCCCGTCTGATAGGAGATGAGGACTTCTCCTTTGCTCATCTGCAGCACATTGGTCCAGCACTCACAGGCAGTGCTGAAAATACAGGCGAGAGCTGCCACTGGCAGCTTCTGTGCCTGTCTCAGAGCTGAGGCACGTTGGAGAGCTGGCATTTGAGGAGCAGAGAGCAAGAACTTCCAGGACCAGCAGCACCAGCAGGAATGAGAGACAAGCAAAAGACATGAGTGGCTGATATTCCCATGTGGGACTGCCCTATTAAGCAGTATACTTAGCTAAAAATAGCACCAACCTTGAGTATCTTCCCTTGAGAGATATCCAGCATACTGATGTACTAAGAGGTAGAATGAGGAAATCTCTTTTCTCCAGTGAAGTTTCTAGATGAACAAACAACTTGCACATAGTAGACTCAGATTCCTAAAAGCCAATCATTTGCTTTCCAGAGATATGTAAAGCATTACTTCATGTCATAAGACAACCTCCCTACATAATGGATTTAATCAGTACAACAAAACTAAAACAAACTCCAAGCCAGAGACTCTTGCATGACAAATTTGAGATTGGCCTTTTCCAGGTGAAGGCTGATAATACACAAGGTTTGTTTCAGTGCATTAATTTTATGAACACGATTGAGCCTTCATTTCCATTTCTCTCTCTCTTCTTTTTTTTTTTCCAAAGAGGTTCTCCACTGCCTCTCCTGCCTCAAGTCTTAGTGGGATCTCCGCTTGTCTTCACATTAAGGCGCGAGCTTAAAAAGTTACACATGGTATCTGCATTCCTGCTATCTCTTGAGGCAGCCCATTTTGATCAGAGAATGAATGCTTTTAGCAGATAAAATCCTTCTGCCCTCTGGGCAAAATATAAAAAAATCTGCTTATTATTCCTTCTTAATATTCTTTTTTTTTTTAAATAAAAACTCAATAAGATTCCAGATCCACATCTGTCAAGCATATACACAGACTAAAACTATGCCACCAAACTCTGTGCTGTTGCATCATGCTTCTAAGATTTTCCCAACACATTAAGGTATTAACTGCCAGAAAAAGCTAGCCTACCTGAACACAATCAGTTACAGCCATCATTTCTGCAGTCAGACATAATAAGTTCAGTCAAGTCCACTCATTTCTGCTTAATAATTGCAAAATGTTTTGCAAATACACAGTTCTTGCCTTAAATCCTATCAGTGCAAACAGGCAGAAACCAATTAGCAGTTTATTCGTTTGCTAATGTTTTAGTGATTCTTTTTATATAATGAATCAGTGTTTCTGTATTAACCTTCAGCTGCTGATTAAGCAATGCACTAAAGCACAGACTAAACTCCAGTGGGAACAGTCTACTGAAGTCAGGCATATGTTTGTACATGTAAATTATAAAATGTACGTCATATCCAATTTAAAAGCTGTAGAACCAAAGGCACTGTGAAGAAAAGAGAAAAAAAAATCAAATCAACATTTTTCTTTCTGTTGTAGAATTTTCAAATGCTGCACATACATGCATTTCTTTTATTGTACCTACTACGAAGTTGTATTTAACAGTAAGTCAATGCAGAGAAGTTTTGCAGGCAGAGCAGCCAGGAAAAGCACTTCAGGTGTAAGTGTTAGGCAGCAGAGCATACAATGATGGCAAGAGAGGAGAGGTGCCCTGGCACCACTGAAGCCCCCTGTACTGCCCTGGTGGCTCTGAGGCATCCATGTAAACATGTTCTGAGCAAGGCCTACGCAGGGCCTGTAGAGCAGTGAGGCATGAAGAGAGTACCCTGTAAAGAGCTGTCATCTCTATCTGAGATTAGAGACAAGCAGCAATCTGCTGCCCTTCTGTCTGCCACAGACACAGGCAGCATGATGTCCTGGAGGCCTTCTGCGCCACCACACCAGCAGCCAGCAGTCCCTAGCCAAGGAGAGCAGTTCCAGCTTTGTGTGTCTTTTCTCTGTGAAAACTGGCTAAAGCAGGTGACTGTTGCTTTTTTACAAAAAAAGAGGAACTGAAATGTTTCATCTTTTCCTTGAAGTGATTAATTCTGGCAGGTTCCAGCCTACGAGCAATAGCAGTCATGTAAAAATAGATAACATTTGCTGTATTAGAGATTTTTACTGTCCATGTGTTTCTTGGTATCATCCTTTATTGTACCAATCAATGACCTACTAAATGGTACCAGTAAATGACGTGAATTCACTGTTTTAAAAGCCCTGAACTTGCCAGAAATCCTCATGTGAACACAATACATTTTGAATCAAATAGTTAATTTTAAACATGCTTTTCTTATGCCAGTGAAAATTAGTATATTTTAGAGGGAAAATCAAATTCTGTCTAATGTGTCTTTTGTGTCTTGTCTTTTTTTTTTTTTTTTTGTGTGTGTGTGTGTGTGTGTTAGCTCTATTTTTTCACCTTGATATTTTTGGGGTGGGAAAATTTATCTCTACTGATGTGTCCCCTGGAGAAATTTTGATCTAACTGGTGTTCTCACAGAGATGTAAAAATAGGATGTCTAAAATCAAAAGTAACTTCCTCTATGCTACTGCTAGGAGCACTCTTTATTGTTTCCTTTTCAGAAGTTGGAGGACAGGAAGAAACTTCCATGACCCCTTAAGTCTGTGGACAGCTTTTCCTCCTCTTACCCAGCAAAACATGACATGTAGCATTACCAAGTTCATGAGGTGTTTCTCCCTGGCTGGCCTATGAAACTTATGAAGGCTCTCAACACTTCTTGTAGACATAAAGTGACTGAAGCATACAGGTGCCTGTGCCCAATGGCTGCTTGCTGTCTGGACCCTTTCTCAGTGCATCTGAAATAGTAGACCTCTTCCACTGTGGCTCCGTAGCCCTGGTGGAACAGGAGTAGTGCTCCCTGCAGTTGACACACTCACTGTCTCTGTCAGTAGGGCTAGCAAAGGGTGTATGTGTGCCAGAAGCAATTAAGGGATGCCATGTTTTCCCAAATTCAGCTACAATTTCTGTTCTATTAATAACCCTAGGCGGATGTGCTTCATGGTGCATCTCAGGCATGTTCCACCCCAGAAACGTCTTTCCAACCTCAAAATAGGTGGCTGCATGTATGCAGTCATTTGGTGCTGTAGTTTCTGTACAGTAACGTGTGTAAGAGTGCGCTTCCTCATGCACAGGAGTTGGTGCTGGATGGGGTAAGCTCTTGAGAGCCTGTGCCATGTGAGAGTTGTGGAGCTGCTGATGGTAGCCCCTTGTCTGCTAAATGGTGCAGTTTCATTTCTTTGCACCAGTGCTCACCCTCCAGAAATGTAATGGCCAATGAGCTGCTCAGTCACAAGGACATCAAGGCCATATCAAGGCTCAAAGTGCAAAGAGCAGAATTTGCCTCTTCTAATGGGAATATATAACAAAAACAAAGCAGAACAACCTTGCCAAAACAAGCCTTTGTCAGAGAGGATGACATTACGAGCAATATTCCAGAACCTGTAATTTTTCCATCAGTTTGGGATGTTAGAACAGTACACAGTAGGCTTAGATGCAATGCTTAATCTATTATATCTTCCTAGAGGAATGAAGTGAGATTAATTTTTATGTGGGCATTCACATCTCCATTGCTTGAAATTACCTTGCACCATCCATAAACATCTGCAAAGACAATAGCAATGTACCCAGGGACATGACTTTAAGTACTTGTCCTCAGTCTCTGGGATCAGCACCACTAATACATGCCCGTATTTTAACTATTGCCATGTGTTAAATCTGCCTGGTGCAAGTCAATATACTCTCTCTTTTACAGTCTGCTTCTGCCTTCTTGTTGATAGGCCTTCCCTGTGGTCTCCTTAAACCAGAACAGATTAAATATACACAACCTATTTTAAAATGAGAAGCTCCAGGGGGAAGGACATTTGAAATGCACTCCAAGCAAGGCGCAAGCTCACTGCCCCAGGAGGCACCACCACAGCTACCTGTGTTCCACATGAACGAGGTTGAGGAGGGAGGGAAGTGACACAGCTGCCACAGATTGTGGCAATGTCCCACAGGTTGATTCAGAGCATTCAAGTCAGAAGTTTTACACTCACTGTTGAATTTTCAGGAAATATAAAAGGGAGAAGCCTAATTTTAATCTGTGCGGATGTGCTTCTGGGGTGCCAGTTTCTCATACGAGTCTTGACCATGGAGCCACAGATCAGCTGTTTCCTCCTCATGGATGTGTATGCTATAACAATTTTGTCTGCAAACTTTTGTGTGCATGGTTATGTGGAAAGGAAGTTGGTGGCTAAACTGAGGACGCCTGGATGTTTTCCCTGCTTTGAGCCCATTTTCTGCCTACACTCCTTTCCCCTTTTGGTTCTTCCCTGATGATTTCACTCTGATACTATTTCTGTCTTTTCTCCTCTTTCATCCACTCCTTTCCTCTCATTCGCCTGTTTCTTCTTTAAGCTCCATGAACATCTTTGTTTCCCACACTGGGGTGGTAGCACAGGGGTTGCTTTTCCTCTTTTATTTCCCATTTCATTTTCTTTTTTTTTTTGCCCTATCTCCAGTGTATGTTTTTCTTCTTTTAGTCCCCCCTTCTGAATCACTTTGCTGTTTTGGTCTTTGCAGAGCCATTATCTTCTGAATTGTCTTTGCTTTTGACTATTCAACACCCTCTGGGCTGACTCAGCCCGGGCTGTGTGGGAACTGATTGGGAATGAATCAGCAGCCCAGTGCTCAGAAGGGAATTAACTATCTATTTACTCTCAGATGATTCCAGTCTCTCCACCTCCATCTCCAGTGACCATTTTCTAAATAAAACTATTTATATTCCTCAGATATATGAACAGGCAGAGTGGTAGAGAGGGGCTGGAAAAGTTGTGTTAATGCAGTAGGTGGCTGAAACCATTAAAACTTTAAGTGGTAGCTAAAATTAGTCCAAATGGAGAGAAGATTATTAGCTAGGAGACTTGAAGGCCCTATGGAGTGGGTGGTCTGTTTCCAGAAATCAAAATGTTCAAAAAAAACCCGCAGCAAATATCTTTTGAAATAAATAATTTCTTTAAAATAACATTCAAGTGTTTTTTTTTATTTATTTACAAAAATGAACTTTCCTCTTGCAGAAGTTATCCCAACACAGAAACAGTAGCAAGTATGTGTGCAGGTTGGAAATGTTTACTGTATACAGAAATGTTCTGTGATAATATTTTGAAGTGCAGTTTCTGAATACTTCATTTCCAGTGAAAAAGCCCTTTTCATACATATAGTTGGAGTGGCTAAAGGGTAAAAATCACAGAATATTCACAAGCTATTCCCCAGCAAAGCCAGATTCATTTACCTTCAAAGAAATGCTTTCTGATAGGATATTTCCTAACTATTTTTCATAGTTTAATATTATTGTAATGTCTGCTGCTCTGCTACACTGAATGCCTGAACATGTGTGAATAGAGTGCTGTTGACACTGGGCTAGAACAGGAGCTAGTCTATTATCATCAAGGTCTTCCTATGGCATAAAGAAGATACAAGCAATTAGAGGACAGATTCTGCAGGAGAGGGAGCATTTTCTGAATAGCTGTTTCTCTAATAGCTTTAGTCTGATTTCAACAGATGCACCTCTGGATGAAGCCATGAGGTCTTTCTTTTGTTTGCCAGGTGACTGAAGTGAGCTTGTTCTCTTTTGTTTCCTCAAAATGTCAGTGATCAGTCCACATGGCTTAGAAGCAGTGGAGAAAAAATGTAAGTATCTTGTCATTTCTCTGAGTTTCAAGACCAGAAACCAAGAGGATCATGAAAATGCTTCCTGAAGTTCAACAAGACTCTTGTGCTTCACCCCCTGTGCTCTGGCCCAGCTGAACACATGCTCATGGCTGGCCTGTAATTACAATAATGCCAAGTGAAACAAATTGTAGGGAGAATATGAAACATAACACCATAGCCAGAGTAGAAAGCATTTTCTTTGAGGAGGCATCCTTTGACTTATGTGATGGAGGGGGCCAAACCTTTCTTTAGGAGTGAATGCCTCAAAATATTCTCATTTTGAGATCTGGTAAACATCATGCTTTTAACTGATACAGTCTAAAATGATCTTTATATGTTAAATCTAGAAGTAACCCTCCTTGTAAATACAGTGGCATAGGCCTGCCACAGAAGAATGGAGAGAGATCATAAATTGCTAATAACGTAATACTTGAAATAAATTGTACCACATACTTGCTTGGCTTCCATTTTCAGAATGATTCACAGGTGATTAGAAAGCATCTTAAGAGGACAATAAATATAGAAGAATAAGAGGACAAGTTGGTTTTGGCTGTTGACACATTTTGGGGTGCCCATCAAGGCAGGAAGTATATTGACTTCAATAAAAGTTCAGCAGAGATATCATGGAATAGCTGCATCAGTTATCATTTGTGCATTGTTAGGGAACAGGAGACAGAAATATTTGGGTTTTTTTTGAGGCGGATACAATTTATTTTAGGTCAAACGTAATGGATTTCAATGGATTTTGTACTTAGGAGGCTAAGGTTTTAGTTAGCAACTGAGCTTTAAAGAGATAGCTTTGGAGAAGATCAATTCAGTTATTTAGAACTATACCATGATGCTAAAAAAGTGTCTGGAGGGGTGGGTATATTTTGAAGTCAAGAAAATAAGAAATCTTGGAGTTTGCCTTCTTCACTGCTTTACTTGAGGAAAGATCCCATTATGGTCTTCTTTATAGTGCAATTGCTTAGCTCCTGCACAAACAGATTAATAATGAAGCTGTTCCCTAAGAAGTCAACCAAAGGTCTTCAACAGTATCACATAGCGTGCGTAGTTCAAGAAGCAGTGCAATTTGTGTCACACTGGTCGCTGATAAAAAAAAAATAATAAAAAAAAACAACTCAGAATTATTAAAAAAAAAAAAAGCTGTTTTCTCTGCAAACAGAACAACTAAAGGATGGACATTTCTATTTGACAGGGTAATCAATTGTATTATCCTCTCTCAGCTTGTGGTCTCAGTGCAGCAGGGTATAGACTCATCCCAAGCTGCACTCTTCTGTCTAAATTTTTTTTCTTTTTAGTACCATCTGTTTTGCTTATTAAATTCATGAGGAAAGAATCTTTTATGTTTTAGAATTTTATATCACTTCATCTCCATCTTCCCTTTTCTTGGTCTTCTTCTTGTTATCTCTTATTGTAAAGCCATGTTTGACCCTGAAAGTCAGGGTATGTTGAAGTGAGGAGTTATGAAGCCACTTAGGGGACGGTGTGCACTCAGATCAGAATGTAACATCACACTTTCAGATGCTGAAAGCATCTTCTGTGCTTGCTTTGCTATGGCTTGCTGCAGCCAAAACAGGGGCAGCATGTTGGACTGGTCACAAAATCTCTGCTGAGGCCTGACATCTAGGTTCCCATGTAGAGGCAGAGACAGATGTGAAGCCCACTTGAGAAGAGACGGTTTTTACTGGGTCTAAAAAATCAGGTTGAGCCATGAGGACATAAATCCCCATCTCATCCTGGGGGCTGTTTGTGGCTGGGCTCAGTAGGCCACTCAGCCCAATGTGGATGCTCACTCACTGCCACCAGTGGGATGATGCAGAAATGGGAAGGTATTTCAAAAACTTCTGGGCTGAGATAAAGGCAGTTTACTGGGTAAAGCAAAAGCCATGCACTCAAGCAAAGCAAGGCTACTACTTTCCATCAGCAGATGCCACTTCCAGGAAAGCAGGGTGCCTAGTGATTTATTGGCAAGACCAACAGCATCACCCCAAAAAAGCCCACTTCTTCCTTCTTTCCTCTTTCTCTTATCATTCCACATGACTCCACATGGGACAGGCCATGTCTTTGCCAGTTTTGGTCAGCTGTTTTTCTTCTGTCCCCTCCCAGCTCCTTGTACACCCTTAGTCCCTTGCTGGCAGGACAGCAGGAGAATCTGAAGTGTTCTTGTCTCAGTGCAGCACTGCTCTGCAACAACTGAAACACTGAGGTATTATCATCACTATGTCCTTCATAAATCCAAAACACAGTGCCATACCAGCTACTATGAAGAAAATTATCTCAGCCAAAACCACAACAGGACTCAATCTCTGCCAGCACAGAATGTGCCCCCTGCCTTGACTAGAATTTGATTTTCTGAGCCCATTCAGTAATGAATGCGATAAGAGAAAAGTCACGTAGAGCAAGTCTGAGCTCCACTTGTGGTGACTGCTGCTGCCTAGAAAGAAGGTGCAGCACAGCAGAAAAAGAGGCTGAGGCTGTACAGAGAGGAAAGGGCGCACTTCAGAGACTACAATATTTTTTTAAATCCTCACATCGCTGGGACATGAAACTTATAGTCATCGAATGGCCTGTCCCAAGCTCAGGGAACATGTACTATGGCACTCCAAGGTGCCAGCTCCATGGAAAGGCAATTGTAATGCCATTCCTCTGTCATGCTGTGTTTCACTTCCCCAGAGAGGTGCTTGAAAATGGCTCTGATGGTCTGGTGTTTGAATGATACTGGGGAGCTATTTCTGTAGAAGATAAAGACTTTTAGTTGTGAAAGTAGTTTTTACTACTGGCATGAGTGCAGGAACTTTACCATGCCACCAAAATACCTAAATTGTACAATCCACTTGAAGTAGATTTTCACATGGCAGAAGCTGGAGCTTACCAAAATTCTGAGAAATTTGCTGAATAGCTTCAACTCCTGGCCTCCATTTCACTGTCACTGTCCTCATCTCAGTGACCTATTTGGAAACTGACTCATAGCTCACATCTATTAGATGAAGGCTAATAGAAAAGAGGGTGAGGCTTCAGAGGCCACGAACCTTACTTCTTAATTGTTTTACATCACAGTGTTGTTTCTTGCTTAGGACCACATCAAAAACAACCTACAAGCCGCCAGCACAGGCAGAAGCCCTATGTGTTGTTGGCAGTGCACAGCTACATGCCTTTTAGAGATCATGGCACAAGTAACAGAAGGAGGCTGTGGCCATAACATCGCATCCAGGCTGATATCATTTGCAGTGCACTGGAGGACCTGGCCACCTGGCTACTTTACCCTGTTTGAAGGGTCAGCCTGGTCTGGGAATGGAAAAGTCACGTAGGAACTGTACAGAGTGCCATTGTGAGAGAGCAAAGGTGCATAGAGGCTGATGAGCTCATCTAGATTTCATCCTTAATAGCACCAAGAGGATAATCCTCCTGTAATTTCATTCAGTTCTGATTAATTTATTCTACTGAAATTGTATAACTCTATCTGAACAGGATTTTTATTCTGGTTCTTGATGCAGCTTGTTGGAAAGGCAATATTTGTTGCCCTTTGTTTTCTTCAAAATGTTTTTTTTTTTTTCATTCTCAACATGAAAGCAAAAGGTAAATGTAGCACCTCTGACCTAACCAAAGGTCGTATTTGTACAAAAAGAAACAAACTTCTTAGCAGCCATCAAAATAATGCTGGTTTTGGAAACAATAGTGCTGCAGGGTTGGGATCCTTCACATTCCATCTAAGGTAAAGAGGAGATGCTCCACTAGGAAAAGCGAAGACAGATGAGATTTGGGTCCTGAAAACCCCCCTCGCAGTTCAGCAAGTCAGTTCTTCTTGCCATATATTGCCCCCTTATGGACAACAGGTGACCAGAAATGGCAACCAAGCAGATTCTCAAAAAAAAACATCTTATATTGTTTATATATTTTTTATTGGAAAATACACCTTTCTCATCTCAAAAATATCTAGATGGAACATGAACTCCTGTAAGAATCAGGACTCGGAGAGTCACTGTGAGTCTTGTGCTGTTCCACACCAAGTTCAGTAGCTTGGATTCTATAACAGTTTATCCAGGAGCCCAATGACACTAGCTCAGGAATGACAAAAGGCTGTTAGAAGGCAGAGCCCAAACAGGAAGAGCATGTAGCTCCAGAAGAACAGGTACAAATACACCAAATCTGAGCAAGAATAAAGTTAGATGTGTACAAACAATAGGTTTTGCAAAAGTCTTTCAGGACTGGCTCCGTAGGCGCTATCCAATCATAAGCTGAGCAGCATTGTGCAAAAAAGGCAAACATTTTGTAGGAGTACATAAAATTTTATAGTAGTACATATACTGGATCAAGACTTCTTAAGAGAAAAAACTCTTAACTCAATACTAGGCAGTTTCCATTCCTTGTACTGTGTAATAGATGTTAGGGAAAAGAGAAAAAGAGTGAAGAACAATTGAAGAGCATGGAGAATATCCAGAGAAGGCACAGGAGTCCATTTAGATGTATGGAAAACATGACTTCTGAGGAAACAGAATAAAAATCAAATGTAGGCAAAGAAAAGACTGAACAGAAGCAGAATAATGTAAAATATATATATGTCTACAAACTAGAAAGAAACAGATATTTCTGCATGTTGTTTGTGAGGAAGGTCATTGCTTATATCATAGCAAGGAACATTTACATTTGGCACAAGTTAAAATTCTGGAGCCACAAGGAACATCAAGTACCAGATTGCTTGTCGGAGAGGTTGCAGAATTTAAAATCTTATTGGACAAGAAAAACTCCCGGAGCAAAGTGATGATGAATTCTGCACACCAATCTTCAAGACTGTGGACCTAAAAATAGCTCTGAAATGTTGCCACAGAGACCATGCAAAATGCTTGTTAAGACTGCCTTAATATTTATAGAAGGAACTCCAGGGTAACTTCTTAAAATTTACAGAAAGAACACAAAGAAGTGTCCGAACAGTGTAAATCACACATCAGAATTTATTTATTAAAAGATTATGAAAATGACAGAAAAAATGAGAGTGTGAGATTTTAATTAGCATGTTATCAGGACTGAGTCAGCTTTTACACAAAGAGCATTTGAAACACAGCTGAGAAGGACATTTTTTTCTTTTTCCTCTCCATATACAGTGTCATATTTTCTTGGCAGGGAAAGACTTAGAAGGTTGGAACAAGAGGGAAAGAGAGAGAGTACTTATTCTTCATGCTTCAGAAGAGAACCAAAATATCAACTTGAGTCCAACTTCAAGTAGTTCTGATAACCCAGGAGAAGGGACCTCTTTGACAGTGATCCTGCAGTAGGATCATACTCTGAAGGACTGGGTCAGAAACCAATGGATGTGTCCCTGACTAACTAGAAAGTAGCCATTACTCCTAGACTGGCTTAGCAATTGCTCCTTTATCTGATTCTCTGCAAGATTCAAGAGCTCTGGAAGAAAATCAGTAGGTGCTTTACAGTAACTGTGCCGTGTTAACTGTAATGGTGACCTTGCACCAAGCAGGTGCAGGTCCCCAGCCTCAGCTGGCACCATTTTCAATGGTGCATGGGGAGCATCTCTCAAGATGGATTAATGCTAACTGAGGAACTGAATAAAGCAGGACTCCACTTGCAGACCATACCACTATACACTATAACCACTAACACAGAGGAACGAAGAGGCAAGCTCTCTGTTCCCAGAGCACCAGGGGGCTCTGCACGACTGGGTACAGATGGTAAGAGATTATACTGTGAAGAATAACACCATTGTTATTTTCTCAGAGATGAATGTGCTGACAGCTACTCACTTCACACAGTTTCAGCTCTCCTCCTCCTTCCTGGATGGCCATAACAGCAACCATCTCCCCAGCTGAAAAGACTTTGCTTTCTCCTGAAGAAGAATTTGATTGCTAAGTAGTAACTGTGTGGGCATTAGACCTCCACAAAATCTTGGGGATCTTCTTCATCAGAAAGTCATGGTGAAGCTCAAACATCCCAGTGAGATGTGCTAGTTTTACTGCAACAGCTTATAATAATGTTTTTCATAAAGGGTCAGGGAGGAGAGATTATTTGTGAGCTCAAGCAGGTAGATCAGTAGTGTGAAGTCAGGTTGGAAATCTGTAGCAAACTATGCAACCCAGGTGTCAGTGCTGGATCCAATATTATTCTTCATTAATGGCCTGGACAATGGGGTAGAATGCAGACTGAGTAAATTCATGGATGACACAAAAGTGGAGACAGTGGCTGACTCACCAGAGGGCCACGCAGCCATTCAGAAGGACCTCAGCAGGTTGGAAGAGTGGGCAGACAGGAACCTCATGCAGTTCAACAAGAAGTGCAGAGTCCTAAAACCAGCTGCTGGAAAGCAGCTCTCCAAAAATGGGCCTGAGGTTTCTGGTGGACACCAGAAGAACTGGCACAAAATTTGCACAGAGAGGCTGTGAGGTCTGCTCCTTGGAGACTTCAAAAGCCACATGGACATAGACATGGGGACCCTGCTCTGAGTATCCCTGCTTGAGCAGGAGTTGGGCTAGATGGACCCAGAGGTCTCTGCCAGCCTCAGATGTTCTGGGATTCAGTGACTCAGCTGAAGGCCATTTAGAGTTATAGACTTGGGACTAAAGAGGGAATGACATTGTTTTCTACAGCAGACTTGTAGAATGAAAGAGATGTATCCATCTCATCTCCCTTGAGTTACTGATTGAAGCAGAATTTTGCAGCTTATAAGATTTAACCTGACTTCTGCTCTGTCCTGCAAAGCTCCACACAGGCCAACTCTCTCAAAGTGAAACACTCTTCCTTTCTCCCTTAGCATCAGTTATAAAAACTCTCATGTTGGCATAAAACTTCTGAAGCTCCTGCTGTGGGCAGCAGGGTCATTCCTGGAGTGAGATCAGAGGAAAGCATTTAAAAAAATTGTCAGTCCTTCTTGTGAAGCAGTTCTTGCATGATGTACTCCCACACATGCACTTTGTAGACTGAAGTAGGAGAAAGCAAGAGAGCATTTCACGCTGCTGCAATCATTGGATTAGACACTTGCAAAAGCAGAGAGGCTGCAGGAGAAATGTGCTACCTGCAGTAGCTGCTAGTTTGCTTACTCATAGATGCTGTTGTATTTGCTACTTCTGTTTGAAGCAAGAACATTGCATGCAGGATATATACAGTTTAAAAGTATAAAGAATTCTTTTTTGTTAACACACAGAAGGCAGGTGGGCTTGAACAAGCTGTTAGGCTGTTAGTGAGCTGACCACCTTAAGAATCCAACAAGAAACTCTTTGCCAGTGTGATGATGTGCTGCCCCACCCCCTCCTTTTTCCAGACTCACCATTCCACCAGTAACCTTTTTTGGGCAGGTGATGACCACAGTAGTGGTTGCTTTCTGGCCCTGGCTGCCTGATAGAGAACCTGGCACCTTGTTCTGCAGCTGAGGACTAGCCAACCAGCACCAACCTAACTGCAGTGCTACATGCAGTCTTGTTTAAGCTAGGTTATTGAGGAAATAACATCTAGGTCAAAACCACAATCTATATTTGGTATGACTACAAGTCATCTTGCCCCATTAATTGTGAACAGCCCCAAATCCCTCTGAGCTCCCCTGTATGACAGCAGGATCTCTCCTTGAGTGGGGACACCTCATGAGGTTACATCTGCTGCAGAGATTCCTAACTTCAAGACACACCTTGCTGATACAGCTCCCTTGTAAGTGACTGACAGATAGCTTCTTTACGTCTTTGCACATATGATCCCTTAGACATAAACCATTGTCCAAGTTTGGGAGCAGGAGTGGATCTAGCTGCACCTTGGCTCAAATCTCTGTGGTTCAAGGAGTTTAGAAAGCAAGGGGATCCATTCTGAGCCTTCTAACTCAATGACAGGTTCCTTAGTTGAGTGTGTGCTTAACCCTATTCTCTGTGCAGTGAACAATCAAGGACACTTTGCCACCTTAAATCTTGTCGCTTATAATTAAACTTTCTTAAAGCACTGTTAGTACTAATAAATATATTGCTACTTCCCTCTTACAAATGTATAGTATCTATCTGCAACATCTAGGCAAGCAGACATCAGCCAGGTGGGCTGATAAGACTTAGCAGAGCTGGCCTGGTTACCTGGTCCAAATGCCTTTCCCCCTTTGGACTGAATGAAAAAAATCATTCAAAATGGACAACAGAGTGCCAGTTACAAGCAGAAAGCCAAGAACTTCCTTATGATGCAGTTTTGCATTCAAAAAAATGCCTAATTTGTCATAACTGGGCTGTGCAAATTTCTGTGAGACTTGCAGAATAATAATCCCACTCTTCTAGAATTATAGCAAGAGACACACAGCTGTGAAATTTCTGCAAGACTAGGGCACATCGTGCTTAACTACAATTGCTGATGACAGTGTTCAACATTGGCCATTTCATACTAGAGGTGAAGAGTTTCCCAGGCATTAGCAAGCAGAGTGGCATCCAGATACAGCTGGCTGGGAGTAACTCAGGGCTCAGGAGTGGAATCCCCTCCAATGGATGGGGTCTGATAGAAAAAAAGATTCTCCATTATTTATGCAGAAAAAGAAAGAAAAGGAAAAAAAATAGAGAAAAGTTAAGCCAAACCTTTAGCAAAATCACTTGTGGAGTAGTGCTTCTGGGGGACTTTGTTGGCAGTAGTTAGAAGATGCAGTTGCGAATGGAATTAGGAGCAAAGCAATCAACTTGTGCAATGGCTGAGAGCAGCAGGAGGAACCCAGCCAGCATGGAAACTGGTGTTAACAACATCCAGACCACACAAAATGAAATCAGCCACCCCATGCCATCTGCCCTGGAGGATCAAGGAGACCAGATAGTAGGGAGGGCAGCTGAGAAGGCTGCAGGTCCCTCATGGCTTGTTGCCCCCAACCAGAAAGTTGTTCCCACACTGGCATGGATCACTCCTGCCTGAAGTGAGCTTTCCAGGAGTGGCTTTTGTTATTTTTCCTGGAGCATGAGACACTTGCTGTGGTTCATGTCTTTCTCAGACACTGTAAAAAAAAAATCCTGGCTCTGACCTTCCAGGGGTCTGTGCTCAGCTCTGCCTTATGTGCAGAGTGAAAGGTTGCGTCTGTTGCAACGAAAATATTAGATGAGCAGTCACCAAATGAAGGCGAACAGGAGCAAGTAAAGCCTACTGCACTGTCATAGCCCTCACCCCAAGTGACAGAGACTGTAATACCCACTTCCTCTGAAGAAGTGTCTTCCACACAAACTGAGCCATTCTCAGACAATGTGGCTGCAAAAGACTCTGATTCTAGTGAAAATGAACCTGATTTATTTCCCCCCCAAGAAGAAGACTGGCCATCGAATGCTTTGGGGGCTGCCACTGTAAAAAACAGCAAATCTAGAGAGAAGAGATACTGGAAGAGCAGTATCTGGAGGATCACGAGATCCACAAGATCTGCAAAGCAGATAGCAACAAGTTCAGCAAGCAGCAGCCTCTGAAGGTGAGGTACTCTGCCTTCAAGCTTCTCCAGTGTCTGTAAGACCCAATAAACATGAGTGGTCTCTGTTTCACTGGGACCAGATTAAAGGAGTAAGGAAAGCCATTACCAGTCATGGACTCTCTGTTCCTTTCACACAATCTCTACTGGATAATATTTATAGGGCTAAGGTATTGACCCCCTGGGATTGGGAACAGTTAGTAGGGCTGTTAGTAACACTGGCACAAAAATTGTTATGGGAAGCTTGGTGGGAACGCTTGTGTGCTGCTGAGGCATTACCTAGGCAGACCTGATAGAGACCCACTACTCCATGTAGGGGGGGGTCAGCTGGTAGGAGCACCTCCGTTCAGAGATCCAAGGGCACAGGCACAACTGCCAGTAGATGCACTGTGTACTTCATGTTTTGCTCTGAAGGCGTTGTTATCTTTGCCAGAAGAGGAAAAGAAAATGCAGTCCTTTACACAAGTAAAACAAAGCAATGGAGAGCCATACCTGCAGTTTATTGATAGACTCAGAGACGCTTTGAATAAACAGATATCTGATGATGAAGCAAAATTTGCCATTCTTATGAAACTAGCAGTTGAGAATGCCAGTGTTGATTAAAAACGACTTTTGTTAAGAACACTTCCAAATGCTACTATAGTTGATATGATTGAGGCTTGTAATGCAGTCGGGGCAAATGAGCACTGTGTGTCAATGTTAGCAAATGCATTTGCAGCAGCCTCGTGCATTGGCCAAAAGTGTTACAACTGTGGGAAACAAGGTCATCTTAGAGTGCAGTGTAGAAAAAGGAATTTTTCATACAAAACAAGACCTGAGACAGGACAGAGAGAAATATGTGTGCATTGTAAAAAGGAAGGGCACAGGGCAGAAAGACGTTTTTTGAAATATCATCACAATGGTTCTCTTGAGGGACTGGGTAATGGGTTGCACAGCATGCCAACTCTCCACACTAAGACACAGATAGCATCGTCCCAGGGTGCTTAGATGGCAACTCTGCCAGCACCTCATACTTGTGGTGACAACCTTCCTCTGATGGTACAGAATGTCAAGGGTATGACGGGAAGTCTTGTAGAAGTTAAAAATGAAGTGAAAGTATTGATATGGGATGCAATGACAGGTCAGTGGACAGGTCCTTATATCTTACTGACTTGGGGTTGAGGTTATGCTTGTGTTTCTACAGGTTCTGGACCACGATGGGTAGCAGCAAAATGGGTGAAGCTGTACCTGCATCAGTCATCATCCTCCCCGGTACCTGCAGCACCGTGATGGCCTTTTGGGTACCTGCGCAGCCAGAACAGAATGTGTGGGTTACCTTAGCCAGTGCAATGGGACAAGATACAATCTGTTTGTTGACTACCTCACCAGAGAACCCATTCTCAACATGTTTCTTTGGACAGCCTCTTGATAAATGGCCCATTCTGAGTTCATTCCCAAGGTTTGCTCTTCAGATGTCATCGAACATGAACAATATAATTCATCAATGAGATTAGTGGGCATCTTATTATCAAGAGAGTAGCCTCGAACCACAAGAACTTGAATTACTGGGATCAGTTAAAATGGACTATTGTTTGTACATTTAACTATAGTGGAAAAGATCAATCACTAACTCTTGAATGTTGATTCCAGCTTAACTGTTTATAGAAATGCTTTTGCCTCACGTAATTACACTTCACCTAACTTTTTGAGTTCTACTAACCACCCAGTTAGTTTGCCAGCAGGTGTTTTCCTCATCTGCAGGGATAGGGCATAGTCTGGCATTCCTTTCCAAATTAGAGGAGGTCTGTATAGTCTAGGGAGACTAACCTTATTAACACCCAATCTTACTATGATCTACGAACACAGGAAAAATCACAGATGCCAGAAAAGAGTTGTGCATGCATTTAAATCAGACTGCAAGGATAATGTAGAATTTTGGAGTCATGGAGGAATAATAGCAGCATCCTTTTTAGCTCCAGTTGCATCAGCTAAAGCATTAAGCATGCTTAATAAACTTGGATGTTGTCTGGCTAAGCAAACAAAAGCTACTTCTTTGGCTCTTAGCAGATCGTTACTAGTTGCACATTCGGTGAGACATGCCACATTACAAAATCGTGTCAGATATAGATATAGAATTAAATTAGAGAATTACGCAAAAAAAGTTGCTGTTAATTTTACTTCAAAATGCAGTTCTAGTCTTAGTTTCTTTGTGGTGAACATGAAAATGAGAGCTGTGGGACTACATACATGCCATGCCTTCTGACATGGCTTGTGACATGGCGTGAGATGGATTTTAGTCTCACAAGGCTGGTTTATATAAAATAATGCTCAGCATTATAAAATTTTGCCAGCCTCAGCATTGCAGTCACACTGGTTTCTCGCTTGCTCAGCAGAAACCAGTTCCCTCATGTGCTTTCTGTGGCCAGGGGTCAAGCTAGCTCTTCGTCCCTCACTGCTTGGTGGTGTGGTAACATTCTGGAAGGTTGAAATTCAGCTGCCCACTGAATTAATGGAGTATGATGAGCTGTGGGCTGCTTCCCTACCTGCTTACAGCAGTGCTTCACAGTTAACAAAAGTATGTGTTAGAAATGCAGCATCTCTGTGGGACAGACATTTTCTACCCAGACATTTTCCAGAGTAGAGCTGTGCTAGAAATCATACATATCTTAACTGTTACAAAATCATGGCAGGGTTGAGGGAGCAGATCTGCTCCACCTCCTTCCAGGTTGTGCTCATGTGGGAGCTGTGCTCTTCAGAGCCGTCCCTGATCAGCAAATGCTGCTTTCTAGTATGACAGAAAACTGCCAAACTCTACATGAAAGATGAAGATAAGTTTCTAGTCCAATCTCCCTTCCACAGTACATGGCTGGGCGTGGAAGAGATACTCCCACTTGGTTGTGCAATTGTCTGAGCATATTAGCTTCCTGAAAGCTAGCAAATCCTTCAGCAAAATGTCAGTAACGTAATAGTGATTCCACCACAAAATGTAGTTTTTCCAAATCCAATCTCAGCCTCCATACAGAAGTCCTATTTATTATTTGGAAATGAGAAAAGCTCAAAAAGATCACAACTTTATACTTTTCTTAAGTATATTCTTAAGTATATTCTTCAAGCCTCTGATGATAGAAACTGTAACTTACATATACATCATAAACATTATCACAGTACTGTGGATTTAGCAACAATTTCTTGGTACTGAGCATTGCTAGGTATGTGTCTCACTACAGTCTTCATGACAAAACACTATCAGTCTCCACAACAGTAGTGTTGGGGATGGGAGGAAGTTTTTAATTTCTAAAATAAGGCATGACTATACCATTTTCAGTACAAACACATATAAATGTTAGTGACATACCCTTTTTCAAAAAGGCCTAGCATGAGAGCAAAGCTGTCTCTTCATGATGGCCCACTGCATGCTCAGTGATGTTACAGACCTTGGCAAGCTCCTCTACCTGGTGTTGCAGGGAAGCATTAAGATCTTTCTGGAGCAGAAGGACCGTAGTGAGATTTGTGGACCAATAGTACTGATACTAGCAGTATTCCAGTTCAGTGCTGTTTTGACAATAGAAATTGATGTTTCACTCTTGTAGTCAGTCCTGTATTCTTATTTCAGCGCACAAAGGTTTATGAGCCTAATCTAAACTCCACTGAAATGAAATAGTTCCTTCTAATGTGATGTGTTTCAGATCAATGCAAATATTTATTAATAATACTTGCAGTGTCAGACATCCACTTTTGTACTTTCAGAACAAAGATGACCTCCAAAATTCTGAGTAGGTCTCTTACGGTTCTTTATCTGACACTTAGAATAAGTTCCTGTGTAGCTCTAAGCATGGGATGAAGATCAGACTGTGTATAAAAGCAACTGCACGAAGTCATACTTACTACTAGCATAACTAACATCCTCTGCAGAAACATACGTAACACTGTTTTTAATGTACTTTTTGGTACACTTCTAAATGCTGGATTTGTTAAATACTAGAAAAATGCTGTGACAAGGAGTTTTTGCTCTCTCTTTTCTAGTATATGGTTTCGAACTACAATGTGCAGGAAAAATGAGTACAACAAATCTCAGAATCTCAGCTACTCTTGAACATAAAATCAAATGGACTGCATTGTACATTAAAATGTTAATGGATAGTTACCATCTGGAAAGTGAATTCCTGAACTTGGTGCAAGTTCATGCCCATCAGTGAAATAGAAGATCACAGCAGGTTTACGTTGAGGTCTTCCAAGGCCAGGAGAGTTTGTACCGTAAGTCCTAGCAACTTAATTTTGGCTTTCAGGATCTGCTTTCCCTTCTAGTATGAATGTTTTGCCAAGACCAAATCTTGAGCTTTGTATATTGCATTCTTGGTTTGGTTGTTTACTGTACATTTTGTTCAGTCTCTCCAAACCAGGAGTGTGTCTCTGGGCATTTCTTCTTTTGGCATAGCTTAATGCAGACCAAATTTAGAAAGTCAGGATAGCATTATGAGGGCTAACTCAAGTTACATTTTAACTCCAGATTGTTTACCCAGCTTTCACAAAATCATTAACAACATTTTTTTGATATTATTCAATCCAAAGCTGAACCTAAAACAAATTTATCAGAAAACAGTCAGATAGTTTTTCAGAATGAAATTAATAGTACTTAAGGAAGAGGTGATTTTAAAAACATATCTTCAAGCAAAATGTCCCATTGTGTTCTAAGTAATAAAGGGTGGCAACAGGTCAGGACTTCGCTTTTCATATTAAAACCAATATTTATTTACAAGCAGTTGCCTTCGAGAAGGTGATTGCTTCCTGCCTTATTTAAAAATTACCCTAATAATTTAATGTTATTTTGTTCTTCGTACCCCTGGCTATCCCCTTGACAATACATCATGGTCACATTTGTGGAGCAATCCCACAGGTGGCAGCAGCAATCAGGGAGAGGAGGACGCAGGCAAAACCACCCCAGTGCCAGGATTTTTCAGGTTTAATTCAAAGCTCCATGTTAATATCTTGAGATGGCCAAACCTCTAGTGAGCTCATTTGCTGTGGGGGCCCAAAGAATACACACTGATGACACAGCTGACCTGACTTTTAGTTTGTCACCATCTGCTGTGTGTGAGTTTCCAGCCTGCCTTCTGCTTCCTCCTCCTCCTCAGCCTTCACAATAAAATCACTCCAACACCCTTGCTGTCTTTCCTTTCCAATTAATCCTGGACCTTTTTCTCACCATCCTCCACACCTCTGCAAAACACCCTTTTTAACCAATAAGGCACTATCCTGCTTTTTCATTCTCTTCTCTCCCCAGCAGGGACTCAGAAATGGCACTCTTTAATTGAAATGCCAAAAAGAGCTCTGGCTAAAGATAAACGGTCACAGGATCCAGTTTATCTTGCCTCAAACATCCCGCCCGAGCCTGCTGTGACAGTTAAAGAGTCTGGCTCCTCTGGGTCACCAGGCATGCCTTATTAAGTGGGTTAAAACACATGTCTAGGTGGTGTTAAATCATAAATAAAACTGCAACAGCAGGAACCTTCTCTGAGCATAAAATACAGAAGCCTCATTGTAACCCTCTGAAGTTCTCTCTTCAGAGGCAAACTCTCTCTATTAGACTCCTGAAATCTGCTTTACTACAGGGAGCACAGCTCTTCAGCTGAGCACAGAAGTGAGTCTGGCGAAGTAGTCCCCAGTGGCAGAAATTGTCAGAGCACACACAGCATGAAAAACATCTCCCACTTTCCTTAGGATTAATATGTGCCCAGCTTTCACTGGAGTTTAGCATCACCGGCAGTTGTGTGTTCCACCCTCGAGGCAGGCAGGAAGGAAGCAGTGACACTGATTTGTGTAGGTCTCTGAAACATGATTTCAACAAGCCAGGGGGTGAAATCGGCATTCTATTCCTCCATTAGTACCAACCAGGCTCAACCTGCTCAGTTCATCAGCCCTGAAAAACTGCATCACGCTAACATGTCCTGGTGCTAGCCTAGATAACTCGTCAGAGCAGGGAGACCCACAAAAATATCCACAAACCTGAAATTAGGAGCATCAAATCTATGAGTGCAAAGGTAAAAAGCAGTGATGGAAAAGAGGTGGTCCAGAAGGTCACTTTCAATTTGATTGTTCTCTAAGGTGAAGGGTGGAAACCATATGAGTAGGATTTTGGTGCTACTGTCAAGTTTTCCTCATACACCTGAGGAACATGTTTCTCACGAGTACATATTTACAAGTTCAGATATTCGCTGACACACAGTCAGGTGACTGTCTGTTAGCCTGGTATGAGAAGGGTGGGCAGGTGTTACATACTCAAACTTTACATAGCTGATATAAGTCTAATCTGGTACTCATTTTGCACAGACAGATTTCTCAGTTTCTAAGTTTTCTTGTACATTTAAATAAAGGATACGGCAAACAATAACATGATATATTGACCTGCATAATATTGCACTTGTTGGAATGTTTGTGTATTTTTCAAATACATCTTGGATTTGGTCTCTGGCTATTCTGTTAAATGATGAAATGACAGATTTTTCTGACAAAAGAAGTCACGCACTGCAGTGAGAGATGCTTTTATTTCATACACAGACTCATCATCAAATTTAAAGAGACAGAAAACTATTGTTATTTTCAAAGGGAAAGTACATTTTCCCCCTCTCCTTAATGTTCATATCTAACAAACCTTTTTATTCCCCTCAAAAATTCTGCTGTGTATATCACTAGGTGCATGTTCCACCTGAAGGTGCTGTTTTCTCTGCAGGCTCAGGGTGATTACGTGTCTGAGCACTACCTGCAATTACTGATGATGCGGGGGAGAGCTGTGTGCATAGCATTCATCACTGAAAATTGACATCTCCCTCTGACACCCCTCCCTGCCCCTAACACTGGAATTGTTAGCTTTCCCAAGAGTGTGAAGCAGATTAGCTGTACTTCACAAACTCTGGCAGCTCCATTCCGGTGTGCAGGGTAAGCATTCCAGCCTTCTCCAGGGCAAAGGCTGGATAAACAGCATCAGTAAATTTATGCCTGATGGTGAACAGCACCAGACCTCTCTCTGCATTGAAGAATAACAGTCTACCACTATTGTAATCCAATAGGATGCCAATCCTGGCCAGTTGTTCTGTCACGTGCACATCACTCATCACATCCGTGTGAAAAAATCTGTAAAGAAAGCTGCAGGAAAATGAAAATCAGAATACAGCGAGCCTCCTCATTGTGATTTACCAGAAATAACTTACTGCTTAATTCCCACCTATTAACAGTTTGCCATAAACAGCAGCACATCATGTGGCAACAGAATTTTGCTCGGCACATAGCCCACCTACTTAAGTGAAAAGTGGCATTGCTTCAATGCCCTGCTAAGCACACCAAGGAGTCCTTTTGTTCAGTATCTTTGAATTCTCATGTCAAAAGCAGACTTGCCAAAATTGTAATCATCTATATTTTTCATCTTACACATATTTGTGGGGATTTAAACATGAGCAGTGCTTTAGCAAAACCCTTTGCTTCTCAGATGGCTTGTTTAGCTGGTCATGTTCATGCATCTGCATAATTTTGCTCTACAATAATACACTTGTTTACATCAAGAGCACCTTTATACCATGAAGAAGTTTATTATTCACAGAACTCCAAGTAGCCTAATGCAGGCCCAGTGAACATGAGCTGGTAGATCTGCCACAGTAGTAGGTGGATCCCTGTTGCTGTGAAGGACAAGGCAGGAGAAGGCACTCCCTACAGAGGCTTGAATTCTCTGGAGCTAGAAGCAGATTCAATAAAGACTGCATTTATGGACATGGTGGGATTTTGTGAAACAGTTCAGGATATGAACTGTCTGTGCCTGGGAAGATCATGGAAAAGGCCCTCCTGGAAGCTATGTTAAGGCACATGCAAGACAGGGAGGTGATTCAAGACAGCCAGGGCTCCACCAAGGGCAGAGCATGCCTGACCAGTTTGGTGGCCTTCTATGGTATACTTTCTGTGAGTACTGGTGGTCAAAGAAAGGGAAATGGATGTGATCTATGTGGACTCGTACAAGACCTCCGACATAGGCTCATGCCACTTCCTTATCTCTAAACTGGAGAGATACAAGTTTGAAGGGCAGACTATTCAGTGGGTAGAAATTGGTTGAATGGTTGCAGCCAGAGGGTTGTGGCCAACAGCTTGATGTTCAAGTGGAGGTGGTCAAACGTGCAGTTTTCAAGGGCTCTGTCCAGGAACTGATGCTCAACATCTTTATCAAATAACATAAGACAGTGTGGGATTGAGTACACCCTTAGCAAGTTAGCTGATGATGCCAAGCTGCATGGTGTAGCTGAAGCAATAGGAGGAGGGGATGCCATCCAGAGGGACCTCAAGAGGTTTAAGAAATGGGCCTTCATGAACCAAAAGAGAGAGGTAAGTTGGTTGGAAGTTTTTGAATGTGCATTACAAAATTTTTAATTAAGAGGTGGAGGTTTAAAGCATCTTTGCAGTTGCCCTTTGCTTGCAGACAGGAAACAGATAGGTCCTTTCTGCTCTTGAAACTGTTAAAGTTGTCCAGCTTTACTTACATGACACACAAGTAACTTCTCAATTAGCTAGACTCAGCTTTACCTTGTTTGCGTAGGACAGCAGTGCATGCACCAGGAAGTATCACTCAGTCCCACAACACTGCTCTGTGGTGTAGTTTCATAGCAAATCCCAATCCTGTAGCTTCTGCAGGCAGTGACAACAGTTTCCCAATAATGACATCCTCGAGCTGGCAGTGGTTCACCCAGGACTGACGGAAACCTATTTGTGGAAGAGGTAGAGAGTAAAGTGAATATGGTGGTAGGTCAACCATACTGTGATATTTGTTGCAGCCACATCATGCAGCATAATCAAAAATTAATGGATGACTCTTCTGACTGCGGGGTTCTATATAAGACTTGGATGTTGTTACTGTGAGTCACTATTTTTGCACTAAAGTGGACCATCTTGAGTACAGAAAACTCACAAGCTAGCAAAAGGTGGAAGGGTGACTTTGGAGGCAAAAAAAAGACCTCAAATTTAGTAGGCTTGCTCACGCCAGAAAGCATGGCTATTTTAAGTAGACACAGTGACAAACACTATGTGTGCAAGTTGTAACATTTAAAAAAAGGTGTTAAGATTTGTTATACTCCATTACTTTACAGGAAGCTGTATAAGTATGACACATCATACAGGAGGCTCTATGCTTGTGATGAGACTGATATCAGCAAGTAAAAAAAAAAAAAGTCATGTTTGCAATAGATGGAACAAGCCTGGTACAATCATTCTAATACCCACCAGGGGCACTTCCTAATTGACGAAAGCCAAGGATGCTTTGCAAAATATTACTAGTAATGCCCTCAGCAGAAGAATGAAGTTTAAGGACAGATTACTTCTAGCCACAATATATTTAAAAACAAACTCACACATTTGGTCTTCTCAGTGCAGCAACAGATTCTTTTGAGACTATAGAGCTCTGAAACATTAAGCAGTAACCATTGACTGATGTAAATTCAGTTTTCCCAGTAAGCAATTCCTCTGTCATTGACTTTCTATGGAAATTCCTCAACATCAAACACTGCCTGGCACCTACATCAATGCTGCAACCACTGCAGTGTTTGAAAGGAAGTCTGTCACACAATGTCCACGACTGTTGGACTGAAACAATTCAGTTCTACAAAATTAGTTAGTGATGTGTTAAAGCTGCCTACAGAGAAAAGAAAGAGTGAGGCCCATCCTGAACGCCATAGGCTGGCTGTGCTCGCATGCTTCTACTCACCCAGTGAATGTAGCTTTCTCTGGAAGGCAGATCACAGTTTCATCAGGGGAGATTTGTAAAGCGGGATGAGCTGTGTCGCTCAGTATGTGAAATCGAGTTCCTGGTACAATTCAGAACAGAAAACTGGACAAAATGCAAAAACTCTTCTGATCTGTGTTTGTTTGCTACAGCAATCTCTGGAAACCAGGCACAAGGATCATAATAGGCTATACTATTCAGAAAATTAGCTAGGTGTAAAACACTCTTTGGTGTTAGTTAGTTGAATAATTTTCAATCAACTGCTTTTTCAAAATAGCAAATTTGAATTCTGAGGCTGGTTTGAAAGAATCATGTATGATTTCATATGTCATATCTCTGACAGAATTTAATAGTTTTGCCTCTGATGTCACAACAGTTTTTCATTGACATAAACCTAACAATTTCAAATAAATTTGTCTCAGTTTGTGTTAATTTTAAGCAGATAAAATTTGGTCTCTTTTATCTCAATACCTTTCTCTTTTTTCCTATCACTGAAAATTCAGATACAACTTCTGGAGAAAGATGATAAGAAAATTACTGCTTTGCACACCTATCTCTTTTTTTTTTCCGACATCAGAAAATGGTGATCTACCTTTTGTTGAGATGAGAGCAGCTTCACTCTGTTCACTTGTCCCAAATGGATTGACAGCCCTCAAGTAGAAGAAATAGTTCACATTGGGCTCCAGGGATACTTTCAGTTCATGTCTCTTTATACCAGCAAAAGATCTGCAAATTTGGAAGATTTACATACATTAATATATATGCAGATATGGAAACCAAGAAAGACTAATTTATGCAAGCAGATAACCAAGCAAACCATATTGTTGACTATTGAAACAAGCACCACAGGGAAGATCCAAGACAGAGGACTAACCACTATTTTCACAAACAGTCAGGTTTTGTAGGAGCTTTACTATTTCTCGTGATATGTCCTGCCCGCATTGTCTGACAAATTTTCAGGCCTTCGCTTCTTACACCTTCTCCCTCAGTACAGTCATTTAGTATAACACTCACTTTATGTTCATTTTGCAGCACAATTAATCACATAAAATGCAAGCAGCACAGCATAAAATTCTCATCTGCCTGCTGTAAAAAGTCTGCATTACAAAATGAACAAGCTAATGAAGAGGAAAGTTTGTGATTAATTCATCTGCTTGATAGTGAATGTACTTGTGTTTGTACTGTTTGGGTACAGGCTCCAAATACAAAAGAATGGATACCCTTTTCTAAGAACATACATAAACCAGGAGCTTATTAACTCCTGAATCACAAATTGCTTATCAGTGAAGTCTCGGCTCTGCCTCCCTCACCGCACTGTGTGCTCCAACAAGCTGGTTTTGCATGAGGTAGCAGCAGGAGAACTGTCTTTGCACAGTGCACTGCTTTGACTAAGTCTCCTGTTTGAGTTGTCTAGAAAAACTCAAGTACTAACATCCAGAGCCACTGATCTATTGTTACACTGCAGCCAAAAGAGAGTCAGTATCCAGTCAATATGCTTCACAGGCACTTTGAAGCTCCAGTGAAAACACTTGGGATAGCTAGGAAGATGTCAGTTTTATTTTATATATCGTTGGGAATATGAAAGATGAGCTTAACAAATCCTCACATAAATGGATCCTGATTTTCCTCATTTTTGCCTCATATAATAATAGCAAAGAAACACAGTGCATTCACACTGCACTGTATGTCTGTTCAGTGAAGACAGGTTTTTTATAGAACAGGCAATTCAATGATTTCTTCCACAAATCTTCAAGGCAAGTATTCAAGTTTAATGCAGGTATCCCCGACCTCTAGGCTGAAAGATGGTAACTTCAGTGGTAAGAAATGAGACGAATGCAGAAGACTCAATCTGTACTCCAGTAAATTCACAAACAGCAGATTTACTTCTTGTAAGCATGCAAGGCATCTTCCTTTCCAAGCGGGGTTAGAGATGGAGCCCAATACAGTAGGTACCGTCCTTCAAGTAATGTCTCTGTGCGGTGCTAGATTAAACAAATCACTTTTTCCACCACTAATTACTGTGAGCCCAGAGGAGGTAAGGCAGGCAAGACAGCTGTCAGCTAAGATCTTTGCTATTCATTTGTAGTGAATGTTTTTCCCCACCCGACCCAGCAGAGAGCAGTACAATCTGAAGAATAATCACTGTTCATTCATCCATTAGGATTTTTCACATGTCACTGCTGCATTTATCCGACTAAGGTAAAAAAACCCACAGCCCTACATACAGCATATTCCTGTTAAAACCACACAGAGCTCTGTGTCTTAGGAGGATACTGTCAGGGGAAAGGATAATTCATCATCTTTATTAGTCTGTATCAGGTATTTTGTAGTGACAGGTGACATTAGAAGTGATTAAAAACATTGAGAAAAAGCACTGGGTGCTCCTGCGATCTTTTCAATTTGAAAAAATTTCAGACCATTCAAGGCTCTTGCATGGTCAGCACTGAGCCCTGCTGCCTTTGCAGAATGTACTATATTAACAATAGAACTAATGCAATGTGAAAAAAAGAAGTACGCTGCCCAAAGCAATTGCACTTTTGCTTCACTAACCAAAGCCCTGACTACAAGAGCACTTCATCAAGGCATTGGGAAATAGGCAGGTTGAAGTTCTTGGAAACTTCCCTGGAAATTTCAGGGAAGAGATGCAAGACGACGAGTGACCTTTAGATATGAAAAAGGAAAAAAGCTTTGTCACGCATAGGAGTCAAGAGAAAAAGGAAAGATGGGTTGAACAAAAATGCAAGATGGGAACTGAGTAAGGAGGCAAACAGAAAAGAAGCAATAGAAAGAAAAATGGGGCCAGAAGCAGAAGAACGGGAAAGAGGAAGCAGAGGAAGAGAGTACCCAAGCTTTGAAAAAAACTGCTCATGCTTCCCATGCAAGTCTGGCCCAATCTGTCCCTTAAGATTACCATTCTGACATAATGGGTTTGAGTCTGAAGCACAAACCACCAAGAAGCTTGAATAAGAAGTTATCAGGTGAGATGAAATGAGGATATACTAAGCTATCCCTCAAAAGATTTTTGTGGCAACATCTAGATCACTGAGTATAAATTACAGCCATATTCTCTGGTGCCTTCTTTCGTCTTCTGGAAAATAGAAGGTATTTTCTTCTTATACTACTGACTTTTATTTAATTGCTGTCTAGTTAATAAAACACAAAAAATCTTCTAATTCTAAGCGGGCAAGTAAATTTTAATGCCATAGGTAAACTTGGGATATTCATGTTCTTAAGTCTGAATCCCAGAGCCCGGGTACTCAGAGAAGATTTTGGATCCAGCTGAATGCAGAATAGAGTCAGCTATCACAGATTACTGTCTCTTTCAAACTTGAAATTCCTCAAAGAATTTGCTTGCATGTTTAAATGTGATAGTAATAGCATACTTCTTTAAACTGTAATAGTGAGAAAGAAATATCTAGTCCTTATCTTTATGACCTGATCTTTATGTGTATCTGGTTAGTAAAGCAGCAATCAGATTTTTGGATAGCATTCTCTACTTGATAATCTTTTTTAGCTAGCTTTAATTTTTCTAAGAATAAGAGCCGATCAGTGTTACCTACAAGTATGGCTTAAGAAACATTGTTGGCTACTGCCAACTATGAAATAGAACGTGCCAGGAAGAAAGACTTTTGTCTTCAATACTTAGCTGGCTCCAAGATCATGAGACACGAAGGGCAAAGAGGAAATAAGTGTTACTATTCTCTCTCTGAGTAAAGGATAGAGTGAGGGGGGAGAAGAGTTAATATCAAGATCTTCCCAGGTTCTGAGCAATCAGTGTTGTTTGTCATGTTTCAGAACCATGCAATCAGTAATAGAAAAAGTAAAGATGAAAAGAAGGTATGATCGCTGCCCAGCTTACAGAAATAGAAAACAAGCACAGGAGAAGGGACGGGAAAATGCATTTCTAATATCCTGACTATGTTGGGGAAAAGCCTGTTTCATTTCAGAGCTCTTGTAAGAAGCATTGCAGCTAGACCTTCCTTGAGATTGCCGACTATATTGAAGCATGTAGTTTCAGTCATGAAAGAGAAATGTAAAGGTAACCTTTTATTTTGTCCTATTTCCCACATATGCACACATATGCCTACTTTAAGGGTGATGGGAAATGTGATAGTTTTAATTGATAAAGCATGATGCATTCTGTCCTTTAGCAGAAATGTTTTAATATTTATACTGTCCTCCCAATCTCACAGCATCGTGATAAAATTTCAAAATCTAGAAATTCAAGAAATATTTTAAGTTAATTCTTTTATATATCTCTGTTCTTATAAGAATTTCTAAGTCTCAAAATCCAGGCTCCACATTTTTGTTGTGTGCTATTCAACACAGAGCAAAAAGGAGTTACATGTCTTTTCACCTTTAAATTGCCAAGCAATATTACAGCAGCATCTGTCTGCTACGTTTGTGATTTTCCTGTTTTTAGTGAAATCTTATGCTGTGTTTTGATGCATATTTCTCTCATCAGCATCCTCATTTATTTCAAGAACATGGTGTCTAGAGAATATTTTTTTAATATTGCATATGAACCCAGAAAATGATATGCCTGGTAGTGATTTAGAACACCCTCTGTGTTGTAATTGTCATTCCCACCCCCAGCATCCCACTGAAACAGCACCTCTGGACCTGTGCTGGTACCTCTGATGCCAAGCTCGAGCTGAAAGCACGTAAGCTTCCGACAAAAAGTGCACAAGCACACAGAAGGGGTGCCCCATGAGTGCAAAAAAAAAAGCCCCTGAAGCTAAATAAAAAGAGTAAATTGCTCTGAATTCCATCCAGTTGCACTGCATGCTTCATTTCCTCTCCTCCATTCCTGCTCCGTCACAGGGTTACATCACCAAAGCATCCCTTGCAATGGTCTTCAATGCTACCTTAGATGGCAAACTCAGCACAGGCATAGAGGAATAAGATTCCCCATTTTCTACACAACTGCTTCCCTATCTGTTTGGACAATTGTGAGCAAAGCCATCAGAGGAAGGTGTGATATCCTGCTTCCAATGTTAGACCTGTTCTTTCAGCAGGCAGAAAATTTCAGTCACTAGTGTTGTCAGTATCACATTAATAGAGAGCATGACACTCATTCACTTCCACTTCTATGAACTCACTGCATACCATAATGATTTCTGCCTCCCCAAGTCTTACAGATTTCTTCTAATGTGATACATGGCTTCCTTGTGAACAGCCCACATACTCAATCCCTGGACTACACTTCACAGTTTTCCATCTTCCACCCACAGCTCCATTGACTTCTCAACACAAAGATACTGAATGGCAAGAAAATAGCAGTGCTCTGGAAGAAACTGGAAGAAACATTTCAAAGCCTTGTAAAAATACTGGAAAAAAGTATCAAATAGGTGAGGAACTTTAAAACCCCAGAAGTAGGTCAGAGACTAATAGTTGTAGAAGATTTAAAATCACAGAAGTCAGAAGGTACCAAATCAAGATTTGGTGGGTGTGGTAAGAGAGTCCAACCAACATCAGGAATGTCCTGCATCATCTTCAATCTGGTATAGGGCTTGTGTTATTCTAATGCAAGAGAAAGGTTGTCTTCTTCTCTGGCCTGATGCTGGAAATTTGAGCATTCAGGTTAGTCAGCATTGTGACACAGAGGTCAGAGTTAATGGTTTGTCCATGTTCCAGAAAATCCATAAAGAACACTCCTTTCCTATCCCAGAAGGCACTGCATATTACTTTATCCATCAGGGCTTTGTCTTCAAATTTCTCTTCAGTGAGGAATTCACATGTTGCCACGTGGACTGCCATGGACTCTAGCCTGTAGTGGTGATACCACTATCTTATTACTGATAATAATGCAATGCAGCAAACTGTCATCTTTGTATTAGTTCAACAGGTCCTGAGAAACTTGCATATGTTATGTTCTCTATTCCTGTGTGGTCATTTGTGAAATCCACTTGGCACAAACTTTGAGATTGATTACAGAGTTGCTACCATAATTTCCATTGTGTTGAAGCCAATCTTCAGCTCCATACACAGTTCCCTGGTCATAATTCATCAATTCGTGCAGATGAGCTGATCGAGACACTCATTATTTTGTGGTGTGACAGCAGTGCATGGCCATCTGTAACATGGCTTGTCTTTCAAGTCAGTGTCACCATTGCTGAAATACACCACCCGCTGACTCACTGTGCTCACATCCACTGTTTGTTCTCCACAAATATTCAGCAAGCATAAATAGATAAAAGGAAGGCAGGCAATAATGCCAGAAGGCCTCTGTGGACAGCAAGGAGCTCCTGGACTTACTTGAGTATAAAAAGAAAGTCTACAGGCAGTGGAAACAGGAATGAGTTACCTGAGAAGTCTACAAAGAAGTTAAGTGAACAGCAAGGGATCAGATTAGGAAAAAAAAGTCTGGTCAGAATTAAATCTAGCCAGAGACATAAAGAGGAACAAAAAGAAATTCTACAGGTATATCAGTGATAAAAGGAAGGCCAGGGATGATGTAGGCCATCTCTGGAAAGAAACCGGAGACGTGGTCATGAGGGATACAGAGAAATCTGAGATTCTCAGTGACTTCTTTACATCAGCCTTAACTGGCAAGGGCTCTAGCCACGTTGCCCAAGCTGCAGAAAGCAAAGGTATGTACTTGGAAAATGAAGATCTGCCTGCTGTAAGTGAAGTTCAGGTTTGAGACCATCTAAAGAAACTGAAGGTGCCCAAGTCATGGGACCCAATGAGATCCATCCATGGGTTCTGAGGGAACTGTCAGATTAAGTTGCCCAGCTGCTATCCACCATGTTTGAAAGTGGCAGACTGGTGAAGATCCCACTGATAGGAAAAGGGAAAACATAATTCCCGTTTTCAAGAAGAGAAAAAAAGAAGATCCAGGGAATTACTGGCCAGTCAGTCTCACCTCTGTGTCTGATCAGATCATGGAACAGATCCTCCTGAAGGCTCTTTTAAGGCACGTGGAAAAGAAAGATGAGGTGACTGGTGGTAACCAACATGACTTCATCATGGGCAAATCATGCCTAACAAACTTGGTGGCCTTTTATTATGGAGTTACAGCATCAGTGGATAAAGGAAGATCAACTGATCATCTACCAGGACCTGTGCAAAGCATTTGATACTGTCCCGCATGACATCCTGGTCACCAAATTGGAGAAAAATGGATTTGATGGATGGGCCACTTGCTAGGAAAGGAATTGGCAGGATGGTTGTACTCAGAGAGCTGCGGTCAATGGCTCAATGTCCAAATGGAGACTCGTGACAAGTGGCATTCCTCAGGGATCAGTGTTGGGACTGGTGATTTAACATCTTTGTAGGTAACATGGACAGTGGAATTGAGCACACCATCAGCAGGTTTGTAGACAGCACCAAGCTGAATGGTACAGTTGACATATTAGAGGGAAGGGATGCCATCCAGAGGGACCTGGGCAGGCTTGAGAGGCAGGCCCATGCCAACCTCATGAAGTTAAACAAGGCCAAGTGCAAGGTCCTGCACTTGGGTCGGGGCATCCCAAGCACAGACAAAGGTTGGGTCGAGATTGGCTTTGAGAGCAGCCCAGAGGAGAAGGATTTGAGAGTGTTGTTTGATGAAAGATTCAGCATGAGCCAGCAATGTGATCTTGCAGCCCAGAAGGCCAACTGTATCCTGAGCTGCATCAAGAAAAACATGACCAGCAGGTCGAGGTAGGTGATTTTGCCCCTCTACTCTGCTCTCGTGACCCCCACCTGAGTAATGCATCCAGTTCTGGGGCCTCCAACTCAAGAAGGACATGGAGTTGTTGGAGCAGATCCAGAGGAAGGCCACGAAGATGGTCAGATGGCTGGAGCATCTTCCCTGCATGGACAGGCTGAGAGAGATGAAGCTCTTCAGCCTAGAGATGAGAAGGCTGCCGGGGGACCTTATAGCAGCCTTCCAGTACCTGAAGGGAACCTATAGGAAAGCTGGGAGAGACTTTTTATAAGGACATGTAGTAACAGGACAAGGGGAAATGGCTTTAAATTGGAAGAGGGTAGATTTAGACTAGATATTATGAAGAAATTCTTTACTGTGAGGGTGGGGAGACACTGGAACAGGCTGCCCAGTGAGGTTGTGGATGCCTCCTCCCTAGAATAATTCAAGACCAGGCTGGATGGGGCCTTCAGCAACCTGGTCTAGTGGGAGGCATCCCTGCCTACAGCTGGGGATTGGAACTAGATGATCTTAAAGGTCCTTTCCAACCCAAACCATTCTATGATTCTATGATCCACAAATGTCAATGGGTGCCATTTTTTCAGCATGGAGGAATTCAGTGACACACCTTTCCTTCATACACATTTCTGTCAGATACCAGTGTGTCAGACTGCCCCTCTGCTGCCATCTGTCACATGGCAACAAAATGTAATGGAATATTGGCAAGAAAGTTCAACCTCTACTGCCACACCACCAACACCCACCTCTGATACTGTGGGCCAACATAATAAAACAGGAGGCAGTACTTTCAGAGCAGCCCTTGTACAACGACCATGCCAGCAAGTTGCATGCCAGCCTGCTTATTTTCTTCACCCAAAAGTGAGGCACAATGCTCACCAAAGTAGTGTCATCTTCTTAGTGGAAGAAGAGTAATACAGATTCACATACCTTTCCCATCCTCATCCCCATTCCCATCCCATCTCTTTTTTTCAGTCTCTATTCCTTTCTCTTCCTTCCTATCCCCCCTGACATTCTAAACCCTATTTCTGTTTTCCTCCCCGGGGTGACATTAAAAATGCTTTGGGTGGAGAGTGAAATACTACAGTCATACATGTTTAACACGTTCTTCTTAGAGATCATTACGATATTGACAGATATGAACTTTAGTGTTAATTTCAAGGTTAGTGAAATAAAAGATCTCACTCTGAGCAGTGAGGCCTTTGAGATTCTGTGCTGAATTGTTTCCTGCTTATTCCCACAACCTTTCGCCCAATCAGGACTATACTGCAGCAAAACACTCCCTCCTTTGTCTGCTTTCTGGGACAACCTTGTGGATCTTGATCCCCAAGGTTTACACAGGAGCTAAACAGCCACCAGCACATCTAATGCCTTATGTGCAAATCCCACACAGCCCCAGCTTATTGTGGGGGTATTTCTCCCTACCTGCTCCTCTCTTGGCAGTGTCCTTTACTTTGCATAAGTTTCCAGAATGACATGTGTGAAAGCAGACATTCAAGCTGGGACTGCAGATGGTGAATTTTGTGAGATGGCTGATCATTACTGCTCACACCTTCTATAGGTGACCTTCCCTCACCTCTGCTTTCCTACTGTGTGCTTGCGAGGAGCTATATGAACTTTCCAGGACTGCCGGGAAGCACGTTTGACCTCCCACATGGGTACAGGGGAATTGCACAGCTTAGAGACTGATAAGACGCACAGGCTGTCTGTCAAAAGATTTTGTGTTTGGCTGGTTCCCAAGATGAGCGTTCCTCAGGAAACCAGAGAAGGACATACTCTGAGCTTTCAAGGAAGGTAGTAAAAATAAACTACAGTGTCTTCAGCTCCAAATGCTCCTATGTGGGCATTAAAGACACAACTTTATTTTACCTAATACAGGTATGTGGCAAAGTAACACAAAGCTCCTTGCATGTACTTTCAGAAGGAAAGTCAGACCAAATATTTAAGATTTGACTCACCACCTGGAGTTATTTTTCTCACCCATTAGCCACAGAAGGAACTGATTTCTAGTCCTAACTTGCACATCAGGGGCATTAAATACTAGTAATACAGACATTATGCTTCATTTACAAGTGAGCTCCTTTTCCCCTGGCTTTACACTCCCACAAAAGAAAGAAGAAAAAAGTAATTTTTAAAAAGAAAGGTGTTCTTTGTCCTTGAAACTTCCTGTGCTATTATAAAAGCTTCCTAGGTTAATCCTAGGAGGGTTGTTTTTGGAAAAATAAAGAGAGGTACTGCTTTGAGGGAAAATAAGTGGTTAAAAGGTGGTCTTTGGCACTGTAAAAATAAGGTCAAAGCCCTTCTACAAATAAAGACATTTCAACTGCAGCCATTCAGAGAAAAGTCTTGATTTTATCTTGGTGAATTTTTCGTGTGTCACAGTAAAAGGACAGCTTCTGCCCACATAAAGGCTAAAAAGTCACACGTGACTCAGTAATATGATTTTGCATCAGTTTACTTGAAAAAGGGAATGGGTCAGTTCTGGCAGCTTGTTGCCACAATTAACTCTACACTAACAAACTGCTTGGTGCTAACAGCACCTAGCTCACAGATTACAGTTCACACTTCCTTGCTCTTTTTTAAAAAAAGAGGCAATTCCAGTTAACAGCAATGAAACTTAAGGGCAAACACACAGCCTAGATTTTGGGAGCAGCTATATTATTCCTGACCGACTGAGACTTTGGCAGTTTGACAGTGTCCTGGTGGCCTCATGAAATATGTATAAACCTGAACAGGTCATGGCTGCTCTCCCAAAGAGCAGAAAAGCTGGGTATGTCACCCCTCCTCCACTTGCTTGCATTAACACAGCATGCTGGTGCCGGGTAAAACAGGGTAGCTCAACCCTGCAGAAGTTTTTTCTTTCATTTTTTAGCCTAATTTTGTAAGCAACAATGCACACACAATCGCTCTGTCTTACATGCCTACTAGAAACCTGTGAACATTTAAGTCCAGCTAGCTAATTATGACTGCAAGGAGCAGAGTCCTTCCCTACCTATCACACTTTCATGAAGACCGCGTAAGCTAGCCTATACGTAAAAACTACAGTCAGGTCTTCAGGGAGTGAAAGAGCTTGAAGATCTTTCATAGGGTCCCACTCTCTACATCGGCAACTGTAGTTTCTTGGAACGTTGTTGTCATCATATTTTGAAAAACAAACAAATCCAAAGACACACAGACTACCATATAATTTTCTGTGCATTTCAACACACTCCATGGTTTGACTTTTTTGTGCTCTTTGTTTCTTCTCACACTCTCATTTAAGTAGTTCAGATGTAGTACAGTGGAAACCAGAAAATGTATGGAATAAGCACCCGCTACCCCCAGTTTCCAAGCTGTTCTTAGGGTTGCTGCAGACTCCTGTGGCATTCTTGCACAGAGGAGTGCAGGCACACACATGCAAGTCAGGACAGCACTGGGCTCAGCTGTACTTCAGGAGGAATCTGCATGTATGCAAGTGGATGATCAACTTTACTGGGACACCGGTATTACCTTTGCTGTGTACCCAGCAGGTTTCCATTCTGCTCCCCACAAAGCAGAGAGCAAACTGAACAGAACCCCTTCATCCCACTCACTCCTGCAGAGCTCAGCTGCTCTCTCCTGCCCTGCCTGGGGCCATCACAGCTGAGTGGGAGTGATTGTTTCCCCAGCCAACATAGTCATGCAACTTCTGGTTGATTGCAGGCAGTGCAATGTCTCCAGGGCTTTGGCCCCAAGTGAGAGGGATTGCTCAGTTAAGCAGAATGAAAGGGAAGTATTTTTGTATCTTTCAGCCTAATCTCACAGATTAGTATCCAGCCTCCAAGATCTTCAGCAAGCAGAAACTTATTTCTTTCTGTTTAAAACCCGTAGTCTGGGGAGCGCTCATTAATGTCTGCCTAATCCAAACGACCAATGTTTCTCAGCTGTAGCACTGACCTGAGACCCTCTCCTTCTGGCGAATGCTGTCTGCAGTACTCCAGGGTGAAGGACTCTGCTGCTGCTGAGGCAACCTGCCAGCGGATGGTAGCTGTGTCCCAACACACTGTGCAGTCTTCAGCCTTGATGGTGGGGATGGCAGGCGCTGGGGACACAGGAACATATTAGCTGTACTGCAAAGAAGACACCAGCAGCTCATAGGGGATACTTGTAAAGGAAAGGGAGAGTCATCTCCATTCAAAAAACACAGAATAGTTAGCTTAACCTGTCTAGCGATGATCTGTTCCTTACTCATGCTTCAACAGCAAAGAGTAACCATATAAGGGGGTGAGGGAGGGGGGAAACATGCTGTCAAAGTCTCTGAATGTTTGTGCATTTCTGCACATCTTTAAAATGTCCAAGTAGAATTCTATGCCTTTTCCCAAGCATACATTTCTCATTTCCACCCTTTTTTACAGAGCAGAGCACCAAGGCAGTTCTCTGTATAGCTCTGTGCAGGTTATCTCAGTCCTGTTCTCAGCAGCTCCTGCATGAATTTCATCAGTAAGAAATATGCTGCTGTAGAACTGAGGGGGAAATGATGAGTTTCTGCTTAATTATGTAGTGTTATTTTTGCAATGTGGATACTAAAATTTGGTACTGTAATTTCTCTTTTTTAGAGCCTCAGTTCAAGAACTGCAGGCCCAAATGCAAAACAGAAAACTGAATGTAAAGCAATGCACTAAATGAAAGTAATCAAAAGCTATTCTGTGAAATAGCACATCCAATATCACAGGCCTAAAACAGTTTTGTTGTATTCATCTACTCTATCCCTTTCCAGGGAAGAGCAACATAAATGAACATTGTGATCTACTGTTCACTCTCATAAACATCTTTAACACCAATCATTAAAATAAAATTTATTTTTAAACATGTCATAGAAATTTGTTATGCTTTTAAAAAAATCAAGCCTCAAATAGAAGGTCTAGGTAAAGGACAGGAAAAAGACAATTTTATGACAAGATAATCTTATAGAGCCTCAACCCATATGGAAGATGCATTCTACTTTGTATCAATAATAATTTCTTATTATTAGAGAAGGAAAGAAGAAAATACAGAAGCACATATTGATTTCTTCATTTAGTGAAAATCAGGTTTCATGTTAAGATGTACTTGATGTTTTAATACAGGAACAGCTAATCTAGGTAGTCACCAGAGCAAAGAATATGTGGGATAGACTTTTATCTGGTGATAAACCAGTGCAGTTCCCTTGGCAATCGTCCTCTAATTCTCCTCGGATATACTTGATTATTGTCTGTTTTTAAAGTTATCTGTTGCTAGAGAATGAAAAATTAATAGCTAAATCCACAAATGCCTGCATTCAGAAATGGAAACACATACCCACAATAATGGATGTGCAATCAGTACATCACAAGACTTAACCTGTTTGGCTTTTTTTTTTATTTGAAATGATCTATCTAAAGAGCAGGCAGAGTCAGAAGAACAGTATTGTCACTGTCAGAAAGAATTGTCACTGTGCTTCTAAGGTTTTTTAACAAATTAACTGTAGTTACTGTACTAATTAGAACATACAGCTGATTTCCTTGTAATATTCTCATAGTTTCATGAGAGATCTTTTAAGAGACAAAAGGTAGAAATGGGTAAATGATTATTATGCCTCTCAGATAAAGTAGCAGATAGGTTTGAATGACTAAAGAAAGTGTGTTTACTCTTTTTTCTTTAGCATTGCGGAGGATTCATCTGGATGTCACTTGAGCGTAGACAGGTAGAAGACAGATATTTACTGCCCTCTATCAACAAATATGATGTCTAATGGATTAAACAAAAGGCTTGTTATGGTTGCTGCCAAGTGATGTCAACAATATACTCAATGTCATACAGTTATTGCATTATGAAATTGTTAAGTACCCTTGTCTAGATTTTGTGAATGCTACAACAGAATGATTGTTTTTACCCAGTAACACTAGAAAAATCATCTGGCATGAGTGTCTCAGATAAGGTCTTGAACACAAGATGCCATGTTTTGTTTGTAATTCAAGAATCAATATTTTGTCAATAGAAATTATTTAGGAAATTAAAATTGGGAAAATTGATCAGTCAAATGAAGCTCATAAACAGTACTCGTCTAATTACTCAACGTAATTTACACTACCCAAAAGGGAGCAAAGCCTCACAGCCGCACCTGAGATGTGTGTTCCACTGAGCTAGATGTGGCTTCTAAGATCTGTAAAGCACGCCTCCCCCTGAAAAGTTAATCATTTAATCAATCCACATAGATGTGTCTGAGAGGATGGTGGAGAGGTAAAAAATGCAGCCATTACCTCAATTTTCCACAGGAGAACCAGTGGCAGAGCAACAGGGTGGCTTTTCCCCGAGCTGCCCTAGAGCACTGCAGTACCCTCAGAAGATAAATTTGTAATGCGTTGCTCCAATGCCCCAGTCACAGGGACTGAGATTTAGAAACATCTTCGTATCCGAATACTTTCAAATTACCTCTCAGGAACAATTATGCTGTCATCTTGTAGCAAAAAGGGAAATGATTGTGAGTTGCCTACTATCTGACAGATGGACTGAATGAAACAGCCTTCTCTGCTTTGGTAACAATACAGACTAAAATTTCTCTAAGAACCTGAAGCTTACTGTAATCAAACACCAAACTATGTACATACCTGTTTTAAAAATGGATTTTTCACTAGGTAAACTACACCCTGTACAGTTCACAGCCATGACCCACACACTGTAACACCGATCTGGCTCCAGATCCTCCAAAATGCAGTGGCTCTCCTTCACTGTCACTCTGTATTCTTCCACCAAAGCTAGGAGAAATATACACAGGCTGTTACACGAACATGTTATTTCTGGTAGGGCCTGTAATTGTTACTCTCATCTAACATGTAAGAAATATGTTGAAACATTTATACTAGCCAAAAAGTCAGTATTTTACTCTGACTCAGTTTTGACAGAGTTTTTGATATGCTTTTGAGTGCGTTTGGTAAGGGGAGCTTATGACCTTCAGTCTTACTGTGAAGTAAGCTGCAGTTTGAGACATGCATTGAACAGTTGACTTCATTTCTCTAGAAAATAACAATTTATCATTATGGAATTTATACCTCATACATCCATTTGTGTGTGCACATAAACAAACACATGCATGGATGTATGTTCTGAGAGACTCGGCCATCAGCCTGAGCTTTTCGATGAATGAAGCACCTGTATCCTCTTTTCTCAGTTTCCATACCTAATATTTAACCTTTTTGATGTTGTTTTGAAAAAAATCTCTGGAATATATGGAAAAACTGTGGAAATGCTAATGACCTTTTCCTGTCATTTTTTAAATTAGGATACATTTTGAGGCTCTACAAACCTAATTGGGTATATCCTTTTGCAAGCTCTATCTGCACTCTCCATTAGTATAGGAGAGTTAGGAATAGAAAGGACATATCTTCTCTGAAAGTCAGATTGCTTTTTAAAAGCATCTGAATAAGTAGCTTCTCCACAAGCAGCTGTCTTGCACTTTGCAGACCATAGTATTTACTTTGTATTTTGAAGGATGAATGAGAAGATTGGGAATGTCATCTACTTCATGCTCTCCTCTACTGTTACCTGTTCAATGCAGGATTTCACCACTGTGCCCTGGGCCCACCCCTGTAGCTCAGCCTTCCCTGTGCTGACATGAAGTCATTGGAAGAAGGGCTGCTACTGTCATGAAGGCAAGACTGTACGTACCTCCTTCATCTTTGCTGGCTTGAAGCTCCTCCATACAATACACCTGGAAGCAGTCAATGGTATCCCCTTCATTCACAGTCCAGTAGACAGCAATGGAAGTGCTGGTAGCTGAATTTGGCTCTTGAGGTATTAAGGTCGGTGTCTGTGGGACTGAATGGAGAGTCCTCAGTTGTTATTCACAATCCTGTATTTTCAGGTGAATTAACTACAGGTTCATGAGCAATCAGGTTTCTTATTTTCATTCAGGTACTTGTTTCCACAGAACAATACAGCAAGTATTGGAAACATGGACAACAGTGGTGCAGTTTTAGAAAAGTAGTTCATCTGATCTAAAGATGGTAAAAATTAACTACTGAGAATAAGAATCTGGTTACCCATTTCTCTCACAGACCCAAAAGTCAAGATTCAGTCCTGAGACCACAGAAACCCAGACCAAAGCACGCACCAATGCCCTGCACAGCTCTCAGAGTCCCTGCCTACAGGACCATTCCACAGATGGATAACTGTGTGGCTGCTCATTTCTAGTTTCCAGTAGGCTGAGGGGAGCAGCATGCCACCTTCCAGGCCTGGACAAGTGGAACTGTCACAAAACCCCAGAGGCAGCAAGAATGCCTCTTCTTTTTCCAGGAGACCTGCTCCTTGCAGTCACAGCTCCTCCAGCTGCAGTCTGGCACTGGACTGACAAGTCTCCACTTCAAGGCACATGTCAACAGTTTACAGGCTGGTTCTGGGGACCCACACCCTGGGAAAGGGAAAGGGGAAAAGGAGGAAAGGGCAGGGAGAGATGCCTAAAAACAAAACAGCAGCAGTGAGGAAAGCTAATTTACTAAATAAGATATCAGAATGCAAAATAACACAATATAATACAATATAATTGGAATTATAGCTAATAAATCAAAATGAGAGAGAGTGTCCAAAGACTGAAGGCCTTACTCTAATGCTGAAGGCAAGATGACTAGGGGCACACACGCTGCTGTGATGATCCGAAAGGGAAAAGAGAGAGGGATTTCATGACTTGCCAACAATTTTATCTTTCCCTCTGAACAGAAAATAGAAAAATGCAAAGTAACACAAAATCCAAAATTCTCCAGATTTCATATAAACTTTGTCTGCTGCTGATCTGCACAGATTAATCTCTGTTGAGATATTATTACTCTCTAAGATAATGGATTAACAGGGAGAGAGGGGAAAGAAGCAAAAACCCCCCAAAGATGTTCATTGTTAAAGTAATTGCAGGGAACAGAAATACATTGGTCTCTTTCTTCACCCAGTATATTTCCATATTGCATTAATTCTGTTAGAATCTCAGCAAAAAAAGCTTTTGCTTTTTCTCAGTTATCTTCACAGTAATGATGATGATCCCCTGTGGCATGAACAAGGCAAATGCAGATGCTGTTTGTTTCCTTATGATTTATGCAGAGAGCTACCAGTACAGTTGGACTACATCTGCTTCCCACTGAAAAAAAAATCTTTCTCATTGCTAAAACCATTCCCATTTTGTCTTTTGACTGCGTCTAGTTGGTCCATTTAAAAATTGATCATCTTAGGAAAGGACTACCTTTCAGTGGACCCAGTGGGAAAACCAGATTCTTTTCCTGTGAAGTTGCCTAGAAATTGCTACGATCGCAGAAACCCCACAATTGCAAAATTTGTTATTATGCCAAATCTGAAGAGAAGCTAGCTTATTGAATGAAGCTACTGGAAAAAAAAAGTTACAAATAAAATTCAGTTCAGTAGCATTGAAAAACATTTGATTTCTCATTTACTTTTGCATAATAAGAAATAAACTTTCGAAAGGAAGTAATTTCTAAGCAAAAAGTTGAACTGTTCTCTATGGAAATAGAATATTTCTGCATTATCAAAACGATGGCTCTTCTTAAAATAAAAAACATACTAAGTTATATTTTTCAACAGAAAAATTGGACATTTTCTGATCTGTTTAATTTCTGAAGTACTGTGCTTTAAGGAAACTTGTCCTTTATGGCACCTGATTTCCATGGACATAGAAGAACATAATCCAGAATGCTTGATAGGTAATTATACCTTTCCCATGTAATGGGAAATAATTTTTCCTTTGCTTTGCAATCTTGAAGAAGGAGAACAGTTACATTTATCTGTTATTTTCATTGATGATTGTTACCATCATCAAATGTCCTCATATTTTGGTGTAAATGGGCAGGGCCTATTAGGCTTTTGAAATAAATAACTTTCTGATTTTAAAATGATTTCAGCTCCTCTTGTGACAGAATATGTGCTTTAGTGTGCAGAAGGACACGCTGCTATGTCTTCTGTATGACTATATATTTGGTAATGGGTGGTTTAAATGAAAGAAGAATTGGAGGAAAAAGGACTTTTCACTAATGAATGTGGAATATTTGAAAAAATGGGTGGTGCTTTGAAGGAAAGATTTTTCTGTAGTGATGAAAATAAAAGTTCTATGTATTTGCTCAGTAAAAGACTGTTATTTCTGAAGGAAAAAAATATGTGGATTGAAGAAATGTGACAAATTCACATCTATTTCATCAAACTGATTAAATCAAAACAAATTCTGAATGTCTGACATTTGCCTCCACTATTTGCTAAGCTATATAGTCAGAGTTTTCAATTGAAAATTTAGTTTCCCGCAGGCACTTACTTCCATTTTCTTTCAGGAAGGGCACAATCATGAAAAAAAAAAAGGATTTAGTCCACTGCCCACTAAAGTAAAAATCACAATAGGAACAAAGATATTTAGTAGCTGAAATGAAGGATGAAAAACAGGAATTTTAGAAAGAAAAATAGAGTATGAAGCTTGTAAGTTGAAGAGCTTTTAAAGTCAGTTGCAGGTTGGCAGTCACTCATTTCCAGTCTGAAAAGCAGACCTGGTCTGGAGCCATTTGGTGTTCAATAAGCACAGTGGCTAACGCAAATAAAACTAAACAGCAGATCTCAGCAATCTGGGAAGAACGCATTGGGAATGACTTGTGGGTAAAGGAAATACAGCACAAAAAAATGGGTCTGTTCTCCCATATGACCTTGACAGTAGTTAACTACCCAGAAGGAAAGCATGGTTGCATGTATGGAATTGTGAGAGGGAGTTTAATAACTAAAAGGTGGTATATTGCACATTTACACTTCAAAGTCAACACTGGCTAAGTGCAGAATTAAAAAAAAAAGTGTATTTTCATCTGATTTCCTTAGCAGGCGAGGCTGAGATAATATTGCAAGCAGAAATACCAGTCTAATCTCACCTGAGCAGTTTTGAATCCCTTGCACAAATCCACAAGTGTGTCAAGGAAGTTAAGGTCTGAGAGATATTCAGTTTCTCTACTAAATAAAAGTAAGTGACTATGTGCAGAAGGAGCACAATTTAGTCAGTGACACTGCTGAGTGCAATCAGTAAATACTAGGTACAGGAGAGTATGAACAAGACTGCACTTCTCCAACATCCCACTTGACAATCCATCTAGTAAACAAAGCACCACATGGACACTGATGCTCTAGTTGCACTGCTCAGGGGCCAGACATGAGAAAAAGGCATCTGAATAGCCACAGAGTGACTGTGACAGCAGTGGTGAATGTGATAGAGAGAGGGAGATCACAAAGCAGGACAGTGAGATGTGATCTCCCAGAGTAACCCTACTCTTGAGAAAGTCACTCTGGACTTAGACTCCATTAAAAGAGAAATGGATTGTCATTAGTAGCTCTCTAGATCTGGGTAATTTCTATAAATGTATGTACAGGCAGAGCAGAAAGCCCACTTGGACAAGCTTTTTACAGGATATGAAATAGAGATGAATAAATTTATTTATCATGTGCAATTTTCACCACTGTCCTCAGAAGCAGAGGCTTATTCCAACTAAAGTTATCAGTCCCCTTCACATCCCCATTTGGAGAAGTTTCAGTGTGCTTTCATACTCATGGCATAAACCCACAGCCATGAGATAGTCTGATATACTGACCTTTAAAAAAGGAAAGAATCCTCCATTATAGCCCTCTTCCCTCAGCTCATCTTAAGGTCCTACTATAAGCCAAACACTTGTGCACAATTAGACTTAATTTTACATTCAGCTTTGATTGCTAATAATATGGTTTGCAAATTTATACTTCTTGAACTGATTCTGTTTTTAGCTTCCTAAAATTTCCAAAGTATTGCCAAAATAATAATCTTTTTTGAAGATGAGATTCAGAGATTCTTACCAGCCACATGTTTTAAAGAGTTCTGGTTGCTCTTTCCTGGACTGTCCGCATAGTGCTCAAACAATGAAAATGCACTGGGCACCTTTTCTAAAGAAAGAGTAGCATCCATTGCAGAACATAACCTATTTTAGAAGAAAAGCAGCCATGTAAATCACTTGTGGTGCCATGTAGCTTCGAAAAGCCAGAAGAAATGTCCATGCAACCATTAAACTGAGGACTACATGCAAGGACAAGCTATTCTGATTTTGAACATTTACAACATACTCACAATTCACAAGAGGAACACCCTGAAAACAAACACAATCTGTACATACTGTATGTTTGTATATAATCTCTGAGAATACGAGGATTTGAAATACTCAGTAAGACTTCCAAGAACATCAGGTTTTGGGCATAGTAGCACAAGGTTACAGTCAGCACTGAACTACAGCGGCTGACCCACTGATGTAAGGTGAAGCAGTTGTTTGTGGAAAACAAACAAACAAAACAAAATAAGAACAAACAAGAAGGAATTTGGATTTCACCTGATTAGCCTACACTGAGTTTATTAGAAGAAAAAAATCAAACGATATATTTTTAATTTTGAGACAGAAACAGATGATGGAAATGAAAGATTATTTTTTTCAAAGCAATTTAAATTTACCTTTCTCCTCATTGCTTTACAGTGAAGAAGTGAAAAATCACTGTAGAAGTTAATTATGTGTAATTTTCACTGAGCAAAACAAGTATTAAATGTATTATCTTTAGAAAAGCATGCATTGTTAAATAGGTTTTTCTCAGCATTTTTATTGTCAGGTATTCTTAAATAAAATAACAGCCAAACCCATGCACAAAACAGACTTAATGTTTAGTGTGTAAGTTAACAAAAATTTCTAAGCATACAGCAATCTAAATTTATAGTCCTAATCCTGAAAATATATATGGGAACTATGAAGGGACATATGGCACACTCTTATCAGACCATTCTCCTGGGTTTGTAATCTGAGAATGAGCTGGAACCCTTATTTAGTTTTTACCTCTTGGTCCATTAGCTCAGATCAGCATTTGTATCACTGAGTCGACTGAGGCAGCACTGACAAAGGTAATATGAACTAAATTGAACTTCTGACTGATGAAGGATGGAGATCACCAAAATGACTCCCCCAAGGAGTATGACCTATTATACATATGTAAGATAAATGTTTGCAGTCTATGTATTTGGTAGTTTATGCAGGTGACCCACGATGCAGCTACGATTAAGCATCTTTAACATCCTGAGTCAGGTGGCAACAATGAGAAAACAGGACAGTATCACTCTGTAGTCTCCTGGTAAGCTTTTGAAAAAGCAATGATGGAAATTGTGGATAAACCAGCTACTTTCTCTCTCTCTTCTTTCCACCCCTTTCTCTCCCCCCCTGAGGTGTTCACAAATACAGCCCAACAACCTCAGCCATGTGAGTGATTGTTGGTTGATGCTCGGCTCAACATGAGCCGGCAGTGTGCCCAGGTGGCCAAGAAGGCCAACAGCATCCTGGTCTGTATTAGAAATAGTGTAGCCAGCAGGAGCAGGGAGGTGATCATCCCCCTGTACTCAGCTCTGGTACGGCCGCACCTCGAGTACTGTGTTCAGTTTTGGGCCCCTCACTACAAGAAGGACATTGAGGCCCTGGAGCGTGTTCAGAGAAGGGCAACAAAACTGGTGAGGGGTCTGGAGCACAAGTCTTATGAGGAGCGGCTGAGGGAGCTGGGATTGTTTAGTCTGGAGAAGAGGAGGCTCAGAGGAGACCTTATTGCACTCTACCACTTCCTGAAGGGGGGTTGTGGTGAGGAGGGGGTGGGCCTCTTCTCCCTGATAAATAACTACAGGACGAGAGGGAATGGCCACAAGTTGCGCCGGGGAAGATTTAGATTAGACCTGAGGAAGCATTTCTTTTCTGAAAGAGTGGTCAGGCACTGGAATGGCCTGCCTAGGGAGGTGGTTGAGGCACCATCCCTAGCGCTGTTCAAGAAGCGTTTAGATGAGGTGCTAAGGGATTTGATTTAGTAGTTGGGTAGAGATAGTGATAGGAGGATGGTTGGACTAGATGATCTTATAGGTCCTTTCCAACCTTATGAACTTATGAACTTATGAACTTATAATTTGCATAATAAACTTTAAGAGATCATGTAATATTGATGTTAAGGAATATAAACATGGTCAAAATAGTTTCTAGTATATGTATATATAGCAATAACTACAAGGAACATGTTCTTAATACCTTAGATTTAAACTTAAGTCGACAATTTAAAATGCTACTTATTTAATTGATATATTATAAAACACATAGAAAACATGTCACAACAAGTTAGTTACAAGTATGAAGTACATTCCCTTAATTTCATTATTTACAAGGTTCATGAAAGTTACTACCAATATTAGCAGTGTAGTTAGTAAATGAAGCATCCAGCACACTAAGCCTAGTGTTCACTACAGTGCACTTAATCCATACTTCAGATACCTTTTATTCAATTCTTTAGATGACTAAGGAAAAAAAAGAAATATATTAACAGTTTCAAAACTTTGAGAAACTGAAGAGCCCCTCATCCATCCCGCAGTTCTGCTACTCTCCACAGAGATAAAAACACAGTTTTATTGACTTGATGTTGGTTGGGATGCTGCTCTTTCACACCCACAGAGAATTTGGTTCCTTAATAGTATTTCTCTTCAAGACTCTCACTCAGCAGGCTATTAGAGTCTACATCTGGTTTAAAACTCCTGAGGAGTCAGTATTCAATATCTAGCTATAACCCTAGGGCACAATCAAATACTTTTCTAAATCAAAGTTATTACAGAAGAAAATAACTTCTGCATTAATAACACTTAAATACAAATTCTGGCTGAAATCTCCTTCATTACTCCTGTTTACCAGAAGTAGTGTGATATTTGTACCTGTGGAGTAGTAAGACTTTTTCCCACACTCCATGAATCTTCAGCTAATATTTCCTTTCTCAGAGAAAAAAAAGTTCCTGTCCCATACTGGTAAAAGCAATGGCTAGCAAATCTTTTATGATCACAGCTAGTTATAACCCTGAGTATCATGGGAAATAGTTATCCTACCCTAAAAAAGAATTTAATGTTACAAAGTGAACATTTAATGTTACAAAGTGGACTAATCCAGCACTTCACAAATTTTATCAAGATAAAAAACATTTCTTATCCATCCCAAGATATTCTATCTCTTTAAGGACTCACTTACTCATTGAGCAACACAACAAGAGGAAAGCCAAATATTGCTCCCCCATTTCTCTAACTGTTGGCATTTGGTCTAGGAGCTTCTATTATGAAAGCTGTTTTATTTTGTGTGAATGATTAGTCTTCAAAAAGTAGTTTTAATTTTTCATTTTCTTGCATCCTATGATAACCTTTGCATCTTTCAGCCTGTAGGCTAACTCTACAATGGGAGATGATTCTTTCCACAGAAATCCCAACATCTTCTGAAACACTTCTAAACAGGGGAAAGTTCCTCAGCTGACCTGTGAACAATTCTTGCAACACAAGAACAATCACGGGAGATCCAGGCCACTAACGGTTAACATGCAAGAGTCTCTAAAATGAGTTTATGTCTGACTGATGACTGTGTCATCAGGTAACTCAAGTCACACATATTCACAATGGATGTTTTTCAAATCTTGAAAGGACCACTACATACATGAATGTCACATGTATGTTTCTTAACCACATATGTTTAGAAATCTTTCAGTAGTAAATGTTTATCTCAGTGTCTATAATTTGAATGCATACCTACTCTCTGTCTCCTCAAATAAATGAGCAAATGAAACCACCAAAAGAACCCATTCTGCTTCCACATTGGTTAACTTTCAGTTATGCTTTATTTTTCCACTTTTTTTTCCTACAATAAAGTAACTCTTACTCTAAGTTTTTATTCCTCAGTGGTTAATTCTAGATAAATTACTGAGATGTCTCTCAACTTTCTCTTCCAAAAATAAAACAGAACTATTTTAATGTTGTAAGTCAAATTTTCTTCCTATGCATCACCTTTGCAATTCTCTGTTCACATGACAAAAGTAGCTGATCTGGCATATTAAGGATGGAATAACTGAGCTTGCAGGATTTAGTGATCTTAAAAAAAAAAAAAAGGAACATAAATATCTCTTTCTCAGCTCGGGCACTGTGTAAGCTCTAAGTTCTTTCCTAACTAGTACAATAAATCTACAGTATGAATGCAATTTATACTTACATTTAAGAAAACAAATCCATTGAGTTCTTCCATTTCCTTTACTGTTGTCTCCAAAGTTTCCTTTGCTGAATCAACAGTTTGCTGGAAGTTGACCATCTGTTCATAAAGGTACTCCATTTTCATCTTCTTCATTTCTTCAAAGTTTTCTGATTTTTCATCATATTGTGCTACCATTTTCTTAAGCATCTCTTCATTCTGCTTTTCCAATAACTCCGCATTCTTCTTACAATTTTCCTGGAAAATAAGAACAGATGTAAATTGATCTTCAGACTGAAATTACTATAGTTCATGAATACACAGAAATTCTCAGCACCCATACTTGATTCATCCACGAGACTCCTGGCATCCTGACAATAAGAGAACTTTATTCCTGTAGGCAAACTCATCTGGGAGAAATAATGCTGGAGAAATACATTTAAAATAACGGCAGATATATCTTTTTAATATGAATGCTTAAAATTAAACTTCTATATTTAAGCATAGGGAGGAAGTCTGATAACAAAATAGCTAAAAATTCATGCTTTCAACTAAAGTTAATACAGTCCTCAAGGCTTAAGAATGTATGTAGATGTTTAATGCAGGGCTCTAAAAATAGCTACAGAGTGAACTTTTTATAAGCAAAAATCAAAATCAAGGGAGTTTCTTCCTCCCATACTCAATAGTCACATATTACACTTTGCAATGATATGTGTCATGGTTTTATGATTTTTGGTACTGGTATTCCACATCATAACATCATGTAGTGCATTTAGAGTTAAAGAGTTAATGCTCCAGCTCCATGGATCATCGATAGTTCCAGGTATACCTGTCTCAGAAGAGAAGAAGAACTCCATTCCCCAGAGGACTTTGCAATGCTTTGCGTTCTTACGTGTTTACGCTCAGAGGGAAAGATAAAAACTGTCTGCGGTCACGGGACACTCTCTTTCCTTTGGGATGGACTCAGCAGTGGGTGCTTGCTGCCATCTCGCCTTCAGCGTTAGCGTAACGCCTTCGGTTTATTGGACACTCTCTCTTGCTCATTTTACTTGATTTATTAGCTTTAATTCCGATTATATTGTATTATATTGTGTTATTTTGCTTTCCGATATCTATTTAGCAAATTAGCTTTCCTCCTCAGATCGTTGCTGCTGTTTTGTTCCTAGGCCCATCTCCCTTTTCTCTTTCCCCCTTCCCCTTTCCTGGGGCGTGGGTCCATGGGTCCCCTGCACCAATCATCACGGAACTGGGCCAAACCTGCCCGTAAACTGTTGACAATATGCAAAAAAGCAATCATTTTTTTCCCCCTTAATGTAACTCCTTCCAGCAGGAGAAGTCATTTTGAGGAGAGGTGAAATAGCCCATCATAGCATAAAATATGACACTATGAAAAAGTCAAACATAATTTAGAAGCAATATTGTAGAGGTAAAGAAAATCAATGTGAAAAAACAGTGGACTTACCTCAACAGAGTTAAATAGGGATTCAATGTCACCAACAAACTCTTCAATCTTCATTGACTTTTTTTCCAGTGCAATTAGCAATTCATCTAATTGATCCTGAAATGTAAAAGTAATTGTTAACTGTGTTGTTTTATAGAGTTCTCACATACAATTTTTTTTTTTGTTGAAAGAAATGTTTTTCTTTGCCATAAGCCTCCGTTGGAACAATTGCTAAATTAAGTTCAGGCATCTCCCTGGATGCAGAGACAAGCACAGAAATAGCAACTGGAACAGCTACAAAACTGTTTCCAAACAAAAAAAAAAAAAGTGACCTCAGTTCAACAGGGTGCTGAGTGTGTCTCTACAAGTTGTTAAACACTACAGATTCCACTGTAGCTCTGCTAGAAACAGAGGATACTTAGAGCCTCATGAGTATCCTCAAGTGAAAAAAGACTAGAAGAAAAGAGATTATGACAGGAAATTATGAAGCTGACAGGTCATGAAGTCTCATATTATTATTATTTTTAATTAGAATTTTAAAAATATTTCCTTATAAACCAGAATCCATCAAAATCACTGAATTAGATGTGCAAACAAAAGCAGTCCGAGGGATAACAGGCACCAGAAGCAGCTCAGAACTTTTTCTTACTGCTTCTTGACCATTCTTGAAAGAAAATGTGTACTCAAGTAAGATTTAAATTCATAAAAATACTTTGTTGTAAATAAGTTACATAAATCTAAAAGGAGGGTCAACTCCTTTGGTAACAGCTTCCTATTGTGGCAAACTTCTACAGTCAAATCTGTTTGAAAACTAGCACATGGCTTTCCATTAATTTTAAATGTCACATTGGACTGTAAAACTGAAAGCTGACTTTATAAATGTTAAAGGTCAAAGTTCTGTTAGTAAAGATAAAGTCTATCAAGTGCCACCCATAGCTTTTTTGTTGTTGTTGTTGTTTGTTTATTGTGAAACTATATCCCCACAATAAAGTTCAGGCAACAAGTATTTTGCTATCTAACATCTTCTCAGTGATTATACAGAGGTAACAAGAAACATACAAATACCATCTCAAAGTAACCTGAGCCCCGAGTGCTAGAATCAAATCAAGCCTGTGCTGTGGCCAGAATTAATACTGGCTTCATGTCCATGTTCCACAGCCAGGGAGTGATATCTTGGGACATTTATTTGTGGCTTAATTTGACTTGCAGCAATGCAAGTACATATGAGAGATGGCTGAGGTTTGTTACTTTATTAGTGACTTGCTGGTGGCTAATTATCACTTCTATGTCAAGCAGGAATGGCCATATATAAAAAACAGCTCTCTGCTATACATCTGCTCACTATGGAGATAGCTTGCAAATACTGATATCTGAAACTGGCGCATTCCTCTTCTACTTTTAATTTTTTTCTTATATATGATCCATCATAAAAATAACATAACAATAGAAATATGAGCTCTTCTGGAATGTTAATGAAACTGCACTAAATATGTATTATGGGCAACTGACCATGACAGAAAGGAGACTTCGCATTTCAGATGCAAGATTAAACAGCTGGTAAAAAAGAACAGAATATCTTTATACTTGTACATGAAAAAATCTTTTATGGGAAAAGTGAAACATCACGTTTGTGGTTTTTACAAGTAGAACTATAATTAAGCGAAGAATGAACTTCCACAGAAACGAAACATTTCCACTGTTACTGAGATTGAAGGTGTACTCTACTGAAATGGGATGAATTTCTATCTTTTTGTTTTGCTTTTTTTATTTTTTGCTTTTATTTAGCCCAGTACAGCTTAAAAATAGTGAAAAGAACTAAGACTTGTAAAACTCTTGGCTGCAGCACAGCTAAAATACTATTAGGGCTGGCAAACATGAACAGAAAGAAAAGAAAATGAGGATAAGGTTTAAAAAAAAATTAAAATTGCATTGTAAACTCTGTAATAAGTCTAATATCTGCAAGCAACCAGTACACATAACTGGACTGGGGAACACTTTGTGATGATAATGGCCCATGCATTTTGAGGTTTCTGTACTTTGTCAAATGAAATGAGCTGCTTCTACTAAAATTCTCTTCATAGGAATATCTTCCCAATTCTTACTCAACACACAGAAAACAAGCATACTTTCACAGATAAGAAGACTAAAAGTTGACTATTATTTTAACAACTACATATAAGCATGGCCATTCAAACCTCTGAATAAAAAAGAATATCAGCTTAGCATGCTTAGGACTACTTAAGATACGAAACACCTTAATTATATTTTCCCTTCGAGATTTCTCACGTATTTAGGAACAGCTTTTATTTTATAGATACCATGACAGTCTTTCAAATGCTTTCTGAAGTTTCTACTGACTACTTGGGAAGCATAGAGAAATTAAGCTCAGAATTTCCTTCCCCATCCAAACTAATTCTTACCTTCATCTTAGTTGCAGCATCTTCTAGTGTTGTGACTTCATGATCTTTGTGTTCTCCAAAAAGCTTGTCAATAGCAGATATTGGACATTTGCAGTGGTAACAGTATGTATCTGTTTGTGCTTTCTTCAATTCTCTTTGTGGACTCTCAATTTCAGGAATGTTTGTTGCTGATTTTTCAGGATACATCACCACAAATCCTGAATCTTCAAGTTCAACAGGTGTTCTTTGCTCTGGCTCATTAAAAAATTCATAACTATCCCCAACATGCTCAAAAGAGTCCCTGTCTTCAAATAATAGCTCCTCATGTGTGAGTTCAGATGATATTTCATCTTGCAGAAGCTCTTCTTGTGTTATCACATCATAGTCCATTGACTCAGCGAAATCTTCATAAGCACGGGAGTGTTGCTCTTCTTTTTGAAAGTCTGGCTTCTCCCTTTGCTGAATGGTAGGAACATGAGAAAGAATTTCCTGGGTATACTGATCATCTTCGCTGTCTTCAACAGGAGTTCTAGTATATGGAACATATTTTTCCACTTGAGTAATTGCTGTTATTCCACGCTGTTCTTCCTGGTTATTGCTAGATTCTTGATGAGCAGTTCCTGGAGAATCAACTATTTGATTATATTCTTGTTGACTTGTTTGCTCTGGCAATTCCTCAGTTGTTTCCACAGGTACATTTTCTTCTCCTTGTTCAGTACCATCACTTCTTGAACCTGAAACAATTACTCTTCCTCCAAAAGGAATGGCATGCGTTGGTTTACAAATTGTTGCTTTAATGTCACTGTGGACTTTCTCCACAATACCTCTCTGTGGCAGAATCTCAGTTCTGATACTTAAAACATCAGCAGAGCTCTGGTTGTGTTTCTCCTCTGAACTCAGAACAGAAATTCCTCCACTAAAAGATTCATCTTTGGGTACCTGATCCTTTGGAGGCTCTGGGACTTTACCGGGAATTTCATCTTTGAGAATGTATTTTTCAAAATATATTCCTGTTCCATCATCTGTATCTGAATTTCTACTTGGAAAAGATGCATTAGAGTTACCACTTTCTTCATCGGAAGGAGTCTCATCCTTTGTCTTTTCTCCTACTGCTTCTGCATAGAGATCCTTGTATAAAAATGATAAAGCAGGCGGCTCCTCTAGAAGCTCTGGATTAACAGCAGCAACAGTGGTAGGAAACAACAAAGATCGTTCTAGCACTCCTTCTTCTGAATCAAATAGGGGTGTGCCTGGTGGCTTCTGTTCATCTTCTACACTTGTACCTTTTTTACTGCTAATGTCAATCGATTTCTGCAGAGGAAAAGGTTCTGGAGCACCCACATAGAACTGCATTTTGCTTTCTCCTTTCACAGTACCGTAAAACACTTCATCTAAATCCTCAAGTAACGCAAACTCCTCTTCCAAATTATCTTCCTCAGCAGTTTCTTTGGAAGATGTAGCTTGTTCCACAGGTTCATTAAGATCTTCTTTTGTGGGGAATGATGAACGTGGTCTTTCAAAATGTGGCTTAACTGGGGATTTGTCATCAATCAAGGTATACTTTTCAAAATAATCAATTTCAGATATACCATTGTCAGGATCCAAGACTCCATAATTTTCACTTTCTGACAACACTGGATTTTCTTCTTGAGTTTCTTCAGTTTCTCCAGTATCATCAGTTTTGACCAATTCTTCTACTTCGTGGCTTTCAGACATTCCCAAAACTGAGATATCAGAAATTTCTGTTGTTCCAGAAACTGAGAGTCCATGGCTTTCTTGAGTTAATTTTCTCTTAAATGAAGGATTTGTTTCCAAGTATTCTAGTTTATCTGGCATGTGTTTACTTTCTTCTTGATCAATGGAAGAAATATGTGTAGGAGCATGAATGTTGAGTATTTCATAGCCTTCTGAAATTATATTGAATAGATCTTTTTGTTCAATTGGTTCTGGAGCATGCTGACTGTCTTCGACAGTGCTCATATGCTTCATTTCTTCTTCTCTTCTCAGGTAATGTTCAGGCACTTCAGACATTTTGTCTGCTTCCAGATGTGATACCACTTCCCTTTTTGTAGGGTTTCCAAACCTAGTTTCACTCCCTGGACCTTTGTCTGGACCTGGATTATCTGCTCCCGGAGATAGTAAATCCTGTCTTCCTATTCTGTGACCAGTTTCAGAGGACAGTCCATGGGAAATTTCAGTTGACAGTGAATCAGAAACTCTAAGTGTATTGCCCTTATTGTCTGTAGTGCCTGTTTGTCTGCTAGCTTGTATAGGATTAATTGAATGAACTTCCACTTCTCCTGCCAGCCAGCTAGCCAGTCCAAGAGATGGAATATCTGGATTCTGCTTTTCATTAGGACTGGGGAAAATAGATTTTGACTCCATCGAAGTAAGTCTACCCTGTTCACCATAATAATGCTGAGTTTTATGTGCCACAGTTTCGTAAACATGATCTGAGGAAACAGATCTTGGTTGCTCTAAGGATGCATGCTTCTGCCCTGTGAAATATGGCCGCATTTCATGTCTATCCTCTTCTTCAGCGTAACTACCTGAAACTATATCTGTTTGGTTTTCAGGTATGCCTACTATGTTAGTTAAAGATGATGGAATATTTTGTTTTTCTTCATCATCAATGAAAGCCACAGATACTGCTCTTTCAGGTAAAGCATGAAAAGGTAGAAATGTATCTGATGACACTGGTTGCTGGTCTGCTACAGCAGCTGTCTTTGACTCTGCACTCACCAGCTGTGGCACCTTCTGTACATCAGCTTGTACTTCTTGCTTATCCTGCTTGACAGGTAATTTGGGGGAACTTAGCTGCTCTAATGGCAAACATTCTCTGAGATCTTGTTCATCTTGTTCTTTTGTGTGCAATATGGTCTTATTTTCCAACTGTGTTGTCTTCAGGCTTGCTGGTTTAGGTGAATATAGCTGATTTTTTTGCAATTCTGGTTCACCATGTGGTGGAATTACATATTTACACTCTGATTGTTCAGACTGGGGAATAGCTAACTTCATGCTTTGCTCTTCTTGTTCAGCAAGAGTGTACTTGGCAACCAAATTCTCACAGGCAGGTTTTGAATAAGGTGGAATTTCTTGCCGTGTTTCATCCACTGAATAAAATGGAGGTGAAAGTTCAGTCTCCAGTTTTGAAGGTACAGTTAAACACTCCTGACTTTCTAGAGTCTCTGTTTTATCTAGACAATATGTCTTATTTAATTGTTCAGATTCTAATTGTGTAGTTGTGTGGAAGTAATGTGCAGTCTGTTCTCTCTCTGTTTCAGGTAAAATTACATGTTCAGCCTCTGACTGTGCAGCCATGGGCAAATGTAGATTAATTCTTGTATTCTCTGCTTCTTTTCTTGTAAAGAAGAAACCTGATACAGGTTGTTCTGTTTCTGATGGCACTTCTGTTTTACACTGGCTGTAAGACAAATCTAAATGCTTAGAGGACTGACCTCCAGTCACAGGTGAAGACTTCGGACTTCTTTCCATTTCTGTTTCAGAATGTGAAATACCCAAAGGTATGTATAGCGCTTTTTCAGGCAGAGATGAACTGGGTTGAGTTTTTTGGCTTGTTGTTTCCTCAGTGGAAAAGGATAAATCTTGTTCAGTTTCCAACGGAGTAGTTACAGATGAAACAATCCCAGTGTTCCACTTCTCTGAATGTCCTGCTCCAAATACAGCTGTTTCATGCTTTTTTACTTTTTCAGTAGAATTTAGTAAATCTGGCTGTTTAGACTTCTGTTCTGTGGGTTCCTGTTCCTCAGTTCTGGCAGAGGTATAAGATACAAAAAGTGTTTCTTGTTGCTCTGCTTCAGCAGCAGAGGATTGCAAACTAAAATGCTGCAGTTCAGGATGGGTCCCATCCTTCTGCTCTGTTTTGCCTGTGAAGTATGATGTCTCTGGATGTTCCAGATGGGCTGTCTGTGTCTGCTCTGCTTTGCTATAAGAGGATAATAAACCCAATGGTTTCACTCCATGAGTTTCTGCTTTGTCAAGAGAATATGAAAAATCTGGATATTTTAATTTTACTTGTTCTGCTTGCAATTGGTCTTCTTTCCCCACTGAATATGAGAAATCAGAAGACATAAACACTTCTTGTGCAGTTTCCTGTTTTTCTGCTTTATCAAGTAAATGTGATAAACGTGACTGCATTAAGTCTAACTGTGAAGATGGTTTCTGCTTTTCTTCACCAAGTGAGTGAGAAAAGGAAGGCTGAGCCAATCCCTTTGCCTCCAGTTTGTCAAAAGACTTCAAAGACTCTGGCTGTTGCAGTACTATTTGGGCAGACTGTGAGCACTCTGATATGTCAGTTGGATAGGACAAATCCATTTCTTCCATCTCTGGTTGTACAGTTTTGTGGTGCTCCTGACAGCAAGTAGAATGTGACAAATCTTCACTGTCTGTTTTCTCTTTTATTACTCGTACAGCATGAGATAGCTGTGGATGTTGCAACTCTGACATTGCCATTTCTTGTTCTGTTTTGTCAGGAGAAGACAATAAAGCCATATGTTTCAGTTCACCTTGCACAGTTTGTATTTCATCCGTTTTACCAGGGTCATCTATAAAATCTTGTCTCAAGTCTTGCTCTGAATGTGCCACTTCTTGTTGATCTGTTGTTCCAGTGTGATGAGTTGTTACAGGCTGCTCTGATTTCCATTGTGAAGCCTGTGGCTGCTCTACTTTGCCAACAGAATATGTTAAATCTGGATGTTCAAACTCTGGTTGTGCTGTTCCGTGCCATTGTGTTTTGCCAGGGAAATATAGCAACTCCTGATACTCTCCTTCCACTTGAACAGTTTGTGGTTGCTTTTTCTTTTCAGAGTAAGATGATGAATCTGGTTGTCCTGATTCAGGTTGTGTGATTTCTTGCTGCTGTGTTTTGTCAGTAGAATCTGATAAACTTGAATACTCTAAATCTTGTCTTATTGTATCTCGTTTCTCTTTCTTGTTTTCTCTTTTTTCACCAGAGGAATACAAGATGTCCGGGAACTCTCCTTCCATTTTTGTCCTTTTTGGTCTCTCCTCTGTGCCATGAACACTTGAAAGTGTTGGCTGTTCTAACTTCAATTTTGCTGCTTCTTCTGTGTGTGATGCACAGCTTTCTCTCTCTTGTTTAAAATCCAGTTGTGCGCTCTGTATTTCTTCACTGTTGGAAGAAAGCAAGTTAGGGTGTGTTCCCTTGGTCATGGCATCTGAGACATTTAGATGATCAGGCTGCGGAGAACCCCATGATTGCTTTGTTTTGATGAAAGAATGCAACAAATCAAGTTCTTCCAACTCTGATTGTGGCGTTTCACGATCTTCTGCTGTGTTACCAGAGGATGACAGATATGCGCATTCTGATTCCACCTGTGAGTCTTGCAGCCTTTCTGCTTTCCAAACAGAGCACTGAAACTCAAAGCATTCTGCCTGCATTCCTGCATCTTCTCTTTGCTCTTTGCTGAGAGATGATGAAAAATCACTTGCCTCTTCCAGCTCTGGTTGCACCTCTTGTTTATGTAGTGTGCCAGTGGAATGTGATAAATCCGGATATTCCAAATCCAGTTCATCTATTTGAGATTGCTGTGTTTCACCAATTGAGCATGATAAATCCATTATTTCTGCCTCTAGTTGTATGAATTCATGCTGTTCTAATCTGCAAGCAGATAAAGCTGGATGGATTGATTCCTCATGTGCAATTTCTTGTTCTGCTTTACTAACAGAATAAGATAACTGTGAATGTCCCATTTCTGGTTGTACTTCCTCTTTGTTGACAGAAAGTAAGAAGCCTGACTTCTCTTGTGCAGGTTGTGCTTGCTCTATTTTGCCAGGCCAAGCTGCTAGGTCTGGTTTTCCTAACTCCAGCTGTGTATATTTTTGTGGTTGAATTCCATGAATGGAATATGATAAATCAGGGTGCTTCAGCTCCGGTTTTGCCATTCCTCTTAGTTCTTCTTTTCCATTAAGAGAAGATGCATCTGGAACTCCTGGTTTCTCTTCTGTTAGTTGTGGATGCTCTGCTCTGCTGGCAGACTGGTTATCATCAGGGCATTCTAAGACTGTATGCACCATCCCTTGCTGTCCAGCTTTATCAGCAGTAGATGCCAGATCTTCATTACCCAACTCCAGTTTAGCAAGTGGGCATTTCTCTTTTTTGTCATGGTCATCCAACACATTCAGTTGTTTCCTCCCCAGCTGTGTTGTTTCCTGTACTTTGTTGAAGGAACTGGCTAGATCAAGATGTTCAGGTTTCAGCTCTGCACTATGCAGTTTTCCTATTTCGAAAACGGAATGAGGCAGGTCAGGATGTCTCTGCCCTGGTTCTGCTATTTCTTCTAGTTCTGCTTTACCCACAGAATGGGTCAAAAGAGATGTTTCCACTTCTGGCTGAGCCATTTGCTGCTCTGCTTTTTCAAAGGGGTAAGTTGAATCCATTCGTTCTGATTCCAGTTGTACCCTTTGTTGCCCCTCTGCTTCTTCCAGAGGATATATCAACTCAGTGTGTTCTGCTTCTGTCAGAGCCATTTTTTCATCTGGCCTGACAGTGAAAAATGAAAACTCTTGTCTTTCAAAGCCCTCTTCAGCGTATTTTAACTTCTCCGTTTTGCCAGAAGAATATGAAAACTTTTCTTGCTTTACCTGCTGTTTTGGTGTTTGCTGCTGCTTTTCTCTATCAACAGAAATTTTTCTGTGATTCTGATCCAACAGTGCTGCTTCTTGTTTGTTTGTTTCACTTGTGGAATGTGAAAAGTCAGAGGGTCTTGCTTCTGATTGTGCAATTTCTGGCTCCTCTGCTTTTCCAGAGGAATATGTCAAATCTGGATGATCTGAGTCTATTTGTTCTGTTCCTGGTAAAGCTCTTTTCCTCGCCACCCTAGGCAAATCTTTCTGTTTTGATTCAAACTCCTGAGTTGCTTGTTCTTTAAAATCACCAAAGGAAGACAATGTACCTGGATATTTTGAAACCAGTTGTGAGGCTTCTTGTTGGCTTTTTGTCCCATCAGAAGATGATACATTTGGGTATTCAGATTCTACTTCCACAGTTTCATCTTGTGCTCCACCCAGAGTTTCCGGTGAACCTAAATATTCTGCTTCTTGTTGCATTTCTTCCATGGAGTATGACTTCTCTGGATATTCCGCCTCCTGCTGTATGGCATTACTTGGTTTCAGTTCACCAGTGTTGCATGAAAAATCTGGATATTCCATCACTAGTGGTGTAGTTTCTTGTTGCTTTGAACGGAATGGCAAAGTTGGATGTCTAAACTTTTCTTGTTCAGATCTGTGAGAGGAATATGGCAAATCTGGATATTCTGAATCCATTTCCATTTTCAGTGGTGCTTCTTTGCCACTAGAAGAGGGAACAAATGTTTGCTTCTGCTCTGGATGCATTATGTCATCTTGTTCTGTTTTTCCAGTGAAACATGAAATAAATGTTTGCCTTGATTTCTGTTGTGTCTCTTCCTCCTGCATGTCTATACTTGCATAAAGTGTCTGTTCTGCATATGCTGGTTCCATTTCCCTTTCTTCTTGCATTAGTTCACTGAAAGAATATGGCAAAGGCATACATGCTAACTCTGGTTCGATTGTTTCTTGCTGAGCCAATTTTATTTGGTCCATGTCCTGTGTTTCTGCTTTCCCCCAGTTTTCTGGCAAATCTGAATAATCCAGTTCAATTTGTGTAGCTTTTGGTTGGGCTTCTTCCAGCACTTCCAGTACTCCTTGTACTCTATTTTCTTGTTCTATTTTTCCAGTGGAATATGATGTGTCTGGCTGAGCCAAATCCAGTAATGTAGTTTCCTCTTGCTGACTATCAGGAGTGGAATAGGTAGGAAGCAAATGTTCCTGCTCCAGCTGAACTATTTCCCCATGTGTTGTTCCATCAAATGAACATGAGGAGTACAAAGATTCTGACTTTTTTTCTTCTTGCACTGTTTCTCCAGTGGTAAATGAGAGATCCCTACTTCCTGAAGCTTGTTGTACAATTTCACTTTGTTGTGCTTCACTAATGAAACACGACCACTCTGGACTCCCTATGTCTTTTTTTGCTTCTTGTGCTGCTTCTCCTTGGGAATATGGGAAATCTGCATGTTCCACCTTTGGTTGCAGTATTTCCTGTTCTGTTTTTCCAGTGGAATATGAAGTAACTGACTCTTCTTTATGTTGTTGCTCTTTTGCAGCAGAATATGGCAAAAATGGGCACTCTGACTGAAGCTGATTAGTTTCTCCTTGCAGTGACTTGCCAAGGGAGTAAAGTTTATCTTCAGGTTGTGAATCCTGCTGTACAGGTTGTGGCTGTTCTCCTGTGTCACCAAAATATGACAAAAGAGATTTGTCTGTATCTACTTGTGCCAATTCTTGATGCTTTGTTTCATCTACTGGATATGGTAAATCTGCATGTCTTGTTTCCTTATGCCCCATTTGCTGCGTCCTATCTTGTCCAGTGAAATCATATATATCTGGATATACTAATTTAAGTTTTGTAGTGTTTTCTTTTTCTGCTTCTTCCATCAAACAGGATATGTCTGAAGGTTCCAACTCATGCTGTGCTGTTCCTTCTTGCTCTGCTTCTTCAGGGAAGTAAGACTTTGGTTGTTCCAGTTCAAAGGGAATAGATTTTTGCTCTTCTGTTTCTTCCCTGGAAAATGAAAAATCCTGATGTTCTGAATCCAGCTGTGCACTCTCTGATTCCTCTGTTCTTTCCCTGGAAAAAGAGAAGTCTGTCTGTTCCAGCTGTGCACTCTCTCTTTCCACCATTTCTTCCCTGGAATAAGAGAAATCTGGATGCTCTGTCTCCATCTGTGTACTTTCCAAATCCTGCTCATCTTCCTTGGAAAAATCAAATTCTGGATGCTTGGTCTCCAGTTGTGTACTTTCCAATTCCTTTGTTTCTTCCCTGGGAAGTGAAAAATCTGGCTGCTCCAACTGCAGGTGCGCATCTTTTGATTCCATCATTTCTTCCCTGGAACATGAGAAATCTGGATGTTCTATCTCAGGCTGCGTACTCTCCAAGTCTTCTATTTCTTCCCTAGAAAAAGAAAAGTCTGGCTGCTCCATTTCTAACTGTGCACTCTCTAATGCCATCATTTCTTCCCTGGAATATGAGAAATCTGGATGTCTTGTCTCCAGGTGTGGACTCTCTGATTTCCCCACTTCTTCCGTGGAAAATGAGAAATCTGGCTGCTCTGTCTCCCCTTGTGAACTCTTTGATTTATCTGCTTCTCCTCTGGAATATAAGAAATGCGAATCATCTGTGTCTAGCTGTGCACTCTCCAATTCCTCTGTTACTTCCTTGGAAAAAGAGAAATCTGTATGTTCTGTCCCTGCCTGTTTTCTATCCGATTCCTCATTTTCTTCAGTGGAATATGAAAAATATGGATATTCTATATCCATTTGTGCACTCTCTGCTTGATAGTTTTTATTAACAGAAAAATCAGGGTGATCCAAATCTCCTGCTTTATTTACAACTGATCTTTTATGAGTTTCTTGCATTTCTGTGTGAACAGGATATGAAATGCCAAAATATTTAGAATCTGTCTTTTCAGGAGTACATGAATTTATTTTGATTACTTGATCCTCTGTTTGATCAAAGAATGAGTCGTGTTCTGACTCTGTTTGCTTTTCTAAGCAAATATTTTCCACTCCTGGCTGTGGAGTCCTTTGACTCTTCACAGTTTCTGACTGTGCAGATGCTGATGAGTGACACTCTGTTTCTTGCTTCTCTATTTCATCTACAGAATGTGATAAAAGCACATGTTCAGACTCTGATTGTGTAGTTTCTAATGACTGAGGAATAATACTCTCCTGTCTTGTTTCAGATGGAGTGGAATATCTGGATTTAGCTGACGGAGCATTAGGTAAGTAAGATTGAACTGCTGACTTCTGTACTTCCTTCTCAAGATGTTCTGATGTGGATTCTGTAGGCTGGGTAGATTGTCCGTCTAATTTATTAACAGAATCTGCTGAAACAGACTGCAGTGTTGAGCTGGTCTGAATCTCCTGCTCCTTTGGTTCATCTAAAAGATCTGATGCTACTAGCAGTGATTGATCTAGTTTCTTATTTGCAGCTTCATCTGAAGGAAGTGGTATTTGTTCCTCTGATTTATAATCAGATTCTAGTGCAGTAGTTGCTAACTGTTCTGTTATTGCTCTATTAGCTGCAGGCGAACGTGAGTAACTTTGCTGATTCCTCGCTTCTTCAGGGGGGCTGAACTTTTGTGATCGCCCTGATACCTGATTCAGATTTTCCAGTTGAGATTGCCTGTCTTTTCTTTCTTCATGCTGAAAAGATGTTTCTTCGCCAGACTTTGAAAACTTGCTTTGTTTATCTTTTCTTTTAACAGGCTTGGTATTTTGAAATGAAACATCTTCTCCAGTAAGCTGTTTTTCAAGAGGTGTTACAGAAGAATAGCTTTGATTTGAATGTGTTGTGGATTGTTGCTTTTGATTCCTTTTTCTTTCTGATGGTGCTCCAAAAGTTCTACTTGTTCTCTGGAAAGATTTTGTATGTGTTGTTTCTGAAAGGAACTTATGCGATCTTTCTTTTACTGACTCTTCAAGGAAGCATTCAGATTCTCCTGAAACTGAACTCTTTCTGTGGATTCTACTTTTTTCTAGTGTTTCAGGGAGTGGCCCAGTCCCTCCAAAAATTGAATTGAACAGCTGGATCCTAGATTTTACTGGTCCTCCGAGGATTGGCCCTACTTTTCGCAGTCTGCTTTCTCTAAATATTGATCTTATTGGAGCACGTTTTACTGGCTGCTCTGCAATATTCTCCAAATCTTCTTTGTCCTCCAACATTTCTTCATCTGTGTCCTGTGCTTCCACCTGTTCAACATTTAACACTGAGCCCTGCACATCTCCTAGAACAATTCTTGGTTCTTGCCTCTGCATTCCAGAAGAGTCACGTTTCTTATTGCCCTGACCTCCTCTCACATGTGTGGGCAGTGGCACCCAACTTGAAGGTTTACGCTTCCTTTTCCGAACAATTTTACCTTCATCCATAATAAAAATAACTTTTCCTGGAGGAGAACCCACTGGAGAACTTTCCATACTGTAAAGATCGGAAGTTGTACTAGTTTCTGAAGTCCAGGGAGTAGAACATCTGCTTGAGCTGGTTTCCCATGTTATCCCACTATCTTCACTTTGAACTGTTACCATAGAAAAGGAGGGGTTAGTCATGATGTACTGCAGCTTGGGTTTCACATCTTCACTTTGAATAAGATCTTTTAAACTATAAAGAAAAAAAGAAACAGAAAGAAAGAAAGAAAAAGAGCCATAAAATCAAATAACATCAAATTATTGCAGTGAAATCGGTGCATTAAAGCAATTTTTTTCAACCTTATAAAAATGCTGCACTTGCATAAATTTTGAAACAGAAACAGAAGCAAAGTCATACTTCATCTGACAGATGTATTTTAGATGAATTTTTGTAAGACTTTGTGTTGCAAAGTTAGTTCAACAAAGGGGAGGTGTTTGAATGCTCATGACAATCCAGGAAAACTGCATTTCTTCTGACCTTGTGAGATCATATGGATTTTGAACCAGTGGCTGATGAGCTCACAGTATAATTAAAATTTTGTACTAAACATGCATAAGATACTGTCAGTGTTTTAATTGCACCTACACTTGCTTTGCCTAATTGTAAAATGCTTATGCAATCTGCACAGTAGTAGAGAATAGTTTATTGCTGTCTTCTCCTGTTTCATTGTCTAAGCAGTGTAAATATTAAATAATGTAATTTAGAATACATTCAACAATCTAAACCATCCAGGCTATTACTGAATGAAATAGCAATGTTTTATAAAACTAACTTGAATCCTTATGATAAGCAATCAAACTGTCACAGGCTGAAATTAAATCTAGTCTTAGAAAGAAAGAAGAAAGAAGGAAGAAGGAAGAAGGAAGAAGGAAGAAGGAAGAAGGAAGAAGGAAGAAGGAAGAAGGAAGAAGGAAGAAGGAAGAAGGAAGAAGGAAGAAGGAAGAAGGAAGAAGAAAGAAGGAAGAAGAAAGAAGGAAGAAGGAAGAAGGAAGAAAGAAGAAAGAGGAAAGAAGAAAGAAGAAAAAGAAAAAGAAAGAAGAAAAAGAAAGAAGAAAAAGAAAGAAGAAAAAGAAGAAGAAAAAGAAGAAGAAAAAGAAGAAGAAAAAGGAAAAGGAAAAGGAAAAGGAAAAGGAAAAGGAAAAGGAAAAGGAAAAGGAAAAGGAAAAGGAAAAGGAAAAGGAAAAGGAAAAGGAAAAGGAAAAGGAAAAGGAAAAGGAAAAGAAAAAGGAAAAGAAAAAGGAAAAGAAAAAGGAAAAGAAAAAGGAAAAGAAAAAGGAAAAGAAAAAGGAAAAGAAAAAGAAAAAGAAAAAGAAAAAGAAAAAGAAAGAAGAAAAAGAAAAAGAAAAAGAAATGTGTTCTTGGAAGCTTTGAAAAACAAACAACAATCAGAAATAAGAATGTAGAGAATATTGAAAGAAATAAAAAGACACTGAAACAGTACTGTTAAGAAAAATAATCTAATTAGGGCTGTAATAGTTACTTCATGAAAGCATATGAATGATGATTATTGCATTCAACACCCATAATCCTTGAGTAGATATTAGTTAATAACAGATAATTGTGCTAGTAGCTAACTGAAAGAAATGTAGAGTGCTTAGCTGGCAGAAGCTTCAGCAGAGATGAAGTGGAGAAGGCTACAAACCTATGGCTACACAAAGTCCAGTTTCACTAAACTGAGGATAAGGCCAATTTATATGTGATCACGATAAAGCACTTTAACAAAGGAGAAGAAAGGAGAACCCAATTGACACCAGAGGCTACGATCCAGCATCACAAGTGTGCCAAAGGCCAAAGGAACACTGGTGAGGAGCCCTGAGCATTAGCCTTCATGGCACCAAGCACACAGCAGGAGGCAAAGATTTCTGAGAGAAGACAAAAAAGATTCTAATCTTCTAATACTTCTAGCACTGCTGGCATTACCTTCAGCTAACTGAGGGAATTTGCTTGAAAGATCACAGCACAAGAAGCACATGGGCTGGCTATGCTAACATTCATGCAGATCATACTCCATCTCTGATGTAGTCTGCACTAACCAAAGACTGAAGTTAGTAGTGGTGACTGGGCTGGCCTGCAGGCAGTCCTTTGCAAGACAACTTGCACTAAAGCCCATAGTTCAAATCAAATCTGACAATATGATAACAAATAATCATTGGTTAGCCAAAAAAAAAAAAAAAATCCCAAACCCAACATAACCCATACAAAAACCCAACATAACCCATACAAAAAAAAAAACAAAAAAAAAACCAAAAAAAACCAACAAAACAAAACAAACAAAAAAAACCCAACAACAACAAACAAACAAAAAAAACCCCACAAAAACAAACAAACAAAAAAAAAACCACCAACAAAAATACCAAAACCCAGAGTGAAAAACCAACACAAACAAAAACGCAGCATGTACAGCTGTTCACTTGCCTAGGAATGGTACTCCCTAGCAAGGCTGGCTTCATAAGGCAAAATATATACTTCAGAAGAAAAAACAAACCAAAGAAACCTGTATCAATTTTGCTGCTAGCTTTTCCTTTGCCATTTTCATGGTTTGGCATTTGGTTAACTTGGGCTTAGCAAAGATGACAACAGCAGAAAAATCAATATCATTAATACTAAGGAAGAATTCATATCTTATCTGAGTTCACAATACTAGAAATCTAAGCTTTTTACAGACTTTTCAACTTCTACATAGCCCTCATATACTTTTTGACCTATTCTACATTACCTGGTGCTATAAAATGAAGTCCCACACAGAACAGAGAAGCACTCCCATTTCAACCAATATTAGCCAATAAAAGTGGGCACCCCTGGCCCTGCCTAATCAAAGAGTTTTATTAATTCATGTCATGGTCTCTTTTCCAGACTTGCAGTTGTAGTCCACACTGGCACCTAGGGACTAAAGCCAGTGCTGCTATATTTTAGATGGACATTTCACACCCCATCCTGTTGTCACACTAGTCTGTTAATGGACAGTGGCTCAAACCTTTTACAGTTTTCAAATACACTGATAATCTGTTTTGTTCTTTCTGTCATAATAGCCCAAACCCCAGATTTTTCTTCCCACTTCCTCCTTCTCACAGTCTTCTGTTTCTCAAAAGGCTGTGCCTGCTGTGATTTCGGATTTCTAGTCCAGCACAGAAGGCTGGGCACATGTTCCCTTATGTATCATGTTGGGAAGAGTTTTCCCCTCCCCATCTGCCAGAGCAGGAGGGTTCAGACACTGAAGTCTGTCTGTCTGTGCTACACCATTGCCACTACAGAGAAACACTTAGAAGCACTAGCTTTCTAAAATCATCCAGAGCCTCTTTTCATCCTCTTCACATCAGACCTTGTCATTCCTGGTATGATTCAAATTTGTTGTTGTGCTGCATGACACCTCACAAGCTGGAAACAACCCCATGAAACAACTGAGACGTCAAGGTGTAGAAATGACCTGCACAGATAAGACATCTCATTTCCTGAAGGCTGCTTCCAGAATCAGACACGGTGCAAGGAGAATAAAAAGCATTGACCCAACTGCTGTTCCAGTAGAAGTAAACACATCATTTTTTCTGTGATTTTGTTCCATACATTTGTGCGGTTTCTGCCTTTACCGCTCTTTTGACCAACAGCAATTGTAAGTTCAGCAGCATCTCTTCTGTCTTCTGTGCTTTTTCTAGGGCTAGAGCTCATGCATTTCCTTCTTCAGAGTAACAGAATTAGGCTTTAAAGAAATGCAGTGTTTTAAACCCAGCCTTTCACTTGTTAATCTGCTAACTTCAGATCTTCCTGAGGAATGACCCTCATTAAAATAGATGAATAAATAAATTCAAAGACTCTATGACTTTCTGCTCATTTACTGTCCTTCTTATGTCACCACTAATGAAGTTACCTGGAAGTGCTTATAAATTGCCTGCAGAGCCCTTTATGTGTAAACCCTGGATATAGACACACCCTGTGACTTTCCCACTGCAGAATTAAGTTGGTTGGGGAATTCATGAGAGGCAGAACTATTCCAGAGTCACGCACACATCCGGGAATCGTTAGATACTCCAGTATTGTAGAGGGTACATAAAACAGTTGGGTACTCCCTTTCCATAACTGGACTGTAATCTCACAGTTAACAACACAAAAATTTACTAACTTACTAACATCATACTCTTATTTGCTGTTTGCTTTAAAATATACAAAACATGTTTTCAATATACTTCTGCTGTTTAAATGATTAATTCTACACAGAATTAGAAACAAAAGACATCTGTCAAGAGTCATCAGTCTCAGACAGCAAAATGCCCAAAGGCAAGAAAATATTGCATGAACCCTCTGAGGATCAATGGGTTATTTATGCTGACAAGGACGTGATGCCTTAGACCAGTTTCATAATAGGTTCTGATGCCAAGTTTTGCTTTCATTTCTAGTATAGAAAAACTGAGTTGAGAATCAAAATTATTTTAAAATTTCATTAAAAATCTTAATATGGGCATCGTAATTCTTAGACAAGTCATAAGCTCTGCTGCTGCTTTATATTTATGCTATTTTTTTTTTTGAGCACCCTAAACATTAAGTAGTGCATTTCCTATAGGAAAGCATTTTCCATCAGAGAAATACTATTTTCTGTTTGTTCTCAGCAGTGCTGTCAGTAATCCATGGGATTCTGATAGCTGACTGGCATTTTGTCTGTGCTACAGAAGGAAAACAGCACCAACCTTTACCCTAGTGTACCACCAGAACCCCATCACACAGGCATCTGCTTGTGTTACAGCAGCTGGTGGGGAATAACAAGATGCAAAGGCCAGGCATCTCTGCTGGAAGGGGCATGCATGAAGAGAACTGCAGCAAAAAATGTGCCAGACTCCATAACTGCTGCAAAAAGATGTGCATGGAAGTGGTGCAAATCATCTGGAGCTTGTGAAAGGAGCAGGGGAACACCAGGACTTCGTTGCTTCACTCACAGAAGCACTTCCTGACCTTGGGCCATCATTGTGTTGCATAACTCTTTTATAAAATAGGAATGAGAACATGTATGCTTGAAAGATGGAAATAGAAGGAGCCCATGGGAAACTGCCCGCTGACTGCAGTGTTGCACAATCAGGTGCTTTGCTGCATGTAGAGCAGGAACACGAAAATGGCAGAGAGCTTGGGGCTGTTAAAAATAAATCCATGACGGCAGGGTCCAGGACAGGCAATCTTCAGCCAACTTTGCATATTGGTTACATATCCTCTCAGCTACTTTTTCGAAACACAAAATAGAAATCTGTTCTGCAACTGGGGCTTTAAAATGTGTTTGCTAACCAATAATTACTGCACAGACTAAGTATATCCCAGGGGCTTGGCTCTGCTGCTTCTTGCTTAGCCACTGCTTCACAGATTGGCCCCAGCAGCAAGCGGATCAGAAGGCTTTAACATCTACAAGCACACTGATATTTGCCACAACAAAACTTACACAGATAAATAATCAGTTTTAGTTAACTTTTATCATGCTATTTCTGAGTGCCAAGTGCAGCTACCATATCTCCATATCTGTGCCAAAACCAAAATTTTTCATCTCTATTAGCCTGATTAATCAAATGGAGTTAAATTATAATTTGTTAGCACTGAGTGCAGCTGTTAAAAAACAACAACAACAAAAAAAGCAACAACAAAAAAAAACCTCTCTGGTTGAATCTGATCTCTCTTACTAGGAAGACAGTTAAGGGTAGGTATGAACTCTGCAATTTAAAACATAACTGACGTCTAAAGGGAATGATTTCTGTGATTTAATTAAACATTGTGATGCAGTGCCCAAGTTTATGTTGCAGAGGCTGCTAGCCAGAAGCAAGACACAGCCATAGGGAGCTGAAAACAGGCACTTGTGGAGAGGCTGACCTCCTAGCAAGAGCTTAGTAACTATGTTCCCACATACATACATACATACATGCATGACCCTTATTTTAATGGAAAAGTTAGCCATTCCTAGTTCTATTTTTACCATTCTAATTGTGTTACTAGCTATTTAGTTGTAGGCTGCATTAAAGGGCAATCTAGTCAGCAGTGGTTTTGTTGTCTGCAGTGAGTAGCACCAGCTTTAGCTGTTTTTTGTTGGGTTGCAGCTGTACACGTGTTTATAGTCAAGTAACCCAGCTCTCTGCCAGCGTGGACCTAAGTCAACATCTCCATTGGGATAAAATCAGCATTAGACACAGGCAGTACTCCTCACTTTGAAAACCCAGCTCTTCACTCTCACAGCGGAGAGGCTTGTTTTCCTGCACTCCTGTGCTATGCTTCCCTGTTTGAACTGAGTTCCCACAGAGCACTCGGAGTGGTTCTGCACAGAGGCTGTCCCACCCCCCTCTGTGGCCATCTCACTCTCTCCTGTGAAGTCCACTGAATCAAGAAGGTGACAAGCACAGACTAGTTTCTAAATGCAGGATGGCTCCACAGCACTTAGATACGAGGAATTGTATGACCTAAATTTCTTTCAAAATTGCTTTCTGAAAATATCTTAAACTGCTACCATTTATGTTTTTGGTTCTCCCAACACTATCCAACCCAAACTGATAGGTTTTGCTAAAAAAATCTTGCAACCTGATACAGAGGTTAATTCTCAGACCTCTCTGTTTCACTGTGGTCAGTAGAGCCCCCCTTGAGTTGCCTGCCCCAGCGCAGGACCAGCCCCATCCACTGCACACTGGGACAAGTTCCCTCTCCACATTTTCCTCGCAGTAAAAAGAGCAGTGTTAGGACAGCAAGCAGCTTCTGTACAACAGCTACTAAGTGAAAAAGAATAAGTAAAATAAATAAATAAATAAATAAAAACAAAAATTCGGAGTGGGACAGTATTCCTTGTATTCCTACTTCCACCCAAAAATCAGCCCCACAAATCCTGGTTGTCAGTGGAGAGTGTAGCATAGATCAAGCTGATGAAGCTTTTCCTTTTTCAGGAAATACAGCGACTGGTGAGGGAGGGATGAATGGGAAGGGAGCAAGGGTAGAAAAAAGGGAAAAAAATCCAAAGCACGATTATGATACTCGACCATTTTCTCTTCAGCAGGCAAACCTCCAGTGTTTCTCAGACTGATACGTGACAGTCAGCCAGAAGGGGAGGAGCAGAGGGAGATGCCACTTGAGCTGTCAGGCCAGCAGCTCTTTAAATAGAAAAGCTTTCAGGGAACGCGGGGCTGGCGCTTGCTGCGCAAATCTCATTGCAGCCACTTCCACCCAAAACAGCCTCCGCCTCATAGCTACGGTAATCAAAAAGCCCCTGAAGCCACAGGGCAGGGGGAAGAGGGGCTCAGCAGGCCCAGGCCCAAACCCTCACCTCCCCAGGCAGCACTACGAGCTGAGGCTCCAGGGGAGGCAGTACCTGTGAGTCAGCTCCTCTGCTTCCTCTGGGTCCACCTCTTCCTCCTCCTCTTCTTCCTCCTCCTCTTCTTCTTCTTCCTCTTCTTCATCCTCTATGAAGGAGGACGTCTCAGATGCCCGGTCGCACTCTGCACCACGGTACCCCTCCATGTTCTTTCTAGCTCAGGCTCTCGTCGTTGATTTTTACCCCCAACCCTGTCCTCCCCAGGGTTGCCTGAAGCAACTGTCATCCCCAGCAGCTCTCGCTTCTCCTGACTCAGGGCAGTCTTTAAATAGACAGCAGTGAAGCTGCAGCCCTGATTGCTGCTGGTCCCACCCCAGGTCCTAGCACCAACCGGGTGTCAGGGCACATGGCACAGCCCCTGTGTAGCCTATTCCAGTTCTGTTATAATTACTGAATTGGAAGCTGCCGGAAACGTCTGGTTCTCCCATACAAATCTGAACCTATGAATTAGAAGTCCTGCTAGAAGACTAGAGAGTCCCTCAAATACTAGTTAAGGCTCTAACAGTTTCTGACATCGTGTGAGATGAGAAGTGACAAGTGAACCCAGTGCCAAACAGGCACCCCAAACTAACCCTAAAATACAAGAGCTGAACAAAAGCATCTTTCATTTCAAAAAGTTAGCATCTTACACACATTTTGAAACCTTGGTCAGCAGCGGAAAACACACCTACTAAGTAAAGTCTCCCAGCAAAAATATTCCTCACAGGGAGTAATGAAGGGTTTCATTTTGAAATTGTTAGAATTGTGTTGGAACTTTATCTGAAGTTTTCTATCCGAAGTTACAGTTCGCCACATGTCATGTTTACTTGATGGTGTTCCAGTTGTCTGGCACTAACACAGAAAGTAGCACTGCTCTTGTTTGCCCTGATGAAGAATATGACAGTTTGACAGCTAGTGAAATTTATTTCCTGAACACCTCAGAATATTTTTTAATATATGAAAGTACTGCCACTTTGTGTGCTCTATGCCAGATACCCACTTACCCAATTAACTTCTTTCACTGTGAGGTAAACTAAGTCACGTTGCATTGCACTTGTTGCAGTATGGTGCCTGCAACTACTACTGTACTTTTATTACTGGGGGAGCTTTGTGATAAATGTGCTTGTCCTGGTATTGGGCAAAACTATCAGCTAGATTTTATAATTTTGATTATAAATATCAGAAGTAGATGAACTGAAGAAAAACACACAGGATTACTTGTAAAGATACAGGTCATTGTAAGCTTGTGTAAAGATGTATTAATATGATGGGTCAGTTTTTGAAAAGTTACATGGAAGCTTCAGGAAAAAGTTGTTTCAAACAGAATGCAGTAATTTAAGGCACTTTTTTTTCTATATATATATATATATTTTTTTTTTGAATGCAATATCTTAAGAGATCCTCATTTTCAGTTTGATGCCTTACATCCAGTTCACTTAAAATGCATTTTTGCCAAGTTTGGACATCCCTTCTTAAGTTACATTATTTTCAGAGTTTACACTTTATAGACAAAGAGATACATAAAGACAAAGACCCAGGCCCAGAGCTTTTTACAAAAGGAGCAACATCCCCCTCATGCCAATCTATCTACAGACAGTGTTTGAATCTAGGCACCATTCTGTGCTAAAAAAAATTTGGTAGTGCTTTACATAAAACAGGGCTAAATGAAACGTTTCACCCATCATACCACTTGATAAAGATGAGGGATGATGTGGAGAACATCCACATGGAGGGAGAACATTTTAGAGGGCTGACAAGTCAGATTAAAACTTAAAGCCTGTTTAAAGGAAGCTGTTTCAAGAAGCAAGCCAAAATATTAGACTAGATCATGTTTAAGTGTGCATGGTAAGCAACTTCCAGCAGGCACACAGTTTACTGTTTCCAGAACTTCTAAATTATAAGACTTCAACTAAATTAGAACCTAATGTTTGCACAAGAATAAATAATGTTTATTATTTTGAGTTGTAAGGGCTTTCACAATCTTGTTAAAAGTGGCAACGGATGACAGTTGTACCTGTACACATATGCAGTACAAAATGCCCATATAATTTTTTTTTATTTTTAACAGGTTCCTTGACCTTTACATTCATTTCCTTTTCAACTTAATTAGAGGAATTGCATTAAATGTCCAGTACAAAAGAACATAAAACAGCAAAGGAAGCTGTGTTCTCTATAAACTTTATTCCACTGAACAGCATATAAAATATTTAAAAAAATGAAAATATGAAAATATGAATTTGACATCAATTAGAAGTACAGCTTTGACAATGAATTGGTCTTCAGTAACACATGACAGGCACAAACTGTGCTACAGCAGGTCTAAAAAGTTTCATTACTTTGTTTAGAAAAGCTACAGTTGTTAAGATTATTTATCTGAAATCAATTTACAGCAGCTTCCAGTTAACAAATATTTACACAAAATCAAAACAGAAGCCCAGCTTAGTGTGGCTACGGTAGGACAGGGTGTACTTTAAGCAGATATCGCTACTACTTTGAATATGTAAAATGAAGCACTAAAAATTATCTTGCCTACTACGTGAACATGTATCATTTACGTAAACTGATTTGTCCTTTTTCAGGTCAACTTCCTTGTAGTAGAACTGTTGATAGAAAATTCCAGTTTATTGATATCTAGAAGATTACCAACTGTAATCCAGCTTATCTATCTTAATTTTCATGCATTGTTGCCTTTCTTCAATATAAAAGGAAAATAAAACTGTGGAGTGCCAAGCTGAGCAAAAGTGCATACTGCATTAAACAGACATAAAGCACAAGATGTCTGTTCATTAAGGAGAGTTTATTGTGTGCAGTGCCTTAAGGATACAGACACATATATTGTTTTAGCTCTGATTTCATTTATTTCACTGTTATATTTGTCTGAACTGATGATTACACAGATTATGGAAACAAGTCAGTACATCCCCATTCACTGTTTACAACAAATTTATTCCTGTGGTCTGCTGTTTCCGTCACGACATTCTCATCCATAAATCAATAATACAAGTGTTTTCAGAAAACAAATCTCTGCGTGAACAAGTGCATTAATAGATGACAAAAATAAAACACGTAGTCTTTCTTGCAAAGATTTCTTTAACAGAAGTATTGACTACACCTGGTTTTTTATACTGTTCTTAATTTCAGCAGGATCCAACATGGAGAAAATGGAAGAAGTTCGTTATCTTCTCTGTATGGTAGCTCTTAAAGGTAACACAAAGCTCAGGTCTTTCTTGTCTCGCAGTATCTGCCAAGACTGAGAAAAAGGTAGAAGGATTAGAAGGATAAGTTATATATTTGTCAATGTTTAAATACCCTTTAAAGTAGTAGGCCTCACATATCCACACAAATACATTTAATACTTTTCCCCTCTCAAGAAAAGATTTTTATTTATTTATTTACTTAGGGGAAAATAATCTAAAGGTAAACAAAATACAGAGGACTACTGAGAAAGGTACATCCTTTCACGAAGACAGCAGATTTAAGTTTGCAGAGACTGAGACAGATGCCTGCATTATTCAAGTATTACACTGATACTCTAACTGCAAAATAATTGTTTTAAAAGCACACATACCAAAACTCCTGATACAGGAAATGATATTCCATTATTTGCAGAATCTGTGTCTTTAGAACAGATTATTAAAATTTTCTTCTATATTCTCTTGTGGATTCCAAGACACATCTGTCACAACTTTTAGATCATGAACTTGCAAATAACTGCACGGACTCTCCTATGTTAATGCACACTCGTTTGGGTAATGAAAACCACAGGAATAGATAGCACTTAATAGCAGCCATATTTACACTACATTATTTCCTAAAAAAATTAATAAACGTTTTCTATTTATGCATATTTATATGAATATTCTATTTTCAACGTGTAACATAAAATACATATCTAGTATACACCCTATATTAAATGTGTATCTATAAACATATACACACTACGTAATACAAACACAATCATAAACATCAGAATCATGCAGGTACAGTAATTATCCTTTGTTTAGCTATCTTGAAAACCAAAGTGACCGGAAAAATAAAATGGATGCTATTTTTACCTTCAAAAATTCCTCTTTGATAGTATCAAACTTCTGTTTTTCATGTACAGCTCTAGCAGTGTTTGTCCTATCAAAGGGCTCTGCAAGATCAAAGGCAAACATTAGAAGTATTGAAAAAAACTACAGCTATTATATCTTCACAGAGCTAGCAATAGGGAAAAAAATAAAGAAAAAAGAGGATTCAACATACCATTTCTTCCCTAGAGGTTTTTAAGCAGCTGATTCCAGCTTGTTTCTCAATCTTTATTTCTGTGTAACATTAACCCAAAACAGTTTCAAACCCTAAACATACTAACATGTAAACCACAATAATGTAAAATAATGATTTCTTGCAAGGCACGATACAGTTGTGCTGAACTCATGCATCAGTAATTATCTGTGACTGCTTATTAGTCTGTGATATCAGAATAAGATTTTGTATATGGAAATGTTTTGAGACTTGCTACATGATAAATTCAGCTCGTGTAAAAGTTTCAGTGAAATACATAGAGATATTAAAACACTGACTATTGTTTTTTATGCAAGTATGGACTACTGTAAAAACCTATTCTACAATCTCTATTCAGAAGTTAACAGCTAACAGAGATTAAAGTTTGCAGCTATCAGACTACAGGTTTATATGGTTTTGGTGTTTTCCTTTTTTTTTTTTTCCCTAACAATACTTTGGAACATTTTTTTATTAAAGTACTCATTTCTTCTGATAAAACTTGCTGACATTATGGAAAAGTAACAGACACTAAACAATTATCTATTATGATGCACTAAAGATTTCTTAAGCCTTTTTTGCCTTACGAGAAAACTACTTAAATAACAGGTATTTTTCAGAGTGGTGGAATGTATGAAAGTCCTAGAAGGCCAACAAAGCATAAAAATGCATGCTACATTAGGATTTGTTGTTGTTGATTATTTGGTATACTGGGTTTATGTGGCAAGGTTTTGCTATCAGAAAAGCTGCAGCAGTGACCTCTGTGAGCAGAGCCCAGCACCGCTCCATGTCAGATCAAAGCCAGCTCCAGCTGCTCCAAGAGGGACCTGCTGCTGCCAGATCTGTGCTATGAATGATGCTGGGTGTGCTCTGGGGGCGCATGGTCAAGAAAGGGGAAAACCCTGAACAACAGCAGCTGGGAGAGAGGAGTGAGGAAATGGGAGAGAAGCAGCCTCGCAGACACCAGGATCAGCGCAGGAGGTGCTGCAGGTGTGGAGCAGAACTTCCCTGCATCCAAAGAGAGGCCTGCAGAGGAGCAGGCTGTCCCTCTGCAGCCCATGGGCACCATGCAGAGGTCTCCCACACAGCCACAGGAAAGGCCACAGGAAAGTGGCTGAGGCCTGGAGCAGGCACAGCCCACGGATACCCCCACGCAGGAGCAGCCCCTGTCCGGAGCCACAGTCCGTGGGGAGCAGTCCGCGCTGGGCAGGAGGGCTGAGGCAGCTGCCGCCCGTGGGGACAGAGCCAGAGCTGCTCCTGAGGGTGGGCCCCGTGGTACAGAGCCGTGTGGAGCAGTGCCTGCAGAGCTGTGGCCGATGGAGAACCCACGGGATCAGATGAGGAAGGACGGCATCCCGTGGGACAGACCCTCAATGAGTAGGTCATGAAAAAGTGGCAGAGATAGAGTTAAGGAGTGACCGCACCCTGTTGCTGCTCAGAGGGAGGAGGTAGGAAAGAGTGGGTAAAGGGAAGGGTGTCTGTAGTTTCCTTTGAGTTCCCACTGCTCTAGCCTACTATTAATTGGCAATAAATGACAATAATCTTCCTTACAATGTGTTTGTTTTGACCACCATGGTAATTCATGAGTGAATGACTGGTGTCCTTAACTCAAAAACTTTTTTTCATTGTATTTTCGTCCCTTGCCCCATTGAGAAGGGGGAGTGAGCAAGCAGCTGTGTGCTGCTTGGCTACCTAATATGTTAAACCACAACAGCTGGTTGTGAATTGGTTTTATTCAGATAGGGACATAAGGTAAAATAAAGCACTCAATAGACATCAGAACGGATTGTGACACTATGTAGACTGGGACTTCAAATTTGGAATATATTCTGTGGCATTGGAGTTTTACTACTGAAACCTACTTAAATTTGCAGAAAAAAAAACAATTTCAAGCAGTAAAAGTTGCATTTGGGAAGTTTCTGCAAGTTTTTTTTCAGACTACCTATATAAAGTTATTGGCGTATGTTTATAAGGCAGATTTTAATACTTTTCTTTAGAATTGAATGATTATCAATGAAACAGAAAACTGTCAATTTTCTAAGGTACCTAGTCCTCTAGCACCAGTGATGTCATTTGGCAGACTCACCTACTGCTACAAAGAATTCCATATCCCTCAACATATGAAACAGTATAGCACTTCCTTTGTTTGTCTTACATATGACCCTAATTGTTACTATAAAGCCACGATCTACTCTGTATTTGAGCCAAGAGAGATTTTGTGAATTAACAGGACCACAGCTGTTCAATCTTCCTTAACTCCCTGGGGAAAAGGCACTCTTCCTAGTCACAAAGAGCTGACTCACATCTTCCCTTTTTTCTTGCATATTTACTAGCTGTCAACAGACAAATTAATTCCTTGAAGTACAGTAAAAATTCTTCTGCAATCAGTGACTATTTATACCACTTTACATTTTCTAACCATCAGGACAGTAAGACTCCATCAAAATTTACTTCGTTCACGCACTGAGATGAAAATATAAAAAGAAAAAATGTAATACAACTTGAACACCAATACTTAGGGAAAGCTAAAAAGGCATCATTCTTTGGTATGAAAATAAAAATAATCATAAAACTCCAAAACTGCTACAGAATCCTGAAGAATTACTTTTATTATTATTTTTAACATCTAATACAAGAAAAAATAATGTACAGCTTAGAGTGCTTCCAATACTGTTTCCCTAAGCGACTGCTAATTAATTCTCATAAAATTACCCAGTTCCAAGCATTTCCAAATTTATCTCTTTTTTCAAAAAGAGAACATACGATATTGTTTGATATAGATGAGATTTAACCTCAAAACAGATTAATCATCAGCAATTTAGAGATTCTGACAAGGAATATGCACTAATAAAAGTAGTATTCTCTCTATCCCTACAATGGTAATGGCCTGCCAAATTTTAAACTGTTTGAAAGAGCAACTCTGCTATTTTGTTTCTCAGAAAGCAGAAATAAAGTAAGAATCAGCCTCGAGACAGATAAAAATTAAAACATATTTTTTTCTTTGAGCAAGCCTAAATATGTTGCTACATGGAGAACTGCACACACAGATTTCTATTATCTATCAACACATATATCTGAACATTAAAAATACATAGAACAGCAAACACTAAAATTTTAGTCCTGACAGACTTGGAAACCATAATATTTTGACACTTTTAGCTACCTTAAAAAAGTTTCTTCTCCAATTACAAAGTTTAGCCAAATACTTTCTGTTAAACTAGTTCAGCTCAACAGCTATTGAAAATATGAGACCTACTTTGTGTAGAAATAAGAAATGCACTTTTTTTCCTTCCAATTTATAAATAAAAACTCAGAATACGATGATTAATCACACTTTCAGTGGAAGCACACTGTAACGGGAAGGAATAGGAAGAACCAACTACAGATAATTTTGCTGTTTTAATAGTTCAAATGCAAAATGTAGCCTTTAAAAAGTTATACGAAGCCAAGAATATTTAACACGAGTTCTAAAATGGCTATTTTGTATGCTAATATTCTATTTTCCAACTTAGCAGAAAGAAAATCTTATTCTACCACACTGAAATGCCAAGAAAAAGTTGAAAGCCTGAAACATATAGGCAGCCGCCTTGTAACACAGAGCATCAGCATCATGTGACGGCAGTAGGCACAGCTGCTGAGCATTCCCACCTCCCACATTCAGAACACAGCCTTGGCAATGTCTACACTACACTATCCCAGATCAGCTGCACAACTACTCTTTAATTCTCACATTTCTTAACTCTGAAACAGTGAAGTTAAATGTGAAGCCTTCTTCATAAGTTTCAGTGTATTCTACCCTACAATTGGCTGGAGATTTTTTGGTTGTTTTCGTTCATGACTTCTCCTTTCCTTTTCCTTTTTTTTTTTTTTTTTTTCCCTGAACCAAACAAAACAGAGGAATTTTCATTGTGTGGCTTCATGCAGCCATCCATATGATTTACAGTGAAGTTAGTGAACTCCAGCCACAGAATAGCTGATTTCACCAGTAGGTAATTTTCTCTGCACAGAGTAGCACAGTCACATGAAATGATGTGCATGCACATACAACGCACACCCACCCTGCTAGGAATCCTGGATCTAAGGAACGCCTGCATCTAAACCACAGGCCTTCTGCCTTACTGCCCCAATGCATCCCAAAGATTTCTGCAGTCTCTCAACAACTCTTGCCATACTGTCGGAGTCCTACCCAAGCTCCAGCTCTTTCTTATCCAAAAACTTCAACCCTTGAAGTCCTAATCCCAATAGTTTCACATGTACTTGAAGCCAGGACCCAAGCCACTTCCATTTCTCAAACCTTTGTTTCTTACCTCAGTGACCTAGACTGGATACTTTAAATTCTACTTCTTCACCCTGGCTCCTTTTCACAGTCTCCTCCCCAGCAAATTCACCTTCACCTGCTGCACTCTGACTCTCATTTATCTTTTTTCTTTCATCTTCACAGTGCAACTCTTTCCAGTTTACATAATACTCAATTCCTTTCCCTGCTTTTCTTTTCACACTCTGCTCTAACATCACAATCCTTCTCTATTACTTTCACTTTTCCTGGTTCAAGCTTCACCTTCTCCATGTAGATGACTAATGGGAGTTGAAAGGCAGCAAGAACACAAGAAGTAGGTTCTTGCATTATGTTAATTCCCAGTTCAGCTTGAGCTGCAGGTACCAAGACCAGTGACTCCAAAACAAAGCCTAGGTTTACCCTCCAGTTCTGCAGTCTCTGTGGAAACTATTCAAATGCCCATCAAAAACAGTAGCTGCAAGTGGATCAACATATGCATAATTTACTTACTGCTAAGACTTCAAATGCCTGAGCATTACTAAAACAAGAATATTCTTACAGAGGAACCTGAACATGGTCCACTATGTTTTTTCAGAAGATCAGACTTGGCAAAACTGAAGACTATTTTTACAGAGCAGCAAAGCATACTACTGTCCATAAAGGCCATTCCTTATCAAAGTCTTAATCACTGTGCCAAAAGTAACAGGGCAATGAGTCCTCTTGAAGAAAAGGTCAGGAGAACTATTTTTAAATGCTACAGAACTTAAAGCTTCCTTCTCAAATGTTTTCAGTAAGACTGTTTCCAACACTATTTACACTGATCAAGCTTCATTTACTGCATGCATATATTTCACATGCACATTATTAAAAGATGAGCACCATAAAATCTAAGTGACTGATTTAGTGTCTTAGTAGTTAGAAATGATAATGTAGCTTTAAATTTTACCTTCTACACATATATATTTGTTTCTCCATTCAGCATCATTAGGTCTTGGAATAGCTTTGGCCTCACGAACTGAAATCATCTGATTGCTCCAACTAGGGAAAAGGAAAAGAAATTGCAGACCTTTTAACTCAATTCTGAGTTAATGTCTATTTACATCAATAAACTGTCATACTGCTCTGTCACAAGCCTGTATATTATAGACCTTTATGATAATGAGAACGTTAATATAAAGTACTATACCAAAGTAAGGAATGCTGGGTAGGAAACAAGAAAAAATTCCACAAACACTTAAGTATATTTATGAAAACATCTTCAAAACAGAACTTAAGATTTCCATGACAGTTTTTCTTTTTTATTCCAAAAAAACAAACAAACAAACAACCATTGTCAATTTGAACATGGAGTCCTGCATTTATTTCTAAACTCAAAACAAATTACAGTCCAATACATCTTTCAGGTGTTTCTTTGGAGAAGAATTTAAGAACAGAGAAAGACAAAGTATTTCACTAACATGCAATCAGTGATCAAGAGAGAAAAAGAAAGCATGCTTACAGATGAGCTTTCCCAGTGCTTATTAAGCTTATTAGAAAGTATTAATATTTAGTATATGTGGTAATGTAGATATGCTGCAACTACAACATTTAGGACAACACGAAGCTGCCTTTGAATGTAAGCTACTGCATTCTGCACAGTTTTACAACAATGAAACCATAGGAAATGACAACACTGAAACAGGAACAGCAGTGCAGTTCAGAGGGCAATCTTTATGAGGCTTGGCACAATAATATGCATAATGGCAGCCAGAGCAACACTTACAGTTTTATGATCTTAACCAGCCACTTTTCAGTTGTTCTTAACTAGGCCAGACAACTCCTGTGGCACAGCAAAAAGCCTAAAATTCCACCAACAGATCACAATACACCCCATCTACATGGGAATTAGAAATAGCAGGGTAGCATGCTGCTAGCTGAGTTGATGTTACGTACACCTGACTGGATCTCCTGCCTGTACCAGCCTTCTGACATAATGCAAAGATACAGGCAATGTAAATCATTAGTTAAGTTTGGAAGAACTCTGGGCCCCATAGGTCATAGAGCAGCTGTCATAACTTTACCAAGTCAGTAGCGATAAGACAGTTTACACTAGCTAAAAGACTGTGCCTGCAGATTCTAGAAATGGACTCATGATTAAAGCTACTTTTGAAAGTCAGCCTTCCACAGGGCATGTATATTGCTCTTCAGCAACAAACAAAACCCAGACAAAATTAAAAAAACAAGAAACTGCAACAGCTCCAGAACATTGGTTGTGACAGAAAGAAGCAAACAGTTCAGCTATTTGGCTGAAGTACTGTTTCACCTCACACAAACACTTTTGCTCTTGATATATTTTTTTCCTAGGTTATACATGGCTTGATCCTTCATCAAGTAATAAAAAACATCCATAATATACTGATTTTTAAGATGTAGTGATAAAAGATGTTTCTATCTGTTCAAAAATCTTTGTATAAAAACATGAAAACAACTGGTTTATCTCATTAAATCTTCTTCAACACTGCCTTGGTACCAAAACCAGTATGAATTAAAAGTGAATTACCAACAGCAAATGATTTGCTAATTGATTTAAATCACTTCCACACAACTTCACGATTGCCAATGCAGAGCGAGTACTCTAAATCTTTGTATTTTCATCCATAGGTTAACAACAACCATTTGAACAGCTATCTAAGACATCAGTCATTTCTGGTGTCATTGCCCACATCATGTATGTGCACCTCATGTAGAATGCAAGAATTTGATAGTAAACCAGGTGTGTATGAGTTAAAAGCTTGTATTTTCGGAAGTGTTACTATCTGTAAGGAGCTTTGGCTTATGAAATGTGTACAAACTGCAAACATATTTAACCTAATGTAGTGCTATTGAAGAATGTAACACTATTACCTAATTCTGCCCTGAAGGGAGCTGTCAGCAATTGTGTTTTATATTTTATCAAGACAACATAGCTCATTTTTGATCATGTCCACCGAAGATAACAAGGAATAGCCTTAACTTGAAACAAAAATTGTAAAAGCAGCACAGTCCCAGATGACAATCTTTAGTTCCCTAACAGTATTTTCAGTGCAGCAAGGCCTTACTTCAAGGTCTTACTATGTAAAATGGCAGCCAAGATGAAACCTGCTGCCTTCACTCACTGAGGCAGAAGTGAAATCAGACACTTTTTCAAAGAGGCCCTGGTAAACATGGACCAGTTTCCAAATACTTTCTTTCAAGAACACCTCTATACATTTTTATATGTTTCTATACTTTGTCAAACCCTCCATGAAAGTTAAAATGAAGTTATAAGCATACTTATAGCCAACTGTATCATGTGAAACATCATGCAGACTTGAACTCTACAGCAAGATAATTTCCAACTGTGTTGATAATGTTTAACTTTTGCCCTAACAGTTTTATCTATGCAGGAACTTCTACATCACAGTTTTGGTAGAAAGGAGGAGAAAATTTAATTCTTACATGCACAACAAAAAGCCCAGACTAAGACAGTGAAATGAGCAATGTACAAATACATAGTAACCTGCAGTATCTTTGAACACAAGGTGATAAAATGACTTCTGGCCATACTTGTTGGATCTATCCTGCTATCAAATATTATTCACTGCACCAAGAAAAATAAAATACACACTTTAACTGAAATGACCTATTAGTCATTGCAAGATTAAGGGGAAAATTTAAAATAATGTATCTCCACCTTGCTTTCATCTTCCTGATCAATACATGCAACAGTTTATCACCTGAGCAATCCAGGCAAATAATTTCAATTACTTATTCTGTTCAAACATCAAAAATCTTCATACACAATCTGATCATCACTGCTGACCATTACACACTGTTCTTTTAGCAAAATGGATCCTGGGTATTAAACTTTGTAGTGTTGTGTCCTGTACAATGGATAGGAATCTATAAGATTCAATTTTACAAAAATGGGAGTATCATTTTCTTTAGTAATCTTTTTAATCAAACACATTGCAATTCAATAGAGACAGTTAACTGGCACAGTACATGTTAGTTAGATATGACCTAACTTCACAGCCATATCATCTGAAATAAAATTGTTAAAAAAATGCATAAGAAGACTAGTAAATGTTTACAAGGAAAGGAAAATCATGAAAAATTGTACTGATTGCAGCAATGAAAAACAACAGCTCTATGAAAGATACAAACCCTGTGCTTTGTCTATTTAACACATAATTATTCCCACCTATCACACTGTTTCTACCAGGAGCCTCAAAGCAAAGTTATCATATACTATGTGGCACTATGTTTATTCTCACTGCCTTGGTACCACACACATACACACACAAACAAATATTTAAACATTTTTTGTCTGCCTTAATCTCAACATGGGCATTAATTTGGGTATTTCTTCTACAGAATTTTGAAAACTTCAAGACAAACACTCTTCTATTGAAGATTTAAAGTTATCAGGGATATACAGATGACCAAGTCAACAGTAACACTAAGTTTTACTTCCACAGTAATAAGAGTTAAAAGTAATGCACGTTACTGCATCAGATGTGACTTTTCCCAACCTGATTTCTCAGCTATAGACAATTTTCAAACAGAATTTGTAATGGATAATTGTTACGTTTTTAGGCAAAATATCATCAGTCCATCATTTAAATATTTTACAATTAATGCTGGAAAAGCTAGCCAGACATTCAAGACATCAAATACTTTTATCAGCATTCCTATTTTCCTATATTCTTTTCCATTTGTTTCTTCACTCAGTTATTAGTGCTGCATTATTGACTCTTCTAGGATCATAAAATCATGATACACTGAATTGAAGAAATGAAAACTTAGAATATTCTAAACACTAAGATGTGCTTATTACTTACTCAAATTCTGTGGCATAATATTTGAAGAAGCCTATTAGCAGTTCACCAAGACTTGACTCATTTTTTGAGAGGTAAGGAGGAATGGTACTTGGTGCCTGATGAACAAGATGCAGCTGCATAGTAGGATCAAAAGATTCCTGTAGAAAAAAAAATAAAAAATCAGAGAGTATGTTTATACAAACACACAAACAACCTTAATCTAGTTGCACATATTTTTTACAAAACAAAAGCTGCCCTTCATTTGTTTATCAGAAATTCAGGAAGAACTTAACAAGCAAAAGGTTGAATTATTCTTGTGCTCCTCTGTTAGATATTTAATCACTCCAATGAGCAGAATCATCTAGTATAGGAATCTCTGACATCATCCCTTGCCTTCAGTTCATTGAAGAATATTAACATGGGAAAATCTCTGAACTGGACTTGTGTTTACAAGCTATTAGAACAGCATGAGCAGAGGAGAGGAATAGTAAGATAGCCTACACCAAGCTGAATGCAGCTGAACTAATAAAGTGTAGGTGAAGATAATTCAGTTGTATACAAGTTACCATAACTGCAATATAGAAACACTCAATCCAAAAGGAAGACTTTATTTCTTTTTCTCACAGCATAAACTTGCATTTCAAGCCTACTAACTCTAATATAAACCTGCACTCTGCCATATAATTATTTTAAAGCAGTATTATCTTCGATACTCAAGCTACCTGAAAGAATAAAAAGCGACTTAACACAAAAAAACTGAATACAGAATGCGACATTTAAGTTAAGTACATTTTTCTTTCAGAAGTGGTAATGACCTAAGCTATTACAGGATCTCCAGAGATCACGTCTGAAAATCTAACACAGAAGCAAGTTCTGTATAAGCTTCAGAACAGGCTGACACATTTTGAGGGCTACTCCCATCTATCCCATCTGGCTGGACAGCCAGGAATCCCCAGAATCTAATTCCATGACTAATATGCTTCAGCGCTCCTGCAAAAAGTCAGCTTGGTGCCAGTTGGACTAGATGCCACACAGCAATAGAATGCACAGGTGGGCAGATCTGGTGGCACTCCAGGACTTCTCACCCTTCACATATGTGGTACTGATATATTGAGTCACAGAATTTGCCTTTTGTTTCTTGTTCAAGATATACATGGCACCTATGATCTAAAGCAAGTAGTTTCCTTCAAAGCACAAAAGTATTTTCAGGTTGCAGAAAGAGCTGCAGCAGTGATTTCTGTAGAAAAACAGACTAAGAAAGGTGGCTTGTTTCTGAAGAAGCTAAGTGGTATTTATGTGCAGTAACAACAAGAAAAATCACACATTTTCTTAGGAAATTAGGATTTGCTTATGCTCCATAGTTATTACAACATACAAGACCAAAATCATATTGTTGTATTTCTCATTTTCATTTTCTTTTCAATATCAGTTTTCAGAAGCTGTGACTTTGCAGCACATTTTAAATACTTGACTATACTCCTAATAGAGAGAGTAAATGAAAATGTATTTGTGAACTTCCAGAATGCATTCTTAACATCTTAATCCACAGTTCTGATTTAGTTCTAAGGCAATCACGTATAGAATACTCTTTTAATTTTATTACTAATCCTATAATGTTTAGTTCATTCTCCTAAGGCAAGATAACAAACAAAAAAATGTGCTGAGATAGGGTAAAAATGGTATTCTTACAGCAGTATTCTGGAAACACAGGAATTTGAAAATGATTTAACACTTTCACATATGAAAACTTGCATTTGTACATGCTCATTAGCAGTTTCAGAGTTATGGTATTGTATACATTTTTGCTTTGCTCATTTAAATCATTCATACTTGTAAAGTACTCTGAAGACATTTATGCAGTTCAACCACTACAATTTGAATTATTATTACAAACAAGTATATGTTACTGATTCTCATAAGTGTTTTCTTTAAATTACATGCTACATAGACTTAAAATACTACAGCATATAAAATTTGGGCAAATATAATTAGCAAATTTAGTAATTAAAAGAAAAAAATCTAGGAGATAAACCTAAACATACAAGAACAGCTCCAGATGCTTTTCGGCAATGTTTTCAGCAAAAACGGGGAAAAATCAGAGAAAAAATAAATACCACCAAAATTTATCAGAGGTATACTTGAGAAGAGTTACAAAACAGGAATAAATAAAAACTTTTACTTCCTATTAGCTCAAAGCCTTCGGCATCTCAATTATCCTAATTATCCAAGATGGCTGACACCATATATTTTCTCCCTGAAATACAGCATTATGAAATACTCCCTTTTCAGTATTACAGCGAGTGTATGCAAAAGAAAGAGTAGCTTTCTAACACTATCTCCACAAAATTATTAGCAACAGTAAAAAAACAACCATACAGAGACATCAAGATACAGCAACAATGAATAAAGAAAAATATGAAAACAATGAATAAAAGAAAAAGCAGCTGAAATGAAAATGTTAGGAGGAAGGCATGAAGAATTTTTCTAGATAAATGATGACATTGGACATTCAGCAACAGTTCCGTCCTCAAACAAATACTGAAGAGATATGTGGGAATACAAAAAGTATATTTAGAGCTGCAGCTGTGGAACAGGACAAACAGCATGAGAAAGGAAGGCTGAGAACCAAGGACACTTCCAGAAGAAGAGGAAAACAAGTTCAAGTAAGCTGCGTGATATCAGGCCCTAATTGGAGGAAGAGTGCATGGCTTGGGAAGATTCACAGCCCTGATTGGATAACCGCCTGTATGCACGGTTAAGGACTGTTTTGGGAAGTTACATTGTTGGTATGTAAAGGCGGGTGGGAAAGTTACAAGAGAGAAATTGTGTATATAAGGGATGTTAAAACCTGTAATAAACAATTCGGATCGTTCACATCTGAGTTCGTGCCTGAGACACTGCAGAGATAAGCTATTATTTTTAGGTAAGGAATTAGATAAAAGCTCACTAATTATAGTCGTAATTCTGCATAGGATCAAAAGCAGACAGATTCACAGAGTTCTCTGGAAAGAACAAAGTATGATCTGGATACAGCCACAGACGCTATGCCAGAATGGCATTACAATTCTGTGAGGTCTCAAATGTCTCATAGCAAACATACATTACTCAGTCTCTGAAATAAAAAATATCAGGCAACTCAACACCTGTTGGAAGGTACACAAAACTGAAATGCCACAGTTGGATAGAACCAACACTACAACCACGGTTGAAGAAGATACAGGGATATTTTAAGGTCAGCATAGGGAGAATTAGGTCAGTAGCTGTCATTAGCACGCATTTCTGACTGAGTGAAGTCTTCTCTTATAAAGTAAGTTTTTTTCACTAAAGAAGTGATCAAAAGAAGCAAATAACCCTTTTTACACTCAAGTTTATTCTATCAATGACCAGGGTTACAAACTGTTTAATTTAACCCATTACAGACACTTAAGAATTCATATAGTTTAGATAAATAGTTTCATATACATACATGATGTAGAAAATATGTAAGAAATACTTACAGGGTATTTTTTTTGAAGGGACGGAAGGATGGGTTCAGGTAGGGCTATAAAAAAAAGTTCGAAGTTGATGATTCATGTAATTCATAAGAAACAATATCACTAATTACCTTAAAGGGCTGGTCTGAAATGCTATCTTAAAAACATCTACTATGAACTTCACTTGCATGTATTATGGAAAGTAAAAGTTATTCCACAATATTTATATTACTTGATTTTGTATGTAATTGTATAAGGAGTTAATTCAGCTCAGGGCAGACACTGCTACTAAGACAGTTATTTGCAGTAGGCACAAAAAATCTACAGCAGCTGGGTACTATTTGACTTTGAAAATTAATGCTAATTAATCATTTTAAGAAATTAGTCTGTATTTCCAAAAGGTAAATCATAACTTCACTCATTTTTCCCCCCTAGATTTAATATGATTCTGCCAAAGCACAGGAAATCTCTGTATGCAGCGTAAGTACACACTCTTCAGCTGCTAAATATGTAAAGTCTTGAAGATAACTTGAACATAAAACTCCCAGTACTTAGTAGCTGTTCCTATTTATATAACATAAATAAATAGTTATGCTCTTAACTGGTCTACTAAACAGCAAACAGGACATTAAGATCATACAGGCAATAATGATACTAGCACAACACAGACTAAACAGTTGTAACTTTTATCAGTCACTAACAGGGAAAACAAAACTGCACAATAAAAGAGAGAAAAAATTATCTCCCAGATCTGATGGTGCTAAAAGTGATCAGAAAAAAATCCCAAAGTATCAACATCCTTATAAAGAATTAGAGCATGAACAGCACTATTAGTACAGTTCTTGTACTAAAGCTTTAATATTACCGCGTAGCATCTCTTTTTACACAGTTATGTACATCATTCACCAGCAAAAATGGTAATTAAGTTAAGCATACAGGACCTTGACTTGGGACCTAATTCAACCTTCAAACAAGGTCTCACAGGGGAAAAGATGTTAAAGAATCCCTCTTGCAGTATTACATCAGCAGAAATCTCACTGCATGCTTGGGATACCTTCAAGAAGTGTAATATATGAACTAGCAGTTGCTTGAATAACCATTTTGTTTGTGGGTGTTTACAAACAGGAAAGAATATTTTACTTCTATGTGATTTGGAATATTTTCCTATCCTCTGCCATAATGAAAGAAATGGTTACAAGACCTAGGCAATGTGAGTAATTAAGATATTTCATCTGGGTCTGTATAATAAACCGAGAGGAAGGAGACATGGAAAAATTACTTGCCACTAGCATTTGCCACAAGTTACTGTTTTCCCAGTTTATAGAGACAGCTGGACCTGCTACCTGGAGGAAGGTTCATGCATAAGATATTGATGCATTTAAGAAATAAACTCAGCCAAGGCTCTAAGTTTTCTGCACGAGTATGAAAACATGGTAATGAATAAGAACTAAAGGAAAACAGTTTGCCTGGGGAAGACAGGGACACTATCTCCTGCTAAAGGAAGTTTTTATTTTAAATTCTTTTCTTCCCTAGTACTATCAACAAAAGCCTCATTAGAAAATTGTGTGACTGAGACATAAGCTGCTTTCAATATTATCACATACATGTAGTAGAAGTGAAAACAAAAAACAAACAAAAAAACCCTGAAATTTGCAGGAATAAAATATTAGGTGCTAGATGCATGACCACACCAACTGCTGTTACTCCTTATGAAACTGACTGATCGCACAGACTTCCATGAAAATAATTATTCAAACTTTCTTCTCTCCCAGACAGCTATGGCAGCTGCCGCAAATGACTACAGCAAGTGCTCTCGTGCTTGCAAAACTGTTAACATTACTTCAGGCCCTTACGTTTACACTTGCTCTTACTTTTGTACTCTGATGCACAGACCAACAATGGGATGATGTCTGTAAACAGCATTCAATAGAAGAAATTCCACAACCCTGTCAGTGTCCAGTTACTGCTACATGCTGAGAATAAATTGCCAACTGAAAAGGGCAGTTTCCACTAGAAGCATTATTAACCACTAAATCAAGTCATTCTTAAGATGTTCACTAATTGCTAAACAACATACTTTCCACCTTTCCTGCTTTGGCTTCACCTTTACATAGTAATCTTTGTATCCTAATGTAGCTCCAAACATTTTCAATCTTGCACGTAAAAATCACTTCAGCTTTTCAAACCTCACTGTCATTCCACCTCCTCCACATCAATCATATATGTATATATATATTTGCATTTTATTAATAATCTACACAGAAGTACCCAGTTGCCTAAAGTATAGGTTTGGTGCTGTGACAACAGACTCGATGTCTTCTTTCCACAGAAACAAATATACCTATGGAAATCCACCACAACAGATGTAGAGAAAACACCATACATGACAGACAACCTTATGTTCTACTGTCCTTGGGATTTGTACGTTAACAGTATGCATGTGGTGTAGGCAAAAAGTTAACAGAGCCAACTGGATCCCAAACACATAAACATCCTCCTAGGTCCTCTACTACAGATACTGTTCAGCTGTAAGGAAACTACCAGCTTGAGTGAACTGTCATAAAAAAAGCTTTCCACCCGATAAGCGAGCGGGTGTAGTGTGATCTTGAAACTTAATAGTTGGCTATTCATTCTATAATAATTATTTTCACTCCAGGTCAAATAAGCTGTCAGATTTAAACACTGCATCTTTCCAATGGTTTAAAAAAAAAAAAAGAAGAAGTTAAAGTAAAGTGAAAGATTTTGCAATTGAGTCAAGGTAAAACCAGACATATATACAGACTGGGAGAAGAACTCCTTGACAGTAGCCCTGCTGAGGGGCTTAGGGGTCCTGGTTGATGAAAGACTAAATGTGAGTCAGCAGTATACACTTGAAGCCCAGAAGGCCAGTGGTATCCTGGGCTCCATCAAGGGGTGGCCACCAGGGACGGGGAGGTGATTGTTCCCCTCTTCTCTGCTCTCATGAGGCCCCAGTTGGAGTACTGTATGTAACCAAGTATAGGGCCCCCAACACAGGAAGGATGTGGAGCTGTTGGAGAGGATCCAGTGGAAGGCCATGAAGACAATCCAAGTGCTGGAGGACCTCTACTAAGACAGGCTGAAGGAACTGGGCTTGTTCAGCCTAGAAAATAGAATGTTGCAGGGAGACCTCATAGTGGCCTTCCAATATTTAAAGGGACTTTATAAACATGAGGGAAAAACTTATAACAAGGATTGATAGGAATAGGACAAGGGGGGATGGTTTTAAACAAAAAGGGAGATTGCATCAGATGCTGGGAAAGCTTTTTTACTGAGAGAGTGGTGAGGTGTTGGAACAGGTTGCCCAAAGAAGATGCCAACGCCCCATCCCTGAAGGTGTTCAAAGCCAGGTTGGTTGGGGCCCTGGGCACTCTGATCCAGTACCTGATGTAGTGCTTGACAACACTGCCTTTGGCAGGGGGGTTGGAACTCAATGATCCTTGAGATCCTTTACAATCCAAGCCATTCGATGATTCATATGATTCAAAAATGGAAAAAAATCCATAATAAAATAAATAAAATAAAAAACCTACAACAACTGACAAAAAATGTTGAAATGAGTTTAAAGGACTATTAGTATATTAAAAAAAAAACAACCACAAAACAAAGATGCAGAATTAAGCAGCAAAACACAAATTTTACGTGTGAACTGACAGGAATTAAGAAAATAGTTTCACAGGTTTGTTACTCCAGATGACGTGCTCTTCAGTGGTTTCTTGTCCTCCTTTCTGGAATTACTTATCTCACAACAAGAAATGAAGAAACTCATATTGGGTTAAATGACCTTTCATGTGATTCCTTAAGTTTTAAGCAAGAATTGCAAACTGCAGAATTACAAAAGTAGATTTCCTCTGGTGACAGAAAGTGACAGGGGAAAGCTTATTTCAAACTATTCTTCAGTAACATTTTTAGACTGTATGGCTTTCTTGAATTCTCAGCAGGGATCCTCAGACCTTCAGGTAAAGCTCTCCTGCTCCAAACAGATGCTGAATGTTTCAACACACTGCAGACATAAGAAAAAGATGCTGCCCCTTGCAGTAAAATCCCCCAACTTCTAATGGTCTTCAACATCAGTCACTTTACAGAAGGAAATCTCACATCAGAGCAAAGTCTAACCACATGGTGCATCTCTTCCACATTCAGTCCTTCGCACTTAAGAACAAGGAAAATTGATGTCACATTATTTGTCTCCAAATTTGTTTGAAAGCTCCCAAATTAAAAAAAAAAAAAAAGTTATTTTTCAAGCTTAGAACTTTTCAACACAGGCACATTTTTCAGAAACTAGAGCTTGAGTTTATTTTAAAAACTGTCCTGCAAATTCTATGTTGTTTTTTTTTTTTCTTCCTTTTTTCTCTTTAAACTCAGTAACTGCCTCCAGAGAGTAGGTCCACTTTTTATATCAAATCACAGCACGTGGGGAATGGAGTATAATCACTTCCTTTTCAGATTTTTCTGTGCGGAAGATAATTTCTGCCAGTGTTTAACTTTTTTAAAGAGAAAATTACACAAATATAAACTTCAAAAATGACAGTTATAACATGTAAAAACATACTTACTCTGTAAATAGTGCAAAACCATCAGTACAAGACTATAGCTGCTTAAAGTACCACGGCTGGCATCATTTATGTCATGAAAACTTGCCCACTTCTTAACAACCAGTACTAATGGACGAACACGTTTCTCAACTGTAAATAAAAGAAATACTTCTCAAAAAAAGCACATTCAATTAGACAGCAACAGCCAATTTTTGCTTCTTCTTGACCAAAATTACACTATTCTTGAATTCTGAAGTTACCTTTTGCAAACTTTTAATAGAATGTACATAATCATTCTACAACTTCCATCCATCTTACAAAAGTCACAAAAAACATTTGCATTTGAAAAATTGTCACTTGAGTGGTAAGATTCACAGATATCTAGCCAGCATAACTCTTGCAATGTAACTTGCAGGTAAGACAAAACTGGGTGCACCAGTTAATGAAGCAGTGCTGCATTCTAAGTTCTTTCCAGTTTATTGCATGAATCCCCTGAATTGACTTACCGTCAGGACAGACCAAAGGCAGGTCTTTTATATTTATAGCATATGAACTTTGAAAGTAGGAAAAACAATTTTTATGACTAAAAGCCACTGAGATTATGTTTAAGTTTTCTTTGAGGTCCATTAAAGCAGTAAGCATGCACTCAAATCTTAATTTTGTAATTTTCTTTGGTTTAAGTACATTTCTTTTCTACATCAATGCACACAGCATGAGGAACAAGAGGATTCAGAAGCATTGCCTCAGTTCCAGAACTATGATTCAACTGGCAAGACATGGTGAGAAGTGTCCTGCGATGTCTATCAGAGCAGATAGCCCTGCACTTTTTAGGAGGGAGAGACAGGGAAGGTGAGGTGGGGTGGTGCTATATGTAACGGAGAAGCTAAGCTGTACGGTGCTTGGCACTGGCAGTGATACAGTTGAGAACCTCTACTGCTGTGACATTCTACTATATAGACCATCCAGACAGCAGAACAACACTGACATATTACTTTATAAAAAACAAGAGGGTATCTCTACATCAGCTGCCCTCGTCCTTAAAAATGATTTCAATTTTCCAGATGTTCACTAGAAAAACCACACACTTGCTACATAAAGGTCGAGGAAATTCTGAACACACACTGATGATAACTTCCTGGTCAAGGTACTATAGGGTACCTACTAGGAAAGATGCCCTGCTAGATTTGATTCTTGTAAAGAGAAGGTCTTACAGGCAAAGTGTAAATTCTTTTCATTGTGGTGACAGTGGAGATGAAATAGCTGAGTTCAAAATCTTTGGCAACGGTAGGAAAAGGGACAGTAAAACTTCAATCATGGATGGGGGCAGAGCAAACTTAATTAGTTGTCCTGGCCTTAAAGAGGGTACCTAGGCAGAATGAAAGGAAAGATGGGACAGTAGGACACCTTCCACTCCTTTTAACATCTAGATTCTTATCTGCCATACAGCTAGTTATTTGTGAGAAATCTGCGGCAGAAGCTAGGAACAATTATATAAGCATTTGATATAAACCCTTACCCACAGCCATAAATTGAAAACTTTTTCCTACTCTTTTAAAACTCAGAATTAAATTCCTTTCTAGACAAAGATGTACAAAAGAATTATACTTAGTAGCTTATCCTGAGCAAGAGTTAGACTGCGATAATAAAATGAAAATGGAACACTGAAATGGCTTGCTTTGAAATCTTATTCAAAATTAACCAGTAAAGGTCACTTGATAGCTTCCTACACCTACAACTCCCTTGGAATGAAGATCTCGAGTACTGTGTCCAGTTATGGGCTCCCCAGTTAAAGAAAGACAGGGAACTACTGGACAGAGTACAGTGTAAGGTCATAAAGACAATCGGGGTCCTGGAGAGACGTGGGACTGTTCATCCTGGGAAAAAAAAAACAGTCTGAGAGAAGACCTTATTGATGCTTATAGATATGCAAAAGGCAGGAGAGAAGTGAATAGGGCCTGTCTCTTTTCAGTACTGCGGAACAAGGGGCAATGGACATAAACTGGAACACAGAAATTTCACATGAACATGAGGGAAAACTTCTTTACTGTGAGTGATAAAGCACTGGAATGGGCTGCCCAGAGAGGTTGTACAGTCTCCTTCTGAGGAAATAATGAAAACTCACCTGGACACTTTCCTATGTAACCTACTCTAGGGAATATGCTTTAGCAGTGGGTTGAATTAGATGATCTCCAGAGATCCCTTCCACCCACTTTCATTCTGTAATTAGCCTGAAATTTGTTTCTTATGTAAGAATCTGCTACAAAACATTATGGTGCCAACTATGAAAAACTTAAGTTTACTAGACTCCTATTACTTCCCATTAAGGAGCCTGTTTCGCAATCCTCTCTGAAACACAAACTCTTGAGGAGTCACAGCCCATATTATTTTGTAGTGAGTATAAGAACTGAAGCAGCATTCTGCATTTTTCCAAGAAAAGACTCTGAAGAACATACAGCTACAGCTAGCTTAACAGTCATACGCGGCAATTAATGACTGTCAGGACACAAAAGAAAGGGAACAGAACAATGTCCTTGACACCCTTCCCCTCCCTCATTACCTACAGAAAACTGAAGTAAATCCTTACGAGATATGTGGACCTTAGTATGAAGAATATTTGTTACCTTCTGTATATTACAGTATTTGATTAGAAACATATCTAGTGGACACATCCAGGCATGTCCAACCTGTGGCCCACCAAGAGCCCAACATGGCTGGCAATATGGCCATCCCTGTGTCCCAAGCTACAGAGGCAATACCTCTTTATTATAGAGTGGGCCTAGGCATGCTCCTATCACTCAGCAACAACCAAATCGGTGTGCTATTAACACTGTCCTCTGAAAACAGAGCTGATTCAAGTGATGGCAAATAACTGTAAGCAGTCTGATACACTGGCTGCCTACAGTACTGTGAACAGTGAAGAATACACAGCTGTGCTTTACATTTCAATAGACAAGTTTGAAAATAAGTTTTAAGACTTGAAAGCAAATTGATTTCTGCTTGTGACACTATTTTCAGTTGATATAAATAGATTACCTACATATTTTCAAAAATATTCAGATATTCAACTCAAAAATCTCTGATCATGTCTCTTTAACGAACTTTAAGACTTCTCTTACCAGGGAAAAATATCCTTTGCTTCACAACCACATCTTATCCATGTCACTGCTTTCTGGCAGTACACGTATTTGTGAATAGTTGTCCAGGACCCTTCCTCAAGGTTTACGTACAGGAAGAGTGAAATTTCAGCAAAAATCATTTTGAGGGCTAAGAACTGTAACCACTTCCACTGAACCAGACTGATGTGTTAATTTCAGAAAAACACGATCAAATATCCCACTAGCTTTCTGGTTTTGTTCTCTTTATTATTTTAAGAAAAATATTAAAAAATAAAAAGCTTTGTTACTTATGAATTAACAATACTATACATTTTACAAGGGCTGCTCTGAGAGTAATGCCTCTTGTTATACAATGTTGGTCCACAATGTCAGAAGCAGATAGTGGTACAGCAGTAGAGGTTGAACATAGTCATCAGTATTCCCTTATTTTGTTGCTGTGTGACAGATGGCAGCAGGGGGGCAATCTGATAAAGTGGCACCTGACATGGAAGCGTATATGGAGCAAAGGTGTAGAATCGAGTTGCTCCGTGTAGAAAAAAAAATGCACCTACTGAAATTGACACGTGCTGAGCATTTTTGGAGATCAAACAGCTGATGTGTGCACAGTGAGGCAGTGGGTGGTGTCTTTCAGCAGTGGCAACAGTGGATCACCTCCACTGGTGCAGATTTAAAAATTTGAATGATTTAAATGAGCATGAAGGCTCATTCATCTCAGGTGACAATGCATAACTAATGGTGGCAACTATCTGCTGAAAAATAGTGTTTTGTAACTGAGAATTTGCTTTGTCAATCAGTGCTATTGCATGCTTTGTATTTGTTATAATTGTCATGAAAATAAATAGGAGGCATTACTTCTGGAGCAACACGAGGTCCAAGACATTTCCTTTTCACTCAACGCAGCTAGGCAAGTCCGTAGGCTGGCCACCCACTGTTTAATCCACACATTTAAAGTGAGCAAGAAATTTAGCTTCAATCAAACTCATGTAGCTAACTGATAATTTTATATAGTTCCTTACTGAATTGCATTTTCATCGTGTATCAACACTAAAATACAAACTAAGAAAGCATGGTAAATTTACTGAAACAAGGAAATAAAGTAAAAACTTACTGTATGCATAGGTTCTCAGAAGGAATGTATTTCTTATTCCTACAATATTGTTTACATTCAAGTCAAACTCCACACAGCTGTTAGAAAAAATTAAAAAAAAAATCAATAACTATGTACTAATTCCAAAAATATTTATTACCAACCAAGTGACAGAAGTAAAGAAATGCACCCTTAAGATAGCAATACTTTAGAAGCCTCCCAAACAATGGAAATCATACATTTTGATTTTTTACTCCAGTTTCGTCTACAGTAGTTGAATTACTTACAAACTTCAATTGCATTATCAAATTCAGCTGTATTTATGGAGAATATATACAGATACAAATTTAGAAACCAGAACAGCTTAACATATACTTGTTAAAATTTTAACAAATCTTTCTCCTAAATAGAATTCCAATACATGATTTACTATTGACACATTTGATGCTAGCAAGGATTGTTCAGCATATTCATTCAACACATCGTGCCACTGAACTGAAAAGGATATGTAACTGGAAGAGGTCAAAATGTGAAGAATCTCTTTGTTGCAGTGACGATTAGGGATAATCAGTAAGCACTTTGAAATGAATATTTTTTACTAGTAAATAGTGCATTTGAAAAAATGGTGAAAAAATAATAAATATCAATCAAATATTCAGAGCACAGGATTTTTAATAACAGTTTCATATAATTAAAAGAAATGATGCAAACAAGCATTACCTGCTGTACCTGATCAACAATGAAATTTGAACCTCATACTGCCTACACCCATTAACTACCCATAGCACTCAAAAACCTATGAGGGTTGCTCCTAATGTAATGCCTCTTCAAAGGTTGTCAGTGGTATGGCAGTAAAGGTTGAACCTTGCAACCAATATTCCATTACATGTTGTTGACACATGGCAGATGGCAGCAGAAGGGCAATCTGAAAGAATGGCATCTGACTTGCTGAACTTTTATGGAGAGCAAACAGTGACGAGAGCAGAGCGAGGTGGCGAGTGGTATGTTTCAGCAGTGATGACAGGTCACATCCAGTGTGCATTTTTTTTTTTCTTCCCTGAGATGGTGATGCAGAATCTTGTTCACTGATGGCAAAAATTCATAACTAATGGTAGCAACAATGTTGAAAAAAACTGTTTGTCCGGCATAACTTCCCCTTTGTGAATGCATGCTCACTATTTCTCATGATTTTCTTCCATTTCATATGTCTGGAAATGGTTTCAAGGATTATGTATTTTATCACCTTCCCACAGACTGGGTTCTTCTTCTTGCCTTTCTTGAAGATTTGAGTAGCATTTGCTTTCTTGTTTTTCAGGTACTTATCCTAGTTGCTAGAATCATGCAGGCACTGAAATGGGTTGCCAAACAAGCTGTGGATGCCCCACCCCTGGAGACGTTCAAAGCTGTGGTGAATGGGGCTCTGGGCAACCTGATGCAGTGGACAGCAACTCTGCCCAAGCAAGGGGAGACTGGGGCTAGATGACCTTCATAATCCTTTTAAGCCCAAGCTCTTCTACCATTTTATGACTTGCAAATGTCCAGTTTGCTCAATTATCCTCTAACCTGATCCTTGTCCACTAAGGATACACCCCTTCCTGCTCCAGCCTTTCACTGTGGTGCCTAGTACCTGGGATTCTTCTAAGTTGATCTTGCTAGCTAAGAAGGCATTCAGCAGAAGCTCTTCTTGCCTCTGACGTATCTTGACTGACTCACCTCCATTTGGGCTTTACTAACTTCATCCCTGAATGCTCAAACAGTGTTTCTGTATTACTTCCAGGTTACCCATTGCTGTTTCCATGCTCTGTAGCTTCCTTTTTTGTCTGTGAATTTGGACAGGAGCTTCCTGTTCATTAAGAAGGCCTCTTGGCATTCCTGCATGACTTTGGATGCACTGCTTTTAAGCTTGAAAAAGACAATACCTGAATATTAACAACCTTTTTTGGGTCCCTCTTCCCTCCATGGCTTTACCCTGCAGGACTCCACCAAGCAGATTCTTGAAGAGGCTCAAGTCTGCTCATGGCTATGATTGCTATTCACACTAGGGATCTTGGAATTCCACCATTTCAAGGTTGAAGGCAGCCTTGGCTGCAGTGACCATCACACTCTCAGGACAATATGTAAAATAAAGGATCAGATTGAGTGTCTCTCCTTATTAGCTCCTCCACCACCTGGATATAGAAGTTATCACTCCAAGAACCACCTTGATTACTGATGCCATCCTGTGTTACTGTCCCTCCCATAGATATCTGTGTGGTTCAAGTCCTCAACAAGGACCAGCACTTATGAAGATAAGGCTGCTTTTATCTGCCTGGTCAGGTAGTCTGTAGCAGACTCCAATTACAGGATTATTGCATAATATCAGAAGATGATGAAAAACTTGTTAATTTCTCAGATAAAATTGTGAACATGACAGACTCAGTTCTATCACGGAAGAGTTTTTGCTTATTGTGTGCTTTTGCCCACAATATGAATGGTCATGATTCATTTATAAAAGCATAATATGATATGCTTTTACATAGAGAGACCAGAGAAGTGGGCTTGCTTGTTTTTAACAGACAGAAATAGAGTTGCTGAATTTTAGAAGTGTGTGGGTAGGATAAGATGGTTGGATAAAACAAAGTTGTCTGAAGTTCAGTTCACAAAGAATTGCTGAATTATGTTATTATCTACGTGCAATATACGTAACTGTTACAAAATGTAAGTCCATCGATGTATTAAGATTTGAACATTACTCAATACTCTCAACAAATCTGATCAGTTTACACAATTTTTTTCCTCAGTGTTAGATACCTACTATACCTGATAAGAACTACATTGTTCCCTGTTCTTGTATATTCCTTTTGGTTACTTATTTTCATGTGTTCATAACAAATACAAAACCAATGAAAGAATATGTAACACATCCACTTCACTCCAATAACTTCCCATCATAAAAAAGGCCACAAAATTAGTACCTAACATTGTGAAGCAAACATGCAACATTACACTCTGTTTAAACACAGGATACCTCCCTAGGAGAGGGCAGAAGATTGTTTCCTTTATTTGAAACATTTTTGACATTTTAGGAGACTATGCCATTACAAGAAACCGAAGACTGATTTAGTATTGTTTGCATACTGTAAAAAGCTGCGAACTAGTCCTTAAGTAGCTCGGAAGTTCAGCTGTTTTCACACACACACACACACACACACACACAAAAGTCATCTTTCACATTTGCCTACTATCTTTTTTTACCTGTTACAAATACATCTGCTAACTGGAATCCCCAATACACAAATTATTAGTTCACATCACAGAAATGAAACAGCATCTCCATCAGAAGAAGTGTTCTGGTCCACCAAGGAAGTACTCTGCCACTGCATGCTAACTGTACAGATCTGCAATTCAACTACAGCACATCAACAGCAACAACAAAAAGACTCCAGTGGGCTAACTTTTATAGACAGCACATACACAGACTGTTTTCCCTTGTCAAAGTCCAAGAAATGACACTGAACAGAATACTTGCCTGACTTTATCCCTGAACTTCACTATTGGCACTTTTGCTCGAATCAGCTGAGGTCGCTCTATGTAACCTGCTGAAAGGGAGAAAATACTTAATTAAGTTTTATGCAAGATGCCTTAAAGTAGAGTCAAACTCAGTAATCTACAGTGAATAGAAGCTTACTACATTTAACAAGAATATTCTCAGAAAGGTGGTCCTTAATTAGGTAGCATTTAGCAACTGCTGTAGAAGTGCAATATAGGGAATATAAAAATGCACTAAACATTAGAAGAAAACAACAGTGCAAAATTTTTCTGCAGGAAATACTTTCAAGAAATTTGAATATAAATAACGCAGGTCTAAAGTGCCTTCAAAAAGCAGTACTTATATTATTCAGGATTTCTATTACCATTAAGGAACAAAACTAAGGAAGCAAGAACGCACTTATATGCCACACGACCAGGTACCTAAGCCCATTATTACATTACAGCAAGTGGGACATAATCAGCTGCATAGTTTTTAATTGAGTCTAATTTTCCTATGGTTGAAATTATACATTTTACTGATCAAAAATACTAGCATAACTGTATCTTCACTGAGAACAGATAATACTTAAATTTTCACTGTATCTTTGATCAACAGAGAAGTACCAAGAAAGATTTTTCCCAGTGAATCAATCCTGGAAAAAGGGAATCTGATTTGCAGCTAAGATATCACTTTCAAACAAAGATGGAATGAGTTTAATTTACCTTTTGTTTCAAAGGAGATAGGACATACATTAAGTACACATCACAGAATTGCACCTCAGATGATTATCCTCAAAGCATCAACACTCAAAACTAAGCACATGAATCTCTGTCAAATGCATCCAGGCCAACAAATGCGTATTTGCTACCTGAAACTGCTATATCAGTTGTGTTACCTGCCATTTACCAGTTCTCCACAGTATTTCAGACAATTAGGAAATATTTGCCATAATCCTAAATACAAAACACCCACAAGACAACAATGGAAAATAAAGAAAAAAAAAAAAAAGAGTCTGTGTATTAAACTGCATGTGAATGGGCAAGAATCACAGTTTGAGTCATCTCTTATGTTGCAAAATAAAGTTCACTTCAATTTGACCAGAGCTAACTTCAGACATTTTCTGCTTGTTTCCATAAGTTAACCTCAAATAAGCACTCATAATTGTGAAAAAGATAGTAGTAGTGCAGATTAAAGATAACCTTAAATGAATGCTGATGTTTACTTTTTGGGAAACAAATTTCTACCAGTTTGGATAGTTACTTTAATAAAATACTCCCAGCTCTATGGTGCTTGGGTAGTATCTTCAAGTTTGGTGAAACCTTTCAGGACTTTCTGAAAGTATTTCATAGATATGTTGTTCAGACACATTCAACAGAAGTAATCTTTGATTTGGATTAGAATGCACATATGATCCCAAGGAACACATAGCTAATACACACACACAACCCCAGTACATACCCAAAAAAAAAAAAAAAAAAAGTGAATCTTTCAAACTGTAAAGAAAGAACTTTACAGCTGGTAGTGTGGTCTATCGTTATTGCACGTACAATGTAGAACAACTTACACTAACGTATCTATTTCTATCTGTATTTACAGACACAACTAAGTGTCTCTCTACAACTCACCAGAACATTCTGAATTTAAAGCTACAGAATCCTGTCTTTCTTCTTTGCCCAAGTTACAATAAAGATGCATGACACAGAGTCTATAGGAGACAACTGTTAGTATCCATATGCACGCCACAGCAATTTAACTTTCCTCACTTACAGTCTTTCTCAAGAGCCTGTCAGGTATTAACAGGATTTAATCTAGTGGAAATACACTTCCTAACACATACTTGTAAGTATCTTCCAACTTCAGATAGGTACTCGTGCCAAATTATTTGGCTAAGTAAAAAAAAAAAAAAAAAAAAATCAAGTCCAATTTGTTTTCCAAGGGTAAAATAGAACAGATAATGTCAGAAGGCTGTGACTTGATGTTGACACTGTTAGCGGCTCACAATCATTAACACTGTTAGCAGAATGTCTGTTGTACTTAAACAGAGGATTGCTTCTTCCCTGGTATAAATAATACAAACACAGAATGGGAAATTCTGAAATACATAGAGATTGAATAAGCATCTTTAGTATGCTATCTGACCTTGATGCTATGACCAGAAGGTACACACAAAAATCTTGCAAGGAATTCTACACAGCAACTTCATTTTTGGGCATGTAAATGAAATCAAGTCACAGATGCTACTTCAGCTGTAGTGAGAAAACATAATCAATTCAATGAAGACTAAGCACTGTCATTATAAACAAAATAAAGTATTCATGTAGAATTTCAGACTAAGCAATTTAATTCTTTCTTTCCTTTTGCAGAATAAATGACTAAGTGATTGTACAAAATATTAACTCCAAACATGGTACAAGCCAAAAGGATCTCTGGCACCCTACACTTACAGCCTTGTCTCATTAACAGCTTTATACTAATGAAAGAAACAAGATATTCAGGCACAGAACTCTGAATGCAGAGTAATGAAGTAATGAGGACAGTACCATCCAAGAGAGGATGAATTAGTCATTCATGTCCAGAATTCATTTTTCTTGTGGTGACATCTTTTTGCAAAATCATATTTTAATTAAATAAATGTTTTCTTCCACTTACATTAAATAGTATCTTACTAACGGAATGAAAACTGGATACAAGCCTTAGAGAATGACAGAACAAAACACAATAAATAAATTTATTGTCTACTGTCAATTTACTGTAAGTAGTATATACTGATAACACACAATAAACTTAATCACATGACACCAGGTGTATCTATTCTAAGTAAAGGATTAATTACTGTTACGTGATGCTACTCTAAACCTACTAAATTTCATCATCTCTGTGACAGAGTACAGCAAACAGGAATTAGGTTAATATCATTTGGTTTTACGGCAGGAAGTTAAGAGATGCTTAACAGTTGTGAAGAATTCACCAGGGAGATGTGGCTATGTTTCTACATCACATTTATTACAGCCCTCTGTTTTATCTCATATACAAACTATACATGCAGGAGCAAGGAGGTAAAAGGAAAAGCCTGAAGATCTTAATGCTAATCAGACAGAATCAGACAGAGAATGAAGAGTGCTCTTCTTAAGACATGCTCTTCTTTTTACGTCATGTTTGGAAAACTAAGAAAGGCTTATGACCACACCATCATTAAGTACATTATATTCTCACCTACCTGCAAAATCCTTCAAGGCCATTGATTTGAGCTCAAGTTCCCTACTAGACAACTGCTACAAGGGCTACATTCTGAAATCCTAGTCTGACCACCACTGCATTCCTACATACAACTAAGATAAAAAGTCTTTCTAACTTACTCAGATAGGAAAAATCAGTGAACACAGTACAGCTAAACACAATACCTACCGCTGAGACCAACATGTCACATAAAATACTGAATAAATATCAGAAGCTTTCTCCTGCTTGACTAAGCAACTTGACTATTCATAAAAGAACACATCTTTATTTCAGTCAGTATTCTAAATGCAGTGACAACATGGACTTCATATCTGATGTTCTTGAGTTTCTTGCTCATGTTTTTTAACTTTTGCATGCCTAAAAGGAAAAAAGCTGAAGTTTACAAAAATGTTGAATCCAAATAGGGACCTCCTTGAGTGAAACTCTCATGTAAAAATCACAGTTAACAACAGAAAGAGTAAAAGATACAGCACAAAGTTCTAAAGATGGCTTACATAAAAGAGAGGTGAGAAGGTGAGAAAAGGATAGATACAGGCTGCACAGTGAAGTATTTTAGCTTTCATTTTTATGTGCACAAGAATGCAATAGTTCAGGAACAAAGAGAATGATAGAGGTATGCCTAGAAAAATCTCCCGAATTTCTATACTATGGTAATCTAGTAAAAGGATTAAAAAAACCTTAGAATACTACCCATTGCACAAACACTGCCTTACAAAACAAACAAACAAACAAACAAAAAAAAAAAAAAAAAAAAAAAACCCAAGAAACCTTTTTATCTCTTTAACTCATTCACAAAGCCAGACTAAGAACCAAGTTTTAAGAAGCACATTTCCTCCATTTCTACACAGTCCAAGCCTGAATCCACAAACCTACAGGAGTGCCCACAAGACACCACAGTAGTATACTGTTAATACTGCTTTCCTAGAGGTGAAGAGAAGGCATATGAATGTATTAGCTTCTGAGGGCTAACCTGGAGACAGAAAACAAAAAAACTATCCCGTCTTAAATCACACAAGCTATTCTTAAATTGTGGATGAGAATTACTTCTGTTTAAATGATCTTTCATCAGAGTAACTGGAAAACCTCCTTGTTTCTAAAGTACTGAACTTCAGCACAATTGAAAAGAAGATTGTAAATGAATTATATCCAAATGAAAAGACATTACAAAGAAAAGCATTTTCATTTTAAGTCAGGTGAACACTTTTGAACAACGTTAGCCTACCAGCTCCACCAACATGACACGAAGATAGATGGCTAGATACACAAATTCACATCCACAATAGCACTAAAGTTAAAATGAGATGACCTAATAGGTCTACATACCACAGCTTATAATAAAAGACAGGAGCAGCAGCATAGGAGGCATTTTGTCCAGCCTCACCTTCTAAAGAGAGCTGGACTAAATGCAGATTACCAAAAGCAAACGCAGTGTAACAGAGAATTAGGAAACCGTTCAAGGAGAGTAAAAGCAGAAGAAAAACCTTCAGGGACTGTTGTTCCATGACAGGAATGCCTTTATGTTAATAGTACACCCTAGAAAACAAACTTTTTTTTGTCTAAAACTCTCAAAAACCTCTTGGGAAAAAAAAAAAAAAAGATACAGCAAGGCAGTTATTATTTTAATATTCCCTTTCTGGTCTCTAAAAACAAACTAATTTATCACTATTTCTCAGCAATGGAAATTACTTGTGTTGCTTGCAAGTGTACTAGACTAAGCTCTGGACTACATAAACAATCATCAATTCACAACACCAATAATAAGTCATTAAAAATCAGACACCTGTGCTAAGACAAACACATCTACTCTTCAAGTAAGCTTCTGAAGGACAGGTTGAAAGATCACAGAATCACAGAATGTCAGGTTTTGGAATGGACCTCAAAAGATCATCTAGTCCAATCTAGGTGTTCCTGATCCAGCAGGTAGATTAGGTCACACAGGAATGTGTCCAGGCAGGTTTTGAATAACTCCAGAGAAGGAGATCCCACAACCTCTCTGGGCAACCTGTTCCAGTGTTCTGTTACCCTCACTGAAGAATTTATACCTCATATTTATGTGGAATCTTCCACATTCCAACTTGCCATTGCCCTTTGTCCTATCACTGGTTGTCACCAAGAGCCTGTCTCCATAATTCTGACACTCAATCTTTACTTATTTATAAACATTAATGAGGTAATGAGTAATTAACTCAGTCTCCTCTCCTCCAAGCTAAAGAGACCCAGCTCCCTCAGTCTTTCCTTGTAAGGGAGATGCTCCACTCCCTTAATCACCTTTGTGGCTCTACACTAGACTCTCACAAGCAGTTCCCTACCTTTCCTGAACTGAGGGGCCCAGAACTGGACACAATATTCCAGATGTGGTCTCACCAGCGCAGAGTGATCTGTTAACCACACCCCTTCTAATACACCCTAGGATGCCACTGGTCTTCTTGGCCAAATATACACATCTGCCTGTACAGAAATTCTGAAGTCAGCACAGAAATGTAGAGTTCCTGTTGCCACTGCAGAACTGTTCTAATGAGTAAGGAATGTCATAAAAGACTGTATCACAAGACTGAGAACTAGGGGAGACAGTCACTGATAATAACAAATGACATGACCTTTAATAATTCAATCAATGGTATAAAAACCTAGAATCATAGAATCATTAACTTCAGAAAAAACCTCTAAGATCATCTAGTCCAGCCGTCCACCTACCACCAATGCTGCCCACTAAACTATGCTCCCTAGTACCACACCTGCATGTTTCCTGAACACCTCCACTGACAGTGACTCAACCACCTCCCCCAGTAGCCTCTTCTAGCATCTGAACACTTTTTTTGAGAAGTTTTTCCTAATACCCAATATGAAACTCTTATAGCTCAACTTGAGGGCATCCTCTCTTAAATTTTCCTCTCTAAGCACCCTAATTAGCCACTCCACTGGTATCAAAGCTGCGAAGAGAAAAACAAAAAAAATTCTACACAGTCTACTGTGATTAATAGCTTATTTCACAGAGTCTTGAAGTACCATCCACAGAAATACAATGCATTCTAAAAGAGTATTAGTCCACTAACAGAGGTTTCTGAAAAAGAAATCCATTTCCCTCACATCCCCCTTTTCACCCCTAGTTGTGCTTCATCATTCAAAAATCATCCGAGATCCTACCCATTCTTGAAGCCTACTAGTTTTAAGAAAAACATTTAGGTTTTTCTATTTACTATCTATCAGTGTCATCTCACACCATAAGTAGCATTATTAAGTATTTTTAACTTCAAATAATACTGTCATTAGAAACTAGACAATAGAAAAACACTTGAAGTAGTTATAGCCATGCAACAAAACTTCCAAAAGTGCTAATAGTCTTACCACCTCACTGTAGCCTGGAACTTACAAAGTTTAGTACTGAAGAGTTTTTGGACTAAGCTGAGTATATGCCTTGCTTCAGTCTTCTGATTCACCTGAAATATAACACTAAAGTTAAAGAAAAACATTGTTATCTCTAATTTAAATTCCTTATTCTTATGCAATAAGCATGCTTTACTTTTCAAATTGAGAAAAAATAAGCACCACAGAAAACATCTATCAGTTCTCACAGTAAGACACAAACACTTATACCTACACGTTAATCGTCACGTGTTTGGTGCAGTGAAAATTAGACAAAACATAACCAATTCACATCCAATATACTAAGTAACTATCACACATTCAGATATTATAGAACACCAACCCTACTCATATAAAAATGTAACTTATTAAAAGTAGTTCCTGCACCTAAAATGAATTAAGTGTTCTTTAGACAACTTTCTTTCTTCATGATCTTAGCCAACCTACTTCTGTTTTGCTGTGCTTTGACCATTTGTGAAGTGAAGAGAAAGCTCACTTTTGGAATGCTTTGTTGGGTTAAAGGGTTTATAAGGTCTATTTAGTATGTGTAATGTTACAAGACCCATGAACCATAGCTATAATCAGTGCAAAAATATGTTATCAAATCAAAAGAGTTTTTACTTTTTTTCATTTTAGAAGCCAGCCTTATAAAAGCACATACGTTTTTAAATGTTACTGAATAAAATGTGTTTAAGTTACTAGAGAGTGCACCTAACAAACAGACTTTAACTATATGTATAAATATATATATTTAATTACTTACCGGCTCTTCTTTAACCACCAGGCATAAATCACCATCACTTGTACGAGTGCCAAATCCATTCAGAGAGGACCCAACCAAAAAGAGCCTGCTACCTGTAACAAAAGAACCACAGAATAAAACCTGATGTGACACACCATAGCTCAGAGTAAGGAAGAATTGTGAACCTCAACAACATTCAAAGAAGTATTAAGTAATCAAATTCAAAACATACATGGAAAAATTCGCTGAATTTCCCTCTGGAGTTCTGATCTGCAGAGCTCTTTCCTATTCAAATCACACGTCTGTTGTTGGCATACTTGAAACAACTCCAAAACCTGCTGACTTAACTTGACACATATTCAAAAAGTAAAGACAAAAGAAGTGAACATTTGTTCCTCTTGCAATTATAAGAAAAACAGAAAACTGCATTTAAAAAAAGTCAGTGTTGTTTCACATGATATGTTCCACCACTTTAGTTCACCCTGAACACCTGCCCCAAAGAAACTGCTGTTATTTTTATTTATTTATTTTAATTATTTGATCAATATCTTAAGTCTGACAGGAAAAGGCAGTAAAAGACTAGGAACATCTTTTGCTGACTTAAATATCAACTATTTGCCTACAAGTAACTAGGATAAAAGAAAATATTAAATCTGAATAATGCTGGCATCATTATTTTGTGCACTGCAAATTTATAGAGTAATAAGATCTCTAGTGGAAACGGGTATTAAGTGTTTCTCTTCAATGACATCACAATTTCATGCTATAATCAACAGATATACATACTAAAATAAATCTTTTATTATATTAATGCAGATAAAACATTAAGACTGATTAGCCACAAGTTTGTTTTTTATTTAATAAAAACAAACTATGCAGAAGGCAAGCATCAAACATGGTCACAGAAAGACAATACCTTATCTTTGGCCACAGGAAGTGTAGTTTCTGTAACGTCTGGAAAGGAAGTATCTTGCAATCGAGGAACACGTACACTTAGATCTGGTACATAACACACATTGACCAGTGGAGATGACCCCGAAAACAAATACACATTTTCTTGTGGTGAAGGCACTGCTTGGTTAATTACAGATGTTTCACGGTGAGGTGAATGATATCGTTGCCGTTTGATAACATATGGAACACTCTGTTCATTTAGTCTCCTAAGAAAAGAAAGGAGGAAAAGAAAAACTTTCAAAGCTATCACACAAGCTTCAACCTATGATTAATGAGTAGTAGTTATTGCAAAGAACAAACACTAATAATTAATTACATAACTGATTCACTACAGTAAAGTCTTTTAGAGAGCAGGCAGCATGTCTATCCTAAATATCAGGTGAAAGCAACCTGAAATTAGAAGACAGAATATACAACTACAAAAGCACAGCTTCCACTGAAGTGGATTGATGCAACCACTTACCAAAACTGCTTACACTAACCAAATAATACTTACACTAACTAAATGGCAAGCTTAGCTAGGCACAACAGCTAGGAAAGATTAATACTGGTCATACTACTTTCATGACCATCAATTTCTTATTTTTTGTAGAAACATACAGACTGAGCGCAAATTTCTTTTAAATAACGGAAGTATGGTGAGAAAATTTTGTGAATCCCAAATACTCAGAGATGAATAAAATAAGGAGTGGGAAGGGAAGGAAAAAACCTCAAGAAAACAGCCAATCAAAATGTAGCATTTGCCAGTGTAGGCTTAAACTACACAGACAGTAAAATATACAACCTGGGCAAAGAAAAGCAGCACTATTCTTTTGACAAATCAAACTAATGATACTAGTTAGTCATTCAGTTCATAAACTGAATGTTTCATTTTCAAACACAAACTTGCGTACATTTCTTCCTTAACTCACCCATCACAGTAATTTATCTATCTTTAAGAGATACAGTGATCTTAACAGACAGCCCCTTTGCATCTGAATCTTTACATAGAATAAATTATACTAAAAGCTAATTAGGGTTTGAATACCGTGGCCTATCCACAGAAAAATAAATACAAGGACATTTATCTTCCATGTATCTAGTACTGCATGTAAGCTAACTAGCACAATGGTGTTCATATATTAAGAAAAAAAAGCCAACGTGAAATCAAACGTGCTCATATTAAGCAATGAATTAAGAATTAATGAAACTTCAATTATTACATGCTTTCAAAAAGCTGGCAGCAATGCAGTCTGGGGATCAGGACAGATAGTATTACCGATTAAATACAAAATTCTACTGAAGAGACCTCCAATTATCATTTCAGTTTTCAAGCATGAGAGAAGTTCTGGTAACATTCCCTACCCTCAGTCTTAAAGGAACTTGCAGTGTAATGTTAAATCCAAACATGAGACTGTTTCAACAGAAATAGCTTAAGAGTCAACTCAAGATCTAAGGATTAGCTACTTGACAGCAAATCTCTTAATACGGCACAGCTTTTCAAGAGGAAAAAAAGCACAAATGCGGCAGCATTAAACCAGGAACATCTTTAGTTCACACAATGCCTGCATAGTCAATTACTGTATAGTCAATTTCTTCCTACTTAACTTCTGTTAAAAATGTGGTTGAGAAACTGCATATGAGAAACAAATATGAAGAAAGATTACAAAATTTGATATGTATGATTCACAAAATTATTAAGAAGTGTGCAAACGTATCAACTATTTCAAAACTCCTATGAAGTAGTTTTTTTCTAAAATTCTGAAATTCCTTTTCCTGTTGCAGCTGGAGAAACAAAATTAACTAAATCTGTTTTTCTTAACTAAATCTGTTTTTCACAAGTAGGCAAATTGTTTCCATACAAACTGTTTCCTCTTAAAAAAAAAAAAAACACACAAAACTTACATATGCCTGAATTTAACACTTCATATTAAAAAAAAAAAACAACCAAACAACTGCATAATTAAGAAAAACAGATTTAAAGTGTTATTGGAAAAATGACACAGATCCCATAAACACTGAGTAGTTTTAACTTGCAAATGTACAGAAGAGAACATTCACTGACAGAAATCCTCCCATGTCAAGCATACACAGAATATGAGCTATTATGGTATTAAAAGAAAATGCACAATCACAGTTTCATAAGGCCACAACTGTTGGAAAGAAAACTTCATGCACTAAGCCATTTACAAGGACTAAAATTGTCAACAGCACATTCAAGAACACTTTAAAGATCCAAGACGCGTCCTTTCATCAAAAAAGTTTTGTTTAGTATTCATAAATTTTCTAACTGAATTCAACTCGCACAAAAAATTACTATGGGACAAACTCTGTTACATGTTCAGCACAACCAGAATCAATTGCACACCCGCCCACTTCCCCCACCATCTTACTTTTTTCCTCGGAATGATGTGGAAGCAGCAGACGTATTCACTGGACTGGCATTTCCATATGTCAATGGCTGTGTCGTACCAGCTGCTGTGGTCGCAAGGTTCCCACTCAATGAAGCCCTGGAAAGACTACAATCTGTAACTGCTATTCATTTAATGACTAAAATGCCTTTTTAGGAATTGGTTATTTTGCTCTCTATTAACCGATGCGGAGATGTCTTACGCAGAATGCGCGACATGGTAGAACACTAAAATTTGCAAATAACCATATGAAATTACACATCTGCTTTACAAATGACACTATTTTGTAAGACTAATGAAATTTAATGCTAAGAACACTAAATAATATCCCCCCAAACAGAAACACTTATTTCAAAAGACAGTAAACTGTACTTTTCAATTCAATCTCCAGTAACAAATTTCACTGTACTCACATTGCATTCTGAAAGTTAATCTGAGCATTAATAATTTGCTGGTGAGAGAGAAGAACAGGTTGTACATAGAGAGGAACTTTACTGTGGAAATTATTCTGTTGTTGATATTTAGGAGGAAAGGGTGGACAACCCAAGTTGGAGGTGTTTGGGAACATGCTCCTTTTCACTTGAGGTGAACATGTATCCTTTCACCTACAATAAAGGCAAATAATCAAATGAAAATAGGCATCAAATAAATAATAATTGCTTTTTAAACTCCTGGGTTTAAAAATTTGCATAACTTACAATAATTTTCTATATACTGCTTAAGATAACTGCAATTGCAGGCTAGCTGCACCTCCTTTCAGGACAATACTATTTTTTTCCAAGTTCCACAATTACTACTTAGTTATTTATTTTTAAAATTGCATTTTTATTTGCTCCCCTCCACTTTATGTTTTATTTTAGAAAAAATCCATGAAATAAAATGTAAGATTTTTCACCTCAAGGAAAAATAATGTATTCGAATGGGAAGTGTTTTATAATCCAACTATTCGAAAACAATGTTCAAAATATACTCCATCGTAAGAACATGAAGATGCTGCTGATCACCAAGCATAAGCAAAATTAGTTTTTTTCCATGACAGTCAAAGAAACTGCCAAACAATGACAGCAACTGGAAAGTAATCTACTAATAATTTAAAAAATATATATATAGCACTGTTTTATACATAGATACCATGATAGTAAATTTGATTTTTTCTTTTAAATTTAAAACTTTTTCTTGCACAACTGACTACTATTTGATCTTCTACAACTGCATGGATTATGCGTTAACAGAACTACTGAATGAAAATCATTGTCTCTACAACAGGCTGAATGGCTGATGATATGCAAATCCTCTATATTGAACTGTAAGTTTAATTTATATGATGGAAACAACAGAAATCCAGAATTTACAAGTCAAGACCACATCAGAAGATTTTAAAATACCAATTATCAATATTGTATACCTCTCCCAACTACAGTGAAAACCTGGTATAATTTTGAGGTTCCTTCAATTTCCGTTTTTTTCCTTGGATCTCATATAAGAACCTTATAAATAATCAAGGCGTATCACTGATCAACACAGCTGATCATGATTAATCTTGACACTTTTCTTAAAAATATTGACCTACTTATTACAACAAAGGGATTCAAACATAAGGGAGAAGTTTGTTGAACATTTAAACATTCAGAAATCAGAAGAGTAATGGCAGCGTTTCCCTATTTATTATATCAAAATCTTTCATCAAACCAATGCCATAGTAATACAACTGGAAGAAGTGCTATACAGTAGTCTAAGTTCGGAATAGAACACGACTTCTAGGTTCTCTTATCAAACTAATCAAATACATATAAACTGCATTATCGGTTACATTAGTAGCTATTCTGTCACACTCTGAAATAAAATCAGTTATTCCTAGCTAACGTGTCACTGTTCCCACAGTCCTGATCTCATCTTTCACCTACCACTGCAAAATGTTGCTGTGTTCTGACCTCCTCAGACAGCTCTGGCAGTTGGTGCAAGCAGCATTAGCACAGAACCTACATAAAAGAATTGCAAGGAGTTTATTTCCACTCAATTCTTGCAGTGAAAGTCTTCCTCTGCCTCTTCCACTGCTTCCTGTTACCTGACATTTGTACAGTCTGAATTAAACTTAAGCATAGCCTCGAAGCCATGAAACAAGCAAAACACCCATCTAATTCGCATTTAATGAATTAGAGGAGGAAGCAGACTCAGTAAGGATTACAGTAAGAAATATGTAATTTCTTAATGAAGAAATGCTCCTGTGAAGAGCAAGCACCAACACCTCAATTTCCACAGATATCAGGTTAACAACATTTAGCATCCCACATCCCATTCTGATCACCTCAAGTGCTCAGGCATACAGAAAGAGGTGAAGGACATATTTCATCAGCAACAAAGCACAACAATGCATAAGAACTGAGGACTTAGATGCTACAGCAACAGGCTTTCATGGCTGCAAATGCCGGGGGGGGGGGGTGGGGGGAGAGAAATAACAGAAACAATCGAAAGTGAGAGAGAAATAACAGAAAGAGAAACAATAAGGAGAGAGAGAACCAAAAGCAACGAAGCAATTTCCCCAGCTGGAAACCTGCCATGTCACAATACCACGGCTGCCTCGCAGGAGCTGTGACGACACTCAGGCGGCTGGCAAGGCTGCACCTTGATTGAGACCGCGGGGTGCCCCACGAACGCGGCGGCTCAGGCTCAGTCCCTCAGACTGGCACTTCCTTCAGACGAGCGCATACTCCTGGGGGAGGTAAACAAGAAACTGCTAACACTCCTCCCCGGGCCCAGAGGCCGTGTCAACGCCCGCCCCGCTTCAGCGACGCGCCGCTCGACCCAGCAGCGTCTCCGCAGCGACACTAGCTCCGCCGGCACACTCACACCGAGCTTGGGCAGAGGCCTCTGTACCGCAGCACCCACCTCGCCCGCGCTTCGCCGCCGACCGGATACGGCACGACCGGAAGCAAACAGCCAGCACAGCTCGCCAGGCGCAGCCTCTCACCCGGATCCAGATCGTCCCGCCGGCCTACACCCCCCCCGCACCCCTCTCCCGCTCCCCGTCCGGCGCGTGCGCCGCCGGGAGCGGAGGTAGTGACGGGCGTTGTTGTGGGGTCGTGGCTGTGGCCTCAGACAGAAGTGGGGCAGCTCCTTCTGCTCCCCTTTGAGACGTGGAGCGAACGCGTTCGCGTCGCAGTTCGTTCTCCGTCTGCAACTGTCCCACTAGGCCAGGCTCGTCCGGCCCGCGCCTCCTGCTGCCGCCTCATGGTGGCCCGGCGGTCGGAGCCGTGCGGTGCTGCGTTGTGCGCCTCTGTGCTTCATTGGGAGGGAAACCCTGCCCGCTTTCTAACAGTTGCGGTTTGAAAAGTGCTGACAAATTCGATGCGTTTCAAGGAATGCCTCGCGTAGACGAAATAGCATGACTGAGAAATGCCAGCTTCTCTTAAGTTAAAGCTCAAATGGGTTCTGTGATCAAAGCTGGTCACGTGATAGCAGATGCGTTTCTAAAAAAAAATTCGGAACCGTTTCCTGGTGGTGAGTTTGTTAAGCAACAAATGGAAAGCACAACAGGCAGGGTGTGTCCTGATTAAAAAAAAAAAAATCTAAAATCAGCTTCTCTCACCAGTCTACAGCCCGGTGAACTGAAGGAATATGGACTTCTGTCAGAACAGATCTGAAGAGTAAAGCTGCTAATACCAAATTTTACACTTTGGTGATAGATAAAGTACTGATGCTACAGATAGGGCTCAACTCACTGTTTTCATTAGAAGCTCTGAATGTAATGTCGCCAAATAAATGGCTTCTTGGGTGACATTGAAAGACACAAATCGCTTGGTTTCTATGAAACAGTAAGAAAAAAATTGTGAGCATATCTGATGCAGCTACTGGATAGTGCTCCAGTGATAGTAAAAAAACCCAGGGACTTAATGGGAGATGATGCGGTTACCACCAGCAATTAATGTCTGATGACTCTGCAGACAACAGAAGAAATGATGTGCAAATGTTGTGGTTTTGAGGCCAGTATTCCACATTATCTGAAGAACAGAAAAATAACCATCAGGTAGATTGAGCTGCCAAAATTGAGGTGGCTCTAATAGACTTGGACTGGCAGAACAAAGGAGAGTTACTTTTAGCTCGGTGGGCCCATGAGACCTCGGGCCATCAAGGAAGGGATGCGACCTATAAGTGGGCTAGAGACCGAGGGGTGGACTTAACTATGGATGCTATTGCACAGGTTATCCATGACTGTGACACATGTGCCACAATTAAACAAGCCAAGAGGATGAAACCCCTCTGGGGGGAAGGTGATGGCAAAAGTATAAATATGGGGAGGCATGGCAGGTTGATTATATCACCTTGCCACGATCTCGCTATGTTAAGCGTTATATGCTTACCATGGTGGAGGCGACCACTGGGTGGCTTGAAACATATGCAGTACCCCATGCTACCACCCGTCTTAGGCTTAGAGAAGCAAAGCATGTGGTGACATGGAACCCCAGAAAGAATTGAGTCCGATAATGGGACTCATTTCAAAAATTCACTCTTGGAAATTTGGGCCAAAGAACACAGGCTTGAATGGATTTATCATATTCCCTATCACGCATCAGCTTCTGGTAAAATTGAAAGATACAATGGGTTGTTAAAAACCATGTTGAAAGCAATGGTTGGTGAAGCATTTAAGCACTGGGAGAAGCATCTGGCAGAAGCCACCTGGTTGGTCAACACTAGGGGATCAGTCAACCGAGAGGGTCCTACACAGTCCAGCTCCCTACAGACCATAGAGGGAGATAAGGTCCCTGTGGTACACATAAGGAGCATGTTGGGAAAGTGGTGTGGGCCCTCCCAGCTTCTGGAAAGGGCAAACCCCTCCATGGATCCTTTTTTGCACAAGGACCTGGGTCCACTTGTTGGGTGAAGGAGAACAATGGGGATGTTCAGTGTGTACCACAAGGAAATTTTTTTTTTTTTTTTAATTTTCTTCACCCATCTGTTATCTCCATACCCTTCCCCTCCCTTCTCCCCCTGGAGTGCACAGTTCTGCTCAGGTGGCCGCGTGGCCACAGATGGTGCAGGTTTTTTTTCCCCTCCCTCTCTCCCTTCTTTTTTTCCGTTGTGTCCCTGTCACAGATAACACCACGACAGCAAAAGCTTTAAAAATGGATAATGTCATGCAAATCGTCATCAAACTGTGAATTTCATGAAGTCCAAGGAACTGAGTCATAGCCAGTTCCAGGAGTTCCTTAAAAATACAGACGCTGGTTATGATGTCATCATTTACTTTTCTGAAGGAAGGTGGCTAAGGTGGGGTAAAATGCTAAAAATTTAGACTTTATAATTTGCAAAGTGAAATCAAGTCTTTTTACAGAATCAAAAGGAAATTTTCAGAATATGAGGATTAACATTGGCAGAATATGAGGATTAACACTGGCTCACTGATTTAGCCTTTTGGGTGTATCCGAGCACTCATGTAGATGAATTAAACATGTTTTCAAGGTGAAAATCACCTTGACTGTGCTATGTTTCAGACAGTAACAACATATGAAGCAAAATTTAAATTATGGCAAGCTTAATTTATGGCAAATAATTTCATGCATTTTGATACATTGACTAAACACAGTCTTGTCAGCAGTGAAAAATATGCAGCTGTGCATTACATTTTCATAAAGAAATTTGAGAACAGGTTTCAAGATTTCAAAAAAGGACACTTTTATATATATATTTGCAACTCCATTTTCAGTTGACATAAATGCATTATTTGCAAATTCTCACATGGAATGTTCAGAGTTGCAATTAGACATTCAACTCAAAGCATTTGGCCATGTCTCTTTACTAGACTTTCATAAGCTCTCTCTATTACCAGAGAAAAATATCCTTCACTTCACAGTCACACTTCATTCATGTCATCACTTTTTGGCAGTATACACATTTGGGGAAAATGTCTGTCAAGGATGAAGCACAGGAAGCGTGATATTTCATCAGAAATCTCTGACGAACGCCTTTAGAACTTAAATGGGAATCTCATCCATTGCCATCAAACCAGCTTGGTGCATTCACACAAAAACAAGATGAAACATCACACTAGTTATATGTTTTTTGTTGCTCTCTGTTTTTTATATTTTAAGAAAAAAAAACCATTAAAATAAGTTTTGTTATTTTTATACATGAAATTTATTATATATTTTATATGTGGCCCAAGGAAATTCCTGATTACTCATTGTGGCTCAAGTGAGCCAAAAGGTTGGACAGCCATGCTGTAAGCGATGCCTTGTACAGCACGTGGCTGTGGCATTTCTGTGGCAGGATGGAGAGGAGTAGATTGCAGCTTTGTCCCACTGATGAGCAGTGCCAAGTGAAACTCAGGGAGCAGACAGGCAGTGCGGGTATTTTTTGATTGCAAATAAGGAATAAATCAGGAATATAAAGTTTAGGTAAAGAAGTCAGGATTTAGCCTCTGGAGGCAGTAGATGTACTAAGACAACTATGAATACAAAGACAAGAATGAGCTGAAGTGCTTGCACCCTGAGTAGCCAAGCGGTGTAAAAGACAGGATCCATATCAAGGTGTGATCCCTCCCTTGGGAAGTTAGGAAAACGAGCCAAGGTGGGTACTGAAGTCATGAGATCAGGAAATATATGGAGATGCTAGAGAAACTTCCGTCCTTGATAAGGAAGTGGCAAGTTAAGGACTCCTTCACCTGGGAGCTGGTTCGCAGGTAGAGGCATCATGGCCTAGGCTTCTGGCTGCTCATAAATGGAAAAGTGACAAAGAGTAGTGATCTGGGTCAAGCAAAGCTGCAAATGGCTTGTAGAGAAATTTGGGCTGCAAAAAGAATTCTTTCTTCAGAACTTCATCATCTCAGCCATGGCTTTGGATCCTCCTGTAAGAGCCAGCCCATAGCTAGACTGGCAATAGGCTTATGAGAAACAAAGCCTGCATATACAACAGAATGAGGCATCAAAGGTATTGCCAAAAGAAAGGTTAGCCACAATAAGAAAGTTCCCTTAGTTTTTTATTAGGGCTGTAGCTTGAGGTGTTGAGATAAGGCGCAATTTGTAGTTGGGGTTAAGGTTAGTTTTTTAATTCAGAAGGAGGCAAAGCTTGTGGGTCTAGGTGTGGAGTTGCAGAAAAGCTGCCAAGGGAAGGTTTGCCCACAGAGAGGGTTCTGTGGGTTCTAGGCAATTTTAAGATTTGAAGAAAAGCAGTATAGAGGACCAACTGCGGTAGCCCTATAGAAGAGCTATCAAGGAAAGATTGGGTCTGCATGACTGAGCCATGTTTGGATTCAAATGCCCTTAAGTAACTACACCAGTTAAAGTGAGGACTGAGACAACAGTCCGTAGGGAGTAGTTGGAGTGATGGTGCTGAGGAAAGGTCTGAGCTGCAGAATGAATTGTCCTGAGGATGTTTTCATCTGGACCGCACCTGGAGCTTTCTGAGGTTAAAACCTGATGTGCTTCTGCAGTTGGGGTTCCAAGAGAGACAAAGCGAAGGGACTGAGATGTAGTGGGGCTGTAGGTAGGCTGCCAGGGGAAGGTGTGGTCTGCTAAATCAGTTATCTCCTGAGAATTGTTCTAAATTTTCTATGGTTTGGGTTTTCTGGGTTAAAGCCTATCTGGCCAATTTCAGGCCTAGGATCAGAAGAGAAACAAAATTCAAAGGTAGTGTTGTGGTAGGCTGTAAAGAGGCTGACAAGGGGAGGTTTGTGCATCATAAAGAATTCTCACCAAAGAGTATTACTGCCTTGGCCAAAATCTGTGGTCTTTTGCTAAGGTCAGGTCACGTCTTAAATTAGGACTACCACTTGTAAGTGTTATGCCCAGGTGGAAGTGCCTACTGGGATGTTTGGTAGGGGTTTGCAGTGGTAGAGATTGGGAAAAACAAAGTTCTTGCTGTGAAGGCAGTTAGTCTCGAGAGAGATTTAACAGAGGATAAATAGTGTAACAGATGCTTAGTTTATTTTTTTGTTGTTGAGACTGTTTACTCTTTAGGATTTTTCCCCATGTTCTGCCTACATCTGTTTTTCAAAATAGCTGCAATTTTTAGTGAAGGACTTGAAGTAACCTCATGTTTTACATAGCAGCAGCAGCCCTTTGAGACAAATCTCTGTGCTTTGATATGCCAAGAGCTATTCTGCTTTTTTCCATTGTGTACATTCCTCCATCCTGACCCTGATTGTGGTCTCAGGGAGTTAACAGACAGCACAGATCCCCTTGTTTAGGAAAAGAGCTTCAAGGCCTTACCAAGGTTTCAGTCATTCTTGCGAAGAATCAAGGTTTCAGTCATTCTTGCGAAGAATCAGGCTGCTTGTCAAGAGATACTAAGAGCTGTGTAACAGGGAGTTTCAAAACTGGCTCTAGAGATTTCACCTGAACTCCAAAATAGGATGGGATTAGGATTTACCATGTACTTCTTGCCTCCAAAGATAATACTGTTTAATAAATATGATACAGTTATTAGAAGAGTTTGTTAAGCAAATCTAGCAGAACAACAAAGAAACTGAACAATGAAAGAAGTTTAGGATCCTTAATAGAAGCAGATGGCTGAATTTTTGCCTGTGAAAACTATATTTATTTACGTTGGATAGAGAAGAAAACTATTTTCAGAAGCCAATTCTGGATACAGCAATTTTTGTTACTGCTCCAGTACAGCAGTTAAAATCTCTGTTATGGAAGGGAAACAATTAAACAACATTAAAGTTCCTATTTTTGTTTGCAGTTGAAATACTCCAGATTTAGAAGTTATTATTCTATGGAAACCTTAAAATTCCTAAAAAGTCTGTAGCCTCTTTACTCACTCTGTTTGCACAGGGCAAGATTTATGGGAAGTGAGCCAGCTATACCTTTAGAAGATGCTTTACAACAGCAAGAAGCCATATAGTAGCAGCCATATACTCTCCTTACTAGGAAACAAGTCATAGAATTGTAGAATGGCCTGGGTTGAAAAAGACGTCAAAGTTCATGTAGTTTCAACTCCCCTGCTGGGCAGTGTTGCCAACCACTAGACGAGGCTGCCCGGAGCCACAAAATCAACTTCCTTGAAACATTCTTCAGTATCAAAAACAGTCATAACACAAGATCAGGTCTAAAATAATGAGACTTTTATCAGTACAGCATTTCATTATAAAATATGCAATTTTCATATTTTGTGCTGAGACCTAACACAGTAAGTATATTAAAATAAGAAATGTAACTATAATGAAATAAACAAAGCTACAAAGGGATTAATATGATGCAGAATCCACAGTGAAGACTGCAGTTTTTTTCATCATGATATCCATATGATACACTTTGCAGTTTGTTTAGCAACCAGGATATTCTGGGATTGATGCCAAAACAGAGTTAGGTCTAAAATAAATTTTATGTATGAGGCAAAAAGCAGCTTTCCTCAGGAAAACAATACAAAATATTAATAATACTGCAAAGAACTTAAATCAGGTGTACACAAATCTATTGCTATAGGTTGTCAGGTGTCCATATAAGTATCTACTGCATTAAAAACATGATTAAAAAGTTTAGCAAAGAAGAAGGTGAAATGAATGTTTTGCTTTTTATTATTATTGTTTGTTTATTTTTAATTAGACATGCACTATTTTTTTCTTATTGTGTGTCAGTTCTGATGTTCAGTGTTGAAGCAGGTTTAATAATTTTTGTGTTATGCCTGTATGTACTTTCTCTGTTGCTTTTTTATTTGAGAAATAAGGTGATGTATTTCTTTATTACAATAAGGTTTCATATACTTACATACATATCACACAATCTACAGTGAACTATATATGAAAGGTAGTAAGTATACCTTAGACATTGATATCAAAATGTATAGTAACTACGCAAACGAACCTATACACATGTCGCTCCAAAAGTAATGCTTCCTATTTGTTTCCATGGTAACTGCAACAGATACAAAGTGCACAATAATGCTGTTTAACAGAGGAAAATCACAGCTACAAAACAGTGCTTTTCAACAGTTACCACCATGAGCTATGCAACTTTGCCAGCAATGAACAAGAACCATCACACCACACTTGTAAAACCCTGCACCTGTGGAGGTGACCCACTGTCAGCACTGCTGAAACGTGCCACCCACTGCCGCACATCCACTCTTTGGTCTTCATAAATGCTCAGCAAGACACAGTGAATGTCAATGGCATATTTCAGATGGAGGAATTCTGTGACACCCCTTTGCTTCATACGCACTTTCGTGTCAGACACCATTCTGTCAGACTGCCCCTCTGCTGCCATCTGTCACACAGCAGCGATATGAAATGGGATATTGGTGGAAAGGTTCCACTTCTACTGCCGTACCACCATCTGCCTCTGACATTGTGGGCCAACATAATAACACCAAGGCTGTTGTGCTAAATGGTCAATGCTGAGCACAAGTTAGTCTAGTATTTGCTAATAATGGTATCAATTCAGTGATCTGGAATTGTAAATTTTGTAATTAGACTCTTTATGTACAACTCTTTAAACAGGAGGGTCTAAGTTCCTCATTTTCCTTAATGTTGCTGTTTTCTCCGCTGTGCAAATAAAGACAAATTTTAAAAAATAAGTCCTGAATTTTTATTGAAAACCTTGGATGATGCTACTTGATTTTTCTCAGCTCTGCAAAACAATATTCTTTCACATTGTTTTTTTTTTGTTTTGTTTTGTTTGTTGGGCTTTTTAGTCCTGCAGAGATATTAATGTTTCCCAAGTCCTAAACTTATGGGTAATGCTTTCGAGGCCTTTGCTTGATAAGCCAGTTCTTGAAGGTTAGATAATGGAATTGAGGATTTTGAGTATTATTATGAAGGTCTAGTGGACATTTCTCTGTGGCCTAGTTGTTCTTTTTATCAATGGGTGAGAAACAACCATTTCAAGTTAACGGATCTGGAAACAATACCTAACCATTAGATTAGATTCATGCATATATTAACGTAGGCAAACAGAGGGACAGATAGATACATTTTTTTTTCATTAGTAAAGCATTAAGATTTTTATAGAAACTTTAGTTTAGTATCTGTTTTAGACCTGATTTTACTGAATTAAGCATGTACTGAATATGTCTCAACTAGGACACTGAGGTTTGAACAAGTTGGGAATGGCTGACTATGGGCTAGCAAAGAAAATATTACGTGCTGCCTGCTTTCTTCAGTTCCTAGCACTGCAGGATGTTGAGTAGGTTGTGAGATCTAACTGTTGGTGATCACCCTGCATTCTGTTGTGTTACATTTCTTACTGTCTCCTCATTTTTATGACTGGTTTTGACAACTTATTTCTTCATGAATGATGCAACTGAACACTCTTTTTTTTTTTTTTTGTTCAAATTTTTCCGGTCATTCAGGTATATACAACGATGGTATTTTATGAAAACAATAAAAATTCTCTAGTGCCTTTAGTGATAAAAATGTGTCTTTTGGCTAATCCTGTCTAGGGAGCAATTCCTCACTCTTCTCCTCTACACTAGAAGATTATTAAAGGCATGTCCTGGTTTGAGCTGGGGTAGAGTTAATTTTCTTCATAGTAGCTGATGTGTTTTGGATTTAGGCTGAGAACAATGTTGATAACACACTTATGTTTTAGTTGTTGCAGAGCAGTGCTGCACAGAGCCAAGGACAGCTTCTGGTACTGTCCTGCCAGGGAGAGGCTGGGGGGCACAAGGAGCTGGGAGGGAACAAAACCAGGGCAGCTGACCTAAACTGGCCAAAGGGATGTCCCAAACCATTCTGTGTCATGTGGAACAATAAAACCAGGGAGAATAGGTGAGGAGGAGAGCTACAGTGTTGGACTGTCTGGGCATTCGTTGTCTGGTGGTAAGCAATCGTAGAGCATGTTACTTGCTTTGTATTTTCCTCTCTATTTTCTTTTTGCTTTATTCCTCTTTTTCTTTTTTCTTCTTTTTCTTTTTAAACTATTCTTATTGCAACCTAGAAGTTCTTGTTCCTTCACCTTCAGTTCTTTCCTCGATTCCACTGTGGAGGAAGGGAGTGTATGTTGCTCAGTTGCATGCCAGTTTAAATCACTAAACGCTACTATTCTGGTTATTATAGGCGTCTGTACACTAAAGCTGTCGTGAAGTTTGCCAAATTTAAATACACTTGGCAGAATAATGTACTGTAAAAACTTTGAAATAAAATGTTCTACTGTTTCAGATATACTCAAGATATATGAATGTCCTTGTTGTTCAGTATCAGAAGTATCATAAACTCTTCAGTATGTGTATGTGTGCTTTCTTCAGGGCTTTCCTATGAAGCCTTAATGTAGAAGTAAATGAAAATATGTTTTTTACTTAGCATTGAAGTAGAGCAGCCTCTAAGGATGTAGACCTCTGTGCTTTGACTCTGCAAACCCAAGCCTCTTTCAGATTACTAACATTTCTACTACTAGTAAGTTGTAGAAGTGTAAGCAGTGAAAAAATGGGCAGATATCTGTATGTATGGAATACCTATGCACAGTGTTGCCAGAAACAGTTACAGAAGCCCAATCAAAAGTTAGAGGTTCAAAACTGAAGCAATTCTGTCTACTTCAATAGTAATCTGGAGTGTTTCTTTTTTCTCAAAACCATCATGGTATATGTTCTTTAATGAGGTACAATTCAAATAGTCAGATGTTTCCCATTTTACATGTGCAGACATATTCCTTCCTGCCTTCAGTTTTAATGTGAATTACTTGGGAAAGATAGTTTTTCAGCTAAGGTCAAGGAGTAAACGAAGCAGGGCTCCAAAGAGAAGTTGCTAGCATCTTATCTGTAGAGAAGCTACCAGATACTCGTAACACCAGCTGGAAGCAAGTTCAGTCATTGTTGTGAGATATGTATTAGTACAGTTTCTTCTGAATAATTTATAGTATTGTTGTGCAAACTGGGTTAGTATTAGGAGTCCTAGAAATGTCAGGTTTCAAAATAATCCTTCTATTGGTAAAAATATTCAGTACAAAATACTATATTAAAGCAACACTGAAGCTGAGCTTTCAAAATACAAAAGGCAGGAAGTGCAGAGTTAAGGTTGCCATGGAAACCTTAACTGTACACCTTCAGGTAGGTAGTGTGGCATTGGTTTTAATAATTTTCTCTTTGTACAACTCCATTACATATGCCCTCTTTTTTATTATATGAATTATAATGATACTGAATGTTATTTATAATACATATTAATTGCATTGGTGGTTCAGCAGACATTCAGGTATGACCTGTGCCGGCTGCACTGAAATAACTTGCATGTTGACAAAGGGGACTGTATGATGTGCATCCAGAAAATGTTACTATGGCTATCTTACCAGTCAAGGTATTGAGTGGTTTTTTTCTGAGAATAGGACATTATGGCTATCACCTTTTGGAGCACTGTCAGAAGTGCAAAATCTTAGAAAACACAGGCACAGTTTACAGGAGGTAAAATGTAAGTGGTACTTGGTGGAAGGTTTAACTATGACCATGGTATGCTTCTTCAGCAAACATAGAAGTACAGCACTCATTCTTTACAAACGTATTATTTCCTCCAGTACTCCATCTTGTATTTCACAAGAACATAGCTCTTGCTCTTTCTACTCTGTTTTCTTTCCTGATAGATCAGTAAGCTGTATGAAATCTCTACAATTCGTTAGGCTGTAAAACTGAGAATTCCTATGCCCAATTCCAAATTCCATTATCTGCCTGTCAAAGGGGGAATTTTTTATGTTTTGTCTCCTTTTAATTAGACACTGCCTCGGTTAATATGCAAGAAAGGCACAGATATTGAATATTACAAACCTCAAGTCAAGAAACCTGGCAGCAAGTAGTTTAACTTCTTGTTACGGTGTTATCCGTGACAGTAACCCAAGGGAAACCGAGAAGGGAGAGAGGAGAGAAAGAAACTGCGTCAGTGGCCGCGCGGCCGCCCGAGCAGAGCCGCGCCCCGAGAGGCGGAGGGGGAAACGGCGGGAAGAGATGGGTCTACAAGAAAACAACGGCACGATCTGAGAAGGAACGGTAACTTTACTAAATCTAATAAAATTGAACAATTGAGAGAGAGATAACATTTCCAAACCAAAAGCTGTGAGCTTACGTTAAGGAGGACCTGCAGGGGAAGCACACGTGCTGAACCTCCACGGCAGCCCAGAGGAACGCGCCCAGACCGAGCGCCGCCTGGCATCCGGGGCGGAGCTCCGCCCCTCCCCTCTGCTGCTCCCCCAGCATTAACTCCTTCACTGCTGCGTGATGCTCTGATGTGGAATACCGGCATCAACACCACAAAACCACAACATTCCACCCCTTATTCCACATCATCACATCATGCTTAACACACATCTATACATAACCAAAACAGTAATAACAAAAGTTACATAGAAATCTATATATATACATACATACACATGTAATTACAGACTGCATTCCCCCAATATCAAATTCCCTTGTGGGACACACTGGACGTCCCCATTTTTATCCATTACCCACCAGGTGCACCCAGGACCCTGCGCAAAAACGGTTCCACGGCGGGGTTTGCCCTTTCCAGAAGCTGGAAGGACCCACACCGCTTTTCCCAACATGCTCCTTACATGTACCACAGGGACCTTATCTCCCTCTATGGTCTGTAGGGAGCTGGACTGTGTAGGACCCTCTCGGTTGACTGATCCCCTAGTGTTGACCAACCAGGTGGCTTCTGTCAGATGCTTCTCCCAGTGCTTGAATGTCCTGCCACCCATTGCTCTCAACGTGGTTTTTAACCCGTTGTAGCGCTCGATCCTACCAGCAGCTGGTGCATGGTAGGGGATATGGTAGATCCATTCGATGCCATGTTCTTTGGCCCAGATATCCACAAGAGAATTTTTGAAATGAGTCCCATTATCGGACTCAATTCTCTCTGGAGTGCCATGTCGCCATAGGACTTGTTTCTCGAGCCCTAAGATGGTGTTTCGGGCGGTAGCATTGGGTGCTGCGTATGTCTCAAGCCACCCAGTGGTTGCCTCCACCATGGTGAGCACGTAACGCTTACCATCGCAAGTTCGTGGCAAGGTGATATAATCAACCTGCCATGCCTCCCCATATTTATACTTTTGCCATCACCTTCCTCCCAGAGGGGTTTCATCCTCTTGGCCTGTTTAATTATGGCACATGTGTCACAGTCATGGATAACCTGTGCAACGGCATCCATAGTTAAGTCTACCCCTCGATCTCTAGCCCACTTATAGGTCGCATCCCTTCCTTGATGGCCTGAGGTCTCATGGACCCACCAAGCTAAAAATAGCTCTCCTTTGTTCTGCCAGTCCAAATTGATCTGAGACACCTCAATTTTGGCAGCTTGATCTACCTGATGGTTATTTTTCTGCTCTTCAGTAGCTTGATTCTTGGGCACATGAGCATCTACATGACGCACCTTTACATCCAACCTTTTTGTTCGGGCAGCAATGCCTTTCCACAGTTCAGCAGCCCAAATAGGTTTACCCTTCCGTTGCCAGTTGTCCTGTTCCCACTGCTGCAACCACCCCCATAAAGCATTTGCCACCACCCAAGAGTCAGTATAAAGATATAGCATGGGCCACCTCTCCCGTTCAGCCACATCTAAGGCCAGCTGGACAGCCTTTACCTCCGCAAATTGGCTTGACTCTCCTTCTCCTTCGGTGGCCTCTGCAACTCGTCGTGTGGGGCTCCACACAGCAGCCTTCCATCTGCGATGCTTCCCAACAATACGACACGATCCATCAGTTAAGAGGGCATACGTCTTTTCATTCTCTGGTAGTTTGTTATATGGTGGGGCCTCTTTAGCACGAGGTATCTCCTCTGATGGGGATGTTCCAAATTTCTTGCCTTCAGGCCAGTCCATGATCACCTCCAGGATTCCTGGACAGTTGAGGTTCCCCATCTGAGCTCGCTGTGTAATCAGTGCAATCCACTTACTCCAGGTGGCATCGGTAGCATGATGGGTGGGGGGAACCTTTCCTTTGAACATCCAATTCAGCACTGGCAGTCGAGGTGCCAGGAGGAGCTGTGTCTCAGTACCAATTACTTCAGAGGCAGCCCGAACCCCCTTGTATGCTGCCAAAATCTCCTTCTCAGTTGGAGTGTAGCACTCCTCTGAACCCCTGTATGCTCTGTTCCAAAATCCAAGGGGTCGGCCTCGGGTCTCCCCAGAGGCTCTTTGCCACAGACTCCAAGTGGGACCTTTCTCTCCAGCAGCAGTGTAGAGGATGTTTTTTACGTCCTGTCCCATCCGTACTGGCGCCAGGGCCACAGCACGGGCTATCTCCTGCTTGATTTGCTCAAAGGCCTGCTGCTGTTCAAGACCCCATGCAAAATTATTCTTTTTTTGGGTCACCTGATAGAGGGGGCTTACTATGAGGCTGTAGTTTGGGATGTGCATCCTCCAAAAACCTACTACACCCAGAAAAGACTGTGTCTCTTTCTTGCTAGTGGGTGGTGACATACTGGTGATTTTGTCAATCACATCTCCTGGAATGTGACGACGTCCATCTTGCCATTTTACTCCTAGGAATTGAATTTCTTGGGCAGGTCCCTTCACTTTGTTCCGTTTAATAGCAAAACCAGCACCCAGAAGAATTTGGATTATTCGCTCTCCCTTTTTAAAAACTTCCTCTGCTGTATCACCCCACACAACAATGTCATCAATGTACTGGAGGTGCTCAGGTGCCCCACCCTGTTCCAGTGTGGTTTGAATCAGCCCATGGCAAATGGTTGGGCTGTGTTTCCACCCCTGGGGCAAACGGTTCCAGGTGTACTGGACGCCCCTCCAGGTGAAAGCAAACTGTGGTCTGCACTCTGTGGCCAAAGGAATAGAAAAGAATTCATTGGCAATGTCAATGGTGGCATACCACTTGGCTGCCTTTGACTCCAGTTCATATTGCAGCTCCAACATATCTGGCACAGCAGCACTCAGTGGGGGTGTGACTTCATTCAGGCCACGGTAATCTACCGTCAGCCTCCATTCTCCACTGGCTTTATGCACCGGCCATATGGGGCTGTTAAAAGGTGAGTGAGTTTTGCTGATCACTCCCTGGCTCTCTAGCTGACGGATCAAGTTATGAATGGGGAGCAAGGAATCCCTGTTGGTGCGGTACTGCCGTCTGTGCACTGTTTTTGTAGCGATAGGTACCTGCTGCTCTTTCACTTTCAGTACCCCCACAACAGACGGATCTTCTGACAGGCCAGGTAAAACAGACAGCTGCTGAATGTTGTCAGCATCTACAGCAGCTATTCCAAAAGCCCATCGGTATCCCTTGGGATCCTTGAAATGTCCCCTTCTGAGATAGTCAATACCGAGTATGCATGGAGCCCCCTGTCCAGTCACTATGGGATGCTTCTGCCAGGTTTTACCGGTGAGGCTTATTTCTGCCTCCAACACAGACAGTTCCTGAGAACCCCCAGTCACTCCAGAAATATGTATCAATTTTGTCTCTTTGTAACTCGAGGGCATCAGAGTGCACTGTGCACCAGTGTCCACCAGTGCCTTATATCTTTGTGGCTCTAATGTGCCAGGCCATCTAATCCACACAGTCCAATACACTCTGTTATCCCTTTCCCTCCCCTGGCTGAGGGCAGGGCCCCTCTATTGGTTACCTGCAGTGACGGGAGCAATTTCATTGGTGGCTGATCTCTGCTGTAGTTCTCTCACCCGTGCTCACAGTGCAGGAGTGGGTTTTTTATGCCACTTCCTCATGTCCTCTCCGTTTTCTCATAAGAAGCTCCACATGGCCACACGTGACATGATGTTACTGCTGTCATTTGCTCGTGCAGAGAGGCGGTTGCCTTTGGTGGCCGAGACTTTCAACAGTTTGATAAATTGCTTCATCAGATTCTTTGGGTCATGCTCGTCTTCATCAGGTGTTTCCAATACTGACACAGGTTCATCCCTATTCATCAGCAATGACAGTTTGTCCAGTATAGTTTTCTTTATCTCACCTACTTCTTCTGCTACTACAGCTGCAATGGAAGCACGTGATGGTGGAAACTGTTGTTCAAAGTTTTGGAGTGTAATAGTCAATTCATAAACTGGGAGTCTTCTGTCTTGACCCTCGAATCTATGGAACATTGCTACCAGTGTACTTGCGTACCTCTCTGGTGCTGTTTTTGAGATCTTACGATATATATCAGGTGTACACCTTACTCTATCAGGATCACGGTCCTGGTGTGGGTTGTTAGGGATGAATTTGGGATCATACAGCATCTCTACTACAGCTGTTTCTCTCAAAAATTGGATGCCTTTCTCCACGGTGTTCCATCTTTCCACCTTAGGCTCCAGATCATCTTTGTAAGGATATCTATCCTTTACAGCCACTAGTACTCATTCCCAGAGGGTAGCGACTCCATTCAGACATCTGCCAATTCCTCTGTTGATAGCTGGGTCTCGAGCAATGCTTGCCAGTTGGCGGGCTTCGCTGCCATCTAGGGACACGCTGCTTGCACCGTTGTCCCAACACCACAGCAACCAGGTGACAATAGATTCACCCGAGCGCTGTACAAACTCCTTTCTTGAACCTTGTATTTCAGTCATCTTTAGGGGCCGACGAGTAGTGGTAACAGTGACTCCATCATCATCGCAGTCTTCTCCATGTCTCTCACTTTTCTTAGTGGCCTTTCTAGGTGGTGGACGGCCGTGTCCATTTCTGGCCTTCCACAGGGGCAACCGACACTGATGCCGGTGCTTCCTGTGATTGGTCAGGTCTAACTTTGAGGTTTTCATTTTTGCTTTGGACCGTGGTTTGGAAACCATTTCTCTCCAGAATATCAATTATGGCTCGATAAGCACAAGCCAGACCCCAAACAATACATTCCTTCTCAGATCGTCCTGAGTCACATGACTCCTTACCTAAACACTCACTGAATTTCTCAGGATCCCATAGGTGCTCAAGACCAAAATTGCATAACACCGGGGGTCCCCACGCTTCTAATTTCTTTCCTAATTTTTTCCACCTTCCCTGCCATTCAACACTCTCTGGTTTTGAGGAACGCTCCCTCCACATGATGTAAATTACTGTTGCCAAGAGTGCATTCAGAAAAACAGATAACACAACTGCCAGGCTGACATCCTGAATATAGGTAAAGACCTGAAAAGAGTAACTGGAAACCAATCCAAATGCCGCATAATCTGTCACGTTAGCCAGGGTGTTTAGGCAGGAGGTATGTAACCCTCCCAGCACACTAAAGTAGCTGTATGCACACATTACTCCGGTGCTGAACATGAGGAGCTTAAAAAGACGCCAGCATGCTATAAGGTACATGAAAAACCTTAGTCCACTTAGCACCACATTTACAATGGAGTACAAATACTGCACTGCCCGCATTCTCCACCAATAATTGTCACGGTGTTGTCCGTGACAGTAGCCCAAGGGAAACCGAGAAGGGAGAGAGGAGAGAAAAAGAAACTGCGTCAGTGGCCGCGCGGCCGCCCGAGCAGAGCTGCGCTCCGGGAGGGGGAGGGGGAAACAGCGGGAAGAGATGGGTCTACAAGAAAACAACGGCACGATCTGAGAAGGAACGGTAACTTTACTAAATCTAATAAAATTGAACAATTGAGAGAGAGATAACATTTCCAAACCAAAAGCTGTGAGCTTACGTTAAGGAGGAACTGCAGGGGAAGCACACGTGCTGAACCTCCACGGCAGCCCAGAGGAACGCGCCCAGACCGAGCGCCGCCTGCATCCGGTGCGGAGCTCCGCCCCTCCCCTCTGCTGCTCCCCCAGCATTAACTCCTTCACTGCTGCGTGATGCTCTGATGTGGAATACCGGCATCAACACCACAAAACCACAACACTTCTTTAGTATGTTATCTTGAAAAATGTACATTACTCAGATGAAGTCCTGTATTCATTATGGTAATTCATATAGTGTCTAGAGCAATCTGTTTCTAGGAGGGGCAGTTTTGAAACTGAAATTTTCAGTACATTTATTAAAGCTTGAAATATTGTCATCAAAGTAGTATTAAAAAAAATGGATAAAACATTGTTCATTATTTTTTATTTCTTAACCTGTTCGTGGCACTTCTGGCAGCACTGTTTGGTTAACAGTAAATATATTTCTAGGATTTATAAATACTGCAATAGGTGGCCATGATGTCCAGCTAAAGTAAAATCTTTGTACCTACAACTGCCATTGAGAAGTACCCCCTAGAAAATAAAAAATCAGTCTTTAAATATATTGATAAACTAATAAAATTTTCGGGAGAGAAACATTAGTTGTTATTTAATAACATCTAAAAAACAATTACAGTGCTTGCCAAAACCTGTTATAAGAAAAAAAGAATTCAAAATCAGACTTTTGTAAACAATACTTTGAAGGCTGAGAACTTCAAATGAAAACTCAGATCTTAAAACTCATATCATAATACATCAATCGTAATACAGAACCCCATTAAATACTGCTGCTGTATGTCAATACAAACTTCCTGCAAAATCATAGCCTACAAATAGTCACTAATATGCTAGCAACTGATTTTATGAAAGATTAGCATGTGACTACTGTAAATTAAAAGGAAAATTAAAAGTACTTTATTTGTTTCAGCTTCTCTGTGCTTCAGGAAGATTTGATACTCCTTTAACAAAAATACTTCAGGTGCTAGGGAATTGCAGGGTGAAAGGACCTTTGTAAGCTGTCAGAATTCCTTTGTAGCTTCTCCTTTTGCCATTTTGGGACTGAATTAGCAGTAGATAGTATGCTAATTGGTCTAAAGTAGTATTTTTTCTTCTATTAATCTGAACTAGCTAGTGGCTCTTTCAACAAAAATGAATTGCATCAGGACTTCTGCTGGTACAATCTGATGATTTCATTTGTTTCAGTTTTGTTCATTTAATTTCTGTTTCAGCCATTTGTGCCTTCGCTAGCTTGCCTTTGTGTATACAGCCTAGATAAGCTGGATGGCTCGCAGGGATACAGCTGCAAGAACACCCTCTGGGGGTGCACATCCCTCATCTCTCCTACTGCTTTATGGGCTTTTCTCTTCCCAATGCAAGAAAAATCACTTAGAATGTCTCTCTTGGCAGGGCATGGCGTCGAGCACCGATGAGGATCTGAAGCCAGGTGGCTCTGCGGCAAGCAGTAATGCAAGCCAACTATGTCAGGCAGGGCCATGTCAGGAAGAAGACAACCGTTGTCCCATCTGCCTGGATGCCATCACCAATGCTGCCCACGTGCCCACCTGCTTTCACAGCTTCTGCTTTAGCTGTATTTGGCAGTGGGCTTCCATGAATGCTGTGTGCCCAATCTGCCGGAAGCCTTTTGACCGCGTCTTGTGTGCTATGGAAGCAGATGGTGACTACCAGCAGTACTTGCTCAGCCCATTCACCCACCGCCAGAGGCAGACATCCAGGCAGAGGATGCAGAACAGATCCCGACAACAGCAAAACAACCTGCGCCCGCATCACAGCAATGATCAGCCCGTGGAAGGGAGAACGGAGCCTGCAGGTGGCCAGCAAGTGCCGAGGATCAATGCAGCTGAGGGGCCCTCTGTGTCCAGCACCTTTAGAGAGCCAGCCCTGCCAAATGTAGTGCAGCACCCAGCAAGCCCTGTGGAAGGGCATCCCAGAAATTTCAGCATGATGATGCTCCGTGCTCGGCTCCTGCATTTCCTTGACTTAGAATAAACAGACGAAGCACTTCAAAGAACAACTGTCTGCAGGAAATATTTTCTATCCCTATCTCAGCAATGTGCTTCTTGGAGTGTGTTGTGATTTTCTTTCCCAGAATTACTGCAGCAGATCCTGTTTTGCTCTCCTGCTCCTGTCCTCCCTCTTCTAAACACTGGGAGGGGACAGTCTGAACCTTCTGATAATCAGCCAGGACACCTGTCCTTAAGATTGGCTAATGCATATGCTGTAAAGAGCAGCCATGCTAGCAGCCCTGTCCACAGATCCCTGGAGCTTTCCAGGAGCAGGCTGGAAGAAGCCCTAAGCCTCCTAGCATATGACTAGACAAACGCATAATGCAATAGGAGAACAACTGGCCAGTGGATCAAATTCAAAGGATGTCACATCAGACTGGTAACTAATCACTAGATGGGTTCTCCAGTGCTCTGTTTTAGGGGCAGTTCTCTTTGTCATTTCTATAAATGACCTGGATGCGGGAATTGAAGATATACTGGGGGACAGAAGAGAAAAAGCGCAAGAAATCATGAGTTTAGATTAAAGCAGATTATTAGGTAAAGCAAAAGCTGCGCAAGAAAGTAAAACAACAAGGAATTAATTTGCTACTTCCTATCATCAGGCAGATGTTCAGGCACTTCCAGGAAAGCAGGGCTCATCCTGTGTAACAATTTCTTGGGAGGAAAAATGCCATCACTCCAAATGCCCCCCCTTTCTCTTTTTTTCCAGCTCGTACTGCTGAGCATGATGCTTTGTGGCACAGAATATCCCTTTGGCCAGTTTAGGTAAGCTGTCCTGGCTGTGTCCCTTCCCAGTTCTCATACATCCGGCTTCTCACTGATAGATGTATGGGAACTGCTGAATCACGGCCTGAACCACTGATTGGTCACCTGAGGTGAGCACCAAGTCAGCCATGGGGGCACAGGTGAAGGTGATATACCTGTGTGGGTGGAAGGGGTGGAGCCTGGTTCCTCCTCTCTCAAACCCCATTTAAGGGCTGACCACCACCAGGGAAGGATCTCTTCTTGGAGATCCCTCCCATGTGGAGTCCCCTGCGAGCCTTGTCATCATAGAGGTGAGCTATCTTCTCTTTTGTATTATCTGTATAACTGTTTATATAGAACTACTTAAAATATACCATCCTCTATACTATTCCCTGGTGGAGTATCATCATTAGGAGTTATTTACCTTACAATAGAGTAGCACAAGAAACTGAACAGTCCTTGACTCACTGTAAGCACTGTTCTGCAACAACTGAAAACACTGTGTGTCATAAGCACTATTTTAATTAAAAATAAAAAATAAAATAAATCCCAGCCATGTATCAGTTACTATGAAGAAAATTATCTTTTTCCCAGCCAAAACCATGACAAGGCTACAACATAAGATGGAAATAAAATTTTAAAGAGCCTTCAAAAGCGGGCTATGAAGGCAGTGTAACGACTAGAGGGCAAGATGTATGAGGAATGGCTGAGGCCCCTGGGTGTGCTGAGCACAGAGCAGAGCAGCTGAGGGGAGGCCTGATGGCGGCTGCAGCTCTCCCAGGGAGCGGAGGGCAGTGCTGAGCTCTGCTCTGTGTGACAGCGACAGGGCCCGAGGGAACGGCATGGAGCTGTGCCAGGGGAGGGCAGCTGGGGGTTGGGGACAGGGTCTGCACCAGAGAGAGAGTAGTCAGACACTAGAACAGGCTGCCCAGGCCTGCCATGAATTCAAACTGTGGGAGTTCAAGAAACACTTGGACAATGACCTCAGACATGGGGCTTGAATTTTGAGTGGTCCTGTGTGGAGTCAGAAGTTGAACTCAACGATGCTTGTGATCTTTGGTCTGTGATCCCTGGTCTGACAGTTTCATTGGTGCTGCTTGCAACAGGAGGCTGCCCTGGACATTTCTCAGTTCCCTTTTCCAGCCCAGAGTTTCCTAGAATTATCAGTCTTCTTGCCCATGCTGCTTCCTCCGTCATCCCGTTCTCTCACCTTTGGATCTTCATCAAGGCATCCCAACATGAGTATCTGAACAACATCCTCACATAATATTTACAGACTCCTGTATAGGAGCTGTTGAATCACAGCCTGAACCACTGATTGGTCACCTGGGGTGAGCACTGAGTCAGCCACAAAGCGCACAGGTGAAGGTGATATTCCTGTGTGATTGGAAGGGCTGGAGCCTGGCTCCACCTCTCCCAAATCCTATTTTAGGGCTGACCACCACCAGGGAAGGATCTCTTCTCAGAGATCCCTCCTGTGTGGAGTCAATGGTGCGTCTCCACCATCATAAAGGTGAGCCACTCTCTTTTGCTAGCTGTCTATATACCATCTACATAAGCCTACTAAAAATATACCATCTTCTGTACTATTTTCTTTGAGCCCCATTCTTGGGGGGTTGTTTGCCCTACATTTGGTGAACCAGGAATGCTTAAAAATAATAAATATATATCAATCATGTCTTTTATTTGGAATATATTATGTTCAAATGGGGCAGGAGGGAGAATGTTAGACCAGACAATCCCTGGTCAAATTCCAGGGTTTATGGGGTCACCCCATTATGGGTTAGCAACTGTTATTGAGAACTGGGGACCCCTGTGGGTTCCAAGGAGTGCCTCTCCCTCCCCAGCCTATTTGATGGACTATTTTCAGGGTCTAGACAGAGATATACTTATTACAAAGGAACGTCAGCTAGCTGCTTCAGCAGTAGCCTGGCCTCTAGTTATGGCCTTACATAAATTAGAAACAACAAATATGAACATAGAAACCAAAAATCAACTATTAAGAGACCATATTGAAAAGTTGGAACAACAATTAGGCACATTAGTGACCAAAAAACCTGGCCTAAATGTCCCAACAAGGCAAATGTGTAGCATATCAGTGGAGGACATCCAGGACCCAGAAGTAGCAGACCTGGATATTTCAGAAAATAAGATTTCTAAGGCAAATCTTGAAACTCCATCTATAATGGATCCATTTGAGATCTGACGAATTGTAACTCAAAAAATGAAGACGACACAAGATAGACCAGCGGGGGTGCCTCCTGACCAATGGCCCCCGCTGAAATTTGCTTACATGTGACAGCTCATCCAAATACAGCAAATGAATTGATGGACTTAGTACAGTGGTTCCATCACAAACCAAGAGAAAGCATACTATCGTGGCTCCTAAGGTTATGGGATGCAGGAGAAGGAAGTGTACTAGTCAGTGGGACAGAGATGTTGAAATTAGCATCCATGACTATACACCTGTCCTTGAGTTATATGCAGCCATCCAATATACCAATGAAAACCATTTTATTATAGATTGGTTGATGGCAGCATGCTGATTAATGTGGCCTAATAAGACTGACATACCTCTCGATACTGGTTTACGGTCCTCTATGGAGGACCTCCAAACATATATTCAGGATTTAGGTATGAGAGAGGCTATGTATTCAGAAGCGTTTGAAAGCCCTGATACGGAAAGATTTGCAGCAGGTATGCAAGACCTAATATTGCAGCAGGCCCCCTCCCACCTATATGGGACATTGGTCTCCATACTAAATCCGTTGGTGGCTTCGGAGGCCATCATACAGCAGGCAGCCCAGTTGGTGGCAGACCTGGGGGAAACAGAGCGCATAAGAACCAGCTGCAATGCTCACATAATGGAAGAAGCTGAGGCCTTTCCAGTTAAAACTAAAAAGCCTGCCCTATGGATACCCTGATCAGGTCCCATATGGGTATCCGGAAAGATGGGATAATGATCTTATATGGGCCGGGGTTGCATTTGTTAAAAATCGATCGGCAACCCAACCACATTTTGTTACAGCTGTGGAAACAGCTTAGGAATGATCAAAAATTTCAGAGTACTCCCAGAAAATTGGGAGTATGAATAATACAAGAAGCACCTACGACAACCTGGAATCTGGCCAATTTCATAATACCAGACAGAAGAAAAAACATCCGCAGGTGTTGCGGGCTACAGTGCCTGAGCCACTTGTGGCAAAAGACCTGGATCTAGCAAAATTCATGGATTAACGAAGAATACTGGTTCCCTTAGGGCCTCCAGATGTGACCAGAGACTGTATGTAGAATTAACAATATTTTGGTCTAAGACGAATGTGCAAAAGGTGACGGCTCTAGTAGACGCTGGTGCAGAAACATTGATTATAGATGGGAGATCCAACAAAATTTAAGGGCAACAGAGTGATGATTGGTGGATTTGGGGGACAGACTATTCCAGTCACCCAAACATGGTTGAAATTGGGGGTTAGGTGTCTCCCGCCCTGGGAGTATAAAGTGTCGATTGCCCCAGTTCCAGAATACATCCTGGGCATAGACATTCTATGGGGTCTGGCTCTCCGGACAACTGTGGGAGAGTTCAGATTTCGGCAGAGGTACATTAGTATCCAGACAATATTGAGGGGCCATGCAAAGCATGAGCCCATTTGTTTGCCAAAACCACACTGGTTTACTAATGTAAGACAGTATAGACTCCTGGGGGGGCAAGAAAAAATATCAAAGACAGTGCAGGAATTAGAGAAAGTAGGTATTGTAAGACCTGCACACAGTCCATATAATTCCCCCACATGGCCAGTACCGAAGTCGGATGGAACATAGAGAATGACGGTGGATTATAGGGAACTAAATAAGGTCATGTCACCCATCCATGCGGCCGTACCCAATATTGCTTCCCTAATGGATGCTCTCAGTAGGGAAATCAAAACCTACTATTGTGTCCTGGATTTGGCAAATGCATTTTTTAGTATACCTATTGCTAAAGAATCACAAGATCAATTTGCATTTATGTGGGGAGGCAGGCAGTGGACCTTTCAGGTCGCACTGAACGCTGAGGTTCTCAATGCCTTCTTCACATCTGTCTTTAATAGACAGAGCAGTTGTCCACAGGGTACTTGCCCTGACCTGGAAGTCCGGGACGGGGCGCATAATGCACCCCCTGTGATCCAAGCAGAGATGGTCAGAGATCTTCTCCATCTGAACTGCCACAAGTCCATGGGGCCAGATGGGATCCACCCAAGGGTGCTGAGGGAGCTGGCAGAGGTGATTGCTGAGCCACTTTCTGCCATCTATCAGCATTCCTGGTTATCTGGAGAGGTCCCACAAGATTGGAGGCTTGCCGATGTGACTCCCATCTACAAGAAAGGCCGTAAGGAAGACCCGGGGAACTACAGGCCTGTCAGCCTGACCTCGGTATCAGGGAAAGTTATGGAGCAGATGATCTTGAGGGAAATCACATGACACGTCCATGGCAACCAGGGGATCAGACCCAGCCAGCATGGGTTCACCAGGGGCAGGTCGTGCTTGTCCAACCTCATCTCCTTCTATGACTGGGTGACCAGACTGGTAGATGAGGGAAAGGCTGTTGATGTAGTCTACCTGGACTTCAGCAAGGCCTTCGACATGGCCTCCCACAGTATTCTCCTGGGGAAACTGGCAGCCCGTGGTGTGGACAGGTTCACTCTTCTCTGGGTGGAGAACTGGCTAGAGGGCCGTGCCCAGAGGGTAGTGGTTAATGGAGTTAAGTCCAGCTGGCATCCTGTTACGAGTGGTGTCCCCCAAGGGTCAGTTTTGGGGCCCATCTTGTTTAATATCTTTATTGATGACCTAGACGAGGGGATTGAGTGTACCCTCAGTAAGTTTGCAGATGACACCAAGTTGGGAGGATGTGTCAACCTGCCTGAGGGTAGGGAGGCCCTTCAGAGGGATTTGGATAGGCTGAACAGCTGGGCTGAGCTCAATGGGATGAGGTTCAATAAGACCAAGTGCCAGGTCCTGCACTTTGGCCATAATAACCCCATGCAATGCTATAGGCTTGGGGCAGAATGGCTTGAAGAATGCATAGAGGAAAAGGACCTGGGGGTGTTGGTTGATGCTTGGCTTAACATGAGCCGGTGGTGTGCCCAGGTGGCCAAGAAGGCCAACAGCATCCTGGCCTGTATTAGAAATAGAGTAGCCAGCAGGAGCAGGGAGGTGATCATCCCCCTGTACTCAGCTCTGGTATGGCCGCACCTCGAGTACTGTGTTCAGTTTTGGGCCCCTCACTACAAGAAGGACATTGAGGCCCTGGAGCGTGTTCAGAGAAGGGCAACAAAACTGGTGAGGTGTCTGGAACACAAGCCTTATGAGGAGTGGCTGAGAGAGCTGGGATTGTTTAATTTGGAGAAGAGGAGGCTCAGAGGAGACCTTATTGCACTCTACCACTTCCTGAAGGGGGGTTGTGGTGAGGAGGGGGTGGGCCTCTTTTCCCTGATAAATAATGACAGGACGAGAGGGAATGGCCACAAGTTGCGCCGGGGAAGATTTAGATTAGATTTGAGGAAACTTTTTTTTTCTGAAAGAGTGGTCAGGCACTGGAATGGCCTGCCTAGGGAGGTGGTTGAGGCACCATCCCTAGCGCTGTTCAAGAAGCGTTTAGATGAGGTGCTAAGGGATTTGATTTAGTAGTTGGGTAGGGATAGTGATAGGAGGATGGTTGGACTAGATGATCTTGTAGATCCTTTCCAACCTTATGAACCTATGAACTGCTCTATTATAAAGGCAGATGTGAAGAAGGCATTGAGAACCTCAGCCTTTTCCTTATCCTCTGTGGTTACATTCCCTGCCTCATCAAGTAAAGGAGAGAAATTCTCCTTAGTTCTTCTCTTGCTGTTAATATATTTGTAAAAGGATTTCCTGTTTTCCTTTACAGCAGTAGCCAGTCTAAGTTCAAGCTGGGCTTTAGCATTTCTAATTTTCTGCCTGCAGATCTTGGCAAGTTCTCTGTAGTCTCCCCAAGTAGCCTGTCCCATCTTCCAGAGGACATAGACTCTTCTTTTCTCTCAGAGTCTCAACAAAAGTTCCTGGATAAATCCATACTGGTCTTTTTCCCCTTTGGTTCGACTTGTGGGACTCCAGGACTGCCTGCTCCTGTGCTTTTAAGATTTCCATCTTGAGGAGCATCCAGGCTTCCTGAACCCCTTTACCCTTCAGGAGCGAGTCCCAAGGGACCCTTGCAACAAGCATCCTGAACAGGTCAAAGTCTGCCCTCCAGAAGTCCAAGGTAGCAGTTTTGCTAGTCACCCTCTTGACGTCACCAAGAATAGCAAACTCCAAAATTTCATGGTCACTCTGGCCAAAACAAAATGTACCATCTTCCGTACTATTTTCTTTGAGTGCCATTTATGGGGGTTATTTGCCCTACAACTCCCAAATGCTTTTGCCTTGCACCTCACAAGGACTACTGCAGCCCTTCTGGCAGCTCGATCTGACTGAGCACTGACAGAGGTTGCCCTGAGGTGTTGGAGTCTCCATCATAATCTCCAGCCATATGGATATGGACCTGAACAACCTGCTTGAGTGGGAGGATAGGACTGGATATCACTTCCAGAGGTCTCTACAAACCTCAGCCATTCAGTGATTTCTTGAAACAGTTGATGAAATTCAAGAGTAGACTGCACCCTCTTCTCTACAACAACAAAGTCCTCCGTTTTAAAACTGTTTATTTATACCAGCGAAGAAAATGCCATAAGCTCCTGTCTGTTATTGATAGGGAAAACCTGTCAATTCTATATATTTGCACTAAACAACTGAAGAGGTTTAGATTGGACATAAGGAAGAAACTTTCTCTCAGAGAGTGTCCAGGCACTGGAATGGCCTGCCTATGGGGGTTGCTGTCCACGGCAGTGTTCAAAAGGCATCTGGATGACAGCAATGAGATATGGTTTAGTAACTTGAGGTAGCAATGGTAATGGGTGGATGGTTGGACTAGATGATCTTGTAGGTCCTTCCCAACCTTGTGATTATATGATTCTATGATTCTATATGATTCTATGATTCTAAGTAATGAAATATTGATTACTTACACTTACAAATAACACAAAGGGCAATACAATGCACAGGTAAACACGTGGGTTTTTTATCATATATACTGGAAAGTGTGTGCATCCGTTTGCAGTCTAAGGGCATTAAATGTCTGAGAGCTGAAGTAAATGTGTTGAATTCTGTTATTTTCATCACTTGATAGTTCTGTTTTTTGTTTGTTGTTTCTTTTTTAAGTTCCGGATACCTATCTCAGAAGAGGAGAACTACATACCCCAGAGGACTTTTCATTTCTGTTTTCTGTTCAGAGGGAAAGATAAAACTGCTTGCAGGTCATGAGATGTCCTCTTTTTCCTTTTCTGCTCATCTCTGCAGCGTGTCTGCCATCAGACACAGAGACTAGCCATCTCACCTTCAGCATTAGAGTAAGGCCTTTGGTTTTTGGATGCTCTCTCTCTCATTTAATTCAATTTATTAGTTTTAATTCCATTTATATTGTATTACATTGTGTTATCTTGCATTCAGTTATCTAATTTAGTAAATTAACTTTCCTCCTCAGATTTTGCCACTGTTTTGTTTTTAGACCCATGTGCCTACCCTTTTCCCTTTTTCCTTTCCCAGGACATGAGTCCATGGGTCCCCTCACCCCCTTAGTCATGGACGTGGCCAACCTGTAAACCATGACAAAAGGATAAATAGAAAAAAATAGGATTAGCCTACAAGGCTAGAGAAGTCTATGAGTTTTGTGTTATTGTCATACTATTCGCTGACTGCAGCAACTGAGTGCTTAGCCTTCCTCCCACTTGTTTTCCAACACACTAAATTTTCTAGCCATCATGATTGTTTTTAATACAGTGAGAGGGTTGCTGGGGCAGACTCTGGGAGGAGAGGCTGTAGCTGCTCCAGGCTGGGTCCAGCTGGCTCCAGTAGCACCACTGTGGGGCACAGCACAGCTGAGCCAGTCAGGGCAGCCAGCAGAGCTGCTGTCAAAGTGTGCTGAAGAATGAGTGAAGAACTGCAATGTGAGGAAAACAAGAAAGAAGCAGTCTTGCAATCCTCAGTGCAGGAGATGCTCCAGGTGTGGAGCAGAAGTTCCTTGCAGCCCAGGAGATGCCCATGGACAAACAGGCTGTCCCCCTGCAGCCCATGGACACAGTATGAAGCAGATCTCCATGTGTAGCTCTAGAGGAGCCCATGGTGCAGCAATGGATGAGGCCTGAAGGAGGCTGCAGCCCATGGAGAACCCCTGCAGTAGCAACCCCAGACCAAAGCTGCAGCCTGTGGGGAGCAGCCCACCTGAGGACAACATCACAGTCAAAGGGTTTACCCAGACTACAAGTATACACACAAAGCCATTCTGGGAGCGGAGCCAATTGATGGTGAACAAAGTAAAAAATGATCCAGCTCACAGTTTAAAGTCAGCCAGAATCTGTAGTGAAGGTTCAGTCTGTAAAGAGATCTAATAGAAAAAGTTTATGTGATGAGGTCTCTGAGTGAGGTTCAATTCTGGGTAGGAAGCAAGTAGTTTTTGTATCACAGAGGCATTAGAGGTCACCTGACACCATCACCTAGAACAGCCAGTAACTATTGCTGTTTTTCACCCAGAACAGTCAACAGATGATGTTGTCTATTCTCTCAGACTGATTTCCCCAAACAGTTACTCTGTTCTCCTAGCCGAAAGAGTCAATAGCTCTTGCTATTTCCTCTTTTCCCAGATTGCTCCACCTTTTGACTATTTTTTACTTCTGTGGACAGTAAGTAGCTTCTTGGTTTAGTGTTTACTGAGGGCATCTCATGATGCCTCAGGTTCCCAGGTACCCAGCTGCAGTTCAGAGGTGCCAGCTGTGCCTTCCAAGGATGCTTCAGCTTCACAGGGCTGGTTCTCAGGCTAGCAGTTCCTAGGCTGGCAGACATCTTCTGTCAGTGTCTCAGTGGAGATTTCCTGACAGTATTTTTCCTGTTACAACTACATCATTCTTACAGCTGCTCCCATCAGACAGGGGAGAAGTCTGAGGAAGCAACAGGGTTGGACTGTTAGGAACTGACCACAGCCCCTCGTTTTCCCATCTGCATGTGCTTCTCTGGATAAGAGCTGGGAGTGAAACTGATCCTGAGAAAAAGAAGGGGAGGGATGTGTTTCAGTTTGTGTCTCTGTTTCTCACTACTGTAGTCTATTTTTAATTGGCACTAAACTAAATTAATTTACCCCAAGTCAAGTCTGCTTTGGACATGGTGGTAAATTATCCCTCTGTCTATATAGATGTACGAGCTTTTTAGTTTTATTTTCTCCACTGGTTGAGTGTGGATCTGCCAACCAAGGTTATGCATATATCTACAGCACATATCTACATAGGTAACTTTTAAAAAAAGCTCATATCCCTTCTCAACAGAAAAAAAAAAAAAAAAGAAAGAAACCCAAAGCTTTTTTTTAAATCAATCACAGAAGTTAATGAAGATTAATAACTACCATGAAGCATATTTAATCTCAAGGAGTTCAAGGTGATGATGAAAAATCAAGTATGTTACTGTATGGAAAGTCAAGAATCAAGAAAAAAGAAAACAACAAATCTTTACACCTGTTTATTAGAACTCACTCAGACTGGTGGGCTGGCTGGGTGAGAGGAAAATCTGCCTTTTAGAAAAACAGTTTACTCAGTTATAGAATCCCATGCTTTGAAATGTTTAACACTGAGGTCACAGCACCTTTTCAGGGTATGCATTACAAGTTTTAGGATGCTGTGCAAAGTCTCAGCAGAAATGCTCTGTCCCTTCCTGACCTGTCAAGGCCATGCCACAGGACTGGGAACTGGAGTGGGGACATGCAGACTGCTGCACTGACTGCCCTACCCAGAGTATGAGCTGTTAGTGTGATCAACAGAAGGAAAGGCAGAGTAGTGAAAGGACATGGTTGGCATCAGCAGAAGAGAGAAAATTAATTTTTTCTTGGACTCATTGAAATATGAAGCCAGCAGTGGCTGGTTAGTGCTGAAGGAAGACAGTGAGCACTGACATGGGGCCATTACAGAGCTTGTTAAAATCATTAGAAGAGCAGAATCATAAACATACACTGAGAAGACACAGAGAATAAATGAAACATGGAAAAAAATGGGAACAGAAATACAAAGAGTGGTAACATTCTCCAGTCTGAATTCTATATTTCACAGATTTGTAGAAAGGAAAACCTCAACATCTCCACATACATAATAAACATATAAAGAACTATGTCAGACATTGCCAATAGAGTTTAAGTATAAAGCCAATTTTTTTTTTTGTTAGGAAATTGTAGAAATGAGGTTATTTGTGTAATTTTAATTCACTTTGGGAATATGCATCAGGTAGAAACAATACACGCTTTTGCCTGTTGAAACAGAAATCCCTTAACACCAGTCCTAATTGTTAGTATTCCCAGGATCTTAAGTTTCCTGGGAGGTGGGTAGCAGTCATGCCAACTTTAAAAAAGCCCCTAAACTAGAATTACAAGTGTAGTACAGCAGAGAGAAGTGAGGTTCCCTTAAACAGCATTCAGCCACTACATCTATAAAATCATTCTCACTCCCTCTTTATTTCTCATTCTCTTTTTCCACTTAAAACCTGCTTCTATGAATTGTCTATGGCTCTGTAGCCTTGCAGTGTAAGCCTTTTGTTCCAGGAAGGTAAAGACTGTTTCCTCCAGGAAATGAGTATTTTCAAAGTAAAGCAGTAGACCATGCTTTTTAGATGGAAGTTTTCCTTCATTGCAGGTCTCCCTTCACAGTAGAGGTATCCCATCCATAGAATGAGGTTGGAATTCTGTGCAAGAAATTACAAGGTGGGAGTTGGCCCCTTCTCTCAGATAATTAGCAGTAGGACAAGAGGGAATGGCCTCAAGATGAGCCAGGGGTGGTTCAGGTTGAACATATGGAAGAATTTCTTTTCAGAAAGAGCGGTCAGCCATTGGAACAAGTTACTCAGGGAAGTGGTGGAGTCACCATGCCTGGATGTGTTTAGGAAGATGGTTTAGTGGGCAATACTGGTTGCAGATGGACAGCTGGACTAGATGATCTTAGAGGTCTTTTCCAACCTTAACGATTCTGTGATTCTGTATACACAGTCATGTAGTAACTTAATCATAATTCATAATGTATATACACAATAAGAAGATGAAGTATGTCTGTGCATCCTCAATTCTAGAATTTCTGACCCTTAAGAGTCTTTCAGTGCAATCTCTGAATGTTCTTCCAAAATTTTAACTGTAAAAGACAAATCCCACCCTGTGGCATTATACATATCCACATGAGTCACCAGCAGAATCAAGCTACTTGTTACTTGACAGTTCAGAACAACTGGTAGAGTTTACAGCTATCAGTCATTACACAGTCAGCACTGGGCAGGGGTGAAAATACAGATTAAGCACATGGGTTTTGCTGCTGTGTTCTGGCAGCATCTGACATGATGACATGCTTGGTTCATAATGTACTAGAGGTTCTTAATACCAGGAGGAAATATCTACCTTCTTATGCACACCTCTCATGCCCTTTCAGTCATCATATCTGAGCAGTTATGCTTGCTCTGTAACACACCATTCACCCTCTCTTTTGACTTGTCTGTTGTTTTGACCAGAACTTTCCAATTTCTTCTTTATTCACCTCCTGTCCAGCCTGAAGCTCTTCTTCCTCCCTTCACCATAGATTCTCCCCATACTTGTTCTTCACTCAGTTTGCCTGCTTGGTACTTATCCACACCTATCTCATGGGATTCTAATCTAGGGTCTGCATCTGACTGTGACTTGATCTTTGATTCACCGTATCCCACTCAGTTACTTTACATTTCACTCTCTGATCCTTAGTTGTTGTTTCCATTTGGACTTCCGTTTTCCTGTAATGTCATGTTCTTTTCTGCCTACTTGTAAAACTGTTCCCAATCTCAATACTGTTTTCTCTGTCATGTGTGAGCTACAGAACAAGCAGTCTGTAGAGATTTGTAGGTGAATTTCCCAAGTGCGAGTGAAGATTCACACTAATCAAGTTCAGCATAGTGGAAACTGGAAACAACTGGCAGAGGAATGGAAAAGGACTAGAATTTGGGGGAAAAAAATACCCACTTCAGAATGTTCATGGACAGCTTTCCATTTCCCATTTCACTGCATGAAGATGTTAGTGCTTCTCAAAGGAAGCCTGGGCCAAACTTCCTCAAATGGACAAGATAATGGATGTGTAGGACTTCATTCTCAGCAGCTGTCCAAAACTGCGTGCATAGAAACTGTTTGGAAATAGTTGAGAGTATCCAATGTCTTTTGTGGAACGATTCCTTATGGGAAGATAAATCTCAGAGTCTCAGAAAAATTCATCTCTAAGAAGGAATATTCAGGCAGAAAAATGAAGATTCTTTTTTTTTTCAAATATTCACAGAAAGATTCTATTATTAGAAGAACTTAGTAAAATGCTATTTGGTATACTACAAGCTTTCAGATCCTATGAAATAATCTTAAAAATATCAAGCTGTTATTGCAAAGAGAGGAATAATAGGAAGAATAGATCATGGATGAAATCTGGAATTTGCTAGGAACTTGACTAGAAACAAAGTTAGTCTGATTTGGCAGAACTTGGATATTTTTCTCTGGCAAAAGGAGAAGAGCCATATGATTGCTATGACTTTATGAAAACAGATCATATTGTTGATAATATAAATATGACTGAAAAAATATTTTTAATAAGTATGCTGTTTCTCAGATGTGACCCACACAGAGCACTAGAGAAGAAGACTCTGTGTGTGCAAGTACAGTTGGTCAGGAAAGGGATGTTGTTTGAGAGGTTTGAGATCCACAGTGCCATTATCGGAGCACTTCAAAACTCATAAGTAAAAAATGTTTGCTTGTTTACAGTATTTTCAGTCCCTTCAGCTGAAATTGCAAAAAAGAACACCTGAAAGCATTGGGAAGCAACTTCAGTAATGTACCTAGATAAATACGGAGTAAATAGAAGTGACATGCTGAAAGAGTCAGTCTGCTAACATAAGCCATGCTTTCACTGTGGTCAGAAAAAGCATGGTAAGGAACTGCAACCACTGATAAAACTGACTAAGAAGCGCAAGCATTACTCACAGTTCAGTGTCTTTAAAAATTTTCTGTAGGGGTGTAATGCCACAGAGCTGTGTAGGAGATGTGTGATCTATTTCTGGTGATAAGACAATTAGATGTTGGAAGTGGGTGCCGGAAAACTACCATTCACTGGCAACAGGACTGAGAAATATTGGACCATAAGGCATCTCAGGGAATTATGTCATACAGTTGCTTTCAAAAACAAATCTAGTTGTAGTTTCAGTGTACTGCGTTTCCTTGAATACAAGGGAGCACTTAGGTTTTCTCAAGTATTCTAAGAGAAAAAATGGTGAATATAAATTTTTCCAGTATCCCTCCAGGCCCACCTGATAATGGAAGTGAAGATTTTTTTTCTAGGCTGATGGAAATACAGACAGAAACCTTGAGCTCAGGGAAGAAGATACCAGCTATGCTATTTCCCTCTTTTCTCTAATTCATTTATAAATTAAAGACAGATTCTGCAAGGGAATATGATAAAGTGATCCCACACACTGAAAGAAGCACATGTGGGGAAAGAGATTTGTGATTAGACAAGCAGGGAAAGTACGAGGCATGAAAGAGTAGGAGGAAGGAAGAGATACAGTGCAGCAGCAATTTTTGAGATGAGGCCAGTGTGAGGTGCTTGCTCCCTCATCCTCCCTCATCCTCAAAGGGAATGAACACACTGGCTTCCTTAGGGATTTTGGAACATGCAAACTTTGGGTATTAAATTAAACAGCAGCTGATGTAAGTGAGCAGCAGTGATGCCTAAGCCCAGATGCCTGGAGGTGGTGGTGACTGCAAGCTGCAAACCAGCGAAGGTCTCTGTCCCTGCAGCCACCCTCACCTGTAGACAAGGAGGTCTTGATCCTGTGGTTACTCTCTAGTCATTGCTGCTTTTGTTTTTGCTCTTATTTTGGAAGGCTGCTCTTCAAACCATCTGTTCTTGGAAAATCAACATCCTTTGGATTGTCAGAAGTTATTATGAGAAAGTTTATACCTTTTTATTCCTTTGCCCTTCAATAGAACTTGTGTTCCTTTGTGTTGACAACACCCAAAATATTTGGAAAGCACAAGACTATGTTCTTACACGTTTTGGTTTGATAGACCAAACAAGCAAATCTTCAAATATCTGCTCTCAAATTCCTTAAATATCTTTATCAATAATTTGTCTGGTTTTGGTATGGCTAGAATACCTTTTCTTGAAAGTGCTGACTCGAACTGAGAAGAGATTGCATACCAGATCTTTCAATGAGATTTCCATGTTACAAGCATGTCTGCCTTTTCCATTGGAATGATGGCTCATAACCAATATGTGATTCACCAATGCAGATATGGCTCTGTATGGAGAACACAGAGGTACTAAGAAGGGTTAGTCAAAATACAGATCCATTGTGGTGCTTCTTGACTTTTCCAGCTCTGTTCTGCTGCATTTCCAAGACTTCGTCCATGCCAGTGGCCATGTTGGTACTCAGCAGGCTTGAGCTTCAAATGGCACAGCCATCTGCTGATTTCCTTCTATAGATATCACAGTGGGAGGTTCAACACAACACTGCTCTCAGAGGTACTGATACTTCTGCCAAGCTTACAGGTGTTGCCCCAGCTGGTTGGTCAGTTAGGGTAGTGGTGTCAGAAGAGGTCTGGCAGCTTGGTTGCTGCCTATGAATACACGTGCCAGGAATATGCTGCTTCATGACAGCTAACAACAGCCTCTCTCCCAGACCATACTGTGCTTTGGTCTGCCTGAAGCCATCCATCTCATTTGATCGTGGCATTTCTTACCGAGAGTTACAGCCACTGACCTGCTGATGGTTTCCATCCGTTAGAGTCTCCTACAGCTTAAGGTTGCCTCCACCACAGTGCTTCACAAACAAAGAAAAGCACTCTAAAGCAACAGCAAAAACTTAGAGCTGAACCTCTAGTCATCACCATTGAATTTCACTGTATTACGTTTCCTCCGTCTTCAATATGAGGTGGTCACACTCTGAATCAATTCTGTTAATGCCACAGTATGTGTATATCACTTAATCTCTTGTCTTGCTTTCTTCATTATCTGCATGTACAGTTCAGCCTCAACTGACAGTTATCACCATGTTTTCCTAAATTAATTTATGAACAGGCATGAAAGAGAGTTGATTTCTGTTAGCTTGGCAAGCATGAACAATTTCCAGGAGACAAATGATGTTAATTTAACCAAATCAACCTGGAAAGTGATCAAAATTGCAGATGGATGTAGTTGAGGGGAAGCTTAAGGTGTGGAAATGGCTCAGTCAGACCTGGAGGAATGATAACAGTAAATAAGGAAGGGAAGTTACGTGGAGCCGTTACACTGAACTGTAACAACTAATTAACATTGTTTAAATGAAGAACTAAGTAGGAAAAAAAAAATTAAGATTAAGATTAAGGTTGAGATTGCCTTGAGGCTTGGAGACATAATTTCCTTGTTTCTATATCTTTTACCCTACCCAGGATCTTATCTTTCCCTGTACTGTCCCTGTACTCCTACATTATTACTTACAGAGGAGTATGAAATATATAGGACATTTCACCAGTCAATGAAGACATTCTTGGTATCCCCCACAGAGTTGTTCTGGAGATAGTGATTTTTCTTTGCCCCTGGATCTTCTCACACCTCTGCTTCTCAAGTGCACTTACAGTTCTTTCCCCAGGGCTCTGTGTCAGTTTTGTTTCTTTTATATTTTTTTCTTTTATCTTCAGTCATAGTGAATTCTGTTTTTGCACCCATGCAGTGGGAAAACGTAATACTTCATGCAAGCCAAATTCGTGAATAAGTTGAAAGGCAGAGACAGATGGAGCCATCTCCGTGATATCTAAACAAAACACTTTGGACATAATGAAATACTAAAGCATTTTCATTAGTGTGTGAGCTTTAGCTGAAAGAACAGAACTGACGCAACACTTATTCGTCTATGGATTTAGAGCCTTCATTCCTTTGCTCTTGACCCGCTGTTACTGCATGTAAAATGTCATGAGGGCTTTTTAGAAGTTAATAAATCTAGACTCCTCGCTACTTGACATAAAAAAAATATATTTATAAGCTGCATTCTGCTAACATTTGTCTAGACTAAATTATTTTGATCACAGTCTATTTCTTTCTCATCACTGCTGTAAGGTGGCAGAAAGAGCTGGTGTGGGTCTTCTCTTTCCCCAGATAGCAATGGAGGCTGCCATGAGCAATTTACTGCCAGAAAATAGTACATCTAGCTTGATTTTTAGTGGAACATAAACTTGAATTGAACTGCATGTACAAACTCAAACTAAAAGTGATAATAGCCATCCAGAAAGACAAAGCAGACTAATCACAACCTTGTGTGGGGGGTGCTGCCCACTCAGGATAGTGCCATTGAGTCTGTGCAGCTGCCCTCGTGCTGAGGCCTCACTCTGCACCGAGAGGTACTGTGAGAAGTGTAAAAGTGAGGAAGCTGCTGTTTTCTTCTCCCTGTGACGCGATGTGCCTTGCACCTCCGTGCTGTGGGTACAAATGATTCATGCAAGGTCTCTTGTGCTTAGTTTCGCTGGGAGGTCTCCCTTGCTATTTAACTTGTTTGCTCCACTCATCCCATAGATGGTAATTTCTGTAGGTCAGATGCTGATGATCAGTAACACAAACACATGTATGAATTACAGCCACACGTGGAAGTGCCTGCTTTCATCCTGGGAGGTATGGTGGTAGGGTAGATCGGGGGATCCACTTTTCCATTCCAGCCCCTTCAGCCTCCGTGGAAGAGACAAAACTGTTCAGGAGCAGTTGCAAACACACTGTTACTTTGCCGTGCCATGCCCAATCCACGGGTAAAACCTGGACCTTCTGCCATTTCTGCAGAGGGGTTGATGTCTGTACCTCACCAGTATTTCCCTGCGCACTCATAGTTTAATATATCTGGGGTAACTACAACTTTTCTTGAATAGGCAAACACCTGAAAAACTGAAACCAGCCTTTGCAGGGGCAGAGGCCAGGGCGCATCCCACCACCCAGTGCCACTGCCCTGCCTAGCAACAGTTACACTTGACAGTCAGGAGTGCTAACCTACACATCGGGTGCCTATCGGCGGGACGCAGAGGACCCGGGCTGCTCCGCTGAACTAGGCACAGTGGGACACACGTTATCCACCGCACGGCACCGCAGAGAGACGCGGCGCAAAGCAACGCACTGGGCGCGCTGGCGGTGTCGGCTCCGTTTCACCAGCGATGTCGGGATGCCCCTGCGGTTCCCTCTTGGGTCGGGGTCGGGCCGTTGGCGGATCGCCTGCGGACACGGCCCCACGCTCCGGACCAGGGCCGCCTCCGCAGCACCGTGGGCAGGTGCGGTGTTGCCGCGGAGACGGCGCCGCGGGGGCGGGCGGGTGCCGCCGGCGCCCCGAGGAGGTGCACGGAGGCGGCCGCACCGCGCCGAGCTCGCAGCCTCGCCCGCCGCCCCCCCCCGGTCGCCATTCCCTATTATAGAAGTGCTTCCGGCGGCGCGGGCCGCTCTGACATCATCCCCCGCACCCGGTGACGTCAGCGCGGGGAGCAGTGCGTGACGTCGGTGCGTAGGGGAGCGCGGTGACGTGCGCTATTTAAAGCTCCCCGGGCGGAGGATGGAGGCAGAGTGAGCGGGTGCCGCGGCGAGCAGCAGCTGGCGGGCGGCGGGCACTGTAGAGCCCCAGCCGGATCCGTTCCCGCTCCTACTCCGGTTCCCGTCCCGGCTTCCGCCCCAGCCCCGGGGCGGCGGGACGGCTGCGGGCTGCGCCCGTCCAGCGCGAGAGCGGGCGGTGGCAGAGGTGTGAGGCGGAGGTGGGGATGCGGGCGGCCGCAGGCAGCGGCTCGCAGCAGCCGGGCACCGCCTGACGCGGCGCACTCCCCCAGCCTCCCCCCCCGCCTTCCCCGCACCCCCCGCCCGCTCCCTCCCTCCTTCCCTCCGTCCTATCCCACCCGAACGGCGGGGCTGAGCCCGCGGCCCCGCCGCAGAGCAGCGCGGCCCGGCGGCGGCCGCCCCTCCCGCCCCCCGCCCGCCGGCAGCGCCCGGCCCGCCGCGCCCCAGCGCGATGCCCGCCCGTTCGCCGCAGAAGAAGGCGTGACGGCCAGGCGCGGACCTGCCGCGGGAAGGAGGAGCGGCGCCCCTCGTCTCCGCAGCTGGGGGCAGGCGGGCGGAGCGCGGTGCCCCGGTGCCCGCCACCAGCCGCCAGGAGCCCGATGCCGGTGCCGCGGCTCGCTCTGCCGCCTCGGGGAGATGCACGGCTGCCCGCCGCGCTGCTAGGGGGAGCGGCGGCGCGGAGCCCTGCGCGCACCGCCCGCCCCGTCCCGCTCCGCCTCTGAGGCGCGCCGAGCGCTCGGCGAGAAGCGCCGCAGCCGCCGACAGCGCCGCGTGGAAAAGGCGAGCGCCTTCTGCCCGCCCGCCCGCCTGCCCGCCCGCGGTTGAGGGACCTGTCCGCACGCCCAGCCGCCGCTGCCGCACGCCCGCTCGCGGGCCGGAGCCGCTGCCTGCGGACGCCCGGCAGGGCCGGCGGCCATGCGAGCCCGGCCCGCGGGGGGCGCTCCGTAGGGCGCGGGCGGTCCCGCTCGGCTCGGCTCGGCTCGGCTCGGCTCGGCTCCGCTCGGCCGCTGCCGGCCGGCGACGCGACCCCCGGGCCTGCGCTGAGCGGCGCGGGCAGCCAAACGCGGCGTCCCCGCCGCCGCCACGGGGCTGCGGAGCTGCCGGCGCGGCGAGGCGCGGCGCGGCGAGGAGCGCCCCGGGGACGCGGCCCGCGCGGCACCGCCGGTGCCCGGCGCCGCCGGCCGCCATGGGGTAAGCACCTCGCGGGGCCGCCGGGCTGCGGCGGGGCGGGGTGGGGTGGGGTGGAGTGGGGGCGGGCGCAGCGGGGAACGGGTGCCTCTGCCACCGGCACCGAGCGGGGTTGGCCGATGTAACGCGCTGGGTGCCGGATCCGTCTCGGCTTACCGACGGGGGGCCCTGCCCTACCTGGTGCTGGCGGGCGCCCGGGCCCGAGAACGACTGCCCCGGGCTCGGTGTGGCGGGGGAGCTGCGGCGCGGCCGGGGTTCGTTGCACCTCCCCTGTAGCCTTCGGGGGATATCGAGCGTGTCAGGTGCCCACACGTGAAGTGGACTCTGAAGGGATCTGCTTCGCAGCGCGTCCCTCAAGTACGTGGGGCATCCACTCGAAATTTTAAGGAGTGGGAAGGAATAAAATCTTTAAAGCGAAGCTAGCTGCATGTAATCTCGGAGACATAAAAGTGGCATAGATACCTGTGGAAACTTTCCACGTTTGCGATCTCCGATTTGTACAGGGAGGTGATGAAATAACACTTACTGCTGTGTTTGCCTGGTAACCTCTGGATGGGGAGTGGAAGCTCGTCCATGTTCCAAGGCAGCAGAAGCACAATGTGATTTTGGTAACTGCAATGTGGAGGCAGGCTTTTAATGCATCAACAGGACGCTGAGTTCCTGAGACCGCTGTGTAGCTCAGGGTATTAAGAGTTACAACTTGAGTCGTCTTCGTTTTGGTCATTCAAGAATTTGGATGTGAAATTAGCATAGTGCAGTAACGTGGAGCTGCAGGTGCAGCATTCCTCCGGCTGTCAAAGGCACATGGAACTCTCCAATGTACGAACCTGACTGTCGTGGTGGTGGCAGCTGTTCCTGGTGCTCCGAGTCACCAGGAGTGTGCGAGATGTAGGAAGGAACGTCTCCTTAGTTATTAGGTTTTATTTTCCATTTAAAGAAAAGGTCCTTGCAGAATAAACCCAAGCTTGCGGCTGTCTGCATCTTCAGGGAAGTGGTCATACGTTCTGAAAACGTGGCGAAGGGCTAAATGGTAGTAAAGCTTTCTGGGGGGCTTTATCCATAAAACTGCTGAACAGGCAGAGAATTTTTCACGTTTTTGAATTCAAATAATGGAAAAACATCACATTTATTCAAAATCAGTATTATTTGCAGAGATGTTGTTTAGGTGCAACTTACTGCAAATACTGAGAACTGCTGAGTATTAAGCATTGCTTGTCCTCTAACAGAGCTTTCAGAAAACAAATACTTGATTAAAAAAAAAAAAAAAAAGAAAAAAGGTGAAAAGCCCCTTCCGTTTAATAAACTCAGTGCTGCTGCTGTGATGGTGCTGCAGTTTCTTAATGAGCAAATCACTCTCTGTAGAGAGTGGAGAAAAGCCTGAATACTGAAGAACTATTAGAAGAATATTTGGAGAATTAATGCCAGGATATTTTTGTGGTGACTTCATGTTGGTATCTTTGAACACTGAGGTCAGGATGGCAAAAGTTGGTTTGTGTTTTGAAGACACTTCAGATGATGCACATTGAGGTACAGCAGCAGAGTTCCTTTGCAGACCATCTTTTAACAAGATGGAGATAACTAGAAATGCGAGTGTGTATTATTGATAGGCCCCCTGCCATGCCAGTTCGGGGGAGCACATCCAAGCTTGTGCCAGCCCTGTAGACCTGCAGTTAGGTATTGGGCATTTGCTGATGTTCTGAGTCCTGTTTCTAAAGCTGTTTTGAATTAGCATTGAAATGCTGTTCCCTACGGATTTGGGGCTATTTTGAGACCAACACACACTAGAATCTTAACACTGCAGTTATAAAAATAGTCTTCTGATAGTCTTCTGAGGCCTGAAAATCAAGTCCTTTAGAAGCAAGTTGGAAAAATGACTGATAATCATGTATCCAGCCATGTGAGGGCTGCTCCAAAAGTAATGCCTCATATTTTATTCTGTTGCATCACAGCATCAAAGGCACATGTCAGTGGTATGGCAGTGAAACTTGAACCTTCCAACCAATTGTTCTGTTACGGTTTGTTGCTGGGTGACAGATGGCAGCAGAGGGGCACCCTGACAAAACGGCATCTGACATGGAAGTGTGAATGAAGCAAAGGTGTGGCATTAAACTCCTCCATGCGGTAAAGATAGTGCCCACTGACATTCATAGACACTTGCTGAACGTTTATGGAGAGCAACTTGTGGATGTGAGCTCATGAGGAGGTGGCTGGTGTGTGAAAGACAAGCCACTTTGGGGGTAGACATACACAGCTGTCAGAGCACGAAGAACATCTCCATCAGCTGCTCTGTGCAAGTTGGCTAATGATGGTGACTGGGCTGAAAAAAAGTATTTTGTAGCTGAAAATGTTCTCTATCAAATGGAGTTACTGTGCTCTCTGTATCTGTTGAGGTTTCCATGGAAATAATAGAGTGCATTACTTTCAGAGCAACCTTGTATATTTGGTAGTTAATGGATGTTGCTATTGTGCATGAGCTACATATGGTGAATCTGTAGTATCTGGGAGGTGGAGAGTTTACCTATGGTCAGAACAAAGAAAACTTGGAACTGGGGAGAAATACTTGCTTAGCTAACCAGCAATGGCTTTCTTAGTTTTATAAGTTATGCTGAAGAATTCCCTGTTCTGACAGTATAGTTCAAACTGCTTGGCTGGTTGAGTACTATCTGAAAAATCAGGTAACTACATGGTGAATACCTTGCTGTAGATTGGTGGTCTCTGAAGTTGTACTGCGATGAAATATTTGAAGCTGCAGTGGGAAGCTTGAAGCTTGAGAAAAGCTTGTAGGGTGCAGCCACTCTTCCCTGGTGTTCTGTCCTTGATGTCTGTGTGTGTCCCTCTTGACTCACAGGAGAGGGTAAATGAATCGAGCTCCAGGGACAGTACACGTCTGCTCTTGTTCCTCTACCTGCCACTCTCATTCCCTCTTGTAATTTGTCCTTCCTGTTGCATAAGGAGAGCAGTAGTTACTGTCAGTGATATGCCATTTATCAGTGCAGGCCTTTCTCTTGGATTGCTCTCACCGAATGACTATTCAATAAGAAAACCTTGACTTTTACATAAATCAGAACTTGATGTGTTCTGTTCTAGTTCATAATGTCTCTTTTGTATTGGCAATACAAAAGTATTGAGCAGTAAACATTTTGATAGTATTGCACAGTTGGTCATACTTGAGCAAAGATTTGATTAGATTAAAAATCCCAAAGAAGTAGATCTTAAGTAAACGTACTATGAATGTGTATTTGTAGACCAGATTAATGTATACATAGCTGAGTTAAGTTTATGTTGAAAGCTGCAAATTATTGCCTTATTTTACTGGTCATTGGTACTGCCTTTACTTGATGTGGTGGCAGGGGAATTAGAGGTTGATACTCGTAGGCTGTGTTGCTGTCATTACTGAGTTTTAGTGGATACAGTTGGTGAAGACCAAGAATCTGCTGTTCTGTAAAACTTAGTCTCTTGGATTAATTCCTAATTTATCAATTTTATCAATGTGTATTTTCCCTATAATTACTTTTCTTTATGCTTTTGTTCTGTGGACAAAGATCCAAGTTCATTTTACTAGCTTTTTCCTTCACTCATGCTAAATGACAAGGAATTACAAGGTAAAAGTTTCTTTAGATCTTCTTGTCGCTGTCATGTCACATTAATCAAGGTGTCTTTACAAAGACTTCAGCTTCTCTTCACTTTGGACTATATTTAGTATGTTATCTTCCCAGAGATGGTTATGGTTTGTGTCAGTTTGAGATGGCAGAATTACAATACTAGAGTTCTTAAGCTGGCTAGAGAGTATTGTGGAAGATGAATATTTTAAGATGTACTTTATTAGCATTATCGTTGCCTGGAAATAAGAACTTTATTTTAGTTCTTGTCAGTGAGTGGAAAATGGCAGTTACTGGTTGGTCCATTCTTGATTCCCACTCTTGTTGAAGCATAGGGGGTTGGTCACATGCATGTCTTTAAGGCATTCAAGGTGTAGGGTGCAAGTTTGATATGAGAGTTCTGTAGCTGCAGGGGAGCTGATTGGTCTACTCTCAGGGTTGTAATAACTTTTACAAAAACAATTTGAAGCTTTTAAATCTAAAATTATGCACAAATCTACACTGCTTGAGCGTATGAAATAGACAAGTATTGCTGTGGAAACTGGCTTTTGTTTGTTACCTGTTGACTTCTTGATTTATCAGGTGTTTCCAAATGAAATTTTTGACCTTAAACTTTTTGTTTTCCTTTCTTTAACTGGATAGCAGACATTATGAAGTTGTTAGGAACCAGAATCTTTGTTAACCATTGAATGTGACCTCACTCAGGTTTTTCAACCTTTTTCATTCTCACACAGACTAATGAAGCTCCCAGAGCTTCCTCTTAGCAGCAGTTCCTTCAGCTGTGCTCCTCTGACACAGAAATACTGCAGATAAAAAAGTGACAAGGTGCAGCTTCTTGTTGGTAGTTTGGTGTTACTGTGGTTCCTGGCCATTTTGCCATCTCAAATCTAAAATGAGATGCTTCCTGTGAGAAAGCAGTGGCTGCAAGTAATTTTGCATTATCTTCTGTAGCATTGTGTTGGATGTAACAGAAATAGATCATCATTACTTACTGCAGGTACCCACAAACTGTGATTGGTGAGATATAAATACCAGGATAGATGGACTGTATGTAAATCAGCATGAAATGGTTAATAAACCTTTTTGTTAGACAATAAAGTGGAGAGACCTCAATCCTGCCTAAATTGTCTTCTGTCACAGTACTTTTATGACTGTAAAATAAGCATGAGAAGACTAAAACAGCTTTTCTGGATGGTCGACACATAAACAAGTGTCCTGACTGCCGTGGGGGTTATCTCCATGCTAATCAGTGAAGGGATTTCTAATACCTTAAGGCTGAATTTGATCTGCTCCAATATTGCCATGCATTAGAAGGATTGTATAGACCAGCTCTTGAGTGAAGACCTAGTTCTGCAGAAAAACATGTAAATCCTTCTAATTCATCATGTTGAGATTATTTTAACTCGCAGTATCTCTAGGCAAACATCAGATGAATATCTTGTGTCTGTGCCTTTGTGATTTCTCCATCTCAAAGAGTGCTCACCTTTCTACTATTCCCATTGTATTGCAGGACCCTTAACTGCGTGTCAGGCCACTGCTTGAAGAAATTTGTGGTCTTCAAACCACAGAGAACGTAACAGACTGATATACTGTGACAGGCTCTGACTTCTGATTAGAGGAGGAAATGACTCCTGAATGGCATTAGACCATTTCTGCTTGCTAACTGATAAAATGAGTAGAAGTCAGTGCTTTTATGGAAATTTTGTTGGAAAACATTTACTTTTCATGATTGTCTCTTAAAACTGTCATTAGATGTAAAGCTCTTAGCTGGTCACTCTTCAAATGACAGCCTTCCAAATCTATGCCTATGTGTTAGCATGCTACAAGAAAACATTATCTAGTAACCCAACTCTGGCTTAGTTGTTAGTAAAGGTGCCTGGGACACAGTTTCAGCTGAGCCTATGATTTTCCAGTGTTTTCCAGATCACTGACCATCTATTCAGTGTAAATGTCATGTCCAGATTAGAAGCTTAGTGTTTCCACTCTTTTAGATATCTTTAATTTTGAAGTTGTTAAGGCCTGAGGTGTCAAGGGCTGGTCACTCTTGTAGATCAAGAAGTCTTTTATTTAAGATTGAGTATGCTGTAGATGTACCCAGTGAGACAGGGAGCAGTTCCAGATGTGGAACTGTCATCACTTTAGGTATATATTTACACAGAAATTCAGTGTGCTTGTGTTGTAACAAGGTTGTCTGTTGTATCTGAGGCAACCCTTAGTGTGGTTGTAGTCTTACCAAGGAGAAAGTGTAACACTGAGCACAGAAACAAATTATTCTGTATTACTTAAAGTCAGAGAACTTTGTACATTATCCTTTCTCTTCAAAGACACTGTGTTAGGTTGAAATGTATATTTAAAGGCATTTCTTATGAGAAAGCCATCTGTAGGATGATCTGTAAGCATGGATTTTATTTTGGTGTTTCACGCTACTCTCCCTGCAAAGCTTTTTGAAATGTACCTGGTCTTAAATAGGGTGCTATGGATGTGGAGGCATTTCATCACCAAACATCAGTGTTTTTATCTGCTTGTGAATATAAGTTTCTTTTCCTGATTCTGTTTTGATTATCTTAGTTTTTATTTTACCTGAGGTTTGGGAGTTCAGAACCCACTGAAATTAATACGTTCAAGACAGGTTAGAGGGGGAAAAGATGCTAGAGGAAGCTGTTGTTTTACTCTATCTGGGTCTTGCACGTGCAGTGTTGGGCACTGTTGCATCAACACAGAGTCCCAGTGGTAATGTTAATGTTGTCTGCTCCATTCTGCAAAGTAACGGAACTGTGTTTGAATATAGTATTGATTTTTCTGGAACTGCCTCACAAATATGCTTCTGGCAATCCTGCATTCTGACACATTTTTTTCTGGTGGCAAATAGTGGTGAATGCCAGTCAGCATTAAAAAAATTGGCCTAGGCAGACACTGTTTAAGCATGCAATAGATTATGCTGGTTTGCCAGATATGAGCACATATTGACATTTCCAGTATCCTTGTAATGATCTTTTTTTCCAGTTACAGAAAGAAACTCTGTTACTTAGAAACAGTAGAATCATAGAATTATAGAGGTTGGAAAAGACCACTGAGATCATCTAGTCCAACTGTCAACCCATCACCACCATGTTGCTCAGTATCACATCTACCTCTTTGTTGAAAACCTCCAGGGATGGTTATTCCAGTCAGTAAGACTGGTTCTGAGTAAAGGGTTTTACCTGAATAAAGAGGGAAGTGTTTGAAATTTGCAGTTCTTCTTGGTCTTTTCTTCTTCCACTGTATACATGTGAACGATTCACAGGCAATGTTTTGTCCTTTTTTGTGGCTGTGTTCTTTGTCAACACATTGATCATGAAGTTTTCAATGAGCTTTCCAACAGGAAGAGAGAACAACAGAAGTTTGGAACTGCTTTTTCTTGTCTGTACTACAGCACAAATACGTAACTCTGCAATATGTCAAGTAAGTATTTGACTGAATTACTGCTACATGTCTGTGCAAGTATAGGAGCTGGCACAGGCAATGTGTTGATACATGTGGGGTAGACTTACCTTTCTCTGTCTGTGTAGGTTCTCTGTAGCTCTGTCTACTTATGCTGACATGATACGATCAAAAAATCTCCAACAGTTTAGAGCCATAGCTATACATGTCCTAGTTTGCTCTCAGTTTTGAAGCTGAAGTCTGGAAGGTGTTTTTGGAACTTGTCCACTAGACAGTTTCTCATTCATTGTGGCTTTCATAGTAAAAATCATAGTAGGTAATACTGCAAAGGTACTAGAACTGGGTTTACTGTGGCCTGTGATGCCATGTAGGGTGGTCTTAGAGTGCAAAGTATTTTTCTTGCAAAAAAATTAAAATAAAATAAAACTCTTCTGTGACAATGATTAGTTCTTGTTCTACAAACACAGAGGAATTTCTCATGTGTATATAGCAGGCCTGCTGCCCAGACATCCAGAACATCGAGACATAAGTAATGGCGTTCCTTCCAGGAAATGATAGACAGAGCTTCCGAAAAGGTAGTTTTTGAAACTTCTATCTTCTTGAACAAGAGATATCCTTAAGCAGAATGGCACAATAGCATTTTACCTTCTTGACTGGAATTTGACAGTTACAGTGACTAGCAAGTGAAAAAAGTGGACCAAAGAAGAGAATAATGACTTCAGATGCATTGAGCTTATAAACTAGTATGCTATTATGCTAGAGGTCTGGAAAATTAGTGATCATGATCAAGCATCAGACAAAGATGAAGCAGGTCAAATAGTGATTACTTAACTTCAGTACCTGCTAGATGCAAGTACAAAAGTTTGTTCTAAATTATCAAGTCATGTATGTGTAGTTTACCTTCCTAAATAATTGTTTATCTCCACTTGCTTTTGTACACTGATATTTTTTTGCAGTTTAGTATAGTATTCATACTTCCTACTCATAACATTCTGTTCGCCAGGTTAAGCAATTAAATTACATAACAAGTATTGTTTTTCTAAATTCAAAACCACGGAGGGGGTGGGCCTCTTCTCCCTGATAAATAATGACAGGACGAGAGGGAATGGCCACAAGTTGCGTCGGGGAAGATTTAGATTAGACCTGAGGAAACATTTTTTCTCTGAAAGAGTGGTCAGGCACTGGAATGGCCTGCCTAGGGAGGTGGTTGAGGCACCATCGCTAGCGCTGTTCAAGAAGCGTTTAGATGAGGTGCTAAGGGATTTGATTTAGTAGTTGGGTAGGGATGGTGATAGGAGGATGGTTGGACTAGATGATCTTGTAGGTCCTTTCCAACCTAATGTACCTATGAACCTATGAATCAGAGATTGCCAGTTTCTTGTACACTGACTTTTATCTGATGGTTCAGTTAAGCCCCTCTTGGGTGTTAACATGAGAGTTTTTGGTGACCTGACAGCTCACATGGGGAACTAGAATTTGGAGCCATGCTAGGAATGTTTTTGGTGATTTTCCTTGCTGAGCCCTGTCGGGTGGGATATGTCTCAGAACCTATTTTGGATATGTATAATGTTAACAATCAGGGAAACAGAGATCTGTCACTTCCAGTTATGGCTCATCAGAGATGCAGCCTCTGCTTCTGACATTCAATAGTTACTAGGCTGTAAGTTATCCAGTGGGAGGGACTTGCTGGCATGATAATGGCATACTCAGAGTGAATTAAAGAGGCTTTATAGTTCCCGCAGTGCTCAGTGGGATGATACAAATTCATTTGTTACCTGTGAATATAAAATTAATTTGTTTACCTTTCTAGGAGTCTAATTCAGTTCCTTGACACAAATGAAATAATCCAGTTCTCATCTTGTGATGTAGGCTAATGATTCTTTTCAAAACACAGTGAGCAGCTATTCTGTCTTGGAAGGAATTCTGGATTCTTCGAAGACTGGTTGATGGTGTTAGTTATGAAGTGCAGGTCTGTTCAGCCTTGTTTGTTCTGACTTCTTCATGTGTAAGTTGAGATCCTTCTGGTGCTGACGTGAGTGTAGCTTCAGCGCTGTGGTGTCTGCAGTGTAAGTGCACACTGCTCTAATGATTTGCTACAGGGTGTGTCTTTTGGAGAGATAAGTGTAAAACCTCTTTAAACTGATTGCTAACTGGCAATTTCTTAATGTTCAAATAGAAGTTTTGTGAGATTTAAGTTTGAAACAAAAGGAATAACAAGTGACTGGAATAAAAAGCATTTTCACATGCAGAAGACATATGAAAATTAGTATGTTGGAGATAAAGATGAGATGGACTTGACTGATGGGCTGAGGAGTGGTAAGGAGGTGTGGGTATTTCTGTACAAAGATGTACAGTGAATTAAATGGGAGGTTAAAGCCAAAAAAAGAAGGTAATGTAAGAACACTGGTAAGAAGCATTACAGGGAGAGTTACTAAAGTGCAGAAACCCTATTTTGCAACAAAAATTCATTAGGGACAAATGAAAACTGTCTCATACTAAGCTGGGAGGATAAGTTTTTTTGTTTTTTTTTTATAGTGAAAAAGTTGCCGAGAGATCTGTTCATCAAAATTATGACTAGTATTGATTATTTCTCTCAAAGATGATCTGAAGAACATTAGTTACGTTTAACTTCATCTAAAAATATTCATTTTGTAATATTATCTTTGTTTGCCATGTAATTGCTGATTATCTCAGTGGAAGCACTTAATGAAATGGTTCTATGACCTGATTGTCTTTCTGTTCCTATTCAGGTTCCAAAATCCACATCTCTCTAAGTTGAAAAATACATCAGCTTTGCCCCTGTTGCTACATACTCTGAAATACAGCAGTCAGAAGTTTGACACAGTTATGATGAGACTTGATAGAGGACACGAAATCTCACTGAATATCAAATTAGGAACTGAATTTAGAAAAGCTTGCATAGTCAGTATTAAATTATTGGTGTGCATTTTTCCAGTAACAACTGTATTTGCCTACCCACAGAGCTTCAGCAGCATGCAGTAGCTGGTGGCACTGGATAAAAGGCTTTTCTCCCAGGTTCAGTCTTTAAAAAATACCTGAATTTATGAAAGTGGTATCAATTTGATTTTTCATTTATTTTCTTTCTTTTAAAAATAAAGTTAACAGTACAGTATATATCTTCCAGATTCCAAGGGATCTTGTTTTGCTTTTCTTGCTTCTTTAGCCTATGAATCAAGTGACTCCGCATTCAATGACACTATACCAAAAATCCAAAAGAATTTTGTTGCTTTCTTCTTGCTCTAGAATATAAACCTTAATTTTATGTACTTTCTTCAGGATGTAGAAGTTTGCTGCTTCAGTGTCAAATGTGATTCACTGTGTTCTGCTTTGATCAGGACTTTGAGGGCATGTTTGCTTTGCTTGTTAGTTGGGCTGCACAAAGCAGTTGGTAGGCTAGCAATGGGGCTACTATTCTGGGGCTCCTATTACTGCTGTTTTGTAGTTTCACAGCCAGTGAGATGCCTAAACATAAGTGCTATTGAAATAGATTGGAAAAACGTGTGCTTGAAGAGGGACTTAATATTAAATCTATGCTGTGGAATATGCTCTTTACTATTATACATTTTGCCAAGAGCTATTGTCTGTAAGCAGGTATAGGCACTCTGAGTGCATAGTAATGCAGGTACAGTTTAAGACAGATCAGGTGGAAGCTTTATTATGATCACAGAGGGATAACATTTTGGCAGTATCTCCCCCTCTGTTTCTGTTCTCTGGCCAGTGATTGCAGCCACCCATATTATACACTGTTTCATAAGAAAAACAACCATTCACGTGTTAAGAAATCCAGTAGTCCATCCTTGTAAGGAAAGGACTCCAGGCAGTTACTGCGTGTTATTAACACCAGGTACCTGTCGATGGGAGGGATAGGCTTTGTAAGTAGCTTGCTAACAGAATCAAACAGTGGATGTGTGACACTGTGGGGAGTTGGCTCCTACCGGAGCATATAAGCACAGCGTGCTGTGTCATCTTAGCTCCCAAGAGTGGGACTTGGAAAAAATCACAGACTATTAACTTTTAGTTGAAAGGAATGTTCTGTTAATTAGGGTAAGCCTCACTAACCTGTTATGAAGTGGAAGCAAATACAGAAGAGGAGCTCTGCAGTTCATTTTGTTGTTTTTATGTTGTTCGTTTAATAGCAAGAGCCTCATTTTCTCAGGCATAGTAGTCCTAACTTGTATGATTGTGTGTGTTGATAATACATTTTACTGCTATCTTAGCTGTCTTGCAGTGCTTACTTGTAGGATATCCTCTGCTTTTCTTCACTCCCTTCTGTCCCTGGAGCACCTCAAGGTCTTCATCAGCATTTTGAGACTGGCACATACACAGTGTGTTGTTATTGTTGTTTTTGTTTGTTTGTTTGTTTTTTAACTGAATGGACTGTTTTAAAGGATTGTGTGTTCATAAAGATGCCATCCGCAGTAGTGGATGTGCCAAAATGTTATTAGATCATATTTCAAAACTCTTTTCTGCCCTGCTTTTTGAGATTACTTGCCTCCTGTGTCATACAGAAAGTTTTATTTATTGATACATACAAATTAAAGTAGACATATGGATTTGTTTATCTTTTCTAACTTCATTAAAGTCATCTGCTTGTTGGTGTCAAATTTACCTTATATGTATGCATATCCTATAAAGCTAGCATTTGCATCTGGTTGCTTACTTGTAAGGCATATCTCTTAGCTCATAGTAGAATATTGTGAAGTTTTTTTTTCTTAAAAGTCTGGGATTTTAAGATGTATGAATATAGTGCAATTATTCCACATCCTTTCTGAATAGCTCTGAAATTTAAACAATTTTTTTTAGATAGATAGGTAGTAGACTTCTGAGAATTCACTGAAAATAGAGGCAAGATCTGTGCAAAAAATCAGGGAGGTTTCAGGTGGAAGTTTCCTTTTTATTTTTTATTTTTTGAACCATGTGAGATAAAATTTGCTTTTATACAAATACTTTTAATCGTGTATTTTTACAGATACTAAGATATCTTGCTAAGGAAGAGTGGTTGTCATCACCAGCAACTTCTTACTAAATGTATCCTATGTTGAACTGAACAATAGACTGTCTCTTGAGGATGAAACAAAATAGTGCAGATGTAGACCTGAGTGAATATGAAGTCCTCTGCAACAATTCCATTGGAATGTCTTCTGCTTTGTCTTCTGCAGATCAATCTTGTTACCTATTTTTCATATTGATTTTCTAACATTCATAGAATTGTAGAATCTCCAAAGCTAGAAAAGACCTCCAAGATCACCCAGTCCAATTGTCTACCTACCACCATTATTTCCCCACTAAGTTGTGTCCTTCAGTTCAACATCTTAAATTTTCTTGAACACCTCCAGGGACAGGGACACCATTACCTCCCTGTGCAACCAGTTACAGTGCCTAACCACTATTTTGGAGAAGTTTTTCCTAATGTCCAACCTAAATCTCCTCTGGTGCAACTTGAGGCCATTCCCTCTCATCCTGTTGCTAGTTATGCAGGAGAAGAGGTCAAACCTCACCTCGCCACAACCTTTAAGGCAGTTGTAGAGACCTTTAAGGTCTCCCCTGAACTTCTTCCAGACTAAACAATCTCAGTTCCCTCAGTTGCTCCTTATAAGGCCTGTGCTCCAGACCCCTCACCAGCTTTGTTGCCCTTCTCAGAATGCGCTAAAGGGTCTCAATGTCTTTCTTGCAGTGAGGGGCCCAAAACTGATCACAGAACTTGAGGTGCAGCTCCACCAGTGCTGACTGTAGAGGGACGATTACCTCTCTGCTCCTGCTGCTAACACAATTTCTTTCAGAAGCGAGGATGCCATTGGCCTACTTGGCCACCTGGGCACATTGCTGGTTCATGTTCAGCCAAGTGTAAACCAAGACCTCCAGATCTGTTTCTTCTATGCACTGATTAGTAGTTAGCCACAGAATAAACTAAGATCACTATGACTAAAAATATATGCTTGTCTACTTTCACTAGAAGTAATACCACTGCTCTGGAATCTTTTCCTGTGAGATACTTTCGTACAAGCCCAACACAGAATCATTTCCAGTAGTAAACAACTGCTTGAAGTAACTTGCAGCATGTTGTGATTTCCCATTTATTGGGCTGCAGCTGCTAACTCAATTTTTCTAAAGCCAGCTCTGACTCAAAGTCCATTTAATATTACTGTCACCATTGTGCAGTGTAGTTTGACTAAGAAGGAGGACTGACTATACTTTTACTTAGTTATGAGCCCTTATGATATTATAAGTTGTTTCATCATTTCAGTAGGAGTTCTGCCATTGTCTGTTGAGTTGTTTGACATTTAAGGAATTTTAGAATGCCAGGGTTTGTATAAGTTTTTACTGCTTTCAAACTGATGTTTAATTTCATAGGAATTGTAATTATTTCAAAGCATGGTATATAGTTGTACTGTCTTTGAAATTTCCTTGCTCACGTGTAAGAGCAGAGTAAATGAGGAGAGATGGAACATGGGAGGAAGCACAGCATGCACAAAGGACCCTTGAGGGGGTGGGGCAGAAGTTTACAGGCTAGGGTTTGGACCTTTTCTGACTAAGAATAGGCAGTACTGAACATCAGAATGTCTATTGTAGATTTTAAAAATGAATAGTGTAAACAAAGCCTGCAACTTACGCTTGGAAAAGTAATGTATTAGTACTAACCAGAACTGATTAGGCCACCAGGCCAGACAGGTGTCTTGTGGATTACTGGCAAGACTTCTCTGTTCACCTGATACAGAAGGCAACTTTCATAGAAATGGAAATTTGAACACATACATAAACTATTTTCTTCTGACTTCCTATGGGTTATGACCATTAAGTACTTAATGGTGTTGAATTTCAAGCAAAAGCACTGCAGTTGATCAAAACTTCAGATCCTTAAAAATCTAACAGAATGCATTGTTGTTTCTGGCACAGTTAAAGGTATCGTTTCCTTAACCTTATGTGTTTAATGGAATGTTCTAGCCCATTTTTCTCAGCTCCTGACAAATTGCTGCTATTACTTGTGATGATACAGTAACACAGAAGTGGTCAAAGATATAATATTAAATGGGAACAAAACAGTTTAGAAAACAGTTTGAAGGCACAGCTCTGTGCTGTATTATGTTGTACTAAAATATACTGTATAAAGTAAGCCATTGAATGTTACATAGTTAAGTAGATATATCTGTATAGTAACTTCTATTGAATATGTAAAACTTTCTAAGCTTTTTAGGAACAATTTCCTAAGCTTTTACTGGTTGTGAGTAAACCTGCCTTAAACTCAGAGCCTAACAGAAAAAGCAGGCTTAAGAACATTAATGCATGTCAACGGTTTACGGGCAGGTTCGGCCCGGTTCTGTGACAATTGGTGGGGGGGACCCATGGACCCACGCCCCAGGAAAGGAGAAGGGGAAAAGGGAAAAGGGAAAAGGGAGATGGGCCTAGGAACAAAACAGTGACAACGATCTGAGGAGGAAAGCTAATTTACTAAATAGATATCAGAAAGTAAAATAACACAATGTAATGCAATATAATTGGAATTGAAGCTAATAAATCAAATAAAATGAGCAAGAGAGAGTGTCCGATAAACCGAAGGCCTTACGCTAACGCTGAAGGCGGACGGCAGCGAGCACCCACTGCTGAGTCCATCCCAAAGGAAAGAGAGTGTCCCGTGACCGCAGACAGTTTTTATCTTTCCCCCTGAGCGTAAACACTTAAAAATGCAAAGCATTGCACAGTCCTCTGGGGAATGGAGTTCTTCTTCTCTTCTGAGACAGGTATACGTGGAACTACTGATGATCCACGGAGCTGGAGCGTTAACGCTCTAACTCCAAATGCACTACATGATGATATGATGTGGAATTCCAATACCAGAATATCATAAAACCCTGACAGTGCAGCAGTAGATAAGCAACTGGTGGTATGGAAGATATCTCTATCTAGTTACTTGATTGTAGCTATCTTTTTCTTACTATTTCAAATCTTGTTTTAAGACATTGATTATATGTATAAAATATCAAAAGCAAAATCTCAAGAATACACTGAATATGTTTCAAGTACCTTATAATCTTAATTCTTACTTCAAGCTGGCAGTTGTTAGTTATGTTCAGATAAAGAGTCTGTATTAGAGCATTTTCCATACCACAAGAAGGCAAGCCTACTCAACACTGTCACCATAAGCTACTCTATATAGTATTTATCAGACTTCAGGTATTCACACTGCATTTTCTAACTAAATTTGTACTAAATTCTTTACTTTACTATTGCTTTGTATTGCCTTTAGAACTTACAGACAATGACTCATGAGAAACCACTAGTCGTATTTGGATGCCATAGCTGACAAACTAGATTTGAGGAGTCTTATGAGGAGCGGCTGAGGGAGCTGGGATTGTTTAGTCTGGAGAAGAGGAGGCTCAGAGGAGACCTTATTGCACTCTACCACTTCCTGAAGGGGGGTTGTGGTGAGGAGGGGGTGGGCCTCTTCTCCCTGATAAATAATGACAGGACGTGAGGGAATGGCCACAAGTTGCGCCAGGGAAGATTTAGATTAGATTTGAGGAAACATTTTTTTTCTGAAAGAGTGGTCAGGCACTGGAATGGCCTGCCTAGGGAGGTGGTTGAGGCACCATCCCTAGCGCTGTTCAAGAAGTGTTTAGATGAGGTGCTAAGGGATTTGATTTAGTAGTTGGGTAGGGATAGTGATAGGAGGATGGTTGGACTAGATGATCTTGTAGGTCCTTTCCAACCTAATGTATCTATGAACCTATGACTGTAGCTGCACATTTAAATCTCTTCTCTTACTAGGATGTCTCCTGAAGCAGCTTAGAGTAGAACAATCTTGCTTCCATTTTACAAACAAGCCAGGGAGAGTATTCTTTAAGGAACAGGAGAATTGTAACTTTGATATATTGTCATTTTGAAAAAGCAGTATGGTCTTCTTTTTTTTTAATCCCAAACCTGTGAATAATCAGCAAGCGTGCAATAGATCATGCAGAAGATTAATGCTTTCTGTGAGAAGGAGAAATTAGCTCGGGTGGTAGATAGTACAGGTGCTCAGAGCATCTGAGTGCTGGAATGTTGTCCTATTTTCTTTGGGTATACACAGTGTCATTTCCATCAGAGTCTCTTAGGACTAGAATCTGAGGGGTGACATCTTGCTGCATTTGCAACTTGCAGATGTGATGGCAAGGACTTCTAGGCACGTACTGTTGGACTTGTCTTGAAAATGATCTTCCAAAACAGGAAGTATGGATAATGCACACTGGAAACCCATAGTTAAGTTTTAATTTCCATATCAGGAAAATAGAAATGGCTGAGATGAGGAGTATAGATGTTCATTCTCACTGAGTTTTCATTACTTGGATACTTCAGGGGTCTTTTAGCTGAGCTGAGTAGAAGGATCTCATCATACTGGACTTGTTTATTCATCCTCTTTTATCCTGCTAGTTGGGAAAGATAGTTCTGTTTGAAGACTTGTAATTTTTACTGTACTTCAACACCTTAGAGATCCTAGAAAGTGTTATGTGAAGCTTTAAGTCTATTTAAGCTATAAGTCTATGTGTGTATATGTGGTGGGGACAAGAGTGATGTGAATCAAGACATTTCAACTTATTTAGTTTACTGTCATTTAGTATGCAGACAAATGATTAAACAAACATAGAAATCACTTAATCTGCCCTGAAGACACCTCTCTATCCCCTTCCTGGTCTCCCCAGACCTTTACTACAGATGTTGTACAGCTTCTTCTGTGCACAGAGTAGGGGTCAGTGTCTGGTGGCTTCTTTTCTCTTATTATCCCTGTTCTTTATGCTACTTCTCCACAAGCCAACATCAACCCAGAATCACCTACTCCTCTGTCATCCTTCTGTCCCTGCTTGGGTAGCTCCAGTTCCTGACTGGCTGACTACCAGTGTGCCTCTGCTTCTGTAGTTCCTCTCCTACTCTCTTCTTGCATGTCCACAAATTGGTTCCTGACCATCTCTTACACTTTGCAACACCTCTGTGACCGAAACTGTGTCAGCTTAGCCCAACATCAAGGGAATCTTTTTTATCATTTATTTATTTATTTATTTTTATTTTTAGCACTGTAGAACAGGTAGGATGTCATCTATTGCTATAGATAATCATACCTGCTTTTCTGTTTTTATAGCATATAAGCAAACAGAAACTCTGGCTTAAGAAGATGTAGATGTTATATCAATGTGAGCGTAGTTTAGGAGTCATGGTAAACAACATCATGGTAGTACGGTGGGATGGTGGTCTTTGGTACTTGGGTTGTTGAAGTCTGGAATTATCAGACACACAATCACATCAGTGAATGATACTAGAGTGATAAATTATTATATTTTTTAATGCCAATTACAGATTAGTGAGGAAAGTTCTTTCTAACCTTTTGTGCTAACTTTCACTTCATTTGTGAAAGCTTTAATTAATCTCAGATGTAGAAAAAGGGACTCATAGGTACTTATATTCATTAATATGTTTTTGTTTGTTTTTTTTCTTTTTGTGAAAAGGCAATGTTAAGATGTCAAAATGGAAAGAGTGTTTGAAAGCACAGTTTATCCAACTGTTATGGTTTTATGATTTTTGTTGTGTTGACAAAAATCATAAAACCATAACACCAACTATTAGGATGTGGACCTGTCTCCTAAGTCTAGACTAATGCAGATTACATATCAACAAACAGAGGCATGTATGCACTGTGTATTGCATTTACCATGAGAAAAAGGAGACTCTTCACTTAAATAAGTAGTATTACTTCAACTGAGTTAATTTAAACCTCCAAACTGGTAGGACCTCGTGTCATGTTTTGCTAACAGAAAAACAGAAAGTCTCATAGTAAGGATTGGTTAGTTGAAGTTGTAATTACTGTGTTTGTTTTACATATTAACTTACATTCATGTCTGAATGTCTTAGCAAATCTAAAATTAAAGTAGCTCTGCAGTGTGTTGCAGCATAGAAGTACAAATGATGTAACTCTACTGCAGCTTTGAAGGGCTATACTGGCAAATCAGTGACGGATTCTTTAACAGACTTCATCCTGCGTAGGTAAGGTAACTTCCATTTGTGTTAAGATGTAATTGGTACGAATGTTCATCAAGTGTCAAAACATGTTTTAGAGGCATCTGAAGTTTGGCATCCTTTTTGAAAAAACTCCTAATTAGAGCAGTGATCTGGTAAAATTATGATTTATCTAATTGGTTTGTATTTATTATGCCATGGATTTTAGCAGTGTCTACTGCTCTGTCATCGCAGTTTTTAGACAGCAAACCTCTAGCTTCAGTCAGAACGTGGAAATGCTTTGTAACTTGTTTATCAGAAGCCATAAAATAGCCCATGTAAGATTGTGAGGCATATGCTGGACACACATGCCTTGCAAAGTGCTCTGGTTTGTGTTTGAGAAACACTGCTAATCATTTGTCCATGATATGCAGGCTATCTAATCAAACAGAAGAGATGTTGCTAGGGCTATGGAAGCTCTTTGTGCTGGCAGTGCAGGAGAGCATCATCTTAGGGCTGATCAGATGGACTTCTACTGGCACTCCTAACTGCTTTAGTTGTATAGTTTTCACCTAGCTTGTACATAGCAAAGTCTTAGCTTTTGAATGTTTCAGTTGCACGAGATTTGGTACTGTGATAGAACTGGATAGCAGCTCTGATCAAAAGTATATTCATTAACCACACATCTACAGTTTAGATTCAGCTTTTCTTTTGTCTTTTTAGTTAATGTAGTTAGGGCCATTATTTTCTCTTTCTAATACCAGTCTTCATCCAGATAATTCCAGATAGCTTCTAAGATTTTTTTTTTGTGTGTTGTTGAGCTCTTAAACTGTCTCAGTGTTAAATAACTGGTTGCATTATGGTAATAGGCATTAGATTACATTTGGGTGTGCTTAACTGGGAGGTAAGTGAAAGATGCTTTTATATAATATTGAAATCGAGAATGAAATTTTAAGTACGATGAAGTTATTCAAGGCATTCAAAAGAGCAATTAATGTAAAGATTATATTGAAGCAGTAGTGCTATAAAAGTCACTTCTATGTAGTTTTTGTGTTTGTACAAGGGATCAGGATCATGAATAATCAGGAATACTGCTAGCCAACCTTACATAACTGGGTGACAGAAGGAGAGTGTTAGTTGTTATTAAGTATACTGTGACATCTGTATGGAGAACTAAAACATACATTCATCCCTCTGGACTGCATGTCTTCTCCTTTAGCTTTCGTTGGAACAATACTGTCTTTGGTTTGTTTTGTATTCCTCAGATAATTTCTTCTTACATTTAGCATAGGAGAACACCACATCTTCTGGCAGATGGGCTTCAAGTAGCCTTACCTCTCAGCTGAGGAATACAGTTCTGCTACTGGAGGCAGCTGCTTCTGAGTGCTGTCACTGCCAACCAGCTGAAGTCTTACTGAGGTTTCACATGTACTGATTTATAGTGAGGCCAGATTGAAACTGTTTGATTGTGATTACTCCAAGACCTGTTTTTTTTTGTTTTGTTTTTTGTTTGTTTGTTTTGTTTTGTTGGTTTTTTTTTTTTTTGTTTTGTTTTTTTTTTTGCTTTTATTTTTGGCAGAAAAATGTGTTAAGAGCTTAACCTCTTACTTAAAGGGAGATGAGGGCGGGGATGAAGGATATGTTTATTATCATCCTAGAAACAGGAATAAGAAAAGTAATGCAAATGCCTACAAAGTTAAACCCAAATTGAAATGCTCATTGTCCATTTCTTTTGGATTTGATGAAGCATTCTCAGAACAATCTATTTGTCAGTAAAGTGTAACTAAGTTTAAAGTAACATCCATGTTAGTAAATCTAAAGTATTTTTTTATTTTGTGCAATACTATGTAGAAACACAAAATGGTTTAGTTCAGAAGGTAAAGATCACCTACATCCAATGAAGCTTATAAGAAAGATGGAAAGAGATCTTTTACGTGTGTCTGTATTGATAGGAAAGCTGTAATGGTTTTTACTAAAAGAGGGTAGACTTAAAGTAGATGTTAGGAAAAAATTCTTTGCTCAGAGGATGGTGAGGTGCTGGCACTAGCTGCACAGAGAAGCTGTGGATACCCCATCCTTGGAGGCACTCAAGGTCAGGTCGGAGGGGACCTTGGGCAGCCTGAGTTGGTGGGTGGCAATGCAGCCCACAGCAGGAGATTGGAACTGTGGCTTGGCTTTCCTGATCCTGTTCCTAAATGTCTTGGTTTGTATCCCTATATTCTTTCCAGGCCCTGTGTCTTGATAATGATCGTGAGGGAAAATCATAAATTTTGAAGTAGTCTTCTGTTTTTCCTGGCGTTATTTGATTTGCTAAGCAGTTAACTTTGAACAGTTTATGTTGTATGTATTTAGTGTTGCTGTGAAAACATTTAGGTGTGAAACTTGAAAAAGTGAGGGCTTCACAATGATTATGATGTTCTTAAGCTTAATTAATGTTTTAGGGTAATTGTATTTAATTAGCCAGTTCAGTTTCAGGTTATAACCTGAGACTGAAAAATTGGAGTATTGAAAAGCTTTTTAGAAGATGGGTGTTCAAAGTTGCATGAATCCTGCAACATACAGTGATTGAGAAGTTACACGTGTATTAACAGCAGCTTAAAGTGATGGGTGGAAGGTAGTGGGTGAAGAGTAATGGGACAGGGCTGACTGTTGAGAGAAATCAGCTTTCATCTTACTCTACAGTTAAGTGCTGATTTTTGCTTTTGAAGGCTTGCATTTTCTTGTATATTAATGCAGTTCATTTCCTGAACGCAGCAGCACATGATATTTTTTTCCTAAGAACTTTAAGTAAAGTGAAATGTGTGCATCCTACTTGGCACAAATGGTAGATAACTTGTGTATAACGATATTACATCCCAGTCATGTTCATATCTTTAACATTCTGTCCTTCAGGGAACAACCTATCTTCAGCACCCGAGCTCATGTCTTCCAGATTGACCCAAACACTAAGAAGAACTGGGTTCCCACCAGCAAGCATGCTGTTACTGTGTCCTATTTCTACGACAGCACAAGAAATGTCTACAGAATAATCAGTTTGGATGGCTCAAAGGTAAGTTTTATCTTAGAGAAAACTTTCATGCTTGACTTTCTATTACTTCATTCATTCATCTTCGAGACTGATGTCCTGTATGTATTTTCTTAGATGCTCTTGTCAGGATCTGAGTAAGAGATTAGTGATATGTTAAAATGGTTATATGGTTTTATTAGATGTCTTAAGTGTTCTTTGGAAAATACCATTTTCCTTCTGTTGATATAGACTTTGATAAATCTGTTGCTAAATATAAGTGATGACCTATTAATACTGAGCAGTCAAAAGGCATTTCCTTTGTGGTGTTCCAAAAACTACAAATAGTGCTCCAATAAATTGTTTCTCTCTCGGTATCCAATGATATATCTAAGTCATTGGTTTCATCGTTATGAAAGACATCTGTTCAGGGTCTGTAATCACTCAGTAAATCCTTCTTTGTTACTTAATCTTCCAGTTTTTTCAGTACAGCATGTGGTGATTCCATCTTAAAGCTCTCCATAGTAAGCAGTTAGCAAAAGTCATTTGGGTTGGGTTTGAGATAAGGGTTGTGTTTTGTTTTTTTCATTTTTCTATGTTACTTAAGGTAATGTGTTGAACTGAAACTTTGAGATAGTAATTAGAAGTCTTGGGGAAAACACCCGACTGTTTTTTAAGTTCTATCCCAAGTGTGTATAAAAGCAGTAGTTTTGCAAACAACTTGTCAGCAATCTCATAAATAAGAAAAATCAAGTTTTAGAAAATGTCATCAAAAGCTGTAATCTTTTCAAGATACTTTCAGCTACAACTTCTGTAGATATGCACATTCACAATGGCTGGAACTGAAGCATTTCGTTGAAGTACAACAGTATTCATGGAGGTTTCTTCATTGAAATCTGAAAACCATTATTGTGCATTTTTAAGGTCTTGAGTATTGCTATTTTGGTTGAGGAAAACAGTGTTCTGTCGTACAGAAGCATTAGGAATTTTTTTGTCCAAGATCTCTTTATGTTACTCCTTAAGGTGACCACAACTCTGGTATTGAAGCTTACCAATATTTTTCAAATTTTGTCTTTATTGTCTTCCCTTCCCAGCCTTCCTTCAGATTGCTTCTATCAGATAATTGGGATACCTTTTTCATGACTATTTATAAAAGACTTTTGGATCTTAACTTGGTGTTTGCATAAAATCAATGCTGATAGTTGTAATCTATAGCACTCAAACTGATCTGCAGTTTACAAAATCCTTCTTCCAATACAGAGTTCTGTTGACTGTCTAAAGCCACAATTCTTGCAGTATGCCTGCTGGGTTACATTGTCAAGCTGTTGTTCATCTATCTATGCGCTCTTTTGTCTACTGCAGCTCTTCCTTCATATTGACAGTAGTATTGACAAGGTATATTGATAATCCAGTCTGTAATTTTATTTATTTCTTTAAATGCTGCAATCTTAGTAATATTTTTATCTTTTTATCTGACTAAGATCTAGGATCTAACATGATTAAGATGCATTGTTTTAGGGATCACTACACTTCTCTGAAACACACAGTTGAATACCAGGAGGACTGCCGAAAGAACTTTATGATGTTTTCAGTGTAATGCTTATGTTTTTAATTATAGCCGTATCTTTTCTTAACACATCTGCACATATGTCTGGTATGTATGAAGGACTAAATGTAAACTAAAAGCATTTGTGAATTCAGAGTGCATCCAAATTACATCTTTGCTATATTGCCTACAGCTGGATTAACACTAGTGATTTTTGAGCTTACAATGCCTCATGTGGTCTAATGGTCACACAGAGGAGTTACATAGGCAGAAAAAATTGTGCAAATTAGTTTGCTTTTTGAAACTAAAATAATCTTTATTCCATTTTATTTTTTAACAAGTTTTATGTTGAAAATGTCTGGAATGTATATGTTATCAGTTGATAAAAATGCTTGTCATACTATGCTGGTTTTGCAGCTCTCATCCCTCGAGGAATAGATAGATGATCCTACTAGGTTTTCTTGAAAGCCACATTGCTGTTGAGGTGTATAGTACCTTATGGGTTTGGAGAGAATGAAGAGCACATGGCTGCTTAGTTATGGTGGGTTAGGTTGTGATTTGGTAAGTGATAGCTGCTGAGCAGTCTTTCCACCTGGACTACAAAAAGGGAAGTCTGAGAGAGTGAGGTTTGAGTCGGTGCTATTTCTGCCATCCATGCGCCTTTCTACTCTTTAGATACTTTCCATTCCCTTAGTGCTCACCCATGGAGCAAGACTTCACCATCTACTCTCTGCAGGCCTGAGGGAAAATAAGCATGCTACAGACTGCTTATACAGCCAGCCAGCCAGCTATAAGCTGGATGTTTATTATCAGAGGATAGAGATATCTTCTCTGCTAGCCATTTTCAGTGACTATTTTTAAATAAAAAAATTATTTTTCTTTCTCATTTTTCTTGATTAGTAACTGGAACAATTCTTCAATTTTTTTTTGTTTATTTTCTTAGAGTATCTTGAAAACTAGAGTTTTGGTGCTGGTTTGTATGGAAAAACCACAAACAAGCCTCATAATGTTTGTAGATCCCATTCCCCAACCCCATCTGTTTCATTTGGTTTCCCAAGTAAAATTGAACTGCTATACCCAAAGACTGAACATCACTGCATTGTTCTTCTTTAAAACAGGACACGATCTTTTATGGCATGATCTCCACTCACTTCTGAGAAATCCTACCATGCATTTCAGATACACCTGAATTTGCTTGTGGAGAACTTTGATGCATTTTGGTTTTTGGGTTTTTTTTCCTTATTCCGTATCACTTGGTTTGTGAGCCAGATGCAGCTGTAGACTGCTCTCTTTACTCCTTCTAGAGGCTCAAATAAATGTGTTGTATAAACTGGGTGATGGAGCAGCCAAGCACAACTCATCCTTCCTCAAACAGCTTTATCCTTCTCAAAATGGTGTGAACTTCCATTGGTTTTAGTTTGTAAATTTCTCTTATATAAAAGTAGACAGCTGGACAAGTCATTGTGTTAATGGTTCTTGTGGATGTAGTATTTAGGTAGTTAAACTGCTATTTTATGAGATTATTCCAGCTATATATGTTATTCACTTTTTAAGTCCATTCACTTGTGTTCCGCCTCTGTGTAATGTTTTCTGAAGCTGCTGTATCCTCATAAAACACCTTGTGCAGGAATTGATGCATTTCCCTCTTAATTTATTTCTGATAAATGTTCTAGGATCATAATGTGTTCACTGAACAGGACATATTTTGTACTCACAGTATCTGAATCTCTATCACCCATCTCAGAGAGATCCTGTTGTACATAATCTGGTAGAATTATAACCTGACTGTGAGTAAATGCTTTTTATGCAACTTCCTCATACAATGGTAAAAATCAAGAGGAAGCCTGAAAAATAAAATCTCTTATGCAATGCAACGTGACAACATCAAGAAGCTGTTGCTAAGGCTTTCAGTTCACATTAATTATATATTCACTTCATTTCTTGTGTCTTTTTTCTAGCAGGTGATGGAAGGAAGCTTCCATTATTTCTCCAGTAACACTGCATATGGATTTATTTATTACCGTAATCCCTCTGTCTTTTCCTCAGTCTCTGGTAGCCACTAAGAAAGGAAAATTAGTGGTTCTTTAAGTACCAGTGCATGCTCTGATATTATTTTCACTGTTGCAAAATGGGAAAAAGTACAGTAATTTGCATCCATCTAAAACAAAAGACAACTTTGGAAAAGAGTGATTTTTGCTTGTAGATTTCATAAGCCAGGCAAATAATATTTTTGCTTTGAGTCAGTCATCAGTGATCTTTGCATTTTAATGACTTGTCAAATATACTAATCATATGTTAAAATAATAATGCTAAATACCAGTTGTAAATAAGTCCCAGAAGCCCAGGTCTTAAGTGATCTTCCTTTGAAGAAGTTCAAAGATTCTCTGTGTCTTAATTATTATTATTTCCATCATCTTTAGCACAATCTAAAATCATATTTGACTGCTGCTGTTTTTCTTGCAGGTGTTGGGCTTGCAGTCAGGAAAATGAAGAGCCTAGTAAGACACATGCTCTATTTTCTCATAGCTAAACTCATCTGAAAGGAAAACATGAAAGCTATTTTATTATTCCAACTAAATCTGAAGATAACAAGATCACTTTCTACAAAAGCTAAATGTCTGCCTGTCAGATTGACTCTGTTCTGTTTTTAAGATATTCTTGTACATTTAGACTAACAACATTCTTAAAGTTGATGACATATTTGACATTTGTTACACTGGTGACTCTACAGTGCAGTCTCTTGGCATAGAGGGAGAGCAGTTAAAATAGTATTTGCATAGATGAAACAAGTTTAATAATAAATGATAATTTCAAAACCTTTTTTTTTAAAGCTGAATATGAGATATTAATATCTAGTATTTCCAGAAGTAGCTAACACAGCCTGTATCTGTAGTATGCTTTAGCACTGCACACTCTTAAAGCATAATTAATTAAACACGAGAGATTGAGCACACTAATGCTTTTAATTCAGAGACAACTGAAAACCTTGATTTTCTTTTAGAATTGGTATACCTAATGAAAGGACTTGTCTTTGTATCAGTGGGATCTGAGTGTAATCTTCCCAGCAAGAAACTTGCTATCTTCAGACTAATACTGTCTGCTGGAGTGGAGCATCCTATTTTTTTTTTCCCGTTGGAAAACAAAGGGCAGAATGGTAGCAGCCCTTTCTCAGTGTGTTATTTTTCTAAAATGTTTTCTTCCTATCAACTGGAAAGAGGTAGTTTAGGTAATCCAATGTGAATGCAGAATGCTGTCAAAACAAACAGCCTTTATGTGTCTGTGCTGCCCATTCCTGGATTATCTCTTAGGCAGGCAGGCACCTGGTCTCAGCTGAATCATTGAGTAGTCTCGGATGAAAACTCATTGATTTCTCCAAGGTTTTGCACTGGGTTTGCAGTCACTGCAGCAGATTCTAGTCCTCAGGCTTCCAACCTGCCTGTTGCTTGCAGGTTCTGAGTCCTCTCCTGCACTGAAGAGAATTACACTAGTGATAAAATACCTGCACTCTCAAATCTGTCACATTAGTTCCAATTAACAAGTTAACGAGTGGGGGTTAAGAATAGCTACAGCTTGAGTTAGGGGAGAATAGTTTTCTACACTGTCCCCAGGATAGTTCATTTCAAATATTCTACTGTTGACAGCTTCCACTTTGGAAGAGACCAGACTTAGAGGAACGTCAAGAGCTCTGTTATGGGCTTCCACAGGATTGTTTAGTAAGGAGGGCTTCTAGGTACTAAGAAGGCAAGAAGGATACAAGATAAATAGAGCCTCAGAACTTCTAAGTGTATCTCTGTTGTCACATCTTTCTTCTGTCCTTTTTGATGCAGACTGCTGTTCCTGATGATGTCCTTTAAGGGCCTTAGTGCAATTGCAAGCCCACCGGCTTTATTTGGACCTTCAACTTTATGCTTGAAGAAAGGATAATATTGTCTGAATTACTAATGACTTCATTGCCTAATGTGTCCTATTTGAAAACGTGTTATGTTTTGTGGACAATTAAGGCTGCAGATGTTTTTTTCAGCCTTTAGTCAGACAGCAAATTCTGTTCTTTACCTGTTGAGACTTGTTGAACCAAGTGTAAGCTTCCAGGCATTCCAAAACTGTGCAGTTTTTCACAGTAGCAGGCAAAACTTGCATTTTGAGGCAAAAGCTGTCAGAGAGAACTGCGTGTTTGACATCCTCAGCTACATTCAGATTTTCTTTTCCTATTTAATGAATGCGTAGTGGAGCTGCCAAAGACACTGTAGAAGCTGCTAGTTTTGTTAAAGTTGCTTCATCTGTGATTTAGTACCTTTACGTCCTACACCTGTGAAGGAATAACCCATCTTCGTGCCAGAGAAGAGAAGGCTTAGAAGATATCTCATGCCTATAGATACCTGAAGGAAGGGAGCAAAAGGGACGGAGCCAGCAGGCACTGTTGCCCAATGCCAGCATAAGAGGCAGTGTGTACAAACTTCCTTCTGAACACCAGAAAACACTTTTGTGCTGTATGGATGATAGAGCACTGGCACTGGCTACCCAAAGAGCCTGTGGAGTCTCCTCCTTGGAGATCCACACAGGCACTCTGCTCTGGGTGTCCCTGCTTGAGCAGATGTTGGATCAGATGAATCTGGAGGTCCCTGCCATCCTCAGCTATTCTGGGATTCTGTGAGCTTTTCTTATCTTTTCAGATGTTGCAATGCTCAGTCTTTTCTGAACTTACCTGCAATGCTCCTCTCCTCTACTTCATCTGATAATCAGCATATACCCATAGAAGATGACTGTGAGCTGGGTGTCCTAGTGGACAGCAGCTTGGCTGTAAGCCAGCAGTGTGCCCTTGTGGCCAAGAAGGCCAGTGGTATCCTGAGCATTGTAAGCAGGTTGAGGGTGGTGATTCTCCCTCTCTACTCTGCCCTGGTGAGGCCATACCTAGAATACTGTGTCCATTTCTAGGCGTGCCAGTTCAAAAAAGATAGGAATCTCCTGGAAAGAGCCCAGTGTAGGGCCACAAAGATAATGAGGGGCCTGAAGGATCTCCCTTGTGAGAGAGAGGCTGAGAGGCATGGGACTATTCAGCCTGGAGAAGAGAATGATGAGAGATCTCGTAATATGTAAATTGAGGGAGTCAAGTTGGTAGTGACTGATTTTTCTAAGTTGGTTTCTAGTAACAGAGCAAGGAAACAAGTGAACTCACAGGAGATCTTCTTTGGGAGTGTGATGGAGCACTGGAATAGGCTGTCCAGAGCAGTTGTGGTGTCTCCTTCTTTGGAGATATCCAAGACACATCTGGATGCCTACCTGTGTGACTTTCTGAAGGGTACCTGCTTTAGCAGGGTGTTTAGACTCTGTGAGTCTATAGAAGTCCCTTCCAACCCCTATAATTCTGTGATTCTGTGAGCCGGGAAAGGCCAGTAACGAGTGGTGTCCCCCCAAGGGTCGGTCTTGGGACTTGTGCTCTTTAACATCTTCATCAGTTGACATAGATTGTGGGATTGTGTGCATTCTCAGCAAGTTTGCAGGTGACATCAAGCTGAGTAGTGCAGCTGAAACATGTTCTCCTTCCATTCTATACATAACAAGAAGAGAAAAATGCTAAGAGTAGCTCTTCTTCTGCACTTATACAACCCTGGCATAGTTAGCTATTTTTGTTTGTGTATAGAGGAAACGAGAGTATTGCAATATAGAAACTTAAAAATAACTATATAATAAATTGTTCTTCTTGCTTTATTGCATGTTTCCAGGTGAGAATTTCATACGCAATGGGTCAGTTGCAACAGTGCAGCTTGGGAGGCATTGCCTCAGGGGACAAAGAAACATACTTGTGAGAAAAAAAGACTGCTAGTCCTTGTCTTCAGATCTCATCAGACTACATGGATGCTTTGATGGATTCTTTTTAGACTTATTAACTATTAAATCTCTACTTGCAATTGTCAACAGGGAGCTCCTCTACCACAGCTTCTTACCCCCTCCCCCCCCCGTTTTTTTTTTTCAGACAATCTATACCAATGCAGGCTTTCATAATTTAGCTGTGATTGAAATAGAAGAACGTTCCCTAACTGCTAGTTTCTGTCGCATTCATGGTACACAGATACTTAACTGTAGTGCTGGTAGTTTTGATTACGAGAAAGTCTAAAAATATTTGAAACAAACAAAAGAAGTCCAGTTTTTTTTTTACAACATCCACTTTTTTTTTTCTTCAGGCAATAATAAACAGCACTATCACCCCCAACATGACATTTACTAAAACATCCCAGAAGTTTGGCCAGTGGGCAGACAGCAGGGCAAATACAGTATATGGCTTGGGATTTTCGTCTGAGCATCATCTTTCAAAAGTAAGTATGAGCAATGAAAACTGTTAGGCCAGCCAAACAGCTTAAGATTATTTGATTCCTGCTTGTTTTACCTTGACTCAGTCTTGTTATTTACAAATAATAATAATTAAAAAAAAACCCACACAGTATATGTCCTTACAGTATGAAAAGACAAGACAGATCATGATGGCAGTATGCTTTTAGATAACTTAGATACCTGTGCATTTTCTCTTAACTGACTGGAAAAAGGGAGAAGACTTACAGGTATTACATTGTGTGTTGTTAATGATTTTTAATTATTGATTTGTTAGGCTTCTCTATTTTAAAGTTGTTCTGTTCTTCATGTTTAAAAGGTTTTTCATGATAGAATTCAAAAGAATCAGCAATTTAGTATTACTTCTATATTGAGATGGCCTAGAAAAAAGTTACTGGTAGTCTTCTAATGCTTTTTTGTCTTTTAAGGCACATTCATTTTAACTTTTCTGCTATATGCATCTTGTTACAGATAATGTGACATCTGTAGGCTTAAGGTAAAGCTAGTGAAAAATTTATTTCATGTAAAAGAAAGTCACCATTTCTTGTTAGAATTCAGAAGTTAAAATAACTACAAGAACATTCTCTGCTATACAAGATTTTTTATTTTTATTTTGTTGATAGTCTACTTGAGCAGGTGGGTAGTCGGCCTTAATCTGAGGAAAACAGTAAATCCTTTAAGTGGTGGTAGAGTTGCCATGAGAAACACTTCTATGATACCTTTTGCTATTTAGATGAATCTGGTAGGTAAGTCTGGGAACCTGTAGAAGCCAGTGTCATCTTTCACCAGAAAAAAGCTTTCAGTTTGAGAATGTCTCTACATTAAGCAGAAATGTATCATTTCTGAAGTCCACAAAAGATCTGGAAACCTAACTGAAATAGAAATGAATAGATGGTATGGGTTCAAGTAAGGAATAATGATTGGCTTGTCTCAAAAAAAAATCCCAACATGAAACCAACCAACTAACCAAAACATATCAGCCCATTTGAGAATGTAATTATCACTATACAAATGGTAAGCACAGGCCTGTTAGAAAATCATTAGAAGGAGAACCAGTACATCTACTTTATTTGGACAATGTAAGATTCTTTTTAAGTTTTCTTCATTTCATAGACAGGGAGCTTTAATTTCTGTGATGCAACACAAATCCACAAAATTCCAAGTGGTACTGGTGTTATATGTTTGCATGTAAATTTGTGCACATTATCGCTTCAGTGAACTTAGAAACTTTGTCATTTAAATTGGTGTGTATATCCTAGAGGCTCTTACTGATTAATACAGAGATAACTTTTTTGTTAGCCTCCAAAAGGATCTACTGCAAATGCCAATTTAGTTTATCTCTTTCATGTACTATTCGTGTTTCTCAGTGATGAAACACCTCTTTGAAAGCAAACTGTGATGCTGTAGTCATGCATACCCTGTGCTTGCCAGGCTTTCAATGCTGGGTTGTTTTTGCTGAAGAGTATATATTTATATTTTCATCTATCTTTTCTGTTGCTTTCTCCTTGCTCTCCTGACTTAGTGACCAGTTTAATTCCATTCTTTAGGTACCATCAAACTGATATCTAAGATTTTTCAGTATACTCCTGGTTTAAAATCTTACACTGCTATTTTAAAAATAATCAGAAAAAGTACAGTAGATATTTTGTAAAAAGAACATGTTTGATAAGCAGTTGCTCAGATTGCTGTGATTCATGAAAAATACACAAATCCGTTGAGATATATAACAAGTCACAGACCCATTCCAAAGATAATGGTGACAAATCCTCAGGACGTTTTTTGGAAATTGTCCCCAGATTTATTCAGGAACAGGTTGCTTGTAGAAGTTGCCTTGAAATTAATACAGGTACTTTTCTTTTATGTATTTGAATCAGAGACCCAAAGTGAACATCTCTGTTATGTGTAACTGGTTTTGCAGAAGTGTCTGGACACTGTGAAAATATTTAGCATTCCAGGTAACCCACAACCACAAAGCACTCAATCCAGTCAGTGACTGACTTGAAAAGGCTAATGAAACATATAATAAGGTCTTCTAACAAAATATTTGTTCTTATATCATTGTCTACTTAGCTGTGTCACTCTAAACATAAGATGATTTTCAAAGCCTATTCTAAACACTTGACTTCAGAACTATTTGTTTCATTTACCTTTGTCCTTTATAAACTAATTCCCAGAGCAGAGTGCATAGTGGTAAACATTTTCAGTATTATCATTATGACTGAGAATATTTGATTAAAAAATAAAAGCAGGGTAATCAACTCTTTAAGTGCAAGAAGAATAGAAGAAAATTAATTGAACATTTGTTTATCTACATTAGAGCTTTTCTCAACATGTCAGACCACAGATTCACTTTTGAGATTATTCCATAAGGAGTCAAGCAGAAGTCAGCAGTATTGAAAAGATGATTTCTGCATTGAAGAGTACTCATTTCACAGCATTAGGATTTTCTATCATAGTCCCTCTTGCTTGTGAAGTAGAAAAAGCAGAATATCCCATGATACTCATCAAGAACTAAACAAATTTTCCAACCGGAATATAAGTCTGTGCTTTGGATAGCATTCTTCCAAAGAAGATGGGAGGAAAAGCTCCTGTTGTATCCCTTTAAATTAGTTGACATATATATGTATTTACTACATATAGTGAGTAATCTAAGAGTTATGCAGCGTGGCATAAGTGTCATTGTGGGTATTATCCTTTCACAACTTTTCATCTTTTCCTTAGATTATTAATCCTCCAGTGTACTCTTACCATTCCAGGAGATCTCATCTTTGTTAATTGGGGATTGTATCAAGAGATTGCTATTATCCACCACCCAAAGATCTCAAGGAATTCTGTTAAATTGATGAAATTTTCCTTTACATTAGCCTGGCTGGCTCTTTTTCACAATATTGCCAGTTTGTCCATCTATTAACTTTCTTTTTTTTTTGCAATTTCTACCAATGTGATACAGAAGATTATGTTTACTGCCTTGGTTTTCTTCAACTACATATTCTAAACTTCAGCATCATGCTTTCCATTCACCAGTCCTCTGGTCCTCAAGTCCTCTGACTTAAATAATAGGTTACCAGTGAGGTTTTGAGGTCTATGTATGAGTATGAGTACTCCTAGAAGGGCATAATCTAGTTCTGGGGACCTATTGTCAGTTTTATCTGTTCTGAGATCTTTTTTTGATGCTGGATTAGTGTTTATATCTGGTGTTTCTTTTAAATAACCCACTAGCTGAAAAACAGGATACCATATGAGAAAAATTATACTTCCTCAAGTACTAATAGCCTAGCAGGATAAATTTAAAGATATTAATTTTTTTTTTGTATTGGATAGCAAATGAATTTCTAATTGAAAATAGTTGAGAGTATATCAAACAAAGGTAGCCTTTTTAGCTTCTGAATATGTGCAGTACAACACAACAGCCAACCATCCAAGAAAAAAAAAACACAACAAAACAAACAAACAGAAAAACCCAACCTCAAACAATTTATGTATATGTCGCTGCTCAAGACATTTAAAAGCTGTTGGGAAAAATCCCAGTGTTTTTGCAGAATGCGGTGTTTGGCCAATCATAGTAAAATCATGTTTATATAAAAGCAGTAGCAAGTGAAATCAAATGCTTGGCTCCTTATAGCAATTTGTGTGTTGTAAAGCTGAGATCACAAAACTTTTCTGTGACCAGAGGATCTAGGCACAGTTCTTAGTAAGTTCAACTCTCAGGTTTAAGGTTAAATTAATGCTTTATGAATACACGTAGCAGAAATTTCAAGATTCACATGACAGTTGCTGCAACAAATGAATTTAACCCTGTACCCACTGCCGATTTCTTAGATAACTATTGGAACTATAAATGCTTTTACAGAATTTGGAAAGAAATTGGTATTGTTTAAGTCATGAAAGAGTGAGGGCTCTTCAGTGAGTAGTGACCGCATCAGGCTTCAGAACCTGGTTATTCATTGCAAGGAGGAGAATGAAACCTAGATCTGGCAGTAGCTATGTAAGCTGATTTATTGTTACCAGCCATATCTGAACTATTGTTTGGTTGGTTGGTTGATTGAAACTTTTTTGCAGTTATTTTCCTGCTATATAAACAGAGCATGCTGTCTCTGAAAGATATGGGAAGTTTGCCACCATGTTAATCAAATGAGTATCTAATAAGAACACAATTAAAAAATTCTACTGACGTAATTTGATGTTGTGCAATGCAGTGTTTTGCATGTATTGTAACTAATTCAAACCTACTATCTTCTTTCTCTCTCTTTTTTTAAAAAAACATATGCACATTCAGTTTGCGGAAAAATTCCAGGAATTCAAAGAAGCTGCACGGCTAGCAAAGGAGAAATCCCAAGAAAAGATGGAGCTGACAAGTACACCCTCTCAAGTGAGTTTTACTGCCTCATTCAACCCTAGTACTTCACAGTCTGTGCATACTGTTTTAACAGTTTGTATTATATCTTTAAACACATGTTCTACTTAAAAAAAGGAACCAGTATTTCCCAGTTAGCTTGAATCCTTTCAACAGTCAGCTATAGAAGTGTCCAGAAGTCTAAGAACGCATTTAATTGTATGTTCCGGAGGACTCAAAGAGTGTTGTTTTTGGAGCTGTCTGGATCTGGCTGCTGTCTGCCACAGGGCAGCTCCAGGACAATGCTCACAGAGGCCAGTGGGCTGAGGCAAGGGCTAGGGAAAGACAACGGCCATAATTAAGATTAAAGCTTAAGACCTTTTGTTTCTTTTCCTGTTGTACCCCTGAAACTTAAACTGATACACTGTAAAGGACTTTATGTAAGAATCATTCAAACAAAAATCAAAGTTAAAACAGCACGCTATTTTTACTTAGTTCCAACTTAGTAGTATTCACTTGTGCTGTGTGATGAAAGGTGATGATAGTACCTGTGGGTTCTGAATTTTATTGCAGTTAGCCATGTTGTAATAGAAGAACTAAAAGATGTCTCAAAACATATGAACTGCTTTAATATAAACCCAGAAGAAAGATAACATAGTTATGTTTGTTATGAATGTTATATATTATGTATGTATAATGGAAATTAATCATACCTAAAATTAAGTTACTTGAAAATGGGTACTTGGACTTTACATTGGGGAAAAAAAAAAAGAAGTTGCATGAGGCATTTATGATTCTCCATTCCAGTGTTTCAAAGCAATAATGAAGACAAGTAATTTTTGGTTTTGGAAAATGACACCGCTTTACAACTTCAACAAGGATTCTTTATTGAGTGGGATTAATGCAGATGAGTTGTGTTTTTATTTTTTATTTTTATTTTTTGGAGAGTGCATCCTTATTCATTGAGTGAGTGCATCTCTTGGGTGCTTTTGCACTGACTGCAAAATGATGGCAGGTGATTTGCAGCATGCCGTAGGTTTACTGCCACCAGAAGAAAGATACACCTGGTGTCCTTCCAAGAGATGTCAGAGGGATGCCCTCAAGGATATACGCAATGAAATAACTTCATATTCTTTTCACTGGTAGGCATTTTGCCCTAGTCCTGAGTTGACTCGGTATTAAAGGGAAACTGCTTGTCTGTAGAATAAGAGGAGAAAAATGATGCCTTATTTATTTTACATACTGATTTTCATGACTGTCTTTGAATTTCTGGTAAATTTCATAATAAGCACATATCAAAATATCTGATTCCATTATCTGTTATAAACTGGTATATACACATAGTTTCTTGGACAGTGGAATACTTCAGCCAGGTCTCTAGTTAATCAGGATTACAGATGAAATGATCACTGTGCTTCTATTTTTGACATTTTTATATTATTAACAGTCATATTAGTTAACAGTCTGGACTCAGCAGTTAAATCTGTCAGTGTCAAATGAAGTGACTTACTTGGTTTCGACATAAGTTTGAACTAGTCGGAGACAAGATTCTTTCATCTAGCAGTTGCCCAGGGTTAAGCTTTCCCTTTCTCTATGCATGCTATTATTATTGTTCATTTCCCTGTATAGTTGGAGCCCAACATTTTATACTGTAGGCAGCTATAGAAATACTACCTTGAACAATTCTATAATGCACATTGAGAGCTGCAACTTAATTACTGCACATTCAAGAATAACTTCTTATTCAATCCTTCATTTTCATTTATTGGCTTTTAACTGTATTGATAAGTTAGTGCATTTCAGAAGGTATAGTTAGTGCAAGTACTGACACATCAGCATAATAGTTGTCACATACTTAATGCTTCTCGTTAGTTCCCCAGAGAGAAGGCAGTTGAATCAGGAATTCTTGAGTTCAGAGCAGATGAGAAGTGATGGTTTCATGGCATACTTTGGCACTTATATGGTGCTAGGGTTTATTTAAAGAAAGTAATGACTGAAGGGGAAGATTGGTAGTGGGTAAGGTAGGTGGGACCCTAGAGACACCTAAGGTGTACTTTCTGTCATTTTGATTGTCTTCCCAAATGTGGTTGCAGGGCACTTAACTCCAGTGTTGTTTTTCTTAATCATTTTACAGCTCTTCCCTTTCTCTTTGGTTTCCAGCAAAAGGACCTGAGGGAACAGCATGGAGCTGCATCAGGGCAGGCTCAGGTTGGGTGTTAGGAAGAGTGAAGAACACACATAACAGACTCCCTAGAGCAGTGGTCCCCAACCTGCTACAGTTCAAAAGGCATTTGGACAGTTCTTTCAGACATAGTGTTTAAATGTTGAGTGTTCCTGTGTGAAGCCCCAAGTTGGACTTAATGATCCTTGTGGGACCCTTCCAACTTAAGGAAGGAGATATATTCAGTGGCCAGACAGGACTTCCCAGGAACCTGTTTTTTTTGGGTTTTTTTGTTTGTTTTTTTTCCTGGGGAAATTTTGACAGGAAAGGCAGTGGGAGGTAGTGTGTAAACAGTGTGGTATATAAGAATATTTCAGTTCACTTCAAGTGTTAATCCCCTGCTGCCATAGACTTTCAGATAGTCATTCTGCATCACATTGATGATAACACTATATATCAAAATTGGAAAACATATATTTAAAGCTTACATAAAATGTGTTACAGTACTGTTTAAAGAAAATGTCTTTCTCATTATTTACCAGTTAATTAAATGTACTGGGTAAGGTACATTGCTCACCCTCTGTGCTGCACAGCTCTAGGAGAAGGACATATGCCTTTTTTGCATTCAGTATGTTCCTACACGTTGAATCTTTATTAAAATATGCTTGCATCTAGCATAACAAAACCGTGCACAAAGCACTTACTGCCCAACATTGTTTGATGCAACCCTGCAAATATTAACTGGCATGTATCAGTTTCAATTATAAATAGAATATGAATTTATAGCTTGAATACTTTCCAGTTAATCATGTTGAAAACTTAAGAGCCATCTTATCTAAAGTCCACTGAAGTTGGGCTATTTTTCTAAGATGCTATAGCTTTAGAGGTGTTGGTACTACTTAGCTAGGTATTTCTCACCCTTAAGAAGTCTTTTAGTGGCTAGGAAGTAGTAGTCCCATGTTGAGAATTTTTTTTTCACAGCTTTTTTCATCTGAGGACATGTATTCTTCGACTATTTTTTTCCCCCACTGAAATACTTTGTAGAAATTCTACATTCTTAACCGCTTGTTTAATACTGCCTGTCCTGTTCCAATTTACCAGCAGGCTTTGCTTTAATTTCCCAGAATATCAGTTAATAAATAAAATCACCTTTTACCTTCATCATAGAAAGAACATAATGTGTACAGAGAATTACAGTGGTGTAGACCAACAAATCATGAAAGAGATGCTGCTTTGTTACGTGTAAGTCACACCGAGTGGATGGTACTTTTTTCTAATAAAAAGAAAAGCATTATTTCTATGTCAAAGAACTTGCACTTTCTACCCATCTCTGTTAAGATGGATTCATGTAACAATGCACTTTATTTATATCTGAGCTGTATGAAGGCTTCAGACTGAGGTGAACTAGAAAGAAGTTATCAACTTTGGTACTTATAAAATCACTTGTGCAATAGGTACCCCATCTGTTGACTTTTTAACCTTACCTTTGAATTAGGGTTTTGCAAGGACCTTACCTTGTTCATATAAAACTGAAATACAGGCTCCTCTGTTCTGCCTCCTCTTCTTTTTCAGACTCAAATACAGAGACATAAAACAATAGATCTTTCAGTGACAAGAGACCTATGGCCTATTTTCAGTTACTGGTTTACCTGCACATTGAAGGAGTAACACTTTGTTAACCAGTTCATTGAACTACCTGAGGCAATAGCCTGATAACTATTTTGTTGCTGTTTTTGTTGGCCTTTTTTTTTTTTTTTTTTTAATGTTCAAGTGCAGAACTGAATGATACAGACTGAGGTGCCTGAACCCTTACTCCACTCTTACAACTCATGTCTGAATATCAGTTCTTTTCTTCTCCTAGCCAGAATCTGCCCTCAGACATTTCTTGTGACCACAGCCATTTTAATAACACATCTGAAATTTTGTGCTGACTGACGTTCAAAACAATCCAACTCTTCCTACTTGACTCTGAACCCCTTGTTATGCACGCTACTAAGGATAGTGATTGTTTGCTAAGTTTTAGTGTCAGGTCTTCTTAAAGTGCAAGGAATGGACCAGTTTTGACAAAATGGTCATGGTGTGTTGGCAGAACAAGGGGAAATGGCCACAAACTGAGGCATAGGAAGTTCCACACAAATGTGCATGGGAACTTCTTCCCAGTGCAGTGACGGAGCAGTGGCACAGCTGCACAGAGAGGTGGTGGAGTCTCCTTCTCTGGAGACGTTCCAGACCCGCCTGGACGCCTACCTGTGCAACCTGGGCTAGGGAGCTGCTTGGGCAGGGGGTTGGACTCCATGATCTCTGGAGGTCCCTTCCAAACCCTACAGTTCTGTGATTCTGTTTTGTCAACCATCGGCTTCTTTGTGGACACAGTTTTCTCACAGAACTTGTGAAAAAGTGACTGCAGTGCTTGAATTTCTGTATTGGTACAAGTGTTTCCACTCATATTATGGTGTCTGAGTTGGTAGCTCACAGCCCTGTGAAACTGCAAGTCAGAACTGAGCAGGGAAATGTAAGGTAGTGCGTGGAACACTTAATAACAACAACAAAATATAACACTTAAAAAACAAGCTGGAATTCATTTACAGGCAGTGACCCTTTGGGTATTACGTAAACTGTCATGTTTGTGTGCTGGAATTTTTGTCACTTAAATTTCTCTCAAATTAGGAGTTTGTCACAGTGCTTTACTAAGAAATAGGCATAGGTGGAACTTGCACATTTTTTTTCTGCTGAAGAAAATTCTTTCATGCTTTCATACTTAACACATTTTAATAGACAATCTCTGATTTTATGAACATAATAATAGTGTTGCAGGGGTTTCAGCTTAAAGACACAAGCAAACCAGTTTTCATGAAATGTAGTATGTATTTTTTTAGAACATGAAGTGTAACTGGTGAAAAGAAGGAAGTAACAGAAACTTTTGGGTTCCTACTGCCTTTCATTTAATGTAGGTGGGAACTCTTCATCACATCAGAGGATAATAATAGACAAAAATGCATAATTTATATAACACAATGTATGTGCCTGATTATCTTGCCAATTATTCTCTCCTTCCACACTTAGTTTCAATTCAGTTTCACTTCAGTGAAGTTGTCCTGTAAAAATCTGGATGTATTTTTTACTTTTATGGTATTATCATATGAGGTAACTTTTGAGTATAAAGTAACAGATTTTCTCCCAGAAGTAGAGAACAGTTTACATTCACAAAATAAATGATTTGCATTTTTATTATATGTAACGCTTTATATTTGTGTGGCAAATTAGGATAAATTAATTATTTTCTTCTTTATAACCTACCAGAATTTCATAAGATTGGAGCAAGTTGTACATGTGCTTAGAATTACTGGATAAAAACTAAATATAAAAGACGAAGTTCAAGTCAGTATTAAAATGTTACGGTACTACTCTGCATCACTCTCTAATTCATGTTGTAGAGTTAGAATGTGAGATATCTCTCTCACTTCATGTGAGATGGTTGTCAGAGTAAACGCACAGTTTTAATACCTGTTGTACTTTATCGCTTAATGTAATTCGAAGCACACTGAAAAATGTGAATTACGGTCTTCTTGGCTAAGTGGCACCAAGGCTTTGTGGAAAGTGATGATGACAGCCTGATCTTATTTTTCTCTGAAGATCTTAAGGTACTCCATGTGATTAAGTCTCAAAGTCCTAGGCCATGTTTCCTATAGACGTAGATTCAGTGCTGCCTTCTAAACTAGCTGAAGGCTACAAGGAGGTGCTAGAGATTAGACCTTGATCTTTTAAGATCATGGGCCAGATACTTTTCAGTTCTTTCTGAGATTGCTATTCTTCAGGTTTCTAGTCAGTGCCAAAGAGCTGGAAAGAGGAGGAATTAACTTTTCAGAGACTGTGCTTGTGCTTCAGTTTAATAACATAAAATACCCATGCAGATGGTTTCAGTCTGTGTGGTCATAGGATATGCTTGGCTTTTAGAACAATTGTTGTTCAGCCATCTTCTGTTGTACTGACATGGTGTTCATTTAACTCTTCATGAAAGTCTTCTTTTGCGAGTTCAGTTTTGCCACTTCATTACTAAAAGCTTACTAAGGTATATAAAAATCAGGACAAACAACTTAACTTATCACCCTTTTTATCTTCTGTGACAGACATTATTTGAAGATGAGTGTGATAGGAAAGAAAATACTGAAGTTAAATCATGTACAGAGATTGAAAGTCCTATAACTTTCTTGGGTAGGATGTGGGCTATATGGTGTACTCTTTTTTTTTTTTTTTTAAAGAAATAGTGTCTGCAAGTAAGCAAGTTGTGTCTGATAATCAAAACACAAACGCATATTCTGGTTTGATAAGGGTTGATAAACTGCACCAATGCCTTCTGGCTAAGCGGCAGCCATCAAGTTTATCAGATATCAAGTTACATAGCAGCAGTGGAAGCTGTTTGCTTGTAGTTGGAGTATTGCCCTTCCCGGATGGTACTGTGAACATCCGGAATGACAGCCAGGCTTCTGTGACTCTTTAAGTTTGGCAAAGACTCTACTGACCAAGTGTTATTTACAAAGGAGTCTTCTACATGAGACTGACTGCAGTTGCAAAGGCCCTTCCACTGTTCACTTAGGTTAATGCAGAATATGAAGTCTGTATTTTGAAACAAATAGCACTTGTTTCTTTGTGATAGAATATAGAGTAAGAGGTAAGAATCCTGGGTGTATTTACGGGTTTGAGACTGAATGTAAATATCAGGCAAGAGTGATATATGTCTGTAATAAGGAGGATGCTGGATGCTCGCAAAAGAAATCTTATGTCAGTTGTGTTTTCTGTAAGACAGTGTGAATCTGATGGTAATACACTTCTAAATTAAATCACATGATGAAATATGTCTACGGGGAACACTGGAAATCTGTGATCCTCACATTAATGTTGCCTAAAATTTGTATGTTATGTAAGAATTAAAGTAATGCTTATTAGCACATTGTCATCCTGAGCAGGTCAGTTTGTAATTCTAATTTATCATTTGTTTGTTTTGCATAAGGAATCAGCTGGAGGGGATATTCAGTCTCCTTTAACGCCAGAAAGCATTAACGGGACAGATGACGAGAGAGCTACGCCAGAAGTGACACAGAATTCAGAACCAAGGGCTGAACCAACCCAGAATGCATTGCCATTTACCCATAGGTACAGATTCCATTCCCACATCCTGATACAGTGATATCTGTCTTCTTCCTTGTTAAAGGGACCTTTTCCATCTCATAGCTTCTACCTAGCTCAGTTAAGAATTAAATTACATGGTTTTTAATAACATAAAACAAAGTACAGCACTGGCTTTCAGATCTGCAATGTAATTTTTGTTTTCAGAAGACAGAAACAGAACCATGTATGAGGAAGTCTCTTGGGATGAGACTAGGAGTGCATTATTTTGTAATTTATTCAGCTGAGCATAAGAATTTGAATGCTCATTAGTACAGGCGTCCCTTTAACAGGAAGTGTTATTTCAATGACTGAGATCTTAGTAAAGATAACCACTTTGTAGAATATTCCAGTTAATTATTTTTGCAATTTTTATTTAAATAACTGGTAACATTGGATCAGCCTTTCAGTGATAACTTGTTAGAAGAAAAGGACTCTTACGCTGCTTCTGGATTATGCAGTTAAAAGCAACCTTTAACTGAACAGTTCCGATAGTTGAAAACATTTTTAAACTTCTTTTCAGAACACAGGAGATATGTAGTTTTGCTCTGGACTGAATTATTATTCACTGCACTTGAAAGCAACCTCATCTAGTAGAAGGTAACCCTGCCCATGGCAGGGGAGGTGCAACCAGGGAGTCTTCAAGGTTCCTTGCAACTCAGACCACTCCATGATTCTGTGGATGCTGAATTCCACTGTGTTCTTTAAAAAAGCAAAGATTTTCTATTTGAATAAGTTAAGATGGATGTGTCTTTCTTGTTAAAAATTATTGATTGAAAGGGGATCTCAATAAAACGCGTGATGTACTGAGACCATGGAGAGTAACATAAATATTTAATGATCTTAGAGCAAAACTAGAAATACTACATTATTATTATTATTAGTAGTAGTAAATGGTCTCAGTACAGCTTTATGCCTTCAATCAAAAGTTGGGGAATAGTAGAACTTCAGATATGTCATTCATATTATTTGGAATGCGCAGAGATGAAATTATTCAAAGCTTCTCATTTTTTTGAGAGAATAATAAAAGTATCTGGAGAGCTCTCTTGCATTTTCAATTGAGAAAAAAATTATACTTTTGCACTAATTTTTTAGCAGAATTATTGTGTTTATTTTTATACTTCAGCTGTTACCAGAGCATCTATTACACGTTTTAAAATAAATGGTGTCTTGTAAGAGTGCTTTTTGCATGCTGAAGGAATTATATGAAAGTTGCATGTCTATTAGTGTTCTGTAAAGAGTACTTTTAAACTTGTTACTTCTATGTTGGAATTCTCAGTACTTTTGCAAAAAGTAGTTGTGATAAGGTCCACAGACTGTAAGTGTTTTTTTTGTTTGTATTTAATGATAGCTGCAAGATCTTTTCTCTCTTTATGTATGTGTAAATATAACTTGTGGTATGCCAGTGTAGTAAGTACATGTTGTACTGCATTGAGCATGACTGAAGATGTTTCTGAAGCTACCTGGTTGTAATTGTGGATGGGGTAGAACAGAGGTAGCAAAACTACCGAGCTTTCTTCTTCATGTATGCAGTGTGAGCGCCTGGTTTAAGTTTCTTGTATGGTTATATACTGCTAGCGAGAATTGGCATTCCAGTGATATCTCTGTCTTTAGAGATATATCTATATTTAGCTATCTCTAAATTTAGAATGGTGACACTTGTTATGATGATTCTCAAAGCACATCATTTCGTCTTGCTGATGGCATCTGCAAGTTTTTAATGAAGAAAAAGAAAAAAAAAGACGACGACAACTGGGGGCATTTATATTATTTAACCAAGAAGAAAATGCTTGAAAACATTTTCTGACCATTTCTTCATATAGTAGGAAAAGAAGCCTTTTTGAGAGTCAAGGAACACTTTGTCATGTCTGAGAGTCAAGGAACACTTTGTCAGGGGGAAGCTACCATTTAAAAATCCTTGTATTTCAAAAGATAACAGTTACTTCCCAGGCATGATTATGTTTTGCAAATCAGTGTCAAAACTTAGTTTGGAAATGAGCTGCTTTATTTGGATTTATCTATGTTCTGCTTTGTGACAGCACCTGCTCACCAGGTAAAGGTCTGAAAGGGATGCTCCTCAGTATAGTCTGGAGCATGGGGTAGGCTTAGGTGGAGCTGCAGGTAGAAGTTGAAGCTTCATGGGCAACGGTACTGCAGCACCACACAAGGTGGCATTTTAGGTGGGAACTGCATTGCTGCTGAGGGCTAGGCAGGCTCAGCTGTGTGCAGTGTTGTTGCAGCAGAGGGTAGGGTTAAGAGGTTGACAGGGGTTGTTGTCAGAACAGTCATCTGGGGAAGGAATTCTTATGTTTTTTTGTGAACTGGAAGGGTCTGATTGGCATTAACAAGGTCAGAGTCAGAAGCGTGGAGTTCATGCTTTAGGCTACATCTTGCTTGTCATTTTTAATCTGCACATCTGAAAAATGTTCTGTTTCATCTTGTTCTAACTCATCTTCTCTGAACAGATACGTCATCTGCAAGCATTCTTCTCTGCACTTTGTATGTCCTGGTGTGATTAGTTGGGCTTGTGTTTCTGCAGCATAAATGTAGACTATGGTATTTATAGTTATTTTCTGTCCATTTATGCCCAAAAACTGAATAAAAGCATTACTTAATTCACTAGTGTTGTTATTAGAACTTTAATTCTTATTATTTCAATAAACAATTGCAAGTATTGAGATTAACTTTATCTAGCAAGTCTACAGTTCCATTCACATCTTGTAAGCATAGCAGAACAAAACTCTGTCTAGTTACTTAAATTTTTTCTTAACTGTAAAGTCTACAGCTGTCCACAAGCAATGGTTCTAGTCAGCTGCTGGAGAGAAAACAGTATTTAACCATTTTGAGACTTGCACAGGAAGATAAACACTTGCAGTTAAATCTCTTGCCTTTTTTTAAAAACTGTGATGGTTAATGTTGAATTATGAAGTATTATTACTTGGGAGCTTGTATTTGTCCTGTACAGCCTGAACATTGCCATTTTTACTAAATATTGCCAGAAGAAATGAAAATAAAACATAGCCTAAGCTGGCATTAGAATTTTAATAATTTTGGCTGAGATGCTGATCAGTCCTTTTCTAAACGATGGCTTGTCCAGAATCACACAGAATCACAGAATTGCAGGGGTTGGAAGGGACCTCTAAAGATCATCAATTCCAAGCCCCTACTGAAGGAATGCTTTTTTTGTAACAGAAGACAGTTAATAAAATCTAATACTTAAAATGAGACTAAAAGAAGTACAGATTTTCTTTCTTAGTTTCTTAGTCCTAGTCTTCTCAGACATCTTTTTAACTTTTTCTGCCTCTCTTTTTTCCTTCAGTATTTTGTATAATCTTTCAATTGTGTTGGGGTTTTTCTATTTTGTTTTGGTTTTTTATTACGTGCTTTTTATATTTTTTAAACTGAGAAATAGTTTGATCATAAAATTGAGTTTAGAGAGAAACTAGATGCTAAAAAGTTTTAAACCACACCACTTCTGATGTGAATGCACCTGACTTTTAAATTCAAGTTTAATTATACTGGTGCACAGTATAGAATGGCTAGATGTCTGAATGAGCCCAAAGGAATACTTTTCAAAGCTCATTCAGCCTTAGAATGTAACTCAAATGTAAAAACTGAATCGTATATCTGGCAAAGTCTGCAAATGCTGCTTGGGCTGTTTTGATAACTGTTTGATGAATTTGCTTTTTTCCCCTTTGAAAAGAATAAATTTGTTCATAACAAGTTTTATTCGAATTTCTTGGCACTGTAGAAAGCTGTGGGATAAAACATGCATTCAGAAACAAAGCTTACTATAAGAGGATTCTTCTGGGACAAGTCTTGAAAATCTTCAATTTTCTGTCAGCTGTGACTTGAACCTATTACATCATTTTTTTCATGTCATATATGAGGATGTTCCATCTAAACTTAATGAAAGTTGGAATTTCTATAATTTAATGTTTTGAGTTGACAATATGCATGTGTTTGTTGCTTGTTCGTTAAAATTCCTATTTTTGTATTCAAATAAGTTTTTAATATGAAATATTCACTCACTGCCTTAGTGAAAACAGACTCATTTCAAATTACGTTGGTATCTTAGATATTTTATTGTCTAGATAGCTTAACAATTAATAATGCTGCATGTAAATCCAATTCTGTAACCAAAAAAATAGAAAAAAATGAAAAAAAACCCTAAGATCTTGCTACTAGCTCATGTTCTATCACTGAGTTTTCATTAAAAATTGTATGCAGAAATCTGTTTAGTATATTTTTCACTTTGTGTATTACAACCACGCACTTCAGAAGCTTAAGTATTTTAGTGATGTTACTGTAACAATGCCTTATGGATTGCACTGAGTTGTTAAATTGGCCTTGAAGAGAAGTTTTGAGATAATAGGTTTATGTATTGTCTTGTAATTTGAATTTATAATCAAATTTCAGTATTAGGACATTCATTATGATGGTACATATCACTTCCTTACCAAGCAGTGCTGGTGGTGTGCATAACTTTTTTTTTTTTTTCATTCTGGATTTTAAATGCTGTCTAGCCTGATCTTAGGATACTTTTCATGTTGAGCAGAACCTCAAGAAGTGTGTAATCTAAGCTCCTTCTCAGAGCAGATCAGCATCAAGATCAGACCAGGCTGCTCCAGGCTTTATCTAGCTGGGTTTTTAAAACCTCCAAGACTGGAGACTGTTAAAGCTAGATGTCTTTTTAAAAGGGGTCTCTATGACATAAAAGGCAATAACTGTGTTTGAATTGTATGGTGCTATAGAGAACAGTGGCATCTGGAGAGACTCTAGTAAATTCAATTACTCTTTTGATAAAAGATTATTATTTCTTGTGGCACATTTAGAGAACCAACTCAAATGTGACAAGTTCCCACTGTCAGAGTAAGCAAAGACTGATTAGTACAGCACCTAAGAAGTAGGTCTTGACTTCACCTCAAACAGCAGTTGTTTGACACTATGAAGGTCCTAGCTGTGCTGCAGTTCTTCCTCTTCTACCTCTCTGTCAGCAAGACCCTGGTGGTCTGTTGAAGAAGCACAGGGAAAAGTATGACTTTCTTCCCTCACCCAACTGATAGCTTCCCACACTTCTGCATAAGCAGCTGGGATGTAGCTGAAGCAGACTGTCCTTCACAATAGGAGTTCTTGCTAGGAAATCAGTGATTTGAACTGAAGATCTTGTGTTTATGCACATTTGTTCTTCTCTCTTGCTCTCCCGATTGTGACAATTTCTGAAAATTCTATGTGGAATCTGGAATACCTACTAAACAATTACATGTTTTTAAACCAGCAGTGTGCAAGCACAGCACAGTACAGCTTATACTGTCACATTTTAAGAAGGTGTCTGTAGGTATGGGAGGAGAGATGAAAGAGTACTTCTATCTGCTATTAGAGGAATGGCTGTGCAGTCTGTGTTGCTGAGCTCTTTCAAATAAAGCAACTCTGCAACTGATAGAGCTGATTTTAATGGTTGTGGGAATGAATGAGAGACAAAACTGAAAACAGCCCAATACTTAAGAAATTTTACTGTCTCTTTTGAATAGCTAAGCAAGTTCTAGTCTGGAGCATGTGAATTTTCCTGCCATTTATTTACTGAGAGCTCCATGGGGTATCAGAAGATGAGAGCTGTGTGTTTGAAAAAATAAATGTTGTAAATACCATCCTCAGAGGCAAGGAAGCACTCTTCTGACATAACGGTCAAGTACATTCCTAGAAGAGAAATATAATACTTATTCACTTTAAATTAAAAAATAAAAATAATAAAAAAAAGGAATACAACTTGGAACATGTAATTTTTTCCTCTTTCAATCACGTACATAAAATAAATAGTAATAATAGAAATAAAAACCCTAACAGAAAGGAAAAGGAGCTAAATTGCTTAAGGAATGAGTTTGCACTTTTTAAAAGAATACATCGTGTTCAACCAATCCAATACATGGATGACATGAAAAGATTAATACTTCAGCAACTATAAACTTCAGCATTACAAGTATCTGATATTCAACACAAAATCAGATTCCTTGGGGTGGTTTTCTGTGGCAGAGGGGAGCAGTGATTTTTATTTCTGTATTTATTTTTGCTTATGTCCTTTGCCTCACTGTCATTTTTCAAAGACACATGTTTCTAAAATGTGTAAGTCCTTTTACAAGTCTTAATACACAGTTACTTTTCTGTCATCTATAAGATGATGGAGCTATTCTCTTTATTCTAAATGTTCCCAGTAATTCAGTTGCATAATGAACTTTTTCTTTTGTATGTTCTTATACCGAGTGTCTGTCTGAGAGTTTTCTTCTTTTGGGTAGGATTATTTTCATGCATAATATTTAGAATATGTGTAGTTATCTGCGTTTGAACCTGAAGCATGCAGTCATCTTTTCAAGAAGGATTCCGGCTGCAGATATAGGCAATTTTATGTAGGTGGTTCGTATCTCATGTTCTCTTTACTCATACTTCCTTTACTTATGGCCACCTGAATCCTCATTGGAAACCCTTCTACCAGTAAACAGGGATAACCACAAACTTAGCTTTCCCAGGGCACCATGAGGTAGCCAATAGGTTGTCTTTAATACACTGGAGCTCTGTCTGGATAGTTACTGTTGAAGTTAGATCAGCATTTACAACTATAGCAGATACCTCTTCCACTACTGTCTTTTGAAACTTTCTTTTCAACTCTCAAATGTCATTAGAATCAAATACTGTGGACACTAAATAAACAAATAAATAAATAAAGATGCTGCAGTTTCTCCAGAAAAAAAAAAATCACAGTGAAAATTTTTAAGAGGAAATTGCCACTTTGTAGAAGTGCCATTCTTTAAAAATCTTCTTTGGAATGACTTAATACATTGGAACTACAGATCTCATGCCTTGCTTGAATTGGAAGCTTCAGTGCATACTTAAAAATATTTTTCAGACATGTTTAAAAAATGTCTTCTACGGGAGCAGAAAGCCATTAGTGCCCAAGGTTACCAGTAATGAAAAGCACATTGCTATTGATCCCCTGAGTCTCAAGTGAATTTTATAACAGTCATGAACATTGAAATGAGAAGTCTTCAGGGAAAAGCAAGGGCAGAGGGGATGTTATACAGGACAACTCTTAACGTAATTTTCAGTGTCTGATCACTCAAACTTCATTGTTTCATCCTGACTGGTTAAGGAAGTTGATGAGTGGAAGTATTTCATGACCAAAGTCATGAACCATTCATGCTCCTGTGTTCACTTTGGGATTTATATTGATGAGGAGGTGGAGGGGCTTTCTTTAGAGTCTGGAATTTTGCCTATTTGAGAACAAGACATTACTATGGCAGTCTCTTTTGCAGGTAAGAGTGTCACTAAATTTGCTCTCATCTGCACATACACATGTTCCACCTCTCCAAAAGTGGGCCTCTTAAAATTATGGCTAAATGGCTAGTAAGATGTATAATATATTAGAAGACTAAAAGCTTATAGTAGCTGATAGGTAGCTGCTTAATTTCAAGCACAAAACGTAGTCCACTTATCTTTAACAACAGAGAACAAACACACAACCATCTGTACTGGTAACTGGAGTGCTAAATAAATTTTTCCAGATTTGTTCATTTACTGTTTTATATCCCTCAAATAGACTCTGGAGTCATCATCTTGTTCTGTGATACTGGAAAATACTTGAGATCTTGGTTTCAGGTCATATATTACCATCCACATAGATATCATTAAAATGGCTACACAATTCTAAAGAAAGTAAATTTAAAAAGAACCGAAGATTTGTGTTATCAGAGAATCATAGAATCCTTAGAGTTGAAAGGGACCTCTGAAGGTCCAACTCCCCTGCAATGGACAGGGATACCACGGCTACGTCAGACTGCCCAGGGCCTGATCCTGCCTCACCTTTAAAGTCTCCAGGGACAGGGCATCAACCACATCTCTGGAGAGCCTGTTCCAGTGCCTCACTACCCTTGCTGTAAAAGATTTTTTCCTTATATCTAACCTAAATCTGTCTTTCAGCTTGAAACCATTTTCCCTTGTTCTGTCACCACAGACCCTGATAAAGAGTCTGTCCTCTTCTTTCCTGTAGCTCCTCTCTAGATACTGAAAGGCCACACTTGCAGCCTTTTCTTCTCCAGGGTGAACAGCCCCAGCTTTCTCAGTTTGTCCTCATAAAAGAGGTGTTCCATCCCTTGGATTATTTTTGTGGCCCTCCTTTGGACGCACCAACAGGTCTGTGTCTCTCCTGTACTGAGGGCTCCACATCTGGATGCAGTTCTCAGGGTGAGCTCTCACCAGCACAGAGTAGAGTGGCAGGATCACCTCCCTCACCCTGCTGGACACACTTATTTTGATGCAGTTCAGGATCCGGTTGGCCTTCTTGGCTGAGAGGGCACACTGCTGGCTCATGTCCAGATTCCCATATGTCATACCCCCCCATCTTTTTCAGCAGGGCTGTGTTCAATCCTTTCATCCCCCAGCTTGTGTTGATAATGGGGGTTGCTTTGACCCAGGTGCAGGTTCTTGCATTTGGATTTGTTGAACCTCATGAGATTCACCTGGGCCCGCTGCCCAATCCGGTTGAGGTCTCTCTGGATGACATCCTGTCCCTCTGCTCTGTTGACCACACCCATCTCGGTGTCATCAGCAAACTTGCTGAGGATGCATTCAACCCCCCGGTCAATGTCATTGATGAAGATATTAAAAAGCGTCAGCCTCAGAGCCTGTGAGATACCACTCATCACTGATCTCCATCCAGACATTAAGCCATTGACCACCTATGTTCTTTGGATCATTTTTAAGTATGCTGCAGAACAGCATGTATCACTATCTTATTTTTACTATTTTATTTCAAGGTTCATTTGTTGTCAGGTTTGATTTATTTTGTAAAATCAATTTACAGAACATGGATTCACCTGTGAAATTGATTGTAGTCATGGTAAAAAGTACATGAGATATTCCTGAGAAGGATTATGAAGTCCTACTGAGAAATTCTGAGTTCAAATTCCAGAAGCCAAAAACCATCTTTAAATAAAAATACATAAAAAGATGGAAAACTTATTATTTCACAGTTCAGAAGGCCAACACCATCAGTTTAAATCTGTTACAATTCATTACAGTTAATCAGTTTTAACATATAATTTTTTCAAAGCCTGTGTAAGTGTATGCCCAAAGACATTCTTTTTTGAATATTTTTTAAATGTGTATTCTTACTGAAGAAATATTTCAAATCGCTCAAGTAATTTCATAACTCACCCATCTTCCATGAATCAGTTTCCCAGTGTACTGAGAAGGCAGGAACTAAAATTAAATAATCAAAAGAAAAAGGTTGGAAAAAAGGTCCAACAGAACGAGCAAAGCAAGCCCAAACTTTCAGTTGTTGGTTCTTTTCAAAAGTAGGCTCTTTGCAATTCCGAGTTGCTTGGCCCCTGTACCCCATTCCAGGTATAGCATCTGTTTGCCCACTCACCTGCACTTCGCAAAGATCTTTGTCTCTGTGCCACGTCTGTGTGCTTTATTCTCCCATGTATCATACATGTATCTAACAAACATCTGTGTTAAGTTCTTCAGGCAGCAGGGCCAAACCCATACTTAAGGAATATGCTTTAGAAAAAGGAAAGAAGTCTATAACTGAATGCATTTTAGTGACACTTCACTGAATGCATATGATACAACTTCAGTTCTTCTCTTACTGACACCAAAGCAGTTCTCTGCCTTCTATGTTGTCTCAGGCATAGTTGTGGATCATGAGTGACTTGTAGTTCTCATATGAGAAGCTGCACATGCACATAGATAAATGCTGAGTTCTAACATTTTTATATGCTGTGTGGTTGCAGTTTCAGTGCTATCTGGATTGCCTTATGATAAAAACAACAATCGTGACAATATGAATGACTCTTGAGACAGTGCAAAACTCTTTTTTTCTCAAATTTCCAAGAAGGGTATAAATACATATACCTTCAGCCCTTAACAGCTCATGTTTGAGACAAAAGGATCCGTTTGCTTTACTTATTTATATATTCCTCCTAGTCTTCTCTGTATGACACCCTTCTTAACCACCCCCTCTCCTTGGATAAGAAGAATACTGCAAGCAGAAATCAGTCCACCTAGAACCATCTTTTGCAGTGATTTAAGTTTAAAGGTCTATCAATTACTATATACCTGTTGGCATTTATAAGAATATGATTAGGTATTGCTCAGGGGAATTGACAGTACATCTGACCTGCGTTAGAAGGTGTCAATCATCTTAAGTCATTAAGTATTTCCACTTCTGGTGATGGCAAATTATTAATTGTGGACTGAAATATGCTCCAGAAAGGATGGTTTTGCCATTTGAAAAGTGCTCTAGTTGTGTTAATGAAGCCCATATGGATTTAGAAACTAGATAATTTCTAATCAATTAGATAAATTACTCCTGGGGGATTGACCATGGAAGCCTGAGCCCCAGATAGCTGTCAACAGATATCTTTTTTCTTTTTGTATGATTCTTTTCCTGTTGAAGGCATGAGATACTGCTGTGCCAAATTCTGCTTGCATTAAGAGGAAGCAGAGGAGAGTGATATTTTGAGGTGGTTGCTGTTCCTGCTCCTTTGCTATAGTTAAATCTCATGAGTAATTGTACCTTAAGCAGCTGCTAGGGTTAGCTGTAGTAGTTACACAGCAAAGGGGATTGGATAGAGCTGACTGAGTGTTTCTGTCCCCTGGAATATTTTTGAGTTCCAGGCACAGGTGGAGTTCAGCTTAGGATCTAATGGTGCTTCATCTGTTGAATTCTCCTGGATAAGATGGCAGCTCATGGCTTAAACAGATTTACTCTTTGCTGGGTAAAGAACTATCTGGGTGGCCAAATCCAGAGGGTGATGGTGAATGGAGTTAAATCCAGTAGTCACCAGTAGTTGGTATTGGGATCTGCCCTGTTCTGTATCTTTATTGATGTCATGGATGAGGGGTTTGAGTGCGCCCTCAGTAAGCCTGCACATGACGCCAAGCTGGGTGGAAGTGTCAATCTGCCTGGGGGTAGGAGGGCTCTGCAGAGGGGTCTGGGCAGTCTGAATAGCTGGGCTGAGGCCAATGGGGTGAATTTCAGCAAGACCAAGTGCCCAGACAGCAACATCACTCATCTCTACAGGCTTGGGTCAGAGTGACTGGAAGACTGAGTAGAGGAAAAGGATCCGGGAGTGTTAGTTGGCAGCTGACTGAACATGTGCCAGCAGTGTGCCCAGGTAGCCAAGAAGGCCAATGGCATCCTGGCTTCTATCAGAAATAATGCAGCCAGCAGGAGCAGGGAAGTGATCCTCCCCCTGTACTCAGCTCTGGTGTGGCCGCACCTCGAGTACTGTGTTCAGTTTTGTACCAGTCACTACAAGAAAGATAGCGAGGCCCTGGAGCATGTTCAGAGAAGTGTAGTGAAGCTGTGAAAGCTCTGGAGCACAAGTCTTATGGAAGGTGGCTGACGGAGCTGGGTCTGTAGTGTGAGGAGGCTCAAAGGAGAGGTTTTTGCTCTCTAAAACTCCCTGAGAGGAAGGTGTAGTAAGTTGGGGATCAGCTTCTACTCCCAGGTAACAGTTGTAGGACAAGAAGAAATAGCTTTGAGTTGCACTAAAGGAGACTCAGGATGGATATTAGGAATAATTTCTTCTCTGAAAGAGAAGAATGGTAATGCATTGAACTGGCTGCCCAGGGAGGCTGTGAAGTCACCATCCTTGAAGATGTTCAGGAAATCTGTAGATCTGTCACTGAGGAATATGGTTCAGTGGGCATGGTGGAAATAGGTTGATGGTCGCAGGTCCTAAATGATCTTGCACGTCTTTTCCAACCTTAATGATTCCATGATTCTCTGATTCTCTGATTCTCCAGATTGGAGCCAACATAGGACTCTGTGTGATGCAAAAAAATTGCTGCAGATTTGATAAAGCTACTTGATGATCTTTTCGTTTATTGAAAAGATCCTACCAAATGGATTAGGTATGTCTACTTCTTGAAAGAACTCTTATTTATAAACTAACATTTGACAAAGCAGAAAAAAGTCGTTCACAAGACTCTATATTAAAAACACGTGGTATGAGTATCTGGCGTATTTTTTATAATAATTGTTTCGTATTCAAATGGAGCCCATTTTTTAATGCAAAAAATAGGATTCATCAAAGTAATTTTTGTCTGGAGTTCATGTGGAGTAGAGCTGTCTGAATTTCATAAGCTGTTTAGCTTTGCATGTTTTTACTGATCCCTTTGCACCCCTACAAGAGATGTAGGACCAAGGCCCAGGAGCAGTCAATTTTAACTTTATGTTGTTAAGTCTAAATCCAGAAGACCCACACTAGCTTCTTAGTATCATACTCTTTGGTTTATATCATTTTTGCCAGATGAATTAACATTGCAGAGGATTTTTCCCTTACTTATAGGTAAGCTATACAATTAAACCCAATTAAGGTAGTAGCAAAGTTTGTAGCAAGCCAGGATATTTTGCCATGTTCTCATGACATTAGGTCCTGGAAATTTTTCATTCCTTTGTGCCCGATGCCTTTTATCCTAGATAGGCAGCTAATGTCTATCAGATAAATTTGCCATCTGATGATACTTCCTTTTGCTTTTGAACATCTAAACCTAGAGGATGTGGATTTCATCTACTATGTTCTCTTTAGCACATCCAGCATAAAACTTCCTACCAACATTATGATTCAGAGCTGTGTTTCTCCTTTTCCACAGAGATAACACAGTAGTGTGCTTCCTGGTATTGCTGTCACACTGTCTGTCTCCTTGGTAGGTTATTTCATGCACTTGACTCCCATCTCCAAGTGTTGGTTCCTATTAATATAGTAGCTTAAGCCCCTGGAAAATGCAAGTAAAAAAGCTCATTGATGAAGTAAGGTTTTGAACCTTGCTAGAATGCATCCAAATACACATAAGCATTGTTTGGGCTCTATGCACAGCAGTTGTTTTACTGAAAATATTTGTGTCAGAAAGGGTATTGTGTTGATTTCTGTTGAATTCTGGTAGGGAGACCCCCTACAGTGGAAACTTGAGGGTATCAATCTTTGTCTTCCAAAGGTTCAGGGCAGGCACAAATAAGCACCTAAGTGGAATATTTCATATGTAAAAACATGAAGTACACGATACATTGTCTTCTTGATGGAAGAGTTAGCTCAAGGGGTAGAATGGGGAACACAGCCAAATGGTGATCAGTATCACCTGTAGTATTTCAGCTTTTTATACTTTAGAGAACCTTTCTGTACCTAAAGTGTCACATCTTAGGAGTTCCTTGAATATCACTATAGATGCCACTGATGTTTTGTAGTACAGCAGAAAGCAGTTTGTGTTGATCAGTGTTTTGACCATGTGGGGTCTCTGATGAGATGGATTCAAGTCACTGAACAGCAGTGCAATGCGTAAGCAGGCAATGCGTGAGCATCATCAAGTTATTCCACAGTTGCATTGAATAGTCATCAAGTTTTGTCATAAATGCTTTGGATGGGCACAAATCAGCAATCATATAGTATTTTAGAGGGTTTTTCTATATCAGCTATTAAGCCAGTTGGCAAATGAAGAAACCTGGAGCTAGTGAATGCGGTGAAATAAAATGCCTGGGATGTCTAGGCCTCTGGTTTCTCAGATACATAGAAATAAAACATGACTATTGGGTGCAATGGGTTTTATAGGGTTGTTGCCTTTGTGGTTTTTATTCTGTGGCACTTTGGTGTATTAATATTCTTTTTTATTTCATGGAGTGCAAAGGGTTTTGTTTTGAAGCTCAAGTTAGGATTTTGGAAACTGTTGTTCTGGGAGTCTGCAATAACGAGACCCACATAAAACCAAACCAAAACAAAACAAAACACCCTCCTAAGTGAATTGTACTTCATGCAAGTAGTTATTAATTATTTAACTCCCTAGTTTGCTGAAGAAACAACAAATTACCTCTCTAATTGTGAGAATAAATGTAGAAATCAGTCTTCAGTTCACTGTCTCAAACTAAATGTTTTTTCAAGTAGGTATTACTTGAAAATTATACTTGTATGAGTATAATTAATACGAGTAAATAAATTACTCGTATTAATTTGCCCTGAATTTTAAGAGATTGCTAAAATAGCTTATTTAGTACAAACTGTCCTCCACTCACTGTGTATGACTGGGACTTATCATTTTCATTTCATATAGAAAATACTGTAAAAACTTAGAACTAGTTTAATTATATGACAACACAGATTCTGTAACATCTTCTTGCTACATTTTTCAGAGATTTTAATATTATTATTTAATTCTACTTTAGCAATTTAGGAAATTATCTGTCCTGGGCTTACTTTCATTCAGTGCAGTGGGGGGCTCAGGGAAGCTTATTTTTATGTATGTCCACATCATGTTGCTTGCTGTACCCTTTTCCTGTTCCAGATGACTAAACAATAAGGTGAAATAGAGCTCACTATTTTAGAAAATAAATGTGTAAATTGAAGGGGGAGAAGAGGATTCTTTTTTAGAAACTGGTGTTTAAGTTAAGTGTTGAATTGAGAACTAGCCTGTATTTATTTCCCTTTTATCGATAAGGTTAAAAGCCAAAATATCTGACCTGTGCATTTTTTCTGAAAAGTGACTGAAGGAAATGAAGTCATTTAGATCCCGCTAGTGTAGACTGAGTGAAAAAAAAAATAACAACCACTGGTGAGTTAAAGAAGGTGACATGTTTTTTATCTAGAAGAACTGTTATTATTATTTATTTATTTTTACAGTAGGGAAGAGAGAGAAACTTATATCAGGAATGCTTCTTCCTGTAGTTCATAGAAAAAGTACCAGTATCAGAGACATTCATGTACCAGATTCCATCTTTTTTCTTTCTTTCTTTTTTTTTTTTCAAGTAAATTTGACTACAAGATCAATCTAGTCCAAAAATTTCAGTCTTTTCTTGGCTTTGGATTTGGTTTAAACAAGGCCAATTTAATACTTCTGTTCTCTATAAAAATCTGAGATAGAAAACAACCTGAGTGGCAGGTTGGATCCCACAAAAAATTTCTTCTCTGTAAGAGTGGTCAGGCATTGGAACAAGCTGCCCAGAGGTGGTGGAGTCACTGTCACTGCAGGTGTTCAAGAAACATTTGTATGTGGTACTAAGGCTATTCGTTTAGTGTGAAGTATTGGTGGTAGGTGGACTGTTGGACTGGATGATCTTTTCCAACCTTCATGATATACTGATTTTATGATTCTATCCACCGATAAGTTTTGCAGGGCACTAGCGAGTTGTTCTTCTTGAACGTACACCATCAGTATGGATTATTCTGGTCATATAGTTCATGTGCACTTACTGCTGGTTCTTTTAAGTTCTTCTGACAGCTCCGTAGATTATTTAGTTTGGGCTGTATACTTAGGCTATTGCCTCTATGTAATTGCATGGCTATCAGAGTAGCTTGTATTCCCTTAATTGAATAAAATGATATTGTTTTCAACAAATAAACTGACAGTTCACCTCCTATACCAACTGTGCCATTAATGCATGTCATCGTATTTACTAGGACAGGCAAATTGACAGTTGTAATTCATGCATTAATTGAACAAGTGGTTGTTACTATTTTGTACTGTGACATAAACAAATGTACTAGCTGGATGGAGGTCAGATAGTCTTCATTCAGAATCTTTATTCCATTCCACTTTATTCCGAATATTTATTTTTATCATTCTATGGAAGGTCTTTCTGTTCTTTGTAGAAGATTTGTAAGGTCCTGCATCTGCAATTATTCTTCTGCTAAATTCAATTTGTTGTGGAAGTAAGACAGGAACCAGCATTGGAGGATCTTAGAGACTAAGGTGTCCTCTTGTCTCACTGACAAAAAGGCTCCATTAAATCTAACATAAGAGCATGTGTAACTGGCTTTTGCAAAGGATCTCCACCCTGTTGTATGGTGTGTGTTTGATTTGTGGGACCAAGAGGGGTGACTTTAGCCACCTCACTGCTCCATGCGGTGCAGTTCCTCAGCCCTCTCCACTGCAGTTCGGTCTACCATCACTGTGCAAACCCGGCCTTCACTGCTGATCTCTGCAGAATCAACCTGTAGCTGCAGCTGCCTCCTATTGGCTACGTGTATGCTGCCAAATAAAACAGGCCTTCACACCAGGGCCGGCATCTCAACAGTGTAATTGCATGGGCCTGTGCTGTGTCCTTGTGGCGTAAGACAGTTTCTGTTTGTGCAGAGTCCTTTCCAAATACATGCAGTGGTTTGGTGGTCGTGTTGCCACGTGCCAGTGGAGAGCATGTATGGCCATAAGGGTTTCAGCTGGACAGGGGAGGCCTGAAGATTGCAAAGAGCTCTGCAGTGTGATTTTGGAAAACTTTGTAGAAGTCTAGGGAGAGAGCAGATTTGTAGGGCCTTCAGATGCTCAGGGCACCGGGCCCTATTCTGCTTAGGGTTGAGATGTGTTCACTAGGAAAAGAGCTGTTCCTTGACATTACTGTCACAGCATGGCCGTGGTGAATGTGGGAGAGATGCCCAAATTCACAGAGCTGTAATTGATGAGAGCACAATTCACTGAAATTCTTGAAAGCAGGATTGCACTCAATAGATGATTGAGAGAAGCATAAGGCAGTCCCATTCAGTCTTTCATTTTTTATGTTACTGATAGAAAATGGATTGTATTGATGTATGTTGTTCTAGGTAGGGTTTTTGAAAGAAACAGGCTTTTCTCTACCCGGGGCCTCTGGAAAATTAGTTTGTACTGATTCAAAGTATGAATTTAAGGTTAAACTGCTTTAAATTCTTCAGTATACAGATGACTTACAGAATGAAAACAGCCTTTGTTTGGATCATTTTAATGTCAGGGTCACTGTGTCCTAGTATCTCACTTGATGCTAACCACATCATCTAATTGCTTTTATATAGTGATCAAGTGCCATAAGAGCTCTAGTCAGTTTGACTTACCTCACAGCCAAATACTTAGTCATTTTAGAAAATGAGACATAAGTTCCTAAATAACTTAGGTTGCTTTTGAAAATTTAGTTTTGTTGGAATATTTAAAGTATTCAGCACCATAGCAACAGCAAGGAACTATTCCTCATATCCCATATTAATTTAACAGAATAAAAAAATCAGTGGTTATCAATTTTCAATTATATAATTTACATTAAAAGCATAAGAATGAAATACTTCTCAGTGACACTGATAGGCAGTTTCAGTAGAGGAGTGAGGGCAAATCTTTATTTTTTCAGAATATGTGATGAAATTTTGGGTTTGCAAGTTTTTAATGTTTAGTGCAAAAAATCACAGAAATTAGCTGTGCTTGCTCCCACAAAGAGCTGAAAATTATGAAACAGAATTATTGACTTTGTTTTATGCTGTGTGATCTTCATGGAAAAATAAGTGTCTCCTTGTTCTATGAAATTAAACGACTGAGACAGAAATGAGAAATCTTTTCAAAAGTAAAATTCAAATGAGGAAATAAGGATTTTCTTAGCGCTGCTGTGATATTCAGGTTAAAAATGAGTCTTTCACATTCTGATACAATGTTTAAAAGACATGCATTCAATTTTTAACAGTGTAAATTTAATGAAAATCAGAGTTTAAATGTTACTTACCTAAATACGTCCTGAGTTCAGTAGCAGACAGTGAGTGCATGAAGCTTGGAATGTTTCTTCATTGATTCTGTGTGGAAGAATGATTCTTATCTTTTTACCCCACAATAACTTGGGTCAGGACTGGAATCTAAATCCCTGATGGATAAGGACTGTAGCTGAAGCATTCATTTTTTGTTAGTACCCAGTCTTCTCCATCCTATGGAAAAACTGCTACAATTGACTCCTAGTGTTTCAATAAGCTTTGAACATCACCATGCTTGGACATTTTTTGTCCCTAGCTTTCTTATCTTTTAGAAGAGTGTAATTCTGAGATACGGTGTAGAGTGTTTCCATGGAATATTTCCTTCTTAAAAATAATTTAATTTCGTTGAGGTCTATTTTTCAGAGATAAGTTGTCTGCCTTGTGGTGATTTCAGTAGGTCCTGTGATTAATTAAGACTGTCTAATGAAGTACAGCACATGGATTTCAGAGATAAATAGGATATAGCCACTGATTTTCACTGCATAGTCATGTGCCACACAGTGAAAGGAGTCTGTGCCATTACTCAACCTCCAGTGTAAGAAAAGAGATGCCTAATAACAGGACTGTCCATAGCAACGCTGGAAAGTCAGCTCTTCTGTCCATGAGATTCATGTGTGCTTTAGATAAATGAGAACTTGCATTCAACCTTTCTGTTTTATCATGTTTTCAAATGAAAAATCTTGTATGAAACACCATGAAAGAGAAACCTCTAACAGCTCCATAGGTACCCCTCATCCAAATTTGCAGAAAAATTTCTGCATTTCTATCATCAATGCTGAGATATCATTTGAAAGTTCATGGATATTGAATATCTCCTCACTTCAAATATGCTTCAAGAGCCTTTTTTATGCTACAAATGAATTTGTCATTTAAACTGTGTTTTACTCCAGTCTAAAGAGCTGATTCACAACTAACTTTCCTTTGTTTTATGCTGACGTAACTCCATTGAGATTATATGGATATTCCTTGTCCCAAAGGGAAGAACAGATCTTTCATGCTCAGTTAATATTCCTACTTCTCTCCCCAGGGTACCTATCTTCCTTTGCTAAAAAATTCTTTTGAATACTCTAATTAAGAATAAAATCTTTTTTGAATATTAATTAGCTTTTCATCGTCTTCACTGAAAATATTTAACTCAAAGCAATTTCCTGGTAATTATCTCTTGATTATAACTTTGAGAAGACTTACCATGTATTAGAATAAATTCCAGTTTATCAAATAACATTTCCTTTTGCATGTGTCCAGTTAATAGCAACTTCAGATAAAAAGCACAATCAGCAGTATTCATGAAGAGGTAGGGTGGTTGTTTTTGTGTTTTTTTTTTTTTTTTTTTGTCTTATTTCTTAGGCTTCCTACTTACAGAAACTGTCATTCCTTCTGTAGTTTTCCGCTTCTGCTGATTTTTACTGTCATGGTATAACTGTATGGTAGATGACCATGTCCCTCAAGCACACAACTTTAGCATCTTTTGAGTGTTTGAATATATTAGGCCTGTACAACTTTATATGACCAAGATTTTCCATTGTTGCCTCTTCTTGGAATGGTGAGGTAGGACCTGATGTCTGTCTGCTCCTCTGCACTTTCTTCAGCTTTCTGCTCTAACTCCGGGTTAGGGATAATTGAATACATGACCAAAGCTTTTCTGTTTCCAAATTAGTTTTGAATATTTAAGAGAGAGGAAGACTTAAGAAAATTGAGTTTTGCGCCATATAGCATATGGTATGTTGGACTAGTAGCAGGACAAACTCTAAAAACATCACGTTTAAATTCTTTCTGTTGTGAAGTAGCTTTCCACTTTGAATAGATGGCCATAGGAAATATCCTTTGAAATCTCTGTAAATGGGTGATATTCCCAATATGCCTGTTTGAAATGTTTTCTAAATCAGGATGTGAATTGTGGATTTTAACTCCCAGTGTAAATGAAAGTATTTTGTGAGCTTTCAGGAATACTTTGTGGCATGCTGCTATCGTCCTCTGTGCTAACAGAGTCATCATCTGCATCTAACAGAGTCATATCTAAACGGAAGCAATTGCTGTTGCAGCCCATTGCAGAGTCTTCACCCTTCCAGCCTAGGACCTCAGCATGATGTGGAGCTTATGAAGTTCTCTTAAAGTGCCCTTTAAAGCTTACCATCTTATCCCTGCAGCACCATTTGCAGTTCTCATTACTTAGGTAGGAGCAGTAACTGTTCCCACAGCACTGTGGGAGAACATTTGCAGGACTTTTATTTCATATGACAGATTTCATAAGGATCTTGGTCAGAATTCCTTACCAAATTCACCCAAGAGCCTTACATAAATCCACACTCTAACCTTATGTTTCTGAGGGGAAGAGGAAGCTACGCTGACTGATTTCACTAGAGCTATCTGATACTGCTGCAAGAGAACAGAATTATTACAAGTCCCCTTTGCTTCCCTGAGCTTGAAGATCTGCTCTGTACAGCTCACCAGCACAGTTGTCAGTAAGGACTGCTCCTTACTTCCAGCACAGCTAACACATTGCTAGCAGCCAGCTGACGTTCCTCTCCTGCTGATTGGTAGTGCCCACTCCACCAAGTTCCTGGTCTGCTTCCAACATGTGCCACTATTTATAATCCAAACAGCAGCTGCAGGGACGTTGCTTCATTCATTTTTGTCAAGTCTTGTGGAGTCAGTTACTATTACCAGATGCCAAATGTTGTAGTGAAAATACTCCAGTCTCCATTCAACCAAGTTCCTCATTTCTGTATCCCAAGACTGTGCTGCTCATCATTACATCTCCAGTGCAGGTCAGTGACACCTAAAGAATTTACTTGCCCTTGTGCAAAGGTTTGCAACACTGACTACAGTGGAGTTTGAAATCCAACTTCTAAATTAATTCATTTTAAAGCAACAAATCGATTATTTAAGCCATAGAATATTAATAAAGCCATATAATATTAATAAAACATAATTCTGCACACTCTTTTTTCCTGTAAATCTGAAGGAAAGCTTAAACCATGTTTTACAGTGTTGATATTGCCTACAGTGAAGCAAGTAATGAATAAGCAATATCTCAGAAAACATCCTTGATTTAGACTGCTTTTGTTCCCTCATTTCTTGAAGGCATCTCTTGAAATAACTTCTTTCTGAATACAGCTCATTAATACGTGCTCCCTGCCCCTGCCTGTGCAAGTCTTCTCCAACTGTCTAAACATGGTGACTGCAGCTTTTAGGATTAATTTTCTGTAAGCGACCTACTTCACAGAGAAAGATTCTCATTTATAGCCTCTGGCACTCTATTCGGGTCACAGATGGACAGATAGCAATGCTATTCCTCAGTGACTTACTGGAGTTATAACCAATACCCAGTGAGAACAGAGTTCAGCTCAATGTAATTGGTCAGAATGCCTAAAAGTATGCAAGATCATCAAATCCTATCTTAATTTTCAGAGGTGTCACAGTTATGCTAGGATACCAGCAGTGCTTTGCTGTAGGAGGATGTTGTAGCAGGGGTGAAAGTACTGTGTTCTACAGAAGTTAAATATGTGACTTTGAAGCCTTTATGTTGAAGGTGGACACCATGCACTGTTCTGGGTGTGAAGATCACAGAATCACAAGAATCTGAAGGGACCTCCAGAGATCATGGAGTCCAGCCCCCTGCCCAAGCAGCTCCCTAGCCCAGGTTGCACAGGTAGGCGTCCAGGCGGGTCTGGAACGTCTGCAGAGAAGGAGACTCCACCACCTCTCTGTGCAGCTGTGCCACTGCTCCGTCACTGCACTGGGAAGAAGTTCCCACACACATTTGTGTGGAACTTCCTGTGCCTCAGTTTGTGGCCATTTCCCCTCATCCTATCACCACACACTGCTGAGAAGAGTCCAGCCTCTCCCCTTGGCCTCCTGCTCCTTAGATTTTTATACATGTGGATCAGATCCCCTCTGAGTCCCTTTTTTTCAAGGCAGAACAGACCCAGGTCTCTCAGCCTTTCCTCATAAGGGAGGTGTTCCACGCCCTTTATCATCTGTGTGTCCCTCTGCTGGACTCTTTCCAGCAGATTCCTGTCTCTTTTGTACTTTTTAGTAATGTTTATTTTCATTCCTCTCAGGGAAAAATACTTTCCTGAATTCTCTTCAGAAGGCATTCTCTGAAATGGAAGGTATGAGGACAGCCTCAGATGTTCTACAATCTGAGAGTTTTCACAGATTATCATACTGGAAGGACCTAGGTAGAGGAATAAAGCTACCTCTATTCCCAGGGTCTGCAGGAACCATTATCCATCCCAGCCCTTCACTGATATGATATTACCCACATTACAGATTCTGTGGCCAGCAGCAAGGATCAGAGGTTCTAGGAATATCTGCTCACTAAGAAGTGCTCACAGTCCCATGAACTGTGAAGACAATTTTACTTACAATCAGTATGACCTAAGCCTTTGTTATGGAAGCAATTTTTGTACATTGTGGTCAGATGAAGCAGTAATTTTCCTATTTTACTGTTAGCCATTACCGGCCCATTTTCTCTCTTGTATTTGGTTTATACTCCACTGCTGCAGAAGCACCGATGCACCTATGTTTGTAAAACTGCTTGTTATCTTGTGTTCAGACACACAGAATTTTCACATGGGAAATGATTACATTTCATCTTTGGTTACAATACTTCTAAGCTTTACAGTAGACTTTTTCATGATGAGAAACAGGCAACAAGCAGAAGTGTGAAGAATGTTTCTTATTTTGAAAAACAGTCTTAGAGTGTGCCAGGAATCCAGTGCTGTTAATTGTGACAGGCCTGAAGAAATGCGTATTAAAATTGTGGCAGTGCCGGTAAAAAGATGCCTGGCTTCCAGAACATAACAAAAAAAAGACCCATACTTAGGCATGTTTAATCCTTAAGCTGCAAATATGTTTGTGCTTGTGTCACTCTGTGTACATAGACTACTCTGTTCTTTGAGCTGCAGTGTATAACACCTTTTGAAGTGTTCTATCAGAAGCTACATTGCTGTTTTGATCACTTTCATCATTGTATATTGTTTCCATTTCGTATGAGCAAATATATTTGGGTTTGTTTCAGATGCTTGCAACCGTTAAGACAACTGGCAGAGCTTTGCTTGTATTTCCTGTGATGCACTCTAATATATTGAGGGCAAAATCATTTCCTTTCAGCAAAAAATCTTTCAATCCGCAGTTAAATAAAAGGTTTTAAAGAGCATGTATAGCCCTTGCATACCTATCCTGAGTGACTGCAGTGCTAGCCATGGGCTCAGTTGTAATTTTGTATTACCCATGTTTGTGCTTCTGGACCCGTGTGTTTTCCAGCCCAGGTGTTAGCCCCAGAATTTTCTCTCCTAAGAGAGAATTGCTGTCAAGCCTGAAGTTTGTCTTTCTCAGTTTTTACTCTGGAACTGTAGATAAATTTGAACCAATCTACAGGGATAGACCTCAACGCAGGTAATCTTAGTATGGTTTGAGAGCAGCCTGATGTATGTTTGTTTTTATTTGTTCCTAAAATAATGTATTTAAATCTAAATAAGTCCAGCTTTAATCAAAATAATCCACAAAGCATACCTTTTTTTTTTTTTCCTCAGTAAGTTATTTGGAAAAGCTAAATCAGCACTCCTACAATTGGTTGCAGGCTATTTTAATCAGATTATGATTTTAAGAAGTACAGTAATACAAAAAATAATCCATGCCTTTGGTTCTTTGTTTTATCATAATGATATCCAACACATTGTAGTTACGTTGGAGAATGCGGACTTTTATGAGAAGAAACAGGATAACCCTAAATAATTGGAAAAATATTGTGTATTATCAAATAGAAAACTAGACTAATTTAAGTAATATTATTCTATTTTATGGAGCAGTAGTACTATCTTTAAAATATTACAGGAGAGGTTATTTGTATGAAAATCAGTGTATGTTACAAGCAAATAACATTAGCATTACAATAGACATGTTCAAGCCCACTGTGTGGATTTTTAGAGATAAAGAGTAAGGTTCAAAAATATTGCTGATGCAGTTCTGTTGAAATTTACAAATTTAAAGTAACCAGCTCCTAAGAGATCCTCCAGCTGTTGGACCAGAGTAACTATGGCAGTAATAGAACATACATGATTCATTTTTAACACTGGCATTCTAGTAAACATGAGATAACAGAAGGTCTACTACCTGCCTTCTTGTCAGGGTGGTTAGGGCACTGAGCAAAGGTGATGGTGAGTTATACTAGGAAACCCACTCACATGATTACTCTTCATTAGCCAGGACTCTGTCTTCTGAGATCTTGTCAGCTTATGAAAGTTTACCAGTATCATTGTGAGAATACACAGTACGAGCTAAAAAATCCCTTGATTTCCCTTTTTGCATCTTCATTTGTGATATGAAGTGGTCAAAACAGTTTTCTTTTGTAATAATAAGACACATATCATGTAATCTGCTGTGATAAGTGAATTTTGAGTCCTGTGTAATTCTTCTTGAGGAAAGATGAGTATTAAGGTATGTTTTGTAAGCAGGAGTAGTGTCATACACATGGTTAGCTACTTGTTCTGCTGCAGTGGAGCTATTGAATATGGCCACTCACTTGAATGAACCTTTTGGTGTGGTCATTTGTTTGCAAGTTCAGAACGTCTAGAAGTATATGGGAATATGATGATGAACTATAGAGTGATTTTTTACAGAATTTGTTGATATGATATGCTATCATAGGTGAAAAATAAATTTGATAAGAGAAAGAAAAGCATAGACATTGCTTCAAAAATTTGTTCCCACCTTCTTTAATATGTGAACCAGTGTTTCCTGATGAAATAGGATTAGCATTATTTTAGTTTAGTCATTTAAAATTTAAAATTTCTAGTGGTGAACTTCTGATTATTTGAATAGTTAATGCAATGCTAGAACAATTTAAAAGAACCCATATTCCACTTCTGAAAGAACTTGTATTCCTGTTCAAGATGTTGTAGCAATATATTTGGAAGAAAATGCTGGAGCACAGAAGAATCAGACATCCCGTTTTAGTGAAACAGTAGATGTGATCTGAATGGATAATGAATATTAATTAGTGACTGGATGGCTTTGAACACCTCAGGAAGTTCTCCAAAAATTATTGTCGTGTTTCTGAAACATGTTTTTGTGGGACAGCCTATGCATATCTAATTGGAAAAAAAGAAAGTGCGTAAAATGGTGGCAGGATGTTTTACTGCTCCTATATGCAAAGTTCAAATAAACCCATAAACCTAACATGCAAAATATAATTAAACATATTACATCATAATAATTAGATTATAGTAATTAATCATAATTAACTATATATGTATATTCATTTTGACCAGAGTTACATATCATTGGTCTTCAATGATGCTTTTAACAGTAAGCTAATCAGGCAAAAAAATTTATTTTTTCTCTATATTTTCCGTCTAGGTGTGTACCTCACATGCTGTTGTCTTTATAAAAGTAAACAAGGATGACCTGTTTGAATACTAATACATTCACCTGACATATCTGATGTGTTTTTTCCTTTGGATACTCAGTGCAAAGATGGAGTCTATGGATGTTGGATGACTAATTATCTCTGAAAATGAAAAACCTGTATTTGCTCAGATAGTAACTGTATGCAGAAATTGTTCATCCATAGACTACTCAATAAACCTCACGAACCAAATCCTGTGTGCAGTAGTGAAAGAATATCTCTGTGCTTCTTGATCTTTAGGTTCTTTGCCTATAGTACTGAAGTATAATTAACAATATTATGATGTTGAAATTATGATCTTTGAATTCTAAGTATAAATTAAGTTTAAAAAAGAAAGTATAATGTATTTTTCAGTCATGCAAGGTTTGCATTAGGGCAACTAAGCTGTAGTTCCAAAGCACTACTTTAACCCTCTTTATCCCTTTCGTTACAGATGTTTTTCTACATTATTTTTCATTAAAGACTAGGCTGAAAAAGCATTTAATGTATATATGTTAAAGTGATGACTAATCATATGCATATTCTAGAACTACGAGGTGTTGCATTTGGGAAGTTGGTGTGGATTTCATCATCATTAACATTTTATTAAAACAAAGTAATTTGTTGAGCTGAGAGATTAGAGGTAGTTTTCCAATAACGATATATGTATATTAAAAATTCTGTTGATGCCTATTTTCTGTATTTAAAGTTTGGTTTATTTGAGCACCAGCATTCTTACTTGAAGATTTAGTCATAGAGATTTGAGGAGTCTGAGCATTCTCATTCTGTTCTTACAGTTCGACAATCAGCAAGCATTGGGAGGCAGAACTGGCCACACTCAAGGGTAATAACGCTAAGCTCACAGCAGCCCTGCTGGAGTCCACTGCCAATGTAAAACAATGGAAACAACAGCTTGCTGCATATCAAGAGGAAGCAGAACGTCTTCATAAGCGGGTAAGTCAAGGCAAACAGCCAGGATCATTGAGGTGGAAGTTTTGATGAATGTATTTACTCATATTGAAATAGAACAAATAAGCGTAATGTTGAAGCTTTAGGTAAATCTTTCACACAGGCACTAATGATCACTTTAAAGCACAAGGAAGTTCTTTTCTATCCATTTCTTTTCTGTACAGGATTTTGTTGCAGTAGAAGTTATCTGAACTGTGAACTCTAGGGCATTTTTGCCAGCATTGACTCTTCATTTTATGTCAGCTGCATCATGTTTGTTTCAGGACCTTCTCCATAGAATGCTATGGAGTTAAAACAGTCAGCACCTTCTTGCTTTTAAACCCATAGAAACATGACATCTGATTCAGTTAAGAAATCCTCTTGTAGTTTCCAGAGGTAGCAAAGTCCAACAGCTTCCTTTTGTCCTTGCACCCAGTGAAAACTGAGCATACGATCAAGCTCACAATATGCAATGAAAAATTTGCTCCTGCATTTGTACAGGAGGGACAGGATCCTCTCCTTTTCACTTTTGAAGAAATCTTTTGACAAACCAGAAGTCAGAGCATAGTGCAGGTGAGAGTAACAGTCTTTTGCGAGGAATAGAGAGTACACAAGTTTGAAGGGAAAACAAGTATATGATTTCTCTTTTCCTATGTAACACTTAGAACATTACTATAGTAATTCACTTTTATCCACATGAGTTTGTAATTGTAGCTTAGGACACATTTGTGCAAAATGAAGGCAATTATAAGACATGTATGGAGGAAATACATATTTGGTGAAATTTATTACAGTTTTGTTAACATCAGGAGATTATTTTAGTCAAGAAATTAAAAAAAAGGGCCTCGTTGTGATTTAACCTTGCAGGTGCCTGAGCTCCACAAAATTGTTCACTCACTTTCCCCCTTCCCAGTGGATGGGGGAGAGAATGAAAAAAAAAGAATTTGAATTTGTGGGTCAAAAGAAAGCTATTTACTAAGATAGATAAAAGGAAAAGGATAATAACTATGACATATATATACATATATAATAAGCAGTGCATATGTAATTGATCACTATTCCTTGACTGATGCCCAGCTAGCTCCCTAGCCCAGGTTGCACAGGTAGGCGTCCAGGCGGGTCTGGAACGTCTCCAGAGAAGGAGACTCCACCACCTCTCTGTGCAGCTGTGCCACTGCTCCGTCACTGCACTGGGAAGAAGTTCCCACGCACATTTGTGTGGAACTTCCTGTGCTTTGGTTTGTGGCCATTTCCCCTCATCCTATCACCACGCACTGCTGAGAAGAATCCAGCCTCATCCTGTGTCTCCAGCTCCTTAGATATTTATAGGCATCACAGGATGTTGCATTAAAAGGACAGAGAGGTTTGCTAGAAAATAGCCCCCTGGTGTTCCAGCTTGTCCTCAGATATCAGAAGGTCTAGGAGTGGCTAGGCTTAGATTCTGGGTGATGTCCAGTTCAACAATCTGATCACAGTCAATAGAGTGTTATCACAATTATGTATTCACAAGTAGCACGCTGCCCAATTCACGTAGTCATGTTCAAATGGGCTCTCACGATGACCCTTAAGGAATTTGTCTGCACCCATTGAGAACGATCATGGCTGGACTGAATAGTGCAATTTATTAAAGTATCAGGAATACAGATTCTTTTGGATTGCTGTTGATAAGTGATCTGTCTACAAAATGTGAGGTTAACAAAAAATATGAATAATATGGCCAAATGCAAATACATTAAATTATGGAATAACTCTATAACAGGTATTGCTAAGTTTCCCATGGGCATCATTTAGCATAACTCAGCATAACTGTGGAAGAGAGACTCAGTCTGCTGACAGATCCCAGAAGTCAGCAATGATATCTTCCTTTCCATTCCTCTTAAGCCATTTTTATACTATTTTCTTACTTTAAGATGGAGCTTGTGTGACTCTAGTCAGACGTAAAAGTGGAAAACTGCTGGTTCAGGGCTGGCTCACTACAGCAAGGTAGTTTACCAGTTCCAGTTGTATCACCGTGTCCCCATCCCTGAAAAGATTATCATGGAGTCTGGCCGGGTGGACTCCACTCTGCTTTGCTCTCCATGCTGCTTTTTCTTAGTGTCATCTACCCTGGTGTTTGCTAACAGCTAAGATTGCAGGTAACATTAGGGAACTATCGTGGAACAGATTATCCACTACATTCCACCCTGGGGTGTACCTTCTGTCAAGAACTGGACATTTCAGTATGTCAATTCCAGTAATATTCCACACAGGAACAAGCATTGTGTTGGTATGAAGATGAGAAATTCTGCAGGTTCCAACTATCCTTATCCTAACTCTAGTAGAGTAGTAAAAATTCCCTTGACCTAAGAAACCATGGCAAATATCAGGTTGTTGGGAATGTCCTGTATCTAGTCTGACTTGAAACAAGAATCCTGAAATCTCAGATAAATTAGTTCAACTGGGAATAGTGACATTTTGCAATAGACCCTAACTGCATGTGTTCATGTGTCCAGATGAAATGTGTGAAGTGTAATTAAAACTGGTGATTTATTGCAAATTATTTTCAGCTCAAGAAATTGGTAGATGATGGCAAAATTGCTTTTTTTCAGAAATTTTCTGTTGAGGCAGAAGCTTGTCATATATGTTTGTATGGAGAGTCTTTCACTTGTTTCATTTAAGCATCTCCTTTGGAATGGTGGAAGTTCTAACCTGCGGTTCAGTTTTGTGAGTGAAATGTATTAATCATAGTTAATACATTTGTGTAAATTATAAACTTACTGCGTGATTGCTACACTGCAGAAGTTCATGTCTATTTGACCACTAGATAGGTTTTGGAGGGAATAACTTTTTTGCTAAAATATAGACGTAATGAAGTGGCATTCTGCATAATAATATGTATTAATAACTTTAGTTGCAAAGATGAGACAGTGCAGCTCTGATCCAACAAAGATAATAAAAGAAATACCGAACAACAGTGGCTGAATTTCCTGCCCAGTGCTGAGAGACCCACAAGACAAGATGAACAAGGTGTGGTAAAAGATGGTCCCTTTGTCTGTCACTTAGTTCTATCCTGTTATTGGCAGTCACTATTAGCTACATTAATTAATAGATGATTACTTTTTGTTACATTTGCCAGGCAGACCTATTGCAATTATTTTGTATTTCTGAAGGAAAACAAAATGCTACAACTTGGGATTATCTACACTGCACTGTTACAGTCATCTTCTACATGCTTGTATTAAAATTTTCTATAATTTGTAACCATGAGACTTACTGATGTCTTGCATATCTCTGTGTTTATGGTTATTGGGCGTGGCTGTAAATTATCACAAGATAGTTCATCAGGAGTACTGCTCTCTATTGGAATTGCTTTAAGAGAAATGGAGGCTTTGCTAACATTGTAAATCAAACTCTCTAGGCAAAAGTGTGCAAAGGATGTTAAAAAAAAAAATCAATCATCTCAATCTGTTACCCATACAGCACAAAAGCTGTTCTAACCTGCGTGCTGGAAACTGATCTTTCAGTTTGAAGTAGTCTTCCATTTCAAAAAGAAATTGTGATCCAGATATTTCTCCATTACACATACAGAAAACGTGCTTGTGAAATGCTGCATCTGGATATTGTTGGCTGTGGCATGTTCAGTAGCAAGAAGTGTTATGAAACTGTATGATGTAATCATTTTGTTAGGTTTATTATAGAACTATAGAATTACAGACTGGCTTGGGTGGGAAGAGACCTTAAGACTCATCGAGTTCCAAAGCCCCTGGCTTGGGCAGGACTGCCACCCAGCAGATCAGGCTGCCCAGGGTCTCAGTCTGGCCTTGAATGCTTCTCTGGGTAGCCTGTGCCAGTGCTTCACCACTCATTCAGTGAAAATTTTCTTCCTAACATCTAAACTAAATATCTCCTCTTTTTGCTTGAAGCCATTACACCCATCATTACACACTTGACAGACTGTCCCCCTCAGCTTTCTTCTAAATCTCCTTCCAATACTGGAAGGCCTCAATGAGGTCTCCCCAGAGCCTTCTCTTCATGCTCAACAACCCCCTGCTGCTTCAGCCTTTTATTGTAGAAGAGGTGCTCCAGCCCTTCTGTCATCTTTGTGGCCATCTCTGGACCTGCTCCAACAGCTCCGTATCTTTCTTGTGCTGGGGGCCCCAGATCTGCATGCAGTATTTCAGATGGGGCCTCACAAGGGCAGAGTAGAGTGGGACAACAATTTCCCTATTCTTGCTGGCCACCCCTCTTTTGATGCAGCCCAGGATGCAGTTGGCCTCGCAGGCTGCAAGTGCACACTGCTGGCTCACGTCCAGCTTTTCATCCACCAGAACCCCGAGTCTTGTTCTCATTGAGTCCTTATCAAAGAATCATAGAATACCTAGAGTTGGAAGGAACCATTAAGGGTCATCTAGTCCAATTCCTCTGCAGTGAACAGGGACATCACAGCTAGATCAAGTTGCTCAGAGCCTGCTCCAGCCTGACCTTGAGTGTCTCCAAGGATGGGGCACCCACCACCTCTCTGGACAGTCTATTCTAGTGTTTTACAACTCTCACTGTAGGATTTTTTTTTCCATATATTCAATCTAAATCTCCCCTCTTTTAGTTTGAAACCATTTCTACTTGTCCTGTAACAACAGCCACTGCTAAAGAGTCTGTTCCCTTCTTTCTTACATCTTTTCTTTAGATACTGAAAGGCCACTACCAGGTCTCCCTCACAGCCTTCTCTTCTCCAGGCTGAACAGCCCCATCTCTCTCAGCCTTCCTCACAGAGAAGGTATTCCATCCCTTGGAACATTTTTGTGGCCCTCATCTGAACACTGTCCTACAGGCCAGTGTCGCTCCTGTACTGAGGACTCCATGGCTGGACACAGTACTCCAGGTGAGGTCTCACTAGCGCAGAGCAGAGGGACAGGATCAACTCCCTCGCCCTGTTAACCTTCTAATGCAACCCAGGATACAGTTGTATTTCTGGGTTGAGAGCACATTGCTGGCTCCTGTCCAGCTTCCCATTCACCAGTGCTCTTAGTTCCTTTTTGGTAGGGGTTTGCTCTGTTCTCCCAGGCTGTACATGTGTCTGAGATTTATCTGTTCAACTAAAATATAATAAACATATGCAACTGATAACAAAATGTTTGTTAGATTGGAATCCATCTCCCCTGAGATTATAGAAGTTACATATAATGTCTAATATGATGATCTCTTTTTAAAATATATATAATTCATATAGCAACAAAAACATGAGTGTAAGAAAACTTACTAATATTTTCAGTGAATTTGTTTCTGTAAGTGCTTGAATTTCTCCGTAAGCTAATAATCTAGAGAGTCCTCTGGAAGTGCTTTTAGTCAAATGAGACAAAATCCATCTTTATTTCACAGTATCACAGAATCATTCAACATGGAGGGGAACTTGCAACTTACCTTGCCCAACTCCACACTGAAAGCATGCCCAACTTTAAAGTTAGATCTAGCTCCATGCTTGAACAGATTACTCAGGGCCATGTCAAGTCCTAAAAAATGGAGAATCAGAGTTTCTCTGCACAGCCTGTTCCAACATTTTTCCACACTTCTTGTGATCTTGTTTTCCTAATATCTATTTAGAGTTTACCATGCTGCAACTTGCATATGATGCCAATTCAAAGGTTAAATACTGTTTGATCCAAAAGGAACTATGTCGGAAAAGAGTGAATAAATGACTTTTAGAAAAAAATAGAAAAAAATTACTTCAAGGAGAAAGAAAATTTTGAATATTGGTTTGCATCTTTAGCTGCAATGTAGTTGTTGTTTTATTTGCACAAGTTGGCTATTACAGCATCTTGCCTGCTGGAGAAGAAAGATGTGAGTACACCTTCATGCATTAGATAGACATGCTCACTTATAAGGTCATAGGGTTGTACAAAATAGACCAGCTTCCAAAATTAAGAACTGTACTTCCAGCTCTTGCTGCTATGTTTAGTGCAATTTAATAATATATTTTGTGGTTTATATATAATGTAATTGTGGCTTTAAGCTTGGTGCCTGAGTCATCTATCTGCAAGCCGTGGCAGACTCATATCCTCTGTCAAGAGTGGTGGTGGGGAGAAGTAGTGCATATAAATTAGTAAATTTAATGTTATCACCTCTGTTTTTAGTTTTCTCTTTACATAAACAGCCCTAAAATAGCCTAATTTACATAAACAGTTGCCTCTTTATATATATAAAGTCTTTTTGTTGCTAATATTTTTATTATATGTAAGATCTTATGGTACCTTTCTTATCAGTTTCAAGTTTGTCACAATTTACTTACAGACATACTTTTGTTTTACTTTATATCTCCCTCATATTTTCTATTATTCTCATTCAGTGTTGTAAAATGAGTCTTTTGGCTCATGGGGATTGGAAAAGTCCATTAGGATCACCATGCCAACCATTAGCTTACCTCACTGTTTGATCACGTCTCTTAAATATGTTCAGGGATGATAACTCCACTGAACTCCATCTCCTTCTGGGGCAGCCCATTCCCATGCTTGGCCACCATCTCTGTGAAGGAATTCTTCCTATTGTCCAATCTAAACCTCTCATCATACAACTTGCTATGTCCATTTCCTTGCATCCTAACTTGTTACCTGAGAAAAGAGATAGACATCCACCTTGCTGCAACCTCCCTTCAGGTATTTGTAAGAGAGCAAAGAGGTCTGCCCTGAGCCTCCTCTTCTCCAGACTAAACAATCTCAATTCCCTCAGCTGTTCCTCTTTTTTATTTCTCTAGTCCCTTCACCAGCTTTGTTGCTCTTCTCTGAACACCCTCCAGCGATTTCATGTCCTTGTAGTGAGGGGCCGAAAACTGAACACAGTTCTCAAGGTGTGGCCTCACCAATCCTCATTACAGTGGGACAATTCCCTATGCCATATGGCCATACTTTTTCTGATACAAGCCAAGATGCCACTGGCCTTCTTGTCCATCTGGGAGGACAGCTTTACAACCACTTTTCCCCGGGCCTACACTGCTACATGGGGACGTTATGTCCTGGCATTTAGCCCTGTTGAATGGCATGCAATTGGATGCAGCCCATCAGTTCATCCTATCCCTCTGCAGAGCTTCCCACTCTCATGCAGTACTCATTGTAAGCTTTGCTTTTTAAGATGTTTTAAATTATTTTAAACTCAACATTTTTTGTTCTGTAACTGCTTTCAGAGTTGACTGAAGCAGTTTTTCTTTGTATCACAGTTTATGCTTTTCAAAATCTGGAGACAAAGCTATAATGTCCCTGTACTTGATTTTTGATTGCATTAAAAAAATATTTTTTTTTCTAATTAAGATTTTCTCATCTATCAATTCAGTTTCTCATATTAAATCAAGTTTATTTGCATTCTCTGAGGCTTTTATCATTTTTCCTCCTGTTTATTTTGTGCATTAATAATGCCTGGAACTGAAGAGAAATAGAATACAGATTCACTGTGACTGAGTGTAAAGTTCTCCATAAATTAAAGCTTTGTGTTCTCTTCTGATATCATATGAGCTTAAGTCAGAAATACTGTATATTGGTATTTTGTCAGACATATTTTTCAAAAGGTCACTAAATTCCTGTATGGATTTTTCCTTCTAAAAAATACATAATGATTTTGAGAAGATATGATGCCCAGTCGGGAGCTTAACTGAGAGTTCTAAGCCTCCTGTCCTCTAATCTGCTCAGAAGCAGCTTAACAACAGAGATTTCCCTTAAACAGGGTTGGGAAGCACTCCTACACATCCTGTGTAGCTTTTTGAAGTTAAAAAGGGACTCATGAGCTTAGAACAGCTTGGTAAAAGAAAAAAAATCAGACAAATAAAATAGCACTGATACTAATATGAATCTTGGCATCATAGAAAGGAAAGGATTGAATGGTGATATGAATTATGGAAAGCAACCCAAAGTTTCACCTTTGTCAAGTGAAAAATGAAAACTATGCATTTCTTGCATGCCAGCTACTAAAGTAAATCATTCTATGCCACTGGGCAATGGCACAGTTTAATACCACCACTGCATACTAAGAATGCTACAATCCTTGAAGATCATTCTTCTGAAAGAAGAGAAACCTGTAGTACCACTGTGAAGGCAAGTGATCGAGTTCTTGCATATTCCTAAAAGAACAGAAAAGTAAAATCCCGTGTTGTCATTTTACCAAGACTTCTTAGGAAATAAGATAAAATTTTCTTCTTATATTCTGTTTCTCTCATCTAGTGAATGAACTGAGTACAAAGACATCTTATACAATCATAAAGAACCCCTGAGAAGTAATGGACCCTGGTTTCATTATTATTAAAGGAAATTTAAAAGTGGACCTTAAAAAAATGCATGAACATACAGAAATATGTCCATTTTATTAGGCCATTTCTATGCTACCTAAAGAAATCAAATTTCTTTAAATTATTAAACTAACTTTAAAGAGGTATGGGATTCCATATAAACCATCTGCTCAGATTATCTTAAAAATTAATGTAGAAAATCTTTACAGGCCCTTATCAGTAACCTATTCGTTTTCACCACCTGCATTGATAATTGAATAGCCAAGATTCAGCATCAAACATAAAGATGTGTGATTGCTAGCTGGTTCGTGGCAGGTATAGTGGACTTCTTACTTGCTGAGAATTCAGTGTTCATTTATTAGCAGCAGCATGAGGTTTCTGTGAATAACTGTCTTATGTGAGCAAGGAAGGAAATTTCCTAAATTTGGAAATATGAAATAAGGTGACAGAAAGTTTGTTAACAAGAAACTGATGAATGGAGATTTAATTAAAAAAACACAAACGTTCTGTCAGTACACCTTTTTTTTGTGAGATACCTCTCTTTTCATTCTACCTTCAAGACTGTGTCCCTCCTCTTCCTACTGAACAAGCTGAACTTACATTGTATTAAAATTTAGATTGGTTGATTAATGGAAAAAATTGTCCAAGTTTAACATCCTTCTTAATTATTTTAATTAGCATATGAATCATGTTGTGCCATTTGCTTATAAAGTAAATAGATAAACGTTTTGCAGGGTAAGAATGGTTAGCTTGGCAATTTAATTGAAACAGTGTGATTACCATTTTGCTAGTATTTTTTAGTGCATTTGATTGGAACAAATGAGTGTACAGATTGAGGAGTCCTGAGTGCACAGAAAATAGTGCAAATCAATAGTTTTACATATACAGACTATTAATCTCTGACAAGTTCTTGTGCTTGAAAGTCGTGAAAAAGAAAAATTAGTAAGGATGCTGTTGCCCAAATGACGTTAAATACTGACCAAATGTTCAATAGAATTGTTCTGAGGAGTATTAAGGTTAGAAACAATGAAGTAAATTCTGAAAAAGCTAGTCTTTATAACTGTTATATTCAAGTTTCAAGAAGGTACAAGGGAAAACAGTAACTTTACTTTTAATTTTTGAAACTACAATATTTTCCTAAAAGAAGAGTTTCTGTTTTAGAGGAGGCAGTGATTATCTGCTTAAGGTCTGTTATCCTCACAGTGGAACTAATTTCTAGTAAAAAGAAATCCAGAGTATTATTTTAGAAGTGCTTGGGAAGAGCCTTGTGAAGGTGGCCATCTTCTTTGTGTGATATTAGGGGATAACCAAAGGAGAAAAGCCAAACATTTTGTTTCTAGGAGTATTTTCCTTTCAGATACACTTTTTTGCTCCCTCAAACCCATTTCAACTATCATACATTTAATATTGCTTTTGTTATTGTCTTTTGTTGGCTAGCACAGTCTCAGGTCCCTTTTGGTGAGTGAATAATAGTCCTAATAGTCCATGTATAGTCTTTATCAAGGTTCAATCCTTGTTTAATACTTCCAGTTTCTTAAATAGCCCATCCCTTTTCACAGAGAGCAGGTGAATCAGGTAATGGTTGTTTTGTTTCCTGAAATCAGAATGTGAAGCCTGCTTTTTTTTATGGAAAGTTAGTGAACCGAAGGCAAGTCCTTTCTGTATTTTTTGTTTGCCTTGTTAACTTTTAGAGCAGATATCCATTTTTGACCCAAAACAAATACTTTATTTTTTGTGAGGGAGTTCACTTACACTTCATGGAAGATGCTAGAAAAGTACCTGCTGTCAGTCTGGGAAAGGTTAAAAAAAAATGGTTTATCATCTACTTTATCATCATCTTTCTAAAAAAAATAATGTAAGACATGTTGTAAGATCTGCATCTTATAGAAAGCATACTTTGTGGAAGCATACCATGTAATTTTTGTATAGTCAAAGCTTTGTAAAATCTAAACTATAATTACAGAACTCCATTGAAGAATATGGAAATGACTGGCCATAAAGTCCTCAGGATTAAAGGACAACCTTTCTGTACCATGTTTGCTATTGCACATCTTGAATTAAATGGCCAGATAGCTGGAAAAAATATTTGCTGATTGGACTGCAGACTAAGATATCCCGTGAAGTTAGTGTTAGAATTATCAGTTGCTAAAAACAATTAATGGCTGATGCTCACAGCATGAAGTTGAGTACACTTTCTGTATTTTCAGATATTCCTACTTCAGTTTCATTACTTTATTCACACAAAGCAAGCAAATGATGGATTGTTCTTCTTTTATCTCTGCAGAAATGAAGAACTGTGGAAAACAGTTTGATATTTCCATGGTTTGAGGCCTGAGGCTTCAGTGCCCAAGAAGAAAAGATAATATATTGTTGGTAATTCACAAAAACTACTTATTTCCCCAGGTTCTCATTTTATCTATGGGTAAATCTTTGAAAGTGAAAATAGTAAATTTGCTGTCAGAAATGATCCATCTGAATAATACTTCACTTTTTTTTTTCTTTCAGTAGCTACCTTGGAATGCATTTTTCCTTGTTTTCTGCAATTTCACGTTTCATAGATCCAAAAATCTTCCCAGAGTTTTTATTCTTGAAAGCTATACTAGATGGTTCTTTACGATTTTTTTTTTTGTTTACATGTTGTTCTCCATCTTACATTCCAGAATGAAGAACTGAGAAAGTAATTGCGCAAAAGTTTGGTGAAACAGTAATTCCAAGTATTGCTGAGACACTTGATGTCATTTTGCTTCTCATTGTGGAAAGCAGAGGGCTCTTTTTCCTTTGTAAGAGGCTCATTTTCAATTATTGATGCAATAATATTATCACAGTTGTGGTTATAATCCATTAAGGGATGTAACTCAACTGGCTAAAAATACATAAGGAATACTTGAACTGCACATGAATATTCTGCTGTTCTGCACTGTAGCCTGGGTTAGTAGACCTTGGATATTTTGTTCCACAGTAAATACAAATGGGGAAGACTTATTTAGAAAGTGACTGAGTATGAGATACATCTATAAAACAAACTGAAGCAGCACTGAAAATTTATCTTAACATATCTTTCTCTACTGTTCTGTAATAGTTGAAATAATTTCTATATGAAGGTGAATAAGAAATTCATGACCTATTGCATCTAATGTAGAGATCCTGAATAAAAACTTGTTGATTGACATCAGAAGAGTACACGCTATGTCAAGAAAGTAGTTTGAAAATAATGAATCAACCTAGAGCAAATATATACCAGATCCATTTGGTCATTAATAGCTCTGGAAGGGTGGCTACTTGAAATATTTCTGTTATTCCCACTTCTTTGCCTCTGTCTGACCACAGCCTTCAACAGTTGTCTATTTTGAGATTTGATACAATCTTTTCACTTGGTTTCTTAGAGCTTTGATTTGGTTTGCTTCCTTGGAGTATCTTTGTGCAGTTCACTGTCTTAAGCTTATTTAAAGTCTGTTATCCCTTCTGTTACATGGTCTCACTCCTGTCTTGCCAGCAGCTGAACATTCCAGTGAAAACTTCTGCTAGGCATTCTTCTCTATTTATAGGCTGTTGACCCTAGATCAAAATGTAGATCAAAAAGATTGGCCTCTGCAGGAAAGGTTCCATCAGAGCAACTTATCTTTCTGTCTTATTTGAGCTGATATATTTCTCATTCAGATATGGATTTAGGTATAATAATATCCATATACAAGAAAACGTATCCTATTAAATCATCACCAAAAAGCCCTCTCAGATCTTCTTTCTTTAAGAGCAATCATTACCTGCGTGACAAATGTAAAATACAGAAGTAGGGGCTAAGAACTATATTTGACTTTTTCCAGATATGCAAGTTAGGGCAGTCTTATGGTGTCAGAAAGAATTTTGTTCAACCTGTTACTGTTCCAGATTTGTTTTTTCAGTATTTGTCAGAATTCAGACTACAGTCAGAATTCTGTACCAGAAACAAGGTTTGATAAGTTGGTTCTGTTGCTTGGTGTTACTGGGCAAAAGTTTGAGAGATTGATTGTTAAATGTGAAAAAAATGTATAAGGAGATGTCCCTGAAAATAACAATTGGGATGGTTAGACGAAAATATTTTACCATTCTTATTTGCCTCCCTCTGTGCATAATGCTTAAGTAATTATTTTAAATGTTTTTTGGACCATGATCACAAGGAAAAAAAATAAATTTCAAACAAGGGAACTGAGCAAGTAAGCGTTATCCAGACTTTTGCCTAGTTTTATCTTTTGTTACTTACGTTTTCACTTACATATGCTTTATATTGGGTAGTTTTCCAACCCATCTTACTCTGCAAATTTTTTAAAAGGTCATAATATTATTTTCTTATGTGAACGTACATTCAGGAGGAGAGCATCATGAAAATATGTGACATCTTTTCAGATCTGTGTAGGAATAGGCATTTAAATAAGTGGTGTGGTTTTGTGGTGTTGATGCCGGTATTCCACACCAGAACATCACGCAGCAGTGAAGGAGTTAATGCTGTGGGAGCAGCGGAGGGGCGGAGCTCCGCACCAGACGCCAGGCCCGCCTCTTTTTTGGCGCGCTTTCTGGGCTGCTGTGGAGATTCAGCGCGTGTGCTTTCCCTGCAGTTCCTCCCCAACGTAAGCTCACAGCTTTTGGTTTGGAAACTGTCTCTCTCTCAATTGTTCAATTTTATTAGATTTAGTAAAGTTACCGTTCCTTCTCAGATCGTGCCGTTGTTTTGTTTTGTTTTGTTTTGTTTTTTTTTGTAGACCCATCTATTCCCTCTGTTTCCCCCCCCCCCTCCCCCCGGAGCACACGGCTCTGCTCAGCGGCCGCGTGGCCACTAACGGTGCAGGCTTTTTTTTTCCTTTCCCTTTCTCTCTCTCTTCTCGGTTTCCCTTGGGTCACTGTCACGGATAACACCGTGACAGTAAGTTCGATTAAAGTAACCGTGTCCTTTTAATTGTACTTTTTTTTTTTCCCTTCAAAATCATTTAACAAAACAGCTGTACAAATCATTATCTTTCTGCATAAAAGCAATAAGAAATCATAGAATAACAGAAACGCATGTTTGCCCAGAGAAAAGCTGAACTAGAGTCCATGTCACAGCCCCTTTAGTATGGGTAATTAATTGCCCTTCTGAGAGTGCTTGACTCTTGGCAAGAAGATCTGTATAGCAAACCCTACTCACTCAAGCAAAATCAGCTGTGTTTGCTTAAGCAATTTCAGAATGTGCCTTGAGTTAGTATTGTGCAGAGCATACTGAGGAGTGTTCATGTGAGCCATGCAGCCACAAATGGTCTCTTCCAGTCAGCGTTTCCTGCTAGCAGCAATATAGGCAGCCAAGAACAATAACATTTCACACACGCTAGCTCACAGGAGACACCTATGCACCCTTGCTTCTGGAGCACTAGAAAGGTCATTTTGGGACTGAGTTTTCTCCTGTTTCTCTTGTTGAGTGTGTAAATGAGTATTTACAGAATCACAGAATCGTACCATTTTGAAAGAATCTCTGAAGATCATCTAGTCCACACCCCCTGCTGAAGTAGATTGTGTATAGATAGGAAGCGGAATGAAAAACATCCAGGCAGGTTTTCAGTATCTCCAGAGAAGACTCCACCTCTTTGGGCAGTTGTTCCAGTGTTCTGCAATGCTCAGAATGAATAATTTTTTTCTTGTGTTCAGTTAGAACTTCTTCCATCCCAGTTTGTGCTTACTGCCCCTTGTTCTATTACTGGGCATCACCAAAAAAAGCCTGACCCCCTCCCACTTTTCTCTCACCTTTTAGATATTTAATAAGTGTTGAGAAGATACCTCCTTCTTCTCTTCTCCTAGCTCAGAACAGTCTCAGGTCTCTCAGTCTTTCCTCATATGGGAGATGCTCTAGGCCCCTCATCATATTTACAAATGATCCCTCTTCTGGACTCTTCTGGACTCTTCCTAGAAGTTCAGTATCTTTCTTGAACCAAGGAGCCCAGAACTGGACACAGTACTCCAGATGTGGCCTCGCCAGTGCAAAGTAGAAGGGAAAGGCCACTTCTATTGACAGGCTTCCCATGTTCTTTTTAACAAATCCCAGGAAACCACTGGCCTTGTTGGCCACAAAGGCCTGTTCGTGGCCAAGCTGCTGTCCACCGGGACACCCGGATCTTTCACTGCAGAGCTCCCTTTCAGCAGGTCAGCCCCTGTACTGGTATATGTGGTTATTCCTCAAGAGGCTTTCCTCCAGACCTCAGACACCCCTCCTGTTCTTCATGACCTTTTGAAGATGATAGAGTGGCATGGCAGTCACTTCTGCCAGTTTCCTCAGCACTTATGGTTACATCCCATCAGGGCCCATGGACTTAACTGTGCTGAGTTTGCCTAGATGACCTCTGGCCAGATCCTCCTTGACCAAGAGGAAGTCTTAATTTCCCCAAACTCCTATTACTACTACAAGGGTACAACTGCTTTGTAAGAGAGATTGGCCTTCTTTGGAATTATCATACACTGTTCCAGACATTTACAATGGATGGGAGAGGGTCTGAACTTGGGTTCCTAAATCATCACTAACCCTGGGTTCACAGTGGCATCCATTTCTGACTTAAAGATTTGGTTCAGCAGAAAAGCTTGGAAATGCTCAACAGATTAAACTTTAGAAGGGGTGAAGATAGTTGGTGTGGATGGCAGTTGTAGCAAAAGTTTGGAATGGACTAGAGCTCAACATAAAGCATTAGTGGCAGGACTTGTGCTGAGCTTAGAACAGAAATGCAGGAATGTGTAGAAGTGTGACATCTCTACTAAATGGTGAATGGCTCTTGACTGGGCAAGACCTTTAGCAACCAAATATGACTTCCAACCGTGGCCAGTTTTGAATGAGGTCCTGAACCATCCCTCGGGGCCTGAATGTGTTCTATGATTTTGTCATTCTTTATGTATTTACACAATATAATGTAAAAAAGCATGTTAGTTCAGGCACTGTTTACATATAGGTTTATCCCAGTCAGTGTGTTGTATTCTGGTTGTCTGTGTTTGTGTAATTATTGAAGTGAGAACTCTAACAGTTGCAATCAGTAGTAGTCAGAAAAGATCTAAATATATATATTTGTGTGTAATTCTAGCAAATTGAGAAAATGATCTAAGACTGCAGTCATAATGCTCAGTAGCATGTAAAACTGAATAAACTGTTGTTACTGTTTTGTTATGAGCACAGATATTTCTTTTGGGACAATTCCAGTAAATGAGATAATTCTTAGTGCATTTGTGTTGGGGGTTGGAGGTGTTGTCAAGCTATCTTCTCTTTCCTAATTTCCCTCATCCCTCCTAAGAACTGCTGTAGTCTTAGTGTCTAAACATCTTCAAATCTGATGCTCAAAAATGCCAAATGACAGCTTTCCAGGAGGACAATGTAGACTAGCTGTGACTGTTAAACAGAGAAGGTTCATGCCCTGTGACTCAGAAGGGAAAAGCTGAGAGGTATTTTGTTTTAATTTTCTTCTATTTCAATCTTGGCTTTCTCTCAACTTCTTCCTGTACTCTGTAATCTCTATTTCAAGCATACAAACAGTTCAGAGTCTGAAATTACTAGCATGACAATGGCTTCACTAGTGAGACTACACTGGTGATGAAGGGCACAAATCTTGATTCCTCAAAAATCAAAACAAGAAAAATTTCCTGAAGCATACCTCCACACTGTCTATGGACTGCTTTTCTAAGGAAGTTAAATTGAGACTTAAAAGTTTACCTTGCCAAATTGAGTGGCATGGAAACATCCTTTCTTCTTAGAAGGCAGATTTGTTCTGTAGGTAGATGACACAACTCTGTTCTAGGCTAAGTGCTAAGACTGATGGGTGTATATATTCTGAAAAAAAAAATGAGCTATTAGTCTGTAAATTACATATACTTCAGACAATTTGTTATTTAACTGTGGGGTTGTAGTGCAGATATCCATGCAGACATGTGGTGTGAGAGTTCTCTAATCTGTAATTTGAGAGGTATGTGAGCAAAGACGTTCTGTGTAGACTGTTTTATTTCTTTGGTACATTTTTTAATGTCAATTTATCTATGAATAGCAGGATATTTACATCTCTTCAATTAAAGAGGCAAAATGAAAAGGGCATACCATTGCCAGGTATCTTATCCAAGGGCAGATGGAGAATGCTGCCTGCTAATAAAGAAGAACTGTACCAATCCAAATTGTGCCATTAGCTGTTGGCTTTGTGACTGCAAGATGAGATGTGAATCTAGAGGACATAAGAAGTTGGCAGCTGTGCATTGGTAGCTGAGTGACTACTGTTACACTTGAAGCAGTGTCAGAAAATGAGGCTGTGAAATGTTAATTGGCTTGCTAGGGAGGGAGGGAACGTTGTGGCTTAGTTTATTAAGATGATGAAACATTAAAAAGTGTCAGATGGAGAGGTAAGTTAGATGGACATAACTGTTTTTAATCATCTAGACAATACAGTTTCTGAAATTGTAATAAAGTTTCTTCTATAAAATAATAAGTATTACTTTTAATTAATGTTATTTTCAGCCTGCAAGATGCAAAATCACTGTTTCAAAGTTATTGTAGTAAACATGGTAGCCATTTTCTGCAAAAATGTTTTTTGACAAATTTTATGCAGGATTCATAAGAACGGCTTTGCCATTTTCATCAGTGTAAGTCACCCAGAACTGAGTGATAATATTTCAAATGCAGCTATTTATGCAAAGAAGTAGTGGTACCTTAAAACTGTTGCAATTAATTTTGTATATGTTGCTACTAATTATTTCAACAGGTGACTGAGCTGGAATGTGTGAGCAGTCAAGCCAATGCAGTCCACACACATAAAACAGAATTAAACCAGACAATACAGGAATTAGAATCTACACTGAAGAAGAAAGAAGAGGTATTTCCTAATGTTTATTTCTTTATTTGTTGTTCACATAATTTCTAAAGATTTTGGATATTAATCTTGCAATGACTGGTAAGCACATTTTTTTTCCTATAGATGATAAAAAGTTAATTTTTCAGCTGATTTGAAAATATTGGTTTTTATTCTATATAATTGCAGTTCAACATGGGGTATCTGAAGAACAAAAAATTGTATCATTTTTTTCCAAAGGCTTTTCTGAGATTACTCTTATCAAAAATAAATCTAAATTGTGGCACAAGTGGTTCCTTTAGAGCAATCATCATCACTGTGATGCTATGAGCACTCAGTAAGAAAGAAGTCAGTCATCTGCATGCTTTCTTTTTCTAGAGAGAGGGCTTTGAAGCAAAAAAAAAAAAAAAAAAGAACAATGCTCTGCTCTTTTCAGGCCAATCTGGTTTTTTTTGAGCTATGTTAATAAAACTGACTAATATCCCTAAGATCAGTCATTTAGTTCAAAGCAGGCCAAACCTCCAGCCTGCAGCAGGAATTATTTTTCTTGTGCCATTTGCCTTTCTGCTAGATCATCACCTGAAATGTGGAAGCAATTGGAATAAGACCTATATTGACATGGGACCTAGAGTAAAGCAGATATATGCTATAGAATGGTTGAGAATCAACCCATGTAGGACAGGAAAAGGGTGGTGGAAGAATCCTCATATGACAGTTTGTTTGTCCTGTTTAAGGCCAGATTCTCTGAGCCTTCCATGAGAGACAAAGCATGCACTGGCATGAGATTTTGGAGATCCACAGTAACCTGCAGGGTCCTGGCTCCAGCGGAAGTTGGGGTTGTTGTTAGCTGCTTCTAAGGACGATGCAGGAGAGGGGCTCCTTGATGTAAACAGAATATTCTCCCAGAGTTAAAGAAAGCCTTTCTCAGGCTCCCTCATACTTGAGATTGACCTTATGTTGGTAATGTTTCCCATTTTGGTGCCCACACATGCTCTTTCAAATTATTCTAAGATGCTGAATGCAAAGACTTCTTTCCAAAAGAAAGGCTAGTACAGCCCTCTGGAAAAAAGTATTTGTTAGCTTCAAGTTAATTATAGAAATCAATGGCCAAAGCAGGCAATTTTTCTGACACAATAAAATGCTCACAGATGAAAATTGGATTTTTCTCATGAAAAAAATTGGAAGGTTGAATTATAATAGAGCATTAAGTATACAATTTTCAACAGCAAGAACCTTTAATATTTTAGGAAAAAAATGTTTCACGTCTTTTGAAGTGGAAGAGGATTGGACTTTTGTAACAAAGAAAATACTTACCATTATTGTTGCTTATTCACAATTGCCTTTTTGGGATTATGATTCAGGAATATTGAGAACATGGCTTAAGATGGCATTAGCCAGTTGCCAGTTTTGGTATTTTTGCTATGACTTATTCAAGAGAAGAAGAAGCAGCTAGCTCACCTGCACTGAAGCCAAACCATGTAGTGTCTTGGTAAAGGGATTGTTTGTTCTCCTTTAGGAAATTGAAAGATTGAAACAAGAAATCGACAATGCCAGAGAGCTCCAGGCACAGAGGGATTCTTTGACCCAGAAGTTACAGGTGAGCTATAATGCATTATCTTCATTTAGACAGAAGGACAAAATGATCTTCAAGTGAGCAGTTTACATCAGCAGTTTTTGCTGCGTTGGTTGAAGCTACCAGATAAATCTAAGTGGTGGGGTCAGGATACTCCTTGGGAATTTGTCCCACAGTTTCCACCTGCAATAAAATACTACTTTTTTCCTAAGGGAACTGACCCAAATTCCATTTAGAACACCTCAGATCTCCACCCAACTCTGGAGCTGGTCTCATTTTCACAGCAGTATCTTGTCATAGTCTTGGGCCCACTGAATTGTCAGACTGTGTGTCATGATGTTGGGATGAATCTGTAATCAGCTTCTAAACATACTCTGATAAAGGTTAAAATGTTCTCGTGAAGTACAGACTTTAAAAACAGAACTTAACATTTTCTTGGAATTATTTAGAATTATTGTGTTTTTACTGTTTTTACTTTCTTTCTTGTTTTTTTCTTTCCTACATGTAAAGCCAGATTCCTCAGCATCTGGGAGCAGTATGCTCTCTCTTGCTACATCTTGTGCCTTTCTGTTGCTGGGCTGACCAGCCAGCCCAGACTTGTTCCTCCATGTTAAGGGAGACCTGAAGCTGAAATGAATTTGAATTCAGACTTCAGAATGTTGATATAACTGGAAATTCAGGCATTAAATAGTTCCAAATCCATAGAGCTAAATTTGACCATCACCTTGTCCTAAATCAGGATAAACACAAGCTCCATCAATCTGTACGCAGATAAATGATCATTAAACAAGTATTCTTTGAAATACATTGTATGAATTGGAACTTCCTTGAAACTCATTTTAACATACAGAATGAACCACATAAGAGCAGAAGTACTTTATTCATTTTCCACCATCCTTTTTTTTTTTAAAAAAAAGTATGTTATTATGATGTTTCTTCAAAGATTGTTTTTAGTTCATCTGTTCCACTATTCCAAGAACTGTTGCTAAGTTTAGACTAAAGCATCGGAATTTTCAACTGAAAAGGAGGCTTAAAAAAGAGATAATGATGAAAGTTAGAAATTGTTCTTGCAGTAGTATATGTAATAATATCAGTATGAGATCTCATCAAAAGTAATAAGGAGCTGAGAAGCAGCTATCCTTAGTAAGTGGCATTATGGGAGACTAGTAAAAGAAAGATGTCTTAGCATTCAAAAATGCTATATTTTTACTAAAAATTATAAAGTCTGCAGCTTCTTTTTGGTCTATGTTCAATAAACAAATGGATATATTATGTATATATGTCCATATGTCACTTTGTAAGTGATCAGTTTCTTAAAATGGTTATATGTGGTTCTACTGAAATAAGTTTAAAGTTGTCTTAACATCTGAGATAGAAGTTGCTCGTCTTCAGGTTCAAGCTTATTGCTGACCTGATGCAGCAATAAAAGGTCATGCATCTTTGCTTAATGCAGCACTGCCTCTGCTTTGACAGTAACAGCCTTCTCTGAATCCTTCACCCTACGTCTGTTCTTTCTACGCCAGAAAAATTGTGTTTTCTTCTGTAGCCCCAGACTGACCATCCCATGTGTGTTAATGTATTAGACCTGTTGCCTGTTTTTAGGGTGATCGACTATAGGGTCTGTATTTGTTCATCACACTCCTTCCTCCTCTGATCTATTTTTCCCCTCTTGAGTTCACAAACAGATTACATAACTAATTAGAATGCAGCCTGTATGAAAAGCAGTGTACAAAAATTGTTTCAAGATATTTTGCATTTCTGACAAACTTGTATCAGGCAACTAATTAGAAATCAATCATAGACAAATATCAGTAAGTAGTAGTATGGTATATCTGTGCAGGGTAAGTATTGGGGCTCTTGTTACATAATAATTTCATTAGTTAGGATATATGAATGAGTCATGATGAGTGTGATTCTCATGATAAGTGAGGATATCTTTATTAATATGCCTGATCCCTAAGTACATCTGTTGTATATGGTTTGAATATTTTATTCTGATCCTTTGTCTGACTTCCCCGGGAGATCCATACAGTGCAAATATCAAACATGACTTCTTAGTAGTTTATTTATTTTCTAAAAGGAAATAAAATATAAAAAGTAATCATGTCTTCTGTAAGAACATCTAAAAACCATGTCCAGGGCCTGGATGTATCATCAGGTTATTGTCAGAGGAAATTAACTGCATATAAAGAGAAATGATACAATTAAGGGAATAGATTGTATTACGTGGATACCTCTCCACTTCTTCCATTAAAAAGGAACAGGTTTGAGGTAGTCTGATTTGCAGTAGGAAGCTGCACATTAGCAGGATGTGAGTATTCAATTAAGTGTTTTAAAAACCACTAATACTAACCCTGGCTAAAGATGTGTGGGGATCAAATACAACAGTTGGGAGGTAGTGTTTCCCATACATTAATAGCAAAAGGCATGCTCAGTCAGTTCTGCATGAGCTATTGGAAAGACTGTGTCATCCCAGGAGGGCCAAGATGATGCTGAGCTCCTTGGCTCATTCTGGACATGGCCACTTGGCCCCAGGTTGCTGAGCCCCCCACAGCACTGCATGGCGTGGTCCTTGCCAGAGCTTCCTCTATTAGGGCAGGTGCAAGATAACCCGTGGTGGGTGTCAGTGTTGGCTGGGTGACAGTCAGCTCCTTTGTTTCTAACAGCTGTGAGGTAGCTAATGGTTACCTAAACATCCATCCGTTTTAATTTACGCTGTGTCTACAAACAGTCTTTTTCAGTTAGTTTCCTTTAATCTATTGGCAACTATATTGATCTGTGTCAAACGGATTAAAATAATTTTCACGATGGCAGCAAGGGGTAATTCCTCTCAGTTGTGCTGTTCAGGAAGTGTGGCCAAAATTCTGTTGCAGAATCACAGAATTGTAGGGACTGGAAAGGGGCTCTGTAGATCACCTAGTCCGGTGCCCTGCTGAAGCAGGCTCCCTACAGCCAGTTGCACATGTATGTGTCCAGGATGGTTTTGAGCATCTCCAGAGAGTTTTAAAATCTTCTTTAACTTGCCACTTCACAGAGGAGCAGTGAGCAAGTTGTTCCATTCCACAAGGAGATGAGGCCTAGGGGTCCTGAGCTTGCCAGAGCTTTCCCTGCCCAGGCCTGGGGTGCTGCCTTCCACCTCTATGGCACTTGGAGAGTTTTGAGGGCAACAGAGGAATGACAGTGGAAGCAGTGGGAGGTGGGGAGGGGAGGAAGAGAAGTTTGGTGCTGGCAGAGGCTGCTGCAGGGTGCCAGGCCTCCCTCCCTAAGGCTGGGTGAAATGCCTTGATCTTAAAGCTCAGAGCAGATCCCTTAGAGCTCTGTGATGCAAAACTGCTGTAAAGGAGGGAGATGTGTTGGTGTGTACATAAATACTAATTCAGACCACGCCTTTCTAGAAATAGCTGCTCAAGGTGCTCTAAGCATGCTGTTCCTGTGCTGCCTGCAGAAGTAGTTTCCATAGCTAAAATTAATAAATTTATCAGGAATGTATGAGACGTGCCATGAATGAGACAGAACAGCATGCTGTTGCAGTGCAATGTGACCATGCTCTAGCAATGAGATATGAGAGGGCCCCAGCATGTGCTGAGCACAGAGCTTGTCTGCATGGCACTGTACTGTGCTACAGCCCTTGAGGGAGGCTGTTCCAGGGCACAGCTTGTTGCTTATGTTTTTAAATATGCTACAAGTGATTTCACCTTGATCAGTCCCTCCAGCTTTTATTCTAGTCTTAATATTCAGTGTGAAAAGGCATATAACATGAAACAGAAGTGGTACTCCTTGCTATATAAAGCAGTGATCATGGTGAGCTTCTGTGCAAGGCCACCTCCTGGGGACTCTGCCCTGGAGCATTCATCTATCTCTAAATAAGTGAGAAGTTGTTTTCAATAGGTGCCGTATTTTCAAATTATAAAGTGATCACTGAACATAACACACTGTACACTGACAAAATTTTATCCCTCTCCAGAAGTGTCTCTCCTTCAGATTGAATTACTAAAAAAAAAAAACCAGCAGAAGAAAGGTTGGCTGTTCAGTTCTAATAAAAATGTGAATTCTGGTTTTGGTACCACATAAACTTTAAAGGATGGCAAACTGTTTTGAAAACGAAAGTATCTCATGAATACCAGGAGGAGGTTTGACTGCTTTCTGTTTGTAGACAACACATTAACATGTTATGTATTTTCTCTGAAGGAAGTAGAAATTCGAAACAAAGACCTGGAAGGCCAGCTGTCTGATCTAGAGCAACGTCTGGAGAAAAGTCAGAATGAGCAAGAAGCTTTTCGCAATAACTTGAAGACACTTTTAGAAATTCTTGACGGAAAAATATTTGAACTAACAGAGTTACGAGATAACTTGGCCAAGCTAATAGAATGCAGCTAAAGAAAATGGGATTTCAGTGCCAATCAGCTTAAAGATGCACTGTCTCTCTTCATAGGACTTTGTTGGGCTCTGCATCAAAGTTGCACAAAATTAGAAATGCTCCTCTGAGAGGGTTCGTTTTAAATTTGAATCGTATTTCAATGTAAAATTCAGAACTCAGCTTGTAGCTAGCTGAAGAAAAAAAACAAAACAAAAAACTTGAATTACAAATTACCTCCTTGTACATTATTGGCCATACATAACTTGAAAGATATTAGCAGTAATTGAATGCAATCCTTTTCTAATTATCAGTGATGGAAGAATTACCAGTGTCCCAGATAACATCCACAATACAGGTTATCTACTGTTTTATTTATTTAAGATATTTAATTGCTGTGTTTTGTGCAAGAACTTAGTGATGACAGCCCTGTATTTTGTTGTTCTTAATAATTTCTCAGGATTCTTTGCGCTGTGGAGAAACAGTGCCATTACCAATTTATTCTTGCCAGGAGTGAGAGAGATTTGCATCTTTAATTGAAACAAAGTTCCTAACTGCTTGTGTAAAGTTCTTACTTCTGGGTATTTCAGTTGGTTGGTCAGCTGGTTTTTGTTTGTTTGTTTGTTTTTTTAATCTATATATTTACTGGGATATATTGTATTTCTTTATGGAGCTTATTCTGGTGTTCTACAATATTGTCCACTGTAAGGTTTACATTATCATATGAATTCCATGTAATTACAGCAAGATGCTATCTTCCACTAACCTGTATGTTGAAGCCAACCAATGATGGCAGGTGAGTCCCCCAGGAGAAAAAAACAAAACAAAACAAACAAACAAACAAAAAAAAACAACCAAGAAAACAAACAAACAAAAAAGGAAAATGGGAATTTAAAATGTTAGCTTTGACATGCACAGATAACAAGAAATAGCTAGTCATTTGTTGTCTGGCCTTGCTAAATATATCAGATATCTATGTTGAATTAACTGTTAGCCTGTTCTGCAGGAGATTTTTTCAGAATGTCACATGAATTTCAGATTTTGTAAATAATGGCTTGTGGGGAGCAGTATTTATTATAGACTGCATTAAGGGCAAGAGCTGTTGCAAGGGACTACTTGGACACTGAACTTGTCCAGCCAAGAAAGCTGTTTCTATAAGTCTTGCTGTCATAACAAATTGAAATGGAGACATGTTTACTCTTTTATGGGTCTTCATATCACCTCTTTATTGAAACAACACCAGGCAATATTCACTACTGTTAACTAGAGGCTTAAAAGCAGGAAATGATTTAATCCAGTTATCCTCAACGAGCAGGTTTTAAAGTTGTTCTGATGTAATTTTAACAGACTTTTGGCAAACACACATTTCTTTATATAATAGATATACTTAAAAAAAAAAACCAACAACAAAAAACAACTCTGAAAGGTAAGCCAAGTGTCACGTGTCTTGCATCAAAGTACATTCTTGCCATAAATTAATTGCTTGTAATTTTGAAGAGGGCTTTTTTAAAATGTATGAATGAGTGTCAGACTTCAGAGTTGAAAGATGCACTGTTTGCTCCCCAAGTTCATTTGAATGTTAAACATGAAATCTAGCTGCTTATAAATTTGTACGACATAATTTTCTCCACTTAGAGACTGCTACTGAAAACTAGAAAAGATAAGTTTGGTTTTGTGTGTACTGTATGTATATACCATATAATACACACAGGTTCTCATTTATATTAGAAATATGTGCTTTATTTCTAAAATACTGCTTTTTTTTCCTCTCTTTACCAGTGATTTATCAGGTGTCCCCTGACTAGTCAGGAAAATGGTTTAGGTCAAATGCTAAACCATCATGTATTATACTGTATGTAATGTACACAATGTTTAAGTTTTATCCATATTTTTAGGGTGTTTTCTCACCTATTTTATTTATTGGTGGGGTGGAGGAGCTTGATTCAGTGTGCTACTGGTTGAAAACTTTGTGATGAGCTACATGTTTTTCTTTCAGTGATTTTAGGCAGTGATGTGTACATCTTCATCAGGTCCACATGAGCAAATATCACAAGATTTCAATTTAACTGGGGATGTTTGGGCCCGATTTTCCTGTCACTTGTGCTGCTGTAAACCAGGTGCATCCCTGATGCGGTGTCAGCAACGTTTGGCTGGCATAACATTGGAGGAAATGCAAGGAGAATCTGGCCCGTTAATTATTGCTCAGTGGACATAATAAGGATGAAGAAAGAATAAAAACATTAGAAAACTTGATGATGGAATAAATGTAATATTATTTTTAATGATATTATTATTGACATTTTTAAAGATATGATGTCATTTACCTGTGGGAAAATAGTGGACAGAAATTCTTCCACTTAAATTTTGTGAATATGTGTGGTACATGAGTATTTCTATGTATACGTACACACACATATGTATATAAAGAACACGAAAAAATTTAGATGTGCACATTTTTAATATTTTCCTATTGAAATTAAATTTTAAATTGGAAATTGATATTTGAGAATTTCTTTTCTCATTCGGTAGATACGCTTCATTTCATTTTTTACAATTACTGAGGGCTGCACCTTTGAATTCCCACATAGTTGTCAAACATAAATATGGGATAAGGTGGACTTACGTGCACATATAAAAAAAATCTGAATGCTATGAGTATTTTTGATGTTTATTTACAATAGGTGGGTGTTTAGAATTTGAAACCTAAAGTTGGTTCTTAGGTGGTTATGCCTACTGTAGCCTCTCCAATTCTGTTCGAAGACAATAGTTCGCCTATTTGAAACATGACTTTTCCCAGAGACAGGTATTACGAATTGTACCTATCTTTCACAAAACTGTGGGAATATGTGTACGTGAAAACAGTGTCGAGTACCTGCAGCTTGAAAACAGGAACATGAACTTGTACAGGAGAGGCGAGTGGCCGCGCTGCGTAAACTTTGTTAAATGGCAACTATAGTCTTGTAAAAAAGAAAAGAGCAATGAGAATTACAGTGAAAAAACAAAACAAAACAAACAAACAAAAAAAAAACAACTGACAAACATCTAACAAAACCTGAAGAAAAATCAAAAATACGGTTTTTATTTTTGAAATACACTTGCTGTTCTCTGGAGAATGTACTTTTACTTTTTTTTTTTTCCTTATATCTTTTCAAGTATGTGCAAGTGATAGCAGCAGCTACCTTAATCTTTCAGGTGCTACTGGATTTTGCATTAGCGTGTTATGTTGTGAAATCCTGACTCTGACATAAAAAGATTTTTGTAAGTATATTCCCGTCCAGATAGTTGGTTTTTGGAGTGTCTTGTTCATAATCCATATGCCTCAATGATCCAGAAATTGCATTTTTTCTATGTGCACAAAGTAAAATGTGTGAATTAATGTCTGTTACAGACTGGGGATTCCTTTTCCTGGCTAATATTCCAGGAAAGAGGCAAACAAAATGAACTGATAATGCAGAAATATTGTTATAAATTCTCTACGAAAATACATTTTCAGGTAAAATATAATAAAGGGCTAAAACAGATGTAACACAAATAAGTATCGTTTAATGCTATTGGTGGCATTCTGAGGGTAATTCCTTCAACAGAAATCCTGCAGGAATGAGCAGTGCGTCAATTAAAATGAATATGCTGGGATGCGTCTTGTCAGCTGTGCAAGGTTTCTGTTTCCTGCTCTGTTTTCTACTGGCTAGGGACTATCTCCAGGTTTACCTGCAGTCAGGGGCTGGACCTTGCTTTGTTTTATTGCCGTTCATGTTCTGTACCGAAGTGGCCGCGAGCACTTGGTTCATTAGGAGGATCATTTCAAAGGCAGAAGATGGAAATCTTTGTCAGAAGTTCGGCACGGGAAGGGAAATGGAAAAATGTCGCAGGCCTTAATTCTCTGCAGAACTCTGGGTGTCAGTAAAGGCGCTTGCTTGATTTGATTGATGAGAAAATCTTGGATCTTGAGGCCAAATATTAGTAGAGATTAGGCCCGGGTGTCAAAAGGGGAATGACAAAACAAAACAAAACGAAAACCCGTCAAGGAACTGCAGCCAAACGCGTGCAGTGCCGGCACGTGAGCATGCCGAGTGGAGGGTGCGGTTCCACGCCGCCGCCGTTAGCCAGGAGGTGGGCCGGGCTGTGCACAGCGCTGCTCAGATTGTCGTTTACATTTTCGTAGCGATGCTGCATATGCACACTACCTCTGAATGGTGCTAAGCAGAGAACATACCACAGAACAATAGGTATTTCCTAAAACCTGTGCTTTTCTTTACGCAGTTAGTTCCTATTCTTTCTCTATTTGCTCCTGACAAGTGTGACGGATTTCACGCGTTCTGTTCCGTGTTTGGGAACGAGAGGCAGCGCTGGCTGGCCCCTGGCGTCAGCCTGTGGCGGTGAGGTGCCGCAGCTCCTGCCACACCTCCTGGGTCTCACAGCCTCTCAGGGACTTGCAGCTGTCCGTGCTGCCTCCGCAGCTCATCCTAGGACCAAAGAAACCAGCGCAGTTTATTCCCACTTTCTCCCCCTGCCTGCTCTAGCGCACGCTCAGATTAGCCGGGGCAGTGCATCCAGTAGCCCGTGGCATTTTCAAATGCTGATAGGCCTGGGAAGCGGGAGGAACCATCGAAGATGTCAGAGATTTTGGGGGAGAAATGTATGGCTGTCCAAAGGATTCCCTTTTGCAGCACCACCAGCTGTGAGATAGGTGAGAAAATCTTGCACAGCGGAGAATATCTGAACGATGCTGAGCACATCTGGCTTGCCCCAGAACTGCTGCAGGCTCCTCAAAGGCAGCATTACAGTTGTGCTTTGTAACCAAAGCCAAAGTCCTGTCAGTCCGCAAACCCCGTTCGTGCCATTCTTCTGACCTCCACTAGCCCCGAGGTCCAGTGTTGGTGTTAGTCACGGCAGTGGCTGAAGGCCCTTCCTGCATTCCTTCCATTATCAGCAGCCCTTTTGCTCCACACTGTGGGCATACAGGCGGAGAAATGGAGAGGAAGTTTTGGTCTGCAGCTCTAAGAGCAGCACAGCAGCAAGCGCTCACCTCTTTGAAAGAAAAAGAGATCATGATTTTTTTTTTTTTTTTTTTTTTGTGGTGGTGTTTTCTGTTATCGCTGGAACCTACATGTCCTAAATCCCTTTTAATCCTGTTTTTATTACATTGTTTTGTCATGGATGTCATTTCCACAAATCTAAACTTAAGAGTCACACAGAAGGCAGATAGGCGTGCGTCTGGGGCACACTGCGGGTTGTCCCTGGACATTGCTGAGTCCCGAGGAGCTGGAAAGTCACTGAAGTGGGGACAGGCGGCAACAACAAAACGTCGGTGTGCTGTAATCAGAGCTGCAGGAGCATGGAGACCTCACAGGGAGCACCAGGACAGGGATACGTGTCAGGTTGGATCCGCACTCGCGTGGGGGGCAGGCAGTGATCCGCGCTGTGAACCAGAGGTTGGTAGGGAAATGAGGACAGTTTGTCCATATCGTAGCAATGTAACAAGGGGCTGTGCAACCAGAACATAAACAAAATCCAGAAAGGAGCCAGGGTACCACGAGAGGCACAGTCAGCCCTTTAATGAGTGCCCTGCACACAGGGACCTAGTACATCTATGCTATCCCTACATGAGGGATGAAATGGCAGCAGGTTCATCTGGCACTGAATGGCCATGGTGTGGCCATGGGGTTTGTCGGTCCCTCTTCTGAATGCTGTGCCAGGAGAAGGAGCAGTGCTTGAGGAACTGTCCCAGTAGGAACAGCTGGGAATTGCTGCTGCTGCTTGCCAAGCTGGCAGCCATGGTGACAATGTTCCAAGGATCAGGCCCTCATTACGCTGAGTGACTTGGCAGATAGAAGAAATGGCAACATAAATTATTTCAGTACTATTTACAATATATTTTTTTAAGGCAACCCGTGGTTTGCTATGCCAGTGACAGGTAGAGGGGATAAGGGAAAAAAGAACAACCTCCTGGGGAACAGGTATGTCCCTTCCACAGGCCGAACTCCAAAGGGCACAGAATTGAAGTTGTGCATTCAGTTTAAACAAGCTGGTGCAGACTGGTACAGACGGTGCCCACGGCCACTTAGGAGCATCCCTGAGACTTGGCAGCTGCTGAGGACTCTCTGAAGGCAGTTGTGTGTCTGGTGCAGGGAGGACCTGCTGGTGACTGGAACAGCACACGGGTCCACTCCAAACTGCTGATGGTGCAGACTTGACAAATGCTGGTTAGATGTCTGTGCGACTTTTCTTACTGCAAATTGAGACCGAGTACTGAAGACTTGAAAGTCTGTTTTTCTGTGAAATGTAACCAAGTGTTGACTTGGGACCACAACTGATTTGTAGTGTTTTAGGTAGAAGAGGATTGTTTACACATCTGAGCAAAGCACGTCCTGGCAGGCAACCTGCAGCTGCTTTCCCCTGAACATAGCATGAGCAGACACACCGGTCTTTTAAAAGTGACAAAATTTCATATCCTGAACAGAAATTTGCCCTGGTTTTTACCTTAAGCATCACTCACAACGTGCACGTGCTGAATGACTCCACCAGCACATTGCTTCCCCGGGCCCCATCTGCTGCCTTGTGCTCTGGAGAAGGTGGCCAACACCACGAAGGCGAGCAAAGGAGAGGCGGTGGTGGGCATGAGAGCGGGCTGCTGAGAGTTGGTGCAGAGGTGGCAGGTGTATGTGCTCCTGCGACAAGGGGGTAGGCAGGCTGTGCAATTTATTGATGAATGTCTATTCAAGGCCATTTTTTATTTTATTTTTTCCCAACATGCCTTTAAAAGCCTGACATAGCATGGGGGGGAGGGGGGGGGGCTTGTCAAGTTGTTCGTTGTGGGTGTCCATCTGCTCCAGATGTTGGTTTACTCACAGCAAGCAAGGGGGTGGGAAAAGAGTGGCCATCGCCTCATGGTGCTTCACATTAAGTCAGTTCATAGAGCATCCGTTATGTCTACACTGTGCGGGTAACATGCATGGCAGTAAGAGCATGCGCTGATGACTTTGTACACTCAGAGCTCAGATACATTCCTGCTGGAATTTAATGGGGATTGAAATAAAATATGAAGAAAAAGTGTGGCCAATATACATGTTTTGTATGAATTGCATGATTCTTCAAGTTTCTTATTCCTGTGAATTTCAAACAGCAATATGCAGAGGGATTGTGTTGCAAGTTAGAAGGAAAGATTAAAAAAATGAACTAAAGAATAAATGATGTTTGAAAGACCATGGATGTTCTTGGCCTCACACAAGCAATGCAGGACACACAAAGTGAAATGTTCTGGAGACGTGAAGTCCGTGTGGTGAGAAGAGTGACAAGAAGCTGTTATCTCTGCACTTGCCCCCACACACATCACAGACCGCACGTGGTTACTGTGGGGAGGAAGGGAGAAGGTGGTGGATACAGGGGCTGATCTGGAGTATAATGCTGTTTTTGTTGCTGCCAGAGTTCTGGCTTATTAAGGAGGAGTGCACCTGTAATGAAGACAGGCAGCAGCTCTGTCCAGCTGCCCTGGCACCAAGGCGCTGTGCTGAGGGAGGCGTGCTAGTGAAAACTGAGTTGGGATGAAGGTTTGCACAAACTCAGGAGAAAGAGACAGACCTGAGTATCAGAGCAAGGGGGATAGGGGAATAGCATGGCAGCAACGAGGTGGGGGGTTCACAATTCTGCCAATGGAAAACTTGATGCCTTCTGCCACAGTTGAACGAGGCTGTGCTGGTACCATTCTGGATAATGCCCCTGGAGTATCACCTGCTATTGTGCAGTACCAGCAGAGAGCCGCTTGCAAGTTGCACAGCCCGTGGGATCCATCGGAGTTTCACAGAGAAGATAATAATTCAGTTAATTATATTGCTCTGTCCCGACAGAAAAAAGCGTGGCACAAAACTTTACAGCATTAGGCCCAGATGGGCTCCCTGTGCTGCCTCCTTCCTCCTGCAACAGGAAGGGAAAACCTGCGAAATGGGAGATAGCAGTGAGCACTGCTGAGGAAAGCATCTCAAAAAATGTCAGAAAAGGAGCTCTGGAAAACTCACTCCGTGTGTTTAAGTCTCTCCTCCCCCACAGCCCCTCTGCTGACTGCTGGAGAAGGAGTAAAAGCCAAGCATCAGTGAGTGCTGTCAGATAGGTGTTGCTTGTTAAGTGTGAGGTGGATTGTGGCCCAGTGGTATTTATTGGCAATGTACCTTTCCATCTGACATATAACATGAAAAAAGACAGTTCTGCCCTGCTCCCATATCCCCCGTGTGTTGTGCAGACATATGGGCCTTACTCTGAGTATCACTGCTGCATCCAGGTCCATTCTCTGATTTATAGATGCGGTGTGAGCACCGCACCTACTGCCAGCCCACAGGAATAGCCTTACAAGTGACAGAAAAGTAACCTCTGATACCAAAGCAGACACTGCTGATGGCAACAGAGCCCCCTAAGTACAGCACTAACCCATGTCCCTAAGTACTACCTCTGCCCTGTCCTGAAACACCTCCAGGGATGGTGACTCCACCAGCTCTGCCTTGGCAGCCCATGCCAACGCACTGCCAACTCTGAGAAGAAATTTTTCCTAATTTCCAACCTGAACCTGCAGTGTGAGGCCACAACAAAGAAAAAAAAAAAGGGGAAGCAAGCAAGGAGTGAAGCCAGATGCTTCCAGCCCCACTGCCTCTCTCCACCACCCCTTGCATTCTTACACACAGTTGGAGGCTGCTCTGCCCCCGTGCAACGGCACCACCACCAGCAAGCTCTGAGACACAGGAGTCTCACAGGGATCTGAGCATTCTGACTTTAAACATCTGTGCATTTCATAAAGGTATTTGTCCTTTCACTAAGTGATGACAACTGGTTTTCTGCTTGCACTTAAGCTCAATTTCCCTGCACTACTGAAGAGCGAAGTTCTCCTATGACACCTGATTTATTTATGCAGCAGTTCATGAAGATATTACATCAGTACGACAGTTCCTGCAGCAGTGCAGCTCAGGCATTGCTGTCTGCCATTCGTAGCAGATGGGCAGCTTGAGGAACTCAAACAGTAACAACAGAAACTTAACAGTGGATGACTTTTTCTTTTTTGTGGAGGAACCAAACTGCACTATTTTTATTTTTTTCAGCATCGCTATGTACTCAAATGAAACAGTGGTCAAATAAATATCCTTTAATAAAGAAAAAGGAATCATTTTTAAGCACCAAAACTGTGAGTATGATGTTACAATGCATGTACAAGAAGGTGAGTTCAGTACTTAGTGTATGTACAGGATTAAACTCCCGAGTCATGGTAATAAAAACAAAATACACAGCAATAAATGTGCATGGCAGGGAAACTGCACTAACAAGAAAAAAAAAAAGCAAAAGGCAGACAGTTACCGTTGTTTTAGTTTTTAGGTATTGCTGGAAATGTTTACTTAGTTTATCCTCTTTATTTTAGATGCTTGTTGCCTAATACCTTATGGTCTTGAGCATTTTTAGAGATAGCAGATCTGCAGTCATTTACAATAACACACACACTTAACACATCTTTGTGTACATGGTGTTAAAGGGCTTCCTTGCTGCCAAGCACTAGTGTTCGATTCTACCAATAATATTGCACAAAGCTAGTGAACAGAAAACTGGTTTTGATTATTTCTCATTTATTCAACAGGTTTAAAAAAAAAAGTTAACATCATTAACCTTTACCAATGTCATTCGTGCGAGACAATCCGCAGCCATCCCAATTCCTTAAATCTCATGATGATGTATCTGTAAATACGTAAGACTAAATCCAACACATACAGCAAGCACAGTAACACGCTGGGAGATGTTGAGTGAGTGTCCCCGATCCCCAACACCTGTTCCACAGTTCAGAAATCAAAAGTGCTCCTGAAAGGATCTGAAAGTCAAAGCCACCTAAGGCAGAACAGTACGGAACAGGTAACAGTCTCTGCAGCGACGGCGCTGCAGAGTTAGGGCTGCACTCACCAAAAGGCAATCGTCCCTCTGACTCTTTCCAAATGCTGGTTAACAGCTTCAGGTACTGGCTTTAAATAATACTCTACAGCCATCTTAAGCTCAGCAGAGTAAAATTCATTGCCTGGTCATTTCCACATTAGAGGTACATCAGAGTATTCACATTTGAATGGAAAGACCTTTTCTGTCAAACGCTGAAGCTTGGGGCCACAGAAGATGGACCTCCATCACAATAAAGTACATCAATGTCGCAGTCAGAGCTGGGTTTGGGTTAACAGTTAAACTGAGCAGGAAGTGCAAAGAAATGTATATACAACAGCCCCTCCCAGAAATACACAGGCACGCCCACCCGCCCTCAGCCCTGCTAAAAATCCTAATTTTAAGTACATGTATTAGGCAGCAATTAAATATAAACTCATTTTATAGGAAAAAATTTAAATTACAGTATATTTATAGGTTAAAAACAGCCACCGCTGTGCTTCTGACAGCACCGGCAGCAGTGTGTCAATGTGCTTACTACACTGAAGAGCAATTTGCAGTCAAGTTTGGAATGACCTCCTGTCGGCCCCGCAGCGCTGACTCCACAGCGTGCTCTCCCAGTAAGGTGCTCTGTTTGCTCCTTTGCTTTGCAATAAGCTTCGCTTGTTCTTAACGTTAACTCTGTAGTGCTAAACATAATGTACTGTCCGTGCTTATGGAATCGTTACCAGAAGTATACACGGGTAAGTTAATTACATAAGCATTACAATGAAAATAAAATCGGATTACACGTGTGAACAAAATCGATTCACAAATTACACTCTTGTAACTCCGTGCAACAAACAAGCGAGGGGAACACTGACCACCGACAGCCCCTGCCCCTCCTCTCACTAAGTTGCATTTCAACAACACATCTGTCATTACTTTAATATTAGACATTACAGAATATAGTGCTTATATATCAAAATGATTCTTTACAAATAACATAGTGAAGTATGTTGAGTTCTATCCCCAATGCAGCCACAAAAAGAAAAAAACACAATATATAATTATACTAAGTTATTTTACAGGTGTCTGGTATAGGACGCAGACTGTCAGTTTTTAGAAAACCTTAAAAGTGATGCTTAAGGAAAATAACTAATTACGACGTGAAAAGAAAGCAAACAAACTAAGAATATTGGTCATTTTTAAAGAATCTGGAACCTCTGTGAATGAGAGGACGAAATTCACGTTGATGCAGATTCTGTTTCTGAGGAAGGCCTTCCTATTTGCCTGACGTTTTGGTTATCTAATTACTAGTCCCGCTTCTCGTTTCTTGATCTCACTCATAGGTGTTTCAGTCCTCAGATATGCATCTGTACAATAAATATACACTCCGACTCCTTACCACAGTGGATCAGTCATACAATATAAAACAGTTTTAACCAGAGCCATGGAAGGAAGTTCCTAAAGATGGAAGAAGCGTGAGAGCTGACAGACTGTTTCATATAAACAAGAAGCAACAGACGGATGCATCCACCACAGAGAAGTCCAGCCAGAAAGGAAAAATATCAGTAATACATAGAAAGGCCTTTCTCATGGAGGTTCTCTTTCCTTGCATATGCCTAATTGAGTTTTCTGTAGTGATGCTATGGTTTCTAAAGGGCCAACACATTCGTTAGCTTCTTTCAGCTTCGGAGGAGCCAAATCTGCAGGATTGTCAGAACTCCAGTAAGGTTGCTGTGACCACACTCCTCCTGTTTGCTGCTCCCGCCACCCCACTGCAAAATGTGGTGTTGCAGAGAAGGATGGGAAGATTGATGCATTAGTCTGCACACTACGCATACAAAATTTCTGTATCACAGTGGGGAACGTGAAATTGTGACATCTAGTGACTTGCTGAAGATTAAAACCTAGGATTTCTTTTTGTTTTGCTTTGTTTTTGTTTTAGCAGCATGTGGGAGAAAATACTTTTCATTCCATGTGGAAGATGGCAGTTCTGGAACTGATATAAGCTGCTATGCTCAGCACAACTACTCTTTGTGTGCACATAAAATACTTGCTCCTACGATAAATCCACTTCTATCAACTAAGCTATTACAGGAGTCTAAGATTTCAACTAAATATAAACCAGATTAAGGACAGTAATTTTTCTCAATCATGCACACATTCAAGGCAAAATTGACAGACCACACGGCAAATAAATCTGTAAAGCTGCAGTACAGTAAAGCATTGAGCTACTTGTATTTCTCACAACACAACGGTAAACTGTAGACACAAACATTGTGCAAAGGAACCGTTGCACCTATATCTCAAAACTATGATATTGTCTCCTGACCTCAAATTTTGCTTGCATCCCATATGCATACTGTAAGGAATGAAAACGTAGGCTGGAAAATAGGAATAACTGACATGGTTGCTCAATCACCACTATTTACATAGCACTAAGCTTCAGATGAAGTGCATAATCTGAATTACCACTCTACGACAAATTCTGCTTTGTGCTCTGCTTTATGGCCAAGAATTTAGTTTCAAACTGTGGTGTGACTGGAAGCGAAGACAAATGCTGAGCAAAAATACACCCCTAACAGTACAGGCAACGCCCAGTGGTTTTGATCAACATTGAAATCACAGTTATTGCTGCGTGAGCACAGTGCTAGCTTACAACCGCACCATTAACTGAGCTCAGAAAAGCAGTTTATGAAAAATTATGCCTTGTAGTTTTAAGTCCTTGGAAAGACAGTATCATGTGCCATAGAACTGATCTCAGGAGAGAAGCACACAGACCTAACAAGTAATACATACAGCAAAATCAATACAGCTCCAAAGTAACACTACTCAGGGGTGCTTTAAGAATGAATGTTCACTTACTATAAATAAGGCAACAAGGTTAAGAAAATGCCTGTCAATAGCAAGGGTACTGTGACATCCTTCTGAGACGTCTGAATGAGCCTTAATTTCAGGACAGCCACAGGACAACACCTGAAGGGTCCGACCTCTGAGGTTCCTGCAGGTATATGTAACCTGTTACTAAGGTGGGTGCTCCTGTTCCTATTTACAGAAATGGCAAGACATGCAATCTCCTGTCAGGAACACTGACACAGCACATGTTCACTGTATGACAGCAGCAAAGCGCAACTGCTCTAAGAAAGAAAACACTATCCCCATAATAGTTTGATTTTACAAGAGGAATGGTGAAAGTAACATACTACAACGAGGACACAGACTGCACACTTCTCAAATGCAGAGTTATGTCACACCAATGAATGAAGAATGCTGGTGACAATTTAGCTTTCTTAACATTGTAACAGGCTGACAGTAGTATCACATGGAGCTTCTGGATCTTCCAAGACTCACTCTCTCTCTCTACTGACACCTCTTACCCTAGTGATACACATTCTAAGTGCAGCTGTCTGCAGCCATCAGACATGAAGCTTAGGATTACTTCTAGGTACTCAATGCAGAGGAGGTTGCAACTTTCCTTTTTTTTTTTTTTTTTAAAAAAAAAAAAAGAAAAATGGTCACAAACAAAAGGGGACTTGTTTTTTGGTTTTTTTTTTTTTTTTTTTTTTTTGCAGCCAGCAGGCTTTTGGGTATGAAATACAAATATTTCTGCAGCCACTGAAGAGAATAACAAAAGAAAGCAAGAGAAGCACATCTTCAAAAATGAAGTATCAAATATGTTCAAATGCTTTGATCTTTTTAGATGGCTGCTTACTGTATTCAAACAAAGCCTTTTAAACCAAACTGAAAAATAATTTTAAGTATGAAATTACAAAATATTGCTTCTTACAACAAATGATAAAGTATACTTGGTTTAACGCAGCTGAATATTATTCTAAAAAGGCATGAAAATGTCTATGTTAGAAAAGTTTAAGATTACAAATGACCTTCTAAAAAGGTTCTGTCAGTATGTCTTGCTATAAAAGCACCATGCTGGAAACACATTCTTAAAATATGTACTGAATTCAGCTCCTCTTTCTCATTACCGTGTGGTCACTCGCCGTTTTTCATACTGACATACACTTCTTCAAACTAAGTAGAAAGTCATTACTGAATTTCAGCTACTGTGGTGCAACAAGGAATTCTGCTCTTTCTGTAATGTCAGTGCTAGCTTTTCTGCGAGGACCTTCTTAATTGCTTTTCAAGCAGATGATATATTCAGTGCAGTGAAGGGAAAGACTTCATAACTGTTTTGTTGCTTCAGCCAGATCACACAGTTCATTTAACAGCCAAGTATTCTCCCAGTTCAAAACGCTCTCTCCACTTAACTGACCACACACTACAAACACAAATATGAAAAGTGCTCGAGAGTCGGGCATTCTTGATTATATAAAACAAATGTTGACATAACTTAACTTTCTACTCAAACCAAAATTTTTAGAACACATGAAGAAAAAAGTGACCTGAAAAATTTACACTTCAAGCCATTTTTTCCAGATGCTGAATCTTTTGCCAAAGAAAGAGTATTTCTTTGTGAAAGAAAGCCACCTGCGGAACTGACGGTCAAAACTGCTGGCTGGCTCTGAATTTTCAAAATGAAGAGGAAAAGTGATCTTCAACTGGGGTTTCTTTTCTGACTTCAGTGGCTGTATATCACCTGTTTGGGAAAAAAAAAAAAAAGGAACATCTGAAAAGCTAAAGAGCTTTACAAGTCCTCTCCGATCAATGTATTAAGCAAGTCCAACATGCAATACTTATCTTAGTCTAAAAAAAAAAAAAACCCCTTGATTCTCTCTGTTCCCAGGGCAACACTGCTCCCAGACTAACAATACCTTAACACAGGTCTCCTTTTACTTCTGGTATTTTTGCACTGAGCACTGATCTGAGCATGAAGAAGCCCTGAATTAGAAGGCTGTAGAGAACAAAAGATGAATTCTTCACCTGGTTACTCTACCCATCACTACCAGGAACCCAGGCTTTGCAACTATTTACAGTACTCTGAATGTACTATTGCCATCTTGTGTCCTATAAATGCTTGGGATACTTCTGATAACCAAAAATCTTGTTTTGTTTTTTTACCCACAGAGAATTCACTGCATCTTTATGCTGCTTGTTCACCTGTACCTCAGATACACAGAATGCCTCAGCGTTAGTGTACATGGCTTAGAATGAGGTATGGAAGGAAATGCTCTTAAAAAAAAAAGAAGATAATCACATAAACTTTAGATAGAATTTAACTCACGTGGGAGCTAACACAAGATATGACTAGATCTCCCGCAGAAGTTAATTACTATTATCTTCAAATGTCAATAGTTAAGAAAATTAGTGTACATTAATACTCTTTCCTCTTACTATGCGTATTCTAAGACACTTTTTGGCATTTGATAAACATATTATAGATTTACCTGTCATTCTTAAGGCAAATAATCATATTACAGTTAGCCTATAAGGATGTGTATATTCTAAGCAAAATTCAGCTTAATAATGCAGCTGCCAAAATACTTTTTTGTAACTGTTTTGGACCTAAAATTCATATGCAACTGCTTTTGGATATGCAGATCTTACAGATACAAATTAATATATCAATCCTTTTTTAATAAAGCACGATATTAAGATGATTTCAGTAATAACTGATAATAGTAAAAACAAAATACTATTCTGCAAGTTTTTCAACTTTTTCTGTTCTTCTGTAATCAGGCTATATGTTCAACCACTCATCTATGTGAAAATTATTTACTCCTCTGAATTTCAAATGGACTTTGTTTCAGACTTCCTATTTTAGCAGATTACTTCACACGCTTGGATAACATGGGCCAGATTTTCATTTCTAACCTGCTAGCTATTTTGTACAACTGTTCTTCAATCAAATCTGTCTGTTTAAATCTCATCTCATGAGAAAAGGATGGTTTTCTTAATAGAGTATGATAATGACAAGAGAAAGGAGGTTCTGGATGGGTGAAAAACTCCAAGTAGCACACACACAGAATTCCAACACCGCACCCTGCTTTACGTACAACTGATTTCATGGGATCTCAGTGTTTGGCAGCATTGCATCCTCAAAATGGGAAAAGGCTATAGCTGCAAACTGACAGGATACTTCAGTTCAGTGCTGCTTCGAAAGGTGATGTGAATTGGTGCACTACAGGTACTTCAGAGCAGTGATTTTCAACCAACACTCTGAAATGCATGTAAAGGTCTGTAAAAGTTAACGAGAAAAATGTTGAATTATATTGTACAGCAATGTACTTGTAAGACTTCTGTGAAAATACAGTTCCAAGGGAGAATTCACCTATTAGATTAAAAAAAATTCAAAGTCACTTCTGGATACATGTATATATATATCCACATACATATATATCCAGAAGTGACTTTGAATATATGTATATATCTGTAAGTGTTCTTTAGTGTTAGATAATACTCTTGCTAAGTGATCAAGGAAACAGAAAATAACTGCACTGAGAAAACAAATTCAATTCCAAGGCAAGTCTTTTCTTACACCTATGACTTGATTTCTAAAGTTCTGTGATAGTGGGAGTTTTCAAAATGCAAAATACAGAACTTTGAGCTTCAGCAAGAGTTTACTGCACTTCCACTGCTGGATTTTCAATTTCAAAACTATTAATATCTTTGGTATAGAAGGAACATGCCACAGTTAAGCAGTAGTAAACCACTAGTGTGGCTGGTAGCTACAAAATTTACTTTCCTTTCTAAAAGTTTTAAATAGAGCTATTTGAAAATAGCATATCAATGTACAATTTGAAACACAGTATTCTATAATCACATTAACATGCCGCAGATGGTGCTACATCACCAACACACTTTAAACAGCTGTAGCACTTCACTGTAGTTGAACAGCAACAACTGATAAAAACTAACCAGTATAGAACTGCCTGATGGAAAGCATCAAAATAGGTTATTTTTCCTACTACTAGCTGTGTTACATGGATTATAAATATTTATCTTCCATAGCTTCATACTCTTGAAATAGCCTTTGATTTCTAAGCAGATTTATATATAAATAATTTTTAAGAGATTGTCACCTCTCTTCTCTCCAGATTTTAAAATACTCACAAATAAATTTAGTAGGACCTTTCATTCAGACTTAAGCTCAACCACATGTCAGTAACAGAAAAAAAAAAAACACCGCAGAAGAACAGCGCTGTATGCAGCTGTAATCAAAAATTAAGGCTGACACAGCCCTAATTTCAGAATGTAATGCCAATCTCTGTTTTGTTCTGAAACAACTAACTTCATGCGCAGAAGTCTAACGCATGTACTCTCAGGCACTGTAGCCTAATATAAGGTAAGTTTACGGAATTTATGAGAAGAGCAGAAGTACAAATTGTATCTTTAATGCTTATAGTCTGGAAATTCAGAGTGTTCACAGACTGAAACCAAGCTATTAAAGAGTCAGTCACACAGGGTAGCCAGTGAGATTTCAATGTGCTCAGCAGTCAAATCCACAATCCTTGACTTGGAGGTATTCAGTCTGAAGTGGTAAATACTACATTTTTTAAAAGGCCAAGAGGAGTCAGAAAATAATGATAGCATATGTCCAAGAGTGATTGTGCTGCTTTTACTTTGCTACTTAAAAGGTTTTTAAAGTTCTAAAGCTGCAGTCTCTTCATTTCCTAATGAAACAAAGCTTTTTATAGTAGCTGTCCTGTCACTATTCAGCACAAGTAATCAAACAATAACAGACTAAGATGTTGACTTAAAAAACTTTTCCTTAATACAAACTCTAAATTGCTTTAAAAAGTCAGTGATACTGAATTCCTAAGTGCATGTTTTATCACACTGGACGTAACACAGTTTAGTCACATTCATACTAGGTATCCTATAATGCACAACCTGAGGCTTAGCAGCTGTTGTTATAAAAAAGTGTTGAAGAAATATGTATGTATTTTAAATGAATTTAATTACAGGTTAATTTTCCCAGTCTGTGCAAGGCAAACTCTCCTCTTCATCCTCTGATTCAGGCGATGCTTCCTTAATTCGTCGTAATGCTTCGTGGATGCTCCTTGTCAGAGGGTCAGTATCAGGCAGAATTGTAAAGGATTCTCTCAACACATCTTTCTGCACTTTCTTCAGTTTCACCCCTTTCCTGATCTGTGCCAAGATGTTATTGCTATCATCTTCATCAGGAAAAGGAGGGAGACTTCTCTGCTCCACTTTTCTTAGGTGAAAGCTCCCACGCTTCAAAGAAGCCAGCACTTCATCCATTGGAGAACTCACTGCAGTAAAATAAAAATATACTCAGTATCATTTTTACTGAATTTATTCAGCATCTATTTATGTTTCCTACACAACCCAAAGTATCTGTATGCAATTAACGTAATAGCTCCACAGCATAACAGTAAAGGAGACTGCAGTTTCAATTTTATCATTCTGTAGCTCAAATTTGGAAGCTAGTACAAAAATAATCTTCCCTGTTACCAGGTCAAAACTAGACTAGAAAAACAATTAAAACTTCTGAAATGAAGAAATAATAGTTCAGTAGTAAAACTTTTGAAAATGGCTTTCTTGTTCCAAGTCAGGAAAATCAAAATATCTGCGATAAGTAAAATATAATGAAAGCTTGTATTGCTCCATATTTCTTGACTTGGAAACATGCAATTAGCAGATACTAGACTGTACAGCAACAGGAATGCAAGATCAGAGGAGAATCTGTATTTTCTGCACTTACATTCTATGGGCAATTTTACCTACTGTATAAGTACTAATGCATGCCAGTGAGGAACGTGGCACAGCCAACTGCCACATGATGCATTTTCCTGCTCCTTTGGATTAAGATATGTCCAAGCACCTAGATTCATAGATACATTAGGTTGGAAAGGACCTACAAGATCATCTAGTCCAACCATCCTCCTATCACTATCCCTACCCAACTACTAAATCAAATCCGTTAGCACCTCATCTAAACGCTTCTTGAACAGCGCTAGGGACGGTGCCTCAACCACCTCCCTAGGCAGGCCATTCCAGTGCCTGACCACTCTTTCAGAAAAGAAATGCTTCCTCAGGTCTGGATGCTTTCTCAGATCTTCCCCGGCGCAACTTGTGGCCATTCCCTCTCGTCCTGTCATTATTTATCAGGGAGAAGAGGCCCACCCCCTCCTCACCACAACCCCCCTTCAGGAAGTGGTAGAGTGCAATAAGGTCTCCTCTGAGCCTCCTCTTCTCCAGACTAAACTATCCCAGCTCCCTCAGCCGCTCCTCATAAGACTTGTGCTCCAGACCCCTCACCAGTTTTGTTGCCCTTCTCTGAACACGCTCCAGGGCCTCAATGTCCTTCTTGTAGTGAGGGGCCCAAAACTGAACACAGTACTCGAGGTGCGGCCGCACCAGAGCTGAGTACAGGGGGATGATCACCTCCCTGCTCCTGCTGGCTACACTATTTCTAATACAGGCCAGGATGCTGTTGGCCTTCTCGGCCACCTGGGCACACTGCCGGCTCATGTTGAGCCGAGCATCAACCAACACCCCCAGGTCCTTTTCCTCTCTACATTCTTCAAGCCATTCTGCCCCAAGCCTATAGCATTGCATGGGGTTATTGTGGCCAAAGTGCAGGACCCGGCACTTGGCCTTATTGAACCTCATCCCATTGAGCTCAGCCCAGCTGTTCAGCCTATCCAAGGTACACCTGCTTACAACGTGCCTGTATATATTACTTTTACTTTTGTCGTCATTAATTATAAAGAAGGGTTTACACTTTATCACACGTTCTTTATCACCAAACTGAAGCTAGTATTCTGCAGAAATAAAATTTGGGCTTTGGCTCTTTTAAGAGCTACAGGTAGGTAATATCTCTATTTCAGAGATGCAATACAATAAACAATACAAAATAGTTAGCAAATACTAGCACATACAAAATGTAGCACACATAACAGATGAATATCCAGCTCCAGTTCCTGTCTAAAACCTCCTTTGTATTTAAGAGTGGATCTTGTCCAAATGACTAATAGCTCAGACAACTGGAACAGACATGAGGAAAAGACAGAATATAAAGGATTGCACATTTGAAGGAAATAGGGAAGACTGTTAAACACTCATCTGTTGTAGACTGACATCTCTGAAGCTGCTTAGAGATTTAGAACATCTATCTTTTCACATCCACAGAGCAGCAGGTAGCATGCAGCTGCTAACATTACTGCTTCTCTTAAGAGGAAAGATATAATTTGATTTTCTATTTGTTATTTTACGATGTATATCAAGTTGCACACACAATATCTGTTTTATATAAAATGTAAACAAAGCAGGTATCAGAAAAATAAAAAAAATAGGGCTACAGAGAAAAAAATGGAGAACAGCAGCATCAGTGTTTATCATGAACTTGAGACAGTGTACTTAGTATCTGCAAGACTCATAAGAACTTAGAATGCTACAGCTCTCCAGCTGTTTCAAGGTATTTTGGTTATTTAAAGAGCATTAAAGAGAAACACTCTTGTTTCTTGTCTGATAGGTAAAAGCAGCCACAATTCTATATGCATGAAGAAAAACATCAACTGAGGGACGCCTCCTGCAGTTGTAATTGACACACCCTAACAGAATTTCTAATGCAATTCATGTTACAGTACTGCAAATGAAGGCCTACCTCAGGTACTGTCTCAGCAGCTTTCTGTACAACAGTTCAATGCTTTTGAAATTTCCATATCCAATTCTCATAAAAAAAACTTTAATGTAGCATATTCTAACTAAAAATCATTTTGTTCAAATCCAGCTGCTGCCTCCCCATTTTATATGTGATATAAAGGTTAAACAGTTAAAAACAAATAGCACAGAGTCACTCAGTAAAGTTGTAACAAACCTACCAACTCAGCCCTGTGCCCTACTTACTTACCAATGAAGTCTCTAATGAAGTTACATGCTTGGCTGGTTTATTACAGATGTAATTTTCAATTTTAGTTAGATGTGTATATTCTTATTCAGCTCTCAAGATGACTTTAAAAGTTGTGGATTTTTCTATGAAAATTTGAAAAAACCTTGAAGAAAGCATTCTCAAGGCTTCTCATGTCCCAAGACAATATTTATTAGGTCATATATTACGTAAAATTCTTGTTTGAAGAAAAAATAACATTACACCCTCAGGTGGAGCTAGCTGTAAGTAAGATAGGAAAGGATTCCTTAAGGCAACTTTTAGCACCATTTTCTATCTGATTTGATAAGGTGTATCATTTAATCAGTTCCATGAGTTGCTTTCTGTTTAATCAGCATGTATATAATATGCTGTCATAAGGATCCTACAATTTGTTTGCCAGCAGTTGCCAACATTCTTTAAGCTGTTAATGATTATTCCTAAATCACAGCACAGACTTTTCCATACAGCAGTACAACAGAGCAATTTATGTACATTACAGTTAAATGCACTGGAATGCAAACATCACCTCTTCTTCTCTGTAAACCTTCTAGGTCACCTGTCTTCTTAAGCTTCTTCTTGGCACTGACCAGTTGACTGCTGTCAAATAGATATGCTGTTGGGACACTGGAAGAGTGCTGGACTCCCTTCTCTTCACTCTGACGTTTGACAAAACTGTCACTTTTCTCTAAGGATTTGGTGGTATCTTCCTTGGAGGGCAGAGGTGGAGGTGGAGGCAGAGGTGGTGGAGGCAGAGGGGGTGGAAGTGGTACTGCAGTAACAGTCTCTGTTTGTAGCTCCCTACTGACGAGTGGAGAAGGACTAACTTGAGGCAGTTCAGATGTAACACTGTTGGGAGGTAACGAGATATCCGGAAGTTGTTCTAAGCTCGTGGATTCCTGCACTTGTGAAGGCTGAACTGCACTTTCCAATTCCACCTCTTCACTTTTCTCTTGGATTTGTATGGTTGCTGGCAAAGATTGAGGCTGATCTACAGAGGACAGTGAGCTGGCTGCACATTTTCTTCTTGCATGAGCCAGTCGTAGTCTGGTCGATTTAAGTATTACTTGGCCAGGGTACCGCTAGAGTATAGAAGTTAATTACAATTAGGTAAGTATATGTAGCAGACTACTTTAGATACTGAATACTTGTCATTAGGGCTCGCATGTCCAACAAGTAGAATTCATCTACTGTCTTCATTCATTTTGCTCTAGACATAAAACCATAGCAAATATATCTTCACATTTATGCGCATATAATCTATTTTTCTAATTTCAATTCTTAGTTAAGCCATAAGTTATACATACCTGGACAAGGGATTCACATATGTTAAGATTAGGATTTCACTAATAAACAGACAGTACATTCAAAACTTTTTTTCTGAGAAGTAAAATTGAAAATTTCTTCTTGCTTATCTTCCATAAAAGCTTTGTTAAAGGCTCTCCCCATAACAAAGCCCACTCCAGCCTAAAACACAGGCTTTAGATGTGAATCATACCACTTAAAAAGTTAGCTCTCATAGATTATCAAATATCTCTTAAATTTCCAGTGCTTTTAATTTAGTTCCTGAATTTATTTTCTCAATATGTCTTTTCAAATTTGATTAATCCATGGATGAATAAGTATATTTGCTTTAATTTACAGAATGTAGATTATCAAAAAGCCTTGTAGAAAATAAGGATATAAAAAACATACTGCAAAGGAAGAAAGCTTTCCAGTAAATAAACTTCTCACATCTACCTTATTTTCTTCACCAATTAATACAACCTCCATTTTCATGCACTTTAATCCCCCTCCTTGTTCTCTACCTTTCATGAAGTCTTCATTTGATTTTATGATACTAACACTGGTTAACAGGAAGAGACAGGTATTGACAGACATTTGCTAACAGTCAGCAGTGATGTAGTTTTATCAGATGGCAATGCTCTTTGTAGGAAATGCCATTTAGATTGTATTTCTAGGAAAGCATTAAATGTCTTGCCATAATGCGCAGATGTAAGAGAACAGAAGCTTATTATGGCACTGATAACATAACAATGAGAAAGAGTTGCTTCTACCAGTGCCATACTTGGTGACAGATTTCCCAAAGAGTAATTAACTCTACAGAAGAAGAAATTTTACTAATAGTAAAAAAAAAAAGTAGAACAAATCTTCTTCTGTTACCTGTTTGAACGTGCGAAGTCTGTCCAGTGTTTTCTGCCGTTCTTGACTAACCCAGGAGCTCTTTCTTTCCTCTTCATCTTGCAGCTGATCTCGCTTCTGAGAAAATGCATGGAAAACATAAATATTACATCTAAAGCTATGTTTAACATCATAAAATTACTGTATTTTAATAACTCTTCTAATAATTGTAATGAATTGATGTTCTATTTCTCAAATAAACACATTTCTGAATTTCAAAACTTCACTATTGTCTTCCCCTCAAAAAAAGTAGAGATTTCCTATTTTGTAACTTCGATGAAATACGCAGCTTGGTAAAAAGACTGCAGTATGGAACTAGAATCTTTGGACTGGAAGTTTTTACCTTGAAAGATGATAAATAACATTCAGCAACAATATTAAACTGAAGTTTTGAATTTTACTATCTTAAGCTTGGATATTTAATTTAGCTTGATTTTCTGTAATCATTTTAAGTAAAGGTTTGAAGTTCTTCCTTGCTGCTAAGACAGTGGTGTTTTTTTGCTTGCGGATCTTAACCCAGGGCAAACACATTTGGATCCACTTCCATTAACTAGTCATCCACTTTCACTAAACTTCAGCTAGGACATTTATTATTTGAATTAAACACTTGGGTCAAATTCATTGCAAATGGGTACTTAGTATCAAATGGCAAAAGTCACTCTATGCATAAGCACAAAATTTATCAGAAGAATGATATGTCATAGAACAAATGACTGAAAAAGAAAAACCTCATAAGAATTAAGGCTGCTGTTAATTCTTATAAGACTCATATAGCATCAAATACAACTAAAAAAAGCTGATACATATTGTTAAGAGTTCAGGTTATTGCCTTCAAGAACTTTTATCCTTATTCAATCAACATAAAAGCAGTCAGCCTATCTGCCGTTTTCATAAGTTAGCTAGTTGTTCTTTACCAAGAACCAGCTCACATGCTTTCTAATGAGATTGTTATAGATAGATGCATTGGAGAGAGGAAGAGCAGTACACGCATAGAAAATGGTTAAGACAGGAGACAGAAAAAAGAAGAAAGCAATAAGAGAAAGAAACTGAGCAAAGGGGCAAAAAAATTATAAGAATACAAAGAAAAGTTAATAACAAGAGGAAAGTATAGTTCTACCACCACACTTACATTTTACATATGCAGCCTGGTCAAAGAGCATCTGTGTGAGTGTGTGCATGCGTCAGAGTAAAAACCTACTCTGCAACAATAGTGGATATTTCTCAGTCAAATAAAGGCTTGTTTTTTTATATAATGTAAGTCAACAAACCCATGAAATAAATAAAAAAGCCCTTCATACTTAAGAGACCAGAAAATACAAAATCATAGAATCTTGAGTTGAATAGGGTTGAATAGAGTTGAAAGGGGCCCTAAAGAACATCTAGTACAATCCCCCTGCATTGAACACAGTCAGTTACAGCTAGATCAGGATTGCTCAGAAAACCCAGCCTGACCTTGACTTTATCCAATGATGGGGCAGCTTTGCTCCAGTGCCTTACAATTGTTACCGTTAAAAACTGCTTTCTCATATCCAATCAAAATCTTTTAGTTTTAAACCCTTTCCCCTTGACCTATCACCAAATACACCACTAAAGCATCTGTCTCCTTTCTCAGAACCAATCCCTTTAGATATTGAAAGGCCATTACCAGGTCTCCCTGAAGCCTTCTCTTCTCCAGGCTGATCAGCCCCAGGTCTCCCATCCTGTCCTCATAGCAGACATGTTACATCCTTTGGACAATTTTTGTGGCCCTCCCCTGGATGCACAATGGGTCGATGTCTATCCTGTACTGAGGACTCCATACCACTATGCAGTACTCCAGGTAAGATCTTACCAGTACTGAGAAGGGCAGGACCACCAGCCTTGACCTGCTGACCGAGCTGGTCAAGTCTCCTTATTTCTAAGAGTGATACATGGACTGAAACCAGCAAATAAAATTATTCACCTTATTTTAAGAACTGAAAAATATATATATTTTTTTTTGCAAGTTCCTGAAAGAGTATGCCAGTAAATGAAACCTTTTCATAATAAATTACATAGCTGAGTTTCTGGACGAATACATTAAAAATGTAGAAGTATAACCCAGAATCTTTTCAATAATCTAACTGAAATCTGAATAAAAAAGACTTAAGATTTCAACGCATCTTTGTTAGTGATCTTTAATAAATACTGATATTACATCAGCACTGAAGAGCTAGCTAGCCCAGAGTTGGAATATTCGGTAAAAAAAAGTCTGTTATAGGCAACACAACAGTTGCGACTACATAGCTTATTCTGCAGAGTGAGACTACACACAGAAAGGTAGAGCAAGATCCAGAACTATGTAAGAAATTCCACATGCAGCCTAACTCTAGCAGTAATCATAGAATCACAGAATCACCAAAGTTGGATAAGACCTACAAGATCATCCAGTCCACCTATCCGCCTATCAGTCTGGTTCTCACTAAACCATGTCCCTCAGTGTAACATCTAAATGTTCCTTGAATGCCTCCAGGGTCGGTGACTCTGCCACCTCCCTGGGCAGCCCATTTACTTTAGACTGTGAAACAAGTATTAATGATTTATTTTTATTTTTTATTTGATTGGGTTCAATGACATCCTAACACAGCAATACAATCTTCCTTACCAACATAACATGATAAGTCTGATCTGATATTCTACTAATGAACATATAACAAGGAATGGAAGTTATTATCTAAATGCCAGCTGAACAGCAGAAAGCTCAAACTTACTAGCTGAACAGTGTGGTGCATTTTGTACTCCTCTTCACTCTGGTGACGCTGCTGGATCTTTTCATTATGCTTTGCAATACAAATCTCCTGTAGAGACATAAGATGTTGTTATAAAATGTGAACTTCAAATATCAATTTTCAGTTTATAATGTAATATTTAGCAAACAGCACTAAGAATTAGAAAAATGACAAAGCCCATTTCAGACAAACAAATTAACAAAGCTGATTCAACTTACAAATAAAACTATAACATGTAAACAAGATCTAGAGAAACAAACCCAAGTCTCCTGCTTTTAGTTGTCAAAGAATAGACAATGGCTGCTTGAAAAGTTCCTTCTACAGAATGAATATGTGATAACAAATGCTGATCAGATAAAAACTTCACAAAACTCCTGTGCAATTCTTTGTGTTTGTATATATGGTAATAACTGACTCCAGTATATTACGTATTTCTGTTTCTGGAACAAGGTAGCTTCCCATTTATAACTGTGCATTCATCTTTTACATAAACTAACTGCAACTACAAACATTAATAAAGTTGTTACAATTTTATGCATGCACAAACAGGTTCATTTATTATACCCTCAGTGGAGTATACTCCTCAGTACTCCTCAGTGGCCTGTGGAGTTCATTCAGTCCATTCCCCCTGCTAAAGTAACTTCACTAAAGCACGTTACACAGAGAAGTGACTAGTTAGGTTTGGACTATCTCCAGAGGAGACAGACCAGTAAAGGGCATCTAGTGGTTGGGGTCTACCAATGGTTGCTTGATCAAAGGAAGCCTGATGACAAGGCCTCATTGTTACAAAAGGCACTGCACTAACATCATGATGGGGGATTTCAACAACCCAGATGTCTGCTGGGGAAACAACAAAACAGGCTGAAAGCAACCCAGGAGACTCCTGCAGTACACTGAGGACAACTTCCCAGCCCAGGTATTGGACAGACCAGCCAGAGGTGAAATGTCACTGGACCTGGTGGACATCAATATATAAGAGCTCATTAAAGAGGTTCGGATAGGAAGTAGCTGTAGCAACCATGCCCTAGTCAAGTTCATGATCTCAAGGAACACAGGCCTAGCAAAGAGCAGACTCAGGACCCTAAACTTCAGGAGAGAGAAATTCTGATTATTTAAGGAATTGCTGAATGAGATCTGGGAAATGATTGTTAGGGACACAGGAATACAACAGAGCTGACAGTTCTTTAAGGACACCTTTCTGAGAGCACAAGAGTTCTCTGTCTCCCAGCATAAGAAATCAGGCAGGAAATCAACATGGCTGAGCAAGGCCTTGCTGTTCAAACTGAGGGATAAGAAGGATGCATCCAGGCAGCAGAAGTAGAACTGTGTGGTCTGGGAAGAGTACGAGGGATGCTGTCCAGACACACAGAGATGGATCACGAAAGCCATTCACAGATGGAACTAAGCTTGTAAAGAAATATTTGGGGATCCTAGTGGATGAGAAGTTGGACGTGTGCCAGCAGTGCACTTGCAACCAGGACAGACAACAGTATCCGGGACTGAATCACAAAAGGGGTGGCCAGCCAGAGAGGAAGGTGACTGCCTCCCCCTTCACTGCCCTCATGACACCCCACCTGCAGTACTGCATCTAGCCTCGGAGCCCCCATCACAAGACAGGTGAGGAGCAGATCCAGAGGAGGACACAAAGATGATCAGAGGCCTGGAACACATCTCCTGCAAGAAAGGTTGAAGAAGCTGGACTTTTCAGCTTGGAGAAGAGAAGGCACTGGATAAACCTCATTGTAGCCTTCTAGTTACTTGAGGGGAACTTATAAACAGGAATATGCTGGACTTTTTACATTCTCTCCTTTTTACACGTGTAACAGCTTTAAACTAAGAGAGGGGAGATTGAAGTTAGATGTTAGGAAGAAATTATTTACTCAAAGGGTGGTAAGGGACTGGCACAGGCTGCCCAGAGAAGCTGTGGAGGCCGAATCCGTGGAGGTGTTCAATTCCAGGTTGGAGGGGGCCATGGGCAGGTGGTTTGCAAGCCAGCAAACGGCACTGCGGTTGGAACTAGATTATTTTTAAGGTCCCTTCCATCCTAAGGCTTCCTATGATTCTGTGAAGATGATTGCTCTATTTCTTGGTTTGTTTTTTTGTATGTTGGCAAGACTAGTGAAAAACAGTATGAACGGTACTTCAGTATATAAATTGCAGAAGGTATTCTCCTAACTAACTGGGGCTACACTTCTGAAATTTTCTGTTTAGCATCAATATTTAAATCTTTCTGAATAAGTGCAATAATGAAATATATTTTAAACATGTAAAGAAAGCAGATAAGATGGTCAAAAACATCCCTGGTGCTGACTTCATACTAATAAAGAAATGACCTACTTTAATGTAATTAGTTCTGCATGACTTGAAGTAATACCAAGAAAAATCCCACAACAAATAGGAGGAGCTGAAAACAAGTTCAGCAGAGTATTATAACTCTGAATCATTTTAATTATCAAAACGTTCCTAACAAAGAAAGGCTGCAATTTCATAGGGATAAGTGTAAGGTTCTATATAGACAACATTAAGCTTCTGCAAGCAAAGGATGATGAGGAAAAAAAAGTGAGATGGAAATATCATAGAAAATGAACTGGATGATTATGGTGGATGACAAGTTGTACATAAATCAATCTCATTCTCATTAAAAAAAATATTTCAACTATAAGGATTATATAACTCTATAATTGGAAATATAGCCTGCCACATGTGACAATCTTTCAGTTTGGGCTGTTAAAAACTTTTAACTGATCGCAATGACCCCACTAGAGGGCCACACTTCGTGAAAGATGCTGACCAACCATACAATCTTCAGAAACTATCTACATGTACTTGCAGCTTTTCATCAACTGACCAGTTTCTGTAGCTCTACTCAAAAGACAGAAAAAGAGAACTCATCCACTTAACTTTTAACAGTAGATAGGCTACAGTATTCAAAACTAGCAATCTGTAACATAGTGAAAAGATGTCTGTATTATTGTAGCATTTAGGTAGTTACAGTGAACCTTTTTTTCACATTGAACAGTGTACCAATTAAAAAATTCTTATAATTTAGTAAACTTGGTATGTGCAGAAAGCATATTTTAAGATTTCTTAGTAGTTATGTCATTAGAACATAATAGTTATAATAATGGTATGAAAGTGTACAAAATAACCATACAGTGTAATCTTATGTTAACTATTACTGCAAATGCATATAAACCTGCTTACAGATGGGCTGTGCTTTAATCTGGGTGCTTGCAAAACAGAAAAATTCTCCTATTAAATGGACATCGCATGTGAAGAAGATTAAGAGGTCAATGCTTGCACTGTAAAAACGGCCCAAAGAACTTCACCAAATGATTCCTTCTCTCTGCTGCTCAGGATAAGGAACACTTTCACTGGATAATTAATAATTCTATTCCTAACTCTGTTCTCTAAATAATTTTTCCAGATACAGAGTCACAGAATCACAGAATTGTAGGGGTTCAAAGGATCTCCAGAGATCACCTCATCAAACCCTCTGCCAAATAACTCCCCAGCCCAGGTTGCACAGGTAGGAGTCCAGTGGGTCTGGAACGTCTCCAGAGGGAGACGTCCACCACCTCTCTGTGCAGCTGTGCCACTGCTCCGTCACTGCACAGTAAAGAAGCTCCCATGCACACTGGTGTGCAACTTCCCATGCTCCATTTTGTGGCCATTTTTCCTTTTCCTGTCCCCACAGGCTGCTGACAAGAGGTTGGCCATGCCCCTTCAACTCCCCTTCTAGATTATCTTCATTACCATAACACTGCTAGAGATCTAGTTCTATAATAAAATAGAGTTTTGTTTCATATGATAACTCAATTAATACTACTGTGCAGCCAGCAGAGGGTGGACTGGGATAACAATAGAGATCTCACGAAAAATTCATAACATGCCTTAAAGAAACAAGAAAAATAATGAGCGTTTTTTTCTCTCCCCTAACAGTCATCAGGACAAAGGAACTTCAGGAAATGATCGCTTAACAAATGTGAATAGAATTTGTGTAAAAAAACATGAGTATAGAGATTATATTCATGTTAGTAAAATATCAGTGAAGTTAGTAGAAGTACAGCAAAGCTGCAATGACCACAGCAAAACAACAAATTTAAATAACATCTGGTCCAATACTCAGAAGTAGAAATGATTAAGACCTTTAACAAATCTGCAAGAAAAGTTTATAAGCAAAGATATGTTAAAAATATTTGACAATGTAATAAGAAAAAAAGAATATCAATTCCATAAACAATGAAAGACTTTCTGAAAAAGAAAATGATTACAGTCAAATTTATATTTACATTACATAAAATCTTATTCTATATACAGTAACTGATTATCTGTTCATACATTATCTTCTTAGCAGACATGGTTTTCAAATACTTGGTTGATGAAACAACCTTCTCTGAAAAACAAAATCTGATGACAATTGTTTCCTGTGCTTCTTTAATCATCCTTATCAATATTTTGTTAATCATATAAAACAAAAAAATAAAGATCCTAATTTGAAATGGGATCTCATCTAGGACTTATACATATGTTGAGAATGTATAGAAAGGTGTGGAAACATCTTTTTTAGGAAGTATTAGATTGTTCTCTAAAAACTTCAATCTACTCATTAAATTCTATCAATATGCTTTAATAATGAGATAAGCATCAACTGCTAGAGAGCAACGAACAAGCCATACTGGGAAAAGGAATGAATATATTTACCTACACTTGACATGCATGTCAACAGAAAACTTCAACCATGAAATATATTAAAAACTGAAACTGAACCTATTAATTCATAATTTATAAAACTAGGTTTGCTATTAAGAGCGTATACTAGATTTCACATGTAACTGCTTTTGCTTGAAAGGGCAGAAGTAAGGAATAAAAACATAACTCATGAATGAGAAAGCATCCATAAAGATTCTCTTCTGCAATGTAGAAATCAAGACATAAATTTCCTCTCCTTAAAAACATGCTAGAACCTCAATATGCAAGCATCTCAATAAGTTAAAAATAATTCTATTTTTTCACTTCCATGTTACTGAAGATTCAATTTATCTTCACTTTAACAGAATCTCATGATATTAGTTTTATTATACACACTTCATTAGTTGTCTAATTACATTCTAAAACAAAGTTTAATATACAGTAAATATTATAAACCACAGAAACTGAGATATGGAAAACATTTAATGTAATACAATCTTTTAAAATGCAATTCTGAAGTTTTATTAAATTTGCTAGTAATGACAGAGTTTTGCAATTTATTAGTACCTTTTTATTTCTGAGGTAGGCTTTCTTGGCTGAAATACGTCCACGCCTTGCTTCCAGCTGGCGGATTTTTTGTTGCAACTTTTGGAGCTCCTCTTTTTGCAAGTGTACAGATGTTGCTGGATCTTCTTTTTCAAGCATTGCTTCCATGCTTTCGTAAGTGTCATAATATACTACTTCATCTCTCTTCTCTGTTTTAAAAAGATGTCAGCAACGAAGAAAAGTCCAATCAGTATTGTGTCTTTGGTCAACATTTTGTTTTGTTACATAACAATGCCACCAAGATTTAATTCATAAGGATACTACAATCATTTCAGAAGAAGAGTAGAATCAAAAGGTTATTAGCTTGTTACTCAGGTAAGCTCAAACATAAAAGAACAAATGCTACTGAAAACGTGCACTTCTGTCTGTAAACTAACTTGATTGCAGTACCCATGCACATCTTCAGATCACTTAACCAATATAAGGGACCCACACCATACAGTAACATCCTCTGCCTTCACCAGAAAGTTCAGAACATGTAGATTCTTACTGAAGTCTTAAAGCATGATATTCTTCTGCCACAACCTACTATTACCAGGGAAATTAGACAGCACTTCACCAAAAATCCTTTCAGGCAGTTTCTAACCTCCCAGTCACCACTTGTGCTCAGAGGCAGCAGCAGAAAGGTAACTTTAAGGCAGTCCTTCAAAAACATTACAGGCTTGTCATTACTAATTGTTTTTTTTTTTAATCAACACATGATTTTTTTTATTAGCCTCCTGAGAGAAGCACACAGTGTAACATTTAGTTCAGCTCTGAAAGCTGTCTTCTCATTTTTCACCGAGAAAAAAAGAAAGATGGTTTCAAATCCTTGCAAAGTGTTTTGATGAAGAAGCAGAAAAGGTTTCTTGTTCCCTTGGCTTCTTGTTCATTGGCATAGCAAGTAGGAATTGCTTGTAATATAACAAAAATAATAAAAGTTACTGCTGACTTCAACTGGCAGTTAACAGCTAGAATGACTGTCAAGTATCTATCTACTCCACAGTATCACCAAGTCTCATTTCTCCTTCATCAACTAACTCTTAGGAAGACTGTGGCTTCATCCTCCTTCTGCTCGTAGATTATATAGGGAAGAGGACAGGGTCTTCTTCAGAACAATGTTCACTTCAAAAGTGGTTCTTAGTTCACATTATTTGTGCATAAGATCTCTGCTGCAAACAAAATTTTGACTGTGTAATGATAATCTTAGGTGAGCAGGACTTGGCACTATCAGAACAATAAACATTTGACCTATTTAAGTCTTGAGTGCAGTGCACAGTTTAAAAATATATAGAATTTCACCCAGACATAAAGCCATTAAGTCATTAGAATTCACTTTGAAATAGTGAGAAAAACAATGTCTAAAAACAATTAGATTTTCCTAAACACTTATAAAACTGAAGAATTCACATGCTTTAGAATGTGATTTCATTAGGAGTTAAGGATAGCAGTTTACAAATGAAACCGTAACAGCTCAGCTGCTAAACTGTCAAATGTACCAGATATAAAACAAAGAATCACATAATATCCTGAATTGAAAGGGACTCACAAGAATCATCAAGTCCAAATCCAGCTCCACACAGGACAGCCCAAGATTTTAACCCTATGTTTAAGATATGTCCAAATGCTTTCTGAATTCCAGCAGCTTGGGGCTGCTGGGGAACCTGCTCCAGTGCCTCTGTTGAAGAACCTTTTCCTAACACCCTTCATAAACATTCTTTGATGCCAATCCCTACTATTCCATCAGGTCAACATGTTAAACAATGTTTTGCTGTTTGGAAAAGAAAAAAAATTCTCTTGCAAAATCCATCAAAAGTTCCAAAACATTCCTGTTGAACGCATTTGAACTTCTCAAATTGCTATAAAATCTGGTAAGTACCTCCACATTTTAATGACACAAAGACTTAGAATAAAATGATAAGAATTATTCACCCTCAGATTTAATCCATGTTATTTTCAACTGTTAACACCCTCCCATCCAAAACAGGAACCAACTATCACAATCTCTGTTGATGGCAATACATCCACCATAAATCCATCTTACAAAGATGTACAGAAAGTTTGTATGAATAGGATAAGACTCTCTAGAATTCTAACCTAATAAATCACATTTTTAGAATGTTACTCCCAGTATTTGATTAATGACAGTAAAAGACTATTAATGCCATTTAAAGTAAGATAATATATTATTATTTACATCTTTTCTCTTTCAAATTACTTTTCTATACTTTCCTATTCTTAAAGAAAAAAAAAAGCTACATAACCCCTATGCTCTAAAGAATAAAACATAGCTTATGTGAATAAAAACATTAAGCCAAGAAGGTCCACAGACAGAACAGGATTCAAAAATGTAGTAGAGTTTGCTTGTACCATTTCTTTAGTATTGAAGTACACAAGAGAGTTTAGAAATAAGAGGCTTGCACCACTGCTCTAAAGCAGTGAGACTGTGACAAAAACAGCTTCAAGATTTTGCTGAAGAATTCCGTTTTAAAGGAAGATCTTTTGGAAACCAGTCACTTTTAAGAAACAAGTAACACAAATGAAGGCCTTTATGTCATAAGTCTAGCAATAAAGACATTTCTTCCTGGCTGAATTTAGTTTCCTAAACTTTACACAGAACCTCATTTGCTCATTTTCAAACAACGAGAGTCATACTAAAATTCTTGAATCTGTATTACCTATGAAAAAGTGTAAACTCAATTTAATAGTAGTTATGGTAGAATATCCAGCTTGACATATGGTAGAGAGACTGCTCACATTTCATTCCCACAGGCTTTACTAGACCTTTAGGAAGAGAATTATCTTTTTCAGATTATATGTTAAGTTAAAATGCACAAAGCACCTGATATCAGTCTTCTGATGCTTTCAAGTTGTGCTGTCAGCAGCAGCTCTTCGTATTTCAAGATCTCAAACTGCACTTCATATAACTGAAGCTGCAGATCATAATAATCAGCTTCTAACTGATCCAAGTGGGCTATGGCTTCTGTACCACCCTTCAGACTTTGCATCTAAATGGAAAGAGGAAAAAAAGAAGAATCAACATACATTTCCAGGCTAAACTAAATAAAACTACAAGTTATATGATTACAGCTAGATACAGTCTGGTACACTAAATACAGCATGTTAACATTGAATGCATCAAGACCAGAAGGCTAGTTTTGATAAGCAACACACTATCAGGCATTTTTTTCAATATATTACATTACTCCTGACTGCTACAGAGCCTCATACAGTAAGAAATGTGAAATAAGCCTACCACTCTTACTCTATCACCTGATTCTCTCAAGAGATACTACAATTTTATTATCTCCAATCCAAAAAAGTATAACAGCATCTAGAAAACTACCCTAAAATGGTCACTGTATCTGAAGTAGGGAAAATGGTGAGGTGGTGAGAATCAAGGCAAATTACATGTATTGATTTCTGATGACAACTTTAAGAGTTTATTTCAAAATTAAAAAAAAAAACTGAAGAGGTTAAAAAGGGTGCTTTTATTATGTTTTCTATTCCAACATTACACCGTTAACATTCTTGAATACAGACATAAAGAATATCTGCAAAGCCAAAGCCCTTTATACTATTTTTCCAAAATATTTGTTAGAACAATCTCCTAACTCCTATCTAGTATTGCAGCTTGGAAGGAAAACACCCATAAAATTTAAGAAAATACCAAGGTCTACCACTTCAGAACGTAAAGAATCTTACAGCAGCCTTGTTTCTGGAGTCCTTCAAAGCACAAAGAACTTCATATATTTTTTAGTAATTATGTCTTTTGTCTTAAAAAGTGACATGAGAAACACCAAAACACCGAACTCAGATCATTCTCCTATCTTCAAATAGGTAATCAGCAAAACAAGATTTAAATAGTTGGCCAATCAGATCATATTCAAGAAAAATGTTTTCACATTAGAGAGAATTCAAAGCCATGCAGCTCTACAACTTGTACACAGAAGAAGCGCTATGGTCACATTTGAACTCTCTACCTCCTCAAAAATTAATCCCTTACAGTTTCTCTGATAAAAAGGATGAAAATAAATCTAATTCTTACTGAAGACTTGTGATCTTAACATTCTCCCAGAAGGGGATCCAGTTACCATAGGGCAGGGACTCAATCACTAGAAAAGGACACTGAGATAAAATAAAGGACCCAGCCAGCTATACATTAAAAAAACAAAACTTGCTACAAGATCTTTTCACTTTGGTGGTCTCTTGAGGGACCAGTGCTGTCAATAACCACAAAACAGTTTTCTAAGTTTAATGTATCATATGTACCTAGACTAAATTTAGACTGTAATCATATTAGATCAAAAACACCCCTGTACTGAATCAAACCAAAAAAGTACCTTACTGGTTCAAACAAAGACCATAACAGCAAATATCCTGGAAGATGAAATAAAACAGACAGTACAGTGACACTTCCCTAAAATAGTTCATTAGCCTCTCTCAAAGCTTGCAGTTTAAGACTTCTTAAGCTGCCTTTTATGTTGCACATACGCCCTTGATTTTACTTCATTACTTCATCCCATCCCCCTCTTTAACAGTATGCAAGCTCTTAGCACCTGAATCATGACCCATTGAAAGGGACTTCACAGCTTAATCAACAGTGAGGAAACAGCTCCCTAAATGATACTTTGTTCTGCCTGAGATTAACTGGTAGACTAATAGAAGGACTGTGAATAACTCTTAACATTTCTATTCTTAAAATTTCTTCTACTAAGTCATTTACCTAATCCATTTTTTTTTAGTTATCCTTCAATTCAAAGGATGTAAGTCTAAGTGATTATCATAAATCTTAAAATAAATAATGCAGCTATTATCAAAGCAGTAATTGAAACAAAGATTGCAAGTTTTCAGGGCAAAAAGACTACTACTTCAAAATCTCCTAGTTTTCATAGAAGCCAGTTTGCAAAAGACACTCCTCTGATTTGGCATGTTAAAAGGATTCTCTTACTGTAAAAAAAATACATCAACTTTCAGCAAATTAATACAATGCCATTTAAACTTCTACCACAAAATAAGAATCTCTGCTATGTCTAAGAAGTCATCCTTTGTCAGTAAACTATTAAAATCATTGAAACTTCTATTTAAAAAAGTTCACAGATTTTAAGCCCAGAGAAACTGCAGAAAGACTGCACAGACGCAAACTACGTAAGCTTATGAAGTTATAGCAGCTCAAGATTTCTTCCAGCTGCACTGGTGGCTGCAACATAAAGGGCCCACCTGAGAACAAAATCTTAGCCCTACAAGCATACATTAGAAATCCTGCCACTCACCTGATCTGTTTAAAGCATTTAATATCACTATGCAGAATGGCTGCAGACAAATAAAAAAAAGCAACTGCTTTTATAAATTGAGTTATAATAATTTCCATATTGTTAATGTAGTTCTTATTCTGGTTTTGGGGAAAAAAAAACAAAAACACCTCCTACAGAAGCGTGTATTTGTAACTTCTATTGAAAATTCATTCAATTACTCCCTCTGAACTGCCAGAAATCTTATTTTCAAAATCTGTTTATTCACAGATAACATTGCTTGTTTTTTTTTTTGTTTTGTTTTTTTTTTTAATTCTAAAAAGCAACACACATTACATTTCCTTAGATTTATTCTCATTGGTGTATTTGTGGTGTATCATCACAGCCTTAATTTTATTTGTCAAAACACTTGTAGAAGTCTCCCCATTCTGGCAACACTGTAGTAACCTTTTCTGCACCTGCAACAGTAAGAACCAATCCTTCTTGTTTGATCAGAAATACAGAAGAAAAGTGTTGGAGAAACTTCACAACTGCTGTATGCAGCACAATTAACACTTCTCCCTTTGCCAGAAATACCAGATTCAACAGATCATTGCCACTATCAGTTTGAACACAGAAAGTGAAGAATGCAAAATCGTCCCTAATATGTTACTAGAAATAATTCAAGTATGTTTAAATACTTCAAAGACTTCCCAATCTTACTTTTTTACATAGCCTTTCTAAAAAACTGCCACAAAGAAAAATGGCTGAGAAAAAGATACGCAGCTACTACTGTGAAACATTTTTCTGAAAAATATTTTGTTGCATCCTTCTTTCGCAAATTGCTGTTCACTGCTAACACATATTGCTGCTAACTAACAAAAAAAAAAAGTTGCTTTCTAGAAATACTTTTTCATGTTCCCTTGAATAGAATCCTAGATTGGTATTTTTTATTTTTGCTGATGCATTCAACACAGGCAAAAGCAAAATAAGAGTCATGAAATTCAAGACATGCTTAAACATTCAAATTCATTGAAGTAAAAGTTTTTAATTTAAGCTCATTGCACAAGAAAAGAAAGAACTTCTACAATTACAAACCACAAAAAAAAATTACAGAACTCAACCAGTAATTTGTTGGAATATATTTTCATGAAAGTTTCACTAACCATTTACCATACACATGTAAAGTGTTTTGAAGTGAATGTCTAGAACTGTACTACACACTTCTAAAATAAAAATAAAAAAAGAAAAAATACAAGACTAGTTACGGATTCGTAAATACGAAGGAGGACTTGTTGGTTTTTAAGTGTTCAGTTACACATTTCATTTGTCCAAACTATTTCACATACTTACTGAATTACAAAGGATTCTTACTGTGATTTAGTGTTTCTGTTTACTGTCATGAGGACATGACTTGGGAACCAGTCCACAAAAACAGACTCTGGTCTGCCTCAAAAGGAAAGTTTTCATCATTCCCCTCAAACAAAATTCAGAATAACAGATGGAATTTACAGAGGTACTAAACAGGATAATAGAAAGCTCTATGTGTAATTCGTGTAGAACTCTACTTTTGATTAAAAAATACTGATAGCAATAACACTAACAGTTTCAACTGTTAAATAAACAATAACTAGCCTAATTTAAATTTCAATTTAGTCTTCTAGAATGTTGCTTAAATCCCAAGTACCTACACATACAGCAGAAGGGCTCTAACTTTGCATTTCATCACTTTCAGTTACCTAACTTGTTTATATACAATACTTCACTAACTTATGAGAATATCCATTTCTCCTAAGCTAAATTAATGTTAAAGTCAGCACTTCATTAAAATTTATAAGACACTACCTAATTCAAAGACATTACCATTGACATGAACAGCTTCTTCGCGGAATTTCTGATGTGCAATTAGAGTAGTAATTAAACAGCCTACACATGAAAAAAGTGAAAACTAATTTTGATGTATTATTTTTTAAGACTTTGTCACAGCGAGAAAGACATAAAATGTTAAAAAAAATAACTTTGTTCTTGAATTTTGACTCCTAACGTGAGTCGTTTTACATTATTTTGTTCACAAAATCACATACATGAAGATTCAAAAGGATCAAACAGTGAGAGATCAGATAGGCTTCCCTAAAAACAAGTAATTCCAATTAAATAACATCATAACCAACATAAGAGAATTTTCACATGACTTTCTAGCTGGATTTGTTATACTTCATAAATACCCATTTTGTCCAACCAAAATGGTTGAGTCTCCTGAATTGTACATAGGCAGACCACCTAAGAGCTGTACCCACCAGACTTGGACAGAACAGTGCCTCACCAACCTCTGACTAAAGAGCTTCTTCCTAGTATCTAACTTCAACCTCTTCTCTTTTGGTTTAAAGCCATTTTCCTTGTCTTTCATTATCAAAAGGTTAAAAAAATCTGCCTTCCTCCTGTTTGTGAACTCCCTTCAAGTACTGGAAGGCTGCAATGAAGTCTCCCTGGAGCTTTCTCTTCTCCAAGACGAATAAGCCCAGCTGTCTTACATTTCCTCATAGGGGAGGTGCTCCAGCCCTCTGATCATCTTTGAAGCCTCCTTTGGACCCACTCCAATGGTTCCACATTTGCCTGTTTTATGCTGGGGGCCCCAGGCTTGGACGTAGTACTGAAGGTGAGGCCACAAGAGAGCAGAGCAGAAGGGGACAACCACCTCCCTCCCCTGCTGGACACACCTCTTTTGACGTAGCGCAGGATACAGTTGGCCTTCTGGGCTGCAAGTGCAGCACTGGCTCATATCCGGCCTTCCATTTCCCAGGACCACCATGTTCTTCTCTGCTGGGCTACTCTATATGAGATCCTTCTCCCAGTCTGTATACCTATCTGGGATTATCCTGAACCAAGTGCAACACCTTGCAACAACTGCCCTTGCTGAACCTCATTACTTTCTTGTGGGCCCATTTTTCAAGCCTGTCCAGATCCCTCTGGATAGCATCCCTTCCTTCTGTTACATTAACTGCTCCACTCAGCTTCGCGTCACCAGCAAATGTGCTGAGGGTGTACTCAATCTCACTGTCTACATTGTTGATAAAAATGTTGAAGAGCATCAGCCTTAAGAAAAGCCCCCAGTGAGCACCACTCATCACCAGCCTCCACTTGAACATACAGCCACTGACCACAGTGGCTCTTTAGCTATAGCCAAACAACTCTTAATTCACTGAACAGTCTAACATTCAAATCCAACTCTCCCCAGTTTAGACTTAAGGATGTGGTGCATGACCATGTCAAATGTTCCCAGAAACCGCACACCTTTGGCAATTCCATAGCTATGTACTATTATATGAGCTTGCTAATTTGGAATTTACTTCAGTGTCACTGCATATCTTGCAATTTTATTCTGTTTCTGTTATGCCTATCTCTAAGATTTCCCCAGCTCTTCTACAGTGACATTTCAATCAGTTTTTACAACAAAAATATCCCACCTTTACCATTTATGAATTATTTTGACATCATAAAAAAACCCATGATGATCCTCAAGGTACTACAGCAACAAATAAACTGTGTGCTAATCCACGAGTCCCCCTTTTAACACCGTTGTTGCTGTCTACCACTTACACAGGCCTTACCAAGATCTTTTTATCTTTAGTGTGCTCATCTCCATCTTCTTGTAGTAACAGCTTTCCAACAGGCTATTTGGAAATGTATCAGAACAAGCAAACAAAAAAAAAGATGCTGCTCCAGCACTGCTAATTAGTCACTTAAATCCTTTTGAACTACTATGCACAGAGAAAGTAATTTTATTAATGCTCACATACAGAGGAAAATTACTGGCATATTGTGGCAGCCTGGATAATGTAGTAGCTTTCCATAAGTGTAAACATCTTATCAGACAAAAAAAAAGTGTCATTAACATACTAAATGAGAGCTATGGTAAGACTGAAACCCTTCTCCAACCATGGAGGATTCCAGGTCACTTTTGTCACATCTAATTCTCCACAGAATCACTAAGGTCAGAAAAAAAAATCTCTAATATCATCTAGTCCAATCATTGACCCATCATCTTCATGCCTACTAACCCATGTCTCTCAGTGCCAAATCTGCTCTTTGTTTGAAAATATCCAGGGACAGCAACTCCACCGCTTCCCTGGGCATCATTTCCACTGTTTCTGAGAATAATTTTTTCCTAATAGCCTTAAGTATGCAGCCTTATGGATATTCCATCATCAAACCAGTATAAAAAGCACTTCAGAACAGAAGTTGGTCCTGGTATCATCCTGATCAGCTTGTTTTAAACTTCAACATTATACAACATCCTGAAGCATTGTGCTGATGCATACTCAGACGCTTCTTGTTCCTCTTTTTGAAAAAGCTCCCAACCTTTCACTTCAGAGTCCTCTATCACCCTACTATACTACAGCAAATCTCATTTCTCTATCTAGTCCCAAATGCTTCTTCACATCTCAGTAACCACTCATGTCTCAAGATGAATCTCAACTATAAAAAATGATTGTAATGAGGCATACTTTATTTTCATATTTGCATTCCCTCCATCATACATGAAGTTCTCTGTCTTCCGCAGAAGATCATAAAATAGGCACATGATCTGTCTGCAGACTTACCAGTCTATACTATGTTGAAGTCCTGAACTTTCTGAATAACATTTTTCAAACAGAATTCAGTGAAATTTTGCTGGCCAATAAACATTTGAAGAGTGAATATTTATTTTGAGGAGGTAATGATAAAATCCACTGTGTATGTTTTTTTCTGCTAAGACATTTAAACACAGTTTAATGTATGTACTCTTTCCTCAAGAGTACTGCAGCTAGTACCAATCCCTCTGGAAGATGGCCTTAATAAACAGGGTAAGCAAAATCAAAGTATACTAGCATATAGAATAGCCTAGTCATCTGTATAATTATTAATGTGCCAACACCTTCCACACATGGACTGTCAAAAGTTACTCTGAAGAAAAAGTGCTCATGCCCCTGAGAGGTGGTGTGGAAATCACACAGCAGATTTCAGCTCCTCTTCCTTTTTTTTTTTTTTTTTACTGCATTTTAGTGGATAGCTGTACACTTTAACTATAAAAGCTGTCATCCTGCTCGCCTAACCAGGAAAAGACAGAAAGAAAGTGGTACAAAACTTAGAATCTTTTGAGTGCAGCTAGATCAGGCTGCACTTAACCCCATTCAGCCTGACCATGAATGTCTCGAGATGGGGAATCTACCACTGGTCTGGACAACCTGCTAGAGTGCCTCACCACCCTTATTGCAAAAAACTTGTTATATCCAATCTAAATCTCTCCTCATTTAGTTTGAAACCATGTCTCCTTCTCCTGTTCCAACAGACTCTGCTAAAGAGTCCCCCTCCTTTTTTTTAGCCCCCCCTTTAGATACTCCAGGGAGAACTGATAGCGGCCTTAGAACCTTGTCTTCTCCAGGCTGGACAAGCCCAGTTCCCTCAGCCTACCCTTGCAATGGAGGTGTTGGATCATTTTTGTGGCCCACCTCTGGATGTGCAATGGGATCACACACCTCCTATACTGAGGACTCCACAACTGGATGTGGTGCTCAAGATAAGGACTCACCAGTGAGTTACTACGTCCTTTTGATCTGCTGACTACGCTTATTTCAATGCAGTCCAAGTTCCAGCTGGTTTTCTGGGCTGTGAGGGTACACTGTTGGATCATGTTCAGCTTGCCATCCACCAGAACCCCCAAATCCTTTTCAGTAGAGCTGTGCTCTATCCTTATGTTCCTCAGCTTGTACTGATACAAGCTTGTACTTGGGCTCAAGTCTGTCTAGGTCTCTCTGGATGGCATCCAGCCTCTTGGGCATGTCAAACACACCACGCAGCTTGGCATCTGTAAGAGACTAATATCTTTTACCATTGCCTCAAAGGTTGCTGATGAACATGTCCGAACATGTCCAAGTTAGTCCTGGGAAAGGGTTGTGAAATCCTTTGTCTCAGGGACAAGCTGATGGGCATGTCCTGGGGCTGCCTAAGCTGCAGCTCAGTGGCCATTGAACACTTTTGTGGAACTCTCCTCCAGGGGAAGATAACCATCTCAGGTGATACTCCCCTGACGCTGCAGCTCAATGACCGGAGAACACTCGTTTATGGAACTCATCTCCAGGGGGAGATAACCATCTTAGGTGATACCCGCCTGATGCCCAAGCAGGAGAGGTTTGAGGGGTTCGAGGGGTTCGTCACGTAGACTGGAGAAATCTGGGAGATAAATAGAGGGGTCCTGCAGCCACGAAGTTGGAGGGTTTTCTCTGGAGTGGCTTCCTCTTGGAGAAGCTTTCTCTTAGGAGAGACCTCCCAAGCTGATCACTGCCTGCTGCTTCCTGGAGAGGCCTCCTCTTTGGAGAGACCTCACGAGCTGATCACTGTTCGCTGCTGCCCCTGCGGGGGTTGACCCCTCGCCGCTTCTCCCGTGCTGACCCCGCACCCCTCCTCCTGTGCTGACCCGGTGCTGCTTCTACGGACAACTGCTTGCTGCTCAGGGCTGCCCGTCGCTGCTGCTGTTCTCCCCGCTTCGGAGCCGCTTGCAACCGGACCGCCCCTGGGATCCTGGCTGGTGACTATCCCTGCTTTGTACAAGCCCTTGCTTCCTTCCTATCTTTCCTATCGCTCGCCTTCCCTTCCCCATCACCCTAACAGTGTCCGCCTTCCCCTTCTCCCTGGTTTATAGTGGTAATAAACTGGTCGGACAAACATCTGAACCGTTGTTTCTTAATCTCACGCTGGGTATATACATAATCAAAGAACCTTCGTCTCCCTCCTTTATATTGGAGCGTGACAGCATCATCCACAAACTTGCTGAGGGCGCACTTGATCCCACTATCAGTGTCACTGATGAAGGTGTTAAAAATCACTGGTCCTATTACTAAGCCTTGAGGGACACTGCTTGTCATCAGTCACCTTCCAGACACTGAGCCACTGACCACCACTCTCTGGGTACTATCTCACAACCAGCTCCTCAGCCAACAAACATTCTACTCATCAAATCCATAACTTTCCAATTTGGAAAGAAGGGTGTTATGGGGGACTATGTCAAAGGCTGTACTGAAGTTGGACATGCCTGAGTTTTCCCACATCAATTCCCTTTTTTTCTATATGCACAGCTTCCAGGATGATCTGCTCCTGGATCTTCCCCAGCACTGAGGTGAGGCTAGTATGTCAGAAGTTCCCTGGGTCATTCTTTTGGCCATTTTTAATTTGACTGCTTTACTGACCTTTTTCCAGTCACCTGGGACTTCACTTGACCAACATTACTTTTCAAACATCAAGAGTGACTTGGTGATACATCAGCAAATCCCCTCAGGACTCTGCCACACCTACAGTGCAATTCCATTTGCTTAACATGACAGAATGTAGGGAATTAAAATACAGACTTTTATTATTAAAAATATGAAAAATAATGACTTTCAAGTCTGTTGGTTTTATTTCTTCATGTGCACAAATACTCCAAAGGATCAATTTTTTAACTGTGCATTAAATTTTTCTACCTAATAGTATGAAAAATTACCTCCTCTTTTAATGCATGTTTCTTCTGCTCCAAACAGATTTCTTTAGCACGCATCAACTGTAAAGTCTCCTTAGAAACTGCATACTGAAGCTTTTCCATACGTTCCACTGCTGCTGCCCATGCTGCCTTACCGAATTTTTTCTGGTCTGCTCGCATTCGGTCATACACAGCTAGAGAAGGAAGGGAAAAGTCAGACATTTTATCAGTCTTCTCTTCAGATCTCTAATGACTGTACTGTAGAGACTATACACATATTTATATCCAAAACAATACAGAGTTCTCTTGGCAGAGAAATCATTCTATAAAGTAACAACCTTCAAATTCAAGTTTCAAGCATTTTTAGGATTCACGTAGGTTATGTAATTAGCTATTTGCTTACCATTTCATTTTTATAATTCCAATTTCTGTTACTCAGAGGAACTATTCTGAATATGCAGCATCTGAACCAAAAGTTCAGGTCTGAACCAAAAGTTAAGAATTTTTTACTTAACAAAAATACTTGTTAATGTTACCATGTGGTCTTACAGTGAATCCCAGATTCCCCCTGCTCCAGAAAGCCTCTACCACCAGCTACTGAACTCATCAGTTTCCCTTCACCAATTCTATGGTACAGTCATAAATTTAACATAAATTGGCAGAATGAAATAAGAATTAAAATTTAAACAAGAATTTGAAGTTGACCTCAAGTGCAATTCAGAAACAATAATGAATGTAACAAGTCTATTTTTGTTAAAAAAGAAAAAAATAAAATTGCTTTATGAATTAGTTAGAGAATAAGGTAAAATTTGCCTTTGATATATGAGATGAATGAGAATCTTTTCATGAAGCCTTCAGAGTAGCAACAGTTCCCTTCATTGACTCAGAATTTCTCTCACTGAGCTCCTGAAAAAATCTAGGCTAACATGTTTCAGATTTTCACCATTTTTTTTTTTAACATACAGAACAATCACATGATACTGATCACAACTAAGTCTGCATAGCAAAAATCATGGAAGTCACACAGCCAAAAAGAGTAGCACTCAGTCCGCAGGTGGCAGAAGATACCAATCACTATTGTTAGATAATAGATATTTAATTGTAATCATGTATTTCTTCCTTGTTTACTTGTTTACAAGTGATTACTTCTCTCAACGCAGATCTACTCAGGGAGATGACAGGAAACCTACCCATCCTGAAAGATTTTCTCCCAGGGGTACAGCTCATTCATCTATTTGCACAATTGCTACCACCAAAACAAAGAAAGAGACAGGAACCTGCAGTCAGGCAGGGGAAAGAGACGACAAACTTCTGTCAGCAGTAGCCCAGAGTCAAACTAAAACAGAGAAGGTAAAACTACACCCTGAGGTTTGCTTAAGCTAATTAACTGATTATTTAGGTTAAAATGATACAAGGATAAGAACACAGATGTCTATGAAAGGCATATGTCCTTGCTTAACTGCATGACTCATTTTAGTAAAACTGCTGTTAAAGATCTATCTATGAAGAATTTCAAACAAAGCTGCTTTCAGAGTAGTAAAACTGAGTTGTTCCTTAGTGCTTGGAGCTATGAAAACATTTACTGGAAGGCGGTGAAAAACGGAAAATGAAACTAAGTGAAAAGTAATGGACTCTTACTGTGGTCTGCAGTATCCAATGCAGAAGACAGAATCCATTAGGGATTCCATGTTTCCTAAATCTTCAGTAAATGTAAGTGCCACTAATAAAATCCCACTGTGAAGCTTGTTGTGAAATTTTATTTAAAAACTGATATTGTGACTGATTCTGATGGCATTCTGTAAAGACTGATTTGAGAAAGATTTCAACATACACAGAAATAAAAGCAAATGAGAATGACAACTGCATTTTCCTCACACAGGATTGATGACAAAAAGAAACCACATGGTACAATACAGAACATGACAGACGTTAACCTTGGAAGGTATTTTACTTCAAGTACAGGATAATAGAAAATAACTACCTTTCTGTGCCTTAGCAGTTATTTCAAAGTATTTAACTGTAAGATCTTGAATTGAAAGTACAGCCATGTGGGCTTTCCTCTGCCAATCAGCATCTTCTTTCTGTAGACTCTCAATTCTTCTGGGGCCTAGGTAGTCATTCTCTATTGAGATCTGAAAATAAATCAGACCATGGTTAATAATACCACTAGCTTCTGAACAATGATCAGTCTCAGTGTGGCTAAGAACAAAAGAATGAAAAAAGATGAACAAAAAAGATAAAAACTATGAATAAATCATCACAGCTTTTGTTCAACAGGAAAAAAAAAAGTTTTCCTTTCTGTTGAAAACATACATTCATGGCTTTGTTACTATTCTTACTAGAAACCCAACAAACTCAAATACAGATCTGATTTACCAGTAACTTCTCATTAAATACTATATCATCAAGCAATAAACATGCTTTAACCAGGCTTTCTTACAGTCTGGAATATTCCAAACTGAGTAAGTGAAAGCTCCTAGATAATACAGATGGAAAAAGGGGGTGTCTTGGGATGCTGGGAAATTATCATCAGTTTTAGCAGTTCTTCATTTTAACGGTGACTTGAAATGTATTTCCCCAGTGACCAAGAATTCAGATACTTTTTCCATTCCTAAAATAGAGGCAATTTTAATTAGAACTAATAATTTTTTGAAGCCAGTAAGGGATCTGGGGTTTCTCTTATAAATTAAAAAAACATATAGCTCTCTATCACTAACTATTTTTTTATACCCTTTATACCCTTAATTATGAATATTTATATTGGTCAAAAAGATACTTCACTGCTAATGACAAAAAGCCCCAAGCCCCAAACTCACTGTATTCTATGCAATCAGATATTTAACCTAAAGTTCTAATGTCTCAAAAATACATCTCAATTTCACAGAGCTTCAGTCAGAAAGCCATTTCACTCTGTAGTTTTACTACAAACAGTAGGCTTCTACATTCAGGCTATACCTCTGCATATACACTTACTTCTTATAGTGACTATCTTTAAAAGCAAAAAATACATAGACAACTTATATGTAATGGTTTTTAAAATGTTTGCAGTAGATTAAAACAGTATGTTAATGTACTTCATATATGTATATTTCATACATATTCCTAAAAACCCTAAAAAAGACAACATGCAAAATAAAAATGTGAACTAAGTGAATGTTAACTCTTCTAGACACCTTGTAACATGTAATTCAATGAAACACATGCATACCACAATTTCCACACGTAATGATTATGAAAGACAAGAACTTTCAAATAAAAGTCAAACCACAGGTATAAATCAGTGAATGATGATAAGCAGACTTAATGCTTTACACAGAACTATGAAGCAAAAACTTCAAAAAGCAGGATAAAAGTAATACAGTTAAAAGTCTCCCTTTAATATTCTTGGGTAGTGATTACATAATTTCATATGGAAATAGAAATGCGATCACCAAGTAGTGTGAGGAATATCATTACTAGCCATCTTTTCTAAAAGAATAAGAAGCCTCAATACAACATTTCTTAATATTTCTTCAAATTTTCCCTGCCTAAACATTATTCATACACAGCACAGAACAGATATTTAGTATTTTCCAATACTGTTGTACCTCTGTTCCAGAGATCAAATATTTACAAGTAATAAAAAGGGAAAACACCTTTTAATTAATTGCAATCTCAATTACATCATCTATACTATCATGCACACTGAGGTTACTCATTTGACAAGGCACAGAAAACCTAAGAAGCCTTTGCCTTAGCAGTATCTGTGAAATTACTGATGAGCACAAACATATCCACAACTGGAGACTAGAGTATATTGCTTGCCCCAACAACATTTGTCACCTGTGCCAACCAGGGACATCTGAGGCTCACAGTAACAAACTCAGAGTAAGAGACAAGAGTCTTGGGAATCAAGAATTCCAAATAAGCTCCTGAAGACTGATGTTCCTGGAGCAAGAACACTGATCTATGAAGACTTCTACTTGGAACAATGCAGTATGAACATTAGCTGCCAGCAGAAGGCCTCTTAGACTGCTCAAGGCACAGCAGATCAAAGAAAATTCAGGGAAGTTGCTTGTCTTTCTGTAATGCCAGGAGCTTGGCACTGAGCAGCCAAAGATACTCTCAGGCAAGTGCAAGGAAAACAATGAGAGAACCTCATTTAGTGGAAAGCGGACCCTGTCAGAGGGATGTAAACATATTCAAGAAACAAATTTTGTACTGTATCCTAAAAAATGACTGCTTCTCTGTTTTTTGGTTTGTTTGTTTTCAAAAATTTTTTTTAATTAGGTCCTTTGCCTTCTGAGTGATAGCAAACTCTGAGACTATTTCAGTCTCCAATGTCGAACTGCCTGCCACTCTGTCCCACAGAAGGGCTGGAGTAAATGTGCATAACACAGAGGCTTCCTTTCCTGGACTTGCCTGACATGCACCCTTTAGCCTCTGGGAGCCTCTCCACTGGCCTGAAGGAGTTCCAACACTCCCCAGAGAAAAAGCAATCTCTTCTCATCCAGATAGTGTGTTCTATCTTATTCAATCTTTTCATCAAGGAACGTAACAAAGAAAAATGATTTACTGAAAATGAGATGCCAATGCAAAAGAAACTACTGTCAGCAATCTTTCCAAATTACAGTCATAGGAACTAAAAAGTTCATGGCAAAAAAAACAAAACAAAAAAAAACCACCACCAACAGAAAACAACTAGTAGCATAACTGAAGAGACATGCCAGTTGTAATAAACAGAAAACTAGGGAAGACAGAGGTTGTAACTGATCTACAACGCCTTCACAAAAGAAGAGTGAACTCAGAAATCTACAGCTTAACCTAGCTGTGAAAATGGAGAGGATAGGGGCAAAATATATGGCCCACTAAACAGAAACAGGAGCAGGCCCATGTGTGTTGCAGATGTTACTTTCTATTGTCTCCTTAAAAATTAATTTCTTTTTATAAACATATCTGTGAAGGTAATAACTGTCATTAAGAAAGCAAAATCTTACAGAACCCCAATTCTGTTTGTGATGCATGCACAACATATTTAGGCTTCATTTTTTTCACTGCACATCTCAACTATGCCATCACCTTTTTGTTTTTATAGTCCATAAAAGAGTATAGGTCATTTTATAGAGTAACACTAATAGAGAGCACAGTGCAGAAGAAGGGGACCTGGGAGTGCTGGTGCCAACAGCTCACCATGAACTGGCAGTGTGTATTAGAAGCCACGAGGGCAAACAGTATGTCAGGGTGCATCAACACACCACAGTCAAGAGAAGTGCTTCTCCTGTTGTATTTAGCATCAGTGTGGCCTCATCCTGAATACTGTGTGCAGTTCTGGCCTCCACAAAATAAAAAGGACATTAAATTCCTTCGACTCATCCAGAGAAGATAACAGAGCAGGAAGGCATATGCTACAAGGAGGAGCTGAGGACACGTAGATTGCTCAGCCCATAGTCGTGGGAGCCAAGAGGCAACCTCAGTGCTCCCTGCAGCTCCCAGAGGGGCAGAGGCAGAGGGAGGTGACAGGCTTTGCTCCTGGGAACTGATGGCAGGGTGGGAATGGCAGCATGGGAACTGCTAGATGGTCAGGCTGGGCATTAGAAAACCCTTCTGTACTCTGAGGGTGGTCAGACACTGAAACATCTCTTCCTCAAGAGGTGGTTGATGCCCTACACCAGTCAGTATTCAAAAGGCATTGGGCAAAGCCCTCATTAATATGCTTTAACTTTTGGCTAGCCCTGAACTGGAAAGGCAGTTGGACAAATTGATCTACGTCCCTTCAAAATTAATTGTATTTGGTTTTTTTTTTATTAAAGTGACTACTGTCCATATAAGATACGACTACCAGAAGACACCAAAGACTTGAAATGGTAGTGAGAAAAACAACTACAAAATGCTGTCATTATTTAACTGATACTGCTTGTAAACCTGCTTTTGATCCAGTAAAAAAGATTTTAATTAGAAATTTTAGTTAGAAAAATGAATTTTGCTTCCCTGTTTGGGCTTCAAATCCCAGAGAAAGTGTAGTAAGACTTTTCTTCCTCCTCTTATACAACTAGTTCACAAATCCTACGACAGAATCATTTAGGTTGGAGAAGACCATTGAAGTCATAACAGCCAGTCATACAACCACCAAATCCACCATTAAAACCATTTCCCAGTGTGCCAAATCTGCATGTTTCTGAAGAGCCTCCAGGGATTACTTCCTCCCTGTGCAGACTGTTTCAGTGTCTTCTTTTCCATGAAAAGACGTATACTTCCTTATATTCAGTCTAAGCCTCTCCAGATGCAACTTGAACTATTTCCTCAACACCTTAAGTTCTCCTCTAATAACCATTTCCTCAAAAAGCACCATTTCAGCTAGCTCTTCCTTAAAAACTGCATTCATTTAGGGAAGAATCACGGTAAAAGTCTCAAGATAATATCAGCTAAGATCAGTTTTATTTTTTTTCCTAAAGATGAATTTTCTTTTGAAGGCTTTCATATTTTTCAAGCTTTATTTTGGATAATACTTTGAAACTAAAAAAACATTATTTGTGGCCTTCTTGAAAGTAAGCAAGCATAAAAAGAAAAGGAAGAAAATGCAGAAGCTATCAACATACGCCAAGTTACTCCTGTTTGCTATTTTTCAGAGTAATAAAGCGTAAAATTTACTAGACTGTATAGATAAGCATCGAAGAAAACTAGTTCATTCTTCAGAGGAAACAACTAGAGGTCCCAAGTCCAGCTGTGAGCAAGTGAGAAAGAAGATGACAGATGAGACACTTCTACTGGAATATTCATTTTTCCCTGGAAAAGCTCACAGATCCTGATCTTACCCATCTTTCTATCCCCTTAAAAATAATAAAGTAAGTTTACTGTGATACTAAAAACAGGTCTGCATCTATAGGATTTTGTTAAGTTTTATGCAATACACATCACCTAAATAGAAAAACATTCATTCAGTGCTATCAAATATTTGCCATCTCTGATTGAAGATAGCCAGGAAAAAAATGGAAGAGACTGGCATAAAGTAGACTTACTACAGGTCGTATTTATAGCTTAGGCACGGATCTGTTATATACCTCTCAAATTCCCATTGTTATATCCCTTGTCAGAATTGCAATAGGCAGAAACAGAGAAAAAACACAAGATTAAACTACAGCAGGACACTTAACTCTTAAGAAATAATAAGTTTAGGGAGCACTACACATAGCAGAGGTGACAAAAAAAAGGAAAACGGCTTCATACATAAAGGATCGTTTCACCTCCACCCCTTAGCTACCTTTCAGATTCCAATAGGCAGGACAACTAATATAAACTAGAATGTTGGATATAATAAGAAGAAAGCATCCATTTCATTACCTCAGGGACAAAGTTAGTCTCTCAAGTTTTAATCTAACTGTGCTCCCAGCACTATTTCCCAAAATATGTTCTAACTTTGAATGTACAGCCCCAAATATGTTAGGTAGAAGCATTCAGCTTTAGAATTGGCTCTACAACTGTACTAGTTTTATCGTAATTAATACTATAATAGACTTTAATGTTAATATATCCAAACCAACTTAGATCAAAGGGCTTAAAGTCCTCAATGTTTCTGAAGCCAAGGACTACCAACACAAACTACAGAGGTTTAGACTTCATCTATTGATATATAGGAAAATGGCAGATGTCAATAAAGACATCAGCAATAAACTCAGTAACATACTTAGAAGCAAATACAATATTAACACATACACAAAGAAGACTAAACAAAATTGCTGATACGCAAACTGCAGCGATGAATGTTTTTTCCAGAACTATGAAGAATGCTGAAAAATTAGAAAGTGAAAAGGAAGTCATAAAATGTTAAAGTTTTGGAAAAAGTAAGTATTAGGATTATTCAATTGTCGTTTCTTATTTTCCAGACACATGACAACGTACACAAGTGAATGTGAAAATTGCTAAATTAAAATATTTTATACAGGCTATTAATAGGATTAAGGTTGTATACTTTGAGTTGTGCCTTTCGTCTACTTATACTTCACGTGTCATATAATTTTAACTGCATTTCAACTTCATTGACTAAATTCCAGGCTGAAAAAAAATTCTTAAAAAAAAAATCCAGTTACTCAAAAATGTTTAAGCAAGTGATTTTAGCATTTCAGAAAGTTGTAGGCTCCTGTTGTGGATGAAAAGATTGGATGCGTTTCAATCTTCAGTATAAAGAAAAACAACAGCAAAATATGAAGCACACATCCATCCTTCTGAAGCTCTTTTTCTTGCCTTTCATAGCCAGCTTAACATTGCTGCTAAGTCTCTACCTTGTTCCCTTATCCTTCCCCATCTTCATCCTAGCCATCAAAAATCACATCTCCAGTTCACACCCTTCTTTACTGTTACTGCTACAGCAATCTGGTATTTTCTGCAAGTTCATAGACCTTTCAGATTCTCATCAAAATGTATTTCTAAAAACACACACATGACCTGTGTCCTTCCTCAGTCTTTCCCTAGTACCTTACTCTTAAGTCAGATACAAGGCTGTCCTGTCCTGTAATCATCAGCCAGAGGAGAATAATAACTAATAACTAAAACACAAGCTATGGACAGAGTGATACCTCCCAGCTTCTGTCACTGAATAGCTTAGAGGCTTCTTGAGCTAATGGCTAATCTGAATCACCGTTAATAGCCAACAATGGACCCGCCTCTTTCTGGAACATGTATATACTTAGCGTCCATAATTAAAGTGGAAACTATTGCCAAAGAGCATGTGAGGTGTTTAATAGGAATTTTGAGTTTTTTTCCTTTGTTCACAGGCTGTCTAGAAATACCACAAGTTCAATGACAAAGCCCTTGATTTCATGTGCGTGTATAAAAAATAGTCAAATAAATAATTCAGTATTTCAATTCCTATAACATTAATGAATTAGATAAACATATCTAATCTTATCTGCATAACAAAAATAAAGCACTCTGATTAATTTGAGATTGTTGGTATGGGAGTACCTTTACCATCCTTCTGTTTTGCAACTATTCTGATTCTACAGTATCTTTGGGAGATAGACAAACTGAAACTTCATTGTTCAATACATGAGTATACAGTGATATATACAAAAGTATAGTACTATTTTATAATTCTTTTCCCCTCTAGTAATTCAAAATTTTCCTTCCATCTTTAAGAATGCTGAATGGTAAGCTATTTTCCAAGAACTAAGATTCTCATACATTTTCTTCAGAAGTAATAGTGAAGTGCGTACAAACGTACATGTATACTCTCACATGTTATCATCACCTTTTTACACAGGCTTTAGTTTTCATCTGCTGACAACTTCTGTTGACAATAGATCTGTCACTTTATCATCCAATCCTGCCTTTTGTAAGAGAAGATCCCCCCAGAAAGACTTCTGGCATTTTCTATATACCTTATCAGTCAATTTTACAATTGAACATACAAGCAGTTTGTATTCTGTACACCTTGCATATCATCAGATATAAATTATCAAATATGTGTTGAAGTTTTGTAGTCAGCAATCTCTCACAAAGCGTTCAGGTTCCTCAACACTTAGGCTACCAGCTGCACAGTTCTAACAAGCCTCCACAATATGCCCAGAGTATGGGGTTTCTCCCTTCTGAAGGCTTGCCTCACCTAACTTTTCAGACTGACAGGAGAAATTCAACACCAGATACATATGTTAAAATTTATATCCTGTGCCAAAAGGAGAGGACACTAAACACTGTTTTTGAGGACTACAGTTAACACAACTCATTTCTTTTTCATCTTATTCTGAAAAGAGACTGAAATGAAACTGATTAAACTACTTGTTAAAAATAACCGAATTCATAAAAGAAACCAAACCACAACAAAAATTATGCCTTCACTACAGAAGGCACAGATAATCTTGATCAATATATGCATTCAGGCATAATTATCCTTACAGTTAGTGACTTCTTCCACAGGCTCTGGTGTTCTTACCATGCCCTGTACCTAAACCTTTTTCTCCTTACTGGTATTTAAACAATGTGTGTTCACAGTTCTCATTAACTGAGGCAGAATGCATCAAAAATATGCATGAAAATGCAACCCCAATGTAACGGTTTATTGAAACCTAGAGATCGTTGTTCCATTATTTAGCCTTCCAGAAACACATATGTGGCAAGTTAGCACAAACCATCACAAGCACAAGTTCTATTTATAAATGAATTCATCCACCCTAGCTACCAAGTGTAATATATATATATTTTGTCATCATAGATACAAGTACTGCTTTCTTTCAAGCAACGAAATGAAAAACAAGAGATGGCATCTTTCTCAACCAATACATATGACTGAGTTTTATAACTCAAAATTTGCCAAGTTAGGAAGAGAATTTAAATGTCCATTAAGTGCAACTACATAAGAATAAAGTAATACACTACAGAATATATCTCTTCAGCTTACCAACGTATTATTTCACAAAAAGTAGAAAAAAGACTTCACAATTTTCTAAAAGTCTTAAGAAATCAATGAAGTTAAAAGTAGAAAAGACTCTTAAGTACTGTATTCCAGATGAACCATTATCTCCTCTTTTCAAGTGGAAAAAATAAAATATTACAAAAAATTCCTGTTGTACAAATTAAAGAAAAAAAGGAACTATTTCATCAGGCTTTGAAAAAGGCTTATGTATTGTTCATAATCCTGAATGATATAATAAACCCAAGAAATATTCAAATTGCGTGCATCAACATTTACAACTCTTTGGAAAAACTTGTTTCCAGTTCAAATAGTATTATGTTTAGACATAGAAATGGCTCAAAATAAAATTAGTTGGAGAATCTTAAATCCTCTTGCCTCATTCCCTCATTCTATACTCAAATACAGAGAAAAATATTCTTGTTTTTAACTGAAAGTAGTAAAAACAACACTGGCTAGGTGAATAAGGTACCAAGCTCATACAAATTGATATTTACAATACAAACTGAACAAAATAGGCCCATTTTACCCCTATGTCACAACATATGTTTTAAAACACTCAGAAGGCTGTAGTCTAATCAACTGCATAACAACTGTGATTAGTAAAAGTAATTATGCAATGCAATAAAGACAGCGTTTGTTTCTCTCGGTTAAGTACTTAAAAAAAATAAGTCTAAAGATAATAGAATTCTTATTTTCAGGTGAAATGTGTTCTAAAAAAAGTTCTATCAAAATAGTATTCTTCAGCTGGTTATAATGCTTTAGCTCTTGGGAAAATACTCTATTACGGTTTACAGTGAACTAAATACTTTTAACACACTTATTTTTAATTGCTCCACAACGTAAGATTAGAATCTGCTGACTCCTAACAGTTTATCAGATTACTTCAGAAAACAAAAATGAAACATAACTTCCCATAGAACCTTGTAAAATTAACAATTAAAATGATATTGTGCAATATTTGTTTATATTTTATATATATAGTACGCCTCCATAATATTGTTTCACTTGCTAAATTCAACAATGAATTTAAAGAGTTTAACATAGGAATAAAACAGGTAATAGTCAAGCCACATGTCAGACGTGTCCTTACTCTGCAGAAGCACTCCTCTGAATAAAGGAACAAGAATAGCTAGAGGAAAAACCATCACTACACATACGACTTAATAAACAATAAATAAAAAGTATTGAATGAAAAGTTCAGCTGCATTTACCATACCTTTATCTGTTGTCTTCTAAGCATTGCAAGCTCTCTCATATCTCGGAATGGTTGTAATAAGTACTGGTAAAGCTCTGTGGTAGCTTCTGCAAGACTGCTGTAGGCCTCATCTTCCATTTGATACAGTTCAAGCAGCTCTACCATGCTTTCTGTGTTCTTGTGTTTTTCCAGCAGCTGCAAAAAGAAAAATGCCAGTCTTAATGAATGTATCCAAAATTCCTACTGAAAGCAATAATAATTTAAAAAGCGCTTCTTTCAGCCCATCACTTCCCTTCTCCAAAAATTCTCACATGGACATACCAAATAAAAAAACTTCAGTTCCCCACTTGCATCTGGAACTTAGCTAGTCAGATACTTTCACCTTAACTAAAAATGCATGGCATTCCTTACAATTTCTTCTCTTCAAAAAATCACCATTAATAATAAATGAGAGTAAAAAAGAATGCGAAATAACATATTCATCACATATGATGCTATGTTTCCCACTTCCAGGTGTGGTAGGAGGAATGATGAGGAAGAGAAGTTAATTCAAAAGAGAAATCAGATCCCAAGCTTCCTAGATGGCCTACCTCACTTACTTTGTACCCACACAGCTTTATTATGTTAGTGCTGCTCCAGTCAGACAGAAATCTAAGTGAAGAACAGTGATCATCATTTTATCATAGATAATTTAGGAATAAAGTTCAAGTGCAGAGTTTCTATTAGATATTTTTAAACAAGGAAATCATTTAAAAAAAGTTAAATTTAATACATTTAAGCATGAGTTTTACTTCATCTAAGGAGATATCCTGTCCATTCCTCCTTTCATATCTTCTGGAAAATGGATTAAGTGCAGCAAGTTTGCTACAATATATGTTTTCAATTTATGTGTTTGCTTTGCATCTATTTTGGGCGTATGTCTCAACAAACCTCACATGCTGGTGGAAACCTCTTATTGTTTCCAAAAATATATACAACTGTTTAGATACTGATGATCTCATACAGACATGTGGAGTTCTGTGTTTACAAAGTCAAGATTATCTGAAATAAATTCCTCCCTTATGTAATTTCAGACCCTGAAAGTCAATCTCTTGACCTTCCTATCACCATTTCAAAAGCATATATTTACAGTTCAAGTTTAGTTAATCTTCGATTATGAAACTAAAGAATAACCATTTTGTATCTTCTGTGTTCTCTCAAGCTGGATGCTCAATGTACAAGAAATATAAGCCATATACTCAAAACTTCATCAAGTATGAATATTGAAAAACAAGATAGAGGGAACCATAGATGAGAAACCAAATCTTTGATCAATAGTTATTTGGCATCTGACTCATCTTTAACCTGGAACTGTCTTTTTACCAGGGTGATCTACTCTGTTCCAGTATATTTATATTATTCTGCTGCATTTGTTATCCAAATGAAAAGAAAAAACATTAACACAAATTTTGCATCTGACGATCCCCACTACACCCCCTCAATTTTCCTCTGAAACTCTAAATTTAATCAGCCAAGATAAGAAACAGGAAGTAGAGAGGCTCATAGTAGCTTCAACTGCTTGTTCGTCAATTGAGATGACTGACAGATGACAGGCCAGAAAGTCTTTCCCTCCCTTGTTGGAGGTGAGAGGTCAGGTGGAGACTCTAGAATAGTGGGGATGTTTCTCATCAGCAATATGACAATTTGTTGTTTCATGTAAACAGTTCCATCTCAGAAAACGCTCCTACTGCAAGCTCCTTCACTACACCCTCCTGCTGTCTTCCAGCAGCATGTAATAGCCGGTGGTGTTCAAGTCCTCAGTGAGGGTACTAGGTAATGTTTTGTGGTTTGCAGTCTATAAAACTAATGCTCTCTGCACATTTCTGGGCTAAGCACGCGTAACTTAACCTCCAACTGCAGAAACAGTGTCAGGCAAGACACACTGGGTTTGACTCCTACATTTTTACAGACCATGCATTTTTCCAACCCACAAGCAGTTTTAACTATTCAGACTACAAAGCCACCACTTTCTCAGCTCTTCTTGCTTGCTGCCAGTGCCTCAAAATACAGTTGCCATACTCAAGCCTTCTCCTGCTTATACCAGGCATATAAAAAACCTTCCCATAATCCCAAAGCTGTAGTTATTTCTCCATCAACGTACTAAAGAAACAAACCTTCTTCCCTCTCAAGCCACCTGTGACACTAAGTCTATAATACACTGAACTGCTAGTTTTCTAGCAGTGGCTTAGGCTATAGTAACTGTTTTTTGAGTATATAATTTTTTTTTTTAGTATGAAATCCTACTGTTCTGTTGTTATACATACTATATAGGGCAAGAAGTAACAAAATTTAGAAAAAACATATCACCATTTAAAGGAAGGTTTTCATCTAATTTCAGAATCAGAGCAATACAATATATAGTTGCTTGGGGTGGGGAAGGGTTGGCTGTTTCCTTTAAAAATATTTTTTTTCCTTTGCAGATGACTCTTAAGACCTTTCTAATAGTTAGTATTGTGGAAAGCAGTCACAGCTTTTCAGAAAAGAGACTAAAATGGCACCAGGAAATAAAGGTTCATTTCAAATGCATGACCATCTGTACAGTGCGCAAAGATACTTAAGGACACTAGCAGCATGTATCTACGTTCACTGTTAGTCATTCAGAGAAAATTGCATAAATGGAAACAGGATTGATAATGTCATGAGGTATCTTGACACTCAGGTGCATAGATAAAATAATGGGAATAATTTCACACATTCAATTTCATTTGGTCTGCTGCTGTGATTCCCCTAATTCTATGCCTGAAGATGCTTCCCAACTCATTCAAAATACCAAGCCCCAAGGAATAAACTCTTAAAAACAAACACAAGCAATGGCATGTTATTCACACAACACTTATTATCCTCTTAAACTTTTAACACAAGGCAAGTAGCCTTTCTTCATTTCTACAGCAACAAACCACGCATGCTGCATGTCCTGTGCCTAATAAAGACATTTATTTAAATGAAAACGGTGATGCAATTTTCACATAATTAAAGTTTCAATAAAAAGACAAAACTGGAAAGCTGACTGAGAAACAACCAAATACCACCTTCTTCATTTAGACCAATGAGATATCAAATAGGGATATTCTTCAAAACAGGTAAGAAACAGGTAGGAAAGTTGCCTGCCTGTTAATACAGGTTACAGATAGCCTCATTACACACACCTTCCCATTAACGTGTTCTTCTAAAGGCTTATTCAGTCTGCATTTGAAAGGAAAAAACATCTAAACCTCTTAGAAAAGTTGTGAATCAGCTCAAAAGCGCGTTCCATCAGATCAACATCATAAAACCACTGTCTCAAATTTCAGTTAAGTTCAGTGCTACCTGAGGGAAATAAGAGACTGAAGAAGTACTAAATGATCCAGTTTTGGAAAACAGCACAAATGGCGAAATCTATTTGAAGGGACAGTTACAACATGCACAATTTAAGGGTATAGGGAAGGGTCAAACTACCCTCTCTCCTTTTCTGGAACTGATGTGATTACTACACTCTTTACCAATCCAGAGAGGCACGACAGCTTAGATTCTCCTAGTAGACATGGCCCCATAAGTTAGCGAGGTGCAGAGGCTGGTTTATTGCTATCAGTCCTGAAGGGAAGAGCAGACAGATGTCACTAGCTGTGCTCCCTCCATTCTGCTCTACAGTGCAGTCGAAGGGAGCCTTTCCTGTCTAGAAAGTCCTGTCCTGTCAGATGAAGCATTTTTTTTTTTAACCTGGCTGTCATCCAGACAGTATTTAGACTATCAGATAACATTAATGCTAGGCCTAGCACAGAATCCACTGAATTAATAATGTCATAAGAAAAACCTGGCCCTTCACAGTCTCACAGGTAGTTTACTGTGCATACTCCAAATTTCATGCAGGAAGTATCTGAAGGATCTAATTTCTATTTTAGAAATACAAAAGGTAATAGCTGAGTTTTTGTAAGACATATGTTAAGCTGGCCAAATGCCTAAACCAACCCAGCACCTTAAAATCGTACCTTTTCAAAACTGTTAGAATAAAACAAAATATGCCACAGAAATCGTTCATTTACGTCCCACTGATGGTTAATTCTTAACACAGACATTCAATGTTACCATTCATTTACTTTAGCCACCTCTGTATGAATATTTTTACTTCCATATTTTTTTTTAAGATATTATTTAATGAAGTGGGTGGAGGAGGATAGAGTAATATCCTGCATGGGCCTGACTAGTGCACTAACCATTCAATACTGTATTTATTTTAAGAATGATGTTACACAGATGTTATATTGTTCACAATTGAATTCATATATTTTAGGCAACTATTATGCAGATAAACTCTAGTCAGCAGGAAACTCTTTTTCTCTGATTTAACTGTATATATACTTCAACTATATAGCAAAGACTATTTTTGTCTTCAGTATTAAAAACATTTTAGCCATAAATCTTTAAAACCTATACAGATGACTGTGCAATTGTGTGAAAGCTGCCTGCAGTTAGGAGGTTACTCCAAAGCCATCAGTGAAGGGCCCTTTCTTACATTACCTTTGCTATTATTTTCAAAACTTTCACTGTTCTTATTTTGTATAATTCATAAAAATCTATAAACATGCCACAAATTCAACTGTAGCTAAAATGAACAATAAATATTTCAAACCTTTCTTAACAGTGCACATACTTTGGAAATAATAGTAATTACAGAATATACTACTCTAATTTCAGTTCTCAAAGCCTGTATTATTTGCCAATTCCATAAATAATTATACACATTTTACACATATTTAGTTGGAGAAGCATATTTAAAATTGCAGATAAACATGGATAGCTTTTTTATGGGCATATGAATTACAGTACTGCAGTTACAGTATTTTTAGACACAACATTCTTTCCACTTGAACATTGGTGTTATGTAAAAAATATTGAATATTCCTGCTGATAAACTTGCAATATCCTAAAAAAAAAAAAAAAAAAAAAAAAAAAAAACCAACCAGAAACAACAACAACAAAAAAGGAAAAACCCAGAGCGCACAGAATTCAGATGCAAATGGTGATTTTAAACTTCAAGTTCTTAAATTTGAACATGCTAAAAATTGTTTGGACTCTGTTTTTAAGCTATCTTTAAGCAAAACGCATTATTGTTAATGCACATAACGCACACGTGCATCTTCATAATAAGCAGGAGCCTCTGCTACACAATATTTGTTCTACAGTTAAACAACTTTTCTCTCTTACATGCACATTCCTGTATTTAAATGTCACATTTAGTGGATAGGTTAAAAGATCAGCCCCTCCTAGGACATTCTGGAAGTTGGCAGCCCTGCCTCTGTCAGGGGGGTTGGAACATGATGATCCTAGGGATCCCTTCCCGAGTCATTCTATGATTCTACAATTCTATGACATTCAGCTTTCTGTCTGCATGAGCACATTGCCATCAGCATCCTCAGCTCGGTAATACAGAAAGTCAATTTGAATAACTATAGCAGATAAACACATTAGTAACTGACCAAAGTTTGTTTCTCCATTACAGTTATAAATGTATTTTACTGCTGAAATATATGTCACCTAGGAGAATACAACAGTTGGACACAGAGTTGGAACAGCATAAATAAATCATGTAATACTGCTCAGAATTAGAGGTGTAGGAATCAGTATGTGAGCTCATCAGTCTAAACTCTGAAGTCTGAAAGAAGATACAAATGAGTAAGTTATGTTTTGAACTGCTTTGGAAACCACAGGTTATAATTGCTATATGAAGCAAACTTCCACCTAGTGAGTGGACAAAAAAATCCTGTTTTTTCAATCAAGCTTTCCAAATTAGAGGATTCATGTGTACACCGATGCACAGCAAAGGTTACTGTCTGGATTTTTAAGGAAGGAGGATTCTCTGAATGGCTGGTACAGAAAGACTGATCTAAAGTAATCAAGACAAATACAGATAAACAAGGTTAACAAAATTTGCAGCTATTCTATGAAACGAACACTGAATACACACAAAGCAAATAACAAGAGCAAACAAGGGTACTGGGAATTAAAATGCAGTTTGTTTAAAATGTAGGATATAAAATGCAGTACTTCAATAAAATGTTCCATGTTATGTTTTAGGAGAACTGCTCACATCAAGTAAGGCACTTCATTAATTCCCTTTAAATCCCATTTAAAACTGTCTTTTAGCACAGTACCTGAGTGCATATCAGAAATATCATAGCCACTTTGCATTTGCACTCAGGTTAACAGCTCCTGGGACTGCAACAATCACTAAGTTCATATACAAAACCTACCAAAATGTACCTTGCTGCAACACACTACCTGTAATTCAAGGCAGCAGAAAAGAACTGAATTACTGAAGGAAAACTGAAGCAGTTTTTTAATGCAGCCAACTGAACCAAGTATTATTTTCATGCATGCAACTTTACCGAACAATGCAATTACTCTCCTTCTACTCAAAACTCTGAATAGAAATCGTAGCAGTATATTCCACATAACTTGAAACATTACAAGTTTCACTTAAAGCTGCCAACTCTGACAACGTATGGCACATTAAATCTCTTCCTAAAAGCTGAAGAGGGGCACATCAACAAGTAAAAAGTCCACACCTCCTTTTCTGTGAACAAGTCAAACATATGTGTAACAACATAGTAGTTTTAATTTTCAGGTGTTGAAGATAGTACTGGTCTAATCACCTTACTGTGAGAAAGTAATGTTTTTGTTCGCTGTAAGAAGGAAGAGACCTGTAAATAAGTAACCGTGATTTGTGATTTAGCATGTAACGCAGATGAATGTTCTGCTTAAGCAGTCAAGAAAGCCACAAAAGATAGCCATTACTATAAGAAAGCTTAGCTTGCGAAAACACAAAACTTGTGCAAACCGGGAGCTAGCCTAAACACGTTCAAGGACTAGTGATTGTGCAGTGAGATTTGTTTGTATAAATAACATACCATAAAAGGAAAAACCACCAGAAAGGGTCAAGAAGGAGATATGGAGGAGGACTACTTACTGGCAGAAGAAGACCCCCTAGCAACAACTGGATCATGCGCAGAGTACACCGCAATGAGGAAGCGAAAAGGACACGTATACGGAAGACGGACTGTATAAAAGGATCGGGTATTGGTTCAACTGTTGTGACAGTTGGTGGAACGCAGAGTCCCCTGTCGCCCAGCGCTGCATTGCCTCTTTGCTCCTTGCTCAATTTGATTAATAAAATTCAATAGTTGACTCTTTGATTCTTAGTCCGTCAAATCTATTTATAACAATTGGTGCCGTGACTCGGATAGGAGTAGTGGCCGGGTTCTGAGGGTTGGGGAGGCGCCCCGCCAGAACTGGTGGCCCCGCTCTTGATTCCCTGCCTCACTCCTACTGACGATCCGAAATTTAAGAGCAAAAAGGCAAGGAAGGACTGGTCGACCCCTTAAATTTTGTGCGCAGAAGTCCGGATGAAGACGCGGGACGCGTAAGTGACTGCCGTTTTGGCAGGGGTTTTCCGTTCGGTCGGGGTCGGGTTTCCCGGAGTGTGACGAGTGGTGTGTGTGTGAGAGGGGGCCGGTAGCTCGGACTAACCCAAGCGAGTGTGGACCCTCTAGTAGTGCAGTTCTCATTGCCTGCGAAGGTGTGAGCCACGAACGAGGGGAAGCAAGTGGAACGCACACACGGCTGAGTGAAGGCACTCCGGAAGATGGGACAGGGAAAAAGCAAGGTCCCTGTTGCCATGAAACGTCCTCCAGTCCCGAAGGATTCTCCTCTAGCATTCATGTTAGAAATGTGGAGGTATTATCCTGGGACAGGAAATAAGAGTAAAGCCAAGATGATTTATTATTGTGTAGAAGACTAGGGAGGTCAGGGGCTTTACCTTTTGGGGACCCAGAAACACCATGAGCCCTTGATAAAATTAAAGATAGGTCCCCAACAAGAAGAAATAGAATTTTTAGTGGACTCGGGGGCTGAGAAATCCACCATACAACAACTACCCTCTGGATGTAAATTGTCCAGAGAAACAGCCCTAGTAGTAGGAGCTAAGGGAGAACCCTTTAAGGTAGGGGTTGTTAAAAATGTAAAAATAGAAACAGAACCTAAGATAGGATTGGGAGATTTTCTAATTGTACCAGAAGCTGAATTCAATTTGTTGGGACGAGATCTAATTATAGAACTGGGGATAAGCTTGGAAGTAAAGAACAGGGAAATAAGGATTAATGTCGCGGAATTCCGGGTCCGGATTGATTGCTCTCAAGCGGGGAAGCATGACAAAAACTCAATATGAGTGATCAAGCTTTCATTTATTACCCGGACAGCCTTATTCTTATAGTGTTTAAGACAGGGGCGTACAGAGAATGGCACACAATCACTGGCTGAGAGCCTCAGAGAAAAAACAACTTTAAGCAGTTCCCAACAATTAACAGCAGTGAGAAACCATCCTGAGGGAGGTAACTCTTGATATCATCCTAATCCTAAGAAATCCAAACAGGAATGCGTCGGCAGAGGGTGTGAAAGGCAGTGCTGGCAGGGCGTCCCCTGTTCAAAGTGCACTTTTCCTCTCCCACTCGCCACAGACCATCTCCTGCTTCTGCTTTTCTCTAGGTTCACACAGTGTACTTTCCCCTGAGTGCCGTATCAGCGTGGCCAGCGCATAACACAGAGCCCAAAGGAAAGCTAAACAGACTAGACTACCAAGGACAGCTTATTCTACAAATACCTATAGTTACAATTATCAGCAACCCTGTGAAGCCTTCTTCACTGAAAGCAGGGTGAATAACATAATCACAGAAGTTTCCCATAGATGTCTTGGCAGCTTGGGTTGCTCAGCTGCAGCAGTTCTTGTCCGCCTCGAGCTGTTTATCACTTGGCCCAGGGGTATCGTGACCTCCTATCAACATCTAGTACTATTCCATGAATATGTAGTCTGTGCTACCATGCAAGCTATGCTCATACATATTGCCAGGACCTCCGTGCTCCTGAAGCCATTCCCCAATAGATTAAACTTTGCCCTTTAAGGGTGGAGGATGAAGAGAGGATTAACCCTGAAGTATGGTATACAATCGAAAGTGTGGGGCGTTTGGAAATACCTCCTTTTTCAGTTAAACTTAGAGACCCTGAAATTCCTATAAAAGTAAAACAGTACCCCATTTCATTGGAGGGAAGGAGAGGCCTAAAACCAGAAACAGAGAGACTTATAAAGCAGGGGTTACTGGAACCTTGTATGTCCCCATTCAACACTCCCATATTGCCGGTAAAAAAGCCTTATGGTACCTATCGTTTGGTACATGATTTACAGGAAATAAATAAGAAGACAATATCTCACTTTCCTGTAGTTGCTAATCCTTATACCTTATTGAGTAAATTAGGCCCTGAAAACCTATGGTATAGTGTAATTGATTTGAAAGATGCGTTTTGGGCTTGCCCTCTAGATGAGTCTTGCCGAGATTATTTCGCCTTTGAATGGGAAGACCCGGACACAGGGAGAAAACAACAGCTGAGGTGGACAGTACTACCACAGGGCTTTACCGAATCCCCAAATCTGTTCGGGCAGGCCCCAGAACAGATTTTGCAAGAATATCAACCAGCTCCAGAAATCACCCTTATCCAGGACTTCTGTGAACAACGGAAGAAAACCAATATAATCCCTTTGGTGAAGAAATCTCAACCTACCTGAAGAAATGATTGGGGCATGGTTTGAACACCTACCCTTCGCTGTACAGTGTTTAATAGGGTTTGTGACAGCATTAATCTTGTCACTAATTGGGTATTTCTTATGGAAAGTCGTTAAGTGTGGGAAAGGAATTTGTGTTTATGTATAAAGGAGAATGAGAGTCATTTCCTAAGACTTGAAGGACGAATGTTTTGATAGAACATTAAGTGAGGTCAGTCTACCAAATTTGCCCTGAGTATAACTGGTACATGGCTGTAGGGATTGGCTGAGTAAATATCTAGAGGGGTTTGCATGTCAACCTTGTAGGGAAAACTATAAAATGGGAAAGTAACGCAAGACATAATGATATAGAAGAAATCTGTAGATGACTAAATTGCAATTGTCACCTATTTGCTCGCTTCTGTTGTGAAATTTGTAAAGAGTTGTGGTAAGTTCACTGCCGGAGAAGGGAGGGCTCCTAGGCGTATGTGTCAACCCTGTTGGGAGGGGCAGCGCGAGCTGACTGCTCTGGTCCTGAACCGGAAGGCGGCAGCTCGAAAGCTAAAAGTGGGATCCCCGACTTAATGATAGATATATTTCAAAGAAATAAATTCTGAATTTTACCATCATCACCCCGACGAGCCTCCGGGTCCATCCAACATAAGTACCGAGAGTGAACAAAGGAGCCCCGGTGTAATACCTCACCGCCAGAAGGTGGGAGAGAGGAGTGACACCCGCCCCTGAAATCCTTGCTGCCGTGAAGATGGGCTACCCCACAGCCAGCAGCAACCTGGTTGGCGGGCAAGGCAGAGGGATAAAAGGTGGGAACAGGGAACTCCCATGGAACATAAATACTAAGGTGGCTCCAGGATCTTTGGAAACTCAAGGCCGGACAGGGAACAGTATTGGGAAAAAAAAAAAAAAAAAGCGAAAGGTTAAATAAATCCAGCAGTGGACTTCTCCTAGCTCTCACATTATGTATGATTAAAGGACTTATAGGACCCCCTATTGTAACAGCAGAGAATCATGAGAAAAGCCAGGAACCTTTCAAATGGTCATTAATAAGATGGAAAGATCATCAGGTCCTTCATACAGTGATAACCTCAGGAAGTCCCTCGTTTAGATGCAACCCCTGCGATACTACTGATCTTAGTGTTAACCTTTGGGCCCTGTATTTTCAGTAAACTAATCTCTAAAGTGAAAGGGAGATTGGAGGCTGTCCATTTGATGCTCATGAGGGCCAAATATGAAACAGGGACAGAGGATTATCTGGAGCTTAATGAAAGAGGGGTACTGAGATACCACGAACAAAAAATAGTAATAAAAGAAAAAGGAGGGAATTGTGAGAAAGTAATGTTTTTGTTCGCTGTAAGAAGGAAGGGACCTGTAAATAAGTAACCGTGATTTGTGATTTAGCATGTAACGCAGATGAATGTTCTGCTTAAGCAGTCAAGAAAGCCACAAAAGATAGCCATTACTATAAGAAAGCTTAGCTTGCGAAAACACAAAACTTGTGCAAACCGGGAGCTAGCCTAAACACGTTCAAGGACTAGTGATTGTGCAGTGAGATTTGTTTGTATAAATAACATACCATAAAAGGAAAAACCACCAGAAAGGGTCAAGAAGGAGATATGGAGGAGGACTACTTACTGGCAGAAGAAGACCCCCTAGCAACAACTGGATCATGCGCAGAGTACACCGCAATGAGGAAGCGAAAAGGACACGTATACGGAAGACGGACTGTATAAAAGGATCGGGTATTGGTTCAACTGTTGCGACAGTTGGTGGAACGCAGAGTCCCCTGTCGCCCAGCGCTGCATTGCCTCTTTGCTCCTTGCTCAATTTGATTAATAAAATTCAATAGTTGACTCTTTGATTCTTAGTCCGTCAAATCTATTTATAACATTACCATATGATGTGGTTGTGCCACTCCTGAATTATGCAGTTGTGTCATGTAAGTGCCCACAAAACCCAGGTATCTGAATTTAGTATATTCCTTTGAAACAACACAGCTACAAATAAATGTCATAAATCATGCAAACAAAAGTTAATTACATAGGATTGCTATGCGTTTTTCTGCTGTAAGGAACAAAGAAATGAGTATTTACACTGCAATGTAACTTGATGAGTAAAATAGACGTATGGTAAATACCTTACTCCAGAGTTAATATGGTACTCTGGATCTCCTTCACTTTGGAACAGGTTAAAATAACTAAAATATAAAGTCAGTAATGAATCACCAACGAGTTAAAACACAGTAACTTTGAACCAAGGCTTCTATGCAACACCTCACCCTGAAGGTTTGGCGAAGAGCTGTCAGGTACTAATGAGTTCTAAGGAACTCCTCCTGCAGTGGCCCAATCCCCCTTCCCTGCCCCCCCCCAAAAAAAAAGATCAGAACACATGTGACATGAAAGGTTCATGTTGTGCTGTTATATACATCAACTTATGGTCCATGAATCCTTTATTTCTATGCATGCATATCTGGCAGAAAGACATTAGACTAACAATGCCTACAAATAATATTTATAATTTAATGCACTCATTGAATGTAAGTTATTACTACACTACTCTAAAGCCCCTTGCTTTGTGTACAGCTTGCAGTCTCAGGACAGATACACAGAAAACCAAACTCACCCTACTGAACAGTAAATAGTCTTCAATATAAATGAGGTAATTTGACAGTAACAAAGAAATTAAAACAACGTGATCAACATCATATTGAAGTTAACTTCTAGGACTCAGGCTTCCAGTGCAGAATTAGTAGCCATCAGTACAATGCATTTGGCTTGGTAGCAGACATTCTCAGATTAAGGTAATGTCATAATGTTTTACTACTATTGGATTAGATTTTAAAAAGATGAACAACACCAGATTCAAAGCAACACTAAGGCCAAATTAAGTTTCTTAAAGCTGAGCTGTGCTTATTGCTTGCTCTTACTGAAAAGATATCCCAATTCCCATCCCTATTCCTTTCCTTCTTCCAGTTCCATTCCCACTCCTTTTTTCCTCTATTACCATCTGTTGCACCTTTTCCACTCCACATTCTAAAACTTTGCTAGTTGTTGGGTTTCCTTGTTGAAGTGCCTGATGCCTAGCAGAAAGCCCTTGGGTTAATTTACTGAAGTTTACACTGAGTGACAGTGATGCACAAGAGGACGGAACAAGATGCAGGAGAGGGTCCCGCCCTCTCAAAGCAAGCTGAGGTAGGTGGTGCATTATAGCACTGTGCAGCTCTTCATCTCCCTGCAGCTGTAAAAATGATAGGTACCTTTAAACCCTGGACAACAGCTCACAGGTAATTCAGGTAATTTCAAAGTTTCAACTTCTGCATCGCTCTATGCAATAGTGAAGTCATGCAAAAAGCTATGTCTAAGAAGGAAGCACATAATAATATCCAATTTTGAAAGCTTATAATCTAAAAATAATATTTTCTTTATTTAGGAATTGAATACAACATCAAAAAAAAGAATAAAAAGTCTGCTACTACCATTAAAAAAGCTGAGACATGGAGAAACTCCTGAAATACCATATCATGCAACACTGCTTAACCTCCAACTCTAGTAGTAAATACCACATAAATAGCAAGCTATTAATTACCTTCACAGCATGAAAACATTTCCAAAGAAATTTTAACTAATATCAGATGAACACAGACTTCTATCCATTTGGGTTAGTTTTCCTCCTGCTTTCATGACAAGCGAGAGAAAAAGAATGTGATGCATAAATAAAATACCCATGGTACTGCAGCATGATAAAACATAGTTCAAATGTTACATACAGTTTACCCACTAAACACTTCTAGGACCACTCTAACATTTTAAGTAGTATGGAATTCTTTTTTTTGTTTTTTGTTTTTTTTTTTTAAACTTTACCAGAGCATGCTTATTTTTCTGAATTATACTACCCTGGAGTAACAAAGGGTTTAATTAGAAATTCTGAGAATGGATATTCCAAGCAAACATTACACTACTTTCAAGTCCAAATAACATTCTTAGAGGAGCGAACTGCACCAATTTGGGCTTTGAACACACAGAGCTATTTAAAGACAAATTATAACCTTTTAGAAACTTCTAAATCTACAGATTTTCTCCCTCAAAAGCTTCACAGCAGAACTGTTGCATTTTTTTTTAATTTCCCTAAAATTAATATAGCATACAGTTTTCATCAAGATGTTAAAAACTAACAAGAAAGATCCACTAATCTAAATTAGCATCTCTTTAGGAATGGGGTTTGACTACAAAATCTGCAGAGTTATCTAACATAATCTATGATTCTACATTACCGAAAAACGTTTTTACACAACCTTCTCCCCAAAGTATCCTAGTATATTCTACCCCAAAGTATGAAAGAAAAGCCATGATGCAAGACTGTTATGCAAAAAGTAGAGCGCTACTCACTTTAGATGACCTGCGTACATTGCCCACAAGTCATTGCAAACAAATGTGAATTACTTAAACACAGGATTAAAGTAGAACACTGAAAAGCAGAGGTCAGAAAACAAGGAAACATTTATGGACACGCTACAAGTTAAAAATATAGCCCCACGTGTTGAAATTCTTCATGGAGTCTTGAGACAAACTAAGAATGGCTTGGTTTATATTTCAGGCACAAATTCTTCAGAAAATGGAAACTAGGCAAGCTTCAGCAATAAACTAATTAAAGCAGAAACACATTTCCCTTATTAATTTATACAGTTCATGACTGGAAGATACTGTGAGATCATCCATCTCCTATCCAACAAACTGAGACTATTTCCTGTATTTTTATAGTCCCATTTCAAGTTACACATAGGCTTTAACAATTATTCTTAGACACTAACTCATATGCTTGCAGATATTGCCAACAGATTTCTAATGAGATTAATCTACTACTTCTTGCGACAGCACAGTTTTTTTTTTCTTTATTGTTCTTAAAACATTCTTGCATATTTGCTATTGAAGAGTATAGTACTTAAAGCAGGGATTTGGATTTTTGGTAAACTATCCAAGATTCTTATTCTGTATGGCTGTAGAGGCATTAATGCTATGCAAAATGCCCAAGTAACTGAAATTGTTAAAAAGTATATCAGCTTAGGCTCCCTTCCTCAAAAACATCATGATCAGTATACATAATATGGTTACATCTACATGTGCCTCATATGCCCCATTCCTGAAGCACTAGCATCCTGAACACCAATACACAGCAGGATGTTCAATTTTTAGTACAGTAAAATGTCTACAACAGAGTATCTTATTTACAAGCTATTTATTGCTTTGTAAATTAAAAACTTGTGCTTCTTTTTTTAGTAAACATCACTGATCATCTATTGGCAATGTCTTGTAGAAAGAAATGTAAGAAGATGCAACTTTTAGAAAGAATCTGCTTTTTAATTCTAAGCCGTTCTATGTAATACTAACATAGAAACCAAAGAGAAAAAAACTTACTGGATACTGAACAGTAACTGTAACTGGATATTGAACAGTAACTGTAACAGTAACTGTAACACATTAAACTGAGGAGTGAGAAGGAAAGCAATGCTGGCAAAATTTGAGAAAAATATGCCTAACAAAGTAATGTAAATATAAAGGAAAAAAACTACCCAACACTATCTAAAAAGTGTTTTTCTTGCATACACTGTACAAAGCTCTTCAAAGTATCCTCGCATATGAAAATACTCTAACTCCCAACAGCTAGAACAATATTAAAAAAAAATAGAACAGGAGAAGTCTCTCTCTACATCTAGGGAAACAAAAAAAAAAAAATCAAGTTTTGAATGCAATACCAAATAAAATAAACTTCACAACAGAATCCTTCCCCAACTACAACATTAAAATGATTTTTCAACTCCAATTCCCACTATTAAACAGAACATATATTGCATTTTATTTCATTTTTCCCTTTCTCCTGGGTATTTGAGTAGGGAAGAAAAATATGGGAAGCTGGAAAGCTGCTGTGTTCAGTTTCTAAACACTAGGGTCTTAGCTGACTAAGTGCTGTCCTGAATAGTACTGATATCTTCTACAGAAAGCGTCATTCTTTTCTCATGCAGTATTTAAATTCTGTCAACTTAGTTTTACAAGCAGATGTCCTTTTTTGTTGTGCACATAACATATATAAATCTTGAAGAAATTAAGAAGTGTACATTTTAAGAATTTCAGTGCTTTCAGATACACTAGTAATATTCATCTTCAGCTAGCTCATCAAACTAAGACAATACAAGTAAATCAACATATTAAGTTCACCTACATACATACGCCATTTAGAATAATAGGAAGGAAAATATTTAAGAAACTGTAACTTCAGATATAACACAATGATCTGACTGAGTCTGGAAAAGACACAGTACAAAAAGACTGGTAAAAAAAGCTGTATCCAAGAACTCTAAACTGCATCCACAAGTCATAAGCAATCACAAGCAGTTTGCTGCTAACTATACAAGAGAAGTAAAGGGAAGAACAGCAGAAAAATAAACATCTAGTTGGGAAGATATCAAATGGAAGAAGGATGAAAAATGAAAGATTTCTGGATAAAAGACAAACATTTTGCTTAGGAATTAGAAAGTTTTAATTTACAGGATAAAGAGAAAACAACACAGTGGTGAGACGATTTAATGTTCTCTAAATACTGAATTCCTAGAAGACATTTTAAAACATGTATTTTAAAATGGTACGTAATAACAGCTATGACTTTCAGCACTGTCCACTATATGATTAAGTTGCTGAGATACTTATTGGTCCTTGCTGCTACAGGGAATCAAGCATCTCTCAAGGGATACAGCTCTCTCTACCTCAGTTCCACGTTTTACAGTAATATCAGGTCTTTATAAAAAGCATTTAGCTTGTAACATTTTTTTACATACATAGAGAACATTTCACAAATTCACTGAAATTCCAAAGTTTAGAAACTTTTCAAAAGCAAAATATCTATCTGGCTTACACTTTTCATTGTTAGCGGAAAATGGGGGGGAGGAACCACTCCACATTTCATTCTGCTTTTGTGAAATTATATACTCGGCACTGTACAGTGAGTATACTTACAGAATGACTCAGGTGTGACCTTTCAGCTACTAAAGTACCAAACATCTAAAATGTTTATTACATTTAGACTACTCTGTAACAACCAAAAGCACCGCCAGGGACTCCAACTGCTGATTAGATAAATAGGAAGATTGATGGCTTTCGAGAACACACTCCAGAAAGAAAAAAAAGTCTTTGGTTGAACAGCAACAAAAGTAGGAGCTGGTGCACTATTTTCACAAAGCTCTTCTTAAGAACACGGAGCACGCCCTACAGCTGGTGATGCACTACATTTCGCCCAGTAGAAACTTGCAGTAGAATTTTACTGCTTAAATGGTTTACTTACAAAGTACTCAAAATGAATCAAAACAGTTCTACTGGGGGAGGGAAAAAAAACAAAAAAACAAAAAAAAACAAAAAAAAACAAAAAAAAAAACCACCCACGTTACAACTACTGAGGTACACAAAAACAGATTCCAAACAAAAATAGGCTGGATTTCCAGGATGCTCCACAATAGTTTGACCCTGCTCCACACTTTTTAATAGAAATTTAAAATAGAAAAAAATATCTAGGGTATGTGTCATTTTAATCCTCCATGCAACCCAATTTAAATTAATGGATACATTCTGATGTTCCCACAAGATACCTTCAGCATCAACTAAATCTAGCTAGCAGCAGATCACTGATTACAAACAGGCCATTTTATCTGTGGAAAACTATTTTTTTGTGTGTCTCACCACCAACACATATAATAACTGAGAAGAAAGTGACAGAAGAGTTTCTGGGGGAAAAAAATAAATAAACAAGGAAAGAAACAAAAAACCTCATCAATATCAAACAACATTTTCTTCGTAAAAAGAAGCTGTTACCATAACAAAATACATGAAACATTCTGACTGTATTTTTCTAAACCTTTCTATCTTGAGTCAAAAGGAAAGAAAATTAAGTCAACAAACATAAAACTGAAATTCACACAGTTTGGTGCTTAACATTCCACTGAACAAGGGGGATGCCACCAGTCCCAGGGCAGTCATAAACTAGACACTGAAAACACGATGCTCTCAGAACTTATTCTGAGTTAAACCATCTACAGAAATGTTTCTGAGCTTTTATATTAAACCAACTCAAAAGGACCCAGACAACAGACACAGAGAATGGTCTTTCAGTCTGCCTACAGCAATAATCCACAGGTTACACTGAGAAAACAGCAAAATGAAAGCAAGCCTGTGACTAGTCTTATAACTGGTATTCAGTATCACCTGCCAAATTTCAGACCACTGCAGCACTTGAGCTTTAAGGAAAAGAGAGATTTACAGGTACCACGAACTCAAATTCATGCATGAATTGTAGAGAGGCCTCCTTACTTACAACTTTCTATGCAAGAGCAGGAAAAAGATACACATACAACAGAATATGTTTGTTGGCATGACTATGCCTATGACTATGAGTATGCCAACAATTCCTGTTAATCACAGTTTATACTAACAGCACTTCTTCAGTAAAACTGTGATGACATTCAACCTTCTGCCAGCACAGCAATGACAAATACGTAGTAACCATCTTTGATATTACTATGTTTACAAAGATATACAAGCAAGTACGCTTAGTCTGAAAAGGTCCTCCTACATTATAACAGCCAGGGAACTGTCAGTAACAAGAGTAGAGAGAATAACCTTTTCTGCCTTCTACATACAAAATGTTAAAGTCTTAGAAATATTGGCCAAGAAGCCGTAATCCTAAAGAATGATTCAGTGGTATCCACTGTTTTGAAATAGTAACATCTTTTTAATCTGGTCATTAACTGTTTTTACATCATGTTTCTACTTGGGTGTTTAGTCTTCTAGCTGAGCACCCAAGGAATTTTTAAATAGGCATACATTTTAACAAACCAGAGTTCAAAAAAAAAAAAAAAAAAAAAAAAAAAAAAAAAAGGGCCTACTAGTTTTCAAAAATTGAGGTAGAACAACTTCTACTCCCTTAGATACATGAGTTTACTTTGAAATAAATGTTACTAAGTTCTTAAAGAATTACTATTTTTGCTTGGAAAAATAAAAGACACGGTATTTCAAAACACTAGTTTATGCAGAAGAAAATAATTTCATGTCATATAACTACTCTGCAACTATTTTTCCTCCCATCTTGGGTCTGTTTCTGCTTGTAATGTTCTTCTGGCCTACCAAAGGCTTATAATTGTGACAGAGATAAAAATGCCTATTAAAAAAACCAACAACTATTAACTACTGTGAGAATAAACTGGAGAAACAGATGGCCACGTAGGGGAAGCAGAAACAATGAACAGGAGAGGTTCTGCTGCTCACTTTGTTCCTCCACACCAAAGAAGGTATGCAAGAGAAACTACAAAGTACTTCTGAAGTAATGTAACTGTACAGGGAAAATTGTCCTCAGAAGCATATGTTACCATCTTAAACCAAAGTTTCTGTGTTCTAAACTTGCACGTAACATTATGTAAATGAAAGTCCTCTATATTCATTATGCTCCTCCATACTATTTCAGATGCCAATGGCATTCACTCCCTTTCCCTCCTCCTCAGAAACTCTTCTAAAAAGAAACATTTAAAAGTAAAATGCTTAAAATTGCTAATCTGAGTAATACAACATTCTCAACAGCTATCGGGCAGATTTCAGGTATAGCTGAGAAATTAAAACGTGAGATGAAACACTGATTCAGTTCAACCTAAAAGTATGAAAAACCCTCATTTCAAAAAATACCAACACCCAGTCACCCACTGCCTCATTTGCTTAGAACTCAATGGCAGGCAATATCAGCATTTAGTTCAGAGAAAGACATTGATGACCAGGTAAACCACTAACAAGGTAAGGAAAAGAGAAACTTGAGAGCCAAAACGGGAAAGTGCAGGTCATTCTATTGGTTTCTTTTCTTAAACATGAACTACCTTTAATGAAGGATTGATTTACACAATGGACAGTGACAGAAGTACAGCTTACTGACACAAGGCACAGCAGTAGATTGGTTACCATGAGAAAGGAAGATTGTACTGCAGTCAAGTACACAAATATGAGCTGCTATTTTGTCTGCACCAGATTCTGAACATTAAACAGAGAATGGTATGTTTATGGATAAAACTTGTAGCGACTACTGATAACCGATTTATTTTTTGACTGCAGAACTGGTGCTAGTAAGATCGAAGTTGATACTCTTCATTGTTGAGGAATGGCTGCAAGTGGCTGAAACTAACAGTTCTTGTGCAGTAATTTTGAAAGGATGCTTCTTCAAAAACACCATGCACTTTGAGTTAGATAGCCAGTACCCAAATTCCACGTTTAAAAGCAACATTTCTCTTCCTGATCAGCTATACCAAAAAAAATACTCAGCAGAAGGCGTAGTGAATCTAGGTACACATTACCAATCATTTATATCAAAGAAAAAAGTGGTTAGATGATACAATTCAACATGCTCTGAACTAAAACTTCCAAAGAACATTGTTAGATGGATGACTAGTAGTATACGAAAATTAACAATGATGAATTCAGCCCTTTTGATAGGGATAAGGAAAAATAAAAATGAAAAGTATTAAAGTTACAGGGACATATCCTAGCTTAACAGTTTGGAAATAAATTTGTATCTGACAAAGCTACACTGAGATGCCCTTGTCATGATTTCATCACTGACAACAATTTTCACATACTCAGTAACTATAATCATTACAGAAATCATAGAATCCTTCGTAGACTCAACACTATGCCAACTACACAGACAGCAAAGCATGTATGCTCATACTCCACCATTAAAAAAAAAACATTAATCACCACACATTTCTGAAAACACAACATTGTAGGATATATGTGGGCTGCAGAAACAGCTGAATTTTACCTACAGCCATACAGTAGAACTTCGATGGTGTTTACAAAAAACAAAAATGTCACGACCTGATTCATGCACATAGTCACACCTACACTTGGTGCATACTGCATAGGGTCACAGAAGTATAACAACAAGAGTCCCCTCTTTAACACATATCGGGGGTCTCGCATACCTCCAGCAGTGCAAGAAGTAAAAAAAACCCTCACATGCTGAATCTGGAAACTATCAGATGCAACTTCCTTAACTTCTGTCTGAGCAGAGTAAGGTATGAGGAAGCAAGATGGCACATCCAGCTGCACCTGAGGCCTGTCAGACACTGGCAACGGCAGTGTGGGGAGCTGAATGAGCCCCGCTAGGGCCAAATCGCTCTTGCTGAAATCCCAACTCTAAGAACTTATTCAAGGCTGTGCAACTGCTGTAGCTACGCCAACTCCACGAGAAGACATCGTCTCCCTTAAAATACCAGATTCAGCACCCAGAGCCCACATTTTTTGGCCTACAGTGGCTAAACTGTACTATCAAAATAAACACCACATGTTACTGCTCCTATAAAACAGGCTCCAAACCCATTCTAGTGCAAAGCAACGCAATAGCAGAAGTCTGGCAGCAAGGCCTTGCCAAACCCGAGATCTCTGCTCACGAACGTCTGCATCTGATTGCAGCAAGTAAAGCAATGAGCCACACCGAGCACAGACTGAAATCTGCAACTTTTAAATCCTGGCCCTGGAGACCCTGGAAACGTGAAGTCCCCCACTCCTACTCATCCGTGGCTCAGTCAACTCTGCAAAGGCAGACAGGCCCAAGTGCAGAGAAATACTACAGAAGGTGTCACAGAGGATAACACCGAGGTGCAGACCGTGTCGGAGCCTTACCTCCTGGATCCGCCGGCGGGCCCGCTGCAGTACCTCCTCATAGCCTTTCTGCCGCAGCTCGCTCAGGCTCTCGTAGTACTCCTCAGGGTCGTCGGTCTCTGTGAAGAGCACCTGCGACAGGATCTTCCATCCGCACGTGTCCAAGCTGTGCACCAGGTAGACCTGCAGCCGGTAGCATAGCGCGTCCATCTCCTGCTCCGAAAGCTCCGGCGCCCCGAACAGCACGGTCCACATGCCCGAGGGCTCCTCGGGGAAGGCGGGCAGGTAGGGCTCCAGCTCCGAGTTCACCGAGCACAGCTGCTGGTGCACGGCGCGCAGGTCCTGGAAGGAGAACAGCCCGGCCCAGCTGCACTCCTCCCCTGCGGGCTCCGCGTCGGGAGCGCCCGCCTCGGCCGCCTCCTCCCTTCCCAGCTCCAGCACTTCCATCTCCTCGGCGGCCGCCTCCGCGCCCCGCGCCGCCCTGCGCGCCGGGCCAGCCCTGGAGGATCGCAGCGGGCTGCCGGGCAGCGCGTCGGCCCGCTCGGCGCGGGGCAGCAGGGCGGGCTCGGCGGCCCTACGCGCCGCGGGGCTGGAGGCCTTGGGGGCGGCGCGGGCCTCGCGGGAGCCGCTGCGCTGGCGCTGCGCCGTGCGGTTGTGGCAGGTGATGGCGAACTTGCCCTCGATCTCGTTCCAGGCCACGATGAAGACGAACTTGTGCTTCTCCCGCTCCTGGAAGGCGTGAGGCCTCACGGCCACCCAGTCGGCCTCCAGCGTCTCCTCCAGCGCGAAGGCGGACATGGCGCCGCGCGGCCGCCTCCCCCCGCTCCGCTCCCGTCCCGTCAGCCGCCCCCGCTCGCCGGCCGGCCGGCAGCCCGCAGCCCTCGCCGCTCACCGCCCACCGCCAGCCATCTTAGCGCGGGGGGGGCAGGGAGGGGGAACGGCTTGCGATGCGCGGGCTGGGGGGGCGATGCTCCGCGTCCCGGCGCGGGAAGAGGACGGAGAAGGGCTGCCGGCAACCACACGGCCGAGCTCACGCACCGCCACTGCCGCGGCGGACAATGCCCGCTGCCCCCACTCAGGTACTGCCGCACGTCACATGGGGCGGGATCTGTTTACAAGCAGCGGCGGCGCTGCGGCAACTCAACGCCGCGCCCGCCGAGCTCCGCCCCCCGCCCCGCCAATCGCCTTTCCCATTGGCTGCTGACGCGCTTGCCCCGCCCCCCTCGTCCCTTCCCTCGGACGTACAATGCGGCCGTTGAGGCGCGCGCAGGGCGTGATGGGAGGGGCACGTGCCACTTCTGTGCCTTCTGAGCTGAGGTTGGGGGGCCGGGGCGGGCGCTGCGCTGCGTGCTGGTGTGGCCTGTCCGGCTCAGCGCTCGCAGCGCTGGCTGAGGCCTCCGAGCGTATCGCATGGCGCGCCACTCTCAGGGAGCTGTCGGCCGCGCTCCTGGAAGCGTGACTGACAGCAGCGCTTATCCGGACGTGATCCGAAGGAGAGCTATCGCTAGGATCTCGTTGCCCTTTGGGATATTCTGTTTCACTCTGTGCATAAACTTAAACAAAAATGCATCCAAAGATACTTGCTTCGGAAATATAATAGGCAGTGCGTTGAGCCGCCTGTGATCCTGCTGTTCCGTTGCCATTTAGGAATGGGGGAATAGTTTTGAGTTTATCGAGAAGCAGGGTGAGTCAGGGGCTCTGCCTTTTCCTAAGGTTATTGTGCTGACTGGCGTCCTGTCCTTGCCGGCTGCAGAGCCTGGGGAGAGCCGCCGACAATCCAGCCGTTCTCTGGTCATTAACTGAGCAACCTCATGGTCAGGAGGGTCACACGTTGAATACCAAAAGTAACAGCTGTTAGAAAGGAAATGATAGCTCAGAAGCCGAAGGAAAGGACAGAAGTGGGTTCTGCTAATGGTGATGGTGTGTGCTTTACACCTCAGAGAACAGCATTCTTTCCTAGTGCTGTAAGTTTCAGCGCAGATCAAAACATCTGTGAAATTATCAGAAAGATTTGATTATGTGCAACATGTAAGTGTCAAAGCAGGCCAATGATAATACGTTGGTGAATAAACTATATTTTGATCGTTAGATATTCAGAAACAAATTTGCAGAGGATGATAGAATATAGCAATCCAATTTTGTCATTAGAAATGCATGAAAGAAAAATTAAAATAATGCAGATGTGGTGTTGCTGTGACCCCAGGAGGATGAACCACGGCCGCGCCGGAACGATCTTCTTAAGATGCCGATGCAAGGACTCAGAGAGACATCAATATGATTATGCAGCTGAGCCCACTTTATTGCGCAGGTTACATACTTTTATACCCCTTGAACATATGCTATTTTTAGAATAATTGTTAAGCAGTGGTTCTTGCTCTGTCCTTGCAAGATAAGTAGTGTCCAATTAGTTCTTCTTTTCCCACACATACCAGGGCCATCTGATTCCACCGCAAACTTAACTCCCTCATCGTTGCCTGGTCAACGGTGCACTACTTCTCAAAATTCAGTGATCTGAACATGCTGTTTTGTTCGCACTGCTACAAGGATAAGCACACACAACCTCCTTTCCCAAGCCAGTTCTCCACAATGTGGGTCAGTCTGCGTGTATGTATATGCACATAAACACAGGCCTAAGAAGATTAAACATGGATTCAAGATTTCTCATCAGCCAAAGATCACAGTCCTAGTATTTCAAGTATGCTATTCAAAGGCAAGATCTTTGAAGCAATTGTGGCTGTTCTCAGATAACAGGATGAGCCATTAGAATTTAAAGCAGATATTAAGTAAATGCATTTGGGGAGCTGGATGAAAATTAGTCTGAAATTTGATAAGTTTCTGATAGGCTTGTTCTAATGCAGCAGAAAGCTGTGCAATCAGGTCTCAAAAGCTATTGTGTATTGCCAATGTTGTACTTAGGGAAAAAAAAATAAATGCGAGGAAATAGCAACTTTTCAAAATCACATTATTAAGGAACACAGAATAACCTTTATAGCAACTTCTTTATTGTTGGACACCCATAACTTGTCACTCAAAAATACAAAGGGTAGGCTTTCCTGATTTTGTTGCTTTGTTCTTAAGACCAACTGAGGGAAATATATCAATGAACAATACCGAGTAAAACAGCAAAAAATGAAAATGATTTCTTAAAGACTAGGAATTTCCTTCTGAACAAGGGTTCTGGTAGAGTCTACTTAAGAGGAATGTTGCCAGCAGGTTGAGGGAGGCCACACCTGGAGTGCTGTGTCCAATGCTGGCTCCCCAGTATGGGAAAGTCATGGGCATACTGGAGGGAGTTCAACAGCAGGCCGTGAAAATGATGAAGGGCCTGGAGCACCTCTTCAGAGAGGAGAGGCTGAGAGAGCTGCCCACCCTACAGCTTGGAGAAGACTTAGCAGCATCTCATCAATGTCTATAAATACTTGAAGTATAAAGAGGATGGAGCCAGACTCTGAAAAGAAGTGCCAGGACAAGAGGCAATGGACGTAAATGGGAACACAGGAAGTTTCTGCTGTGCATCAGGATGTGCTTCTGTACTGTGTGGTCAGCTCAACACTGACATAGATTGCTCCAAGAGACTGTGGCATCTCCATCCTTGGAAATAGTCAAAATTCACTTGGACATGGTCCTGCTTGAGCAGGGAGGGTGTACCAGATGACTGCTGGGAATCTGTTCCAGCCTCAACTATTCTGTTATTCTGTGCTCTTCTTCACTGGTAAGTAGTTAGATAGCACTTGATGAGCCTGGCCCAATTAGCTTGTCTTGTGGTTGATTTCCACAGTTTAGAAAAGTGAAAATTTTGTGGTAACTGAGACAACTGCTGGGGAGTGTCTGTCTTCTAAGAGAATTTGACTGCCTGGAGAGAAATGAGCTGCCACACTTCAGAGCGCATGGATCCCATCACTTAACTGGAAACCACGTATGAGAGACCTAGTTAACCTTATTAATGGAGATACTGGAAACAGGTACTCAGTCAACAAGCTAGATTATTATGTTTCAAAGAGCCAAAGGTTTCTGAGTGCCACAAGCATTCTACTGCTAGTGAGCTGAAATGTAAGCTTGGGACTTTAATTGATGTCGTTATTTTTTTTTAAAGAATCGGGTCAAGCGCCAGAACTTTTATACAGGGAGTACTTTGAGTCATTGCTATCCCTGGGCAGGCTCCAAGCAGTGATTTTTAATATGATTTTGGGTTAGTGAGCCAGTGATAAATAAACTTCCACAAGTTTCTCTGTACTTATTTTCTGCCTTGCAGTTTCATTTACCTGAGCCAGTTCTCGGACCAGCCAATTTTCAGACATGATCTCAGTTCAGATTGGTGTAGGGAAAACAAGGAAACTTCAGAATCAGAATTCAGCAGTGAAGGAGATGGACTGAAAGCTTCTCAGCTGCATTGACTGTAGACTGCTTAGGAGTACACAGTACAAAGGCTGGTAGCAGTATGAAACCATATGGAATTGCATGTATGTACTTGTGCATGTGTAGGGTGGGTTAGTAATTTCCTGTCATAAAAGGTTGAGTCCTCCGTGGATGGAATAACCCGTGGTCTCATCCAATGCTGTCTAAATTGTCATCTGCATACTGATGTTATGAACAAGGAGAGAAATACTCCCATTACTGTTTATACAAGCATTCCAGTGAATGTGTGATTCCTACAGATTGCTTCAGGCTGAAACACTGTTCTGAATTTGTATCTTTGAACACCTTGGATAAACTAGTTCTGGGTTAAAGCATTTTTTGAGAGAACAAGGTCTCATCTGGACCTAATCTAAAGTTTAATCAATTCCAAACTGTAATATGTATTATTAATACTGTATGTATTGTAATATGATTTCTGTTCCTATACAAGACTGATGTGATCTCAGCTGTACCATGCTTCACTGTAGCTGAGATGGAGAGTGGAAGATATTCCTTAGCATGCTTCGAAGTGCTGTAGCAGTGCAAGTATCTTTGTGTCCTGAAATTGCTGTTAAGTAATGTGTTAACACAACTATTGCAGATAAGCATTTGTAATAGGTTTCTGTTTATAGTGTGATTTTAACTTAATGTGGGGAAGCCAAGTAGAATTGTCTGTTGTTAGTGGGAGTCTTTTTTTTTTTTTTTTTGGCAAAAGTTCAGGAGTGTTTTTCTGGAGTATGTATGTGTGAAGTGAGACTAGAAGCTGACTACATAAAAGCACTATTGAGTATGTGATGGCTTAGTAGCACTCATTCATTAAAATTCCCATTAAAAAAATCACACTTTCTGTTAATAGTTTTATCTGTGCTTGAAATTCTGAAAATGTCTAATCTTAGCAACTTTGATGGAAGAAGAATTTTGGGGTAGTTTCTAAATATAATGAATTGCATTGTGCAGGGGAAAAAAGTATACAGCAGTATATGTAATAGTCTGTCCATTCTATAAAGGAAGACTAAATATTTTTTATATTTATGCTGGCTCCAAACTGGAGAATTTTCTGCAACCAAATATTATTGCAGTTGTAGACCATGTGGAGTTGTTACTGCATGGTAAACTTTACAAACGTGTGATTAAGTTGAACTGCTGAGAAAACCCAATACTTTAAATGCAAATCAATCTTTCCTTGAAAGGAATCATTCATAAAAGCCAATATTTTCTCTCTAGCCAAATGGGAAGACTTATGCACTTAATTTGTTTAAGTGACAATGGCGAATTACATGTTGCTAATGCTTACGTTTCCCTCCCTGGAATCTGAGATGATATAAAACCTGTTTTCAAGTTAGATGTGCTGTTATAGTTGGAAAATTCTAATTTTAACTAGAGTTTGACTAAACTGTCTGAAAGTAGTCAGTAGTCTCTGTGGCAAATAAAAAGACATGTGCCATAAGAAACATGGTTGGACCAGTCTCGTCTTTCAGGCTGGGTGAGTTGGGAATGATGGTGTTTGCAGCCTCTCTTCAGTGGTTTACAAGGTACTTCTTCAACTTGTTTGTTTACAGAAACTATATTCTTATGTGCTCCACCCAAGTATATGGCAATAAAGAAAATGATCCCGATGACAGAAAGAACAATTAGTAGTTTTGAAAAAGCGATTTTTTTAAAGTTGAAAGTGCAGAAATTCAAGGAATATTTCTAACTTTTTTTCTTTCTCAGATTTAATATTTTATAATTAAAGATAATTGTACCAATTGCCTAGAAGTTGTATTTTCTTTGAGGACAAGAGTGAAAAATTCCAGTCTGAAATACTTTGATAAATAAAGAAAATGCTTTCTTGGCCCTGAACACAGTGTGTGAACAAGTGCAGCAATATAAAGACTGTAGTAGAGCGTTGGAAGCTATTATTCAAGGAAAAAGGAAGCAATAGGTATAGCCACATCCACAATTTAACTCAGTCAATCAAGAACATTTGTAAGAAGGCAGGAAAAGCCCCAAACCACAGAACAGGCATTGATTTATAACAGACAGAATACCTACATGTAGCTAAAAAAAAAAAAGGAAATTATAGTTCCTGCAGTAGTGAATACAGTCTGCCTTCCGATTGATCATATCATATGAAAAGAAAACAATTTAGATGTTTTTAAGTGGCCTTAAGAATTTCCATCTTCTTGGTGTCTGATTTACAGATAAAGTGATAGACTGTGAGCCTAATCTATCTGCAGGATCACATAAGGCCTACACTAAAATACTTTGATTGTATGGAAAAATATTTCTCTGTGGATTTCTGGCTGACTTTTGAATGAAGAAAGTGTGTTGAAGACCACTTAGCTTTTGGTTTAGTGTGTGATCCTAGAACTTCCCATAAACATGTAAACCACTCTTCCTTCGGTCTAAAAACTGGGTCCTCCATGAGTCACTCTTACTTCCAATACGTTTCCAGGCCATCTGATCCCTCAGAGATTCTGCAGAACTCGTGTCATCATATTATACACTGGCTGAGATGAGCATAACAGACTATTGTATGCAGAGCCAATGCTGTATTTGGGTCACAATTGGATGGTAAAATTTCTAAATATATTCTTTAACCAGCTAAGAGTAGATTGAGTAATGGGAATATTACTCAGTAATGTCTTAGCTTGAATCTGATGAGTTTAATCTACAGAGCTGTCAAAAATCTCTGCCAAACCAAGAAAATACCAGGATTTCTTTGCACTGTTTGTAATTTTCGGAGTTATCTAACCAGACAGGGAGTTCTGCCTTCTGAGATGAGATTTCAATCATGACAACACCTTGAGGAAGTGACAGGAAATTTGTCCTTAGTTGTCCAACTACTTTCTCTGTGTTGATTAAGTTTTGAGAAAATGTGTATGGTGTAAGTAAATAGTACATCTGATAAATGTCAATTTTTTTAGTTTTTCTGTTAGGTGGTAGCTCTTTCCCAGTGTGATCTATGGATAAAACCTCTTGAAAAATAATCATAAAGTAAATGATAGTGCTGTAATAATGAAGATTATAAGCTTAGTCAATTATTGAATTGTCTGTGACTTTTAAAAATCACAGGGACACGGTTAATTTTTGTTAGTTTGTTTTAGTTTTTCAGCAAAACATTCTGATATTTACCATTCTGCTCCTCTTTCATGCAGGTCAGGGAAGACCATAGATACTTATGTTTGGCTTATTTATTCACTTACTGTCTTAAGGATGCTAGTAGGTTTTGAATTATTTGCTAGTTTCAACACAGAAACTAGCTAATGTCCATTCTATATGTAATCTGCCTGAAGCTTCAGCTACACTGTTCTTAACTACCCAACTTGCTTTTGTTAAAAGACACCATGTAAACGTGCAAGTTTTAGTCATAGGTCTGGCTTCAGTGTAGTTGCACTTAATAGTCTTCAAAGAGCGGTGTCTCAGAAAATATATACATTCGTCTTCAATTACAGCAGGGTATGCTGATGTGAAAGGCAGAGTTGGGGCAGAAGATAAAACACAAGGCCGAATAATGTCTGTATTAACAGACTTTGGAACATAAAAAACATTAGGCTGGTATGATTTTTACTAAGTATGGAGTATTTTCCGAGGCATTATGAAAGTTATCTCCTAATAACATGCAAGTCAGCAGGATAGAGAGAAATTTAAAGTCTGAACAGTTTTTGAGCAAAAAGAATTACTGATAGCCACTACTGCTTGCCAGATATGTGTTGCAGCAGTTTGGGGATCCAGTGAGACTGGAGAAAGTTCAAGAAAGGGAACAGCCTGATGAGTAAATAAATATATACTAGTGAGAAAGTCTTATAACAAAATTCGCCAGAGCACTCTGGAAATAACATCATAAAATAGAATAAACTCAGCTTATGGAGTGAAAGGTCATAACATTGCTGCTGATGCTATAGGAAGCCTGAATTCCAAGTGTCCTCATCAAAGAATTTTAGGAGGAGACTCCTACATCTAAGAGAGCTTAGGTGCTCTCTTGTGTGTGTCAGTGGAAGACTTGAGACTTAGCCTCCCTTTTGTAACTGTTATTCTGATTAAGCTTTTCAGGGGAAATGCTGGGTATGAGAGGTGATATATGGACATAAGTACAATTGAAGCTGCTGCATGGTTGAGTCTGATCCCTTTACTCAGTATGGGAGAAATAGATGGTATCTTCATCTGATTCCAAATTCAGCTTAATTGCCGTGTGGTCCCACTGGCAGCACTGAGGAAGGGAAGCAATCCTTGTAGAAAGAAGTCTAAAGCTTCTGCTGTTGGACCTGTGTACTACCCTGTGAGAGGTTAAATCCCTCCTTAAATCTATGTGATCAGATTTCAAAGAGTAGCAAAGTCCAAGAGGGATTTTGTACACAGCTGTAATTTGTAGTTTAATTGAGAGTGATAAAGGAAAGGTGAGTTTTCTTTCTTCTTTAATGTCACTGGACAATATTATTTGGCTAGCTCCTGTGTTTTCATTCTGCATTGAAACAGCAAAGTTCATGGATGTGGGATGAGATAGAGCATGATGTTACATGCTATTCTGTATCCAAATCAATTTCAGCATTCATAGAAAATGGTTGTGTATCTGATTATTTTATTACTATTATGATTGTTAAATAGCTGGTCTGAAAGCGAATCAGGTTTGTCAAACAAGACAAGCAGCTTTTATTTCTAAAAATAAATATTTTTCCTCTTAAGTATTACCTCAGATCCTTTTCACAAAAATTCATGTTCTGATTGTGGGACCTTGAGAATGGGAAGCAGCACTCAAATCATTAATGCACAAATATGTTTTCAGGCAAAAATAGCACGTAGACTTTTTAATTGAAATCAGAAGGTTGCATGTGTCAGATTTTATGAAGAAGATTAACACTGCTATTCTCTAGCCTGTTTGATGAGTCTTACTGTTTTCATTCTAACATTTATGCCTTAGGCAAACAATTTATACTATGAGCAATAGAATATTCAAAACTATTTCCTTACAGATTTATGTTCCGTGTGGTCTGTTCAACATAGTAACCCACCCTATGCTCCTATGACGTGCCACCCCATCTGAGTAAGCATCAGTATGAGCAATTACTTGCCCAAAGCTATCTTAATATTATTAAATACGTATGTACGTTGGTCAGTCAGCTGACACAAAGTATAAGTTGTGTATGTATATGCATAATGATTTATTTATTTATTTATTGAGACTTGTAAAAAATGTGTTCATCCTTCGGCTCTTTACCAGTTTAATCAGATGACCTCTTTAGGTGCCATTCAACCTGAATCATTTTGTCATTCAGCATTGCCAAAATTAAGTTATGTTCGGACATGTAAGCAGTTGGATTCATCCAACCTGAATTATTTTGCAATTCAATACTGATTTCAAATTTGATTAGAACTGGACAGAATGTTCAACTATTCTAAGACATGGAGTAATTGAGGCACAAAGTGTTGGTGACTGTGGAAGCCTTGATTTCGCACAATATCAGGCTACTGTAGCATTCCAAGCAATGGGCTCTGGGACTGGCTCTTCTGTTTTGCTAACTCACGCACTGCTTCTCATATTACCAAGGTTTACTTTCAGCATCTGTTCAGAAAATTTTCTCCTGACATTACTGAAAGGAAATGTAATAAGTCTGTGATCTCCTATTAGATTTTAACATGATGTAAGCCAAGCCAATTCTCATTACAGTAATGTATATTTTTAAGATTGTGGTCTTATTTTTCTTTTAGAGAAGAACAAGACATCCATAGGAATGGTTTTTATTAATGACTTTTCCTGTGTTTGTCATTAGTCACCAGCTGACACCTTTTCCAGTCAGTCTTTATTCCTAGAATTGCATCATGCAACAAATACATCTTGACATTCTTTGCTGTTGATGCAAGAACTGAACAGGTCTGAATCGTTATTCAGGTTCCTGTTTTAAGTTCCTGTCATCATCCTGTGGCAAATCCTTTCTGTTTAATTGTTATATTTTGTATGTTTATTCCTTCTGGATATATCTTGGCTGTCATAACCACAGTTGTAAAAAATGCAAGATTAACTACTAAAAACAAGGGAAAGATAGATCTTTTAGTAGAGAAATACAGATAAGGGAAAAAGTGTTCTTCTTCAAGTATTGTTAACTGAATTCTATCTGTAGGTCTTTGCTGTTTTTTTTTTCCTTTACACTGTCTACAAGATCCTTTCTGATAGTAGAAGAATGCTTGTTTTCTTAATGATTATTTACTATTTGTTGAACACTGAAAGTTGCCCCTGTTTATTTTTCTTGCTGATTCATTGTTTGCCTTACCAACACAGCAAATTAAGGAGTGCATTGATCTGCTTATTTAGAGTATCACACATTCTGCTTTAATTAACAGCTTTTGTGGCTTAGAATAAATTGTCAGACTTTAACCTGTCTTTTGATCATTTTCAGCAAAGGTTTTGATATATATCTGCTGACAGAAACGCAATATTAAAGATCCTCATTTGCTGTGAATAAGTCAAATCAGCTATAACATACTCTGATTTTATTGGGTACATCAGTGGAGTTCAACATTTCAGTGAGATACTCATCATTTCCTTCTGATAATGGAGATATTTCACTGGTCACTGTGTTAATTCCTGCTATCAGGTGAATTTGTTCAGCATCCCTTCATTTAACTTTCACTTAAATGAAAGTTTTCACTTCAGTACTACCAAGTGTATTTATGTGGCAATTAAAAATGTTTCTTTTACTGCAGACCCTGTTTTTACTTGGTTGAAGTACAAAAGCACTAATGCTGTTTCGGTCATCTGAAGTATAACTTCATTGTAGGTGATTTGTAATTCATTATTACAGCTATCAGAATGTGTTTTCACAGTTCCTTTAAATCTGCAGTGTTATGATACTAGTATTTTACAAGTATGTATGTACTTCACTTCACTTCTTTGAATTGTCTCACTGACCTGAATGGAACATCTTCCATTCCAGGAAGTCTGGCCAAGATTTCACATAAGCTATTTGTCCAGACAAGTTTGCAGTCAGAACAAGCAGTAAGAAGCTGATGAAGGGATATGGGGAGAGGCAGATACAAAGAGGGCATCTATAATGGGGCCATAGGTGGTGGAAACATATCTCCTTTGTTAAACAATTACCAAGAGCCTAGCTTCATTGTGATTTGACCACAGCTTTGATGTGTCCGCAGGTAGGCGTCTTGGTAACTGTGCATAAATGGGATGACAAATCATGCCAGTACTGTGGGCCAGAATTTTGAAGGCAAGAATGTGAATGATCTGAAACATAAATTATCTGAAATCATCACCAGTATTAAATACTGTGGTATTTAGCATAAAGGACTGCCTTTCAGCTTGTTAAGAGACCTCGGAGAAGCAGCAACTTTTTCCAAGGGGTAGCTCTGATGGTGGGAGCTCCTAAGTCAGTGGGGATAGGGAAGTAACCCAAGGAGTGGCAGCTGAGCAGTGAGAGGAGAAGCACTGGAAAGAAGAAAATAATGAGGAAACAATGGCACAGTGTTTATGGAGTCATCTGTGGGGGATGGAGAGGCAACAGTGACATCCTGTATTAATTAGAAGTTTTAAGCCTGTTTTACTGGAACAAATGAGTCAGGAGGGTCAAAGGTATTTATTTATATGACCCACTGTACAGTACTGAGTAGTTAAAGTGCGGACATTCAGAGATAACTAAACATCTTGCAGCAAAAACCCACATATAAAATAAAAACCCAGAAGATTAAACCTTTGTTAGCTACAAATAAAAGTAAAAAAGAACATGGAAAATGGTTGAGAGAGATTTTATCTACATCTCTTATTTCCTTTCCCAATAGCTGCAGTAGTCACTGCTGGTTTTGTTTTGTTTCTTATAATAAGGAAAGATGTTGTATTTGGCAGCCTTCTAGGTAGTATTAAAGATGGTAATAACTGCTCTTTTTGGATGAAAAAGAGGTTAAGATAATGAGCCAGAGCTGCTGTTATTACTGCTACAGTAAAAGCCTGAATCTGCCTTTTCAATGATAAATTAAGACAAGTACACACAAAAGGATACGGGGGAAAAATGCCAAATTAGAAAGTGTACCTTCTGTTTCTTCTCCTGACTTTTTTACAGCATCGTTGCTAGAGGAGACTAAGCACAGTAGCCAGTGATTTGGCTAACCTGTACAGGCAGTGAACTGTTTGAAGGCATTGCTTTCCTGTTTTAAACTTACTTCAGTGCTGCCAAGAAGAGTGTTCCAGCTAAGGCATGAGCTGGAGAAACAAGAAGATGTACACTGGGGAAGCAAAGGGACACAAGTGAAGAGAGATGACAGCAAACCCCTTTGTCTTCCAGCCCAGCATTTGCTGAAGCTGGCAGAAGTGGCAGCGTCATGTGTGTCCTGCCTTTGGTGCTCCTCTTGTCGAGATGTTTCTTAGGGCTGAATGAAGGAGACACAGTGTGGTCATGGTTGATCTGTTTGCCACAGCTTTCATGGTCCTTGGTGGGTACTTAGAAACCTTTCTAACCTTAACCCTTTCTGACTTGTACAAATAGTGCTGTTTTACAGCCTGCTGCCTCTGTGCAATGCTGACATTTCCTGGATGTCTTTTCCCAGTCTGTACTTCTTTCAGGGCATGTGGCTTCAAACGTCAGGCAATCTGAGCTGCTGTTACTATTATAGTTTGACAGACACACATAGCTCTTCAAATACCATTATTTACCATGCTACTGGCTATGTTTTCCTTAAAGAACCATTACACTTTTAATTGAGCTGGAGTGGATACAAGGGTATTCATTAACTAGCCTTCATTTATTATATTTTTTCTTATCTTGGGAGGAAAATACAATTTTGTAAGGATATATATATTTCATTTTAGGACCAGAAGACACCAGTGTTCAAAACAGTTGTCTGACTGTACTTGGGCAGTCCAAACCTTTGTGCTTCTGCTCAGCCAGTAATGCATGTTCTCTTAAGCAACACCTACTGATATTTTGCATCATACAGCCTTCTTAGTAGTCCTCATCTTTATTGTACGATTTCAGATTAACCCTATATCTTCATACCAATTGCACTGGACTTTTGTGTTTGGGACTTAATATTTCATTGAGACCAGAGTCTTGGGGAGAAGCCAAAGCCCTACATACCCTTTGGTTTGCAGTCAAAGAGATTTAAATAAATTTAAAAGATGTGAAGAAAACCAAACACTATTTTTTTTTTTTGTATGTTATTGCCCAAGAAGCATTATTTGGTGCCTGGATAAGGGATAGGGGGTGTTTGGTAAGTATATCTTCAAATGCCTCAAAAGAAGCATTTTCTGCTATGGAGCCACCTGAATCCACTTTTACCACAATGTGTTCTGTCAGTGTTAGGAGATACAGCCTGGAAGGATGTGGAAGGTGCAGCTGTAGAGGGATAGGAACTGCTGGGTGCGAATCTGCAGTGATGAGTTTGTGGCAGACAAACTGATTGCTCAGCAGTGCACTCTAAATAGCTTTGATGGACTGCTGTCAATGAAATAGGTGTGATGTACATCAAGGAAAAATGTTTAAAAATGTGGGTTATACTGTGAGACAAGTGCATTCTCATGGTGATGCACTGCTACAGTTGTGAAACACTGAGACCCTTGGGCAGGAAACCGTAGGCGTAAAAGATGAACCTAACCTTTCAGAGGACCACAGCAAGAGATAAGCAGCAGTTTTTGTTTCACATTTTCCTTATGCTCTACTTGGAACCTTGATAAACTTGAAAGGTGGGCTCAGGTGAACCTAATGATGTTCAGTGAAGCCAAGTGCAAGATTTTGCACTTCAGCTGGGGCAATCCCAGATATGTATACAGACTGTAAGAAGAACTCCTTGAGAGTAGCCCTGATAAGAAGGACTTAGGGACTTAGTTGATGAAAAACTTGAACATGAGCCAACAGTGTGTGCTTGCAGCCCAGAAGGCCAAAAGTACTGTAGGAGAGAGAGGTGATTTTCCCCTTCTACTCTGTCCTTGTGAGGCCCCATCTGGAGTACAGCATCCAGGCCTGAGGCCCCCAGCACAGGGAAGATGTGGAGTTGTTGGGGAGGGTCCAGAGGAAGGCCACTAAAGTGATCTAAGGGCTGTAGCATCTCTCCTGTGGGGACAGACTGAAGGAACTGGGCCTGTTCAGCTTGATGGAGTGAAGGGCAAGTGGAGCCTTCCAGTATTTGAAGGGATTTTGTAAACATGAGGGAAATCAACTTTTTACACAGGTAGATAGTGATAGGACAAGGTAAAATAATTTTAAATTAAAGGAGGGAAGATTTAGATTAAATAGCAAGGGAAGACTTTCTCTTACAGGGTGGTGAGGTGCTGGAACAGGTTGTGCAAAGAGGTTGTGGATACCTCATCCTTGGAGTTGTTTAAGGCCAGGTTGGATGAAGCCCTGGGCAGCCTGATTTAGTGCATGATTTAGTGGGTGACAATCCTGCCTGTGGTGGTGCACTTGGAACCTGATGATCCTTAAGGTCCTTTCCAACCCAAGACAATCTGTGATTTGTTCTATGATACTTTCCCTGTTTTTTGTATTCCTGATTTGGTCATTAATTTCCTTTAACTCCATCACTTGGATTTTTGTTGTTTGACCTTTGGGTGTCCCCAGTTACTATCTAACCGCCCTTCTGAATTAAAAGCCGGATTTTTTTCTGCCACTTTTATTCCTTAGAATACACAATCTGACAAAATTGTATTGAAGTTTTGACTATGTTTTCCAAGTTTAAAATTGTTTTCTCCCTTTTTCATGACTATATATTTGATAGAGACAAAGAAATACTATCTTCTTATCTTCTTCCCTCAAAAATTTTTAAAATTTAAACCAAAGCAATAGTGTATGTGCCTTTATCTTTCGCTAGCTCTGCTTTGTATGCATTTTATTTCCATTCTCTGTCATTTTGCAATTGGCACTTCCAATTGCAAGGCTATTTCTGATTTTTAGTTACAATTCCCAGTTGCCATGACACCTTCTGTAGTCTCTTGATTCCCATATGGAGTCATCTCCATGAAAGCGCCATCATTTACAACCTCCTGTAAGCTCTTCCAACAATAGAAGGTGAATAATATTCTGAGTAAGTTCCAATATTCAGCAAGTACATGGGGTTTTACCTTAACCAGAGTAGCAGCACAGGTACTGAAATACAGTATAATATTTGAGTCCAGTTGAATCACTTCAATGTCTCTTTTTTTTTAACATTTTTTTCTGCACGGTAAAAGAAGTTAGGAAAATTGTGCTATTTATTTAATATATGTGTCATATTCATTTTCCAGTATAGTGAGTTCATTCAACAAGAACATCACAGAATCACAAGGGTTGTTTGGGACCTCAAGAGATCATCAAGTCTAACCCCCTACTAAAGCAGGAACCCTACAATAGGTCTCACAGGTAGGCAGCCAGTCAAGTCTTGAATGTCTCCATAGAAGGAATCTCCAGTCTCATATCCAGTCATATCCAGTCTCCACTTTCAGTCTTCATATGGGAGATGCTCCAGGCACTCAATCATCTTTGTGGCCCTCTATTGGACTTCTTCTAGGAGATCTCTGTCTTTTTTTAACTGGGGAGCCCAGAAATGTGCACAGTAGTTTAAATGTGGGCTCATCAGGGCAGAGTAGAAGGAGAGGATCACCTCCCTTGACCCCTGGCCATGCTCCTTTTAACGCACCCCTGGATACCATTGACCTTCTTGGCAACAAGGACACACTGCTTGCTCATGGCCGGCTTGTCCAGGTACTTCTCTGCAGAGCTCCTCTCCAGCAGGTCATCCCCTCACCTGTACTGATGCATGTTGTTATTCCTCTCCAGGTGCAAGACTCTACACTTGCACTTGTTAAACTTCATCAGGTTCCTCCCTGCCAAACTCTCCAGGCTGTCCAGGTCTTGTTGAAGCTGTTGACACAGCTTACAGGTGTTCTAGCCACTCCTCCCAGCTTTGTATCATCAGGAAACTTGCTGAGGGCGGACTCAATACATTCATTCAGGTCACTGATGAAGATGTAGAACAAGGTCGGATCCAGAACCAACCCCTGGGGAACACTGCTAGTTATAGGCCTCCAACCAGACTCTGCTGCTGCTGACATCCCTCAGAGCGCTTCCAGTCTGCCAATTCTCAATCCACCTCACCATCCACTCATCTATGCCACATTTTCTAAGTTTCATAATGAGGATGTTGTTTCATAACAACATCAACTATTCTCACTAATGCTGTTAGTCCATGGAATTGTGTTTGCTTTCTATCGGTTGAAATGGGAAAGAAGCAGGGTAGAGAAAGATGGCAGTATGGAGGATTGCTGTCATCGCTGCTGAACTGCAACCCATTTTTGGACAGCAATCTAATACAGGCTTAAAAGCACAAAAGTGACACTGTGCAACTCTTATAAACCAAGTAGTTGAAGGCATTACTTATTTCAGTAGCGTACATCCCACACCCAGAAATTAAACTTGCTGCAGATACAATCCAGATTACCTCTGATTTAAGACTTTAGTTCTAAAACCCTTACAGCATCCCTAATTTTCTACTATAACATTGTTTCCTCATTTTGGTATGAATAGTTAATCTGTTTGGGAGGAGTCTTGGGATATTTCCTGTAAAAGAAGAAACTGAAAATGCAGTTAGGTATTTTTAAATTCAATCCTGCGCCTTTATAGTAACAAAGTATTTCTCTGAGTATATCTGCATTCAGGTCACATGGACACATTTCTCTGTTCTCATTTCCAATCCTCCCTCAGTACAGACAGCCCAAAAGCTCTTACTTACTTTAGGTTTGCTCATGGTCACGTTCCAGCTGCTGTTTCTCTTCTTTTTTATTTTTTGTGACTGTTGATATCTGTAAAGTTTCTCTTCACTGCTCTGCTACACACATATATTTTTGCACATATTCTCAAGCATGCCTGCACACACACACTGTTCTGCACTCAAATCAATCCCATATGCCCACACTGTTTCCCACACACAGGGAGAGCCCTTGGGACCCTGGAGCTAGCGGCTGTTGTGCCCTCACTGTGGTGAGTCCCTGTGTGACTGACTTGCTTCTATTTTAGCCATCCTTGAACAGAGGGGTTTCTCTGTAACTTGTTCCCTGAAACAGGATGGATAGAAGACAATTATCATGCCCAGAAACCTCAGCTAAGTAGTTCAATTGCTCACAGACCAAAGACACACTCAGTGGAAATGTAGTTGATAGATAGTGACAGATTGTGGCTCTGTTGTTCTGGAGATGGAACTGTTTGTGACTGAGCAGTATGTGTTTCTGAAAACCAAGGTGTGAGTTTTAACTGAAGAGTATCTATTGTCTTTTATTTGCATACCTTCACAGTCACTGTTAATTGGTTTACTTTGAATGTAGGAACTTATACTTCTTGTGAATGCGGACTGCTGAAACATCGCTGTAGAGATGTAGGAGACCTAGTAAACAGAAGGTTTATTTCTACTTTTGCATATGCATTTTCTGGAATTGCACTAGATTGTCTAAACTCCACATATTTTAATGACATTTTAAGTAAAATTTTTAGCTTTTCTAGTTTGTCTTGCCACTGAATGTCTAGCTAAATCTGATCAATATTTTCCTTATGCAAGTCTGAAATTTTTATTGTAATACAGGCAGAATGTCCAAAGAGTCCAAAATTACTTTGTTAATTTTTCTGTTTTTTTCCCGGTTTCAATTTTAACTTTAGAAGTGGAGAAAATGATCACAAGCTGTGCCAGCTAGGTCACATTTGGAAGAATTTTCTTCATGGAGAGGGTGGTCAGCACTGGAATGGACTGTCCAGGGAAGTGGTGGAGTCTCTGTCTTGAGAAGTGTTTAAAAGTTAAAAGTTGCCTGGATATGGCACTAAGGGACACAGTTTAGTAATGGGACCCTGTGGGTCAGGCGGAGGGTTGAACTTAGTGATTTTGAAGGTATTTTCCAACTTAGAAGATTCTAGAATCTTAGAAGAAGATTCCATCCTTCTGTCATTTTGTATGTTCTTCTCTGCTGGATCCCTTATCTGCCAGCTTGTATTTGTGACACACAATTGGAAAGCATGTTGAAAGTTTTCCTTCCCTGACAGAAAATTCTCCTTGTGGCTGTGTTTACCTCTTCATCTGGCTCACAAAGAAGTACTTTGGCCCGTGCAAGTTACCAGTTAGCTTGAAACTGGTTAGACAAGAAATCATTCAAATAGTTTTATTTCCAGGGGTTTAACAATAGTGATAAAATGCATATTGATTTTTGGTGCAAATCTTACTTCCTTTTGATAAAAAGCAGCTCAATACCTTTCATGTTGTAAGGGCCCCAAAGCTGAGAATGGGTGGGTCTGTGTCACCAGTGCTGAGTGTAGAGGGACAATCACTTTCCTATGCAAGCTGCCCACGTGATTTCTAATGCAGACCAGGATGCCATTGGCTTTCTTGGCCACCTGGGCACACAGCTAGCTCATGTTCAGCAGGCTGCCAACCAGAACTACCAGGTCCCTTTTTGCCGGGCAATTTTCCAGCCACTCTTCCCCAGCTGTGCACCACTGCATGGAATTGTTGTGACCCAAGTGCAGCGCCTGATGTTTAGCCTTGTTGAATGCCATGCAACTGCATGCAGCCATTGATGCACCCATCTAGGTCCCTGTGCAGATCCCCCTACCCTCATGCAGATCAACACTCCTGCCCAACTTTGTGTGTCATTAGTATTTCCAGGCTGTGTTCATAATACATGGTGATTTAGGATAAGACTGTAGTCTAGCCTGCTTGTGTAGTGAATGCAAAAATGTTTAGGGTGCTTTCCTTGTTCCCAGTTGCTGCTACCAGTACAGTGTATGGAGTATGATACATACAGGTGGTAATAACAGATGATAAGAACCGGAAGACTGTGGATACACGATAACACAGTTCCTAGCTACTGGTGGTAATGGTAGCTATGTGCTGTTCCAGTCATGTTGCTTCCGTCAGCTGAGATGGAAATGGACTTTTCAAGTAGCAGGGAGAATTTTTCCAGAGACCTGGGCCCTTTGGTAGCATCATGATTCATGTTCTTGTAGCAGAGTAAATTGTGCTTAGCACAAATCTTGGCTACTTTGATCTCAGACTTGCAGGGATTTGCCTGTTCTGAACAGAGAAAGTCAGCTTTTATGTGATCCTGAAGTATTTCAACTAGCAGCTGTCCTTCAGTCTGTTCCACACCTCAGTGTAGCATCGACATCGCATTTCTTCTGTCCAGCTATAGCAGCCCTTTACTGACAATGGATTCCTATACAAAGAAAATTATTTCTGTAAAGGTGATTCTTCTTGGAACAACATGGACATGTAGTAGCAATGAAATGTACACTATTAGGTAACAAGACTGCATTGTGGGTTATCATCATTTGCTTTCCTGTTAGTGCATTCAGAAAGAAAGCTATTAAAATGAAACCTCATTGAAATGTCAGTGAGAACACAATAAGGATTTGGGTATGACTGGCATCTGGCTCCACAGTCACTGTACTGTGGAATGGAAGGATGCAGGTATGTGAGGGAAAATGACTAAGAAACAAAATTTTCCAACGTTAGTGGTCTGCTGGAGGGGCCACTGTCTGATTCCAGCACCAACACTGAGTGATTCAAACTTATTCCTGTCATTTCAAGTGCAGAAGGGTTAATTAATAGCTGAGATCCAAATGGATCATCCTGACTGGATGTCTTAGCTGATAGATGTCTCTCACTGGGAAGTTTGAATCTATTCTTGTTCTTAGCACACCTAATGTAAAGAAATGCTGCAATTCTTTATTTACATCTTTTCCTGCAGCATTTTAAAATGTATTTGATACTTTTTCTGCTTGTTTCTGTCACTGTAGATTTTAAAGTCCCCAGTCATGATCAGTAACAGGCACTATCCCAAAGTATACCAAAACAGTCCTGAATTCACTCTCAAAACTCCCACTGCTGAAAGGCCGTTTGTACAGGCAGACATTTGTGCCAGCAGTAAGATTCTTACAGGACTGTCTCCTAAGACAGCAAGTAATACATCAAGTGGAATTAAAAAAAATAAAAAAAGAAGAACCAGTGAAATACAAGCAGTTTTACTATAGATTTGTTTCTATTGTTAATATAGTTGGAGATGTTCATGGAATCTAAAGGACTGCATTTTTTGGCTACAGAATGGCAAGCTGTTTTATGTATGAGCTGTATGTAATTATATTGAAAACAAACTTTGCTTCGAGAACATTTTTGGCTCTGCTGCGCAATAACACAAAGGGCCTTTGTTTTGCTCTCAGCAGAGTTATTTATGTATTGCAAAGGACTTACTAAAGGACAGTTTCATCTGATGGTATTCACGCACTAACTCAAACTTTGATGTAGTGACTTAAGTTCATATAAAACACAATTATTAATATTATCTACTAGACAAAGATGTCTGAAGTGAGAAAGGGACCTGATCTACAGATTCAGACCTGGAAGAGCACTGCAGAGTGGGGTTTGAGATCCAGGGCTTTGAGTCAGCCAGAATGGAAAATGTGACAAGAGGCTTTGCATAATTCACATCAATTATAATCATCTTCAGTTGAACTGAAAATGAGGCTTTTGGTCTCTTAAATGGAAAAAAAATGTCTCAGAGAGGAGAGAGAGCTAACTGGCTGTTGTGAAGAGAATCACAGAGTAAAGCGTTTGTGTGAACATCTGCCAGAACCTCCTGTAGGACCTTAGAAAGCAGGACAGGGGGACTGCACTTTCTCTGGCACGCCTGAAATTGTCATTACATTAAAAGATTACTTACAGAAATTCTACTACTCCACAGTTTATCCTAACTAACCTGCAGGAATTGGGAAACATCTACCTACAGCCTTCTGTTTTACTTCAAGCAAAATGTGGCCTTAGAAAAGCTCTTTGGGCCATATTCAGGACACTTGGTCTCAGTACGAAACCTTTGGTTTTGCATCTTCTGTGGCATCTGATTTCAGTAATGCACTCAGAGGTTCAGAGCTCTATTTCTACAAGACAGGAAAACCCCATAGCACTGTGGAGGAGTTACTTATGATAGCAGAGTTAACTTACGTGAATATATCTGAATGTAGCTCTTGTTCTTTCTTTTGCTGTGATTTCCCACCTGTAAGATAGGTGGTTGGTAGTTGTTTGCCCCACTGGATTCTTGTAAAATTCAATACTTTATAAGACTATGGAGCACTGAAATATTGCAAAAAGGGAAGTTACATAAATGCAATTCAATTACATAAGCTTCTTCTTATGAACTGCACTTTCATTACCATAACCCTCTGCTACATCCTTGTTGTTTATGTTATTAGTGGTTGCAGGGTCTAGATGTTATTTCAGATGAGGAATCCCAGTCTTAATATTTTTTACTTGGAGAATAATTTTGTTTTGATCATACAAACTGCTTGCAGGTCACATTGGCTCTTTCCATAGCTGCAAACACTAAGTGTTTCTAAACTTTGGGGCCAGCTTCCTTAAGAATTTAAGAATTTCTGAGTTTCCGTCTTTTCCATTTCCAGGATCAGCTAAGACCTCAAGCTATAATGTACTGTAAATTTTATTGTCACTGTTTTGGAAATGACAGCAAACACTGTTCAGAGGGAAAGGGAGGTACATGGGCCCGGCTCAGTGAGTAAATAGACCAATATGGCATTGTCATTAGGTCTTTGTTTAGAAGGTATTCCTTGACTCCATACTAGTGATGTCAAGGAAGATTTGATTTCATTATTAACCCAGAGGAGCAGATTTTCATCTGAGTGATTGATGACATTGTTCCATTGCTTCTTTTAGAAACCGCTGAGGGGCAGAAAGTTTTCACATGGAAAATATGTCTGTCTTTCACTTTTAAGGAAATACTGAGCTATGAGTATCATACATTTTATTATTTTAATGAATTCCACGCATCAGCTCATTGAAGATTATAACAAATATGTCATTATATGTTCCTGCAGATGAATATGATTTTTTAGCTGTTTTATAGAAGATTGATTTACGTGTTCCCTATTACAGGAAAAATAAATTGAAGAATGTCCTACCAGACATGTCTGCAAAGCTGTAGGTTGCCTGTAGAATTGGATTCATACATGGATCTGTCACATGCACAACAAACACTGAGGCACTACTTTTAGAAACAAGGACAGGATATTAGGATAAAAGAATGAGAAGAGCTTTGATTTATTAGTTGCAATGAGGTAGGTGAGTAATGGAATAGCCTACGTTACTTAGAAATCTCTTTGTGCTTTGGATAAATAAGTGCTTGTTAGCCAGACACACTATTAGAACAGATCCTGCTCCAGTCAGACTGTTAAACACACCCATGAACAGTGAAGATGTACCTAAAAGTGAACTACGTTTCTGGTGCTTCTGCAGCAATGAACTACACTATGTGCTCTGTGTCTTGCCTCAATCCAAGCTATTAATTTACATGCCATGGAAGAAACCAGCACAGAGGTCTGGATCTGGAGCAGGTCATTTTGGTCTGACAGCATTTAATGCTCACTTGTGGGAGATGTGCTGCTATTAATAACCCAAAGGTATAGTGATTTAGATCCATGATTTTCTGCTTCTAGTTGTCAGTACAGAATAACTAATCAGATTTGTTTGTGGCTGCTTTAGATGGTTTGAACCAGGGGACTGCATGCAGTATGAAAAGTGCTGGCAGTTGCCATTTGGACATCCTCCTCTCTCCTTTCTATTCTCAGACAAAAATAACATTCTGGCACATCTTTTCATTAACATCTCAGGGTACAAACAAGGTAAACAGCTCAGTGGAAATCGCAAATAAAAATCAAAGGTCTAAGTTGCTATGCTGCTATTACCAACATTGGGCAGTTGGTAATAACTCTATCCAGTGTGAACATAAAACATGAACAGATTGTAATTCTTTACTTGTATTCCTATGCAGCCTTTTTTTCCATAGGCTTAGTCGATAAATCTGATTAACTATTTTAATTTTCTAGTCAAAGGTAGCTGGAGTGTGAGCTGTTCTGGCCACACTGGCACACCTTTGAAATGTTCCATTTCCCACAAGTGCGAAGAAGCCAGCAATAAGAGACTTGGTGTCATCTTTATGCTATCCAGGGATTGTTTCATTTCAAGGCAAACAGCTAATCCATAGCATCATTAGCAAACAGCTAATCCTCTACTCATTTCTGCTGCCATATCAGTACGAACAGAATGGATCTTCAGGACCTTCAGGCCTGAAGAAATATATGCAAATAATCTTTCAGGTCAGTGATGCAAATACTAATTATCTTTAAGACCTGTCTGCCTAGCATAACCAGCAGAACCAGTCAAACTAAATGTAGGTGTAGCAGTAGGAAAGTAGGATAGAATAACAAAGATTTGTCTGTGAAAATAATTCTTAAATGAATAAAACCATTGAGGAAGCCCATAAGAAGGTTTAAATAATATGGTCTCAACTTGCAGCTCATTTACAGGGCAGCCTCACCAAGGCAACAAACAGAAACCTGGCAATTTCGGCCGTGTAGAGTTGTGACTACAGTGGATGCAGCACTGTGTGCCTGTCATGTCAGCTAAATTCTGCCCTTTTTATGTGCTAGATTTAGTATTGTACAGCATTTAATATTGCACACAGTGTCTCTTTGTCTGTGTATTATTCACAGGATAGAATGAGCACCCACGTAGGTAGGTTTAAGGACATAATAGTTAAGTTTTTCAACTAATGAGAATCAAGCTATGGAAATTCTGCATTATAGTAATGTTGGGACTTGGAAGTAGTGCTAAATGGGAAGGTGGTGTGTAGATATTTTTTAACTTTAACACTTCTTAACAACCTTCTATCTTCATCTTTTCTCCATTGCCCTGTTTCATATAATTTAAAATGCTTGTATATGCCATATCGCAGTCTATCTTTTCAGTATAAAAGCAGACCTTACCATGTACAAAGAAGAAACTTCAATCCAGCTCTTTTATCCTGGCAGTAAAATAATTATGAATTGTTGTACAGTTGGATACTTAATTGTCTCTGTCAGTTCTTGAGAACAATTCCTTGTTAAGTAACAGATATGGGTGTGATTAACTCTGTTCTGAAGTTAGATAAAAATAAATTGCTCTTCTGGTTTTTGCCTTTTTTCATCTGAGAAGCCATTTGAGATTCCACCTTCCCACATCCTGTAGCCTTACAATGGCTCACCAGGAGGCAGCATTTACACATTTTTCTGAAAGGCTGTGTATTTTAATTGCAGTTTCATGACGTCTCACACAGAAAAACAGACTAAGCAAAAAATAAAGGATAAGACACAAGGTTTCCAAAAATCTTTTGTCTTAACAGCACATATCTTCAATTTTATATGAAGTTGTAGTACCATGGCACTACTAAGAAATGCTTTTTTTACATAAATGGATTTAGATTTTGTTTATCAGATATGTAACTCTGCACATAGCCTCTTACTGTTTGCGTTAACATCTTAACAACAATAGTATGTGTTAGATCTTTAAAAATGTCCAAAAAATGCACCACATTCAAAATAAATAACAGCAAACTAGTCAGCTGTCTCAGCCTGAGGTTCCAACATGTTAAAGTCCCTACAGCTAAATGGGACTGCAAAGTCTTGGAAGCAGGGCTGGTAGAGCTGTGGGCTGGTAGAGCTGTGAGGGATCAGCCCATGCAATTGACTCCTAAGATATGGTAGATAGAGAACCATGGACTAGACATTAGGGATTTAGAGGTTTGGAATGAAGTGGCAAGACAGGGAGTAGGAACCTTCTTCCTTATGCCCTTCAGGGCACCCCTTTTGTAGATAAAGTCTTCATTCCCAATGTGAGAAAAAAAGCACTGCTGCTTGACCCAAAGAACAGTACAATTTTTTATTCTTGATTTTTCTTGTGTGGAACTCCTCTGCCTTTCTTTGCTTGATGGAAAATAAAGAAAAAATAATATTTTGCTTAATACCAGTCATAAAGCTTGATACATGGGCTGCTAGAAGGCAATGACTAGCCTTTGGGCTGAACAAGTCTGGTGTCTTGATCTGCAAGCAGATAAATTGGAAAGCAGAGTTTATTCGTGTTTTTACTGATTTTCTCTTTTGTTTCAGTTGCCAATTTGTCTCTTTCTTCTATTGCATTGAGATGATGACATGTAAACATTTACAGATTAAAGCTGCTAAACATTATTGAACCACTAATTGATAACTGGTAATGCTTGTAAAGCATCTTTTGCATATATTTGCTGTTAGTCATGAGATGGAATCAGCTTCTTCTTCCTACTCCAAATAGGTTGTTCCAAAAGTAATGCCTCCTATTTATTTCCATGGAAACAACAATAGAAACAAAGAGCACGTTGACAGTACTTGATAGAGCAAATTCTCAGCTACAAAACACTGTTTTTCAGCAGAGTCACCATCACTAGCCAATTTGCACAGATGACCTGATGCAGATGTTTTTCATTTTGTGATGTGACTTGTGCACATGGCTGTCTGGATTGTTTTTTCACATTGCTGTCACCACTGCTGAAGCACAGCACCCAACACCTCACTGTGCCCACATCCACTGGTTGATGTCCATGAATGTTCAGCAAGCATCAGTGAAATTCAGCAGTTGCCATTTTTTTCGCATGGAGGAATTCAGTGATGTACCTTTTCTTCATACTCATTTCCATGTCAGGTGCTGTTTTGTCAGACTGCCCCTCTGGTGCCTCCTGTCACACAGCAACAAAACGTAACAGATACTGGTGGGAAGGTTCAGCCTACACTGCCATACTACAGACATCTATCTCAGCAGTCCTGCTGAGAAGGACTTAGGGGTCCTGGTAGACAAAAAACATGAGGCAATGGTATCCTGGGCTTAGTCAAAAGAGGGCTTCCAGCAGAAGGGTGGCCAGCAGGAAGGGGGAGGTGATTCTCTTGCTACTCTGCCCTCATGAGGCCCCGTCTGGAGTACCATGTCTAGGCCTGAGGCCCCCTGCACAAGAAAGATGTGGAGCTGTTGAGTAGGTTCACAGGAGGGCCACAAGGCAGATCAGAGGGCTGGAGCAGCTCTCCTGTGACGACAGACTGAAGGAGCTGGGCTTGTTCAGCCTAGAGGAGAGAAGGCTGCAGGGAGACCTTATTACCGCCTTCCAGTATTTAAAGGGAGATTATAAGCAGGAGGAAAATAAACTTTGTGCATGGGTAGACAGTGATAGGAAAGGTTTTAAACTAAAAGAGGGGAGATTTAGGTTAGATGTTATGAAGAAATTCTTTACTCTGAGGGTGGTGAGGCACTAGCACAGGCTGCTCTGAGCAGCTGAGTTGGAACTCGGTGATCTTTAAGGTCCCTTCCAACTCAAGCCATTCTAGCATTCTCTGATTCTATGCTGTGAGAAAAGATTGGATGGAGGTGATCTCTGAATTTATGATAAATAATCACTGAGTGAACAAAGTCAGTTCAGTCAGGAAGAGAAACAAGGAATGCATGTCAATGTTCAAATGTATAAAAGACAGCAAAGACAAAGGGAATAAATTATTTGTGTCTGTAATGAGCTGGAAAGAAATAATGGATTCAAATTCCATCAAAATACATTCAAATTACCTCAAGGAGTATTCAAATTAGGAATAGTTTGTTAAGATAAAGGAAGTAAATGGATTGGTGGATATGGCATAGAATCTCCATCATTAGGTGTGTTTACAATCAGTGTAAACAAACATCTCCTAAGAAGGGCTGATCCTACCTCAGGGTAATAACGAGAGGTCGAGGCCTTCTAAAGACCCTTTCACTTCTAATTATCTACGTTTTCAAATAGACTCTCTGAGGAAACAAACTTCCTAGGACTGCGCTATTAGTCTGTGCCTTGTTGCCTTAACAAGTCATTTAATAGACCATGAGAAAGAGGTGGGAAATCAGGATTTGTTGACTGATTTTATTTATGCTATCTTATTTTGTTTGTTTGTTTCCCTGGAGAGTTTGGGGTTCTGCAGTAATCAGTAAAGCATCCTGTCAATTCATTTTCATCCCGTTGTCAATTCTTTCCTAAGCTCAGTAACAATCAAACAGGGGTTTTGCATCTTCCCCCTTGGGCCTGGTTTCTTTTTGTGTGGTTTTAAATCTCCTCAGTGCTTCTTTTTAATGTCAGATTTTCTACTTCTTAAACCGGCTTTCTGAAAGTTAAGTCCTTAAAATAATATTTGGACATCATCTTAAATACACTCTTTCTTAAGTGCCTGCATAGTGAAGTCATTCAGGAATTTTTGCACATTGGGATAGTTTTAGAAAAGCCAGTGCAGCAGCTTCTGTACATGGTATGACGGTCAAGTTGCATTCTTCACTACGTTTAGTCCCTAAACTGGTAATGATTGCTCAAAACATTTATTTAGAAATTGTATTTTAATTCACTTCACATTAGTACATCTTTAATGCTGACAGCATTTTGGTGATAATTGGAGTGGATTGTTGTTTCACATATATTGCATTATTCCACTTCTTGCAGGAGGAACTGCCAGAAAGATTTAGGAAGGAAATCAAAATAAAAAGTTTAATGTACTGTGTTTATATCTAAACATGCTTTCAAATAATCCACATTTAAACATACTCCCTTTCTTGATTTGTCTCCTTTCAGCTTTCAGGCAGAATTTCCAAGTGGAAATTATTTCAGTCTGTTATAGACATGGTGAAGGCAGGTGGCTTTCTTTGAAAATCTATATGGCAGTATCAGACAGAGGAGTATACGTCAAGTTCACAATTAAAGTGATGTATGTTTAAATACTTCCTGAACTGCAGAATACCAGCGTGGACATAGAAATAATGAAGAAGCTCATACATAAAAAATAGCCCAACTACGGCTTTCAACATTCTAACTTCAAGCATATTTTCACAGAGGTATTGGCTTTAATGGAGAATGGTTGGGATGAGATTCAAGAGAATCAAGAGAATCCATCTATTTGTCCAGAGTAAGATTTTATTATCAAAGCTACTCATATTTAATTTGTAATAACATTCTCTTTGCATTTGCATTTTGCCTTTTTCATTACATGTTAATTGACAAATTAACAGGATATTAATCTTCACAAGTTTTCTCTCAAAGGATGAGATGTTCTAACATCCTAGCATTCAGACAATTGCATCAGATTAGAATTTCTGTTTCTGGAAGAGCTCCTTCAGCTGCTGTTCAGTTGTTGCTTCTTTCTGCTGCATCAGCTCCCTGGCCCCTTTGGTCACTCCCCAGCCATCTGGCTTTGACATTGAAGGGCAATATGGCCTGCCTGAAGCAGGCTTCAGATTTTCCCAGTATTCTTTTCTTGCTCTGAAACAAAGAAAAGAAAGTGTTTGTTTCAGCACCTCACAATACCAAAGAAACTGTGGCCATTACAAAGGATCCTTTGACTTGGAAAATCCAACTTTATGTTTAGATACAGAAAGATGAACAGAAGTATGCGAAAAAATGCTACACATTTTAAAAGCATCTTTTCATCCTCAAAAAGAATACTGTGAGCTGTTTTACAGTAGTCTGTCAGATTTCCATTTTAACTTTCATGCATTACTTTCTCATTAATTATGATCAATTTTTAGAGTACTCTTTCTGCCTCTGCGTCCCTTTCACTGCTCCCAGACCAGATTTAATTCCTCAAAATTATTAACATGTAGAAAACCTAAGGTGATACTTAGATGGCTGAAATTCGGTCTGCTTTATGAACCAATATAAGCCTTTGCAAGGACTGCTTTAATGTGCTTTTCAGTTCAGATATACATACCTTGCTCTGACCCAGGGTTTAGTATGCATGCTCAGGCTATTGCCCCAGCTACCATGTTTCTCAGAAGCTTCTGGCAAAAATCCTCTTTCAGGAGCCAGCTCTTCAGCTATTGCTCGGATGTGATATGGCTCAAATCCACAGCAACCTCCAATATAGCGGATTCCTAAGTCATAAGCCTTTCTTGCATATTTTTGAACATCCCATCTAGTGACAATTCGTGGTTCCAGGCCTGCAAAGATATGAATATCTTGGGCTTCCACAACACTCCATTTCAGCAGATTTTTAGTTAAGAATCACATTATTGAGACACTTCCATACTGTTTACAAAATTGCTGGTAAATGTAGATGTTTGAACTGTCTGTGCTAGAATTAATGATGCAAAATTTCCTAAGGCCAACTTTTAGATTCTGTTATGGGCTGCTGAACTACGCTTGTCTTAAGTTTCTTCCATCTAGCAAAACAGGAAACAGTGTCCACCGAGAGTGATCAAGCTCTCAGCCACATGCTTGCCATTCTCCTAGAGTTCTTAGCTGGAATACCGGACCATTTTCCCTGTTACATTCACAATGTGCAGAAAACAGCTGGGAAATCTGATTATAATCTGTTAAAGGAGATGATACTGTCTTTCCTACAACTGCAATAAGCCCGCACATTATTCCTCAAGAGTGCTTACTCAGCTTTTTTCCACGACTAGCTGTTGGCAACCAGCTGTTTCTTAGCCCATCCCTTACTTAGTTATACTCCCATCCACTGCCTCACGTCCCTTACTTCCTTCTGGAAAGTTCTGAGTGTAGATGGCTCAAGAAAGGGTGTTCTCAGCTGAGTCATTTTCCCTGCTGCAGACTGTAGCAAGCAGACTGGATGGACAACAGAGATTAGAGGAAACACTTGCAGAAGGTAAGCAATATGAAGAACAAAAAAAAAGCACACCTCAGGGGAAAAAAAGCACAGGAATTGCAAAACTGGAAATAAAGGAACAAGGACTGCAAAAAATAACTTGGAGAAATTGTAATACAGAACATCCTCTTGTTCCTTTATGCACATCTGTAGAAGATTAACCATAATGAGAACATAAAGTCCAGTGAGTAGTTAAAGAGACAGGCAACAACAAAAAGCAAAGTGTTCTTTAAAAGAAAATCATTGCTCTTGGTGAGAATGGACAAAAGAAAATCATGGACTTGTATCAGAGGAAATAAAAATGCTACCTTAGAATACTCTCCAAATACTAGTAAGTTTGTGTCCTGTAGATGTGAGATAAAACATCAGAAGCACCACTTCATGATTTCCTTGTCTCACATATATTAAAAAGCAAATGCAACATCAATACAAAATGATGAATTGTAAGAATGCAGTAATTTTCACACAGCTGATGCCTGTATAAAAAACTAAACTTCAGGGGAACAGTATAGGGTGTCTCCCTGTATAAGGTCTTTTCTCCATCACCTACTCTGTCACAATCAGCCCTTAGGCTCCAGAAGCACAAGAACAGCGCCAGCCAAATGTCTTTAAAGAAACAGGGATATATCTCATTGTATCAACTGGCCACACACAGAGGAACATTATGATTAAAAACAAACACATTTGATAAAAAGTTTCCACATACATCATGTGTTTCCTTTGATGTCTTTTTTTGTTTCTTATTTCCCCTCCCCACAGTTATCCAATATTCTATTTTTAATGCGTAGTAATGTTTTACAACATTCATTTTCTTTTCTTTACTCAGAAATAAGTATTTACAGCTTAACTTTTCATTCATTTATTTTATAAAAAGATTGACGTTTTCATCAACTTTTGATTAGAATATTGTAACTGGGTCCTAGATTTAGCCCTTCTATGCATTTATTCTTGAAATAATTGGGTATGCTTTGACTGACCAGCGCATTTCTTTCTCAAACATTATCCTTGCCTAACTGGTGGCATTTGAGGATAACTGTGGTTACATAGAAGGGAAGACACAAAACTGGAAATTCAAGTCTTAATGGTTGATAAAACATTTTTGACAGCTGAAGTTGGAGTTTGCCAGTACAGGGTCTTGTTGGCCTTTGCAGAAGTGAAGTACATTTCAAGTATCTAAGTGCCTGTTCTGCATGCTATCTTTCACATCAAAAAGTTAACTAAGTGATCTTTATAACCAAATTGCATATCTACTATCAAGTGATCAGTTGCTCCTTCTGGGTACTGATAAATACTCACGGACCCAGGCTTCTGCAATTTCCTCTTGCTATTTCTGAAAACAAAGGTCTCTCCAAGGAGCGACCAAGCCAATAAACACAAGAAAACAGTGAATCCTTCAACTCACTCGATTACTTTCTGCATCTGTTTTATCTCTTTGCTTGCAATCAGAGGAGTTGTATGAAGGAACAAACAGCAAAAATGAGTTCCTGCCATTTCAGTATCCCAAAATATTTTCAGAACATCATCATGATTTTATCATCTAATGAATGCCTCAGGCTCATGCTTCAAACTTTCCTTCCTCTATTTAAAGAGAGGAATTTGAAAAAGAATCTTGAAAATCATAAAACTCAATGTTTTTTTCCTACAAATTCAATTGTTTTAATACCTGAATTATAGACTGATCTTAAAAAAAGAGCATATGATACCTGTAAACAGAGCAATTTTTATATTCAATTTAAGAATATTTTGGCTGATTTGTTCCTCTCATCTAAGGAGAATGTGATCTTTCACATCCCAGGTGCAAATAAGCCCCAAAATACAAAAAACCTTGTATACACAAAGTGACCTAGTCTTTCAGATTTCATGAAATTTCTCCTGAGCACACAAATGATTAAATGTTTCCAAATTGCTTTTCCATTTGTTAGTAACATCAAAGAACATACTACTTCTGGTTTATCTCTAATCGTACATTAGACAGTTATACTTAAGAGACTGAAGGTTGGTGGTGAATGGAGTTAAATCTAGCTGGTGACTGGTAACAAGGTGGTGTTCCCCCGGGGTCGGTACTGGGGCATGTCCTATTCAGTATCTTTATTGATGACCTGGATGAGGGCACTGAGTACAGCCCCCGTAAGTTTGAGGGTGACACCAAGTTGGCTGGAAGTATCTATCTGCCTAGGGGTACGAAGGCCTCACTGAGGAATCTCGACAGTCTGGATAACTGTGCTGAGGGCAATGGGATGAAGTTCAAGATGACCAAGTGCTGGGCCCAGTCCCTTTGGTCACAGCAATCCCACTCATTGTTACTGGTTTGGGGTAGAGTGGCTGGAAGACTGTGTAGAAGAAACAGGCCTGGGAGAATCAGCCAACACTAAGCTGAACATGAGTGAGCAGTGTGCCCAGGTGGCCAAGACAGCCAATGGCAACCTAGGTTCTGTCAGAAATAATGCAGCCAGCAGGAGCAGGGAGGTGATCATCCCTTTGTAGTCAGCACTGGTGAGGCTGCCCCTTGAGTACTGTGTTCAGTTTTGGACCCATTGAGGCCCTGGAGTGTGTCCAGAGAAAGGGTTTGGAGCAACTGAGGGAACTGGGATTACTTAGTCTGGAGAAGGCTCAGGGGAGACCTTATGTTTTACAACTGCCTGAAGGGAGGCTATGGCAAGGTTGGGGTCAGCCTCCTCTACAATGTAACTAGCAATATGACTAGAGGGAATGGCCTCAAGTTGCTCCAGGGGAGACTGTATATTAGGAAAAACTTCTCCAAAGAGTGGTGAGGCACTGGTACAGACTTCCCAAGGACATAGTGGAGCCACCATTCCTGGAGTCATTCAAGAAACATTTAGATGATGTACTGAAAAACATGGTTTAGTGGGAAATATTGATGATAGATTGGATGTCAGGGGAAACTTCTTTACAATGGGAGTGGTGAGGTGCTGGAATGGGCTGCCTGGAGAGGTTGTGGAAGCCCCATCCCTAGAGCTTTTCAAGGCCAGATTGGATGGGGCCCAGGGCAGCCTGGTCTAGTATTAAACGGGGAGGTTGGTGGCCCTGCCTGTGATAGGGGGGGTTGGAGATTCATGATCCTTGAGGTCCCTTCCAACCCAGGCCATCCTGTGATTCTGTGGTAGGTGCATGCTTGGACTAGATGTCTTTTCCAACCTTAGTAATTCCTCAATTTGTGAATTGCAATAATAATGTACCTATACTGATCCATTTCTGCATTTGTTGAACAAAACATTCTTATGAAGATAAACACTGTCTTGTGTAATACATGCCACAATCCAGAATATTGGTGTGCTCCAGTCCAAAGGCATTTAAAGTCTGGTTTTCTTTTTAGTCTGTTTGCACCTACTCATTTCTTTGAGCTGTTCTACAGTGACCTTGAACAAGGCTCTTTAGCATGAGGAAGCAGTGTGTATTTTTAATTGAGTTCAGGTCATGGCATTTTAACAATTTCCATTAAAATTTAATTTTCAGTCACAGGCTATCGTACTACTTAAATACTCTTGTGTGGATGAACTTGAATTTGATATTACACTGCAAGCCCTCTATGCAGAATGCCAGGCAGGATAGTAGGGACTCGTCATATAAAAGGATATCTTATAATTTCAGTTTTGTTAAAAACAGGAAAAAAAGGAAGCATGCAATAAAAAGGATGTCTTACCAAAGGGAAATTCAGGAAGATCAATAAATCCCTGCTTCCCACAATCAGGTGTATGGAAAGCAAGTGGTTGAGTCATCAGGTGGGCTTTCAGCTTAGCAGCTTGCAAACCCTCTTTCATCAATTTCACAGTTTCCAGTACAGTATCTGGGTCAAAATGGCAGTTGACTCCAACAATAGAAGCACCTATGAGGACGAAAATAAGTCACATATTAAGCTTAAGTCACATATTCACAAGAAAGTAGTGAAGATTCTTAGCCACAGCACTCTAGAAGCAAAGCAGTCCATCTGTACACCAGCTCTATGAAAAGGCAGCTGGGCTGGAGCCAGTCTCAACTCTCATGAGGCAGATCATTCCATCTGGAATTCAGCAGCACTCCTCTTTATCTTCAAGATGAAGTACCAAGATGAAAAACATCCACAGCCACATATGCAATTAGCTAGGAGCTTTCTAACATAGGTTCTGCCTTGGGATTTTAACACTAACTCTAAAGGAAAAAAGAGTTTATGACAGATACAATGAAACTCAGGTATTCCCCATTATGCCACCGACTAATTCTTTCTGTCTTTCCAAGCCGAACCACTCTATGATTCTATGATTCCACTTGTTATGCAAAAAAAATACAGCTTTTGTTAGACAAAAAATCATTTTTTTTCATTGTTTTTCATCCTGAATTTGAACTTACTCCAGTCTTTGATTCTTAAAACACAATCAAGTGTTGCTTTGGATTCTGCTTATGTTTCATAATTTTGATCCCAGAACTTGGGGCTGTCTCTGTAACCAAAAAGGAATTTGTTTAGCACTTTCCTTTATTCAGCATTAGCTACCTCTGGCTACTGCTCCCATTGCCATCTCAGTTAATATGATTTTTTATCTGCATTATTCTTTGTTTTCTACAAGACTTCTCTATTAAAGTTAAAACAAAAGCTCTTCTAAAAGACATAATCAGAAATTTATCTCCTTTGGATACTCATTCATGTTTCTGAATGTCTAAGTAATTCAATTTATTCCATACTTTCAGAGAGCAGATTAAACCAGCTTCTTACCAGCCTTCACCAGCTGGACAGCACACTGTCCAGGGGGCACACCATGCATGTCTCCTTCTGGACCTATGCACATTGTAGCTGCAACTGGCTTGCCAGATTCTTTTAGGACTTCAACTGCCCAGACAGCTTCTTCAACATGTTCAAAATACTGAAAGACATTCAAACAGGACAAGTTTAATTTCTTGGAGATGAAGCATAAACATTAATTATACCCCAAATTAATGAGCAACACAATGATATACTCTAACTGTTGAATTCACTGACAATACTGTTAAAAAAGAATTCTAAGAAGTCAGTAAATCAAGCAAACAAACAAGTACTCTTGTTCCAGAGTAAAAATGTCCTATGTAGAGGGTTAATGAGGGCTTTATCTCCAAAGAACTAGTTTTATCTAGAAAGTCAGAATAATTTGCTATTCAGAGTACATAAGGAAACAGGAGCTAGCCAAAATCATCTTCAATTATAATTGTTGTGCTGTTATAGAATTTGACTTGAGAAAGAAATTTATAATTCAAGGGTCTATTCTAGAACACTTGCAGATGCTGCTGTGCACTGACAAAAAGCTTCTGATGCTACCAGAATATAAGTATAATCAAAATTTTAAAGGAGGAAGCAATATATAACTTGCGTTCCCAAAAGGAGGCTGAAAGTTAACATGCTGTATTAGTTGAATGCATTCATTTATTTTTAACTACAAATTTACCTCTGCAATGAGGAAGTCCACATTCTTCTTTGTGAAGATATCTAGCTGCTTTCGAAAGACTGCTTTAACCTCTGCTTTGTCCTTGCAGCTTAAGTATGATGGTGTCTGACTAACTCCTCCAGCTACTAAAGCATCACCTTCATTGGCCACTTCTCTGGCGATGTCACAAGCAGCTTCATTCACTTTCTGGCACTGCATGAATATAGATTACATTTGTTATATCTCATCAGAGATATGCACGAAGCTTTAAAAGTACAACACAGACAAGAGTCCAAACCCATAGTAATTTCTTCATATTCATTTAGATGTATTCTTAAGAGCTTATTACCCTCAACACGATTTAAACAGTTAAAGTTATAAAAAGCCACATAAATATTTGTTATCAAGTACAATTTGCTTTGTCTTTCAGAAGTCAGTAAGACTAAGTGTACATTTTTGTGGGTGGAAGAAAAATGCGTAGTTATCTCAGTTGAACAGTTAATTTTTCATTCTATTTTTTACTTATCTTAGCATTTTGAAAATTATCAAAATATATGATATTCATATAGATATATCTAAGGCATTTAAAAAAGATATAGTTATCACTTTTTAGAATGGCCAATTTAAGACCATTAAGGCAAGACTTGGCACTGTATATAATCAATCACCTAAACTGAAGGACATTATTGCTATACTCAGAGGTGACTATAATAGCTTGTGAAAAAAGACATTAAGCTGAAGAAAAAGATTTTTGGAAATGAATCATTTGGGACTGATAGCAAGTACTGGTTTGAACAGGTATGTTTGTGGCCAATGGTTACTTAGAAACTACACAGGCTTCTCATAGCTGAAGTGTTTCATGGATGCCCCAAAAGATAAAGCTGTTTTTTTTTTAAACATTACACCTGACCGAGTGACTTCCACTTGCATCAGCAATCAGGTACATGTTTGGGAACTCCAGAATCTGGAGCCATACACTAGACAGAGCTGGAGAACCTGACTCTAGAACAAGCAAGCCAGTCTTAAAAGCTTTGCTGCAACGCATTTGTTTCCAGGTGCTCTTTCAACCTCTCTCATTTTGCATGGCAGCAGGAGCTGCAGCATGGCTTGTTCCACAGGTACTGTGTTTTGAGAACAAGTGTTCCAATGCTGCATCTGTTGAATGTAAAGACACTGTATTCCAAGTACATTTGGTCATACAACATTATGACTGATGCTGCATGCACTGAACAGCTCCTGGGGAGAAGGGAGAATCATTTTTTATACCCATGAGCTGAAGTTTCAACTGTAGTGACAGAAGCATTTCCAAACTGTAAACACAAAGCCACAAGCAGCAATAAAGCATGCATTTATATACTGTTGATAGTAAATAGGAACATCCATAACATACAGAACTCATCTTGTTTGAAAGAGTTAAAAAAATAGGGTAAACATGGCCACAATCTAAATGGGTATAAGAAAATTGAGAAAATATTCATTAATGTTTCTTCATTCAGTTTGTTCTGACTTCACTTAATTAAGTAGAACTAGCATCTTCTGAATCATTCCCACACCAGTACCCTAAGCTGTGCACGGTACCTCACGGTACTACCAACTTTATAATCAGTGTTTCCAATCCCCTCAGAATCTGAAGAATTCTGATTAATTCTACTCAGAATTATGTATGTAATCTGTACAGAAAGTGGCTTCAATCTTCTTATTAACTGGAAAGCAGTACAAAAAATTATGCTCTTTTAACAAATATTTAAAAGAAATCACTTAGCAGGCTGCCTACATAAATGAGAACTGATGTCAAACTTTGCATTTTGAAAATAATGCTGTAATAGCTCAGCCAGACAGACAGGTACAACAGTTTTAGGGTAAAAGTGACACAAGTGTTTCATTAATATCCAGTTTCTGGACTGCTATATCTTCTTCTGCTCCTACAGCATCTTTTCTATTTTCCAGTGGCTTAAGCAGACAGCATGACTAAGGGAGAAAGGATCAGGGAAAACATACTGGCAAACCTAATCTGAAGGGAACTATCTAGAAATGTTTATGACTGAAGTCCCATTCGAACTGCTGCCTACATCTAGTAAAGCCTCTCAGCATCCTACACTTCCTTGGTGCACAGAATGAGAAAACACCACCATTGTACTTCTGTTGCTGTTCAGGTTACCCCTACACACGAGGATGGGAGTACTGGCCACAAAATGTAACTAAAAATCCAAAATATTACTTTACTGAAGAAATGATCTTAAAAAAAAAAAACATTCAATATTTTTTAACCCAATGTTAATTTCTAGGATTCTTCACGATTTTAGCAGCTGATTTGTTTAAGTGGGTGTTAAAGCATTTCTTTCACTATTTAACCCTAAACAATTTTGCTCTCTGTGCAGATGATTTCTCCCCATACTCTTCATATCAAAATTTGAGTAAGCTAATCTCTGCAGACCAGAAAAAAAAGATGTGGGTATTCTCTAGTCCTATTTTGTAATTTTATTCTCCTTTAATCATGTCCTTCTGACTGTTCCAAACTCTGTAACTGCATCATCTAATTTTTTGTGCTCAAATATACCAAAAGTTACTCTAAGGAAGCTTTTGAATTTAATCATCTCAGTTCGTATCTACATCAAAATAGCACTCAACTCACAGAGATTTTCTCAGCTACATAGTTGCCTCTGTTCTCTAGTTTGTCCTCACTGGCATAAAAGGTGAATGTTTGCAGAACATTGGATCCAGCTCTGAGGAATTCCCTGTGAAGCTGACGAACTGAAAAAGAAGACAAGAGATGCTTAGTACAGTTATTAATATTGGTATCCTAAAATTAAATGCTTACTGAAGTAATGTTACTGTGACACAAGCGACGTAGTATTTACTAGCAGAGCCACTGTGAGAGAGAGTAGTGTATCCAGAATTTCTTCCCCTTCCCCCCCGTCACTCTTACAACGTCAGGCAGAAAACTTAGTTACTCCCAGCTACGAATAACTGAGGATTTCTTTAAGTTTTTATGGCAAACATTTGGAAAAGTTTTCCTGATGCCTGCTATATCATACCTCCGTGTCATTAGCAAAATGTGTGCCTGTGTCATAATGAAGTTACTGCCTTCAGCTACAACAGATACAGCATTATGCGCCAGAGAAGCTCGAACAGTAGTTGCTAGCGTCAATCACATGAACTCATCTGCTTTTGGTAAAGGAACAGTGTTGTGTCGCTTGCTTTTCTCTGCTGGTGCAGTATTTTGTTTTCAGTTAAAGCCTTGGCCAACCACAGTGTGACTTAATACAGTGCTTGTTTACTCAGCAGTCAGAGAGGCCTATTCAGGAACACAGATTGTAGCTGTGCTACAGATCAAAAAGTCCCTATTGGGATCAGATTTCAGTTTTTACAACTTCTACATTAATTTTAAACTTCACTATTTCACAGAGAATTCATTTTCCTACAGCATTAAAACAGAGTACTAATTGCAGACAAAAGAGCAGTTTCTGTACGTTTCTAGTGGTCCACAGAAATTTTTGTTTTGATTTTCTTTTTTTTTTTTCCACAAGAAAGAATAGAAAACATTGTTGAAAGCTAGCCAGGAAACGGGAAAAAGTGAAAAAATTCTACAAATATTTTCAGAAATGCTCTATGACTTCCATAATAAACCAGCTTTATTTACCCACGTTAGTTTGGCCTTTATTTAAAACAGCTGCATTCCTGGGCTTTGGGTGAATAAGGACAGTGATACAGACAAGCAGATGAAACAATAAGACACTTATTTCAAACTGTTAGTTTCATAGACTCACTCAGGTGTCTTCTGTCCACATTTGGAGAGAAAAAAAAACAGCCTTATTAGTAAACTATCATCCTGAATCTTATTCAATCCCAGGCAGATATTATTATAGCCACAATATTCTGTTACTATTTTAAAACCTACAACCTGCGTGGCACTAACAGAAAAACCCAAACAACTATGTAAATTATGGTGTGATTTCTAGTATATTACTCAAACTATGGTTTCTTCCATCATTTGAGAAATGGAGTTAAGAGCTCAAGTAAGGACAAATAATGTTTAATAATTATTTGATGCATTTTAGGAGTTGGGCATTTAACAAAAGACAGACTTAAGCTAACAGGAGATTGGGAAAGTGCACACGCACACTGCCCCATGCAGGGCAGCAGCAGAGATACTTGATCTGGCCCAGAACAGTTGTCAGCCTCGTAGAACTTTCTCTTGTAACAGAGAATGGCTTTCCAACTGTTTTTTTTCTTGAGCATGCCTTGCTGCATTCTAAGAACCTCCCTCCTTTTCCTTCTTCCCTTACAAAGAGTAGAAGGGCTGTTAGTTGTATGAATTTTGTACCAGCTGGCCCAGCCAGTTGTTCCTTGTGCTCTTCACACCTGCTTTCCAAGTAACATGACTCTTAAAACATGCAGGAGCAAAAATCAGTAATGGAGGGGAGGCAGCACACTGCAGTACAAGAAATGAACATATTCCCAGTTAGGTCTATGTTTATAAGTTGCCTATAGAAAGGTTTATTAAAATGTTGTAACTATATTATGGACATAAGCAGTATGTTCTACAGATAGCCACCAGTAAGCCAGCAGTAATTCTTAGATGTCTATTCCCAACCAATGACAACTAGGCAGTAATTTAAAGCAGGTCTGTGTGCTCTTTAGCTCATCTATGTCACCTATGTGAGTTTTTTTTTCCATATAAAATGTGCCAAAGAAAGTAAACAACACGATCTGAAGACACATCTAATTCTTTAAAGCACTGTCTGAGTACAAGAACCAAGCATAAAGCAGAATCTCAGCAAGGCAGACAATTAGCACTGCCTGGGTTAAACCAGCTGACATTAGCTCATAACCAATAGACCCTTCCCAGATTGAATCACATTGTAATATATGCACTATTTTTCAGATGTGATAATGAGAGTGTTCACAAAAAGGTAAATGGAACGCATATTAAAAAATTGCAGAATCTATTTTAGCACTATCTATGCTAAATAGTCTCTATGCACAACAATCTTTATGCTGTGGGACACTCTAATTGCTCATTTCTTCCCCCTCCACTGCTGGCACTTACTTCATTAAACAGTAGAGGCCCAGCAAATGATGCTGCTTTTCTGGAACAGCTGGGTTCTCATTTCCCTTTTCACAGTGGAGGCACATACATTAAATACTCCACTCCCATTCAACTGTTTATTTAAAGCCACTATTTTCATGAAAAAAAAAACCCATAAAAAATATTCATTTATAGCAATATAAAAACCCTAGAATGGTCAAACCCAACCAAACAGATAGTCACCTGTAGAAATCTTTGTCACAAGATGCTGTCAAGGATAAATTTGATATTGACTCGAGGACAGGCAGGACAAGTCCACAAGAGAGATTACTGAACACAAAGACACTACATCTGGTTCAAAAATTATTGAAGACAAGATGCATTCTGGAGAGGTATCACTGTATTATATATAATGAGGCGCTACTCATTCTTAGCCAGACAACTGCTTTTAGTTGCTGTTACAGAAAGATGGAAGGTGAATAAGGGGAACTTTTGTTCTACAGGTTCTTATGCTGTTCTTCACAATGTCTAATTCTTCAGCAACATTTCTATTAAAAAACTTGCTACAAGTTCTATATACTAATTATTTTTCCAACTATTTTTACTCTTCTTACAGGATTACCATTTTCTAGTAAAACTGACCTGCTTCTGGGTGTTCTACTGTTGCTTCAGGAGTCCAAGGCCCAGCTTTTACATATCCCCTCTTTTCCAGGGCAAAGACAAATCCCCCATCTCCAATCACAATCTCTCCAGCATCCAAGCGCTCTAGAATACCCTGAAGAAACAAGAGGAAAGGTTAATAATTACAGTTCTTCAGTTTCACGAGTGTTATGAGATTTGTTGTCATTTCCCATATTAGACAGGAAGACAGAAATATCTGTGGGATAAAGAAACACCTTTAGAATATTTCCTTCTTGAAATTATCATGAAAGACCAGGAGACAACCTGTTTTAAAAGCCTTCTATTTTTAAGGGAAGTATATGAAAACAATATATACCAATTGCACCTATTAGGTATTAGTTTTTGTATTCCATTCACTGCTTCGTTGCCTTGTTAAAATTCTCCAAAATGTTCTGTGCTATTACACTAAACAGTACTTCATACTGCAAATAGATTACTACCATAATTCCATGGTATTTCAAAAAATGCATGAATGCGGACATTACATTAACAAAGGTAAGAGGCACAGAAAAAAATTAATGACTATATTTTCCTTGATGGTACACTTAGCAGTTGAGTAAATGAAATCTGATGGAGCAGGAAAAAGAAAAGCCTTATGGTCAGAGTTGAGTATTGTTAGCATACTCAGAATGTATAATTTCTCCACTAATTCATTTATTCTATCACACGAGTCAGAAAGACAAACATCTACAGCTTCTCATTGCTGCCCTTTAGGAAGGATGAGAGTACATCGTCCCAACACAGAGCACTGCGTATCGTAGCCGAGTCCAGTACCGGTCTCTTCAGTGTGTAGCCATCCCAACGTACAAACCCTCCTGAGAGGGTCAGCATTTTTGGTGCTGACATGGCAGCAAGGTTATGGGGCCGCTGTGCAGTTATGTGAGCCTGGCCAAGTGTTGGCATGCAGATCTTGCATCACATTCTACTGCACATTGCGGACTTGCCAAAACAGTGACCTGATTAATTCTAGCATTCAAGAGAGTATGCATGCTCCTTATTTCAGCAGGACAAGGGTAGAACTCATTCAATAGTACCAATTCTTCAGAATTGAGTTAACTTTCAGCAAGTTCCCCAGTCATACCTCAACAGACAGGAGCTCTGTTGTATGTATACGTGTTGGGAGGCTTTGTGAAAATTGTTTGCAGTTAACTGATTTGTAGTCTGAATGCTCAAGCACGGCATAAAAAAGCAGCTGTAGGATCAATGACTGAGTTCTCTCTTCTGCTTGTTGAAGGTTGAACAGACAAAGCCTGCTTCAGAAGTTTAATGTGCAGGAAATAGGAGTGCAGAGGGAAAAACCCTGAAGGTAAAAGTAACTTCAGGCACTGCTCACTGACTGAAGATGAAGGGATAGATACATGTTGACTTCATATATAGAGATTATATTTAAAGGTACTACAACACTTAACTTTTTTCTTCTAACAAGTCACTTCTTGGATTTAATGGCAGTTTCCCCTCCGTTATAGCTTTTTTAAACTGTGCTTTAAAATAGTTTTCATCTTGGACACACAGGAGCAACATAAGCTAAGGCAGCACTTAATCTTGTATTTTCAGTCCAGTTAGCTCAAAACAGAAATTACTTTTAGCTCAAAATGGAAATCACTTTTATACAGTTTATTATAGATCGGTATTATCACACTACACCATTTGTACTCATCCCCACTGAATGAAATACCATTGATTCAACCAGATCTTGTGAGTTCACAACTGGCTCTGTTTTTTCTGTACAGTTGAACTACAGCTGTGCACTTAAATCCAATCTAGATCAAAATTATACCATGTGACAATCCAGTAGTACACAGATCTGGTATGAAATAATAAGGAAAAGATAGCGTAAAAATCTAATTAAGCCACCTTTTCAGTTTTGCTACCATTAATCACACTGCACCACTCAGTGCATTCACCAAAAGTATACAAATGACTATATGAAGATATCTCCAACCTGCTTAGAACTTTAACTGAACCATGTCAGCAGAGAGCTTGCTTGTTCTACCTATCCCCATCGGAAAAGAGAAAGAAAGCATCTGAAAACTAAGATCTTAACCCAAGCTCTTGATTCACAACTGTTTTACATGAAAGAGACAGACATAAAAATGAATGAAAACAGCACTAGGAGGTGTTCTACAAGTAAAACAGCACTGTCCTGGCAAGAAGGCAGAACGTGTTGCTCTGCACCCCCAGCAAGCAGCAATGACTGGTGGCACCACTGCTATGGGTCAGATTTTGATTCAGACATTGCTTAAAGGTTTGTCTTCATAGGCAGAACGGCTGATGCCAGAATATAACTTCATACTGACTTATTTCTTCTGCTGAATGAGAGTGCAAAGGGCGTGCATACACTGCGGGTGGTACTCACGTTACACTGCTAGCATTTAGTCCTATCAATCAAGGCAAGAGCAGTTTGGGGCTCTTAAATAGAGTCGGCTGGAAAGAGAAATCCCACCTAATGAAAGCTTACGCTTTCAATACCTAGAGTTGCAAATTTTTCTTATTAAATACCGTGAAACGAAACGGATTTTTGTGGCTGCAATCTACGTTCCGAGCAAACCAAAATTCTAGGGGCCGGGGCAGCATTAAGTCCGGTTTAATACGCCCTACTAGCCCACAGCTGCCCTTACAGCAGCCCGCCACGCCGCGCCCCACCCGCAGGAGCAGTGGCTCCGTGCCGCGGGGTGCGCAGCGCTGCCTGTGGGGCAGCACGGCCTGCGGCGTGGCGCGGTCGTTAGGCTGGCGAGGCTCCGCAGCGCGGTGCCGCCGGGCTGGGAAGGGGTTTGGGAGAGTTACCCTTTTGCCCTGTTTCAAGGTCTTGGCGATCGGCAGCATCTTCCTCGCAAGGGGACGCCGGCTGCTCTAGCGGGACCAGACGGCTCGGCACGAAGCGGGAGGCAGACTGGGCGCTCAGACGGCGCTTTTATAGCCCGGGCGGGAGGCGGGCCGCGGGGCAGCGCTGCGGGTGACACCCCCGGCCAGGCTCGCCCCCTGAGCCCCTGACCTCCTCACCCCGAGGGCAGCCCCCGCGCCCGGCCCTGCCCGAGACAGCTCCGCGCCCATTCGGTCCCTCCCGTCCCGGTCGAGGCCAGGGGTGGGCGGCCGGCGGCGCTCAGGGACCGACCCGCGCGGCAGCCGCGGCCAAGGGGCGGGCCGGGGCCCTCCCCGCGAGGGCTGTTCGCCGGGAGGGGCGCGGCGCCAGCGCTCCGCATCCCTGAGCCGTGCGGGATGAGCGCGGTGCTGCGCGCTGCCCTGCGGCGCCTGCCGCTCCCGCGCCGCGGCGGGAGTGCCGGCCCCTCCGCTGCCTCGCGGGCCCTCGCCGCGGGCGCCCGGGGCGGGTGAGTGCGGGCCCTGGGCCGAGGGGGCTGCGAGGGGCTGCGGGTGCGGGGCTGGCTGCGGTGTGGCGCGGGACGTGTGGGAGCCGCCGGCCCCCGGCCCGATAACGGCGGTCTCTCCGAGGTGACTTTCGCTGCCGACGTACGCGAGCCGTCGCAAACCCACGTGGCGGGGGCCGTGGAAGCTCCTCCGTGGGGCGGGAGGTGCTCCTGGTGGGGCATCGGCTGGCGGAGAGCGGAGCCGATTGTGCTGTGGGTGATGTGGGCACACGCGCAGTGACATTCTGTCACATCGGGGTGAGTGGTGGAGTTCGCAGGAGACGGGCTTAGTGGATTCTGAGCTGGTCTGAAAACTAGCAGAAGGCCAGGGGGTGAAGTCTTAAATTCAAACTGAAGAAGCTCGACCCTGATTAATATGTACCTCAGAACAGCATTCAGTATAGGAGCTGCTGCATTTCACATGAGGCCGTTAAACAGTTTACTGATAGCTTGGGAAAAGATTAATATGTAATCTTGACAACGAACGCGTGTGAGTGTGTATAGGTCAACCACAGTGAACTCTTGGTGTCCACTGATTCCCTCTGTTTTCTTTCGCTGCCACATGGTGAGCATGCATGCTTCCCCCTGCATTTATATCTAAGATATTGTTTTATAAGATTGTTCATAATACACACAGCTGACATCGTGGATTTCTGAATGCGGGTGGGTGAAAGACCTGTTGCACTTTAGATAGCCTTATGTCAGAGAAGTTAAAAGTTAAGAGCGAAAAGCTGTGTGGAAGAAGAGTGGAGATAAAATTAAAAGAGTATTGATTAACTGTCCTGGAGCAACAGATGCTGCAGCTTCACAGCTGTCTGAAACATCTCCTGCACAAAGAGGTCTGACCTTGTCTCACTCATCCAAAAAATGGCTGGTTTTAATTTGGATAAATTTCCTGATCTGCTTGCTGTTTCACAGTCTGTGGGAGAAAGAGCAGAGGAGGGGATCACACAAGATAGAGAAGGATGGAGCTGCCTGTGGTATCAGTTCTGGTTTTCCCTGGTGTAAAGTGACTGGAACTGTAGTGCAGCTTAGCGGCTGTATGCAAGCAATTGAGAAAAAACTATTTTCATAATGCTCTGACTTCAGAAAAAGAAAACTTGTTAAAATAGGAAGAACATGGAAATAAAAACTAAGTTTCATTGTTCATGAACACTGATGTAGTCTGCTGACACATTAGAGAACTTTCCTAATTAGGCATTTTCACAGAATTGGCAAATAGTATGTGTTGGAGATCATCTAGTCCAGTCTCCCACTAAAGCAGGCTCATAGAATCACAGAATCACCAAGGTTGGGAAAGACCTCCAAGATCATCCAGTCCAGTTGTTAATCTGTCACCAATAGTTCTCACCACACCATGTTCTTCAGTGCAACTTTAAAACACTTATTGAACACCTCTAGGGCTGGTGACTGCCACTGTCCTGAGCAGCCTGTTCCAGTGCTTGACCACTCTTTCAGAGAAGGTGTTTTTTCTAATGTCCAGCCTGAGACTCCCCTGGCTCAACTTGAGGCAATTTCCTCACAATCCTAGTCCCATTCTAGTTACATCAGAGAAGAGGCCAACCCCTATCTCACCACAGCCTCCCTCCAGGCAGTTGTAGAGTGTGAGAAGGTCTCTCCTGAGCCTCCTCCAGACTAAATAATCCCAGTTCCCTCAGTGGCACCTCATAAGACTTGTTCCCTACAGTAAGTTGCACAGGAAAACATCTGGATAGGTTTTGAATACCTCCAGAGAAGGAGACTCCACAACCTCTCTGAGCAACCTGTTCCAGTGCTCTAGCACCATCAAAACATGTTAAGTCTTTCCTCATGTTTGTATGGTACTTCCTGTGCTCCAGTTTTGTGCCCATTGTCCCTTGTTCTGTCATCCAGCAACACCAAAAGCCTGACTCATCCTCTTTACACCTACCCTTTAGATATTTATGAACATTAATAAAATCCTGTCACTCTTCTCCAGGCTGAACAGCCCTGAGTCTCTCAGCCTTTTTTCAGAAGAGGGATGCTCCAGGTTCCTCATCATCGTTGTAGCGCTGTAGGACTGGACGCAGTATTCATTTACGTGGCCTTACTAGGGCAGAGTAAAAGGGGAGGATCGCCTCCCTTAGCCTGCTGACTGTGTTCTTTTTAACGCATCTCCGTGTAATTCTTGGCCATTGCTGGCTCACAGCCATCCAATTGCCTACTGAGACACCCAGGCCCTTCTCTGCAGATCTCCTTTCCAGCAAATCAGCCTCTTACCTATACTGTGCAGTTATTCTTCCCTAGGTTTAGAAATACGACTTAACTGCATTGAACCTCATAAGATTCCTCTCTACCCAACTCTCCAACCTGTCCAGGTCTTGCTGAGTGGCAGCACAGCCTTCACGTGTGTCAGCTGCTCTTCCCAGCTTTGTATCATCAGCAAGTGTGCCATGGATGCATTCTGTCTGTTCATCCAGGCCACTGATGAAGACGTTGAGTGATGCAGTACCAACCCCTGGGGAACTCCGCTAGCTGTATGCCTTAAACTAGACTCTGCACCACTGACCACAGCCATGCTGATCACAATTTTTAGAAGACTGTTGCATGCACTGTAGCATTTTTGGAAAGCTAGATTTTTATGTTGCTTGTGGGGTACAGGTTGTCATTAAGAAATGAGGTCCAGATATAAGAATAAATGGCACAAATAACAAAAGTTTAAAGCTGAGATTGGAAGCACATTTGCTTTGTGGATTCATTAGTACTATGTATGTATGAAGATTTTTTTGGAGCATTTACTTTAAAAGAAGGTAAGTGTGAATAGGTTAAATTCTAAGGCGCTTAGATTCTCAAGCAGGGACCAAATTGTGCTGTGTTTGGAATTGTAAGCAGTGAAAATGGACAAATGTTCAGTTGTCTTTTTGTAACTGTATTATTTTGTTTCCCCTAGGAAAGAAGACCAATCTCCTTCCTTAGGGAAAGATAAAGCAGACACAGTGATTATTGGAGGCGGCTGTGTTGGTGTTAGTCTAGCCTATCACTTGGCTAAGGCTGGCTTACAGGATGTCTTGCTACTGGAAAAATCTGAGCTCACTGCAGGATCTACTTGGCATGCAGTAAGGAATATTTTGTTAATCTCTGAGATTAACAACAGTTTGTTTATCTAACGGTTGTGGAAATTTCATTTCCCTTTCATTCCCCGGCTTTCAAGATGCTATTTTGATTATTTCATACCTATGAACTTTAGCACCAGGTTCTGTATAGACTTTCTCTGAATTTTCAAAGTTGATTTAGCTATCCACAGTATACTTTACTCATTTGTGAAAATCTGGGCAAATACTGATGGTATTTTGGAATTGGTGAAAGATAACTGTTAGCATTATTAGACATTTTTTGTAATTAGCAGGAAGTAGACTTTATACTTTAGTGCAACTTGAATTTTTTAAACTTAATTTTTTATTTCATAAGTAATTCACCTTATCCTGGAAGTATATCTGGAAGTGATGCATAAACCAGAAATGTGAAATTTGGCATTATTTTATGCTTAATCATTTTTAGTATGCATGCTATCCTGAAAAAGGTGATAGAGAAGTGATAGAGTGATAGAGTGATAGAGAAGCAGCAGCATTGTCCAATTCTCAGGGAATATCACTGTCCCAGAACTGTTTCTTGTTAGAGGCAGCAGCTTTCTTTCCTGCCATCCCTGGCATTGCATAAAATGGAGGAGCAAAAATAACAATGGTACACCTTGGTTTTGTAAGGCCAGTTGTCTGTACTCTTATTAAAAGAATTACAAAACATATCATTAATAGTGTAATAGTGACAGGTGGGGACACCTCTTCTTACGATGCTAGTCAACTGGATGCAGTAATGTACAGCATGCATGCATGTAACTACATATTTTGTATGTCTGTCTGCAGTAGGTAGTGTAAAGAAATAAAATAAAGCCTGCCGCAATCATAGTTGCTTTTTACACTCACTTCAAGCTACACTCAGGTGAAGTTAGGAGAAAGCTATTCCTGTGTATAGTAATAAAAATGGATATAAAAGCAACCATTTGCTGTTTATGGATTTTTTCTGTTAATACAATAGAGCATTTATGCAATATTTCTAACTAATATCTGAGTGAAGGATGATTCAGGTGGATCGTGTTTGATTTGTGTTCTCCTACATTTCCCAGAGGAGGAGGTCTGAAGTTTGAAAAACTTCATTATAACACAGATGTTTGTGTGTCTGGAGCCTTACAAGAAAATAATAGTAAAAAATGATATTTAGAAAAAAACACTGCCTGAGACAGAAGAAAAGCAGGAAAAAACACACTGTGTGGAGTTAGGAAAACAAAATCCATTAATTACATTTATTTTAGACAGTCACAGTGTAGTTGATACAGTAAAAAGAAGAGAACAGTATATAGAAAATGTCAGGTCATGCATCTTGAAATGGGATGATGATTGTGAAATGGTTGAATAAATAATTTGTTTTTAGCATATAAGAGTTGCAGACTGAATTCTATTCTAAACTGAAATCATACAGGGGGAATTGTTTCTAAGTGTTTTGTTGTTGTACTCTCCCCCTAGATTGTTACTTGTAACTTTGTCAACCAATCCTTCCCTATTTGGCTCTCACATCCTAGTGAGTGTAATGATGGAGCACTGGGTGAGGAGCTCTGCTGTAAGGATAGGGACAGGACCACAGCAGAGAGGGCGAAAGTGCTGCTTTGTAGTCCCTGATGCAACAGAATGTGGTGATTAACACAGCAGGATACCCTGTAGGAGGCAGATCAGAAAAAACTGTGAAGTAAAATACGTAGTATAGTATTGCTGTTAGAATTCAGTGTTACAGTGCTGTATCTGAAGATGAAAATGTTCTTTCACAAGATCAAGGACATAAAAATTGTGATTCAGTTCTTCACTGCAGTAGGTACTGTATATTTATTTATCAGTGGCCTCCTCAGTGTGATACAATGCTAGGTTTAAATGAAAATTACACATGTAGTTAGCATGTGGAATGGCACACAGCATGTTGTCTGCAGCCCCATAATCTGAGAAAGCCTGATTCTGATATTGCTATAAAGTACCAGATAATGCTATAGTATACCAGATTTTCTCTTTCACAGGCTAGTAAGTCCTTCCAGAGCTCAGGATCATGTTTCATATAGATCATACTCCTGCCAGTGTTACTGCCAAAACTTTATTCCATGTCTCAGTCTGAGATAAATTTGTCTGACTTTCATTATATTGAAATGAAAACAAGGTGGAAAGTATGCTCACTCTTTTGTTAACAGTGATAATGATGAGAAGTAATGAGTAGATGTAAATAATGGGGGGTGTGCTGCTCTTTTTTAATCCTACCTAGCTATAACAAAGTAATGGTTATTATATGAATGCAAAGTAGGTCAGGACTAGGGCTTCAAGAACGTGGAGTTCTTGAAGTTGTAGTATCTGGCAGATCAGATTGTTGGCAGTCTTACTACTGAAGTTCTAAGAACTGAACTATGCATATATAAGATCCAGCAAGTAGTTCTTGTGTAGTTATTTTTTTAAGAGGTGTTTTCTAAGAAAATGTGTCAAGTATCGTTCTGCTATGTAATACTTATTCTTGCAACATTCAATTGATTTTGCTGCTGATAGTTAATAAATCACAGCACAAGACAAATAAAAACCTGTTAAGATTTGGTCAAACTCCTAAGAAAAGCTGATGGTAGTGGTAAAAGTGTTGATGCCATTTCACTCAAGGATGCTGACCAGATTGGAATAAAATGAAAAGAATGCATCAAAATATAAACATTTAACATACGAATATGCTTTGAAACTTCTGTGTCAATTTTTATAGCGTAATGTCCATTCTAAGAAAATTATTTTCATTGTTCATGGTCACCTACAAGAAGAAAATCTATCTCACAAGAACAGAGCAAAACTTAAATCTTCAAGTATGATATTGGTTCACTGTGAAATTCAGGGTGACATTCTGGTAGGCCAGCTAAGTTAAGCAGGGAAACCATGACCAGATTTCAATACAAAAGCGTAGTATGCAAGAAGTGGAAGCAGAAAATGGCTACAAAGAGGTAATAAATAAAATAAAAAGTATAGGTGTGTAATGGGGATGTAACTTGCCAGGAACATTAAGGCCAATGTTATCTTTCAGTGTTACATTAGCATTAAAATGCTGAACGAGGGAAATGTGGGACTCTGCTGTGTGAGGTTGGTGATTGAGCCATACTGCACACTGATAAATCTGAAATACTCAATGCCTCGACTACCAGTTTCCATGGCAAAGTTTCTTGTGCCTCTGTGATTGTACAAAAACAGTTTGGAGAATAGAGGAATTATCAGCAGTGAATAAGTAGAATGTCCGGGTTTTACTAGAACTTGACTTCTGCAGATACATTGGCTCACATGGTCTGAATCCAAGGATGCATTGATGGCATTGCAAGATTGCTGTTGTATCATTTTTGAAAGACTATGGAGTTGAAGGAAGTACCTACATCTGGAAAAGGACAAAAGTGTCCAACTTCATAAGAATCCAAAGAGATTACTGCAGAGCTAAAGGCCAGCAACTTGCCTTCCTTTGGTTCTTAGGAAATCGTGGAGCAAGTTTCAGATATATGTCTGGGCCCATAAAGAAGAACATAACTGGGAACAGTCAGGATAGATTTCTTAAATGTAAAACACATCTGACCAAATCCAGTACCTTATATGTCAAAATGACTGATACTGGGGACAAGAGGAGAGCAGCTTATGTCATCTGCCTGAACTTCAGCAAGACTGTTATGTCTCCCATAATACTTCTATATTCAGTTTTAAGATTTTATGGACTGTATGTCAAGGACATCTAAATATTTTATCTGATAAAAGGCTGTATGCTTGTGCTCAGAGGGTAGTGGTTAATGGATCATATTCTACCCAAAATTGGTAGCAAGAGAGTTGTCACATGGGTCTGTCCTTGGACCCATCTTGTTTATCAGTGACCTAGAGCAAGAGACAAAAGCGCATGCTCGTCAAGTTTGCAGTTAACACCAAGCTGTGGAAACCAGTCAATACAATAAAGGGCAGGGCCTTTTGAGGGATCTGAATAGACCAGAGGGATGGATTAACAACAACTTCATGAAATTTATCAAGTGCAAATGCAAAGTATGAAAATAATTGTCCATAGACATTGAGTAGTTTCTGTCCTTGGAGATTTTCCAGGCTGGAGAAAACTGCGGAAACTGATTGGATCTCACAGCTGACCCTGCATAAAGCATGAGATTACAGAACTCCTGAGATACTATCCAGCCTAAATTATTCTGTAATTGTATTATCTTAATTTTGTTGCAGTCCAGTTAAGTTATATTTGTCTCCTCATTACATTCCTGAAATCAGAAAGTTTTTTCACGAGAATTCTAAACACATTCTAAATGTGTTTAGAATTCTTTTCTTAAAAAGATTATTGTCATAGATTCTTGAAATTAAATACATTTTGATGGTTTCATAACTAATTTGTAAGTAATCTGTGATTCATTGGTTAAAATGACCTTACTAACAGTGGCCACTAAAATGGAATTTCCTTAACTTTGGAAAAGATACTGCTAAATTTATAAAAACAACAGAAGATCAAACAGAAAACATTTTCATGAACAATAGAAGACTAAAAATAATATGAGATGGCAGAACTTCCAAGTACAAATGAATGAATTACTCATTGGTTATTGCAAGTGTCTGAAGAAATGTAAACCTCAGTGCCTAATTTATTGTTTTATTCCCTATACACAGAAAAAAGCCCTATAGGGCTTATTTTTTAGGTGGTAAGCAAGTTTTAATTACATATTTTGCACTGAGGCAGCCCTGGGTTTTAATTAACTGAGGAAATTAAATAACATGTTCACAACCACATAAAACCACATGTACCAAGTGAGATCAAAACCATGCACAGTCACATACCCAGTCTCTGTGTCCACAATGATACAGATGAGCCAATATCCTAACAAGAAAACAACAAGGAATACTTCCTTAGAATATCTACCTGGTTTAAGTACTTCCTGAATCTAAGGTATTTGTTTTGCATTTAATGTGGCCTTTGGTGGATATTCTGTGGACTTACATGTTCACTTTTAAGCTTAAATTGTTTGGTTAACAAACAATATTAAACATGCTTAGGGAACTGCAGCCACATGTAAAAATAAAATACAACTGAAAAATGTGTAATTTCACTCATTTGCTACACTATGGTGTTGTATATAAACTTTAAGATATTAGAAAGATAAAATCCACATGAAGAAAAGTAGGAAAAAATTTTTGCACTGTGGCTAGCCTAAAACTCTACTATGTGTGTTAATTTTTACCTTTGGATTCCCTGCTGTTTTTACCACAAAACAGCTATGAACTCAAAGGTGAACTCTGGTGTCTATTTCCTTTAAAAATTTTAAAAGTCCCTGTACCGTACTTTAGTATATCCATGCAAGTAAATGTATCCTTCATATATAATTTGAGTTAATAAGGAAAGCAATTATTATCTGTGAATAAGATATATTTTAGTCAGCAAAGAGGAAACACGAATACATTTAAAACAATGTAGTTACTCAGGTTGAAAACATAATGTGCTTTTTCATTGCTGTTGTCTGACTTGGAAGAAGGATTTTAGTGAGATGTATTCTGGAGATACAAAGACGTGCTTAACTATTGTAAGACCTAAACTCTGCTTTTTATAGTTGCTCAATATCTGCAGTTATGAGTGTCATTAGATTGACACAGCTGCCTCTAGAGGAGGCAAGTGAATAGTTTCCTTAAATGCAGAAAAGGCTGCAGTAACTTGCTTTCACATTTGTATGGCCCCAAAGGGATTCATCAGCTTTCTGAAGTCAAACATAGAAAAACAGTGTGCAAAATACTATACCAATTTCTTATTTTACTTCTGAAACACAGCAACTGCAGAAACCGAAGTTGATGAGGGTTGTGTGTCACTTCCAAATGATTTGGAACAACTTTATAATTTAAGGAAGAAAGGAAACCATAGGAGAGACAACTGCAGGAGTATCTGGAGCTGCCAAATTTGATGAGAAAGGACAGGTGGAAAAACATGTGTGCAGAGAAGAATGCCTTAAGTAGGGATAGGATTTTGGTTTTATTTTCATGACACTTGTCCCAATCCATGTGTTGCTTTTCTTTACAGTATGTTGACAGTTCCTTTTTTGAGTGACAGTTGAAAGGAGGGAAAGAAAACGTTGTATTTCTAATTGAATCACTGTGTTGTTGTTCCTGTTTCTTTTTTGAGGCTGGCTTAACTACTTATTTTCATCCTGGAATAAACCTGAAGAAAATCCATGCTTACAGCATCAAACTCTATGAAAAGCTGGAAGAAGAGACTGGACAGGTAACTGACTTCTTAAGTGTTAATTCAAATAAATATAAATCTTATTAATAGTCTTACAAATGAGTTTGGAATGGACAGATTGCATATAATTGTTCAAAAATATCATAAGGCTTACCTTTTATTTAAATATATTCTGCCTGCATGTCAATACTGAAGTCTGATGCTTGATCAGTAAATATTTTAGATTGTTTCCAAGATCTTTGTAAAGTTTAAGATGGTTTTCATCAAACATCTCAGAAGTTCAGCAGATAGAGTGTCTGCAACTTTATCTTGCTGTAGGAACTAGAATAGCATCAAGGATCTGGAATGAATGGATTGATTAGGATAAATTCCTGCTTTAAATGTGCCCACTTTTAACTTAATATGATATGATAGTCAGTACTTAAGAAGATTGCTGCAATTCTTCATATCCCTTTAGAAGTCATGCTTTTATTTAGTGACTTAAGGAATGGGTATGCAGAGAGGGGGATGTATTCCTTATCTGGCATCATTTAGCCATTCATTTCACTACACTCATGCTCGTTTCATACTACAGTTGAAACTGTGTGGCAATCATAGTACTAGTCTACTAGCTTATTAATTGTCATAACAAGCTTTTTTCTTCTTTCTGTTGCCATTTTCTGTAACTAGATAAGATACTACAGCAAATTGTCATTGGGAGTTCTACTAAAAGCCATATTAACATCCTGTGAAGTAACAGAGAAAAGATGAAGTACATAATATATACCAAAAAGTGAGCATTCACTGTCTAAATATTTAAGGATGTCTACATTATCAGAAAGGCAAAAGGGAGAGGGATTATTCATTGTGTTAATAAAAGTGCTTCGTCAGCTAGATTTATTCTGCTGTATCTCAGTAGAAAATTACATAGGTGATAAATGTTAATATAAACTATTATGTTGGGTTTTTTTTCAGAGGTATCTGATTTTCTGTTTTAAATGTGAACCTATAAATTAAAATATTAATCAAATATTAATAAAAGCTTTTTAGAACTTTTTTGATGGTAGTATGTATTTATTTGGGAAGCTCATTTTATAATATTAAAAAAAAGTATTTACTTCTAAATCCTGTTCCTTCAAGAATGCTTGACTTGCATGGCTCTTTTTCAGTCATGTTAATGACAGAATTCCTGTGGACTTTCCATAGCATAGGAACGTGCATGTACGGAGTTAAGTAAAGATTCTTACAGTATTTAGCTTTTGCTTTTTCATTTAGGCTGTGGGGTTTCATCAACCTGGCAGCATCAGAATTGCGTCAACCCCTACTAGGGTGGATGAATTCAAATACCAAATGACACGTGCTGGTTGGCATCCAACAGAGCAGTACCTCATTCCACCTGAGAAAGTGCAAGAGCTATTCCCCTTATTGAACATGGATAAGGTAAAGAACCTAATTTTAAGAAAAATAACTTCAATTGCATTTAAATATTGACTAGATATTTAATTTTAGAGCCTGTGTATACAAATGGCATGAGAAGCTTTTGTTTTTCAGTGAAAAAATGCATGAATCACTCGTTTTTTAGTGAATATGCTATAATTCCAAAGCATTGGAGCCTTTAATTTCATGGGAGAACTGTGTAATTTTTCTTCATTAGGGCCACTGTTAAGTCAGCACTATATTACTCTAAGTTTTTAAAATTTATTTTGATTTGATTCCTTAAGTTTTACTTGAGAGGTAGATCACATTTAGAAAATAAAGCATTTTTGAAACAAAATTAGTTGATTTTGATTTTTATTACCTTTCATTTTGTGTGGTTTTCATCTACATAGGTTTTAGCAGGCCTGTATAACCCTGGAGATGGTCATATAGATCCCTATTCTCTGACAATGGCTTTGGCTGCAGGAGCCAGAAAATATGGTGCCCAATTAAATTACCCAGTCCAAGTGACTAATCTAAACCCTCGATCAGATGGGACATGGGAGGTTGAAACTCCACTTGGAGTAATTCAAGCGAAGAGAATTGTGAATACTGCAGGTAGGATTTAACATAATAATTTTTATTCTCTTCTGATTTACAAACCAGGTGACACTGAGGATCTGTAATAAACTGTGTGATTTACAGAAATGAGCAATAATTTTGAGTATTCGTTTTTGGTAAAATATACTCTGTGCATATTACTTCACATTATTGTGAAAGTTTAGCTCTTCAGTTAGTTGCCCTTGACTACGCATTAATAATATTTCTTTCTTGCTTGTCTCCAGAAATTACTAGTTAGGCTATCTTGTTAGATTTTAGAAGCAGAAGAGACCCCTTCTATTATGCAGTAAACTGTGTAGAAGAAACAGTCTGTGAATGAATGTTGTCTCTAAAATCTTAGGAGGGTTACTTAGGCAGATGGGATTGTACAAATGAAGTAGAATTATCTTCAGTTTTGTTTATTTGTTTGTTTGTTTTGTGAAGAGGCTGAGGACTTGTACTGAATAAGATAATTGCCCATTTCAGTATTATCTTTCCTTAAGACTTATCTCTATCCATATATCATTAAAAGGGAAGAATTTTGTTTTCCTTTGATTATTATTTTAAATGTACGCTTTGCTTAACAGTGCATTTTCACACATAATAAAAATTTCCCATTTGCAAGGAGCTTGTATTTACATACGCAATTTTTATTCTTCATTTGTTAAAGAAGCCAAACTGATGTTTCTGTTTCAGAGAGCTTTCAAACAGTATTTGTTTTCGTTTTCCTAAACAATTTGAGTGAGGCAGGTACTCTTCTTGTTCGTGGGTAGAATAACTATGGCTAGTAGTTAAAAATATGAGTGGATTGGATTGGAAAGAGAGTAATTTGGGAGGGTCATATGTTTGGGAAAGGTCCTAGAATGTGGTTGGGAGCTCTGGCAACTTTGGCACAAGACCTGAGAGGTGTTGAATAAGGAAGGTAAGACTGTGAGGGTCTGTGGGGAAGTCAACAGTGAGGAAGACACAAAAGAAGGAGATAGCTTAAAGGGATCCAGTATGTTTCATTACAGGAAGTGGAGGAGCTTTTTTGGAAAAAAAAAAAAAAAAAAAAGATGAGGAAGGATATTTGAGAACTAGATTTGGGAGAAAATGGAACTGGAAATTTGAAGCTGTCTGAGCTATCTCAGGTTGAAAGAAGCAGAAGAATCAAGAAGTAAGAGAAGCAAGAGAAAGGTAGAGGTGAATGGGCTGGAAGGAAGACAAAGCAAGTGGAACAGGACATGACAAAGGAGGGAAACTGACTTGTACCTGGAAAAAAAACAATCTGATAAAGGATGGTAGGAAGTCTGAATGGTGAGTCATTTGGAGGGAATTGAGTTAAAAGGGTTGTACTCTGGGTACTCTGGATAGAGAAATGGTATGTACTAGGTGACCTTTTCATTTCAGGAATGTGAAGAGCCCTGCATTAAATCATTCCAGCCTTTCAGTAAAGATTGAGAAACCCATTGAAAAGTGTGCTTTCTCATCATATACACTTTCCATACATAGTTGCTCATCTGCTGTTGCTATCAGTGTTGCTGAAATATCCTACCTTGAGTTCATAGACTGTCATGATGTCAGTGTTGTGTGCCATAATGACATTTTGAAGATGTCTAGAGGAGTTCAGTGCGCTTGCTAGAAAAGAGGCAACCACACAGACAGGGAAGCCAAATTAGTTTTATGTACACTGCAAAGTCAAGCACTTAGAATATGAAAGGCATCAATATTTAGATTGTCTTAGTTTTGTCTTTGTTTATTTGGGTCATGAACTGTTTCATGACAGCGTTCAGTTACAAAATCACAACTTCTCTTACTAGGATCCTTGTGTCATTTCTTAGACAGGATGGATGTATTGGTCTGGAAACATTCCAGAATTATGGAACGAAGAGCAATTTTGGCAGTCAGACTTCTCATTTAGGCCCCAAACTTGTAGATATTTATAATTCCAAAATATTGACTCTGCACCATATGAACTATGAGTACTGCATATGTAGTAATTTCCTTAAATTTTTGTAGTGTATTTGTCTTTCTTTGGCTTATACATCAATTTGAAAATAGGCAGAATCCTCTAGTAACTGCTTCTCAGAGTTTGCTAAAATCAAAATGAGCCCTTACAAGTTTTTCAAAGTCTTTTTTCTGACTTAATAACTTATTAATCCAAAAATATACTGCTAACTGTTCAGCCAAAATGAACACTAGAAGTACATGTCGTTTTACATTCTGGCTAAGGATGTATACTTAATACTGTATAACCCATATTTTTTGTAAATGTACCATCAGCTAACATTTATTCTTCTTCTCAGCCTTATCGCATTCCACTACAGTTCCTGAATAGTATAATTCAGAGATCCTATTTAAGGCTCATGTTGCAATATGAGCGAAGAATATAGCAGAGGGCTCTCCACATTCTCTCTTCCTCCCTCATCCCCCAGCCAGCATCTGTCATGGAACTGGAATTGGAGTAAACTAGTTTCAACCAATCTTTAGCTGTTCCTTATGTGCGATTTCCATTTTGGAAGAGAGCAGATGTCTAATAAATAATCTCTGACGTGAGCTAACTGGTATTGAGCCTGCTAGAGTGATTTTCAGCCTATTTATAACAGAAAGTTAATTAAAATCTGCAAAAATAGTGGATTTAGTTAATTTGTACAATATATATGTATATTCATACGTAAGCACACATGTTCAGGCCTGTACACAATCTGTATATTACCATTTGTACATGTATAGTGATGGAAGATTTTATCTTCTTTTAAATACAAGAGATAGATTACATAGTTGAACAGATACGCTCAGTAATATCACCAGTAAATATTTCTGCATCAGATGTTTGCGATCTCTAGAATTTAATCTTTATAAATGTCCTTGAGATGTAATTTATGCCTTCATTTATCTCTTCTAGCTGTGATAGGATTTGACATCTGCTTCCAATTATAATTTTGTTTCAGAGAGCATATTCTCTCTGTTGTCATTTTTGTGTTTATAATGGCTTTTGCACATGGTTCAAAAACTTTAAACAAAGAGAGTATGATATATTTCATTTAGTAAATGCCAGCTGTTGTAGATTTAAACAATTAAATGAGCATTTAGTTTAAGTATGATTTTTTTTAGAAGTACAATATGTAAGGTTTTATTTTAAGCACGCCTGAAGTACTTTCTTTTAATTCATTGGCAGTTTAAAATCAATTGTTTGCCATGTATTTCTGGAAACTTTATGTTTTTCTAGTTAAAAAAAAAAGGAAAATAATTTTCAAAGAAGCAAAGTTAAGTTTCAGAGTTCTAAAATCGTCTACCATTTTTACTTTGAGGATCTTGAATATGTTTTCTCTAATGTTTTCCTCTAATTTTCTTTTAACAAGTAAGCAGAATATTGAATTTCTTTTAATATCATGCCTGGAGTATTTTTTGCAAATATCTCTTTTAAATCTAAACATTTTTGGCAAGAGAATGTGATGCTAGATGTGCTATTTCACTTTCTTTACTCTTACATGGATTTCAACTGGCCTTATTTTAAAATTCTGTGGAGGTGGCCTGGAAATGTCCAGATCAAAATAAGCCCCCTATCGATCTTGATGTGCCGTTCCATTGTATGATATGTGTATGTATGTATGTATGCATATACACACATATCATATATATACGTGTTTATGCATGCAGCCATGTTAACACATCTACAGTGTTCCTATGTCAGAACTTCAAGAATGAGAGCATTGCTTTCAGATCTGAGAGATTTCTAAATGATTAGTACATGCCTTTTCTGGACAAAGATTTAATATAGAAAAATTCACAAAATGCTTTATAAAGTCAAACCATCCGATTACTACTTCTGCTAATTATTGGGTAACAGTTAGGTGAGCTTTACTAGATTTCTGGAAGCAGTAAGAGAGGTAGTAAAGACCAGATCTTTGGCTGATTTAGAAGAAAGAGTTCTCTTTTATATGAATGAATTAAATTTACCCTAAGGATTCTGAGAAGTCTTAAGCACTGTAATAGCTGTATTAACAGTGATTGTAGTTGACTAGTCAATGGCCTGGAGTTGATAGAAAGGAGCAGTGTGCAGAACACCTAGTAAGTGAGTGAACACTTTTCTTTTTTACTTTTTAATGATTTTATTAGTGAGCTTTAGGTCCTCTTAGCCTGTGCTTAAATTCACGTTCATTTTTTTCATGTGATAATGGCCCCTTGAAGATGTGCTGGAAATTCAACTCCATTAGGTTTTTTTGGTTGTTCTTTGCATTAAGAAGCATAAATCAGGTTTCAGAAGCCCTAAAAAGATCTTTTGAATCTCTGTAACTACAGCCCTATCTTATCTGAACAAATTTGACCACTTTAACAACTGTGCTGTCTGTGAGTCTCCCCAAGTAGTGAGGATGCAGTTCAGAAGCAAATGTCTTACATATGATAAATGCAGAACAGTACATACTATTTTTTTTTTTCATGTTTACTGAACAGGGGCTTTTAGTTGTTTGAATATGCCAGTCATCATCCTGGATTTAATTGTCCCTTGCTTCACCTGTCTTTTAGCAACTGTCAAGTGAGTTATCACAGAAAAACTTCCTCTTGGAAACTCTTTTATTTTATAAACTCTGGGTTTTTATATCCCTGAGGCTGGCTTGGAATATTAAGTAGGAGATTTAACAGCCCTCCTGGCATGAAGGAATGGCTCCAAGCCAGCACAGCCCGACTCAGCTTTTCTAATTGCCCCAGGTTTACGCCATGCCAGAGATGAGATGATGTATGCCCAAGTGTCAGTAAGCAGCATGGGATGATTGCTCTCTGTAGAAGCATGGAAATAAGGCCAGGAGGGCAAGGATCTTGCCAGCAAGGGCCTCGTCCTGTACTGTGCAAGGGAAAGAGTGGGGCAGGCCACAGACAGGCACTTGTCATCTACCCGTTGTTGAGATTTCCAGAGAAATTTGTGTAGAAGATGCACAGTGACATATAGTGTCAATCCCAGGCCACAGACAAGACAGGAAGTCAATAGTAACCAGGGTCGGAGACTGCTCAGTTGTCAACAAGCAGGTCCATGGTGACGAGATTGGGTTGAGGCCAAAGTGGGAAGTAGTCCACAGATCAGGGTCTGGATCAATGAGGTCCATGGCCAGGCACAGGCATGGTTGTGACAGAGCTGTAAACAGGCACACCTCCAATCAAACCAGCTCAGACTGGTACTGAGCAGAGCAGAAGTGGTGCTACAGGACCCATGGGCAGGGATGTAGGTGAATGTCACAGGTGAGATCACTGAGGCATGTTAGTGCTCACAGGGTCCTGTGAGCTAAAATTTGACCAATTCTTGGAAAAATATAGATTGAGAAGACTGGTTCTGAAGCCAAGTAAGCTTCAAAAAGCTGCAGAAAGAAAGAAAAGCTGCATGTTAAGCTGATCGTCATGACTGTAGGCCTAGGAGAAAGGGAAGCTCCATTAGGTAGCAAACATTGCTGATAGTTTTTCTTAGAGTTTGGAGTCAGCCAGTTATACAGGAACCGGTCTGTACAAACTCGTTTTAGGGGGTGCATACAGCACGTTGCCTTTTATTTGAAAGGCCCTGTTGCCTCAGCCTCATCTTCCATTCTGCCTTCTCGCAACCCTAACACTTGTCACCACAGACTCCTCTGAAATTCCTGCTTTGTTGGATTTTCTATTTTCACTTCTATTTCTGAGATCTTCATTCTTTGATCCAAAGAGTCAGGAGGCTCATGTTGAAAGACTTTCCAAGTTCTAAGAGCAGCTGCCATCTCAGTCTGTTGTATCTGGTAGATTCTCTCATCTATTCATTCCGACCTCACAGCAGACATGAGCCATGCTCAAACTAAGAACACACTGGTACACCATTAAGTGAATGTTTCTTAACAAGGTAGAAACAACTGGTCAGAAAGGACCCTAACAGATTAAAAATAGGCCTTTATTTATGTGTAGGAGTTCACATGAAGTACCTTGAACAGGCTCAAGGCCTGGGAAACTGTTACTCACTTTTTCAGATGGTTTGTATCTGGACATTTAATTAGCTGCAAGAGAGCACACTCACTACTTACTAATAGGAAAATCATAATGAACTGACTATTACATGGAAGGCATAAGTTGTAGAGTTTGCATGGTACATATAAAAGAAGAGGGAAAGATGAGCTAGATGAAAGAACTGTCTTGCTGTGTTAGGACTTGACTCCTCTCTTGGAAAAGCATTCTAGCTGATTTGTTTGAGATAAGAGGCTAGGGCAACAGCTATTGTATTGAGCTAATTTATCTACTTTTGTTTTTGATTTCTGTGTGTTGCAAACCTACTTTGAAACAAACAGTGAGGGTTGTGGAACTAATAACTGAATTACCTTCTGAACTTTTGGAAACATATTTTTCAGTGGTGTTTTTGAATACCTATTTACTCAAGTAATGTTTGGTGGTAAAATTAATAACAAGAATGTCAATTCATGGGTGGAAAGTAACACAGGATAATACAAGAAATAATTTTAAAAGTGAAAGCATGGAAAAAAATCCTTCACATTCCATGAAACAGAATGCTTTTAGATAATGTTTTACTGTTATTTTCTAATAGTTGTATGGAAAGTGTTTGAATGTTCTTGTTTTGTTTGTTGTCTTTTGTAGGCTTTTGGGCCCGTGAAATAGGCAAAATGATTGGCCTACAGCACCCTGTCATACCTGTCCATCATCAGTATGTTGTGACGTCAACTGTCCCTGAAGTGAAAGCCCTAAAAACAGAATTGCCTGTGATTCGTGACTTAGAAGGATCATTTTATCTAAGGCAAGAAAGAGATGGTCTTTTATTTGGTCCGTATGAAAGTCAGGAGAAGATGAAGCTGCAGGACTCTTGGGTCACAAATGGAGTCCCACCAGGTAACTAAAAAGATTAAATCTTCAGATCTGATACATACTAGTGTATGTTTTAATCTATATAAATCCCACCATATCAAACCACAAAATGTGTTGGAAAACAGAAAGTACTTGTAATACATGACTGCAGTGCATAAATGTTTTTTCTGAAGAATCGCTGTGACCTCTAATGTAAAAAAAAAAAAAAAAAGAAAAGAAATAAAGATGTGACATAAAAGATACAAAACTGACACATATTCTTGTCTCATCTCTGAATAGGTATCTGTTTATTGTGATTAAATCCAGTTTCTGCTTTATACACCCTTTTGCATGTGAATGGGACTTTTTTTAAGCTACAGTCCTGCCCAGCATAGTAATTGGTTTGAGTTTTTTGACTGTTCTCTCAGAAGTAATGTGGTTTACAAGTAGGAGCAGAGATGTCAGCAAAGAAATGCTTTCAGGTGTAAGTGGAAGAGACCTGTAGATTTGTACTGAATTCCTATACAAAAGTATCACATACTTGCCATATGGCTGATTATTAAAAAAAAATACTGTAATACACTTACGCTTCAGGTTTCTATTCACTTCTTCACAGAAATTAAGTAAGTCAGTGTATTTATGTTTAAAAAAATCCCACAGATGTTTCATATAAAAAAACAGTTAAAACTGTTGGGCTTCGAATGACACTGTCAGTTTTCCAAGCTTGTTGCCTCCACTGGTGACAAGTCCTTCTATAGAGTGATGTTCAGTAATTCTTAGAGCACAGACTAAAGACTGAAATATATCGAGGAATTCAGTAAACGGCATGGGAGTCATAAGCTGACCCAAGCAGTACCTTTTCTTCTCTCCTTAAGTTGTTGCCATAATGAGAAAAATAAATTGATCTTATTAACACGGAAGGAAGTTTCTGTCTTTCTCTACTTCTTTTCTACTTCTTTGTTGAATTTGCATGACCTTAGGGTTAAACAAATATGTATAAAAGACAGTGTAACTGCAGTGGCAGTAAACTTGATCCTGCAGTTAACTAGGGGCTTATGCATACTATTTTTCTCATGTAGAGTGGTAAAAGTTTGACAATACTGATAAATTCTGTATAAACTTTATATATCTAGACTGCATAACTGTAATTAAAATTTAAGTATTTTCAGTGTAATTAACAAGTATATAATGATATTCTGCAGGTTTTGGAAAAGAACTTTTTGAATCTGATTTAGACAGAATAATGGAATATGTTGAGGCTGCTATGGAAATGGTTCCAGTTCTGAAACAAGCAAACATCATAAACACAATTTCAGGTCCTATCACCTATTCTCCAGACATTCTTCCTATGGTGGGACCACATCAAGGTGTCAGAAATTATTGGGTAGCTATTGGGTTTGGGTGAGTAAATTTGTTATGGCAACTTTTGCCTGTCATATTAAAATAATGGCTAGCTAGAGCTTTGCAAAATGTCATGGTTTTGGTTTTAATATCTGTGCAAAATATGATTGGAAGTAGTCTTAACCTCTATCCACATATTAAGAACTTATACTACTCTCTTTCATTTTATCACTGAAGTTGAGGTTATTGTGAAAACAAGAATTAATGTTTTAATGGTCTTTATTTTCTTCTGCCCACTATGATATTTTCTTTGAGTGTGATTTGCATTTTATATAGGCTGGCTGCACTGGAGTCAATGGTAAAACTCTTATTTACTTATCTTTAATTGACTTAGTTTGCCTATTGTCTTAAGATTGACAGAATGAACTGAATGCAATTCCAGATGCATGTTATTGATCACGTGCTGTTTACATTGCTTTTCCAATTGCCTAATTTGCTGTTCAAAATCCAGCTAAGCTTTTTCTAGTGTTCTTTCTGTCCAAACCAAACAAACCCTTAGATCATAAGATAAGGCAGTATCACTAACTTGCTTTCTGAGGCCCTCAAAATAAAAGGGTTTGGTAATTTTGCAATGATTCATTGTGAAAGGTGTTCACCTTTGCTGCTTGGATTAAAAAAAAGAACCAACAAAACTGTTATCTTTCAGTAACATTTGCAGAACTTACAGTTACAAAAGTGGTTTGCCTAGTCCTAGTTCACTAGAAAGACTATTTAAGTTCATTACTACACTGCCAGACTTTGGAGCCTGTTTTCCTTCATTGGCATCAATGGGAGCAGAATCAAAGTTCTGCACAGGAATAATTGAAGCCCAGGTTATGTGCTTAAGTTTCTTAAAAAAACAAACAAACCTTATTTCAGGAATTTGATTAATCTCTAAATGTATAGACACAGGTTGCAATTATAATGCTGTCATTGGATTACTTTGTCTGCTTTTCAGGGACTTTTGACTCTGTTCTGCACTTCTGGGTCACAGTGGTGTTTCTGCCAGTGTTGTAATCTTTCATGTGCATTAGCAAATCCTTATCTCACAGTCAGCTAGCATGGACATTGTGACAGAGGGCTTAGTGCTGTTAGTTTAGAGGATTTTTATTATCTAAAATTAGCAGCATGCTAGGCATTTTAATGTGCAAAGAGGTTATTAAGTATAGTTAGCAGGGCATGTAACACTGTTTATTATTAAGGTTGCTCAATGCTTCCCATTTAAGACTGCTTTCAGTTATTTATAGCTTCGAAATTTTTAACAAAGAGGCTGGCATTCTATTCAGGGAAGTTGGCGTCAAGGCAAAATAACTGCTCAAAAGAATGAGAATATTGTAAGGGATGTTGTTTTGCCCTGTTAAGTTTTTGTTTTTTTGCAGAAGTCTTTCTTTCAAAGAACTCTAATCTTCCCATTTTCTGAGAATGAACTTCACATTCATTTTGACAGCAGTGACCTTTCTCCTAGAAGATGTATCCTTCTGCCATCCTTCAAAGTCTATACGTGACACCCATTCACTAGCCTTTAGAAAAGTTAAGGCTAATAAACACTTAACAGGGACTCACTAGATCTTCATTAATTCTATCCACACATATTCTACAGACAGAGACTGAATAGGAGTTTTCCTGCGGCAGTACAAATACTCAGGTTAGAAAAATGGCTGAATATGGGATGAAGTAAATAGAGAAGGGACCATTGTATTCAGGGACTTTGGTTTCCTAGGAAGAGGGACTAGAATGAAAATCTTCAAAAATTAATGAGAAGGAATCACAAGGAAATATGATACAAGAATAGGACAGAGATTGTGGAGAAGACTGCATAAAGCAGAGTATCATTGTCAGGAACTGGAAGGAAAGAAAACAGAATGGCATATTGTGCTCCCTGAGGCAGGTTACTCTAAATCCCCATACAAAGACTGAAACTTCTAAGCTGTACCAGTCTTTACAGCTGTACTATCATTGCAAACTACAGCAGAAGAAAGATCTATTAATACTCCTTATCTGAGTTGATGAGGGATTTGGGAGCCCTGGGTAATTTAACATCTCTGATGATGTAGACCCTGCTGGGGGCATCATAGATAGTGAGCTATATGTGTAGAGTCAATGCTGGAAAGCTCTGCAAAATGCAGACCAGTTGGCTCTGGTGCAGTTTTATACCTGTCTTAGCAACTCCATCTTGCAAGGTTGCTGCCTGGTCTGTCTTTCCCGTGGAAGTACTGCACCATTGTCTCAGCAGTCATCTGCTGAAGATAAGAAGTTTCACTGTGTTTGAGCTGTTGCCATCCATGGTGGTCTCTGTGCTGCATTCCCCCTGCTTCTGGCTGCAGTGAATGGTACAGGGAAATTTGAGGTGGCTATAACTTCTTCTGGAGCTATATTTACAAAATGGAAACCCATGAGTACCTAGGAGTTGGCTAACTAAATCAATACAAGGATTGGCTAGTACTTGGAGAGTGACTGTTTACAAGCTGTCATCCTTACTATATCAGCTGTGTGATACAAACTTGTGCTGTGAATCTAAAGATTTTTGGTGAACATCCTAAAAAAGTATGTTTGGCAGAACTACTTCATGCACTCAACTGCTTGATATTAGTTTTGTTAATAAAAAAACAACAAAAACAAGCTACAGTGAAAATATGTCCCTATAAAAACAGCAGTACTATATCAAAGTAAGCTCATGGAGACTATGAAGTCAGGCATTCTATAGCTAGAAAGTGCCAGGACTAAGTGATAGGACTAAATCTTCTTATGCATATCCAGTAGGATCAGTATATTTCCTTCCTTCCTTCCTTCCTTCCTTCCTTCCTTCCTTCCTTCCTTCCTTCCTTCCTTCCTTCCTTCCTTCCTTCCTTCCTTCCTTCCTTCCTTCCTTCCTTCCTTCCCTTCCCTTCCCTTCCCTTCCCTTCCCTTCCCTTCCCTTCCCTTCCCTTCCCTTCCCTTCCCTTCCCTTCCCTTCCCTTCCCTTCCCTTCCCTTCCCTTCCCTTCCCTTCCCTTCCCTTCCCTTCCCTTCCCTTCCCTTCCCTTCCCTTCCCTTCCCTTCCCTTCCCTTCCCTTCCCTTCCCTTCCCTTCCCTTCCCTTCCCTTCCCTTCCCTTCCCTTCCCTTCCCTTCCCTTCCCTTCCCTTCCCTTCCCTTCCCTTCCCTTCCCTTCCCTTCCCTTCCCTTCCCTTCCCTCCTTCCTTCCCTCCTTCCTTCCCTCCTTCCTTCCCTCCTTCCTTCCCTCCTTCCTTCCCTCCTTCCTTCCCTCCTTCCTTCCCTCCTTCCTTCCCTCCTTCCTTCCCTCCTTCCTTCCCTCCTTCCTTCCCTCCTTCCTTCCCTCCCTCCCTTCTTTCTTTCCTTCTTTTTCTTTCTTTTCCCAGAAGATCTTTATTTTTTTAATTTAGGGCACAGAATTCAGAACGCAAGATTTGTGAATGATATTTCAGGCTTATTTTAGCTTCACTACTCAGTTTGACTCTCTGTGATTAAATTGTAGCATGCTAATTTAATCTTGCTTTTGCACAGGTTTACTATTTCTTCGAGATTTTTCTGTTCTACTAATTGGAGCATTCCATAACTAACTTAAGAATTTATTTTCTTAATTTGTCTGTACAGAAGGATAGTAGGACACTTTCTGAGACATGGGAAACTAATTCACAGATACATTAATATGAAAGTTTTAAAATCATTTGTTATTAGCAATTTTTTGTCATTAATCATTTCAGTGTCAATTCCCAGATGCCTGTGATTTAGCATTGTGTGTTACTGTTTAGCTGTATGCAAACTAAGTGGTGATATACACATACTGCAGTACACCAAAGATCCTTCTTTTAGTGTCCTGCTTAGCTATGGGGCAGAAACATGTTTCACACATGGACTTTTCTCAAGGAAATTAGGATGTTGAGTGTTTTGAGAAATTAAATTATGTACAAAATGCTTAAATAATAAAACCTTAGATCTATCATTTCTTAATTTTTTGAGTTATTAAACTGTTTTGATGTCTCCTGTTGTTCCTAGTTTCTAACAAAAGAACTCTACGTCCTGGTGTTTCACGCACTTACTAGATGGGAACAGGCTTTTGCTACAGACTGGTAGAAGAAAATTCCTACATGTATATTTGTTCAGTAGAAATTTTCTGGAACTGTTTATATTTGTAATACTGGGAGTATGGAGAAGGCAAATCCAGTGAGGAAAGACAGCTTTCAGTTCTGGCTGCACTGCAATGAAATCTTCTAACTTTACCCCCAGTTTCCAAAATTCCCTGATTTTCTGTGGAGCAATGTATTATTTCAGTTTATCTAAGACTGTTTTGATAATATTACCTCCTAACTTTTGCTGCTGTTCTTGTCTCTGTAATGTGAATATTCACCACAGCTACTAGAATGTCTTAGTCTGGTTTTCTAGTAAAATTTGCTACTATTGAATTAAAAAAAAAAAAAAAAAGTTTTGGCACTGCAGGGCTTTTTGTGTGTGGTTTTTTTTTTTTTTTGAAGGTATGGAATTATACACGCTGGTGGCATAGGAAAGTACCTGAGTGACTGGATCCTTGAAGGGGAGCCTCCATTTGACCTGATAGAATTAGATCCTAATCGCTATGGAAAGTGGACCACTACAGAATACACAGCAGCCAAAGCAAGAGAATCTTATGGTTTTAATAACATTGGTAAGAAAATACTTTTAATTGTACTTATATTCTGAAAATTAATTCCAACAAAGGCTGCCTCTAGATTTCTGTTTACATACACATTTTTGTATATTCTATCCTGTGACATAGAGGTTTTTTTCTTTCTTCCCTAGTTATTTATCCTAAGGAAGAAAGATTTGCTGGGAGACCAACAGAGAGGATTAGTGGTCTATATAATTTGCTGAAAACAAAATGTTCAATGGGCTTTCATGCGGGATGGGAACAACCACACTGGTTCTATAAACCTGGAGATGAGACTGGATACAAGTAAATGAAAGATTTTTTTTTTCCTGATAATTGTCATCAAGGGAGAGGTGACTTAGATTTAAAGTAAAGTGTACATTTATCATTTGTTTCAGCTAGAAGTTGTCTACTAGGTAAATCTATTACTGTTTCTTCTATATATTTATACATGGCAGACTTCTACTTTCTTCCAACATTTGATCAGTTCACAGTTTATTCTACAAAGTTGATAAAATATCAAGCCATATCTTTTTCTGCTGTTAGATGATTTAATAATTAAGCTATGTTAGACCAAGCAAAATATTGGGTAAGCTACCTACGATTAGGAATGCCTGTCTCTTATTAAACTGAAAAAACTCAAGACTAACTACATTTGGCTGAAAAGCATGCAACGTGGCCAGATTGAATGTTAAGTATATAAATGATCTGTTTCAGACCCAGTTTTCGACGCACAAACTGGTTTGACCCAGTGGGTCGTGAGTATAAGCAGGTAATGGAAAAAGTTGGCGTGATTGACCTATCACCATTTGGCAAGTTTAAAGTAAAAGGCACTGATTCTGTTAAGCTGCTGGATCATCTGTTTGCAAATGTTGTTCCAAAGGTAAAAGGGGTGGGGATGATGATAACTGTTTTAATGTAAGATTTAGACAAACTAGATGCGTTTCAGAAAATGTGGAAAATGTGGCATAACATTGCCATCCTGTCTTTCAGATACCAAGCATTCAGGTCCTTTGAAAAAATTCCATTGTCAGGAGCACAAACAGTGGAGTTTGTACTATAGTAGCTTCAAGATGTACCTTTTGACACAAATCATTGAGTCACAAAGTTGTTGATGTTATAACAGACCTCATTCTTGTCATCCTGTGAAAACCTCTACTAAAGGAAGTCATCTAGAGCTGGTTGCCCAGGACCATGTTCAGATGGGTTTTGAATATCTCTAAGGATGGAGACTCCAAAACCTTTCTGGGCAATCCAGTGCTTTGACATCCTCACATTAAAAAAGTATTTTCTTTCATTCAGACAGAATGTTCAGTGTTTCAAAGCCTGATCTGAGGAAAACCTGGAATTCATTTACAATAATAATTGAATAATTTGGAAGCTGCTTACCAAGGATGCAGCTTTAAGTAGCAGAGGATAGCAATGGGATGTGCTCTTGCCAGACCATAGCTGGATTTTGTATTTTTTCTGAATCTCCAAATTAATGTTCTGTTTTGTTTTTAAATGTGTCTCATACTTGTTTTCCACACACCTCATAACAACTGTGTTTTATGTCTTTCTGCCTACAGCAGGCAGGGTTGCAAATATTCTAGATGTTCACCTTTCAAACTCATACCTCTCCTTTCTCCATAATTCTGAATCTGCTCACAGATCCACTGAGTATTATCCTGTTCTCCAAAATGGTGCACTGGCAAACTAACCCAGATTTCTTACTGTCAGTCTTCAGTTCATGGTAATGCTCCTTGCGTCTCTTTTGTTTTTCTGCTTTGTCCACTGTTCTTATCTTGTGTCTAGCTTCAGAGATACACCACCAGTCAGTGGTATATGAGATCCTTTCTAATGTTGAGAACTGCATGTCTCAATGATTTGTGCCTAAAGGTAAGTCTTGTTCTTTTCTGAAGTGCTAAATCTCTGAGGTTCTGTTATTCCAGAATGGAATGTCACTATTTTATTTTATTTTATTTTTCTGTAGATTATGGTTTTGTCTACTTCAGAAGCAGAGGAAGGAAATGTGAGGAAACATTAAGTACATTGAGAATTTAGTCATGAATGTAGATGTTTACTTAGAGCTCAGAGACAGCTGGATGTGAATCCTATACACAAGAAAGATGTCACATAGATTTGAGAGAAAAAAAGATCTTAAACTGCCATATATTCCTATATTTTACTGTATTAAATAGGTTAAATGTCTTCTTTCCAGCTTTGCATAGAGGTGGTATGATATCATCAACTGGCACTGATAACAATTGCTGAATATATTTATGTTTTGAATTAAAGCAGCATTGAACAGGAAATTATGAAGAAAAATTGAATAGTTTCTATAGAGTTTAGAAGAGTTGCTGACGGGAAAAAGAAAGATAGCAAAACAAAGCTTATGAGTACACTTAAAAGGACACAACTATCACAACTAGTTTGAATGTGACTAGCATCAGACTGTGAAAATTAAGCTGTGTACCTGTAATGTGCTGTGGTAACTATAGTCATGTAGTATGACGTTGTAAAAGAATGACAGTATCTGCAATGTTTTTACATTTTCTGTTCAGAAGATTGGAATCTGGGCACTGCCTGGGTGATTGATAAGGTTCTTATGAAAGCAGAATGAAATAGGAGGGATAAAATTCTCCCTCTGGAATCAGACAAGAGCAACAGCTCTGGCACATTTAAATTTCTGTTTGTATAGATGGTATCTGTATGAACATACATACATGTTACAGTCGTAGCTAAGTACCTGTTGAAATTTTGCCTTTAGGGAAAACATTTATACACAGAATCTCTCCTATTAAGACATAGCAGAACAGGCACAAGAAGTTATTATTTCAAGTAAACACTTATTTCTGCGTATTTAATAATGATTAAGAATTCAAAGGTTTTTTGTATCCTTTGCATCCTTACTAACTAGAAATTGTACTCTGTAGGTTGGTTCCACAAATATAAGTCACATGTTGACACCCAGAGGAAAAGTTTATGCTGAGCTAACAGTGTCTCAACTGTATCCAGGAGAATTTATGCTTGTAACTGGCTCAGGATCAGAACTTCATGATCTGAGGTAAATTTATTTTTGATACAGTAAGTACATAATGCTAAACAGTCACATTAATATAGAAATCTTTTTAGTAAGAGCAAAATTTTTAATAATTATTCAACAGTCTTTTCACTAGTTTCAAGATAATTCTACTTATTCATTGATCTTGGTTTCTTAGAAACTTAGTTTAAGTGAATCCTGAAATATAAGCGATTGAATATTGGGTTTAATGTTGGTGTAAAAGGTGGGTAATTTACTGACAGTTATGTAGTATACTTTAATCTAAGTAGTTCTTGTTTTATTATCAAACCTATTTGAGTATGATGGAACACAGCATGATTGTTCCTTTCCAGTGTTTTCTCTTACATAAAAAAGAGAATTGACTTTTACCATGGATGACCCCAGGGGCACTGACCTGGCTAATAGAGATGGGTAGTATTCTTTCTGATCGTGTGACAATGTCTTCTGCTCTGGGGCCATAAAGTGAAGTGGGAGAAAGGAGGTGGAAGCTGTTGCACATTTACTTCATTTAATTTTTTTCAATAATATCCATTAGATTCTTTTTTTTTTTTTCCAATAAGATACACATTTATAGTGTAATTAGTAGTATTAAAATTAATAGTTTTTTCTTAATTTCTGACAAATCAGTTCTTAGAAGTTACTCAATACATGAAGGCTGAAATTTACTACAGTTATAAAATGATGCATAGTCCACATTCATAACAGCCCCATGGTTATAAAAAAGGACAGACCTAATGTATTTACATTTAAAGAACTTCTGCAATGCTTTTTGATACTCCCTTAGGCCTGAGATCTTTAAACACTGTTTAACAAACCAATAATTTATAAGATTTTAAATATACTCCTTTCATTTACTTTGTGAACTTCCTGAAGGATGTACCCAGCTGTGGTTTTTAATTAGAGCAGGATTCCAAACTGAACTTGCTGCCAATACTTTAAATGCTGCATTCAGTAAGCAAAAAGCTCATATGTACATTTATGTTAGCACAGAAATTTATTTGTGGTTCCTTGTGTTCATTTTGTTTGATCCTTTTTCTTTTTGAATGCTGAGGCTTTGTTGACATATTCTGAATCCAAAGGCAGGTCTCTGTGTTCAGTCTTGTGATATCACTTCCTTCTCTTTATCTTGATAATAGAAAAGTAGTCAGCATGGATTTACCAAGAGGTCATGCTTGATCAATTTGATATGTTTCTGTGATGAAACAATTAGGTTGGCAGGTGAGGTAGAGCAGTGGGTGTTGTCCGCCTGACCTTCGGTACAAACTTTGAGGTGGTCACCCATAAGATCCCTGTAGACAAGCTGTTGATGTATGAGCTAAATGGACAGACAGTGAAGTGGACTGGAAACTGGCTGAATGGCTGAGCTCAGAGAGCAATGTTCTGTGGTGCAGCATCCGTCTGGAGGTGAGTAACTAGTGGTGTATCCCAAGGGTTGGTGCTGGGTCCAGTCCCATATGAAACATTTTCTTCATCGTCCCATATAAAACATTCATCTTCATCTGAATAATAGGACAGAATGCACCCTTAGCAGGTTTGCAGGTGACACAAAACTGGAAAGAGTAACTGATTTGCCAGAAGATTGTGCTGTCATCCAGAGAGACCTCAACAGGCTAAACAAATGGGCTGAGAGGTATTTCATGAATTTCAACAAGAAGTTCAAAGCTCTGCACCTGGAGAGGAAGAAAAAATGTGACAATAAATGCTGGAGGCCACTCAGATAGAAAGCGGCTTGGCAGAAAAGGATCTCAGAGCCTGGTGGACACGAGGTTGAATATGAGCAAGGAATGTTCCTTGCAGCAAAGAAACCTAAGGGTATCCTGGGCTGCAGTAGACAAAGGTTCATTGGCAGGTTGAAGGAGGTAATCCTTCAACTGGTGAGGACACTTATGTGGAAATAGTGTGACTAGTCTGGGCTCTTCAGTAGAAGAGAGACGTAGGCATACTGGACAGAATCGAATAAAGGGCCATTAGGTTGATTTAGGGACTTGAAGCTTCTCTCCTAGGTGGAAAGGCTGAGTGAGATGGGACTGTTCAGCCTGGATATGAGAAGGCTTAAAGAAAACTTATCAATGTGTGTATAAATACCTGAAGGGAAAATGCAAAGAGGATACAGCAAGGCTAATGGACACATGCTGGAACACAGGAGGTTCTGTCTGAACATCTGGGAATGGTACTTTTTCTATGCTGGTGACAGGACAATAGATCACATTGCCCATAGAGTCTTCTCCTTGGAGATCTTCGGAAGTCACCTGGACATGGTCCCAGGCACCGTGCTCTGGAAGTCTCTCCTTGGGCAGGGGTTGCAACAGATAGAAGCAGAGATCCCTGACAACCTCAGCCATTCTGGTATTGTGTTACATTCTGTGAAATAAAGTGTTCAACGTATGAAAATTCTCTCACTTTCCTCACTGTGCCTCAAATGCTTGTGTTCTTTTACCAGTTATCTCACCAGAAGTTGAGCAGTAAGAAAAAAACCCATCATTTTTAATCTTGATATGGTTGTTATATTTTGATACATAGAGTTAACATCTTTGCTGTGGTTTACATGCAGGTGGATAGAAGAGGAGGTAGCGAGAGGTGGTTACAAAGTTGAAATAGAAAACATGACAGATGAGATGGGAGTACTTGGTGTAGCGGGTCCATATGCACGACAGGTCCTCCAGAAATTGACAGCTGAGGATCTGAGTGATGGCTCATTTAAATTTCTCCAGTCTAGACATTTGAAACTCTCCGATATTGCTGTTACTGCTGTAAGGATTTCATACACAGGTAAGTGATAAAAGAAGAGAGACTGTCAAAGAGGCAAAAAATAATATAATCAGTATAATCAAAAGTATATCGAGTATGTTCTTAAGTAGGTTCACCACACTTTTTTTTATGTGTGAGGAAACCCAGTACATCGATTTTTTCAGATGCAATCTGGTCATGGTCGGTTCCAGATTTTCCAAGATCCTCTTCTCTAGAATATGTAAATATTTATTTTACAGAACAAAAGGGCAGTTCTGATAACCTCTGTGGTATTTGCTGCAAAACCAACGTCAAGAATTGGTTTTGGATTTCCATATATTTTTCTTCAAGTGCTTTGAAAATGTAACACTGAAATTTGGAATATTTGCTTTTCCGAGTTACTTTTTTATTATTATTTTATATTAATCTCTGTTGTAAAAGAATGAATTCAGAGCATTCTGAAGCAGCTGAAGTCACTGAAATTCACTGTGCAAAGAATGAAATAACATATTCACTTTTTGCTTATTTACACTGTTACAGTTGCTGTACACTTGCCAATTCACCATCAGTTTATAATGTCTTAAGCTTCATCCCCAGTTGTCACTTTGTTACATTATCTTTTCTTGCCAATTTTTTTTCTGGTCTTTTTTCCTCTCAGATATCAATTAACAGTTTAAATAAGAGTAATATTACCACCGCTTAAGATCTAGGGCATAAATTCTCCTGTGGCTCTTGCAGGGAATTTGACTTCATGTATGATAGCAGAATTAATCCTGTAACATGAATTAACACACTCTTGCTCCTCACTTTTCACCAATGTGCAGACTGTGTTTACTAGGATTGTTTCAATGCTGAGTTGATCGAACTGCTACTCTTGTTTGTCAAACAGGTGAATTGGGATGGGAACTGTATCACAGAAAAGAAGATTCTGTAGCTCTTTACAATGCAGTCATGGATGCTGGCCAAAAAGAGGGAATTGACAACTTTGGAACATATGCTCTGAATGCTTTAAGGCTAGAAAAGGGTTTCCGAGCCTGGGGGGCAGAGGTCAGGAAAAAACTTTTGTATTGCTCTTTCCATTTATTTATTTCCCTATGACTATACAGCTTTTAGTCCATATTAGCAAAGATAGTGTTTCTTTTTTGTTCCAGTTTCTAAGTTTAGAATGAAAATAAATTTATTTTGAGCGGAAAGTAATGTAATTCTGAACAGTGTATTTTCTAAATAATAATAATAAAAAAAAATAGATACCATACTCCACTGCAGTGCTGGCAAGGAGACATTTGTGTTGATTCACTGATACTTTTGCCTCTTGTGTATAACAAACTTATGAGGATTTTGCTGAGTTATAGTCTTTTGAAATCAAAGATATACTGGATGAGTTCTGAATATGTTTTATTTCTCTAGTAATTAAGTCATGAGAGTCCAGTTAGTCTTGCTTCATAATGTATTTGTTGGAATTTACTAATCTCCCTTTAGTTTCTTTCTAGTGAATTTACTTATCCACAGTAAAGAAATACTCAGGAGAGCTAGAGAATTTGGGGAAAAACAGTGGAATTCTGCTTACCTGATTTTTTTTTTCTTAATTCCTTTGGAAAGGAAAGAAATGAGGAAGATAAAATGCTGGGCATCTGGGAATACTTTTCCTTTGTTCACTGATAATTATTTTCATTCATTCTTGTAATGCTATCCAACAAACTGTTATCCCCTCTTCCTCCAGTAGGAAGGCAATAAGAAAACCTGGCATTTTATTTTTGTCTCTAGCTGAGACATTCTGGTGTGTTACAGTTTATTTTTTATCACCCAATTATTCAAGGTTCTGTAAGTTCCATTCTGCTTTGAAAAAAAGTCTCATTTCTGATTGAAATGTGTATTTACTTTGCACATTGAAACTTAAATGTATGATTTGCATATCTACTTTTTAAGGATCATACAGTATTCTTCTTGAAATCATGTATTAGGAAGTTTATAGCATAGTATATTCAGATGGAAGTTGTACATAAGCAGTGTGGACAACGTTGATCCAGGAATAAACAGAAGAATGCACAGAATAATTTATATTTTCTTAAAGGTAAAACCTGCTACTGACTACCATGTAGAGATGGCTTTTGTCTTTTTCTTTTGAACAGATGAACTGTGACACTAATCCGTTGGAAGCTGGACTGGAATATTTTGTAAAGCTAAACAAGGTATGTCCAAATTATTTTTAAAATGTTCCATTATGTGCAGAGTTATCCTTTCCAATATTTGAAAAGAAAAAATGTAATTATCTGTAAAACAAAACATGATAGAAAATGAGCTGAGCAACATTTTTACAGTATATAGTGTTAAGCACAGATTTATTTATTTATTTATTTATTTATTTTTCCGTGATTCTTGATAACAGAAGTATATACTAGATCAGGAACTTGAAAGTACTACATTTGATGTAGTACTATATCTATCTGTTTGATTCATTTTTCTAGAAAGATGTATTATGTGCTATTGAAAGAGTGTTATGTATGTATGAGCGGAACGAACCTGTTCATATTGTGAAAATGTTTTACCTGCTTATCCTTGTTAAAAAAACTATCTGTAGTATCATTATCTCTCCTGACTGCTTAGGTACAGAAATCACGGAGAAAAAAAAAAAAGTTTTTTTAGAAGAAATGCTGAATTGATAACTCAGATACTAGTCAAATATATCAGATATATTATTAACTTGGTTAAAAAAAGAAAAAAAGAAAGTTGATAGAATTTCTGAGGAGATCCCCTGCTCATAACTTGTTCTCATCTGAGTTGCAGTTCAGAGAATGGAATTAGTTGAACTTGAACGTGTGATAAAAGTAAAAACGTTATCCTATCTCCCTTTATTACCATTTGCATTTTCTTATGGTAGTAATATTTTAGAAAATCAAAATCTATTATTGTTTAATGATTAAGAAATGGTATGTAATTTTCTATTCCAAATAAATAAACAAACCAAGTATCCCAACTCTCCATGAAACCCTGTGAAATCTTTTCCTGTGAATCTTCAATACCACCAGTTAGTTGCTACAAGTTGCTATCAGTTGGCTTATCGACTCATACACGAGTCACCTACACAGTGGATACGAAGTTTCTAACCTAAAAAACGAATAGCTCCAACTTATAAGTTGCAGCTCCAGATAAGCTACTGATCTTCATCTTTGGGTACACAAGAATTATGGACTCAGGTTAAAACATAAAATTTTGCTTTTTACCTATATGAGACAAGTGTACTAGCAGTAAGAGGGATGAATCCAAGAAAATGCTTGTCCATATGTGTTAAAGAGAGATTGCTTTAATTCAGGAGCAGTAAAGCATCCATTCTTATTACAGACAAACATCAATGTGTGCTGTATCACAGAATTTATCCCTGCCCAGCTATGTAGCTTATCCACTGGAAAGCAAAGTGCTGACAGAGAGTTCCTAGATATAGCAAAGCTACAACTGCCTCCATTTGGTTGTGTAATTTTTCCCTGCTCAGAGAAAATGATGTTTAAAGGAAATCCTACATGTTAGGACAACAATTTACATAGCTATTGATGACTTTCCCATCTTGAGAAGAACAAAACTGAGATCAGAGATTAATACAATTGAAAATATTATTATTTTTTCCAGTTCTTTCCATTTCCAATGCATACATATGTTCTTGGTTGCTTTGTTGCTTGCCTGCTTTGTTTTATTTTATTTTGAGTATGGGAAGGAAGGTGCTGGGAAAGCTGTTGCTTGACAAGATGCCCATTCAGAATATGCAAAGACACTACTATGCATGAAATACTTAGATTTTGCTGTTCTTCACACTTTTCTCCATGGTTATTCATATTGTAGACAAGTAGGTATGAAGAGAACCTGTCATAGATGCAGGATGTCAGCCTTAAAACACTTTGTTGAACAAATGTGAAGGAGGAAATAATCAATGTTTATTTATTGACTTAGAGAAGAGGGCAGTTGTGACTGTTGACACTGCAGGGGTACCCAAATTAACTCGTATTGGAAGCAGTCTAAACAGTGTAGCGTGAACTGCCGTGTGAGATTATTTACTCTTCTTTTTGGCAGGTTGGGATTGTGAATCCCATTTTTAGTTACAATTTCCTGCCTCTGGCTTTGATGTCCATTTGGCATGGCGTAGACTTCAGTATTTCCTACAGGACACGGTGACTGAATACAAGCAAAATATTCTTTTATCATCACTATCAGCTATTCCTGTTGTCAAATAAACTTTTTCTTCTTCTAAGAAAAAAAAGGCCATAAGCAACAAATTTTTGTTAAACATCTTTGTCTGCAGGAAATTTCTGATGGAAATTGTAACTTTAACTATACACACCCAGTTGCAGAAAGTGTTTATTTTTGTGTAGATTAAAACTAAAATAAGCTATTCAGCTGATTATAGGGCAGTGCTTCTTACTGCACAACAAATAGCTAAAATATTCAATTCAGTGTAAGTGAATCTTTACTGGTAAGTCATGGAAAAATAAAGAAGTGCAAATTCATGATAAAATCTTGATATTTCTTTGCATTTAAAAAGCTTAGTCTATGCATCATCTTCAGGTACATAGAGACTATGAATTTTATTTAAGTAACATGATAAAGCTTAAGTTGGTATTTTTTCACAATCTATAATAGCACAACAGTAAGTAAACTTGTTTCCTCAAGATTTCTATCGTAGATTTTGTTTTATGAGAAGCTGAAAAGGTACTATTGTTCTAGATGTTTTTGTCTGGCTTCTTCTTAGTACTCCTTTATTATTTTGTTGATGGTGTGGAGATGAGCAGGATGGACTGTGATTAAATCGAAGTGAACGTACAATAACAGAATAGTGTACACATCATTTTTATGAATTCACAAAGAAAGTCTTCCTGTTTCAGGAGCAGGATTTTTTGAATATCTATTGTCTCTGTTTTCAGCTGTTTCCACTGAATAGCACAGAATCGTAGAATGGCCTGGGTTGAAAAGGACCTCAAAGATCATCTAGCTGTAACAGCCTTCCATGGGCAGGCTTGTCAACTACTAGACCAGGCTGCCCAGAGCCACATCCAGCCTTGCCTTGAATGCCTCCAGGGATGGGGCATCCACAACCTCTCTGGGTGACCTTTTCTAGTGCATCATCACCCTCTGAGTGAAAAGCTTATTCCTAATATTTAACCTATATCTCCCTGTCTTTGTTTAAAAACATTCCCCCTTGTCCCATCGCTATTATCCCATGTAAACAGTCATACAGTCAACCAGAGGCACAGGGATTGGAGGTTCAGGGATGTGAGAGGCACAAGAAGCCTGTTTATACACTCTCTTCAAGTATTGGAAGGCCATAGGTGAGGTCTCCCCAGAGCCTTCTCTTCCTTATTCTTTGTTAGACACTGTACTTTCTACATCTCGTGAATAAGTTGATTAGGGTCCTAATCAACTTTGTGGCAGGGAATTCACAGGATGTCTTTAAGAAAGAAAAGGTTGCAACTGTTTTTGCTTCATAGCAAACTATCGTTTTTTTTCTGCTAACAAAATTCCTTTTTTAACTGTCGGCATTTAACTTGCTCTGATGTGTATGCAAGACTGCCATCTGCTGGGCATTATGTGCAGCATCAGCTCACTGCGGTTTTGCGAGGAAAGGCGCCAAATGGCATCCGGGCTTGGATCGAAGAGGTTAGCCAGTATTTAGCATGTTTTCCTCCAGCAGGAAATACCTTTATCAGAGGCAGTGTTTATTTGTTGCAGTCCTGTTTATTTATTGAGGCAATCTCTCTATTCAAAGTTCTTTTTTTCTTTTCTCCCCAGATTAGACATTACCCCCAGTCTCCATCTCTTTGCTTTTTCTTAGGCCTATGATACCTGCATTTTGTTTTTTAACCTTATGGTTTATTTCCATCTTCCTTCCCTGTCAGCTTCCCACTGTTTCTGTCATATTTCCACCAACATTTAAGTGTCAAACAGTGCTTCTTACACCACAAGGCCTACCACTTCTTACTTGGCATTGGAATTCTGTGATGGCTGTTGCTATTTCATCTATTAGACATGTTTTATTCCTTCTGCAGCAAGTTCATTCTTACAAATGCACAATCTCCCCAGCTGTTTGTCTCCCTGCTTTCCTCTCTTCTAGAACTACCCCTAAGCTGTATCAGTCCAACTCATTCTGTTACCATATCATAGCATCATATAATATCTTGTGTTGGAAGGGACCTTAAAGATCATTTAGTTCCAACCCCCTGCCATGAGCTGGGCTGCCACCCATCAGCTCAGGCTGCCCAGGGCCCCATCCAGCCTGGCCTTGAGCACCTCCAGGGATGGGGCATCCACAGCTTCTCTGGGCAGCATCTTCCAGTGCCTCATCACCCTAAATCATGGTTTGAAGTGGTATGTCCTGATTCATTGAAGAACAGAGCAAAATCTTCTTTTAGGAAAAGGGGTGGGTTTTTTGCATCATTTTATAGATGGAGTTTTGGTAAGGAGCACCAAAAAAAGGTTGAACTGGCCCAAGCACAGGGGCCATCTCTCCAAAAGGGAGCACTAGCAGAATTACTTTTGCCATGGCCCTCTGTGACTCCGGCCACAAACACCACCAATGCTAGGTGGCAAGCATGGGGAAAGTGGAAGAAAGGAGGATATACATGCTGGCTCTCATTCTCTGCAGCACTGCAGTGTATGTAGTCATTTGTATCATGAGGTATATAAAATGCTATTTTTCTGGTCTGGTAATCCTTCATTATTCCATGCTTAAATTATGTGAACTACAGCGCTGTTAAGCAGTTATAAGAAATCAGAATCTTTCACCTGAAGGAGACAAATGTTTCAGAAGAATGGAGCAAGGTCTGAAACTGGTAACCAATAAAGCAAACACTTTCAGCACTTTTTATGTGTTTTCTTAATTGAATTTTTGTTTTACTTAAACAGTCATAGAATTTTAAATGGTCCTGTGTTTGCAGAACCATAGCAAGTGATAAATATTTTTTTTTCTTGCTTCTAAAATGCAGTATAAACTGCATAGGGTAGGCTTCAAGAATGGAATGCCTGGCCATTGCTGAGCAGGTGTGCTGGAAGCACAGCTCCAACTCTTTGATGCTGGTGAACCTGCAAGAGTTTCTTTAATTTCCTCTTTGTCAAGGTCTGTCCTGCATTCTCTTTCACTGACTTGCATACCACCTGTCCAGAGAGGAATGAACGAAGTAGTAATTACTGACCCCTCTCCACAATCCGGAATAAGGTTCTTTTTTTGTGCTACTCCTTCTTCAAGCAAGAAAAGGAGGTAGGAGTGGAAATTTAGGAGTGGTATCATAGGCTCTAATTGTTTCATTTGATCTTCAGAGGTGTCATGAAAACCAGTTTATACAGGGTATGAAAATATCTGCAGGGATTTTGTTATTTGTATAAAACACACACTTGAGTCACTCCCATTATGTTCGTCGAGTCATATAAAAATATAGGCACCCACCAAACTAGGAATTTTGAGCCAAAATAACTCATCAGCAGTTTATTTCGTATCAGTTTGTTTGAGCTGATTGTTTGCATACAAGAAGGGCTTAGGCAAACTGAATGAAAGACGAAGTGATAGAGGTGCCATACATACTGACTGGCCATATGTCCTTTAGAAAATTATTTCATGTAGTATAAACTGCAGCTTTGGTTTGCTGCTGAAAAATAAATTTATCAAATATTTGTGGTTTTTTATTCCTGTGGAGGAAAATGGTCTTCAGCTATCACCCTCTGATACCATTTGGAGCGTACCTCTGAAATTACTCTAGAGCATTCAAGTAAAAATAATTATTTTCAAAATATGGCATTGATGCTGTCTCCAGTGTGTTGTAATGCCATGGTTATAGCAGATTGCAGCATCTGTTGGTGCTGCCTTACTCAGTCAGGTGCTTTTGTGTACATAATTTGGCTGTATGCCCACATGCATAAGTTTCATTCAAAATAAATTACAATTACATTTAATTATTAAAAGAGATTTGCATATATTTGCTGCCGATACGATGGGATACGATTATTTTCTTCCAAGAAACACAGACTTTGTTCCACTAAGCAGCACAATTTAAAAAAGAAAATTTCAAGTTTTGTATGCAGTTTGTGTTTCTTTGCTTTAGCAAGTTGATTAAGCAGTGTACTGAATTAGAATTAGGATCCCTAGGCCTTAGAACAAACACCAAGCATGTTTGAAATACAGCGAGGTAAACTTTTCAGGCTATGTTACAGTGCTTAAGATCACCTCACTGGTAAATGTTTCTTTCTAAAACTGTTTTTTTTAAGTGCTCTTATTTTGTGCTAACAAGCACACAGTAACTGACAGAAGATGTAACCCTGATGAGGAGAATGGCAAGGCAAAATCCATCTATGATATATTAATAGATTAGATAACCTTAAGGCCTCCCTTGAGCTGATTTGTCATTGAGATACAAATTTCCTTTACAAACCAGTATATAAAGACCTAAACCCTTCTTTTTTGCAATGCACTCAAACTAATGTACATGGAGCTAAGTACTGTTGTCCTTATCCTGATTCTCAGTCTTTTTACTTACTGTGAAAAATAATACTGCTCCACCTTAGTGTTTTGGAAGCACATGCTAAGATAACAGAAAGTGTTCTATCATTTAGGCTTAGTTTAATGAGAATCATTTATTAATGGAAGCATTATATTGTTTCTCCATTTTTATTTTTTATTTTTTAAGTGAAGAGGCAATAGGAACAAATACAACCTCATCTGTGTGTGTACATGCACATAAACAGACACACCCACACACAAATCAAAAATGGATAATGGTGGAACTGTGCTCATTGTACAGTTGACATAGGAAGTGTGAAGTAGGAGAATCGAATTATTCAGATTCATACAGCTGGAATTTTTTAAAAAGTTATTTTTTTAAAAATGGTTGTATATATTGTCTTCTTCAGAGTAGTACATTATATATGCATATATGTTTATACATAGATGTTAGCTATGTTCACGTAATGTTCATGTGTGTGTCTATATATGAGAGCTGCTCTGAAAATAATGTCTCCTACTTTAAGATGTCTTGATGTCTGAGGCAGATGTTGAGGGTATGGCAGTAGGGGCTGAATCTTCCCACCAATATTCCATTCCATGTTGTTGCTGTGTAACAAATGGCAGCAGAGGGTCACTCTGTCAAAATGGCATCAGACACAGAAGTGCATATAGTGCAAAGGAGTGTCTTGAATTTCTCCATGTGAAATAAGAATGGCACCCACTGACATTCACTGATGCTTGCTGAATGTTTATGGAGACCAAACAGTGGATGTGAGCAGTGTGGCAGTTGTTGTGTTTCAGTAGTGATAATAGCCTCTCTGTTCAGCTCTGCTGGTACAGATTTTTACAAGCATGGCATGCAGGCTCTCTGTGATTGCTGGTTAAAATGCATGGTGAATCTGATGAGAAATACTATATGATTGCTGAGAAATTATCAAACAGTGTTATTGTGCTCTTTGTTGTAGTTTCCATTGAAACAAATAGGAAACAGTACTTTGGAGCAACCTACATATCTATATATACACAAAATATTTGTGAAAAGGGGCCTTGTGCATCTCCCACATAAGGAATGACTGAGAGATCTGGGACTATTCTACCTGGAGAAGAGAAGACTGTATCAGTGCTTATAAATATCTAAAAGTGTGGGAGTCAAGTGGATAGAACCAGGCTACTTTCAGCAGTGTCCGTCAGCAGGACATGGGGCAATGGGCACAAACTGGAACACATGAAATTCCATATGACAGGAGAAAAAACTTCTTCACTGTGAGTGACAGCTCAGTTTGTGGTGTCTCCTTCTCTGGCGATACTTCAAATACTCCTTGACATTTTCCTGTGCAGCCTACTCTAGGGAGCCTGATTTAGTAGGGTTTAGATGATCTCAGGCAGTCTCTTCTAACCCCTGTGATTCTGTGTTTTTGTGAAACACAGAATCATTCCTGAAGATTGTTTATGTGTGTGCATATGTGTGTATGTGTGTGTATGTTTTGCAGAGTTTGAATTATTGGTTACCTTTAGGTTATTTTTCCGGGCCAGAATTCTAATAATAAGAAAAATTCTAACCTTTAAGGAATATAAATCCGCAAACAATGAGCCCATTGTTTAAAAGCTGCCAAATCTATCTCCAGTTAACATACAATATACTGTGATATATTCCAGGTGGCGAAAGGTCTAACCCAGTTGAAATTAATTTGGCAAAAATTTCATTTTGTATCCATAAAGAACAGGCAAAAAAGCAATCCAGAAATACATATATTACAAAGCCTGCAAGCTGCTTGGAGTTTTTCCTAATGGGTTCCGTGGAAGTAAAGGTTTTTCTTTTTGCTGTCAACCTTAAGGTTCCAGTAATTAGTAGATTAACAGGAGTTAACTATCGTCTACACAGCTAATCTTGAAGTGACCCATTAAAGTAGTATTTACATGCTCCTAGGTCATACTCAAGGCTCTCCTTATGACTGACACATTCACTTTTATGGAACTGTTCACCTGTTTGTAAACAAGAAACTTACAGAGGTAACAATTAGCTGGAAATCTTGAATTAAAAAAGAACAACTGTACACACACGCACCAATGAAAATGATACATGTTTTAAGAGCTTTCAACTTTCTATATTTATGCACTCACAAATATCTGAATACTCCATTAAAAATAAAAATAATGATAATAATAAAAAAAATGCTATACTGACAGCATAGCATTAGCTATGTTAGTGCTATGTGATACTTAATTCCCAAAGTCATAGGTTACAGTTCTCTTTTTCTGGAAAACTCAAGGGTGACTCAATGACACAGTAAAAGAATACTCATAGGAGATAGTTTTGAAAGAGTCCTGTCTGTTACTGTTCAGATTTTGCTAAGGGGATATGGGAATATAAAGACATCCATATGGGAATTTAAAGACATCCATAGTGTCATTTTGGATGTCTTAGTAAGAAACATCTGTACTGTGTGGATAAATATGACAAAAGACTGCAGGGAGACTTAACTTCTTGATCAGCAGTTGGAAGACGTAGGGCATGTGCCATTTGATTTGAGTTCTTGTGTTTAGTTCTACATTTGCATTCCTTGAGACTAAATGCCACGTACTACACTGACATGCTGGGGGCAGGAAGGGAGGTTGATATAGTGTTAAGCTCACCTGTAGAGTATTTGCTTCCTAGATATCAGTCTCATGCAAAGTGTTTTACTCTGTGTGATGTGCTGTGGTATACCGTCTTATTTGTGTTCCTAGTTGTAGGTGATTCCTTTTATAAATATACCTGTGTAACACAAAAGCAGTTTTGTGGATAGGGAACTACCCATTTGCTAGCTACTATCTGATTGCTTTATATTTTTCCAGCAGCATCTTGAGAGTTCTAAAATCAGTCCTTTCTTTGTCTGATCTGTGCTGTATTTCATGCTGCCTTTCGAAGTAGAGTGTTCATGACACTTATGCCTTTTTCTTCAGTTGGCCCACACTGATTTTCAGACTAACTGATCCTTAGTTCATGACATTCACTGTTTTCCACCTTTGCTTGTACAGTCCACTCTTTCAAAAGTCATCAGTGCTTTAGGGCTTACTTCTGAGCCTACAAATAGACTGAATAAGATGTACAGAAATAAGAACACGTTCTAACTGTGCAATAATGTATTCCAAGTACAAGTACTATACGTTTTGCATGTAATTCTTACTGGTATTACTGCAAAATAATGATTCAGTGCTGACGCACAAGGAGCTGCTTCCAGTGTACAGAACTTTCGAACTTGGTATTTTGAATATCACTCTTTAAGCAGAACACTCATAACAAGTGGATTTCAAATAACTGCTAGGACCTATAATTCTTTATGGAAATTAAAGAACAATACTGGAAATAGTATCTTGACATTTTCAACATTATTTCATTCCTTTTCTCTTTAATGCTTTTAAAATGCTAACTGCTATTATGTTTCTTGCCCACATGGCAGGATGATGTGCATCTGGCAAATTAGATGAATGCAGGTTTTTTTGTTTCTGACCTATGCTTTTGGAGAAAAATAAATAAATAATGAATAGAAAATCATAGAACAGCTTAGGTTAGAAGGTACCTCAAAGATCATCTGTTTCCAACCCTACTGCCATGGCAGGGGTGCCAACCACTAAATCAGGCACTAGGTTAGGCTACCCAGGGCCCCCAACCTGGCCTTGGACACCTTCAGACACAGGGCAGCCACAACTCCTCTGGACAGCATGTTCCAGTGTCTCACCACACTCTGAGTGAAAATTTACCTTGACATCTAATCTAAATCTCCCCTTTTTTAGTTTAAAGCCATTCCCCCTTGTTCTGTCACTGTCTACCTTCTTAAAAATTTTTATTTCCCTCCTGTTAATAAGCTCCCTTTAGATTTTGTAAGCAGCAGCTTTCCCTGTTGACCACCCCTCTTTCGATGCAGCCCAGGATACTGTTGGCCTTCTGGGCTACAAGCACCACTACTGGGTCATGCCAAGCTTTTAATCTATCAGAACTCCCAAGTCTTTATCTCATTTTCTCCCAGTCTGTATACATGTCTAGGATTCTCCTGACGCAAGTGCAGAACATTGCATTTGGCCTTGTTGAACCTTATCTGGTTCATGTGGGCCATCTTCTCAAGCTTGTCCAGTTCCCTTGCTGGACCAAGTTTGTCCATAAACTTGTTGAGAATGCATCCAATCCCATCATCTATGACACTGATAAAGATGCTAAGTGGAACCCATCCCTTGAGCACTCCAAGATGAGCCAAGATGGGGAACATCACTCATTACTGGCCTCCAGTTGTACATAGAATAGTTGACCACAATACTCTGGCTGTGGCCTTCCAACCAGTTGTTTATCCACAAAGTAGTCCATTCTTCGAACACCTATGTCTCCAATTTAAAGATAAGGATGTGGTGTGGGACTATATCAAATGTCTTGCACAAATCCTGGTAATGACATCAGTTGCCCTTCCTTTGTCCACCAGTGATGTCACTCCATTGTAGAAAGTCACTAGATTGGTCAGGCAGAATGGCCATTCGTGAAGCCTTGCTGGCTCTCTTGGATCACCTCCTTATCTCACATGTGCCTTAACATAGTTTCCAGGAGGACCCACTCCATTATCTTCTGAGGCACAGAGGTGAGGCTTACCAGCCTGTAGTTCCCTCAGTCTTCCTTTCTCCCTTTCTTAAAAACAGGACTGATGTTTCCCTTTTTCCAGTCACTGGGGACTTCACCTGACAGCCATGACTTTTCAGATATGGTGGAGAATGGTTTGGCAGCCATATAAGCCAAGTCATTATGCCCCATAGATTTTATATATGTTCTGCTTCATGAGCCAGTCTCAGACTTGCTCTTTTCTTACAATGGGAAGAATTTTGCTCCCCAAGCACTCAACTAGAGGTACAGGGATTGGAGGTTCAGGGATGTGAGAGGCACAAGAAGCCTGACTACCAGTGAAGACTGAGACAAGGATCTCTTGGAGTGCTTCAGCCTTCTCCTTGTCTGTTGAAGCTAGTTTTCCCTTCTCATCAGAGGGAGTACACTCTCCTTTGCTTGTTCAGTGTACCTGTAGAATCCCTTCTTTTTATTTTTCACATCCTTCACCAAATGCAGTTTCATCTGTGCCTTGGCTTTTCTGATCCCATCTCTGCATGTCCAGACAACATCCTTGTATCCTTCCCAGGCCTCTCATCCCTGCTGCTGCTGCCTGGGCTGTCTTTCTTATCCCTCAGTTTTAACAGCAGGTCTTTGCTCAGCACTGCTGGTTTCCTTCCTCCTCTGCTTGTTTTGCTATACTTGGTACAGACTCTTGTTCTTTCAGAAAGGCATCCTTAAAAGAGTGGCTAGCTCTGCTCTGGTCCTTTGTCCCTAAGGATAGCTTCCCAGGGGATCACATTTAGTAATTCTTTAAACAGCCTGAGGTTTGGTCTCCTGAAGTTCAGGATCCTGGCTTTACTTTTTGCCAGGGCCATCTTCCTCACAATCACAAACTCTACAAGGGCATTCAGCCCAGAATACCTCCGATCTTAATCTATTTAATAAAATTCTCTGTGTTGATGAGTGCCTGTTCCAGTAATGCTTCACCCCCGGCTGATCTGTCCAGTACCTGGACAAGGATGTTGTCCTCAGCACAGCTGGCCATGTTGCTTTCCAAGCAGACATCCAAGTGGTTTAAAATCCCCCATCAAGAGCCTACGAGTGCAATGGTTCTTGTAGCTGAAGCAAGGAGGCTTCACCAATATGCTACCCCTGGTCAGGTGGCATCAAATGTTATTCATTGGTACAGCCCCTGAATTTCACCCGCAAGCTCTCAACCTGATGATGGCTGTTTCTATATCCACCTCTTTACACAGAGGGCAATTTCCCTGTTCCTCCTTTCCCTGCCTATTTCTTCTGAAAAGTTTCTAGCCATTGATCATCATGCTTCAGTCATATGAATCGTCCCACTATGTTTCTGTGATTGCAATTAGGTCAGTTTTCTGATTATGCTGTGACTTCCAACTCCTCCTGCTTGTTTCCCCAGCTATGTGCATTGGTGTAGACACATTTCAGCCAGGCTGTTGGCAGTGTTGAAAAGGGCTTTCTCTTGGCACTGGAGACATTCTATCCAGCACTGCAAAGTCTGTAACAATTCTTCCTATGACTTGTTTTTCCAGTTTATTCCCAGCCAATCAAGCAACAAAGTTGTCTGATGTACATCTAAAAGTTAAATATGAGTGTGAGAAAAGTCAGGCTTACAGCCTCTGGTAGGCAGAAGAAGCTCATGTCACCGATCCTGGCTGTGGAATCAAGCTAGCTCAACAAGCTCAACATTGTTGCAAGCATCTATCTTCTATATCTTTTATTATTCAGAGATTTACAGGTGGCTCCCATAGCACTTGCCATGTCTTTATGCTATCTGCTTCTAAAAAAGTGAAGGTCTACTTGTATTTTCCTAGGCAAGCTGAAAAAAGGAACTCCAAATAGCAGTATTATTCTGTAGATAACATGCTTTATTATCTCTTAAAATGGTAGATATGAGTACATCTCCACACACGAATTAAAACAAGAATATGGAGTAAACTGCCAGATTTGTACCCTGGCACAGAGGTACCAAAATGGAATTGTAACAGGTAACAGTAGTGGCTGTTGATACCATCAAATAGGATGTACGTCCTCAGGGGGAGGCCAGGAGTTTAGGGTTTGGTATTCCCATTTTTTTTTAAACTGAAACTGAAATGAAACTTAACCATCACAATTTTAACCGAGTAGACAGTCTCGTAACATACATTTTGATACATACCTTCCTATAGATATGTTGGAATTACAGACACTGAAAGACCAGGATCTAGTAGAATTAATATACTAAATAATGTTACCAAGAGGTAATGTACCAATATAAAAACATCAAGATACAAGATATGTCTGTAAAAAGAATTGATTTAATCTGTATTTCTTACAGAATACTTAAGTCCTAAGAAAATAAATGAAGATAAATATAAATGTTTTTATCTCTGACCACTTTGCAGAACCTAAGTAACCTGAATATCATCATTATTTTCTATTTTCTCAGCCAGTAGACTTTACAGGAAAGAAAACACTGAAGCAGATTAAAGAAAAGGGACTCAAACGGCGACTAGTGTATCTCGCCCTGGAAACAGATGATGTTGATCCAGAGGGAAATGAAAGTGTGTGGCATAATGGCAAGGTAATGACTATAGATCATGTTACAAGAAACTAAAGTTAATTCATGAACAGAATCTAAGTTCATGTTTCAGGTGTGAATGTAATATTTTTGCTTCACTGGCACAGAATAATTTAAAGCTATGATACCATTTTCTAATCTTCAGGAAGGAAGCAGTAAAGTTTATGTATGGAATACTGTCACAAAAACAGGAATAGAAGAGACTGAAGTATAGTCATCCATTTACTGAATTATCAGCTAAGTCATTCTGCAAGTTCATCATTGTTCTAAGATGATTTTGTTATTTGCTTAAAAGAAAAAATAACAACAGTGAAGCTTAGGCATTCACACTTCAGCTCAGATTATGCACTGAAACACTTATTAGCAATGAAATTATTGTGTATCTATTATATATCAGTTGTACTTATACATACGTGTAGTGTTTGTTCCTGGTGAAAATTGAACACAACAGAAATAAACTTGTATTCAGGGATCAAACACCAGTTTAAGGTGATGCCATTCACAGAGAACGTTGCAAACTGCATGATGAGCTCGAAATTTACTACAGATATCAACAATACAATCCAAAATTAGTATCTGAGTTGTAAAACTAAAAAAAAAATAAGCAAGCGAAAAACTAACCAACAAACAAGCTCAATGGATGTTGAATATATGCATTAAGATTTGTTGTTTGTTTTTTTATCCAGGTTATTGGCAACACCACATCTGGAAGTTTCAGCTATAGTGCTCAGCAAAGTCTGGCTTTTGCATATGTTCCCATAGAGCTCAGCAAAGTTGGACAAAAATTGGAAGTTGAACTTTTAGGAAAAAATTATTCAGCAACTATTATACAAGAGCCACTGGTGCTGACTGAACCAACAAGAACACGCCTTCAGAGAAAGGGTCAAAGTCCCAAAATATAAACACAGATGAGAATACAGGAAATGGTGCAGTATGAAGTAGTTCCTTCTATATGCATGCAATTAAGAGATTTAAACTACTCAAGTTCCTTAATTATTGAATGTAAGAACCTCACTGCCATTCTTCCCTGAGAAATTTAATGGCATTGCGCCCATGCTTCCTTGTATGGATTGTACAGTGTATGGACCAGTATGTGTTCACTCTTCTCAGTACCAGCTGGGAGCAGAAGGTGCCTGGGAATGAGCAGATCCTTAATTTGTCTTGCTAATAGTAACTGGCTGGCAGATCTGAACTCATGTAGAGGAAAAAGTTGCTCTTAGTAGTGACTAATAGCAAAATCTTCCTTCACCTGGAGACTCATAGTTCCTCCTTTGTCTGTCCTTGGCGTAAAGTAGCTTATCTTTACAACTGGTTATGACTTCACAAACTTATCATTAAAATAATATCACTGTTCTGCACAGAAATGCTCTCTAAAGATTTGAAATCTATCCCATAAGATTAAAAAGTAATAAAGACAATATTAAAGGCAAACTGAATTGCTGATTTTTTTTCTCAATGTATCACCCTGGCAGAAATGATCAAAATATTGTTCTTCTTAATTCAACAGTTACAGAAAACATGTTTTTCAGTATTTTATACAGATGAGTTGCTAGATAAATGTACGTGTTATTGCTCAGTCTCTGAAAGGAACTAAAATACTGTCTTGTGGATTTACTGGTCTAAATATGAAGAGTCAGGTCTTTCACTGAAGATCTTTTGTTCCTCCTTATCCTGTTAATTATAGACAGAACAGTAGTTAGAACCATCTGTTGTTAGACAGAAATATTAGCAATGAAAAAAAAATTAATCCACAGGATTGGAGGTTTTTATATATGATAAACCAAATAAGTAGGATTGGATTAATGTAAACAATGGGAATGCACTGAATTATTAAAACACACTTCTGAATTCCATAATATGCTCATCAGTTCTTTTGAATCATAATGTCATGTAATGACACTCACCTTTAGGCTATAGAGAAACATTTTCAAAGTTCATATGAATATAAATAATATTCCAAGTGATTTTTTCCAAGTAGTTCATCAAAATATTTATCAAAGAGGGAAATATGTAAGTAGAATATACCAGGATAAACACAATTTGAGTAATGAACATTTACACTTGTTGAAAGGTTTACTCCACACTGAGAATATGTTGTGCTATTCTGAATCTCTTTTACAAAGGTCAAAATAAAAGACAGAAAAGACCTGGAAGTTTGCATGCAGTACTGTTTTGGGTGAAAAATCCATTCTGAACGAATTTTCTGTTTTGCTTTCATAAGTGGTTCTGCTTTGCTGAACCAATCAGAGGTGTCATTTTTTGTAAAAGTGCACATTGTGATTTGGTGTCGCACAAATTTGTGGTGTTGAGACACAGCAAAAAGTAAGAGCAGGGATGTTTAAGTACTACATCCATGTTTTAAGAAGACTTCCATCCAATCAAACCGCTATAACGGGGTAGGAAGGATGGCAGAGGCATCTTTTCTTCTGCATCAACATTAATTAGCAGAGAAGTCTGTAATGAGGTGAAAAAAATAACTGTTGGTCATCAAGGACATTTTCTGAAACATTCATATTTATGTGTGTGGATGGATTAGGACATTTCAAAAGGCAGGTTTCTTAGACACATTCTATCTATGTTATTCTCCTTTATTCTCCTCCCGGTTCCAGAGAGTTTTGTGTCCAAGAGCGGATGTTACTACTTCCACTTGAATTTTTGGTCCTAGTTTCCATACTTTACCATGTTCATGCTTTGTGTAAGATGATAAACAAACACAGATGCTATAATCCTCTCTGTCACGTTAATGATTTCATTAATCACAGAGCTCCAAACAGCACTGAAATTTTTCAAGCCCAAATTCAAAAAAGATTGATTAACACCGAGGTGACTGAACACAAGTCATTTCCAGCATTTTTTCTTTTATTCAAGAGAATGCTCTCTGATGTAAATTATATTCTTCTGTTTGGGAATCCAAATCCCTAAAATAGTAACAGTCATGCAATCACAGAAAGGTTTGTGTTGAAAGATTCAGTTCCAATGCCTGGCCATGGGTAAGGCTGCCCGGGGCGCCATCCAACCTTGGCTTTAAACGCCTCTTATGGATGGGGCATCCATAGTTTCCCTGGGCAGACTGTGCCAATGCCTCAGCACTCTCTGAGTAAACAATTTCCTCCTAATATCTAATCTAAATCTCCATGTAAAAAGTCAGTATCCCTCCTGCTTATAAGCTTCCTTTAACTACTGAAAGGCTGCAGTAAAGTCTCCCCCAAAACCTTAACTTTTCCAGGCTGAAGAAGACCAGCTCCTTCAGCCTAACTTCATAGGAGAGGTGCTCCAGCCGTTCAGTCATCTTTGTGGCCCTCCTCTGGATGTGCTCCAACAGTGCCATGTCCTTCTGGGGTGTTGGACTCAATGATCTCTAGAGGTCTTTCTCAACCCCTGTAATTCTGTGATTCTTAACGTTGGATGCAGTGGTGCAGGTGAGGTCAAACAAGGACAGAGAGGAGAGGGATTCCCCTGTCTGTTTCACTGTTGGCCACCCTCTTTTGATGCAGCCCAGGATACTGCCAGCCTTCCAGGCTGAAGGGTTACTCTGCTGGCTCATGTTAAGCTTTTTATCAGGCAGGACCTGATTCTCAACAGGGGTGTCCTGAATTAGTTCTCTCAGTCCTGTACACATCTTGCACTTTGTCTTCTTGAACTTCATTAGGTTCACATGGGCCCATTTCTCAAGACAGTAATAAGCTTAGCACTAAGAAAAACAGGAGGAAAAAAAGAAAGATAGCAACATCCAGACTGTGAGTGCACAGTACCTGCTGTCACTGTTTTAGGTAGTTTAAAATACTTCAGCTCTGGCTAATCAGGCAATCAGTCTACATATCATTATGGTTTAGCAGGACAAACAGAAAGAAATGTTGACCTCTCTCTACAAGGGGATATGAATTCAGCTTGAACTCTGGACTTACTCCAACAGTTCCATATCCTTCAGGTGTGGGGGGCTCCAGAACTGGATGCAGTACCTCCAGGTGGAGACTCATGAGCACAGAGTAGAGGGGAAGAATCACCTCTCTCAACCTGCTGGTCACACTTCTCTTGATTCAGCCCAGGACACCACTGGCCTCCTGGGCTACAAGCACACACCACTGGCTCATGCTGAGTCTTTCACCAGCCTGCTTTGCAGGGGGATTGGACTAGATGATCTCTGGAGGTCCATTCCACCCTCTACAATTCTGTGATTCTGTGATCATAAGAGTGTGATAACATTTGAAAGGGATTTTTCCTAGAATGAAAACTATATAAATTAGCAAAATACATAATTTTTTCGAGACAACTGACCACTGCTAGGATCTGGACTAAAAACGAGGCAAGTCGGAACATTCCAGAGTTAGAAACAGTAAGAATCAAACCTGAACAAAGGAAATATAACTCACTGTCACATATCAGCTTGTCAGGAAAACTGGAATTTACTTCAGGGAAAAGTGACTCTATTGATTCTTGTTCCACTGCCAGTGTTCTATTTTGACTCAGGGCTGCCTCTTTCCAGCAACAACAACAAACATTTTGTTATCTTAATTGAGTAATTTATTTAATTTTCACCTGAGTCCTAGAGCTGAAGTGAACAAAAGCATGAAGGAACAGCCCTCTTTCAGAACCTTCTGCATATCAGAGTTCATTTCCAGAAGTTCACTCAGGGTAAAAATAAACATGGTATAAATCTGCAGAATAAAATCATACAAAGACAGGAATAATAACTAGAAAAATAGAATCTACACATCTAGGTATAACAGAACCAATGTCAGCTTACCTTAATAATATCCATTCATTCTTCACTGTCTTTTATGAGAGAAAAAATTAACAATGAAATCAGTTTTTTTCTTTTAGTACCTCTCTTCCCTCTCATATTCTGCTTTCTTACCCTTTCTTCTTATCAGATTCCTTTTTGCTTGGATTTCCTTGGCACTTTGCATTACCTGTCATATGTATCATCTTATTAGAGCTGTCCACATCTGCTTCTCTGCCTTCTTTCACTATGGATGTTCATCTCCTGCATACTGAATGCAGTTGCAATCACTCCTCATATCATTTTCTTTGGAATGCCTCTGTGACACATACCACTTTTTCCATCAGAAGATCTGGAAGCTGGAAAGAGAGTAAGTACCATCTACCTAGACAGGTATCAGAACTAGTAATGGTCTGAAAACATTCTGGGAATCACCCAGATGATACTGTGTATGTTTTAGAGTTGAAAATTTAAGGTTAGATGAACTCCCCAATGGAATATAAGTCAATTTATTATTGATCATTGTGGAAAGGCATGTCCTCTCTTGTCAATGCTGATGTTTTCAAACGAGCAGGAGCAGGGAATCCTTTGGGGTTTCTGTAGCATCTGCTAATTTCATAGGCTTATCCACTCATCTTCATTCAGAGGAGCAGGAACCTACTTTCTACAGAGATTTATGAACCAAAAAGAAAGTAGGCAGGAGCTTGGTGTACTTGATATTTGCCTTCTTTTTAACCAATAAATACTGTTTCCAGCTGTTGCCAAACAGCTACATAAATTTGGGAATGTATGTATGTACCATTCTAGGTAAATCTGAAACATATGGTGTTGTGCTTTTTAACTCGAAACAGAAGTATTTTTGCGGTCTGTGGATGTACGAAATTCATCTGACAGCTCCTTCTGTTCTTTCACAGTCTGAGCTTGTACACCCAGATTTGAATGTAGGTTAGTGACCCTTTACAATACTGCCTTAGCAGACAAAATGTTTGAAGAAGCAGCTCTGCTGACACAGCTCTTAGCTCTGCTTCTGGGTTGCTTCACTTCCTTCCTACGCTGTAACTGCCACAAAGGAAATGTCAGAAGCAGAGCCAGGCCTCAGCCGCAAAGACCGAAACCAAGAGCAAAGCCCTGCTCACTCACAGCAGGAATGGGCAGAGGAAGAAGGGCCATGGGCAGGGGAAGGGACGTGAGCAGAAGTGCACAAGTGCAGCGGGGAGGCCGCGTGCTTTCTCCTCCTGTTGCATTTGCAATCGCGCGGCTCAGGCACCGTGACTCGCCAGGGCCGCCGCACGGCTTGGCAGTGCCCGACCGCGTCCACGCTGCGTGGGGAGAACCGGGCAAGCGGCCACGGCCTCGCGTACGCAGGCAGAAGTAACCCAACCCACACAGCGCTTCCCCCCCCCCTCCTCCCCGTCCGCGGCCCATCCCCGAGGCGGGCCCCCGGCTACGAGCGGGGCGGTCCGGTTCCTGATCGCCGGCCGAGGATGGAGCGGCTGCGCCTGCTGTGCTGCCTGCTGTGCTGCCTGCTGCGGCCGGCGGCGGCGCGGGCCCCCCCGCACTTGGTGCTGGTGCTGGCCGACGACCTGGGCTGGGGGGACGTGGGTTGGCACGGCTCGGCCATCCGGACGCCGCGGCTGGACGCGCTGGGCGCGGGCGGCGTGCGGCTGGAGAGCTACTACACGCAGCCGCTGTGCACGCCGTCCCGCAGCCAGCTGCTCAGCGGCCGCTACCAGGTAGGGAGGGAGCGGCGGGGCTCTGCTGTCCGTATCGCCCGGCACGCCTGCTTCGTGCCGCTTGGTGGAAACGAACCCGTCAGTGTTTCGCTTTTTGTTCGTTAGGGTGAAGAGAAGTGGGGTTCTGAGTGAGAAGGGGGCTTGTCAGTGCTTGCAAATGTCTAAAGTCAAGAGCATGGAGCCAGGTTCTTTTTCCAAGGTGCCCCCGGGCAGGACAGGGAGCAGTGGGCACGAACTGGAACACAGGAAGTTCCTTACGAACGTGAGGAAAAACTCCTTTACTGTGGTTGCCGGAGCACTGCAGCGGGCTGCCCAGACAGGCTGAGCAGTGTCCTTCCCTGCAGATACCCAGAGCCCACCTGGACGCTCTCCTGTGCAGCCTACCACAGGTAGCCTGCTTGGGCTACCTGCATCGGGCTGGACCCAATGATCTCTAGAGGTCACTTGCAACCCCAGCAGTTCGGTGACTATGGGTAATTCATCGCTCAGCAGTGTTTAAATGTGTTCTTACCTACCCGTCCTCCTTGAGTGATACCCCTGGTGCAGACATTTGTGTGTCCCTTGACTGAACCTTAACCTGACTGTCTCCCTACTTTGTAGTATGCTCATGATTCATTTTTGTTTTTTACTGTTGCAGAAGAGTTGGTCTTCACACTCTGCTGTCCTTGTATTTTATTTTCCTTTTCCTCTTACTTTTTATTGTAACTTCGGCAAAGAGAGGAAAAAGAAGACTTTAGCAAGCTCAAAATGGGGGAAATGACATGGAGTTAAGTGTATTTCCAAAACATCTTCTTTCTCTAAAGAAGTGCTGTATTTGTATGTTAACCATAGTGATTTGCCAGAGAAACTGCTCAGAATGAAAATAAATGCACCCTGTTTTTCTGTATGTTGTCTCAGAGCAACTGCACCAGGTAAGACACCCTGTGTGAGCAACATTTGCTGTATTCTCAAACATCAAGACTGAGTAATAAGGAATAGAAAGATGTCATTTATTTTTTTCACCAACTCTTTATGGTTTTTTTTTTATGTAAATTTCCCATTTTGTCATGTTGACCATTTCTAGAACACATTTTATATTTGATATGCTTAATAAGGTGAGGGTCAGTTTCAGTGGGATGACACTGTATCTGATCTGAACAGCAGAAATTGGAAATACATGGAGTTCAGTCTTGATTTTGTGCTTTGACAGTGGCAGTTTACTAGAAATATTTTGTAAATAAGATATTTGAACTTGTTTATGTATGTGTGATACAAGCTGAAAAGGTTTGTTGTTCCTCATGTTGATCCCAATCCATCCAAACTAAGACTCAAAACAGTGTTGATCAAGCAAGAGTGTGCCTTTATTAAAATTCAGGTGTGTGAGAGGAAAAAGAAAAGAAAAGAAAAAAAAAGAGAAAAAAAAAGAAAGAAAGAAAAAAGAAAGGAAAGGAAGAAAAGCAAATCACCACTGCAGATCCCATGATGTCCTGAGAGTCCATCCTTCTTCTGGTGAGGTTGAGGTTGTGGTGGGATTGGCAATCCCTTTTATGTCATATGATGGCCCCTTGCAGTTAGACCAGAAGCTATTGCAAGGCGGGGAGTGTGTGGTATCATGTGCTGTGCGTATCAGCTGTGCTTCTTCCTTTTCACAATGTTTTGGAGGGTCGTGTTTGGAGGATGGGACCCAAGACCTCTTTATGCTAGGCAGCTAACTCTTGATTTCTCCACTGTGCTTGCATGCAACATGTGTTTATGCAACTTTTCACAGGCATGTTACAGTATGTTGTGAGGACTTCACAAGATTGTTACAGTTCTGTTTCACTAGTTCCAGTTTGCTGCAGGTCCTCTCTTAACCAGTCACAAAGATAGCAAGCATTCACAGTGTTACAGTTTGGTAGGGTGTTTATTTATAGAGTCTGAGCCAGAAGGATACACTCGCAGTGTGCTTTCTATTGTAGGTTTAGGGGCTGGTTTTTTGTTGTTGTTTTGTTTTGTTTTTATTTTTGGTGAGAGATCATAGAATAGCTTGATTTGGAAGGCACCTTAAAGCCCACCCAGGTCCAACCCAGTTGCTGTGAGCAGAGGTGAAACCCACTAGATCTGGCTGCCTAGTGCCTCACCCAGCCTGGCCTTGTACAGCTCCAGGGATGGGGCATCCAGTGCTTCTTGGGGCAGTCTGTTCCATCAACTCATCACCCCTTCAGTGAAAAGTTTCCCCCCTAACTTAATATAATCTCTCATTTTTTAATCTAAAGCCATTCCCCCTTGACCTATCACAATTAGATTGTGTAAAATGTCAGTTCAGCTCCTGTCTATAAGCTCCCTAAGGGTACTGAAAGGCTGCAGTGAGGTCTCCCTGAAGCCTTCTCTTCTAGAAGTTAAACCCAACTCCCTCAACCTTTCAATACAGAAGAGGTGTTCAATCCTTCTGATCTTAGTTGTGTCCCTCTTCTAGACTCTGCATCCTTTGTCTGCTAGAGGCTCCAGATCTGGACACAGTATTCTCAGAGGGCTCGATGTGGGCAGAGTGGGACAATCACCCCTCACTCCCTGTTGGCCACCCCCCTTTTAATGCAGCCCGGGGTACTACTGGGCAGCTGGGCTGCAAATGCACGCTGGTGGGTCATGTCCAGCTTTTTGTCTGCCAGAGCCCCTAGGTCCTTCTCTGCAGGGCTGCTCTGAATGAGTTTTTATCTGAATCTATCCACATACCTAAGATTGACCAAACTACAGGAAAGATGCCCCTCACTACAGGAAAGATGTTGAGGCCCTGGAGTGTGTTCAGAGAAGGGCAACAAAACTGGTGAGGGGTCTGGAGCACAAGTCTTATGAGGAGCGGCTGAGGGAGCTGGGATTGTTTAGTCTGGAGAAAAGGAGGCTCAGGGAAAACCTCATTACACTCTACCACTACCTGAAGGGAGGTTGGGGTGAAGAGGGGTTCAGCCTCTTCTCCAAGGTAATGGACAGGACCTGGGGAAATGGCCGCAAGTTGTATCAGAGGAGGTTTAGGTTGGACACGAGGAGATACTTTTTCTCTCAGAGAGTGGTCAGGCATTGGAATGGCCTGCCCAGGGAGGTGGTGGAGTCGCCATCCCTGGCAGTGTTCGAGAGGCGTTTGGATGAGGATATGGTTTAGTAGCCTGTGGTAGCAGTGGTAATGAGAAGATGGTTGGACTAGATGATCTTATCGGTTGTTTCCAACCTTGTGATTATATGATTCTATGAAACCCAAGTGCAAACCTTGCACTTGACATTGTTGAGCCTCATTAGGTTCTCATGGGCCCACTAGTCAAGCCTGTCCAGTCAGTCTGTATGGCATCCTTTCCTTATATCAACTACAACACTCAGTTTCATGTCATCAGCAAACTCTCTGAGTGTAAACTTGATCCCATGGTCTATGTTGTTAAGGGAATTAACAAAATTTGGCTTATGGTACGTAGTCATGGAAGAGGTTTCTTGCATTGAACACAATGTACTAATCAAACTTTCATTAGTGGTCATACTTTTGTAAAGAGATAAAAAATTCACCACTTGTTAAGTGTGGAAATGTAAGATGGAGTAGTTAGAGATCTAAGAGAAAGACTGCAGTGGTAGTTGGGTAGTTGTCAGTTGTTGGATTTTTCAGTGGAAGACCAAAGGACTTCTTTGTTTGTTTGGTTTGTTTTTAAATTGGTCTTTTGTGCTTGATTTCTGCCTGAAAAGAAGCTCCTCTTAACACCAGCAGTGCTAGTTCATAGTCTTCCTCCATATACTCTTATGGAGGAACCTCTTTGGGTTCCTGAACTTCATGCTACGTCAGTGAAAACAGGCCCTAAAACTGATGCTCACCTGCTGTATTTTTTATTTTTGGACTTGATATATAGCGTACATACATGTGTCACTGCATTGTAAGTAATCTCTCTTCCTTTTCCTAACTAGATCCACACAGGTTTACAACACCAAATAATTTGGCCGTGCCAGCCCAGCTGTCTACCCCTTGATGAGAAACTCCTTCCAGAGCTACTCAAAGATGCAGGATATGCTACTCACATGGTGGGGAAGTGGCACTTAGGGATGTACAGGAAGGAATGCCTTCCAACCCGCAGAGGATTTGATACATACTTCGGTAATGGGTAGATTTAATCTTTGCAGTAAATGTGGTGTTAAAAAATGATGGGGAAAGTGCTTCATTCTTCTAAGGACTTCTAAGTAAATGAATGCTTGTGTATGCTTATTTGCAAAGCGTAACGGTATAAAGTGTAGTGTCTTAAATGTATGTCCAAGCCTTACAACTTGCTGAAGAAAATGCTGTGATTATTGAGTCCCTCTAAATGTATGTATCTTTAAAGAATTGCATCTAACTTTGTTCCATAATGATTAGGAGATATAAGGTGTAGTGATTGATTTCATTTTTTAGAAGTATCTCTAAACTGTACATTTTGGGTTAGATCAAACAGTAGAATAATAACATGCAAATAATATTATATTTATAGTAAGCTGATACATTTAAAAGGGAGATAAATAGACATCACACCGTACAATCTTCATGCTTTGTGAATAGAGTATCTCAGATTTTCCACTTCCTTTGGAAAGGAATGTAGCATGAGAGTCTTTCTGAAACAACAGTCAAAATATTACAGGAATTTAAAAGATAGGAAGTGAGTCACCTAGATTAAAAATAAATGAAATAAAGAAAGAAAACAACAAAAAAGCCAGAATTAGATTGTCCAACTATGTGTATGTTACAAAGGAATTTGTAACTACATATAACATCTTTTTTCTCACAAAGTCTCCTTTCCAAATATTAATTAGATGTTTAATAGCTTTGCACAAATATCCTTCGTATCACCTGATACTGACTAAGAAGTTGTTAACTTCTGCTTGACTGGTTTTAAAGAATTTTCATTGAATGGAGAATTTCAAATCACACCATCTTGGAAATAACTTTGTCACTATTAATTGCCGCTGCCCAGTTTTACATCTGGGAAATCAAGACCGAGAAACTACATCTATGCCTTCTGAAGCCCTTTCTCTTCTAATGCTAGGTATCCAAATTCAGAGCCTGGTTGTGCTATATTCCCTTGTAGATACTTATGATTCAAGTTGAAAATGCTGTGAAGAACAGTTCTGTTAGGTTGTTTTGTCTCGTGACTCTTTAGGGAACTTGAGACTATGGCTTCATAACTGAATGAAGCTATTAAATAGGGATCATAATATGATGGATCATTGCTTGAATGTTTATACCTCTTCCCATGTTGACTGTCTGCTACAGTCTCTTCAATGAGCTTGAGTTCTTTTTGAGATCACAGATGTAGATACAGGCTTACATTCATTGTGAAATCTCACCTTAGGAATGAGCAGGATTTAATACTAGGCCAGTGTTGTCTCTAGGCATGCTCATTGGGCAGCCAGCATGATACCAAGGGAATTCTTTTTTAGACAATGTGGTGGTTTGTTACCCTATTAAATTCCTTTAATTCTACTAGGTTCTGATTGTAGTTAGAAGCTTTTCATTATGTAATAAGCTTGATAGTGTTGCCCCCAGAAGACACTCAAAATAGAAAAATGAAATTTTTAGTTTTGAATAGATTGAAGGAGGCAGTCTGCACAGAAAACCACTGTTTATGCTTTGAAAGAAAAGCCTTTATTTGATTTTAAAATGTAGGGAATGTATTGGGTTTTAATAACTCTTTCTTCTTCCTGTAGTTATTTTTTTTCATGACTAAAAATACTTGAAGCTGATGAATAAGATTTAAGTAGAGTTCTTCCATTTTGAAGTTTTATCCTCAGCTTTAGCTTTGTTTTGCAGAACTTAAGAAAAAAATTCAGAGCTTTTGCTTTTTTTTCTTCTTTATTTTCTGGAATATCGGAAATATCTGACATCTAATTTTAGAATTATGAGAGTTGAATGATTTTAAGGAGTTTTATTTCCAGGCAATGAAAAGTAAAGATACTTGGTGCTTAACAGTATAATTTGTGGGGGGAGCAAGTCTACACCTCTAGATTATTTTTTTGTAATTTATTTTTTTAAATCTTTTGGTTATCTTCAAATTTTAATACCTTCTTTTCACCAGTTGGGGTCAGCAGTGGATCAGAAATTTCTTTATAGCTGAATAAACACTTCATATTTTGAGTGTTTTAAAATAAATATAAGAAAAAAAAAAAACAACACCCCAAAACAATCAACAACAAACAAAAAAAAAAATTAAAAACAAGCACTGAGAAAACGTAGCCAAACTTCCCAATAGACAGAAAAGTCTTACATAAAAAAGCAAGTATACAAAATTGTACCAGATATAAATCCTCAGTATTACTGGGATAGGTCACTTCTTTCACCAACATTGTATTACTTTATAACTTCTATCAAAGACTTGATCATAAATGTCACTGAACTGCTTTCGGGTTATTTTGTGTGTTTTGAAATTACTACCTAGTAGTAGTAATAAAATGTCTGCGTGTTAAATGTTGAACTATTTAGATCTGTCATGAACTGTCACTACAGATTGTCAAGAGTTGTATTAGTTTCTCATCTCAAAAGCAGTAATGTTCTGACACATGTTATTTAGCCTTTTTCTCCCTATATCTGCTTCTGTGATGTTATATGGACCTCTGTACTTGTTGTTTCTAGGTTACCTTCTTGGGAGTGAGGATTATTATTCTCATGATCACTGTGTGTTCATCAAAGCAAAGAATGTAACACGCTGTGCTCTGGACTTCCGAGATGGAGAAGAAGTTGCAGCTGGGTTTACAAACATGTACTCCACAAATTTATTTACAGAAAGAGCTATAGACCTTATAGCCAATCATAAAACTGAGAAGGTATAGTCAGCAGTTCTTACTTACACTAAAGAATAATTCTTAAAAAAAAAAGAGAGAGAGAAACATTAATGCAGAGATTGTATCTTTGCTTTTCAGCAGGTTGCACAAAGAACAACTAAATGTGAGAAGTATCACTGATAGATCTTTTCTCCCCTCCTGAATGAATTTGGTTTGCACAGCCCTGACCTGTTACCCTTCTCCATTTCATTGTTAATAATAGGGGCAGCGAAATTATAAAAATATTTTAGCATATTTTAGTTGCTCTCCTGAAAAGAGAATAGTGGGAGAATTTTCAGAGGAAAACCTCTTAATGGTGTTATGAAGAGAAGAAACAGATGATGTTTTCTCACACCTTTGGATAAGTCTTTTATCAAAGCTCCTTTAATGTACTTAGTATGAATTCAAGTCCTACATTCAGCTTGTTTATAAAAACATTAAAGAGAACTGGCCCCCTAACAGAACCCTGCAGTATCACCTTAGTCACTGGCTGCTAGCCTGATGTAACTTAATTTACTGTAATCCTTCAGTGTGACCCATCAGCCAGTTGTTCACCCATCGTATTCTATTTTTGACTAGCTACATGCTGGACATTTTATCCAGAAGGGTATTGTGAGAAACAGTATTGAAAACTTCACTGAAATCCAGAATGACCAGGTCTACTGACTCCCATTAGTCAACAGAATTGTTAGTCTTGTCATAAAAGGAAGTTGTGAACGTGTGCTGGCTATAACTGATGATAGTACTGTCTTTCAGGTGTATTGTGTCATCTCCAACAATAGTGTTCTCTGTGATTTTAGCAACCACTAAAATTAAAAGTCTAGAATAAATTCCTGTACCTGTTAATGAATTAAAGCTTTTTTTTTTTCATATAGTACTTTGTGTTAAACTAATTTACATTCTTTCCCTTCCACCCCAGCCCCTCTTTCTATACCTTGCTTTTCAGTCTGTCCATGAACCTCTTGAGGTCTCTGAAGAGTACATGAAACCATATTCCTCCATTAAAGATGAAAAGAGGCGTCGTTATGCAGGAATGGTGTCTCTTATGGATGAAGCTGTAGGAAATCTTACTGATGCTCTGAAAAAATATGGTCTTTGGGATAACACTGTTCTTGTGTTCTCTACTGGTAAGTTCATTTGATTATATGGTTTCAGTAATATATTTTATACAGTGCCAATATAATGTCTAACAAGCTGAGTGCAGAGACATCTGGCCTTTGTGTTGTTCCCCAGTGTGATTTGTAATTACAGAAGATGGATGAAAGAGGAAACACAAACCATAAGGAAAGCTCTCCCCCCTCTTACAGCTTTTTTGTGTATGATTAAAACAGTTCTCAGGAACTATCAATGGAAATGGAGGGTACTCCTGTTGGAAAAAAAAAACTGTGTTGTAAATACAGAGTAGTACAGTAAAACTGGAGAAATTTTATTTGGCACTGAAGTCAGTGAATATCTATCAGAACTGAGTCCTTACTGTGAGTGATCTACCAAATTCATATGTCCTGAGCAATAGGTGGTTTTCTCATCAGTCTGTAAATCAACGTAGGTCACAGACGGCACAAACTGTCAGTTGGCAAGCACTTTGAAATCAAAACCTATTTTTCCTTACTTTCATGTAACATGACTTTTGCACAATTCTATCTTAATATATTTTACTGGCACACTGCACCTGAGAAGCAGAGGTTCATTAATATAGCAGAATGCAAATAATAAAGCATTTTCCTTTGTATTCAAACTAGGAATGAAATGAAACCTTTCTGAAATACAACTGTTTGGCTGGATTTCAGGAAAATAGATGTTTGGTTGGCAGTGGGAAGCTGCCTGTTAAAAATTGCTTATTTTCCCATGCTTTACATATTAGGGCTGTCAAAATAGCAAGTGCATTTTATGTGGATGATGCTGAGAATAAAAAAATAAAAAAAAAATCAACCATCAGCCGCAAAAAAACAACCCTGGAAAGCAGAACTCAAATTTTGGTGAAAATGCAGGGATTTATTTTGAGTTTATCAGCTGCTTTAAGTCCAAGCCTTTTTCCCTTGTGATGTTGCATTTGTGTCCAGATTTTGTCTCTAACAGGATTTGATAACTTTTCTGTGCCTGTTTCCATTTACAATATTTTCATATTTAGAACTGACAGTAAGCAAAACCATATGGAAAATGATACCAATAGTTATTCCATGTGGAAAAAATCCAATCTCTGTTCATGGGGTCCTGATAGAGCTTTTGCAGTAATGTTTTTTCAGTACACTGTGGAATAAAGCATCTGAATTGGAAGTCCAGTGTATGATGAAATTAAAGGGACAAATTTATGTTGTGTTAATACGTTGTTTTGTTGTTGTTTTTCCAAAATAATCACAGTATACCTTGCTTTTAACAGTAGTTATTTTGCAATCAGTTGCATGTGCTTTTCAACAGAACTCAGACAGGAGAATCTAGTGTCTCTTATCTAATGGGACTTGTTTTGACTTAACTGAAGTTTTAAACTGCCAGGAGTGGAATTTAATGATTGAAATGCAAGGAAATTGAGCCTAGATCAAGCAGATCACAGAGCAGTGATTCATTTTTTTCCACTGTTCTCTCTTTAGTTCACACAACTGGTCCTTATAAGCATAAAACATTGCATACATTAAAGATCCGGTATCCAAAATATCAAATGTTGAAACCATTAAGAACTTTCTAAAAAGTGAGAAATCTATTCGACTTTCCTATATTCCATCTATTGCTTTTGCAGAAGGTATGTTTTAAAATGGGCATTAGAAAGTGGTTGAAATGAAGAATAAGAGGGTCTGCAGTTGGTCTTATGCAGAGAATTGTGTTATGTGAGAACTCTTTGGAAGTTAAATCAGTGCTCTTGTATGTTCTGGCTTTAGGCCTTTCTTGACTTGTTTGGTACTTTCTTTGTAATGAAAGTTTACCTTCTGTCAAATGTCTCAGTTGATATACTCTCTGCCTTCTGCTGCTTACTTCATGCTATGTTTAGGTTCCTCTTCACCCTTTTTTCCTATCTAGTTATTTTTCTAGCATACTTAAACATTTTCTTAAGCTCTCAAAGGCCAGCCCCACTCTGAACCTGTGGGACTTCCTTTTGTTTCATATGACTAAAAAGACACATTTTCATACATGACTTGGAGTTATCTTGAAGATAATTCTTCCTAAGTTGTGAAGTTAAGGATCAGTAAGGTTAATTTAGGAGTTTAAATGAAGACTGTTACAAGGAGGAGTCTGGGGATTGGTAAATAGTATCCATAATACTATTGGACTATGGCCACATTTCTTCTCAGTTAATGATATAAGACCATAAAGACACCCTCAGTTTTCTTAGAAACCCATGTATTTCGGTAAGTGTAGTTTTGGAAAACAGTAGATAGAAGCCTCTAGTTTTGCAGTAGGTTTTCCTTTATTATTTACTGTTCCTTTCTTTAGTTATAGCCTGAATTGTCATTCTGAAGATTGTGCCTTACTGTTTTGAAATTTAGACAAACAGTGTAAAAACTACAATGATTGTTTGCTGCTGTTTGCTACACCACTTAGCATTGAAACAAACGTGTCATCCTGTTGATTCCTTCACTGTTTGCTATCAAACCCAAAGCAAAAGATCTCTTTTTAGTGAATACTCAATCTAAAACATGATATGATCTTTGCTCTCATAGTGGATTTCTTTTTGTTAAACTCTTTAGTGTTTCTTCCTATTTGTATAATGTAATGGCTCAATCAAGATTCACTTGAAAACATGCCAGCTGGCAAATGGAACTACTGCACATCTTCCAAGGGCTTTGCAAATTGTATAGAGCTCCGGTTTCTCTTTAAAGGAAATTAAAGGCGTCATGGAAGTACTGGGCCAAGAATGAAGTCATCTAATGATCAGTAGAGTCTCACCACTCCTAAGTAGATCATGTACATCAACATTGCAGATCTTTTTCAACAGATAAACTAGTTATTTCTGCAGGTAAATAGGGAAATAAAAATATTAGGTGGTACTACATTTATGTATCAAGTAGTAGAGACAGACAACTTCTTGACTGGTTCATTGCAAAATAGAATTAGCTTTGCATGATTGTACTGCAGATACAAATGCTTTACACTGAAAGAGATAAAAATGGATGCAACATTGTATTGGGTGTCCATGGTCTTTTATCCATTTGAAATACAAAATGACAACATACAGTTTATTTTTCCTTTTAGAAAATGTAAGAGACTGTAACTACAGCTTTCCTGAAGAGGATCTCGATTTAAAATACCCGAAGGTCATAATAAGCATTCTAGTCACATAAATTTAGCTCAGCACTATTAACACTGGTTTAGAAGCCCAAGTTTTGCTTCCAATGTAGACCTATATTCGAGGTAAGAGGTGGAGGTTTGCTATCTATAGCATGTATTCAAAGTTCTTCAAAATTCAACAAGTTATTTGAGTGGAAACTTGCCAGTATTAGAAAATACAAATAGGACTTTTCAGTTCTAAATTAGAGGCGATATCCTTTGTCTTACATATCTTTCAGCTTTGTAGTATTCTGAACTGCTTTGAAGCAATACCCCGTAACACTCTCTCTTACAGTATGACTGTTATTCTTACAAGTGGATCAGCACTGTAGTGTCTCTTAGTTGCCATTTGAGGGCTTTTAACAGTAAAATATGTATAGCATTTAACTTCAATCCAGGGCTTATATGGCTAAGAGAAAATTACATAAATCCTCTTCATGATGAAGGATGTGACAATGATTACTGTTTTCACTCAGAATATATTTTTTTGTCATTTTAGAATTATGATTAATAGAAGCATAAATTCTCTTGGACATACTTCCTGATGTTTATACAGCCTCTCTTACAAACTCACATATTTTTCCATATGAAGTTATATTATCTTTCTCTATTAAAAAAATTCTTCTCACTCTTTTTTGTTTTATTTTATATTATTTTATTTTATTTTAAGCATATAATTTCATTTTATTTTGTGTTAAGCATATTGTGGCTTTTGTCTGAAAAAAATATTGTATATTTTCCCTCTATTTTGTTACAAAACAGGGATCTGACCTTCACTGGACTTCTAAAATATCTTTTTTTATATCTTCCTTGTGTCTTTAGTCTTGGGTGAACTTCCATTCATTCTCTTTTGAGGGTAAGGGACTACAGGGAGTCTTTTAATTCTAGATTGCCTGAAAATAGAAACACTAGGTTGGAAAGGACCTACAAGATCATCTAGCTCAACCATTCTCCTATCACCATCCCTACCCACTAAGCTACTAAATCAAATCCCTTAGCACCTCATCTAAACGCTTCTTGAACAGCGCTAGGGATGGTGCCTCAACCACCTCCCTAGGCAGGCCATTCCAGTGCCTGAACACTCTTTCAGAGAAAAGATTTTTTCTCATATCCAGTCTAAATCTTCCCTGGTGCAACTTGTGGACATTGCCTCTTGTCCTGTCGTTATTTATCAGGGAGAAGAGGCTGACTCCTCCCTCACCACAGCCTCCCTTGAGGAAGTTGTAGACTGTGATGAGGTCTTCTCTGAGCCTCCTTTTCTCCAGACTAAACAATCCCAGCTCCCTCAGCCGCTCCTCATAAGACTTGTGCTCCAGACCCCTCACCAGTTTTGTTGCCCTTCTCTGAACACGCTCCAGGGCCTCAATGTCTTTCTTGTAGTGAGGGGCCCAAAACTGAACACAATACTCAAGGTGTGGCTGCACCAGAGCTGAGTACAGGGGGATGATCACCTCCCTGCTCCTGCTGGCTACGCTATTTCTAATAAAGACCAGGATGTCATTGGCCTTCTTGGCCACCTGGGCACACTGCTGTCTCATGTTAAGCCAAACATCAACCAACACCCCCAGGTCCTTTTCCTTTCTACATTCTCCAAGCCATTCTGCCCCAAGCTTATAGCACTGCATGGGGTTATTGTGGCCAAAGTGCAGGACCCAGCACTTGGCCTTATTGAACCTCACACCATTGAGCTCAGCCCAGCTGTTCAGCCTATCCAAATCCCTCTGAAGGGCCTCCCTACCCTCAGGCAGTTTGACACATCCTCCCAACTTGGTGTCATCTGCAAACTTACTGAGGGTACACTCAATCCCCTCGTCTAGCTCATCAATGAAGATATTAAACAAAATGGGCCCTGGGGAGCACCACTCATAACAGGACGCCAACTGGACTTAATTCTATTAACCACTACCCACTGGGCATGGTGCTTAAGCCAGTTCCTTACCCAAAGGAGGGTATACCTGTCCAGGTGGCAGGCTGCCAGTTTTCCTACCAATACTGTGGGAGACTATGTCAAAGGCAGTTGGAGGACAGATTGATTGGAAAAGTTATTATCTGACTGTGCTGTTAGATGTGCTACCAGACAGAATTTTTAGTATACCTCCTCAATTATAGCAGGTTTACTGAGGAACTGGTTTAATCAGTCCCGACAAGAAATTCTGACAGGTTCAGTGTACTGTCATCAGAGTATGTGCCAGAGAATCTGCATTGTTTAAGTTCATATCTAAGTTCCAACCACCTTCAGTGAAAACATCTGAGTTTGTATATTTGAAATTACTACTTCTGTGTCTTGTCTGTTAAAGGTTGTTGTTCTAAAAGCGAAAGGAGCATCTTACCATTGCATTTGCACTGGTCACAGGTATTGCCTGTGAGTGAGTAATAATGGAAGGTGCATCTAATCTTAGAATCGTAGCATGTTTTGGGTTAGAAGGGACCTTTAAGGTCATCTAGTTAGAACTCCCCTGCTATAGGCAGGGACACTTTCCTCTAGATCAGCTTGCTCAAAGCCCCATCCAGCCTAGCCTTGAGCACCTCCAGGTAGGGGGCATCCACAAGCTCTCTGGGTAACCTGTTCCAGTGTCTCATCACCCTCACAGTGAAGAATTTCTTCCTAATACTTAGTCTAAATCTACTCTTCCCGTTTAATGCAATTTCCCCTCATCCTGTTACTGCATGCCCTTATAAAAAGTGCCTCCTCAGCTTTCTTGTAGACCCCCTGCAGGTACTGGAAAGCTTCTAAAATGTCCCCCCAGAGCCTTTTCTTCTCCAGGTTGGAGTGCCCCAGCTCTCTCAGCCTATCCCTGTAGGAGGTGTGCTCTAGCCCTTTGATCATCTTTGTGACACTCCTCTGGATGCACTGTAACAGCTCCATGTCCTTCTTGTGGTGGGGGCTCCAGAACTGGATGCACTACTCCAGGTGGGGTCTCACCAGAGCAGAGTAGAAGGGACAGAATCACCTCCCTTGATCTGCTGGTCATGCTTCTCTTGATGCAGCCCAGGATACGATTGGCCTCGTGGGCTGCAAGTGCACATTGCTGCCATATGTTTGGTGTTTCATATTCCATATTGGCTTTTATCCTTTTTTTTTTCTTTCCAATTTTCCAGAATTAAGTATGGGTGACATCTAAATTAATGCCACAAGATGCAGGTAGTTGTAATGGAACATCTAGACTGTCTTATAAGAATGTTATGAAAAGCAGAAATGTTATCTTAAAAGGGAAATTAATTTCAAAATAAAAGCTGAGAAAATATCGATACTAAAGAAATATACTACCTTTCTTTTTTTCCTATTCTAAAATCCTGTGAAAACCTGAAATGTTTTGTAGGAAACATTTATTCGTCTTTGCTTTCTTATAGCATTAAGTCCCATCACCCTTCCCTACTTTTTCTCTTGCAAAACTTAGCATTCTGAAATGGAATTACTGAACAGAGAGTAACCTTGTGACAGAGATACTCACTTCTTACTTGTCTGTGTTTAAAATCTCTGGAGTCTGGCTATCCACCTGGTATTTTTCTTCCTGCTTTAAGGAAGTGCCAGTACTTAAAATGAAATTCACTTGTAAATAAAACTCAGAAATTTGGCCAGTGTTGACAGCTGTCCATTTTTGGTTAAAACTTTGACTTCACCAGGCTAATAGTTATCCTTGCAATTTTTTTTTTCTCAGGCGAAGGGTAATGGTGAATGCTGAAAACAGCTAATTTCACACATTAATAATTTCACACTACTGTTAAAAGTTTGTGCTAAAGTATAATTCCTATACAACTATACTGGTTTGCTCTCCATAATAGTGTTAAAAAATACATTATACTGCGTCTCAGAATCTTCTGTATCCAATTTGATGGCCTGGTTCTGTGCTCCATCAGTGGGAGAATTCCATTTTTTTCTTACTTATGTCTCGTTTAATTTGCTTACTGCAGACATGTGGGAAGCTTTTCAGATTATTCACATTGGTTTTATGTTAAAATTTGCCTTTATATTTCTTTTGTCTTTAATGTTGTTGTATGCTAATATTGACCTGACAGAGCAGGGTCTGTAACTCTGAGACCTGTTTAGTTACTGAAGCTAAGTGATCGGCTGAAACTAGCTGCTCTAGGATCGTTCCTTTTGCTATAACTGTACTGGAGAGGAGGAGGGATTAAGAAAAAAGAACAGAATGAAAAAGGACATTGTATATGCAGCTGTTGGAAGGCTGTGTTAGAAACTGTTGGAATCTTTGTATAAAATTTATTTTTTCCATGAGATCAATGGTTTTTTTTTGTGTGTGTGTGTATGTGTATGTGTGTGAGTTAGAATAGTCAGAAGAATAACAGACAATTCTGTTAAGCTGCAAAGAAAAAAATAAAAATAAAAAAGTGTTGATTTATCTGAACACTTCTCTGTAAAAACATGGTGCTCTGATGCAGCAGAACTATTATGTTCTCTTGCTGGGAAATGAAAGCCTTATGGGTGCACTTAAATATTGACAAAAGTTACATGAGCAGAATTCTATAGGAGAAGTGTGGTTTTCTGTTTCCTCTGTGCATCTAACAGAAAGGCTTTCAGTAGTTCTGTGATATGCGCACAAAAATCTGTATTAAGTACTACAAATATAGTAATGGATCAGCTGTCTGAATAATTTGAGTAGCTTTTCTTCTGCTCACATTGAACCTTCAAGGTTACTCTTTCCATTGAGTATATACAGCATCACAATGAAGTATACATTGGATGTTGTTTTGTTTTTTTTTTAATCTGCAAAACTTAACTAAATGAATGTTGTTTGTTTCACTGAAAATGCATGTTTCATGCTAGCCATCAGAGGAGTGTGCTTACATTTTTGTTGCACTTTTAGCACAATTCAGAAAGTGCAGCAACGGATGGATCTTTCAATTTCAGTATGGAGAAATAGGAAAGAACTTGAGTTCAAATTAAGGGCAAAGTTATTCTCTAATTCATGCTGTGAGAAGCTTATCCACAGTGTAGATCTCTGCTCTGTATGCTGTACTGTCTCTCCCCCTCTCTCTCTCTTTTTTTTTTTTTTGAACAAAGCCTCAATGGGAGTTCCACACTTGGAACATGTGCAGAATAAGCAGAATTCATGCTGTGAAGATCAGAGGGGAAAAATTTTATCCAAATGTGATCTTTTACCACTGCTATTGACAGTCCTCTCTGTTTAATTCTGAGTCACAATCATGAGCTTCAATCATACAAAGGAAAGGCTCTGAAGTCCTGTTCTGTGACCTAGACTTTCAGTAAGAATGTTGGAGGTTAAAAATAAGATGCATTTATAGAGCTGTGCACTGAAGCTGCCTAGTGCTTGCTCATACTGTGTCTGGCACTAGTAAATGCTATTTAATTCCCTTTTGTCTATATCAAATTCACGCCAGAATTGGGAAGAAAAAAAAAACAACAAAACAGACCAAAAACCACCACCAGCAACAAAGTGATACTTTGACATACTGATGGATGATGGAAGTGTAGCATCCAAAACTTGTGTACAAGAATTCTGCACACAAATGGACAAAAGCAAGGAAGTTATGTGGAAGTTGACTTTTTCCCATCCTCTGTTTTTATCTCAGTGTCTGTGTTTTGTTTATTTTTGACTGTGTGCATGTTGTATGTTACTTGTTTTTCTTATTTTTAAAATAATTGCAAACTTAGAAAATAGCTTTGTAGAAACATAATGTGTAGTGCAAGGCAATCTGTTGATATACTCAGTTTTCAACCGTACTGAGACTAACATTGTTAGTAAGGTTCTTAAAGTTTGTAAGTTACATATAAAATAACTTCTCAGTTAACTTTTAATAGACTTTCCAGTTCTGCTTCACTGTGGATGGGCCCTTACACTGGCCTCCATATGGTAGTGATTAGGTGTAAGAGCATGATTGCTCATAAAGCACCAGTCCTACAAAGGAACACTGGATATATAGCTTGTAACAAATGCTTACAGAACTGAACGAGATTTGCCATATTATTCCTGCCAACTTTTCTGTACTGGTTTCTTCCATTAATATCTAATTGTTCTGGATTAAAAGAACCTATATGGTCTCTAGTATTCAAGATTGAATTGGGTTTGATTTTTGGAGTGCAGTAATATCAGAAAACTCAACAATTCAATATTGCAAAATATACAGAATTACGCAAAGGAGAAGATGAAGCAACATCTTCAGTAATCCAATTTGGTGGTCATTTTAGGTAGTTAATGTTGCATTCCCAGTCAATTTTCTTATGCAGTTCATGCTGTTATGATGACTGTGCATCCTGGCTGACGGCATCAAAGTGGTAGGATCACATTAGGTGCTGTGAGATGCAGGATTAGAAGATAAGTTTGTTTTTGCTGTTTATGATACACTGTAAAGTCTCCTAAGGCAGAAGCACAACAAGAAAAGGAAGAAAGGCCTCCAAAATATGCCAGTTTGTACTCCTTTTTAAGCTTACCTCATGCTTGGTTTTTGCACAGTGGAAATGCATTGGAAACTTGAGAGGGAAGGAGTTTAGTCTGTACTTATTTTATTTAGATCTAGTGAATATGACGAACTCTGAATGATCTGCCCATCTTGCATAAGCAAGTGGTGAAATATCACTTTGTGTAGGGACTATATACTAGAAAAAAAATTGGGTAAATAAGCTTTCTCATTTTTCCTCATGACTTTTCCTTTCATAACCTTAAGTATTTCTTCCTTGTCCTCTAAGTTGTTTTTTTACTGTGGCTATGAAATTACAAATACATTAGGTATTATTAAATCATCAGATACTATTAAAGATACTAAATATTAAAACATAACCAAGATATGCCTTTTTCAAATCAACTACTCTCTTAACTATGTAGGTCACCCCAAATGTAATGCCTCCTATTTATGAAGGCTGCTCTGAAAGAAATGCTTATACTCATAAGCATGCTAGGGCTTGACCAGTATGTCTGATTTTTATACTTTTGAATATTTCAGAATTAAAGTGTGCCCCAGATAAATGTGTGAAGGCTAAACTCTAGAAAAACAAAACAAAACAAAACACACACACACACAAAGCAGAGCTTTCATATAAAAGTTCAGCACAACTTTCTTCTACATTCTTTTCTTGCTTTTGCTTTCCCTCATTCAGTGTTGTCCCTGTTCATTGCGGAAAATTTGGACTAGATGACCTTTAAAGGTCCCTTCCAACTGTAAGGCTTCTATGATTCTATGTTTTTCCAGTGCATTTAACATAATAGATCTGTATTTGGGGAAAATTACACTTTAGCACGTGTTAGAGCAGGAAGATTTTTCCTCTATGCTAAATCCATAAGTATAACCAGCAGAATTTAGAACATTTGAACGTATATTGAACATTTAGTATTCTAGTTTTGTGCTCTTTCCTTTTGATTTTTTTTTTCTTTTGTCATCCATTTCTCTCATAGATGTTTAGAAGGAATTTAGGCTTTTCATGCCATGAAATACATATTGCTTTCTTAGTGGACTTTGTAAATACTCTCCCTTTGGCAAGTGCAAGAATTTGCACTTTTCTTTGAAGCACTTGTTGGTGCTGGAATTTTTTTCTGGACAGTGTGCTTTCATCTGAATGACATTTCATATTGATTACTCAATGGCATGAAAGAGAAGGTTTGATTCTGGTAATACAGTAAAACTATGACTTCTGTCCTAAAATATATGTGAAATATTATAAAATAACAGAATAAATTATTGTGTTTATCTAGCAGGATAGGATAAGAATTTTTAAAGCGTGAAAATCTCTACCCTGTTTTGCTGTGCTGTGTCTTTGATTGCCTAGAGTAAGTAATTTTCATAATTCAGGACCCTGGCTTTTGCAGGCTGGAAGCATTGCTGCAAACATAAGAATCATTGGATAGGTAAAATGCACAGTAGGCTGCATAAGAAAAGCTGTTACTTTTAAGTCCTCTGTCTTGAAACTAATGAAATAAATGAGGTTAGAAAAATAGATAGCAAAAAACAGTAATGTTCAGAAGGAAAGATGAGCTTTAATTTTAAGAGCTGGAAAAGAGACTATGGATATATTTATGAAAATGTGAACTAGGTAATAGTAGGATTTCCTAAGGATGATTAAAAAAAATGAAAAAATAAGGGCGCGGACATGCATTCCACACTCATTGACTCTCTCTCTCTATCACCTCTTCAAAATGCTGATGGAACCAAGTCTTAGAATATATCTGGATGCTCAAGCAGAAGTAGCAGATTCTAAAGACATCACCCATTATACTGATCTAGATTACTGACAGGATGGCAGTGTATTTAGCAGCAGTGAAGAGCAGAGAGGATGTTGTAGCACAGACAAGGGAGTCATTTTGGACCATAATGAAATAATCTGATATAAGGAAACAAAGTCTTTGTTACTGCGAAATGATGAGAGACAAGTGTCAGAACATTAACTCTCCCAGGTGTTGGATAGAGATGAAGACTAAGTGGACTCTTTCTGAGGTTATACAGAAAATAAACCTACAAACATTAAAGGGATCTTGTAGTGTCTATTTTCATGGAGAAAAGCGAAAGTAGATAAATTAAACATCTGCGGTACTGAATGAAAAGCAGTGCTTCCAGCATCGCCTGGCAATCTTTAGGATTTGGACAGAGGAAAACTGATGGTCATAAGATATTGTATGGTTAGATTAGGGTTAGTGTTATTCGCCTCCTGTGCATGCAGAAGGGTTTTTTGTTGTTTGTTTGTTTGTTTGCTTGTTTTTAATGAAACAGTTTGGGGAACATAAGTGACTTATTTAATATTGGGAAAAAATATCTGTAAGCTTGTGAAGGCTAGCACACAGAAAGTGTCTGTCCTTCACTGCTACTAAAGTTGAACAAGGGGAGAGTTTCAAAGTAGCTCTGAACATTAGTTCTGAGTGTTAAGATTTGGCCATGGTTGAATGTATCAGATAGTATAAACATCTAACCTAAAACCGGCTGGGAGACTGCTTAATGCAATATCTGTTGTAGGTTCTTAGCTCTTCACACTAAGGTTTGAACTAATATACTTATTTTTCCCTCTTTTCACGAAGACTTTTCTTTGTATCTTGGTCATTTTTTCAGCTCAAACTTAATCTTTGTTCTGCTTCTGCTATACTCTCCTACTAATGTTTTTCATACCATTTGCAATTTTTTATATCTCTAGATGTCTTCATATGTCTCGTATGACTAGAATATGTCCCTTAACATATAGTATTTCATCTTCAAACCTCTCTTTCAGCAGGAACACTTACTATATGAACTTATATACTTATGAACTTATGAACTTATATAGCACTGCAGCCATGTAGAATGTTGCCTGTGCCTGTTTTGAGATTTGACCTCTAATTGGATTTTCTCATGTTAAAATATAGCCAGTGCTTTGTGTACATTGAAGTAAACCGACCCTGAATTCAAATTAAGATCACAGAGTTGCTTGAACTTAGTTGAGAAGAAGCAGCAGCAGAGATTTCACTTGTATTTTAAAGCAAATGGCTTCAAGCAAAAGTAATAACTACATCAACTGCAGTATATGCTTTTCCTTATAAAATTCTTATATTAGATGCGATCCACATATTTAAGCTGTATGAAAGATAATTACTCCTTATATGCAGAGCAGTAACTGCATCTATCAGGGTACTGTGCTGCTTCTGATAAGTTGCAAGAGAAATTTTTAACAAATTACCAGTGAAAGTGTTGAAATATGTGGACATCTGCAAAATGTAACGATAGTTTTAGTAACTGTTGTCAGTCTGCTATTGTTTGCATTACAACACCATAACACATTCTGAAATCAAATTAGCATTTGTTATATTATTTGTGGATGTTACGAATGACATCCTATGCATCCTGTGCTTTTCTGTGAAGTCCAAAATATTACAATAGTATTCTTTTATTACTGTTCACCTGGGGAAAAAAAAAATGTGACTTCCATTGTTCTCAAGCAAGTTGTATGTAGAAAGCTGAGGCTTCAAATATACAAAAACATATATTTCTTTTTGAAATTACTGCATATTAATGCCTTGTATATCTGCCTTTAGGCTTTATACTAGCGCTTCTGATTGACTGAAAAAGCAAAGCCTATGTTTAAGAGAGTTTAATAATTACACATTACTGACCACAAGTGATTCACATTGACTAGGAGATGTAAACTACTGCCAGTCAACAGTTACAGTTACAAAAATTCAGAGACAACAGAAGGAAAATCACAACAAAAGGGAAGAAAGAAAAGGAAAATGTATGCCTCAGAAATGTCTATGTGGACTGTGGTGTTGATGAGTGGAACTGTGAAGTTAGAGGCTTACATACTGGCATGAAAACATCAGCCTACAATGCCCACTAATCGCAAGATATGCAATTCAAGTGTTTCCTTGAAGTCTTTTTTTTCTGCCATGAATATGGACAGCTACTTCTTGAAAGAGCTGAGAATATGTATTTGAGAATTGAATGTGATCAGTAATGGCAGAGCATTTCAAGAGGAGAGATTTCATGACTTCAGGATTTAGGAAATATGATCAAAAGTGTCAGAAAGTTCAAGGATAAGGATGATGATGTTGGAGAAAGATTGCTGACAACCTCACTGAACTACCATGGTGTCTCAGAGGTATACTGCAGTGATTAAGTTTATAAGATCAATTAGAGGAGTGCTTATTTTGGCATGTGATTGGGAAAAGAAGTCATAAATTTTGAATAAAATAATTTCTGTTTAACAAAAAATTTTAAGTGCTTCTTGTTACCCCTTGGATGTGGCATTAATGGGGCAACATTAAGAAGAAGAAGAATGTTACATCTTTTGAAAAACACTCTAGTATTTTTTTATTCTTATTTTATTTTTTATTATTCAAGGAAATGTATTCAGTTATAGCCAGATTAATGTCTTCTTTCTTATATTTGGCAATATATTATTCAGCCATTACTACTGGCACCATAAAATGATAGAATGGCTTGTGTTGGAATCAACCAAATATCATTAAGTTGCAATCCCCCCTTTGCCACAGGCAGGGCCACCATATGGTAGTTTAGGCCTTCCATATGCTTGGGCAGTGCTGAATGTATGGATACAATACTGATGCATTTTCTATCTTGTCAGTGTATACTTAATAAACTTATCTGTTTCATTTCTTTGTCATCTTGAGAAAAATGAAATAGACTACGGTAGACAAAATGATTACAACAGATTGCAAAGTAATTACACTTTTTTTTTTTTTTAATTCTTCTCCCTTGAAGTTTAGGACTAGTATTACAGAGATTTTTCTTTTCTAAATACTTTTTTTCATTTATTTGGTTGGGAGAATTATCAGGTGGAATTTCAATTTTTGTGGTTATGTGCTTTTTTGAGAATTGGCTTGGGAAAGATACATTTGTTAAGGTACTTGCTGCCCTTCTTTCAAATGTCCAGTATAAATGTCAAGTAATAATGAAAGAGTTCTGTTTCATTTTAATGTTTTTATGCCAGTAGATGTGTGTTTCTTTCTGGTTATGAACTGTGCCAGGATTTCCTGGGTATAGGTAGGGCCCCAAGTGGGTAAGAGCTCAAGTCACTCCTCTCAAGGAAAAGTGATGTGAAAAACAGATGTATAAATTCATCCAATTGCCTGAATCAAGGCATAGTGTTAAGGCAATACATATACCCACTTATTATTAACAAGGGGAAAAAAAAGACATCTGGACCCTGCAGATGATCTATAAAAATCATAGGCACATAGGAGTTGTGCTGTTGCTAGAAGAGAGAAGAACAACTGAAATGCGCACGACACTGAATTGTGGCCCTGACACTCCTGTCATTTCAAGTGAACTTTTTAATTCTCTGTTTTGTTTGTGGCTGTTCCTGAGCTGGCTGGGGAGTTTCAGTGCTGACTATTTAACACTGGCTGCAGGAATTGTTATTGGAATGGCTGACAGCTGTCTGCCAGCCTGTCTGCATAGCCTTCCTGTGCTTGCTCCTGCTCGGCTGCACACTGCTATTGTTCATCTGGAGCCTTTCTCTTAAAATCTTTCCCAGCTGTATCCTGATACGCTAAACCACTTAAATTAGCTCCAGATTGCTCTGTTTATTTTGGGTAAGATAAGTGACAAAGTGCAATCCTAACAGTCCTCCTCAAATAAACACAGCGGAAAAGGGGGTACAGGATATTATGATGGAAGATGCATATTCTAGACATAAGCATGAGGCTTTAATGCATGTAAATTGGATCATTTGTCTCTACTGTTTGCATGTAATTCTAGATTTTGGCAGCTTCACAAGCCTGGAAGTTTTATTTTTTAAATATTTTTTTCTTTTTAAAGAAGCGTAAAGTCAAAATATTCTTTCTGAAGCAGTGATTCTCTAATGTTTGCAGCCTTCTCTGCAGTCTGTGCACGTTAAAACTTTTGCTGTGTCTGAATTCAGGGAGATCTATTGTACAGGACTGATCAACAATAGATACAAAGCTAGTTTTGGGCTGGATCATGTAATCGCATGTTAGAATTTGTTCATCTGTTACTTTACAGCTGAAACTTGAACAGACTAGACTAGACCAGAAGGCCTCAGGTCAGGCATTTTCCATATGTTTGGAAGTATATGTACATTAGTTTTGGCTGATTGGTACTTATACAGAGTGTCTATAAGTACGATAACTGTTGCCTGGCTTCCTGCTATTTTCCTCAAAAAGTTGCTATAAATATGTCCTAATTATATCCATTACATTTTTTTGGATAACAGCACTACACTTGTCCTAAGTGAGTTCACACTGCTTCCAGAAGCAGAGGAAGCAACTCAAATATATTCAAAACAAACTTCCGAATGCTTTTACTGAATGGAAACACCTAGACGCTGCCAACTGTTGGACAGTTTCTGGCTCATACAAGCTTTATGCTTGAAGTTTGGTGCTTCCTACATTATTCACAGTCATTTATCAGTCATATCCACTCCTCTCCTCGTGGAGGAGTGTCTGTTTACCACATAAACCTATCTTTTCTGCTTAGTAAGAGGAGAGAGGGCTGTACTTGAAAGCGAAATGTGAATTTAAACAATCTTCTAAATGAAATGTACAGGCCTGATTTTAAATGAAAAGAGAGAGCATACAGAACAAACTCCATCGATCCCTTTGGCAAAAAAATAGCTTTGCTTCCCCTCTCATCCTGACAAAACAATCAGTTACTTAAAAGCAAGAAACTGGATTAAGTACTATAAATTATTATTGACCATATTTGCCCTTCAAACATTTTGTGAATGTTTAAAGATGGTTTATATGCAGGTGATGTAGCCTTTAGCTGTAGGAGTTTTTCCCTTTATTTTGAAGATGCTTCAATTTGATTTAATATATTGAAATGTCCTGATCTGCTTTATAAAATTTAAACAATTATGGCTGTTTTTTGTTGTGTTTTTTTTTAATTTTTGTCCTCACTTTTAAAATACTGCATGGCTTTAGACAAACCTTTCAAACAGAGCTTAGCATGGTTTATATATCAGACAGATGTGTGCTGGATCAACTTACTGCAGGGGCCCATGAGGAGAAATTTCAGAGTATGGGAGTTTTCTCTTAAAGCTTCAGAAAAATTCAACAGTTGTTGAAAAATGCAAGGAGGTTAAGCACAGGTGAAAAACAGAAAAAAAAGCTGCCACGTGAATGCTGGCTTTGAGAAGTACTGTTGGTACAGCAAGAGTATTTGGCAAATATTTTGTAATAGATTTCAGGAAATAAGGTATATTTTCCAGAGAGACAGGATTCTTAGATTGAATATGCTCTTTACGAACTCTAATGGCACCTGTACATGATAGACAATTGGAGGTGAATAGATATGTGATACCAGATTGCATTTATAATGTCCTCAGTGCTCAAATTTTCTCTTGCTTTGCACTTCTTTTTTTTTTCAACTCCTTATTGAATCCTTCATTTAAATGTTAGTTGGTTATTTCTTGCTCTGTATGCATGAACATATATGTATACAGAACTGTTAAGATTTTGGATACCTACTTTACAAAATGAACGTAGGTATCTAAGTGGATTTGTGTGTTTAATATTCTTATGATGAAATATAGTGCATGTTAATGTTTTTAGATATTAACTGTTTTTTTCTTTTTTTTACTTACTGCTAAAGTTTATTTATGCAGACTTTGTTTCACTGACACATCTAAAAGGTCCAGAATAGTTGATCCTTTTGACTGTTGTGGGTTGGATTTTGTTGTTTTTTTGGTGGGGAGGGGTGGGAAGAGGAGAGGAGTCTGTTAAGACTGTTCTTTTAAAGGAAATAATTATATGCTATAGCTTTATTTTTATTTTTTTTAGAATTATATTGAATGTTCCACATTGTTGTAGCATTTTTTATTCTGAAAATGACAAAAACACTTTTTAAAATTGTTATGATCGTTAGGATTACTAACATACAAACTTAGCATTACAGTTCTGCCATAGCAAGGTTGTATAATATATATTATAAATCTAAAGCTTCTGATTTTCTCATGTTATGAGAGTGGAAGGTTTAGAACATATGAAAGTTAAAGATGGTTTCTGTAAGGAGGCTTGTGAGTAGCTCTTTATTTGGAGTAGACATACAGAAAATCTTGAAAACAAATACTGGGATTAAAACTGCCTAATAACAGCATCTAATACAATCCTGGATGGATCTGTGGGGAATTTTCAGGAAACCTTCTACGATGAGCTCATCTAGAGCAGTTTGCCAGGCAAGTCAATAGGATTGTGAGGTAAGGTTTAGCTCAGTTGCGTTCATAAGATGAACGCAATCACAAGATAGAAAAGTGTGCTCTATTAAAATAACAACAAACAAAGAAAGAAACAAGCAAACAAACAAAAAAAAAGTAAGTTATTTTGCTATAGTAGAAACAATATCCAGCCTTTCTGAGAACAAGTAGATTGCAATAGTGGAATTGTCAGGTCACAGCCTGAGATAATAGCTGAGCACCAGGTGAGAATGTCTGGCTAACCCAGGTTGCTCAAGTGCCTGGATCCACCCACCCCCCTCATTTAAGTGGTGACAGCCACTAGAGCAGCATTTCTCTGGACAGAGGTTGCTCTTCTCTTGAGGTGCAGTCTACTAGTGCTTCATAGTTTTGTATCCTATTAGAAGGCACTGTCCTTGACATCATCACCTTTTGTTGTACAGTTTCAATATGACAAGTTATACTGAATACATTTTGAATACTACATGAAAGAAAGCAAAATTTTGGGAGGTACTGTTTACAGTCTTTTAAAATAGCTACTTAAGTCTTGCAGGAGCTGTAAGTCTTTACAACAAAGGCAATATCCTACCCTATTTGTGCAATAGTACCTCTATTCTAGAGCATTAGTTTGAGACACATGATTTGTAGAAGCTGCTAAAACTGTATGTGCTAGTAGTAGAAGTCACAGAAAAGCAGTTGCTTGGGGTGTTGGGCCACCTTATGAGGAAAGGTGCAGATCATACTGCACTTAAGTGTATTTGGGTACTCTTCTTACAATGTTTTCCCATCAACCAAAAGTAAAACTTAAAGGTCTCTTTATCACTTCTATATAGTTTGTAATTCTATTACATTGGCAGTAATTATTTCTGAGCACTTGATTGGGAGATGATTATTTTCTTAAAACAGAACCTTTAAACTGGCATCATGTATTGTTGCAGTACTCTTTCCATCTGACTTGCTTTCAAAGCAATAACTTTTGTACCTGTTGATGTGGAATTTTGATAAATCTCTTTATGCAAATAATGTTGCATCTGAATTCAATAACTACCTGTAAATCTTCACAAGAAGTGTACATAGGAGACTTAGACAGACAGTCTTGGGAAGATCATTAGTCAGATTATTCAGAGGTCTTTACTTTCACCATACTTGATTTTTCTTTTGTCTAGAGAGAGATAAATGACAAACGAAGATTTTCCCATAGTTTTTACTATCTGTTGCCTGTGTGGTTTGTCTTTATTATATGAAGTAGGCTGTTGCTTCTGTTGCATTGTGTCATTCAGTTAAAAAGTTTGTCAAACTGGAATTTGTATGTGCTTCATTAGTTATTGTTTTCAGAATTTGCTTTATTCCTGTTCTTTATTATCAAACCATTCTTCAAAGAAGTTATATTCATTAAACTGTTTACTGCTTGCATACATCCCACACTACTGCATATATACATATATATATATATATATATATAGTGCACTTGTCAGACTGTTAGGCAGCTGGCAACTCTTCAGAGAAGAGTTTGGGAGAAACAGGACGGTGTATCTGTTTAGTTTTGTTTATTGATTCCTTTAAGAACTCCCATGGAACATCTTTTGACAGTTTTACAGATTACAGATTTAGCAAATTGAAGTCATTCTCGCATAAATGATAGTGAATATTAATTAAAAAAAAAACAGATATTTGTGAGGGGAAAAAAAACCATCGTCCTTCATTTTTAAAGGTGTAGAAGATGCACAGTCTTTCTTTTGCTTTTATTTAGGTCACATTTAAAGGTTTTATTAAAAAAAAATCATTGCCTTTAAGAAAATCTACAATATCTACAAGAAGAACATCCTGTTATACAAAGATTTTTTTAATTTCAATTTAGACCACTAAAATGTTTGAACATGAATAGCATTGTACTGACGTTAAAAGGGGGGGGGGGGAAGGTGATTGAATGTAAATAGGTTTTGAAATAGACTGAAATAATAGACTGAATAAGACTGAAGGAATGTAAAAATTGTCTTATGTGAAATGATTTTTTTTTGAAGGGATATTTGAATAGTTACTAGTGTTAGGAGATCTATATATATGTATATGTTTGTTTACTGGCATAAATTATCAACAAAATGTGTGGCAGCATTTCTCCAGTATGTTAAACACCTCCAGAGGACTAGGGTATCATGTATTGTTATTACTAAATCAAAGAATATTTCATCTGGAAAGGTTTATATCAAGGAATTGTTTCCCACAAATACGTTTGTATGGAAAAACTGGCATACAAAATATTGTTGTTTACAGTCTGGAGGCGTTTTATTGGTTTAGGGATTTTAGATCTACTACTTTTGTTGGTGTTGGTTCCACTGAAGTTACTCAGTGTGGCAGTTCTTTTAGAAGAGGATTCCTATTTTTTTGATACTGAGGGCCAATACAAAATTAGGACAATTACTTTACTCCCAGGAGGCATGAATCAACAGGGATGATAATATCTCAGGGATATCAGAGATTAATCTGACTTTTATACCCAGAGGTTTTTGTCCAATTGCTGATTCTCAGAAATATCTACTGCCCTTAAAAGGCTATTCTACCTGTGACTACTCGCTTCCCTCAAATCTGACAGTTGCAGGGTCTCTCCACAGTACTTAGAACTGTAAATATGTTTAATTTTTTTTAGGGTTTTTGATTTCTTAAATAGTAAGAATTATACCTTTTCTCAAACCAGTAAAAGCATTTAATTGGGGTTTTTGCTATATTATACAGTACAAAAGTTAATTCAAGTGCATGCCACTTTGCTGAAACCAGACTTCTAAAGTGGCTGGAATTCGTCCTTCTCTCTGTCTCTTTTGTTTCTTCTGTTCTTGTTTGGCCATTTACCTTACATATGTATGTATCAAATGTAATCTTAAAGAAGAAAATTCTGTCAGAGTGTTAAAGAGCATTTCAGGTGCTCCTGTCTTAAAAACAGCACAAAATGATAAGTTTTATAAGAATACCAAAGGAACATAGATATAGCTAAACAGCTATCTGAGCAAAGAGAGGCAACAACAAAGCTTATTACAAATGCTTCTTCCATTTGGGAAAACGAGCAATACTGAATAAATTAGCTAGATTATATTTGTGCCAAGTACCATCATTTCTAATTATATGCTTATTCTCTTCACTTTCATCCGTTCTTTATGAACAAGAGCTGGTTTGTTTTATAATTTTTCTAATGGACATAATAAGTCTTGAGTATTAGTAAAGCCTAAATTAGTGATAGGAGGATGGTTGGACTAGATGATCTTGTAGATCTTTTCCAACCTAATGTATCTATGAATCTATACAGAAATAATTGCAGAAATTATTCTTACCAATAGGAAAAATATGCTCACTTCATTTTCCAGACTATTCTGCTATTATTTTTAATGAAAATCATACCTGGTGTTTGTCTCCCGCAAAGAGACAACTAAAGTATCATGCCTGGGGGAGTGCTTGTGCTTTCAGCTGAAGTAGCAAGGCTGAAGCTTTCGTTAGAAGTATTGTAAATCAGAGCCTTTAGCCATCGTGATTATGAAAGCTTTGCTCTGGAGACTGTCTACTGAGATAATGTATTAGGATGAGTCATGGAAAGAAACAGTTGCAAAAATGGATAATAAATCATTGAGGAAATATTGTTTTGAAGTAGATTTGGAATTGGATGTGAAGATGGCATAGAACATTAAGCAACAATGATCCTATTTATCTCTTACCTAAGTGGATGTTAAGTGTGTGTTATAAGCTACTGGAATTTTCTGTATGTACTACAGAGTGTGTTCCATAGTCAATATACTTTGCTAAGATAACATGAAATTTTAGTGAGAAATAACATGAAGACTTAGGTTGTTTGGGAGAATGTGAGAACGGCTGTACTTTGTAGACAAAGGATCCATCTGAATATGTATCCTCTCACTATAGCAGTATCTGGCAGCAAGTGACTGAAAGAGTGTTAAAACTTATCATTGATGTCTTTCACTGAAAATTTTGTGAAAATTTTCAAATCTTCAGCAGATATAGCTAAAGAAATCCTAGAGCAGAGGAGCTGGTTTTCACTTAAGACCTATCAGTGATATTTTAACTTTGAACTCCTTCAGTGGCTGAATCCATGCAAACTTTTAGCATCGGTAGATAAAATATCAATGAGATAACATCCAGAGGAATTATCTTAGAGAAAGGGTGTGCATAAGTAGCAGCTGTCTGCTTAATATCCTGTTGTCTAGATATAACTGATTTCTAGGTGGTCTTGTGTTAGTTTTTTATTGGTTTTCCATGGCTTTTTTCTCCCAAGTCTACATCTCATACAGTCAGGAAGTTCTTGTTTATTCCTTATTATTTCATCAATATAAATACCATTATGATCTTTTAATGCTATGAAACTTTCTCCTCTTTAATTTCTTATTGGTATTTGAAGTCCCAAGTAATAGTTCAGGTCACTCAGAAATACATGATTATATCCTTTAAAAATGGTATAAGCTGCCAGTTTATACTGGCATCATTGACTCTGTTCTAGTTCACTAGAATGAAAACTTGAAGAATTAAAACAGACCATTATTTTCCCTTCTTCAAAACTTTCTTGGTAGCTCAGTAAAGTACTGAAGCAGAAAGCAAGCCTTTCATATAAATTTCTTAGGGAGAAGGAAATACTAAGTTAGCGACTTGAAAGTGAGTGGCATGAAGCTTGTTTCATATGTTGGGTTTTTTTTTCCATTTACATATCAGATAAGTTAGCAAAACAAGAAAATTTTGTTCCCCTCCTCCCGTTTCTTTTAATCATATACTACATATGACATCGCATACAAGTCCTTACTTGAAGATTTATGTTGGATAGAATCCTTGGCTCAGGGAGTTTACTGCATAATGAAACTGGCAGTGCTGAGTGTCTTTACTAAACTACAGATAGTAAAGTCTCAGAAAAAAGTAGTTGTATTAAAGTTCTGACCGTAATCCATAAATTGTACAGTTCCTTTATTCTTCTATTACTTACTCTGCTTCTCTAATTCCTTGCTGTTTGCAGATATTTAGTTTCTATAGCCCTAAACTGTTAAATTGATATGAAGAGTAAGTAAATACTTAACATAGGACAAATTTTAGATCTTAAGTTCGGACTGTAAAACCCATCTCGTATACACTGTAATTATACTAAGGTTAAAAGCTACTGAGAACTCTGTCCCATCATTACTCCTGATAGAAATTCCTGTTCATACATCAGAAGGATCTGTCAAACTGATGTCTTTTTATTTTGTCACAGACAACTGCTCAAGTTCTTAAGTCCCAGTACTCAAGATCTTTGTGTGAGAAATATTGGTAACTACTATTTTTGCCTGTATTTTGTACTGAAAACCATAAAGCTCTTGATTTATTTAGTTTATTAACCCTAAAGTGCTGTCTATGCAAGCTGCCTTCCTGGAAGCTAATTGAGCCACAAAACAGTTTGTACTTTTCAGGTCATGGTGTTTTTTTTCAAGTGTTTAGCTAAGGCTTCCACTTTTGAAAATCTTCTACCAGGTTATTCCTTAGTAGAACAAAAAGAATCTTTCAGTAGTAGTATTTTACACTGATCCCTAATTAATGAAACAGAAGGGAGATCATTTGGCAGTTAAAGTAGAGTCCTTCTGTAGTGGATTGAACATTAGTTTCCTGTTTCTTACCCCAAGTTTCAGGATTTTAATAAAAAAATACTTAAAATAGAGACTGGACAAATTTTAATGAAGGTTAGTTCAGTGACTGCTTTGAAAGTAATTTTAATCATACTGAAATACAGAAAAAGTCATGCTTAAAAGGTTTGTCATCAGATATTGTTCTGAAATCATTAAAAGAGATATAAACAAGAAGAAATGTACAGTACAGTTTGATTGAGAAGCTATTTGTTTTGTCTGATATCACACATCAGTGATTTTGACATCTTACAAAAAACTGAAAAGAAAAAAAAATTGTGAATGAGGAGCATGGTGTCCTGTCACTGAAATAGCAGTTTTCTATTTAAAACATGACTACTTTGGAAAATTGAATGATACTGTAGTCTGAGCACTAGTGATGGTTTTGATAGCAACTTTTTCTGTGGTCCCAAATATACTTGGAATTAGAAGTCCTTGATCCCAGAAACTTTATCTGTCTAGAGGTAAGAGGATGTTTATAAATATTACCTTTTAAATCATCAGCTTGTAATATGGTACTATTTTTGCCCATTAATAACTTTATAGTGTAGTAATTTCTAAGACTCCTGCAAGAATTATCTTAGTTTTTAATACTCTCTGAATATATTCACCGTGTGAATTTCTGTGTCATGCTTAGATTGGAAAACAAACAAACAAACAAACAAACAAACAAAAAGAATGAATATATGTATCTTTTTCAAACAGATGAATAAATGTTGTAGGGAGGATTGTTCTGTTTCTTTCTTACCACTGATCTGTTTAATTACTTATTTCTGATCTGTTTAATTACTTCTTTCAGATAATGGAGGACAGACTATGGCAGGTGGAAACAACTGGCCACTCAGAGGAAGAAAATGGACCCTCTGGGAAGGAGGTGTTAGAGGAGTAGGCTTTGTTGCAAGTCCTTTACTGAAACAAAAAGGTGTAGAAAGTCATGAACTTATCCACATCTCTGACTGGCTGCCAACACTGGTGCACCTTGCTGGAGGAAGTACCAACGGCACTAAGCCTTTGGATGGCTTTGATGTTTGGAAAACTATCAGGTAACTTGCATGTCAAATCACTGAGTTAGAATTCTGTTATGGGAAGAATTCATTCAACCTAGAGAAAAGAGCTGAATCAAATGAAAAATGTTATTTATTGTTTTCCCTAGTTGAAGAGAAGATACAGGTTTTTGCTCATGAGAAAATTATCAAGGTTGCAGGTTAATCCTTGTCCCAGATGCAAAGCCTTTGTAATGTGTTAGCTTAGGTGTGCTGAATTTATCACTGTGTGCACAATGCTGCACAAACATAGTATACGTTTTCATGAACTTTCCATTCTCAGTGTGAGTAGAGGAGTATTCCATGCCCTGTGGCTTTATGCTCACTAATAAAACTGGGTGGGGTGTGTCGGGGAAGTGGCTGCTGCTAGGTGACTGACTAGGCATAGTCAGTGAGTGGTGAGCAATTGCATTGTGTATCACTTGTTTTGTGTGTGTTTATACACAAATGTGGTATATATTTAATACGACATATGAGGACTGCTCTGAAATTATAGCCTCCTATTTTATGATGTTGGCCCATGAAATTAGATGTGGCTGTTAGTGTTCCTGACAATATTCCATTGCATTTTGCTGCTGTGTGACAGGTGGCAACTGAGAAGCAGCCTGCCAAAATGGCATCTGATGTGGCAGTGTGTTTGAATCAAAGGTGTGTCACTGAATTACTTCATGCAGAAAAAATGGCACCCACTGACATTCATAGGTGCTTCTGGAGACCAAACAGAGGATGTGTACACAGTGAGGTGGTAGGCAGTGCATTTCAGCAGTAGTAGCATTGAGATGAAAGACAAACCATGTTCTGGACAACCATTCACAGCTGTCACACCGCAAAATGAAGAGCACCTCAATCAGCTCATTCAGCAGATTGCAACTAGAGAACTGTGTATGGAGTTGAATGTTAGCTTCACTGCACTGGAAGTGAAGGTAACATTGGAATATCTCAAAATTTGCACCAGTGAGTCTTGCATATCTTCTCAGAGGAACAGAAGGAACATCATATGCAAGTTTGCCATATTGTATTGAACCAATATGAGGATGAAGGTGACATTTTTTTGTGGGTTGCATTTTGTGGTGACAAGATGTGCCGTCACCACTACTAGCTAGAGTCAAAATAGCAGTTTATGGAGTGGCAACATGTAAATTCACTGCCAAAGAAAAAGTTCAAGTCTCAGCCTTCCGCAGGTAAGGAGATGTGTGCTACCTTTTGGGATAGGAAAAGATCTTTTAGGATTTCCAGAAACTTGGATGAACTATCAACTCTGACTACTAATCCACTGTGCTGACAAAGCTAAAGGCTCATACTTCCTGAGTCACATAAGAGAAGACTGTCTTTCTCTTACAACACAATAATGCCAGACCCAACACACTCTGAAGAGCATTGCCAGTCCTGCCTGGACTGTCCTACAGCACTCACCATGTATTTCAGATTTGGCACCTTCTGACTTCCATCTGTTTGGACTGATGATGCATCTTCATCAGTGACTTTCATGAGGGGATAGAGTCCACCCTCAGCAAGTTTGCTGATGATATGAGACTGGGAAGAATGGCTGACATGCTGGAAGGCTGTGCTGCCATTCAACGAGACCTGGACAGGCTGGAGAATTAAGCTGAAAGGGACCAAATGAGGTTTAACAAGAGCAAGTGTAGAGTATTGCATCTAGGGAATAATAACCGCATGCATCGGTACAGGCTGGGGGAGGAGCTCTGAGGAGAGGAACCTGGGTGTCCTGTTGGATGGAAAGCAGGTCACGGGAGATGGCCCTCCCCCTCTACTCTGCCCTGGTGAGGCTTCATCTAGAGTATTGTGTCCAGTTTTGGGATCCCCAGTACAAGAAGGACATGGATGTCCTGGAAAGAGTCCAGTGGAGGGCTACAAAAATGATAAAGGGCCGGGAGTGCCTCTTGTATGAGGAAAGGCTGAGAGACCTGGGTTTGTTCAGCTTTGAAAAAAGAAGACTTAGAGGGGATCTGATCCGTATCTATAAATATCTAAGGAGCGGGAGACAAAGAGATGAAGCCGGACTCCTCTCAGCAGTGTGTGGTGATAGGACGAAGGGAAATGTTCACAAAAAGATTTATTATATTTGTATAATAGTAGTATTATCTGTTCTGAATATACCTAGCTTGATTTCTTCTTTAGTGATGTCTTTTTATCTGTGGTGGTGTTCTATCCCAGCTGGAGATAGAGATATCTCTCTTTTGCAGAGAGCTTGTGGTCCTGTGCACAGGTGCACTGCATAGCTCTCATCCAAGTGGAAGAAGACAAGGATGTGAATACCTTTGGGCTGGGTCCATTAACTTCCAGGAAGAAACTGAAAATTCTGTTGAGCCAGACACAGCTAAATGTTTCACATGCTGACATTACTGAGAAAACAGCATCAGCAAGATCTTGGGGTACTGCTAAATCATGGACTAACCTTTCTTCCAGCTACCGTCGGGATTCCTGTCTTCTCTGATTGCTTTTCAAACAGGCATTCTTTGTTATAGACTGATCTTCTTAGGTCAGTTTACTTCAGTATAAAAATGATATGTGAGGAATAATAGGTACAGCTGTGCATCTGCTGTGTGCTTATGTCACTTTAATCTCATCTCTTACTGAATATTGTTTATTAGTAGTGCCAGGGTAGAGCTGATCTCATATGCCTGCAGTAGTGCCAACTGGAGGGCCTTTGTCCAGAGGGGGATAAAAGCCATTTTTTGTGAATTGTCAGGCTGCTTTTTGTCAGACTTGCAGCATAAATGTCAAATTTCACATGACTTTTCCCATGTAATCAGGAGAAATGAGTATATTAAATTTCATGATCATAACTCAAAAGGTCGCATGACAATTGGGTAGTAAACAATGAAGGAATAATGCCTTTTTTGTGACATCTGATAGAAAGTTCAAATGTATTGCTTTTCTAGGATTAGATAGCTCATAATGAGTGAAATTTGCTAAGATTCTGCCTCATTTGAAAAATGGAAATTAATAGCCTATCACTACATTACATCTGTATTTTTTTCTTGCCTGATACAATATGAGAAGCTGCATATGCTTCTGTGAGTTTCTGGGTTTTTTTGAGGATTTTTATTTGAACCTTTTGTCTAAGTATAACTATTTAATATATGTGCAATCAAAGGGGAAAATTTTTTAAATTTTGGATATTAATTTAACACCCTTTCAAAGCACTGCATGAAATAACACAGATAATCTCAGGAGTAACAGAAGTATTGGATCCATTCCTAAATCTATTTGATTTGTCTATAAATAGTTGATAGTTTTTTAAAGGACCTTTTCTTAATATGATATTTCTGAGTAAATACAATTTTGAAAACAATTATTTAACAATATTTGGTATGTTTAAATAGATCATGATATAGGGAAGAAATATAAATTTTGAAATCATTAAAGAAACTTTCTTTAATTATTTTAGAATGATTGGTAGTCCATATTAGGAATTGTATTAACTTGACATTGATTAATATTAAATTCTTGCAGTAAATAGAGCTGAAAACCACGTGTCTGCAGCTGTTCATTCTGCACTTCCTCTGCTGAATTTTGATTGAAGAACCAGAAGAAACATTGATGACTGGGAGCAAATGAGACATGAAAAACTTAAGTTCATAAGCACATGATTCTCATAGGCAAATATATATATATATCCTTTTTGCCGAGTTATAGTTTAAGTTCCTGTCATACAATGCATGAAATGCATAAAAACAGTATTCTTGTCCTCCTTATTTGAACTTCTTTTAGATTAAAATTTGTATGCAACTTAGAAGCTGTTGCACAGAGCTTTTGAACTCAAACCATGTCTGTTTTTTCAAATTCATCTACTGACATAGTACTGTAGGAAATGGTATTGCACCACTGTATCAGTGGGAGACCTAATGGCAGTAAAATGTAATTTTATTTAAACAGAAACAGAAATAAAATAGGTTTCACCCACATGGTCACAGTCACCAGAAGATGGATATCTTAAAGACTCTGCCCAGAATCCAGGCACCATGGCAGGTGTTCTGAGGGAAACCATAGGCAACTGAGCACTGTCACACTCATGCCCAGGCTCAGCTGCAGTGGTGCTGCAGTCAAAGGACACATCTGTGTTCTTCCTAGACTGGTGACTATACACAGCTTTTTCTTATGCCTTTTTGTTCCCTTACTGGTGCTGTTTTTCTCTGTTGAGGCATCAGAAGTCTTCATTGTTGTTTAGCTCCAAATATCTACATCCTGAACAAGTAGTCATGCTGAGACCTTATTCACCTTCAAAACTGGGTGTCATTAACAGAGGCCATTCTGAGAGACCTTTCCATGATATGTGTTGCTGCTATTATCCCACATATATAGTCTGAATCTTTCCATTCATATTAACTTTGTCCTTTCTGTTACAGTTCTCCGTAGTAAAAGATGCTAGGACAACAAAGAAGCTCTTCTATGCAAAACTGTTCAAACATATCTTTGGACCAGTAATTCCTAAAATTGATTTCATCCAGGTTTCTTTGGAAATAAAATTAGACGTCCCCAACTCCTTTTTGAAAGTGGCCTAGAATATTATCTCTGTAACCACCAATTTTTTAATATCCGTCAAATCATTCCAGTATTCCCTGAGAGCAGCTTCCTGTGATTCCTCATGTCACTTCAGTGTCCACCAATGTTAATCAGCTTTTCTCAGCCTCCCATTCCAGCTCTCACTGTAGCATAGGGTGCTATGGCATGGGCAATATATTGCCTTTTGTTTTAATTCTCTACTGTAATATCTCAAGCATAGACATTCTGTATTTACACAGTAGATTCCACTTATCTAGTACCTTAGATAGTCACATGTAACACTGCGTTGTATCTGGAGCCTTTTAAGCCATATATTTATTAGAAATTATATCTAAAATCCAGTAGAAAATTCACTTAATGTTTTGCAAAAGTAGTAATAGAGAATAACAAAAACAGTTAATGGAAACTACTAAAATGCAGCTAGTCAGGGAGTCTGGACTGTACTGCATTTTTCTCAAAAGACACATTTCTAAGAAACATCTGTTTTCCAGATGCTTTCTAACTTGTTGAAATAGAGATGTGGGGGCAAAATAATGACATAGAAATCTGCCCTTGTTGATGCATTGTTTTGATATACTCTGTTTTTCAGTACTGAATACCTACTGTTTCTTGCTCAGGCAGCTTTTGTTTTACATTAACAAAAAAAAAAAGTAAAACTGTAGTGCTGATGGTAGTAAAGTACATGAAGCATTGTGATAGACACTAAGATTCAAAATGAAATGTGATTAGAATAACTACTATATCTCTAAAGCTTTTTAGCAATTTTGGGAGGTTTTACTCTGATACTTTTGCCTGGTGTGTTGCAGTTATATATTTTTTGTGATGTTAGAAAGATTAAAATTGATTGGGTGAAGTAGAAAGCAAAATCAGCTTAAATTCTTTTGTACTAAATAGTGACGTTAACTTGGGGAACTGTTTGGAGAAAGTTCAATCACATCTATTTATGGTATAAATAACTGCTTACAAACAGAGCAGTTGAAAGCTGAGAGTAATGTTTATTTCCAGCAAATGTGGAATAAAATTATTTTGGAGAAGTGTATACAGATATGAACCACAGAAATGACAAGATCATGCAAATGCTTTTGCTAAGTTATACTCAGGATGTTTTCATGAAAGATAAATATATTTACTCTGAAAAACCTTGATTTCCTATCAAGGACACCTTCGGCCTATTTTACAACTATTAAAGTGAATGATCACATGTTGATGTTTGTTAAAATACACTAGAGAGCAATACATCTCTCTATATGTATTTATAAAGGAGAAGATAGACTGATATTTTCAGCGTAAATTTGCTAATTCTTCTATTAACTCTGAAGTCTGATGAATATGTTTCAATCCAGATATTCTGAGAGCATTTTTTTATTTTTTATTTTTGGAAAAAATTCTTTTCAATTTAGTTGCTTAATTAAATACTCAGTTGACATGATAAAAACTTGCAGACAAAGGAAAACTCCTTATTTTTAGAGTGAGGAAGCAATGTATTATAGACTAAAAATAAATATTCTGAAAGAAGAGAATTTTAGGATATGGTTACAATGAATCCTGCTAAATTACAAAAGTAACATACCATAGAGAATCTTACAGCTTTCTTATTTAGATGTACATATTCCTAATGCAGGCCATCTGAAGGGACTAAGACTCCTGCAAATTGGGAAGAAGGCTGAGTTTAGGAAAAAGGGAACTCTCCTGCGAGTTTAAGTTCTGTTCTTGTTTTCACAAGGGCATTGATTCTGCCTTCATGATGTCCTCTTCTGTCAGCCAGACACTAACTTTCAGCTCTTCCTTCTTTTCTCTGGCTATTGTTTTATGATTAATATATAGTGGTTATAAACCTCCATTTTTGAAAGAATACTTAAGATTCACACATGAGAATGATAATATCTTCTGACCAGCTTCTATAAAATCAATTGTAAACTCTAAATTCACATCCTAATTCACATCCTAAATTAAGCTTGTGGATAATCCTAATTTAACTTGCACTAATTGTCCATAGTAGTATTAACTTCCTAACAGCTAAGGCACACTGACAACAGCGGGAGGATCTAGAGGCAATAAACTTCTCTTAAATTTAAGATCAAATTTTAAGTATAAACAACCTCTTGATAGTGTGTTACAGGTCACTCAATAGTGTGACCACCAATTAGCCTATAGGTTAATTATTGTGCTTCCTCTGTATTAATTGCTAAGTCATATCATCTGAATAACTGTAGTCCTTCATCTGATCCTCCTTGTTAATTTTTTATTTACTCAAAATGTGTAGCGTCCAGGAATAATTTTAGAAGTGATATGTAATGATATTAATTTTAATTAGTTGATATTGAAAGTTTTAAATTATGTGTGAATATTACTGAATTATTAAATACTTTGTACAGAAATATGTGTTAAACTAAGTGCCATTTTTTGTTTATAAGAGTTCCACTAAGTTAATTACTTCATTTTTTATTTTTAATATCGAGAGCTTTAGTGGCCTAAGTTGAATTTTTGATGAGTTATTTGGAAGTTTCTAAAAACCTACATTTACGTTCTTAGTCAGAAAATGCAATAATATTTTGTCATGATGTAGACGAGGTTCTTTCTAGTTATTAATTCCTCCCCATGTTATCCTTTAAAAGGACTGAATTTATTTTACTGAGTTTCTTTCAGAACTGTGTTCTCTTTAATTCAATGAATTTCTTGATAACTCTGGATTTCATACTATGTACTAATGGCTGGGGAAAGACAGTTTTTTTAATATTTATTTATTTATTTTTGCAGAGGAAGGTTCAGAGTATCTAAATAATCCTTGTGGTCTCTTTACAAAAGAAAGGTGTTGGATTTTTTTAAAGGTTAGCCAATGCCTCCAGTTTTTGTTTTTTTTTTAAGCAGATGGCCAAAATGCTTAGAGAATTCTAGGGTGATGATTTCTGTTCAGGTATACAGGGAGCAGAGGAAGTTTAGGGTTTTAGCTTATAATTTTTTTCATGGTTTGATTTTTAAAGTTGCTAATAGTGAAAGTCCTTCTTTAGTAAGGCTCATTCTTTACTTTTTAAGCTTGTGGATAATCCAAGTACAAATCACTGGAGTCGAGGAAGATAGGTGGGGGCAAAAGCTACTGCTACTGGGCTGGAAGAGAATATTTAGATTAATTATTTTATCAATATGAATTAATTCTGTGTTAGTATGATGAAGAGCACTGAAATAAAACATGCAGAATCCTAGTAAGCTGTAGAAGGAAGTTAATGTTTTCTTTTGAAATTTCTTCTAGTGAAGGAAGACCTTCCCCCAGAGTGGAACTGCTTCATAACATAGATCCCATGTTTGTGGATGATTACCCATGTGAGTATGCCACTGATAAAGACTTGTTAAACATACAGATTATCTTTGTAACACTCCTTGTTTGTGACAAGGAGTTGTTCGCAAGCAGCCATGTGACTGAGGTGCACAGCAAGGCAGGCAGCCAAAACAAACCACCAAATACTGTCTCCAGTGCTCCAAGACTGGCAGGTAGCTCCCAATGAAATGCTCAGCCAGGCATATCTTGATGTGTCTATTTAATGTGATTGTATTGTTGACCTTGCAGGTGGAAAACTTGAGTCAGTGAGAAGCTTAGAAGTTCCAAGCTTTGTGATTGCTTTTGTTCCATAATCACATGAGTAGAATATTCAATGCTGTAATCACATGAATTGGAATCCAACTTTGCCAATTCCATAGCTCTTTGAACACTGTCTGTTTTATGATTTAGCACTATTGGTTTACTAAGGACTACAAACTTTTCAAGCAGAGATTTTGTTCAGACAGAACATTGGAACAGGTCCTTCCCAGTGTTTTTATAGCATTTCTGTGATTCATTAGATGAAGAAGTAAATCCAGGTGTAGGAATAGTAAGTAGTACAGTGGGAACTATGATATGTTACTTGCATGATAGATACAAGTTTTGCTGTGCTAACAGGAAGGAAAGTGGCAAGGTAGCCTGCAATGCACATCTGGTTCTGTGCTGCTTTTCTGAGGAGAAATACTGTGCATATCTGATGTTGGCTGTACAATACTGCCTGCAGATAATTCCTACATAATGATGGAATTAAGGCATAGCTACTCCAATTTCCCTTCAAAGAATCCTCAGTGAATTGTAGCATTCCTATAAAATGCTATGCCATGATGTGGTGTTTTGAGGTGTACTTCAGAGACCATCATTTCCATGTGGGAGCTGCTGTTATTGGGCACAGCTGAAGTGTTTAAATACCCAGCTTCCTGCTTTAAATATAAAAGGGATGAGAAGAGGAAGTTTTCAGAAGTCTAAGCTCAGGAAATATTCGCACAGATTGTTTCCATGAAGCCATACTTTGATGATTCTTTACTGAACACAACATCCACCATATCTTTATGTGCTTGTTTGTTGTGTAAGATTTGGGCAGGCAACAAGGCAGCTGAGCAGAAGGTGTAGTAAGTTTTACTTTATTCTGAATGAGTTGTGACTTTCAACTATCATGAATGGAGGGAGGGGACTGTGTACCTTTACATTCATAATGCTTTTATAAACTGTTTTAAAACTGTAGTAATGAGAAACAAAATGTAAATCTTCACCTGCAAGTCCTTAAACACCCTATATGATATGGGTGTCAAATCTTTTGGCTTGCCTGGGCTTCACTGACTAAAGAGGAATTGTCTTAGCCTGCATATACACAAGTTGCTCTGAAATTAATGCCTTCTATTTATTCCATGGAAAACACAACCAATGTGAAGAGCACAATAAAGAAGTTTGATAGAGCAAATTGTCAACTGCAAAACACTATTTTTCAGCATAGTTACCACCATTAGATATACATTTTCATCAGTGATGAACAAGAGCCTGCATGCTGCACCATGAAAATCCAGTGCTTGTGACCCACTGTTGCTCACTGTCTCGGTGTGCTCACATCCATTGTTTGGTCCCCATAAATGTTCAGAAAACATTGATGTTTTGTGCATGAAGGAATTCAGTACAGACCTTTGCTTCATATGGGGTTCTGTGCTAGAAATCATTTTCTCAGACTGTCCCTCTGCTGCCAGCTGTCACACAGCAACAAAACATAGCGAAATATTGGTTGGAAGGCTCAATTCTACCTGCCATACAACCCAAATCTGCCTGTGGTATCATAGGCCAAATTATTAACATAGGAGGAAGTAATTTCAGAGCAGCCCTCATAAAAGATACAATACTATTAATATATAAGTAACAAAATATTTTAATTTTTAATACTTTTATTAAAAAATATTTTAAAAAGAGAGCAACAAAAATACATAAAACCAGTAAAATATTTGGACTTGTTATTGTGAAACTAGTGTATCACTCTGGTGCAGTGAAAGTGATTGCAGTTCTCAGTGAGCTCCCAAGGTGTTCATCAGAGATATTTGATGAAATTTTACTCTTCCTTTACTTCATTTTTTATAATTGTTTACAAATGTGTGTACTGCCAATAAGTTATGCCATGAATAAGGTGTGATTGGAAGCAAAGGATATTTTTCTCTGGTAAGAGGGGTCTTAGGAAAGTTTGGTAAAGAGACATGATTAGATTTTTGAGTTGAATATATGACTGCAGATCTATACATTCCATTTGGAAAAATTGCAGGTAATGTATTTATATCAACTGAAAATGGTCTTGTAAACATACGTAAGTAGTGTTGTTTTTTTGGTTTTTTTTTTTGTAATCTTGAAACATGTTCTCAAACTCCTTTATCAAAATGGAAAGCATGGCTATGTATTCTTCACCTCCTTTATAGCATGGGGCAGGGGGTGGGCTGCAGGTTGGACATAACTGGTGTATGGTTTCGCTTCTGAGCTAAGGTGTATAACTTTGGCAAAGCTGCTTTGTGCCACTCGTTTCACTTTCTCCCTTAACGACACTTTCAGTCAAGAAGAGGCAAAGTGACATTTAAATTAGAATGTATTACGTTTTTCTTAATTCTGAATTTTATGATACCATAACTAAAAGATTTGCTTGTAAGTAATTCTGTTACTGTTACGTTTGACAATGTATATCCCTGTTATATATGGTAGAACATAAATAAAACTCTACTTTTTCAAATCACCACTCTTTTTATGAACATACCATTCCTATTGCAAAATAACTTATGAATTAGTAGTCCATTGCTGGGAACAAGAATCCTTCCTGCCTTGTACTTGAACTGTTAGAATGTAGCCAGTTTCTCAACTGGAAGTTGGAATAGTTTTGTATTTTATAGGATGAATCTGTCATTTAATGAGTGCATCTATCTTTCATCTCTAAATAAACTGATAGTATACATATTCTAGTAGAGTGCATCAGGGGATGTCTTACATAATTCATAGATTTTTTTGACTGAAATACGGAAAGTGAATTTTGTTCTATTCAGATTTTTAATGGCAGACATTGTTTTCAGGAAAGAATTCACACAAAAGATAATTAATTTACTGTTAACAGTTTCAACAACGATTTCAATGGAATATTAAATTTAAAGCTGGGTATACTATCTTAATTACAGAGGTAACTAAATCTTTGCTGCTATGGTCAGTTACAACTAACCTTGACTTGTGAGTTTGCCACTTGGGGGGTAACATCGTGCAGCTTCTCAAATCCTTAGGTTGGGCACTGCAACCTAACATCTGGGCATCAGCCATGGTTACAGCAGCAGGTTGGTGAATCTACTTAGCGGCAGCTGCTTGTCTGTGTTCTGGAATTTGTGTCCAGTGGCAAATACAATAGCACTATAGTAGTATTTTATCAAAGTACTGGATAAAACTTCACTCCCATTAATTCTAAGCAATGTAAGAGGCAAAACACAGTAAACTAGTTCATCTGCAGTTTCACTTTACAAAACACTGCTGGGAAGTCTTGTATTACTGTCTGTCTCTAGTTATTACCTTATGTATCTGCAAGCAGACTTTCTTCATTCAAATGTAAAATTTTTGGAGTGGTCTAAAACATATTGCAGTGTTTTAAAATGTAATTTCTCAGTTTTCTTTGTCATTGTTAAAAAGGAGTTCCTATTCTTGACTGTGTTTTAAACTGTAATTTCTCAGTTGTCTTTATCAGTGTTAAAAAGGAGTTCCACTAAAGCAGCCATCTGAATCAACTTAACCAGTAGCTGTATGGCTGAGAGAAGATGGGATTGTGTGGTTGGTGGCAGACAGAGGGAATGGCCACAGAACATGATCACTAGATCAGCTAAAGTCACTCTCTCTTCTGAGTTATCAGTATCACTCATATAGCCAGGCTATGAATAAAATCAGATATTGATTCAAATTTTAATACCTATTTTTAACTTACAATACACTTTGGACACTTAACCTAATGTTCATTTTGGCATAAAGGGAGGGAGAGAAAAAACATTTTTTTAATGATTCTGTTGATAGTTCTGAAGCTAAACCTTGAGGTCTCTATTTCATAATATGGGGAAAATGTGATTCAGCAGGTTTCTGTTAGAGAAAACCACATGGTCGCCGTGCTTGTCTTGCTTCTGTTCTAGTACTTGTCGAGTGGCTCCACAGACTGATTCAACCTGCATACCTAGAGTGGGCAACAGATTGTTTTCCACTTCACTTGGGATGAGCTGGCTGACTCATTGAAAGATTTGATGGGTGCCAGAGGAAGGTGGGGTGAGAAAGGCTGTGCAATTGAAAGTGGAGAGCTAGAGCCAATCCTCCTAGTGCCAGCTGGCTGTTCCTGGTGCCAGAGCCTCAGGGGAAACTGTGTGGGCTGCACCCTTTTATTGGACCTTGCTGTGCTAAACCAGTCTGCTGAGCTCTCCATATGGAGATGGACCCTGCCTTCTTGGAGCAGTTCCTCTGTTCACTCCTTGCTAAAAACTATCTTTTCCTTTTTGTTGTTTTTCCTTCTTCATCCAGTTCATTTTATTTAAAATCAATAAAACAAACAGAAAAAGGTGAATATATGCCTCAGTCACTTGATAATTTATTAGAGAGTTTACAATTCCATAAAAGCAGGCCATAGCTATGAAAGACTTACAGTCTTGCAGGTTTCTGTCTGAAACAGTCGCATTTTCTGTTAGAACTTTGTTAGGAAATTAAGAAAATTAAAACCAGAATTCTAGAATTATGTTCAAACAGTATTATTTTTTCTGTAATAAATAGGTTAAGAAATCTCAAAGAAAATGTGTAAGTAACTGAAAAGTTGCATAAATCAAAATCTGGTTTTCATTCATTGGAAGGAACAAAATTGTTTTACCACATTTCTGTGTAACGCCAAGTTGTTGATGATTTGGCAGCTGTGAAGATGACGTCATCTCTTCCATTGTGAAATATCTGCTTTCTTTTAGATAGTCTTTATGGCATTTCATCAAGTTCTGGTGATTCAGCTGAATTGAAAACCAACTGGATTTAAATCTGAATTCCCCTAACTACTAACCCAAACATGTTTCTGACCACACAATCATTGCTAGTAGCTCTGTCTTGAAGCAGTATTGAAACTTTATATCCCACAGAAAGCAATTTTATTTTGAGAATCAGAGCTAAATGAGATGGTGAAAGAAAACCCATCCCTTATTTCAGAGTTGTTAATAAGAATCTGTCAGTACATACTGTATTATTTTTTAATCTGACTTGCTAAACTTATTAATGAATTTAGTCGATTTTACAAAATCTTGTAGACTGCATATGTAGAATCACTTTCTCTTTAAGAAATAATAATAATAATAATAATAATAATTTAAATCTTTAAATCACTATGGTGTATTCAAAATAAATATGTTGTTGGGTGGGGCTGTTTCAGGCTGAAAAAACTTTTACCTTCCTTTAAAATTCCAGACCTAACCAAAAAGTAGAACATCAAAGGCGTAATAAAACTGTAGGCTACTAATAGTAGACAATTTGTCTTGAATATATCTATTCACAGAGTCAAACATCCAAGACAGAAAACTTGTAAAAACATTCTGTGACTTTTCTCTAAGCTTTGATTCATTTTCTCAATGCAAATAAAACTTTACATTGCTCTCCTTGACATTTGAAGAAAGGCATTACCTCATATATTGCACTATTAATTGCCAAAATAAATGATTGCTTATAAAGAGCTGAATCTACTCTGTGCAGAATGAACATATGATATATTACAACAGAGAAATCATTTTGTTTCTGGGACTGATATATCATTCACAGGCATTGAAATTGCATTATATTGGCTACAGCATTATATATTATATCTATACACATACCAAAATGATTAATCTTGATTAAGAAATAGACATTCTAGGCTCCTTTAGGCCCCATTTGTTACTTATAGTGTCCAGGTGAAAGATGATTTCAAAGACATGGATGATCAGAAGTGATTTCTTCTCCTATTTTATTACTGATGATCTAGCTTCCTTAGAACTATGAGTGGAAGAGAAAAGAAAAACAATCCCTGGTAATGGAGTCATTCAGCAGCAAAAGCATACAACAATATAAGTATGCACGGATGATTATGCTCTTTGGACTATAAATTGGAGAAATGTTCTACCAAGTCTGTACTAAGCTAAGACTCAGAAATCATTCTTGGAGAACCAGGGTATGAAGAAGCTACTGGTATCTTTAGATGACTGGGCTTATGTTGCGACAGCTGAAATGCGAAAGTGATCCAGAATGGGGAAAAGATACACTGCTACTCTGAATTTCTATCTCTCTACAAAATTGAACAGTCTATATGCTGACCATCTGGAATCTGTCATCTTTTCATTACAAGTAAATCATACATTCAGATGACACCGTGTGTTTGCATAAAGCAGGAGTTGCCAATGTGTGACCCTGAAGCTGTGCTGTGCATGATGTTCAACAACTTCATGTGGTGTTTTAATGCTGATGTGATGATTTTGGGTAGAACTCAACCCCACTTGCTGATGGGATGGCATAATTCCAGCCAGCTCACTGCTGTTCAGATCGGAGATGTGTAGTGTTTTCTTTTTGCTGTTTATATGCAGTTTCTATGGTGTAGCTCTTGTGGAGGCGTAGCTTGGGAAGTTTGGTTGTACATTTCCTTGTCTCTTAATGTACCTGCATCTGAATGTAAATCATCCATTGTTATAGTATTCTATGCTAAGTAATATGGCTATTGCACTTTTGGTTAGTCTCAAAAGTACTTATTCCCATGTTTCTGTTGGGATGTAGGTAATCACTTTTAGAATTTAGAATTGATAGGTCACTTGATAAAGTGTCCAATGCCAATATTACAGCTGGCATTCAGAAATTTATTACTGCTGCTTTTTTATGCTTCATTATATCCAATACCTACTTGAACATAACACTAAATTTTTTATTTATGTTGCTCTTGACATAAATAGGTTACATTATTCAAATGAAATATCTCTGAGTTGGAAATCTGAAGTTTTAATTGTGCACACAATATGTATATCAGATTATGGACTGTCAGGTTTTTTTGTTATTAGAAGTGCTGTCTTATAGTAACACAGGTGAGGTTTGTGTGTTTCACAGGGAAGGCTGTCTCAACAAGACCCTTGATGTCTTCTATACTTCATACATACTATTTCATTGAGTTTCAGACTGTTTCCTGGAGGAAAAAAAAAAACACTGATTTTTAAAAAATAGTATTTTTTTCATATTTTTTCCAGGAAGGATGAAAGTCAAGCACTTCATTTTACTGTCTCTCATTTTTTGATGCTTAATCTTGAAGGCTGTATTGATCAGTTTGCTCTTATTTAGAAGAACTTAGATATTTTTATTCTCTGGTAGTTTAAGAGTGTAATAATGTCAGTAAGTGCTTCACCCTCTTGATTATCTTGGCAATTTTATTTTTATTTTTATTCTTTTACTGCTCTTACTAATTCTAGATTTCACTCAGTTCTTTATGTTGTATGTTTTTTAAGGTACAATCATAACCTGTTGTAAAAATAGAGGTGAAGAGTACTTTGAAACAAGAACAAGAATATTTTAATATGCTTACTATTGTTGAAATTAATTTTAGAAGGGTATAAGTTTACAGGCTAAGAGTCTGAGTTTGGTAGATTTATATTCCATATAAATCTCTTATTTGGAATAAAAAATTGCCATGAGAAAAATGAAATTAGGAGGGATAACAAGCTAGTTTGAAACTGTTTTTTCACAACATTCCACTAAGTGGATTAAGGCAGGTGAACTTCACTGTATGAGTTTGTTTGTGGCACAGACTTATGCCTCATCAACAAGACATTAGGGCTTTACGGTGTCTGAGGCCTTGCTATTACTCAAATGCTTTTATTTTAATAATGTAACAGAAAGACTCAGAGTTCTGTAGAAAACTCATTATTACTATAAAGCAGCAAAAGGTCACCAAATGTCTTTCCTTAGTGAAGTAGCAAAAGCCATTATTTTTTTAGTAATTCATTGTCACAGTGCAGTTTGGAGGAGCCCTTGACATTTGCAGTTTCCTTATTGAGGTGAAATAATTGAGCCATACATCACAGTTCAAAAAAAGAGAAATTGGTTAAAATTATATGTATGCAAAGGTTTTGTTAGTCTGCAGAGCCATCTGAATTTCAAAATGACCATAGAAGACTTGCTATCCCTTTTTACACATTCTCATCTCTCTCATGGTCTCTCACAAGTAGCCTTGCCTACAAACATGTCCATAACATTGTAGTAGACTTGGAAATAACCATGAAAATCTTGCTGTACTCACATATTGATAGTGATATTGATAGATTATCTTTATTAAAATAAAGCTTTATTAAACTTTATTATTTTTTTCCTGTTAATTGAAAAAATAATTGAGTTTATCATTAAATTAACATCTCTTTCTAATTGCTGTAGTGGAAAAAAAATAATGTATATAGCCTATACTTGCATGGAGCTTTCAGTGTAACATGAGAATTTTCTCCTAAGGGGACCAAACTATTGGACAGTTGGAAAAATGTTATCCAATAAAAGTTCCTAAGATGTGATTATGGGAAACAGTTCTGACCACAAAGAATAGTTATAACATGGCTTCCCAAGTTGTACTGCAGTGAATTTACAATTCATTTCTCCACTTTGTATTTCTCTTACTTGGTGGCACACTACTATATATAGTCAGTTGTTTGGGTGTCTGCTAACTGAAGATTGGCTTTCTTCTGTTGTTTTGGGTAAAAATCTTCTCCATTTAAAGGACATCTTGTAAGTAAATGTTTCAAATCCTAATAAAAAAGTCAAATTATTTACATTAGAAAAGGAAGTGTAGACATATTTTGACAGAGACAGTGGAGAATCGTACTGTTGCTGTATTTGACAATATATAGGAGCTACTGAATTCAATAGAGATTTATTGCATCATTAAAACAGTATGTTTATTTTAAATGTAGTAGTGAACATACTGGAAAATATCCTCTCTCTTCACATTTAAGTGGTTTTTGGTTTGTGAGTCCCAGACTTCTGTCTGGGGATCTCCTCTGTGGTTTTTATAGGCTACTAATCAGATCACAAGAGGCAAGAAGGCATATGCATTGCCTTACTATGAAAATAATATGAGTTATTGTTTGTTGGTTTTAAATTCTAGTGGTAATAGCCTGTGTCTTTTTTCCCAGTATTTTGTTAAACTGTTGAGCATATTTTTACTTCATATTGTACAGAGATGTTCTCTTCTACCAGAAGCATTTTTACAAGTAAAGAAAGTGTTTTTTCAGTCACTCAGTGTTCTAGAGTATCTTAAAATAAGTACTAAAAAGGGAAAGAAAATACTTCAAAATTTTACATTGCAGGATAGAAGTACCTTTTGAAATCTCATCTTCCTGGAGTGAATGACTTATGTCATTTCACGAAATGTATGAATAGGATTATACTGTTTTAAATGCAGTATCTATTTTAGACATATGCATAAGCATCACTGTTTCCAAATGCTGAGAAAAGGCAATACTGCAAGCACTACTTTCTGCAGTTGAGTAGTTTTTTCTCTTCTGGCTGTATGATGAAGCTCTGTTATATCTGTGATCCTTGCTCTAAATGCATAATTAGAAGAATATTGTGATGTATGTCATGGTTACAGCTGAGTATGTACCTCTCCAGGTTTCACTGGCAGAAATGTGATCTGGCTCTAGGGAACCTGCTGTAGCAGAGCTGTTGGACTTCATGATCCCTAGAAGTCTCTTCCAACCCCTACTATTCTGTGATCTTTATGGGTCCCTTCCAAACTGTGATTCTCTGAGTTTAATTCTATGTCTGGAAGCATGAGCAGTCCCATCCAGTGTGTTTAATCCTCCTGAAAGAGACACACAGGACTCTCTTGCAGTGCTGTCCTAATAACAAATGTTGCTTGTGTAGCATCTGCAAACAAAATGAACTTTTTTTTATCATGAAACAGCAGAAAAACAAGAGAGAGAGAGAGCTGCTGTCTGACAGCAAAAGCATCTCAGCTTTAACGGAAGGTTTTATAAAGAGATAGAAAAACATGGAAATGTTCCCTGAAAACTTTAGTGACTGAAAAAATATATATATAATTGCATTTGAGGATGTAGACAAGATTGTTAATGTCGTAGTCTACTCTGGCTGGAACATGGCTGTTACTGGAAACAGAAAACTCAGGCAAATAATTTTGTTATTCATCCAGTATTTCAGCATATTTGAGTTTTTCTTATTGTGTGTGTGTGGTGTAGTATTGCCATTTGGTGTTCTATCTGACATCTAGTCAGTTGTTGAAAAGGTCAGGTCCAGGTTCAGACGTAGTTCCATACGAGCAAGAGAGGGAACTTTTTTGATTGTGACAGAGCACTGGAACAAGCTGCCCAGAGAAGTTGTAGAGTATCCTTATTTGAAGAAATTCAAGATCAGTCTGGGCACCTTCCTGTGGAACATACTGTAGGGAATCTGTGTTAGCAAGGGGTTGCATTAGATGATCTCCAAAGGTTTCTTCCAACCCTTACAATTCTGTGATTGTGTAATCTGAGTTTTCACTCCTCTTTTCTAGGTCATTTGGCAAATATATCTTAACAATATGAACCCCAGCACAAATTCCTTCAGCAATCCAGTGATGTTTCCAATGTGAAATTAAAATTTTGTTTCCTGTTTTATTAGGTGCCTTCTAATAGATGTGATGATCTTTCCTCCTATCCCGTGGCTAATTAATTTATTTATCTAGAGCCTTTTGGAAATAGAACTAGGCTTTATCTGTCAGATCTTCTTTGTCAAGAACTGACAGATTTCTTCAAAATGATTTATGTTGTCTTCTCTTCTTATGACAAGTCTTAGCGTTAACACTGTCTACCTTTTCCACTTTCCTTAAATAATTTATACAGTGCAAGAAGTAAGCTTTTGGTCTGTGTGGATCCTGTTAATGTATTGTTTAAGTCTGGAAACGAAATAACCAAATAAGTGATAGAAGGAGTTGCATGGCCAGATGAATGTTCTACTGAAATAAGTTTTGAGAACTGTAGAGAAAATTTTTTAGTTACTAACAGAATACCTGGAAGTATGTTTCCTTTGCAGAAACATTGTAAACTGCAAAGGTTTATGTAAATGTAAGTTCTAAACTATATAGGTACCCAAGTAGTATAATGCTGTCAACGGTTTACGGGCAGGTTCGGCCCGGTTCCGTGACGATTGGTGCGGGGGACCCACGGACCCACGCCCCAGGAAAGGGGAGGGGGGAAAGGGAAAAGGGAAAAGGGAGATGGGCCTAGGAACAAAAAAGCGGCAACGATCTGAGGAGGAAAGCTAATTTACTAAATAGATATCAGAAAGCAAAATAACACAATATAATACAATATAATTGGAATTAAAGCTAATAAATCAAATAAAATGAGCAAGAGGGAGTGTCCGATAAACCGAAGGCCTTACGCTAACGCTGAAGGCGGACGGCAGCGAGCACCCACTGCTGAGTCCATCCCAAAGGAAAGAGAGTGTCCCGTGACCGCAGACAGTTTTTATCTTTCCCTCTGAGCGTAAACACGTAAGAACGCAAAGCATCGCAAAGTCCTCTGGGGAATGGAGTTCTTCTTCTCTTCTGAGACAGGTATACCTGGAACTATCGATGATCCACGGAGCTGGAGCATTAACTCTTTAACTCTAAATGCACTACATGATGTTATGATGTGGAATACCAGTACCAAAAATCATAAAACCATGACAAATGCACACAAACACGTGTGACAAGAAATGTTGATGTTCTGTGATTGTGTTTTCCCTGCATATGGTTGAATTTCTTATTTGATACAGAGAATGCTGTTACTTTTCTGTTTTTCAGTTCCTTGGCAAAATATATATAACTGCTTTAGGTTATTGCTTTACAGATGCAGAATTGAACATATGAGTTTCTTTAGCTTCTGTTATCCACAAAGGGCCCTGTATGTAGCTGCATACATATATAGATGAAAATCTCTGTTCCTGTGTAGTATATTGAAAAATTGTAGAGACATGGACTCTACAATCCAGCACTGATTAGGTTGTTTAGATTACATCTTTGGGCAGGGCTTTGTTTCCCAAATAATTAAGAAGTTAACATTCATTTGTCTGTATCGAATACCCTTTATTTCCTCCCTACATTTTAGTATCATAGACCATATGTGTACAGAAATACAGTATGCTTCATAGCAATATTATTTAGACCTCCAAATGTTGTGGTCGATCTCTTGCTAAATGGTATGTTAAAGAGAATTCTCTGCTCTTTGGTCTTTTACCAACCAAGAGAACTTATTCTCAACACGGGTAATTTTCATCATCCTAATTACAGATTGAGAGCAGAATATTCTATTTTTGTATGTACTATTTTTGTCTCTGCATTTTAGATTTCTACCAATTGAGTTGCCATTGTCAGTGGGGAAAAAAGAAGAGAGCTATGGGAATACTTATTGAATTTCTACAAGTATCGTACCTATGTATATCTATAGAATATATTTCCTTATATATATATATATATATATATTCACTTCAAATATATATTCACTTTTTAAAATTTCAGATGGAAATTTACAGACTGTCTTCTTCCTTTTTTTGATTAATAACTGGACAGGAAAATCTAAATGAATATACACTTCTATGAATTTATTAAATGTAGTGAAATGTTTTCAATAAATATAGATGTTAGACAAAGTTAAATAAGTAAAAGGTTTAGACTTCAATCCTTTTAGCCTTGCAAATTTACATAGTACAGGTAATTGAATATTGTGAATTCTTTTTTTCTTAGAAAAAAAAATCAGATTATGTCCATTGAATATTTGAAATATTTTCTTTGTAAAGTGGAAATAAGATTGAATTGTAGTGGGTGTATGCAAAGTTCCTGATTGGTCTGAATTTTCCAACCCAGCTATCAAGTACTGTGTTGCAGTGGCATTTTGTTATTCTTGTTATTTTTGTTTTTGTTTTTTTCTTGACATTGCTTACTTTGGGCAAACTTTTTTTGTTTTGTTTTTAATATTTTTTTTTGAGCCTGCTCTTGATAATATTAAATATTTAGTGAAATATCAGTGATATCAATGAAACAGATCAGAAGCATGATGAGACATAGAAAATATACAAATTTGATATTTATAGACTCTGTAGAGAGCTTCTGATAAGAAACTGGAAGTTATAAAATGTAGTGAAAATTGGGTCAATCCCTCTTTTTTAAATGTCATATTGCATCACAAGTATCAAATTGTCAAAGTTACAGAAGAACTGAGAAGCTAACTAGAGGGTATGCTAGAAGTGGCTTGTCGTGTACATGTGTGTCAACCCCTTGTGTTAAGTACACTTAGTGATTAATTTAGCAACAGGAGTTGCGTAAATCTTCTTGGACTTACCCTTCCTTTCGTATACAAAATATTTGGTTCACCCTGACTTGAAGGTAACTTTGTAATCTTGTATTTAATTAGGCAAAAAAAAAAAATAATCTGTCTTGGTTGTTATTCTGCTACCAACAGTATCAATATTGGAAACATACAGGCGCAAGGGCACAAATGTATTTCTACTGTATATCCTCACAACCTACAGCGAGCTAATGGAGCTCCTGATTCGTACACTGTGTTTTGGTCGTTTATAATCCTTAATAGATTTTTTTTTTGCAGTTTTTAAACACTTTTTTTTATCCCTCAACACATGTAAATTTTTGGCTTCCACAACATCCCTTGGAAAGGAGTTCCAGTGTTGAGTTGTGTTTGTGATGAGGAAGTACATCCTATTGTTTATTTTGAATGAGCTGCCTCATAATTTATTTGGTGCCCTGTGTTATGAAAGACTAGTATTCCTTCCTTTCTCAGTCTGTGATTATTTGTCTCATATTTCTGTGCCGTTTCTCTTTGGGGATGAAAGTCCTGTTTATGTAGTCATTCACATAGATATTCCATCATAAGTTTAATCTGGCACAGTACCAGGATTTTAGATCATGAACAGCTTTTGTGGATGGTGGGAGTTAGCCACCTCAGTTGATTTTAGAATCTGTTTTCAGGTTGTTGAAATCAGTTTTCAGGTTGTTGAGACTACAGATGGTTTTGAAATGTGACATAAATCTCGAAGTCACTTATCCAAGGAGAACTTTTTCTGAAGTTCTTGGTTTTTTTTTTTTGTTGGTTTTTTTTTGTTTGTTTTTCGTTTTTTGTTTTTTTTTCCTCTAGAAATATAAATGCTATTTCAGTTTTGAATACTTTTTTGGTTACCTAAAACTTTAAACAGAACAATATAACACTTAGATCTATTTGTTGTAGTCTTATATGTTGAAAAAATGAACAAAATGTCATTGCTTTCCTAAATAATAAAACTCATTATCATTTTCTATTAGTGCACTTTAATATAGCAGGTGGGCCATAAATTAGGCTTTAGAAATGGGAAACTTAAGCTTGAAAATGAGATAAATGATAGCAAAGCCTGAAGGATTTGTTCATAGTGGAATCTAAGCATTAATATTCCTTTAGCTATTGATAGAGTTGAGCAAATTGGAAAAAAAATAAAGTGTCTAGCCTTTGCATAGGCACAGCCATCAGATTTTAGATACATAAGCCTGTGAAGGAAGTATATGGGCATGTGAAGGTGGACTTAGATTGTTCCATGAAAAGCTGCTGCTTTATATGCTGAATTAGTCCATGGGCCTACAGCTACTGCCAAGTCAGCCATGCTAAAAGAAAGAAGAAAAGAAGAAATCATACATCAAAACCAATCTTGAGCAAATGCAAAGAATAGCTTCGTAGATGCTTAAGGAACAAATGTTTTATCTTGCAAAGGAAACAAAAAGAATATGACTTATTTTGTCTATTGACCTGGATAAGAGATCTCTGTAAAATCCATATTGCAGGAAAAGACTGCCTGATTTTTCATTTCAGCTGCAATTACAGAAGCTGAAGAATGAGGGCAGAGGTGGAAGCTTAACAGTTGGCATGAGAAATACAGGCAAATGCAAGGGGAAGATGTTCTAGCTTTAGGTGAAAATTGCGATGGAAACACTACTCATATCAAGCAATGTTTTCTAAGCACTTCATCTGGTGTTTATATAATGTAATCAGCTGGAAGTCTTATAAACATTCTGTGTAGAGCTCATTCAAGCAATCACCAGTCTGTTCTCTATAGCTGGAATATCTGACAGAAATTGACTGTTATTTCCTGTGAAGCAATGTGCTTGGTTGAATGATAGACTGCACATCTCTTTGACACAAGATAAGCATTTAAAAATAGGTGTGTCAGTGTGACTGGCAGGGTTCTATTTATAATAGCTCAACATGAATGCATTTATCTTTTTCTCATCAATAAATTTTACTCAGATATAATACTAAAACAACTTCTACTCCGAGCTGTGGTAAAAACATTTCTTAGTTCAGGATTTGTTCCATTTTGTCACCTATATCTTTCAAAGTATATTAAATGTGCAACCTTTCATACTGTTTATTTGAAGTATTCTAAATCATTTATATGTATATTGTGCAATGTAATGCAATTTCACACTATCAGTCAGAAGTATATTCTCCATCCTAAACCCTTAGATGAAAAAAGTAGACTTCAATAATCTTTCTGTTAGACCACGTAATTTTGAGATATAAAGTTTTAAAAAACAGAGGTGTGGGTTTTTTTATCTACTGTGTGTCCTTTATTGCACTCTTTAAATAAGTAAATGGCAAATACGAGTTTTCCCATTAGCAAACAGTATGACAGAATAATATGTAGTGTAATGATGTGGAAAAGCAGCCAATATAAATCTTCAAACTGTTGTTATCTGATATGGGCATCACATGACTGCGTCAGATTTATGTTCCGGAAGAGATTCTTTGGGTTATTTTTACAAATCTTTCTCTTGTTTATGTAGTATTCTTTTGAAGGGGAGATAGGTTCTTTTTTGTTTCCATCAACTCCACTATTTCATGATATAAGCTGAGCTAAGCCCTCCTAATCTGTGCATGCAAGTTCTATACAAGTTTTATGGCCTTATTTATCTGGGAACACTATACAAATCTGATGTAAACAGAAAATTTGGGTACATACAAGAAGTGCTTATTAAGAGAAAATTAATTAATGGTATGATGCCTAGTAATAAAACAGAAACTTATCAAGACCTTCACAGACACACACACACAAAAATAAAAATTAAAAAAAAAATAAAAATCCCCAAAAATTACATCCAATCATTTCCTTTTCAGATGTTTGGTTTCTGTATTCTGTCTGAATATTTGCCCCACTATGATATACTGAATTCCCTCTTTGTAGAAACCTCTAGTATTATTCCCAATATTGGATTGCACATGATCATTTCACCTTTCATGAATTGCTCTTTTTCTTTCAGAGGCATAAATCTGTCAGCTGAGTCCTTCAAATTCCCCAAACTGATTGAAAATAATCTCTTGAAAAATGCTAGAAATCCAAAATAAGTTTCTGTCCTCTCCTCACGTCTGGTTTCTATTCCAATAACAGACTTGCCTTTTGATAGTCCTTTTGTAAGCAGGTATCAGCTGGTAGAATTGTTATAAAACTCCTAGATTTTGTTTTGTAAACATGATTTTCTTATGAAAACTGATATGCAAGATGGCTGAAGGTTTGGATTCTCCTTGAGTGTCTGATTCCCTCCTTCAGTACAGAATTCCTCTTTCAGTACAGAACTCATCTCCTAATCTGTAGTGTATACATGTTACATTTTTTTCTGAGCTACTTCATATAAAGAACATATGAATATTCCTCTTAAGAGGGAATCAATGCATAGTTAATATTTGAGAATTTGTTGCAGTTCTGGATTATGGGGTCACATCGTAAAATAGTTTTTCTACCAAAGACACCATTAAGAAATGCTTCACGGACTCTCAGTGTTTTGCCATAGAAGCTGAGAGATGTGGATCTATGTGAATGCAGGCAGTCATTCCAAAGAGCAAGCTCTCTTGTGTGTGGATGCAGGTTGACATCTACCTTGCTTTCTGGAGTGATCCAATGGAATTAACAATAATAACACTCATTCTAGAGACTTTTAAGTCCAATGAACAAATTTAGCATCTACATTTCTTAGAGTGAGCATATGAGATAAACATATGATATCATATAATATATGTATTATAATCATACGGTCATATAATATATATAATGAGATGAGTTCTGTTATTTGGGCTCAGGAGTGACTTTCTCCATTGGTAATTATATCACATTCTAGGCTGCAGTTTAAGTTACAAGAATTAAATATATCCAATTAATTTCAGCATGGATCTTTGCACATATATTCTCAAATTCTGTGTACAATGCATAAAAGTAAATGAATGATATACTGTTTTGCTTTCCATCAGAATTCTAAGTGTGATTTCATTTATATGCTATGTATGTAACTTAGTTTACTATTTCATTAAGGTCTTGGCATTGACAACAGGACATCTTTACCACAGACCTATTCTTTTCCGTGGGATAATACACTTTTCAATATCTCTGTGCATGCAGCAATCCGTCATGGAAAATGGAAGTTACTAACTGGATACCCAGGTAACTAGTAACTCTTTCTTGTACATAGCGTTGTATCTCCCCCATCCCAAGCAATTATATTCTATTTAATATATTACCATTTCTTTCATTCTGCTAGCTTTTCAGGATTTTGGTCAAATGCACAAGTCTAGAAGGGGCACTCTAAAATCTAGTCACACTCTTTCAATTTTGTAAATATCTTATACACATTTGTCTTCTTCAGTACTGGAAAAACTGTCAAGAAGTAAGTCCATGAAACTACTTGATTTGAAATTCAGCAACATGCAAGTCACAGAACTTGGTGCAATTTTTTTTTGTACAGATATAACTTATGTATAGGTAGTCTTAGAGTAGAGAGATTCTGGTGCTGGACTAGCAATGCAGCAACAGTCACTGACCAGTGCCTTGTCTAGTGATTTCCTCATTTACAAACTGCCTCTCTACTTCTGCTCTGTATCAGAGAATTAACACTCTGTTCCTGTTTCTGTAGGCTGCGGTCATTGGTTCCCTCCACCATCTTTGTTCAGTGAGTCACAGATTCAGTCATATGATCCAGCAACGAAGAGGCTTTGGCTGTTTAATATTGTTCGTGATCCTGAAGAGAAAAACGAGTTGTCTGAAAAATATCCTCATGTGGTGAAAAAGCTGCTCTCACGCCTTCAGTACTATTATAAACGTTCAGTGCCTGTGTTCTATCCTGATGAGGATCCGCAATGTGATCCAGCAGCAACTGGGGTATGGGGTCCTTGGGTGTAGTGCACAGCACTGTATCCTGCAGAACATACCTGCAGTACTGTTTGATTTACTAACTTCATGATCCTAGTCACATCTGTCTTACCTTTTCTTATTACACTGTTGCTAGTTGTGAATTCATTCTTTGCTCATTCTTTAAGTACTCTTAAAAATGTGGTCGGAATCTTATTTCAGTTCTTTCCATGCTCTCCTTCCCAGTTAGTTTGTGAAATGTTGATAAAATTATAAATCTGTTGTTCAAGTATTCTTTGTTAATGTTATGCTCTTACAGCAGAAAGTAAAACATTGCCTCCTTCTCTGACAGGGATTAATTTAGTAAAAGAAGCTGCAATGAGTCATGGCAGCAGAAATCTTAAGAATTCTCCCATGGAATAAACAGATATTTTGTTTTATGTTTACCCAGGAGACAAATTCTCTTCAATGCTATTACATTACCCATTAAAACAAACAAACAAAAAACAAATTACATCAGTTGATTGACATTACAATTTTGCCTTTAACACATACCTCTATCTAGAAAAGGCAACAGAAGGAATTCTGAGAGTAAGGAGAAAAACCTCAACCTCTAAGAATACAGCAAAATCCTTAATTCCTGTTCATTGTTAACACATCAAATTGGAGTAGAGAGTGGTGTTCAGCTAGAGGGCAGAACTGTCAGGCAGAAAGGCCTTGACAGGCTGAAGATAAAGATGAACAAAAAAAGATAAGAAGTTCAAGAAGAAGGCAAGTACAGCACTTGAGGTGGAATAACCTCATACAGGGTCATTCTTGGCTCTGTCTAGATAGAAGCATTTTTGTGGAAAAGAATCTGGGTGTTCTACTGGACAGTAAATTGAAGAGGACTTACACTTACTACATTCTGTCTTGGTGAAGGGGACCAACCACTTATTTATCTATATGGGCATGAATGCAGCCAGCACATTAAGAGAAGTGTTTATTCTTAGTAGAGTGTTTTCGGTTTCCCTGTACATGGAAGATAGTGGCATACTTAAGGGTCAAGAGTACGATCATTTGGAAGAGAGCAAATAAGGAAGGGTTAAAGGAATGTTACCTTAGACTGGAGAAGAAAGAAGGGTAAGACTTCTATCTTTAACTACTAATAAGAGGACATAGAGAAGATAAAGCTTATAAAGTCCAACCAGAGATGCACAAAGATGAAGAGCCCACAGAGGATTCTAATATAAGAAAAAAAAACAAACCACTGTGAAGGTAGTCAAATTTTGGAACTGTGAGACAGTGGTATCCCCATCCTCACGGATGTTTAAACATGGGTTGAAGGAGGCCATGAACAGTGTTATTTATCTCTGATGTTGGGCCTACTTTTGTGGGGAAAAAACAGATGATTTTCAAAGGGCCTTTCAGCCTACATTATTCAATCATTCTACAGTTAAAAAAGCCTTACTCTTACTGCCTGCCAGTGTGATGAGTAACCCTTCTGTTCAGATTTTATTTCTTTATCATTGTAAAATAGACTATTTTCATCTTGAAGTGGGCTCTGAGCCATGAAGAAACCAGACCAACCAACATTTCTCAGTTATTCTTCAAGTTGATGAGAAATCAACCTACCAGCTCTCTGAGTGTATCAAGTCTCTGGAGTCTGGCCAGAGTTCTGGTGTTACTTCTCAGTGGCCTTAGCCAAGTTCTCAAGCTGCAAAGCTTCAACTGTCACCCCATCAAGAAAGTCAGGATCTAATGGCCTACTTTCAGGATCTAGCACAAAGTCCAGTAATTTGCATTAAAGTTCTGCAGACATTTTGCCATTTTCCCTCAGGAGGTGTGGTAATTATATGTGAACAGATTCATAAAGAATGAGAAATAACTGAGTTTGCACATTTTTAAAATAGAAAGATAAACCAGTAAAAAGATGAAATTTAGAAAAACTGAAATGTATGTGAAAATAAAGTCCTTCCTGATACAGGTGACTTTCTGTTACACTGTCTTAAATCTAGCTTGTCTTTTTGCACCTTCAATGTGTTCCTAAAAGCAGAAATGAAGCCAAAGCTCTCCAAAAGGCTGTGTATCAGTACAACTTTCTTTCCAGTCTTATGTTCTTGTCCCTTCTACTCATTTATTTCAATATTTTTTCTATAATTATAGAATCATTAAGGTTGAAAAAGACCTCTAAGATCACCTAGTCCAACCTTCAGCCTATCCCCACCATGCCTACTAAGCCACATCCCCAAATGTCATATCTCCATGCTTCTTGAAGACTTCCAGGGACAGTGACTTCACCACCTCCATCGGCAGCATATTCAAATGCCTCACCACTCTTTCTGAGAAGAATTTTTTCCTAAAATCCAACTTGAACCTCCCCTGATGCAATTTGGGACCAATACCTCTTGTTACTACCTGGGAGAAGATTGCCTCTTTGTCACAGCCTCCTTTCAGGGAGGTGTTACAAGCAATAAAGTCTGCCCTGAGCTTCTTCCTCTCCAGGCTAAACAATCCCAGTTCCCTCAGTTGCTTCTTGTAAGACTTGTGGTCCAGACCCTTCACCAGCTTTGCTGCCCTTCTTTGGAATGCTCCAGGGTCTCAGTGTCTGTCTTTATTTCTCCTCACCTTTGAAATTGGAGAAAGAAGGAAAATAGTGAAGGAGGAAATAATTCTTCTACACTGGGGAAACCTATATTCACTGTGGTTTGATTGAATAGTTTCTGGAAGCCAGTGTAAAACAAAGGTTCAGTGTCCTTTCACTCATCCTTCGCTAAAAGCAAATGGTTACAGAAGAGTATAAACAGGACAACCATACACATTAAGTTCTCCAAATTGTCTCTGAGTTTAATTTATGGCTCACAGCCTCAGAGATTTAACTTTCTTGTATTTAGTTGCCTTCAGTGATATTTTACCTTTTATGAGGTTATTCAACTTTTCCTGAAATCCTTGTAAACAGTTGGTATTCGTACAGTCCTCTTCCATATTTCTATAGCTTAGCTACGTGCTGTGTGAGGAACCTTTTCTGTTTGTTTATGACCTTCAATCAGATAATTTAATTTTCTCTGTTGAAATACATATGCCGTGACAGAATCTCTTACTATACACTGCATTTACCAACTTTCATACTCATCGGCATCTGTAAAATATTTTAAAAACTAATTATTTTCTGAGATGTGGTCTGCAAACTGACCTGTGACCATATCTCTTCCTATTTTCTTAAACCCATTTAAATGCTTCAAACACAGCAGCATTTCATTTTTGAGCTTTTGAAGACTGTTTGTGATAACTGGACACAAATTTACTGTCCATAGCAAGGAATGGAAGACATTATCAACAAGACCTTTTTTATAAGTTATGGCAGCTTGATAAGGCTTCCATCTTCCTTCTATGTCTCTAAAAATCTTCTGTTGCACTTCCCTTTTCTCACAATTACAGTACATTTATTTCACACCTATTTCATTATTTCTGCTACTTTATAAATTTAGATGTTAATCTTGCAATTCTAACTTTCAGAATCTAATTTTATGTAATATATATTTTGTAAAATATAGAATATGAGATTTGGAATATGGGAGACATCAATACAACTTTGGGAGTTAGTGTTTCTTTATTTTAAGCATTAATGATGCAGCTTGGCCTTCAATATGGATTTTTGAAATAAATCATCCAAATATCAGAGGTTCCATCTGTTTAGTCATCTATTCCTCATTCATTCAAAACATGTGGTTAATTTATTCTTGCTACCAAATTTCAGGTGGAGAAGTTGGCAACCATTCCCTCATTTATAAGGCAAGTAGATCCAATGCATTCATATTACTGCCACTTTTGAAATAGTTGGCCATTTTTTGTTGTTTCTTTTTTTTTTTTTTGTGTGTGTGTGTGTGTGTGTATTTATTTAGTACTGTGTCTGCTCTCATAGATACACAAGACTAAAAAGGTGGCTGTTCTCAGTCAATATCTGTGTATAACATTTTACTTTGTGAAGCAATTACATGATTTGGCTGTCACAATAAAAGGGACTGCACTTGGGAGTGGAGATAGAATGGAACTTGTGCCTTGCATTCCTGTATGTCATTCAGCATCTGCACTTACACTGCATGATTTTCGATGCTGGCTTACCCACAGCACTTCAACTTCAGTTTTTAGCACATACTGTTTTTAATATTGTGAAGTCCATTTTCGTGGAAATGAAGGAAGCATGAGATAAGTTGCAAAACTCGAGTAATTTGTTTATTTGAGTCTCCTATCTATGTCAGCTCCTTGGCTAAAGCAAAAATACATTTTAATTTCAGAGGTAAGTCGGGCTTTTGTATACTCTCTTTCATCTGTGTCCTACAGTGTGCATTTTAGTACCTTGCTTCTAGGAGTTCATCTACCAGGAAGAGACTATGGCCTATTACCGTCTTCTTTAACTATTAAATTCATTCTCTATTTCTTGTTTTTCCTTAAAAAGAGGAATATATTATATTTTATATATTTTGACATCCGATGATTCATTATTTTCTCCAATGATTCACTATATATTTTAATTCCTAATTATTTCACATGGGTAGTCCTGCATAAAATATTTGAACTGAAGTGAGTCAGGAAAAAAACAAACAAACAAACAAAAAACCAGCTGGTGACATATTCAGGTTGACATCAGAGAAGAGCCATGTTCTCTACAGTTATTTATTTCAAATTGGAAAGTATAGAATCCTTTATATATTTTTTGGATACTCAAATGATGATCAAATATGCAAGCATTTTCAACTCTCTAGAGAAAATTTGATGACATTCTTTCTAATTTAAGGTTCATTCTTAATGTAGCAAACATCTGAGGATTTTGAATTTGGAAGTGTCCATTTGTATATGGTAAACATCTGGAAAAGTAACCATGTTTAGGAGGGATTGTTGCAGACTTTTATTAAAGAGTCACAATGGGAGGATGGCAATGACAGAATCACTGATACGGGATGTGTAATAGATTCATGCACATCAGAGTATGTATTCTGTGTGTGTAGGCATGCTTGAAATCCTAGGGCCTGGGAAAGCTAGTTGAGCAACGAGAAAAACAGTCTAAATAATGAAAACGTGACAAATTAAAATATGTGGTGATCCAAAATCTATCCATAGGTTGTGGTTAGCCTAGGAAGACCAAGCCATTTCCAGAATGTAGTTTTCAGGAGATAATTATTTTCCATTTGGTAGCCCACTTGCAGTCATCTCTCCAACTGGATCATGAGGCTATCTCATAACACTAACAATAGCTCTGGCATGAGGGAGAGGTGGGCTGAGCCTTAGACCAGCATCCATACCTGTGAAAGAACCCTGAGACACTTCTTTCTGAAGCCTGCCCTTTTGACATCACTATTTCAGACACAATCTCACTGGACCCCAGGCTTTATCTCTCTGCTAACCATGACACTGATCACAGAATCACAGAATTGCAGGGGCTGGAAGGGACCTCTAGGGACCATCTAGTCCTACCCCTTGCCAAAACAGCTCAGTGTTCATGGTCAGTATTCTGTCCATCCAAGATTTATCCATGTTGCTAGCCCTAACTCTAAAACTTCGTATGAGTCTTTAACTAAGACTCATATTGTGGTTCAGATAGCAAAGAAGCCAAAGAATAATGCTTTTTGGACCTTACCCCATCTGCCAGCACCGTTCCACCCAACGTATTTGGACCACTACATTTTTAACTCACTCCTAACCCTAGGATTTGGTGCTGTCCAAGCTTAAGGTTAACCTTAACTCTAGCCATGGGCTATAGCCATAAGCCTCAGCTAAAGACTCCAGGTCATAGCCAGAGGAATAAACTTCTCAGGAAAGCATCGTAAGAAGTGGAGAAGCCTTAAGCTGCCCTTGGCAGCCCTCACCTCAACTGGACCCCTAGATGTTCTCTATCTTCTAATCCTAGAACTCCCTGGGGCATTAGCCACAGAGCTGGATTCATAAGGTCTTTAGGATAAGGCTCAGTCTCTTGCTAGGCTCATAGTAGGGTCTGTTGGCAGCAAGCAACCCCATCTCCAAGGTCCATTCTGGAGATCCATCTCAGAGAATATGAAGACAGGGCTGGAAACAAGTCTACAGTACAGGGCCTAAAGATAGCTCAGGGAAGGACAGAAGGCAAAATTGCTGAGCTGAAATGGGGATCTTGGCCCCAAGGCTAAAAGTTGAATGTTCCCACATGAGCATGCTCCTTATCACTAAAGCCTTTTAACAGACTCAGGGCTGTGACATCTGTATCCCTAATCCTGACACTAGCCATGAGATGAGCCTGGAGAACACTTCCTACAGTACAGTACAGTCCAACCCAGTGCTTCACTTGGCAGCCCATTGCAGCCCCACCCTAACTGTATCCCTAGGCTTTGTGTATCTCTAGCTATAAATAAGCTGAGTTTTGTAATAGGAAAGTAGCAGTTTCCCTAAGAGAAGAAAAAAAATCAGCCACCAGTTCTATGTTGGGAGAGATTTTTAAGCTTCAGAATGTTAAGGTTCAGATTCTTAAGTTACAGATTTTAGTTATTGCCAGAGAATATTCTGGTTAAGTACATAGTGTAGAAAATTACCTGAGGACCAAAGCTGCTTTGAGTAGTCTGACTCCAGCATTCACAGATTTGTTCTGGTGCTGTACAATATGTGCCTGAGCTCATTTACACAGTGCAGAACTGCTACAGTGAAGAGTAAAAATCTTTTGGCACAAGGCAAGCAGAGTGAGTCAGTCATCTAACCATGGATGTGCTCATGATGGCCCTTGTGATAATTGCATACCATAGTTAGCTGAGGCAAAGAGGATGATGCATTAAGTTCTTGTTGCATTAGTATTACCTCCTGAGAGTGTTATTTTTCTGGGGTGGAGTGGAAAGAGATTGGAAAGGCTGGCGAAATATCTGCTGCCAAGTTTCTAAAAAAATGACTATCAGTTGCCATCATCAAAGCAGATACCGGATGTTGATCCTCTAATTCTAGCTAAATTTGAAAGCAAGGCAGGCAGCTATATTTTTCCTGCTGGACTATAGTTAGAAAAAGTACGGTCAGAATAACTAGATTTGGATCTAAGGAATGTAGTGCCTATTTGGACTAGTCTTCAAAAGCCACAACAAGGTACTACACCAAAGCCACAGTTCTGTGCTGCCAGATTCTCTCACTGAAGACGGTGATAAAAATAAAGAACTCTCTTGAGCAGTTTGGGGCATAAAGCCTACAGTAATGTACAGAAAACTTTAACATGGGCATCTGTGGCCTACCTGAATTATTTCATGTGATGTAAATTTCTGCTTGGAACATCACTTGGTGGTGATCAGTTGATAGCTGACAGGTAGTGTTGGACACTTTCTTTCATTGTGTCCTTTCTGACAGTGCTCTCATGAAGTAGGAGTTACTATTTTAACTGACTTATTCAGGATTATGTGAGACCTTAAGTTAGCCTTACATTTATCCTGCTTCACTAGCAAGAACAGTTTAATGGGTCCCTGAAGGATGTGAAGTTGAGCATTGAGAGCATTAAGTTTGAGCTTGACTTCAACTCTAGCAGGTCTACATTTCAGTCTCAGCTTGTCTCTGCTTAACTTATGTATAGAAAATACTTTTTCCAATTGATTCTATTTATACTGATGTTGTGACTCCAAAATGTTCCTTGTTATTGCTCACCAATGTGGGTTTATCCATGAATTTTTTTCACTGCCCTGTGTAGTAGTGGTAATGGGAGCCTCCTTAAATGGTTGTCAAAATAGTGACTGCCATCCCAAGAAACACAAGGACACTGTTGCCATGTAGGTGGCCTCTATTGATGTACTGAATTTTCAGTCTAGCTCCTGTCCCCTTGGCGTTGCTCTTAAACATTCCAATTTATAAGTCATGTTTGACTGTTTAAGTACTGCCTTAAGTAGTCCCAAAGTGGCTATTAGTCTACTCTAGTCACACACTTCCACCCCAGCAGTGATGTGTGGTAGAAACCAAGTATTTTACTTGCCTTTTGGTTCTGTTTTTTCCTTTATAATGAAGACAGCGTGAGCATGACAAATTAAACAAATGGAGAAGTGCAGTATATTCATTAACATTGATTATTCTGCTTCTAGCTAAAGTTCTAAGGCTAATGTAGTGAAAAAGCCTGATTAAGGATTTACTGATAGTTTTCTTTTCCCATAAATTCCGCCTTAAAAAATAATAAAAAAAAAACCAGCGGCTGAAATTGTACAGCTTTTGTCTCAGTGAAAAATAGACACATTTATAATTCAATGAAGTAATGAAAATATCACAGTGGGTTTTGAAAAACTTAGGAGGGAATAGAGGGGAACAATTGGCTGTTTTAATCTGCCTTAGAAAATAGACCTCTATGAAGAAACGTTCTCAGAAATGAATGATTGAGAGATTGTCTCTTTGAAGCAACAAGTATAATGTAATTGATTATAGTTAGCTATAATAGCTTGCTAACAACAATAGGATTTTTCATAATTATTTCTGCTTGCAGTGCATGGGGATCTAAAGGACATCACTTTATGTGGAAAACTTCTTAGAACTCAGCCTTTTTCCCTATTTACGGTAAAATAAAGAAAATAAGCCCATGGTATAATAAATAGGGCATCACCATCTGTTTCTTCAGAGGTAGTCCTGGTGGTAAGACCTTGCTATACTAACGTTGTTTAACAACCTTTCTCATTCCTGTTGAAATGTATTTCTGAGGATCAGTAGCTGATAGTGGAAGCTAACTACACAAAAGCAGCCTCCAGCCATTTGTTTATTCAATGAGATTTAACAGCATTTGTTTTATGTCATGTCCAAATAAAGTAAGGCCTCTTTTTATATAAAAGTTCTGTTTTTATTCATAGTTTATTTTCAGCGTGCTTTGGATGAATTTATTGGTAATGTGCATCACAGTAAAATGATGTGTTTTACAAACACTTAGATTTCACATTATTTAGGCCATAAGAGACCATAACACAAATGATAATCATCAAAACTTTATGAGAGATCTAGCATTGCTTAGCTCCATAACTCAGCCCAAAGCTGCACCAGCCGAAAAATACTTTGTCCTGAGGATCTTCATACTACACGTATATGTAAAGAGATGCTAACTGATCATCAGAGAAGAGCAGATTTTTACTGTTTTGAGGGATGCAGTTTCACTTTTATACTAAAGGAAGTGCAGTTGAAGGCTGCAGCCTAAGAGAATGGTCCCACCTCTCAGTGATGCTGCAGTTTTCAGAGGCCTCCCTGGTGCTGTGTACATAGTGGACAAGGGGCAGACTGGAAACAGTGCTTTGAAGAGATCTAGCTGTTCACTGAGCTGTGCTCAGGACATGCTGTATTAATTGACAATTAAAAAACATTTGAGTGTCTTAGTTGTCCATACTTTAAAAAAAAAAAGAGAGGAGAGGATATTGTGAGAAATAGAGACTAGGGCTGTACCTAAAACAGTGCCTTTTGGAAAATGTTGGTTCAGGATATTCATCACTCAACCCAACTACAGTCACAGATCCAGCTTATGTTAGGAATCAGCCCGGTACAATAATAGAGCTGAATTAAAGATTCCAGTTTATAATGTGAACTGGAATCGTGGTCTCAATTCAGGAAAACTTTATGTCTTGTTCCCTGGTAAATGTCTCCTTGATCTGAAATGATGGGCTTATTTTGAACATTAATCTGCAGATGTGATGTACCAACAACTGCCATGCCATGTCTATGCTGGAACAACAGAAACTTACTTTCTCTCTCAATTAATAACCTGAAATTATTCTATGCAGATGTATTCAGAACCTTCTACTCCTGTTTTAGTTTTAGCATTTTTTTCGTGTGTTTACATTTTAAATAATTTTTTTGCTACTAATGACTCCAGAGGAAGATAACAAACAGATTTATTCATAGAACTTTATTTTCAAAACAATTCTCCTGATATTTGAAACAATCATTAATAAAATTTACTGTCTTGAAAATATTACAGTCTCAAGTTCCTCTTTGAATATACTGTAATCTCCATTTCCTTTCCTTACACAGCCTAGAAAGAAAAAATATGTTTTAGATATAATTTTCTTCTGGTAGAACTATAATAAAACCTGTATAGACATAGTGTCCAGTAAATCGGTTAGATTTCTATGGCTTTAAAATGGGCCTGTATTTAGCTTTTTGTTACTACTTAGAAATCAAGTTTCAGAAGCCCACAACAGCAGCTACTGTTCTTTCCCTTAGGGTCTGAACAAGGAAATCCAGTGTTTTCTGGTCGGCAGTAAGAATTCCACTTTGTAATTTGACACTCTTAATTCCTCTTCTCTCAAAGGCATTAAAACAAAAAAAAAAAATTAATGGCAGAATAGATTTTCAAGTAGTGCAGCATTTGCAAATACTCATGCACCTTTTGAGATCTTTTGGCATATATGAAGTGAAACCTTTGAAACTTGACCTTTTACTTGTCAGTTCCTGCTCTTGTCATATGTTCCAGTCATGGACATTTCACTGAGAATTTGTGCTGGAGAGTTTCTCTGATTTCAGTGCTGTTATTCCAAACTTCAGAACAATAATGGGAATCAAACAAGAGCCAAGATCTCCATGTTAGATATATAACACTACTGTGGCCAGCTGAGCTGCTCTGGCTTATACCAATAGGAAGTCGTCTTATGAAGATGTAAAGGTATTTGTCTCTTTCCTCTATTTTTAGTTTCTGGACTCAAGCAAGCAAGTGATGGTGGCATACTTCTGCATATTTTCTGTAGCAGTAACAATTGGATCTTTTTATGTTCAAAGTTACTGAACACTAGGCAGGCTATAATTTCATTCTGACAGACTCATTATTTCTCAGTCAGTGTACAACAGTTAAAGCCAGATACACATCTTAAAAACGGACAGTTTTTTTGTGAGCAAATTGTGACTATCCTAACATCTTTCTGACCCAACTCATCCCATGACCACCGGCTGTGTTGGTTGTAGAACATGGTTTTAATTTACTGTACAGAGCAAACACATTCCCTTACAGGTTTCCTAGCTGCTGCTTATTTGTCTTTTTGTGATGGTGTAAGTGATGGATTTATTTTTTATAAGGGCTGTGGACTGTAGGCTAAGGAAGTTATCCAGTTTATTTGGCTGTGTGGTCTCAAGTAGGATTTGTTCAAGTTCATCCTTGTGACAGTGTACAGAATCAAAGATTCACAGAACTCTAGGGGTTGGAAGGGACCTCCAGAGATCATGGAGTCCAGCCCCCTGCCAAAGCAGCTCCCTAGCCCAGGTTGCACAGGTAGGCGTCCAGGCGGGTCTGGAACGTCTCCAGAGAAGGAGACTCCACCACCTCTCTGTGCAGCTGTGCCACTGCTCCGGCACTGCACTGGGAAGAAGTTCCCATGCACATTTGTGCAGAACTTCCTGTGCTTTGGTTTGCGGACATTTCCCCTCATCCTATCACCACACACTGCTGAGAAGAGTCCATCCTCGTCCCTTTGCCTCCTGCTCCTTAGATATTTACAGACATGGATCAGATCCCCTCTGAGTCTTCTTTTCTCAAGGCTGAACAGATCCAGGTCTCTCAGCCTTTCCTAGCAAGGGAGGTGCTCCATACCCTTTATCATCTTTGTAGCCCTCTGCTGGACTCTTTCCAGGAGATCCCTGTCTTTTTTATACTGGGGAGCCCAGAACTGGACACAGTACTCCAGGTGGGGCCTCACCAGCGCAGAGTAGAGGGGGAGGATCGCCTCCCTTGACCTGCTGGCTACGATCTTTTTAATGCACCCCAGGATCCCATTGGCCTTCTTGGCCACCAGGGCACACTGCTGGCTCATGGCCAACCTGTCATCCACCAGGACACCCAGGTCCCTCTCCTCCAAACTCCTCTCCAGCAGCTTATCCTCCAGCCTGTGCCGGTGCATACAGTTATTCCTCCCTAAGTGCAAGACTCTACACTTGCTCTTGTTAAACCTCATTTGGCTTCTTTCTGCCCCTGATTTCATCATTACTGATATTTACATATCACTGCTAATTGAGAAAAATGTCAGATAATTTTGAATGAAAGACTTATCAAGTGTGATGTGCTGCAGACTCACTTGGAACTGAATATTTCTGTTAGACCGGTTTATAGTACGAACAAATATAGTAAGGAGAGTGGTGTTAGGAAATCTCTGGTCGCTCTTTGTGCTTTCAGTATGTGTGTGCTGCATTTGTGCATCCTTAGTCACTTCTGTGGCTAGCCTGTTAGAGATGCTTTCAAAGAGATACTGACTTTGAAACATTTCTTCAGACTAGCATCTACTGGATGCTCGTAAGTAGTTCCAAGAAGTCCACTCCTGCAGCTAGTACAGTTTTCTTAGGAAATCATAGCAAGGTTTTGGTGAAATCTTACAACTTGAGTTGAAGTACATCCCTATCATCAATGCTTCTGGTATACAACAGCTAGCTCAGATCTAAACCAAAACATCATGTAGAAACTATTTATATAAATTAGTAAAAAACAAAAGCTCGTGTATTTCTGTATGTTTACTATAAGGAGGCTACAACTATAAATTCCAGCATGATAAGTTTATGATTATTGGAAATTATGTGGGTATTGTTCATTGTCATTCTTAACAGCGAATGTTTTACAGTTGAAATTTATTCACTACTTACAAAGCAGAGAGATTTAGAGGAGAGTGTAATTACTACACCCTATTCTTTAGAGTTCCACCTCCTTAAACTTTCAGCACTACCTTCTGACATCAGCAGCTGGAAGGTAAGAAAGCTGGCACTAGGACAGGAAAGTGCAGTATCAGTCTCAATTAATTGTCTGAAACTCTTAGTTATGCTCTTTATATTTTGTTAGTTTCTTTCTTGTAGAGTAAGCACATGAAGCCAATGTACTTTAGGGGGAAATTATTTACTCAGAGGTCAATGAGGCCCTGGCACAGGCTGCCCAGAGAAGCTGCGGATGCCCCATCTCTGGAGGTGCTCAAGGCCAGGTTGGAAGGAGCCCTGGGCAGCCTGAGCTGGTGGGTAGCAGCCCTGCCAGCATCAGGGGATTAGAGCTACATGAGCTTTAAGGTCCCTTCCAACCTAAGCCAATTCTTTGATTCTATGATTCTACTTCCAAGTAGCTATCAATAGTTATCAAGTGTTTGATGAAGTAAAAATTAATTGCTAAATTTTTGCTGAAAAATTGTTAAGAATACAAAACTAGCCATACTGTATATCATCACAGGTAACCAGGTGAACAGAACTGCACTTATCTATTGTAGCTACTTCTTTTTCCCACAGTGTTGTTTTATTTTTTTAACTTCAAAGTCTCCAAATTCCTCCTGATAGAGGCACTGATATTTTAACAATGTCTTTGTTGTGTACTGCAATCAGACAAGTACTAATCCCCTCAAGGAATCTGGCAGGGCTGTGGGAATCTTCCAGCCATAATTGCACCCCTATCTCAAATGTGACGATACTGTCAGATTCAGTTCAGATGACAGAATGTGCTATTGGTGTTGTGAGTAGATTATTTCAACTTTCTCTATTGACTTATTTGTCTAAGAGACATTCATTTCTTCATTCTTCACCATATCTGGTTCTCTGGTGATGCTTTATTTTTATTTTTTGGTTACTGTTCTGGAAGATGTTATAGATGTGAAGCATGCTGCACTTAAACAAAAAAGCAATGTAATCTGAAAAACTAAAAGGAAGTGCCAGCAGGAAATCCTAATTATGCAGTTAAATAACTAGCGAAAAAAAAGAGGGGGGAAGAAAAAAAAAAGTTAAATTATAATCAGTGAAACTGAGTTTTAATGTATGTACTAATAGGGTAACAAAGACAACTTTCATTTGATTAGTCTGAACGTTTAAGGTAAAAATAAAGCAACATGAAGATGCTGAGTGTGGTATCACTTACTGTAATACCATGTGACCCCAAGTCTGTTATTTACGAACTGAATTGCTCACAGCTGCTTTAGCTGAACACTAAGATGTTTACTTGTTTGTGTTTTACAGTTTCTAAGTGCAAAGTAATTGTGATTGTGAAGTCTTTCTTTTATTTTTTTTTGGGGTGGGGAGGGGTGGGATGTAAAGAGGGCACAAATTACATTGCAGCTGATAAGTGCTTAAAATTCTTATTTATTCAGTTTTTGGATCTCTGCCTTAACCCATGATTACCATTGGTTTAAATTGTGAAATGGAGCATCCATGTAAGAGTAATCTTAAAAAGGTTTCCCCAAGAACAGGAAAATATTCTTATCTACAATTCTGTGTTTATACACATCTTTATGTAGGAAATATGGAAGGTAACTGCCATTCAGAAAACCTGCTAGATCTATGAGTTGCAAAATATTTATTCACTGGATTTGTATTTTGAATGAACAAACTGTCAAGAAATAAATAATGCTAGTTTTTAAAAAAGGGGGAAAGTTTTATTTATTTTAGTTAGAATAACATTAATGAAGGTGAGGTCCTTTATGGACTTGTAGTTAATTTGAAAGATGAGAAAAATAGGGTCCCTATTTGATTTATTGCATATTCTCTATCTGGACTCACTGGAGTGCACTTGGCCTACAGTCAGCCCTGGAAAGATCATTATTTGCCTCTGAGCCAGATGTTTCAATTGAAATCAGATAGTCAAAACCACAGAAATCTAACTTGTTATAAACGGCAACGATTCCAAAAATACTAATCCACAAGACTGGCATATACACAGTAAGCAGAGAAGATAAATAAAAGCTGGTGGTGTATACCAAAAAAGTAGTGTAGAGTTTTGTTAATTTTGCCTGTGCTGCATCATTGCAAAACCATGTGCACTTTGCCATGAGAGACTGGTTCTCTTTGTTTGCCGTTCCAAAGCCAGAGGCTGTGTATTAATGGTGGCTTTAATCCTAATTTTTTCTGTGTAGTACATGATCTGAAACTGCTGTATGGAAGTATTTCTTAATGACCTTGTGCTATCATCTCTTCTCTTCGTGGAGTGCTCAGAATGGCCATTCCTACTGAGTGCGTCATTGCTATGCTGTGAATTCTCTACCAAGCATAATGCCCTCCTCTATGAGAACAAAGAGCTCTATTTTTTTCCCCAGTTCACTCTATCATTCTTCTTTAGGAATTTCTCCCAGTGTCACCTCAATGATTTATAGCCAAATCTGACTTCTAGGAAAAATCATAGCCTGCATTAGTTTTGAAGTTAAGGTATGACTTTTGCTTATCTGTCATTCAGTGCCTTTGTAAATTAACAGTAGTTTACACGGTAGAAGGTGAAGTGCCAACCACCCCTGCATGCCTTTTCCTGCTGTGATTACTTTTCTCTCTCCAGAGTTCTCTCATTTATACTGATTTTGCACAGAAACCAAGTACTAAATAAGGAAATAGTGGTGAAATAAAAATAAAATAAAATAAAATAAAAAATTAAAAAATAAACCAGAGAAATAGGAGTAGCTGAAATTTGCTGTTTTGTTAAAACTAGCTTACATAATAAAATCGTATATCTTAAAGACTTCAGTGGGATAGTTAACAGCTTTATTACTGTGCAGTGACCTGGAATGTACTGTTTTGTGGAGTATTTGGCTATGACGCCAAGCCAAAAGGTGTAGGTAATAGCTAAGTAAAATATGCTGAAATATATGCTCTTTTACTTTGGTCAGTGTGGTACTGCATATCAGAATTTTCTTCACTCACTACAGATCTTCAGGGATATTCTGCTGATGAAATAACATGCTCTAATGGCTTTGCAACACGCGCAGGGTCAATATATGCCTTTTTTTCTCTGCAATTAATTTCCTCCTTTCCATTTCCTCTTGAGCCCATTAGCCCAATAATTATTACTGTTAACAATATTTACTTTAAATCAGTTGTAGTATTTCAATTTTCACTTCTTATTTCTTCTTTCCGTATTATTCTCAATAATGGCACTATCCTTGCAAGATCAGTGCCATCTGCAGCTAAATGCAAATACTGGGTTTCCAAGTTATTTTATTTGATTCTATCTTATCTGTTCAAACAGTGGAACCATGAATTCCTGGCAGTAATCACAGTAGTATTTCATTAATGTTATCTCCAGCGAAGAGTTTTCATTCGTATTTTAATGTGGGTCATCCATCACTTCTTGAACAGTTAATTTAATTCCTAAAGAGATGAAAAATATAACAATGCAATATAAACTTTTCTGATCGCACACAAAATAATTAAAGACAAAGTGTGACTTGGCAGCACTCCCTTAGCAGCATATGTGAGGATCTTTGAGAATTGGAAGGCTGCTGCTTCAGTGCTTGTAAGGGTGTGAGCCCAGAGATCTTTAATTAAACATCTTTAATGAGATTTGCATTGTTTCAGTGTATTCAGCAGTCAGAACTGACTGTAAGATCTCAATGTGATTATTTGATTATTTTGCAGAGGTAATTCCATTGACTTATCAGAAAACTGTACTGTCAATGAACATACACAAATTCAAACTAATGGCCTATAAGAGAAGTTTAAACCCCTTGTAGAGCTATTTTCTATCCAGATCATTTCAAGAAATCTTTTTCCAAGACAATGATCAACACATTTCAGAGACAAAGATGCAAAAGTTGGTATTTTATAACATAGTGAAGAGAATCCTGAGAAAAAGTTCCCAATTGATCTCCCATGCTAGCATACACAGATATGCACCTGAAAGGTAAGTAATATATAAGATGAAAAAACGTATTATGGCAATGCCATTTGTCTTGTTAAAGGAAAGACAAATGTAGTGAGAAATATGTATTTCAGCACAGGGCTGGATCTCTTTAAAAGTTTAGCAGACAGTAGTCCTGAATCCTCAATGTCTAGACCAGAAAAGGCTAGTCTAGCTACTTAGGTCTCAGTTATTTATATTGGGGCTGATTTTCACATTCTATACATTTTACGTAGAGGTCCTGTATCAAAAAAAGTGATGGATTCAGCTTTCAGTGAATAACTGGAGAAAGGCAATTCTCTGTACAAGGAAATGTCATAAATCCTAATTATCAAGTTACTTCACCAGGGCTTGATTAGTCATTAAAACTGTTTTGGAAGTTTGTTACAGCCAGTGTTCTGGTCAGCATAACACTTCATTGCTATAACACAGTAACTTCAATTAGATGGAATTTAAAAATGAAAGAGTAATGAACATTTTGTGGTTTACTAACAAAAGCAGGCTTTTATTAAGCAGAAACAGTTACAGTGTTCCTTAATAGAAATGGAATTTTTAAATGGAAAGGCACAATATTTTCAAAGGACCTTCATGTAGCACTCTGCTCTGTGTGAAACTCAATGCTTTAATATGTTCAGTTAAAATATGGAGTTTTTGCATTAACTTTGCTTTACAGTATTATCCAAAGGGGAATTCTATCACTTTGTCATTAATTTCAAGTACCTAACAATTATAAATGTGCTGACACAACATCTTTTCCTAGATATTTTTGAGCTCTGTGAACAATTTCTGTGGTTAAATGTTTTCTTCAAAATAATATATAACTGGTAAGTTGGTTTGACATTTTTAAGCAAGTGATTGTTCACTTTCTCAAGTTTATTTCATATATGCTATTTACAAAAAGGTCTAATGTTTAGCCTACTGTCTTAAGCTAAGTGTTCTGTGCTGCACTGGCCAATGAAATCTCCTTATCACAGAAGCTTTTGCATTATTAAAGTATCATATGCAAACCTCTTTGTACATTTTCTATTATGATCTTTGCTAAAAGTCAGAAGGGCCAAAGGGAGCTAATAGGTTTAATAGGTTTAATTTCATTTTCAGTGAAGTTGCTACTTCCTCGTGACTGTTACCAATGATTCATGGAAGAAAAGCCTGCTGATGTGATTCAGTGCTGGAGTCAATAAGTAGACCGTATCAAAAATAGGATGCAAGTTTAAAAGGTATTCTCCTGATTAGTTTTCAAATCTTTTCTTCTAGCAAGATCTGTTTCTCCCAAGTTATATAGACTCGATCCCATACTTTGAATTATCGTCCCAAAATGACGTGCTGAGATATGCTATCATTTGCCCCCAGGGTGCAAAGTACATATGAATCTCTTTAATCTGGTATGTCAGATCATTAGTTGAGTGAGGCCATAAACATGAACGTGATTTAGCCCCACACAGTAAGAGGGATGAGTTCATGGTATTGCTGGCCTTTCCCTCAAGTGAGTTGCTCTGACCTGTAACATTATCATTTTCAATTAATACTTGATGTTTGTTGCAGGTATTTAAGAACTAAAACTGTCTCAATGTTGTTTTCTTTTAATTATGCATTCAATAGTAACTGCTCTCTGGAAAAATAAAGTACATTCTCTTCATTTCAGTGAATATGATTTGGATGGTATGTCCTCAAAAAGTTCATTTTTTAAATCTTGAGTATTATGTAATAGTTTGTAGAAAGTACTGAATATGTGGAAAAAAACCTTTTTTCTCAGGAAAGTTGAATTTAAACACAGAATAGCCCTTTCTGCATATTTTTTTCTGTTTATTTTCAGAGTTCTGGTTTAACCAAAACAAAAAAGTCTTGGCAAAAGCCCTAGAATGCATGCTTACTGATCTAACTTTACTGTCAATAAGGTTCAAAACATAAAGAAAATATTTCTGAGGAGAGAAAAGATCAAGATGAAAATGTGATTCAAGACAGAATAAATAAGGAGCTAACAGATCAAGCCTGCTATGTAGTTTCATTTAGGAGATGGATGTAATCATTTCATATTATTAATATTGAGATGAAAGAAGGGTTTTAATACAGTAGTGACTAGAGCAGGAAAAGAAAATACAGTAAAACTAGAGCGCTGCGAGACAAGCAAGGGAAAAGATTCCAAAAACATCATGAGGCACTGCATTACAGATAGCTGACAAGTAAAGAAAAAGAGGATGGAATATGCATTCAGACCTCCAGACTGGAAAACATCATTATATCTTCTGTGAGAACAGTAATTATTAGAGTGTGAGGTGTGGAAACTGTAATTGGGATAGTTTAGAGTACAAACAAAACAAAGAAAGGGAATCCAACAAAAAGCAATAAGCATCACTTTTCTGCCTTTCCATTCTGGCAATGCTATGGTCAGTGTATATAATCCTGAGGTCCCAGGCACTGTCTGTCTGTGGATGTGGGACTGGGGATTAGTTTGAAAGCAGCACAAACAGATGTTGAGAGCAGTCAATCTCTGTAAACTGGTTTTGCACAGGTCTAGGTCTCACTAATGCTCCATTTGAATGTAGCAGAGAAAGGCTCAGTGGAGGACTCCTGGTGGAGTCCTTCTGTAGGCAGGGTTGCTCACTGGAATACATTTTTATTCCAAAAGAATGTTTCAGTTATTCTTGAGCTGGAGTAGTGCAGCAAGAAGCCTGTTTTATTGAATTTCTCAGGTAGTTCGGATGACCCTTCCAATTCCTATGTGATTCCTTGAAATTGTAAAAAATTGTTACTTCAAATTTTTACTTTGAAAAACTTAACAATGTTATAATCTTTGAGATTTTCCTATTTCTAGTGATGTTAGCAGTGACAAATGAAAAATACTAAATAATTTTGAGATATATAATTACAAATAGTACTAGACTGTATCCTTTTATAATTTGTAACACAGCCAGTAGAGCTATAGGATATTTTGGACAAAGTCCTAGAAAATGCCTCATTTGTAATAAATAATCTAGTAGTTGAAGAACATATCAAAGTTGCTTTTTCCAACTGGATAAACGAGTAGATAGGGTAATTTCAAATATTGTATGCATAGGATCTTCCTCAAGATTATTAAATCTATTTGACTTTGTATGTTTTCTCTGAGTGCTCCTTAGGACATGAAAAGAAATTTTAAGACATTAGAAGAAAAACAGATTAGCATAGCTGTGTATTAATGTGGGAATTTCAATAGATGAATGTCATATTTAAAACTCGGCCTCTTTAATTATTCATGCCTAATGGATGCTGCAGTTTGTTCAGTGGGAAGAGTACTGATAATTTAAATTCCCATGAATTACTGGCTCAAAGTGCTCTTAAAAATATTCTTTGACCTAAAGCCCCAAATTATGGCTAAGGAGATAAAGCAGCTGTTACTGCTGTTGTGTCAGGCAGCACTTATTTGGCTAGACAGTTTTGTTCATACTTCTTACAATAATATGTGTTTCAAAAATACAGATTAGACATAGTTATAAATCTGAATCCCTTCAGTGAACATGTCTGCAATCGATTACAGCCCCTTTAAAAAACAGTGGTGGATTCTTGCTTGTAAAAAAAATGTCTGAGTCCCAAATTAGTTCAACAGTCACTGTACCCAAAACACTGAACTTGGTACAAAGTTGGAATGTGAGACCAGAATACACAACCATGGCCCAAGATACCTCTTGACACCCACCAAAGACCTTCATTTCTTATGACGTTTCCTCCTTTTTGGCTGTCTCAGTCTTCAAGACATTCAATTTTAAATGACCTTATTCTTGTAAATTTGCTTTTATTTCAATCAGTGCATGGCACTACCTTGCATGCTCTGCATGTCTGGAAGAATATCCTAATCACTCACCCAGGGAATCTCTAAGCAGTTCTATCCTTTGTTCCTTTTACTCATTCCTGATATCAAAATAATGTTAATGCAATTACATTTATTTTCTTAATGTGACAGTGGTCAGAGTTGCCCCAGACTGCCTTCCCTGTGGAGACAGAAGTCTTACGTAATCTCTCTGGGTATTTTTGAGGTAAGCCATCACCTCAAAATCAGCACAATCGAAGATGGCTCTGGGCTTTCCTTTGAAGTCTTCCCCTCATTTCCTCTCTCACTGCAGACAACATCTCCATGCTTTCTGCTACTCAACATGGATCTCCTCCTTCATCCTCACATGCAGATAGGCTAAATACTGCACACTGATTCTCTTTAATATCTTTGAGATATTTTTCTATCTGTCTATGACTAAAATTCTTCATTTTATTTTGTGTCTCAACTAAAAACTCCATGTCTCTGTCACTTGATGTATGGATTCCATATGATACTGCTGTTACCTACTCAGAATGGGTAGGTATATTTATTACATTTCAACTTAAGGTGCTGATTTTGAATGTCCTTTCCAGTTTAACCATGGGCCCTTCTAGCCTCTACCAAAATGTCCACTGCATTATGAACAATCTGTGATAATACACTCAACCCCTCCACAATTTTTTTTTTAAAACAACACTTTTGCCAAAAATGCTGATCAGTAGTTGTTACTGTTATTTAGTTCTGTGTCTTTCTGTTTGTCTGAACTAGGCACTGGCATCCTTGTCTGATTTGCTTAAAAGTAATAAAGATGTTTCTGGCCAGAAGGCCATCATTTCACTCTGTGTAATTCAGTGTGAGTGTGATCCTGACCAAGATTCATGCAAGCTATGGTAAAACAAGTTTTAACAGATGGGTTTCCCAGTCTTGGATTCTTCAAGTGATTCTTTTTGGCCCTCCTGTCACTAGTTACTGAGCAGAGTGGTGAGATTATTTTCTCTAACACCATATGCTAGTTGACTCTAGGAGAATGATGTCAAAACTAAGTGCTTCCAGGAAACAAGATTTCTGAAGTTGTAAACAAAAGTAAGTGTTACATGAGAAAGATACCAAGTAAATCTTTTATGTCTTACTTTACTTCAGGGGGCAAAGTATAAACAAACCATAGCAGAGTAACATCCATGCCCTCACTGTGCTCCTCATTTCTCAGCTCTTACAAAGTTGGGTCATCTCTTCTGTGTATTTCCCACCAATTTTTGCTTCTTCTGCTTTTTTTCTCTTCAACTCATACAGTTCACAGTAGGGTTCTCAGGACTATTTCAGTCTGTAACATGGTTCTTCCAAGCACTGATTGTTATGTTCCTCTGACAGACCACTTACTTCACTAGTATGTTCCACTTTTTTCCACTGTCCCACAGCAATAAGGTTTTGGAGCTCCAGACACTAGAAACAAGCAATCAAACAAACACCACAGGCAAACAAAACAAAGCCAACAAAAGAATTAGGTAAGTAAATAAAACCAGAGTTAATTTGTAGTATACATACACCTGAAGCTTATGAAGTTAAGAGTGATTTCCTATTTAGCATAACTACTTCTAATTGCAGTATGCATACACGATATTCCCTTTTTCCATTTTTAGCTTTCCGTAGGCACCATATAGACATTTTTTGTATCTTCTCCAATATTTTAATAGTTTCCAGTGACTGTTCACAGAGCTAAGCTAGAGCTTCATTCTGAGCCAAAGAGTGTTGGTCTGCTTTCCAACCTATGTGCTATTTCCTGGCTGTTTGGATGTAGCAGCCTCTTTGGTCATACTTTCTGCTATCCTGTTTTGTCTGCCCTGTCTATGTTCTATTCTTATAACCTTCAGAAAACGTCTTTGGGCCACATCCAAGGCTGTATTTGTTCAGGTGAACTTCAGGAAATTTCAGGGTGAAATAATCCTTCACTCTAATAGTCTGTGGAGAATTTAAATAGATCAGTCAGAATGATGTCAGGCATTGCTATCTGGGGTTGTCAGTAAACCAGTGTTTAGGGAGGAAAACTGTCTAAACAGATGCATGCCTGTGAAGTTAATACTTGGGAAGACCTATGAGTGAGAGGAAAAAACATTATATCATCTTTTCCATCTAATACAGTACTTAATCCAAAGTGTGCTTGTTTGACATCTCTGTTTCCTGTTTGTATAATGCGTATGTGCAAAGTTCTAGTGGCGAATAATTTGTGCTGTTGCGTTTCAGATAATCAAAATAAAAATGTTTAGAACTGTGCATCAAAGAAAACATGGTTGTTAGTTAGTGTTAAAACCCTGGTACATCAGTACAAGGAAATAACAAGTTTCTCACACCAATTCTAATAAATAATCTTCAAGTTGAAACAGAATACTGCCCTGAGATCTGCCTGAGCCCCAGACCTCAGCAGGATGCACAAACATGGTACCATGGCCCCACAGTGATGCTGGAGTGCTGCTCCCCATCTCCCGAGGAAATCTACCTGTGTGGCAGCTTTTCTTGAACCCCAGACTTGATCAGCTTGACAGCTGAACACCCTGCTGGCCACAAAAGGTTCTCCATCCAGGACAGTGTGGTAAATTTAAGTGTAGCTGTTGGTTCTGATGACCAGACAGCATCTAGATTGAGCTGAAGTGTCTTAAAATCCAAACTGAATTGCTCAGAGTCATGGCTGCCCTTTGCATGGGTTACCATTTTCTGAATATTGAGTGTCACCAGTTATATCGGAATGCCATGGTCATGACCCCAAGCTGCCAGAGTTCAAGCGGTATCTGGACACCACTCTCAGACATAGGGTTTGAAATTTGGATAGTCTTGTGTGGAGATAGGAACTGGACTCGAAGGGCCTTGTGGGTTCCTTCCAGCCTAGAATGTTCTGCAATTTGATGACTTTGTTAGTAACTATTTATCAACACAGGTGCTAGATGACTGCAGGGCTTCATTACTGCTTGGATGCCTTGTTAAATAGCATGTTTGGATGGTTTCTCTGCTCCTGCTCTCTCCCCTCAGGATGCTGCAAGGTGCTGCTTGCTTTAGCATTTGTGCTTTCAGACTCCATCACTCCATATGCAGAGCTGTGAGGTTTCAGGCCTGCTGGGATGTTGTAGGCTGCACTGGCAAATCTTGGCAGGGAAGCTGTCTCCATTCATCCTAGAGAGGACACTGTGCCTGCACTCTGCCTTCTGTGAGACCTGGAGTCTCTCCGCCCTCTCTTCTTCAAACACTCAATTCTATTTTAAAGGCAATAAAGAAGGAGAAAGAGGCTGCTGCCGGCATTGGGCCCACTGCCACAACAACCATCACAATAGCCCTCCTTATCCCATCTGTACATGGCGGGGTGTGGTTTGGATAGGCACAGAGAACTTCATGAATGTAACTGGGACTGAATGATGATTTCCTTACTATATGGGTAATCCATATTAAATTAATGGGCACTTTATCTTTTTAGGAGTTAATAGATGATCAACAATGAAAAAGAGATCCGATCTTTGCTACAAGAACATTTGCAATGCTGCTTTTATACTCCCAGTTCATGTTACTGATGGGCTCTCATGGCTCCAGTGTGTTCTTTCGGAAAGCTATGGGGCATCTATCTCTTTGGCAAAGCGCTTTGGTCCAAAAGTGGTAGAGGCATCCCTTGAAGAGAGCAGCTCAAAAAGCACTTAGACTCTAGAATGTGAAATGTCTTGGAGCTTTTGCAAATTAATGCATCCATTGCATTCATTTTGTATTATCAAGTAACATTGCAAGTGCTCAGTTTGTTTGAAGTCTCTAGGGTAAAAATAATCTTTAAACATGTTTATTTTTGGACGGGCCTGTTGAGTTGTCTCCTATTGTATGTTAAAACAGCTACTGGAGGTCACAGAGAGTTCAGCTTTTGAAATACACCCTTATTTTGTTAAAAGTGAATCTTTGGAGTCTTTAATAGAACAACAAAGAATATACTTTTATTAAATGACTTTTTATTAAATGTGTTGCAGTTGATGCATAAAGAAAAGGTAAACTTAGTGTAAGTATGCAAGTTTGAGAGATAAACATGAGAAAGCACAGAAACATGTTCTGTGTTTTAATGTTTTAATGTTTCCTCTATATGAACATACTTCTTATTTATTGATGCTTGTTTCTTCCTCCTAACTCTATGCACTTAAAAAACATTCATTGGGTTTTGCTGTTCTGAGGAGAAGGGGCCCAGCAGCTGGACCTGGTCAGGGCTTTTTACCTCCTGCAGAAGCCCTGGGAGCTCTGGCTGCTGGCAGGGCCATGCACAGGTCGGCATGCTGCAGGGAGAAGGAATTCAGCTCCCCAGCATGGCTTCTACAGATGCACTGCTCAGATAGTGGCACAGAGTGAGCTTGCAATCATGAGCACACCGCAAACCATGAGCCACTGCAAATCAAGTTTTACACTGGTGCAGTAGCTTGTTTATGTCCGTCAGATACCCAGAGTGATTTATTTTATTTACCCATTTAATGGATGGCCTATCTCTTACAAATGCCAGCTCCATTCTCACAAGTGAGGCTTCTGGGTGAGGTTGGACACCTGTCATGCACTTGCAGCAATCAATGTACATATGGACACAAGGGCAGCACAGGCTTGTGGGAACATGCCTGAACCTGAGAAGATTCTCTCTGCAGATGTTCATGGATCACCGCTCCCAGACACAAGGGCACTCAGAACCAGGCACCTCAAAACACTTTCAATTACGAAATTCTTGAAAAGCTGGTACCATTGAGTGCTACCTTGGAACTGGTAGAATATTAATGGAGATTTTACAGGGAAACTGATGAGAAATTATTAGTTCTCAAGGGGAAAAGATTCCAGGAAAATAATAATAATAATGAATGTAGATGCCTTGTAGACAATGTGAGGGTTTTTTTTTTTTTTTTAGTGAAAACTGTATAATAAATAACTGCTTTTTTTACTTTTTTTTTTTTCTCAGTCCAGTCGAGGAATGTGTGGAAGCGGGAGTTCAGCATTCCCAGTTTGTAGCTTGTCCTCTAAGACAAGGTCGAGTAGGGCTGTTTGAGAGTAATGGCTCTTTCTATTAGAGCAGCAATTGTACTGACGGCTATTGTACTGAACAGCTGTCGTACTGCTCAGCTGTTGCAACCTACAGCTACTGCAGAGCTATTGTACTATTCACCTATTGTAACGTACAGCTACAGTGACCGACAGCTCCTGTAACAGTTGTTCTTACTACGGCGAAGTGCAGCGGGTGGGTTCATGGGCGCCCGGCTCTATCCCTCTAGCAGCGGGGGCGCCTCAAGACTTCGGCGTCCGCCGCCGTCTGTGGACCGCTCCCAGCGGCGCTGCCCTTCGACTGCCGCTCCGGGACGGGCTCGAGGGGCCCCGCGGTGCCGCTGCACCCCCGACCGCCCGCAGCACCGCCCCGCGTCGCGTCCCATCCCGCAGCCCGGGGCGGGGAGGCGGCTGTCGTGGGCAGGGCAGAGGCTCCGCGTCCCTCCCCCCGCCGCACTCCCTCCCTCCGGCTGGGGGCGGCCGGGTCGGCTCTCGCTGGGTTCCCATTCCTCCTCCCTCGGCGCATGGTGGAGGCGGGAGCGGGGCAGAGTGAGCCCGGCGCGGCGCGGGCCGGAGGCGGCGGGTGCGGAGCGGAGCCGCAGCGTACGGGTAGGCGCCGGGGAGCGGGCACTACTCGCAAGAGGTGAGGCGGCGGCGCCGAAGTTGTGCGAGAGAGAGGGAGGGAGAGAGCGAACGGGAGGAAGAGAGAGCACGGAGCGCTGGGAGCGCTCCATTCATTGCCCGAGCGCCGGCTGGGCGGCAGCCACGGGACGGGACGGGACGGGACGGGACGCGGCGGAAGCCAGCCGGTGCCCGCATCGCTCGGAGAAACGATGGGGCTAGGGGGCTCCTGCTCGCTCCATTCCCGCGGCGGGGAGGCGGAAGCTCTTCCTCGGGGCTCGGGACGCCTCGGCCGGGGCGGGAGGGCCTTGGGATCGCGGGGCCCCTGGCTCCGTTCGGGGCGGGATGCGGGGAGGGCTCCTCTGCGCCCGTACCCACCCGCAGTAGGTCCCGGGCGATGGCAAGCCCCCGCCTCTCCGCGGGGAAAGGTGAAGTTCATCACGGCTGCTCAGAGCTCCTCCGAACGTGCTCTTACTTCTCCGCACCTTTCTGCCCTCTACTTTTGAAGGGTCTTGAAGGGGTTTTGCTTCTTGCGGGCTTTTTGGAAGGGGAAACCAGGGCACGGCGCGCGTGTCGGAAGAGGTCTGCGATTGATTCCATCGTGTGGAAGGCGTGAGCGCGCTGGTGCGGTCCCAGGGCAGTCAGCCGAGTGCTGTGAAGTGCACGGCCTCTGGTACCGGTACCGGAGGACCGGGTGCTGCCCGGAGTCGGCGGTCTCTCTGAGAGCTGGGTTGTGAGAGGTAACGAAAGAATAAAAAGCTCAGGCTGACCTCATCTGGAAGGAAACGCTATGTGTGTTAATTAAAAGGTAGGACATTGTTAGGAAAACATCCCTAGGCACAATTCCCTAGTCCTTAATGAAAGTGCAAGCTCCGTCCCAGTTCTGCTCTGGGCTCTGGCCATGTGTGCGCACACCTGCAGAGAGCCGTTTTCTTGGTTGTTTTTTTTTGCTGTTTTTTTTTGGTCACAGAAACCTCGCAGGGTCCTGAGGATCTGCTGTGCACAAAGCGTAGTTTGTTAGAAAGCATTGGTGGCACTAAAGTCAATATTCCAGTCAGTTCTTCTGAATAATACGTGCTACATAAGTGTAACCCTACTTAATCCATGGCATTTTATTGAGTATTTTTCCTTCACTACCCTTTATTAATGCGGAGTGCAGGCAGACCACCCATCCCTGATGAGCACGTTTGATCTCAGACAGTTTCATGGCACTGTAACTCCATTTCCATTGTGTTTGATGGCAGTGGCCACTGTGACTTCAGTCACATTGCTGCTTTCTTCACGAGTTTTCTCTGTCCAGGTGATGGCGTGGTTTTAATAAGTGGTTAGGAAATTAATTATCTGTTTTCATTAATCATTCTGGGAAATGCTAGGGTGACGATGTACCTGCATGTTGGGCAAGTAACAGTACTGGGTCGTTTGTTTTAAAGAACTTACCAGGATTTTTGAGCAGGAACATTTTATTCCTTTTGTTCCTACTTATTTGTAGGGCTTTCCTGTGCATCGCTGCACCTTACCACCCCAGATTGTGCTCTATTGTTATGTCTGGGTCAGAATTGCTGTGCCTGTGCTGGTGCTGCAGCCTGCAGCTGTGCACAGTGCTTATGGTTGGAGTGTGCTCTGGCCAAAAGGGACTGCAAGTGCTGTGCTGCAGGCAGCCAGGCTGGCAGAGCCTGGTAGCTGCCCCAGGATAGGAGCCTGGTTTTGTTTTGTATACTGTGTCAGTGCAGACACATTAAAAATAAAAATTAAAAAAAATAAAAATCTTGAGATGGGAAGGAGGATTAATGATTGTTCTGAGTGATGTGAGTGATATGAAGAATACAGCCACTGTTCTCACCCCAGCAGGGTGGCTTCCAGTAGAAGTGAAGTGGTGGTCACAACTGGGAACATGGCTACTCAGTCCATCCCTAAACTCAGCAGGCTCCTAGTTGTCTGTGGGAGAAACAACAAGTCTGTGAAATTCCCTTCTTCATTATCTTTAAGTCAACTCATTGCAAGGCAGGTGGAAGAGTAAGAAAACCCTTTGTATAAGACCAGCCCCATCAGAGGATTGTGTGCTAGCACATACTGTACTTCTGGGCTGCCCATCCTCTCCACCCAGCCTGCAGGCGGGCAGCTAGTTCTCAGCTGCTGAGGTGCCAGCTGGCAATGCAGGGAGCTCTTGCATCCCTGTCTTTCCCAGCCTCCCTTCACCTAGAGCACTTCCCACTTTTTCCTTCTGTTGAGGAACCCATCATTGGGTTGTCAGTATTTATAACCCAAGTGGGAGCGGGGGCAGAGGTGGCAAGAGACTGGAAGGCACTGCTGACTCTCAGAAGCCTTTGGCGGTGTGGAGATACTTGCTGATGTGATTATAGCTGACAGGTCTGGTAAGCTTTGATTGGTCCATTTCCGCTTTCTGGTTTTCCAGTTTTCACAAGAATTGATAGGATTTGCCCATGTCACAGTGCCTAAGGTCTTCTCTGTAAATGTTGAACTAAAATGATGTGTTATTCCAAAATTAGCACATTAACTACAGATGAACTGGAATTAAACTGAACGTAGAGCTTTGGCAAAGTAAAGAAAAAAATTGTGTTGTTATTACTTGCCTTCTTACCTTTCTGGGGAGGTGTGATCATGTACTCTGAAAGCTGTGTAAAGAGCAGTTCTAGTATTTTATTTTTAAGCAGTCTTTTGATTAAAGCAAATAATTCTGGTCATTTTCATGTTATGCTGTTGAATGTAGTTAATGCATTTTGGAAAATATTTTACTGCTGATTTGAGGTCTTTTTCTTTACCTTTTTTTTTTTTTTTTTGTCAGTCTGTTTGGACGCTAGGAGGTCAGACAAAGATCACAGATAAGCAGTTTAACACTGATTAATCAGAGAATAGAATAATCAGTTTTCCTAGATGTATTTTTCTAGAGGAGAGTCTTGTGGAAGTTAATTCCAAAGAAAACAAATCCACAATGGAGAAGTATTTAAGATACAAATTTGCTGCAAAAGTCAAGTAAATGACCCAAAATATAATCAATCTATCTGATCATATCAGGAATATATGTGAAATTTTGAACTTGGGGAATAGTGTAGTAATTGGGCAATTACCTTTTCCATGACCAAGCACAACAAATCACAGTGGAAGATTGCTGGATACAGCAGCGCAGTTGACATGATCACAAGAACCCAGTAAATGTAAAACATAATTAAAAAGTAGATCAGTCTGTTGCTGAGGATTCATTTCTTTAGTTTTCGTTGTCTCCTTGTCCTTGTATTCATACTGAATTTGGAGCTCTGTGGTCACGTGAATGAGTTCTTCAAGGGACAATCCAGAACATTTAAACATACCTGCACAAGCGGAGCGCTGCAGCAATATTTTGGCCTGGAAACACTTCTTATTTACATTGTTTTAAATATTGTTGGTTAGATTATTTTGTTTTTAAGGATTTAAGGTCCCTGGTGAGAGCATGGAAACTAAATGATAAACTAAGAAAGTAAAATACTGTAGAAGGAGAAAAAAAGCTGTCTTTGAGACTAAGTGTTGTATTGTTTTCCAGCTACCTGAGACAACTATAAGGTGTAACTGAACCTCAACGCGCATGGAAACGGGACGTAAAGCTGATCTTCTGATCTCTTCATTTTCACCTCTAAACTTAACAGCTTATAGCTTAACTCATAGCTTACAGTGCTGTGAAAGGACTAACAAAATAATTTTGCCTAAGCATCTGTCTAGCTTCCTTTATGATCGATGTTAATGTCCATTTCAAATCATTTTGCCTAAATACCATCTTATGACCTTAAAGCCTGGAGCTATTCATGTTTTATGCAGGGTATTTGTAGTTTTGTCTGTGAAAATGTCTGGTTTTTGAGTTAGCATTAGAGGTCATTAATTGGCCTTCATTTTGGGAATGCTTTATGTTGCATACTTTGTATATTCTCTCATGCATCATTTAGGACAGTACACCATTAACAATAGTAGTGCTGTTACTTTGTTCCGAGTGAATAACAGTACGTTTTGTAGATAAAAATCATGTAATGGGCTTTAATAGCACAGTTGATGCTTATTTTAAAATGTCTCTGTGTTATTGGCCCTTTCATCTTGCAAGATTTTTTGATCTTGAGTAGATTTTTCTGTTGCGACTCTGGATTTATTCTTTTCTGAATTTACTGCTACTAGAAATGGTCAACATCTTAATTTTCACAATTATAACTTGAACGTCATCAGGACTGAAATGTTGCAGTGGTTTATTAAAAGCCATAGAGATTTTCAAGGAGCTTCATTCAAGTGGTGTGACTTCTCAAGGAAGCTGGGATTTTCTCAACGTAGCTGCTGCGTTAGTTCAGCTTCCAGCATAATCCCTTAAACACATTTGGAAAGAATCACCTGTGATGTTGGAGGATAAATTCAAGCTTTGTGTTTGATCTGTTGAGATCGCAGATAAGGTGCCTGTTGGTGCCATCTGTGTTTACAGATTCTCTAACAGAATTCACTAGGAGAGTTCTGTAGGCAAAGTAAGTTTACATAGGTCAGTGAATTGCAGTGTACATCAGGGTCACTGTAAGCAGGTTTTTTTTTCAGAGTCTGCACTGGACCTTCTTTCTCAAAAATGGACTACCTCACTAAAGTTGCTGTTAGTGCTGAAGCACCAGTTTCACGTGCTGCAAAACACATCTGAGAGAAGTTCTACTTTAATGGCTATGTGCCTTTGTTATGGTCTTTTAGCACATGCGTATTCCTTTGATGTGTCCTGCACAGATAAGGTTGTGTGTTAACTTTAAAATTGTCATATTTGAGGATTTGTTTCTTTGCTTTTAAAAAATTATTTTAACCTACAAATTCAACAGCAAGTAGTAGGTGGAGCTTGGCATGATAATGAAAATATAGTTTTATGCCTGAGAGAAAGTTTCATGCAATGCTGTCATCTGCCTGCTTTCTTTATCTCTTTATCTGTGCATTGATTTTTCTCATGACAGTGCTGTTCTGGTATGGCTTACCTTTCAATAATTAGCTAAATTCTCATTTTTCTCTCTGTTATAGGTTTTCTTTAAGCTACCAATAGACACAGTACCTGACAGCCGGGGTGCAAGATTTTCCACAGACTTCCCAGCTGATTGCTCTGTTTCGCTGTTAGATAATTGAGTAGAGGTAGTCAGTTTGCAGAAATGTGCATGAGGTTTGTGTTGTGCATGCATGTTTATTCAGACATTAGTTGTGATCATGACTGCATAAAATCAGTGTAATTACCTTCATCCAAACTTTATGCCAAACTGACCCAGACCACATTCCGTGACAGCCCTGACAAACTGAATTAGAGTTTGCTTTTCATCGCAGCCAGATTTGGAGAACTGAAATATCCAGACTATCTTGAGTTTGCTTAGTGTAAGAATGGCACATGTTAACGTGAAAGAGTGAAAATTCAGACTAAAACAGCACCTTAGGAATATTCTGATTCACTGATGTGTGACTAGCCTGTTTTCACAGAATTTGTGTTGTTTTCCTGTTGTGTGTTGTACATGTTGCACAGTAAATAGTCTATTACTTTCAGGATGTTGCACGTGTCTGCATGCTCTATACTGGGCATAGTATGCATCTGCTTCCAATCTGTGTTTGAAAAGAATGTTACCGAATGGGAGTCCTCACTTATGGTGCAATTCATCCAGCTCTTGGCTTCTCTTAGGCTTCCTTTCTTTCTACAAACTTCTTGGATATAGTCAACGTGAGGATCTAGATGGATAGTTTGTGTATAAGCAGGCTCCTTCTTACCTGTTTTCTAAGGCATGAGGGAAGAGATTGTTCCACTCTGCCATGGTGCAGTCTGAGCACTGGGTGCAGTTCAGGGTGCCACAATTTAAGGACATAAAACTATTAGACAAGGTCTGAAGCAGGGTTGTGAAGGTAATGTTTAGAGAGCAAAATGTATGAGGAGCAGCTGAGGCCCCTGGGTGTGCTGAGCACAGAGCAGAGCAGCTGAGGGGAGGCCTGATGGCGGCTGCAGCTCTCCCAGGGAGCGGAGGGCAGCGCTGAGCTCTGCTCTGTGTGACAGCGACAGGGCCCGAGGGAACGGCATGGAGCTGTGCCAGGGGAGGGCAGCTGGGGGCTGGGGACAGGGTCTGCACCACAGGATGGTGGATGTGGAACAGGCTGCCCAGGGCGTGGTCACAGCCTTAAGCTGCTGGAGTTCAAGGAGCATTTGGATGACACTCTCAGACATATGGTTTGAATTTTGGATAGTCTTGCGTGGAGCCCGGGCTTGGACTCAGTCCTTGTGGGTCCCTTCCAGCTTGGGATGTTCTGTGATTATATGAAATGATCCTAAAAAAAACAGGACAGGAAGAGACCTTCTGAATTCATCCACTCCATTCATCTGCCTCCAGTTAGGATCATCTAGATCTGTCTTACGTGACTTGTTACCCCAGCAGTCTCCCTTATATCAACTTGCTGTGAGAAATTTTCATGTTCTCAAGTTAATTCATTTCTTATTGTAATTTTACACTATCCTGCATCTGTCTGGGACATAGAAAACAGCTGTTTTTTCGTCTTAGAGTGTTTTTATTAGGTTTACGTCTTACATACCATAGCCTACTTTTCTTCAAGCTCAGTTATTTCACCTCAGAAGTACTTTTTTCTTGTACCTTGGTTATTTTTTTACTTTTCTTGAGTTATTTTTCATCACTTCACATTTATTTTGAAGTTTTCTGTCCAGATTAGGACTCTATTAACCTTAGGGATTTATTAATGTTGTTGAATAATATGGAATGGGATCCTCTTCATACATGCTTGTCTTTTTTTGCAGCACTGTAACTCGTTCTTGTGTTCAGGCAGATCCTTGTCCCAGCAAGAGGGTTAAAAGGCATCCTTCTTTGTTTTACTGCATATTACTTCTGCCTGACTAGCATTTTGCACATATTCTCACTGAAGGTAATAGTAGTTTCTCAAGTCATTCCTCAGGTTTGTCATTTTGAATTCTCAACGCTTCCTCTAACAAACTTAATACCTTCTCTGGATTAACATTGTCTGCTAATACAGTTGGTTACTTTTTCAGCATCTGTATGGTATGGACAGATGTTTTTCGTGAACTTTACCTTAAAAAAAGGAAGACATTTTTAACTAAGTTTCTTTTTTTCCCAATTGTAGTGATCCTTTCATGAAGAGGAAGTGCCCTTCCATTAAGTTATTTTCTTAGCAGTGTGTTTTAGTCAAATGTATTGAAGAATCCAAGGAATGAAAAATTCAGTGGACTTCTTATGGTCCTGTAGGCTGGGAAAAGCAATTTTAGCAGATGTTAATCCTCAGAGAGAACCTCCTTTCTCCTCAAGTCTTTCAGTTAGCTTACAGGTGATGGAGATAATACTTCTGATAAGAATCTAAGGCCCTACATCCTTAGCTGTTTTTGTAATGAGTACTAGGCCACTCCATAATCAGTGCTTATTGAAAAATGCATTTGCAGGAGGATTGGCTTTAGTTCTGAAAATACAATTGTGTTTGAAAGAGTAACAGAGAAATGCCAAATTCTGGCAAAACTAAATGACCATAAGAAGGCAGGTTAATGAAGAATTTGAGAAGTAAGTTGAGGAGTGGCAATTTGTACAGAAGATCTGTAAGGCCAACAGGTTAGCAGGGAATAAAGGTAAGGCTGTAATAGAAAGGTTAAGTTGATGTTTTGTTTTTCTGTTTGTGGTAGGAGAAATGTACAGAGGTTTTTGCAGTGGAATTCTTTGTCATGGAAAACTTGTTAGAAGGTCAGTTTTGAACTGTTGTCAGGAGGTGCTGAAGAACTGACTCTGAAATGAAATAATTGTTAAATGTGCTGTGATATTTTATTTGAAATACTTTGATAATGAAGGGCTGAACATGGTGAATGCATGGCAGCTTCACAAGGGTTTCAGGGGGGGTTCAGGGAACCACAGGCCAATAGTTGGCAGACCATGGTCTGCAACGCATGGGTGTTCTAAGGGGTAGTCGTAGTGGAAACACAAGATAATGGGACAGATAGAAGATGAGTTTTTCAAGGGGCAGTAATGGCTTATAAACCTGGAAGCATATAGGCAAGGGGTGATTTTTATGTTTCTAAGAATTCAGAAAATCTCTTAAGGAAAACAGTCTGCTGAGGCGGGGAAAAGCAAAGCTTCTTGCAAAAGCAAGAAAGGAGAAAAAACAAGGGTGGGTGTAAATGGTGTCTTGTTACAAGAGAGGAAAGTCACCAGTGGAGATGCACATGGATTTGTTTTACTGTCAGTGCTGTTCACTTCTTCATATGTGATTAGGAAGAAATAATAATTTGTAGTATTCGCATGTGCTGCTGCATTATTCCAGGTAACAAACACCTGCAAAAATATTATTAAGACAAAGAACCTGGGCAATAAAACACTACATGCAATTTAGTGCTGAAGAAAAAACTGATGGAGACGTTGGGACAGGGAGAGCAGACCTACCATAGTTGTAAAGTGATGGGCTCTAGGCTGACTTATCTCTTAGATATGAGATCTTGGACAATAAATGTTTCCATGAGTATGTCACATTTGAAAAAAAGCAAGTGGAATGTTAGGAATCTAGGTTATTGTGACTTTTAAAGGAATAGAGCACAAGCCTGCTATTTGCATCCTGAGGGTACTTACATCTTGAGTGCTTACATGCATTTATGAACCACCATCTCAGTAAGGTTCCAATATATCTGGGAAAAACACAGATAAATGTTACAATTATTACAAGGACAATTGCAAATGTATAACATTTTCCATACAAAGAACAGTTAAGTTGATTAGGAAAACAGACAACTGGGGATGCAGTGATAGTTTTATAAAATCATGCCTGGGATGCTAAGAGTGATAAAGATCATTGTCTCTCCCAGTGCAAGAAGTAATGGACATGTCAATGAAACTAGAAGGTGTTGGATTCAGAGTAGCAAAAGAAGAGGAATATTGTTTCACTCGCACATCATTAAATTGTGTAACTCTACAGGATGTGGTGTGGTGGATACTGAAAATTTATAGTGATTCAAAGAGAGACTGGACAAAATGAATGGAAGAAAAAGTCTGTAGAGGATTATTAAATACATAAGCATGACCTCTGACTTTGAAAGACGCTGAACTGCAAATTGTTGGAGACTGGAGAGAGTATTTGGGGAAAGTATGACTAAATGCTTACACTATTCTTATCCTCTTCCCCAGACATCTGCTTTTGGCTGCTCTTGGAGACAGGCATACTGGGTAGAAGATTTGACCTGGCGTAATTTTAGATTAGTCTTTTTAACTTGTATAAACTTGAGATGTATTTTTCTCTGAGCTACCAACTCAGGGTAGCATCTGCAGATCTTGTATTTTTTACACTAAAAATTGCCTTTTCATTTTCTTTACAATTTAAGACAGAAGTACATTTTTAACAAAACACAGACATAACCATGAACTCTTATATTTCTTCTGCCAGTTGGTGTTAACTACAAATTATGTTTCATTTCAGCCTTACTAAAATGCCAGATGAAGTAATACATGTTGTCTTGTTTGGGGAAATCTAAGCAGCCATGTCTGTAATCCTAGCTTGGTTTTTCTGATTTATTTTCTGTATCAGTTGTGTGAAATTTTATTTCATGTGGGAGTTCTGCCTTCCTTAGCCCTTCTCCCTTTTACTAGATTTTAAATGCTGACATGAACACAAAATATGTGAGATTGCCTGTGAAGTTAGAGAAAAGGTTGGAAGTTCTTTTTCTCTGAATGAGACAGAAAGATACAGAAAGAAGGATGCTGGGCTACATTCTTTCCTCCAGATGCTGATTTACTCAATTAATTTAGGGTATGGATTCATTGGTATATCCTTAAGGTACTCACAATCAGATCAGATATGCATAGTCACATGGTGCAAAGATCTACCAACAACTTGACAACTTGCTCAGTGATTGTGCTGCATAGAGCTTATTTTGTAGCTGTTATTAACCCATTGTGTGCACTCTGTGCTAGCAGTGGCCTAAATTCCCCATTATCTCATGCTTCTGCAGTAGGGACCAGGCTAAAGAGGCAAGGGTTACATGGTATTAGGATGTTCCTTTGTAGAATCTGTGATCTGTTCCCACATCTGCCACTGAAGTACGTTTATCAAGTGCTCAATTCACTTCACAATCTGTAATGAGCTGTGCTGAATTATGTGGCTTTGGAGGTGGGGAGGGCAGGAGGTGCAGGGGTCTGAGAGGCAATGTTTGGGTTTGTGTAGGTGAGGCTATTGAAGTTTGTTGTAAATAGCTGTGAGTGCTGTTTTGTTACTGTTGGGTGTTTGCATATAGTCGTTCCTTTGATCTCTTCCTGTTGAGTGAATGCTAATTCAGGTCTATTTTATGACCACCTTAAGAGTAAATTGTTTAAAACTCCAGAAGTCTTCTCATCTTCAAATGTCATCTTCTGGTACCTGTAAATATTTGAACTGACGATATATTTGCACAAAGCAAATACAGTTCTGCTCTCTGAAGGTTTATTAAAGCTGTGCCAAACAGGGTTAGTCATAGTCAGCAGTATCACAGCTGTGTGTTTCTGTTTGATAAAGGAAGATAAATCTTCTGTTTAGGCTGAAAGTAGTCCTGCTTTTCTGTTCCACTAAAACACCTCTTCTACATGGACAGGTGAAGGCTTAGCTGTGGCATTAACTGATTATGCTTCTGAGAAGCATGTCAGATAATACGAAGCTACTGTTTAGATGCCTAACAGCCTACCTTTTAGCTGAAATGCTTTTCAGTAATACAAGGTTCTTTGCCAGAGAATCAGGGAACACCTGAGGAGCTCATATGTGTTAGATAAGGCTGTAAAAACACTCCAAAGGAAAATTCTCAGTGTTTTTTTTTTAATTATTATTATTGTTTTGTTTTTGTTTCTAATGTGCTCTTTTACTATTGAGTTATGCTGAGAAAGAAGGAGGAAAATAGATAAATGGCCTTCTGTCTTAGCCATCAGTCAATCTGTTAACTGATCACTGACCTCTAGCCTAGTATCCACAACAGTGATTTCTCCACCAAGTCTTTATGTGACTAGATGTTATTCTGGGGGAGAAAACTGTTAAAACCTCTGTGTTTTCAGAGGTAAGGTTTGGAAGATAAATCATTACTTAAATATACCCATAAAAGTTCTTGCTACTATTCTCCTGTCATAATCACAGTTAAAATTGGGAGTGTAGTGATAATATTAATAGAAAGACACACCTTTCAAGGTTGACAGAGTATTCTGTTCTTTGTTATGTGAGTCAAAAAGATATCAACAAAGTGTTCAACAAGTTCTAACATGAAAAAAAATAAACAATCAATAAATCTTCCATTTGAATTTTTTTCATTCCGAATCCTTGTCTATGGCTGCAGAGTTCATTGTCAAGGGATAGTCTACATAGGCAGACATTGATCTGATATTTATTAATCTATTTTCCATTCATGTTTCCTCCTGCAACTACATAAAATAGTTTACTGCTTAAAAAAATGTTTTGTACTGAGGATGTTTGAAAAGCTAGCTCAGTAACTGGGAAAATGAATATGTCCTTTTCCAGTCTACTTTCTGTTACCATAAAGATTGAACAAAGACAGATAAAAATCAGTACTGTTACTGCTTGCTTGTATTTTTCTGCATGTGACAGTGCGGAAGTTTATTTATTAAACCTGTGTCTGTCTGGATGAAGAAATCATTCATTGTCAGAGATTCATAGAATCTTAGGGGTTGGAGGGGATTCCTGGAGATCATCTCATCCTCCCCCTTGCCAAACCAGGTTCCCTGCAGTAGGTTGCACACAAAAGCATCCATGTGGGTTTGTTCATCTCCATAGAAGGAGACTGCAGAAGTTTTTCCTCATGTTTGGATGAAACTTATGTTCCAGTTTGTGCCCACTGCCCCTTGTTCTGTCACTGAGCACCAGCAAAAGGAGCCTGGCCCCATCCATTTGACTTCCATCCTTCAGATATTTGTAAGCATTTGAGAAGGTCCTTTCTGTCGTCTTCAGGCTAAACACTTCCAGGTCTCAGCCCTTCCTCAGATGCGTGGTGCTGCAAGTCCCTAATCATCTTCATCACCCTCTGCTGGGCTCTCTCCAGTAGCTCCTTACCTTTCTTGAAATGGGAAATCCAGACTTAGACACACTACTCCAGATGTGGCCTCATCAGGACAGAGTACTGGGGGGGAGGAGAACTTCCCCAGCCTGCTGGTCATGCTTTTCTTAATTCATCCGAGGATACCGTTGACTTTGGCCACAAGGGAACATTGCTGGCTCATGGCCAACCTGCAGTCTACCAGAACCCCCAGGTCCTTCTCTGCAGAGCTCCTTTCCAGCAGGTCAGCCCCTCACCTGTACTGATGCTTAAATCCTCCCCATGTGTAGGACTCTGCGCTTGCCCTTGTTGTACCTCATCAGATTTCTCACTGCCCAGCTCTCCACCCTATCAAGGTCTCACTGAATGGTGGCAAAGCTACTCCTTCCCGCTTTGCATCACTGGCAAAACTCACTAAGGGTGCACTCTATCTCTTCATCCAGATCATAGATGAAGTGTTGATCAGACTCAGTATCAAGCCCCTGGAGAACACTGCTAGGTAGTAGCCTCCAGCTAGAGGATCACAACCCTCTGCACAACCCATTACCAGTCATCCAGTTCTTAATCTGCTCCACTGTCTGCTTATCTATCCCATACCTCCTAAGCTTATCTACAAGGATGTTATGGTATACAGTGTTAAAAGCCTTGCTGAAGTCAAGGTATGCATCATCATCTCTCCCATCATCTGCCCATCTTGTTAAGGGGACTGGTGTACTTCAGCCATGTTTGCAAACACATAGTATACTTCACATTATCTCTGAATTCTTCAGACTTTATGACTCATTTCAGGAAGATGTTGGTCTGATAATGAAGAATGGGCAATTACAGTTCCATTGTGTAACATGGTTAACCAGTTTGCAGTCTAGGGGGAAAAAGTTATCTAATGCTTACTTTTTGTAGTGTAGCTTAGACCAGTAATAGGTGCCCCTCCCCAGACAAATCCTTAAAAATATAAAGCTTATTTCCTGTTTCTTTTTCAAAAAGCAGTGTTTTGTTTTGTAATATTTATATCCCATGGTTTCCTGCAAAGCCTCAGAAGCTTGAAATTCCAATTTGTGTCTCCTTATTGAGAGAGGGAGGTATGGTCTAGTGTTTGTTTAGTGGTGTTTTTTGTTGGTATTTTTTTTTAAAGGAACGGTAGTTGATAGGAGTAGCTAAAGCCATAACTTTAAGCAGTAACAAATACTCACAGCCATTATCTAGAACAGTGTTGCTAACAAAGTAATGTCCTCATAAGGAGAGGGAGGAGATAGAAGGTCTGAGGGAGGCTGTGAATTTGAACACAAGGGCTTAATACTGAATCTGAAATCTGCCTGTGAGAAGCAAATATGTGTCTCCTTATCTGTGTTTATTTCATTGCCAGGTAGTAAGTATTCTAACCTCTGCTCTTGTGGTAAAGTACTGTCCTGTTTAAAAAAAATTCTGTGTCCTCCTACTGGTGGACATTCATTTGTATTCTTCTATTCACAGCTAGTGACTTTATGAAGTCTTTTAGCTATATGGTAGCATTCTGGCTAGTTCTGCACCACAAAGCTTAGTGCCCTCTGCATGCCCACTGAGGGAGTACTTGATTCCATGCAAGTGCCAATTATTTGATACTAGATGAATTGTGTGTAACAGTAGCTATGAATTTAGCTAGTAGCTGTGAATTTATTTTGTCATTTTGTGCCCACCGTTACTCCATTAATAGCTGAGCAATGTTGCAGTAGCCTTCATTTATGAACCATAAAAGGAATGTAAATTGCACTTCTATATTGTCCTTAGAATGTAGATCCACATTTTAAGCCTTGAATCTTAATTTTTATTTATTGATTTATTTTTGTGTGTGTGAAAATTTCAAGGGGGAAATTGCTGTAGATTTATACAGCCAGGCTAAACCTGTCTGTGCAACAGAAGCTTGATATTCTTTTTTTCTGTGAAATTTGCATGCTCTTACATCTTAAATGATTCAGCAGTTGATCCCTCCTCCAGTAACATGGCTGTGCTGAGAGCCAGTTTTTTGATTGGCTCCTTTTTCATCTACTTTGTTTTGAAGATAGTGTGTGCATGGTATTTATAAGGGCTTTATAAGGAAAACCTGCAGTAGTGTTCCTTACCAGAACAGACAGTTCAGGCAGTTGGAGGTAAAACAATCACTAAATGGTAATTTTCATCTCCTCCTCTGACTTTACATAACCAGGAAGTACTGCGTTGTCACTTCCCTTTTACATAGATGTTTGTCTGTTTGTGATTTGTAGGCTGAAACAAGTTGATCTGCACACACTTCTGTGGTTGCTGACTCCATCTCAGAGAGTCAGCGCTGAAGTCTCTCTCGCATGTTGAAATTTTTAGAAAATAAATGAAGCAGTCAACAGAAAACATTGTGCAAACAGATATTTCTCCTGTCACATTGGAATTATTTGGGCGTCAAGGTCTGAGTAGAGGCTGGTAGCTATTCTTGCATCCTCAAATACCCTTGGAGTACATGGAATTCAGTCTGGCCATGGGAGCAGTTAATGAGGTGGCAGAAACCATAGGGTGTTATGTCTCAGCTTTTTAGCCATAATATGTGTGTGGAGCATTGCCATGACTGAGTTGTTTGCCTCATGATTATGATGTGTGACTTTCTGTAGGGAGTGTGTGGTCCAGGGCACCTCACAGATTTCCTGGATATGGCCTACACTGTATCTATATATCTGTTCTTTATTGTATCAATTCAGAAACAGAAGATAAACAATTTTCCCAAATGATTATATAGGTTTTTTGTTGTTTGTTTGTTTGTTTGTTTTGTTTTGTTTTTATATGGCTAAATGAGTTTCTGCCTCTAGAGGGATATTATTTTGGCTCCCTTTCACTTACTTGTCTGTGTTCTCTTGCTCAGGTCAGCTGATAGATTTACCACCTATGCATGTGATTATTTCAGGACAAGGCAGATAGCTATTTTAATATAGAGGGTGTCCAATTTTTAAATGCATGCAATGTCTGAAAAATATAAAAGAAGTGGTAAAGTATTTGAATTTTTATACTACTTAATATTAAAAAAAATCTGGTTACTTGTTACATAGTAATCTTCAGGCCTGTATTTCTAGTCTAGTGTGCAGAGATGCAATCCTAATTTTGTTTGATTAGGTGTGTAACAAAAGTGTTATTTGGCCGTAACTGAGATGATTTCTTAAATATATATATATTTAATTCACAGTTTACTCTTGTACAGTACTAAAATATAACTTTTCACAAGGACACAAATACGTTAAGAAAATACTGGAATATGTAGACATTGTAGTGTCATCCCTTGTTCAGCATCCAGCTTACTAAATTAAAAGTAACAGCAGGAAAAGCATTGCATGGAGATGTATCTTGAAAAAATGTTATTTGTCAGCTGCACAGTTTATACTGAAAAGGAGGTGGGACTGAGAACCCTAAAAACTGATAATAAGAATGAGAATTCTAAGAAATGTGAGAATACTTGGGATCTGCATTTGAGTTGGAGAAAAAATCAGTTCCAGTTATGTATGTGAAAATAGCCTATGGTCTAGGAAAGGGGGAAAAGAAAACATCTTCCCTGTTTTGTAATGTACCTTTCTATTCTGGAATACATTTACAGTTGTTTGAATTGCAGGCTCTTTGGGGTTCCTATTATGAAAAGATGATGATAAAATCAAAGACATTAAGAGAATGGTATCAAACTGATCAAAGGTTGATGGGCTTATTTATAAACTACTTCTAATGGCTTTGTTAAATGATGAAATGAGGTCAGGGAAACAAGGTGATATTTGGTTGAAATGAAGAAAATATAGGTTATGTGTCAGTGTTACACTTTGCACTGAAATAATTTTCTCTGAAACTGTTTCCTGTCAAATAGCAAAGATTACATTATTCTGATATGTGAAAAGTAAATGGCATACTCTGTTCAGCGTTGACCTAGACTGACTGGACTGACTGTTCCCTATCTCTTCTGAGAGAACAATTTTAGCTTTTGTTTTGTTTTTAAATGAACTTGAGCTGCAACAGCAGTTAATGCAGGCAGGGTGCTATACCTTGCTTCCAGGTTCAAAACCAGGAAAAGTGTTCTTATCTGCAAATATGGAGATGAGCACTTGCACTTCTTCAGGGAAATCCCCAGACACATCTGATGCATCCACACAGACGGAACTGGTAAGATAGGAGACTTTGTTTCATGTAGTCAATTGCACTAACTGTCCTGAATCTTCTCCTGATGATCACAGAATTACAGAATCATAGGGGTTGGAAAGGACCTCTAGAGATCATCGAGTCCAACCCCCCTGCCAAAGCAGCCCCCTACACCAGGTAAGGTAAGATAAGATAAAGATATGATAAGGTAAATAGCTGCACAAAATGCACACAGGTGGATGACCTTCTATGACAAGTGGCTAAGCCATAAGAAAAAGTTAAAAGGCTTCATAGTATTAGAGAGAGATTGTTTAATAATCGTGTTCCAGCAGCAGACAGCACTGAGTTGAGTAGGAGGCATTTTGGTCCCTGGTGACTCACAAAAGCAGAATTCCACTTCAGTCTCCACCCTTCAGCTTTGCTACTGAAAACAAATAGGATGCTCTCACAGCTACAGGCACCCATGATACTTATGACCAGGATCCTCAAGAAGAAACCATACTGGGAGCCTGTGGGGAATATCACAAAAAGAAATACCATATGCTTGTAGTGGGTGATTCTTAAAAGGCACCAAGGCTCCTCTCTGCCAGTCTGACAGGGAGTCTGTAGAGATTTGTTGCCTTCTGAGAACCAAGATCCATGATATTGCCAAGAGAGTGCCACAGCAGTCAAGAGTATGGACTACTATCCACTATTGGTTTGATGTGGGCATGAACGATGCTGGAAGCTGGAACACAGGCAGAAGCAAAGAAGACTATAAAGCCCTGGGAGTGCAAGTAAAAAACATTGGTGCCCAAGTTATCTTCTCTTCAGTTTTGTTAGCTGGAGGAAAGTGGGAAGCCAGAAGTAGTTGTGTAATGTATACCAACTCTTGGCTGAATGGCTGGTGCTGGCACAACGGTTTTGTTTTTTATGATGATGGGACTTTCTATGAAACATACAACCTGTCAGGGAGAGATGGGATCCACCTGTCTAGAAGAGGCAGGGGAACCTTTTGCAGCTGACTAACTAGGTAAGGCAGGCAGGACTTAGTGGGCAGTGTCCAAAATGGCAGTGCTTACAGCATTGCAACTGGCTGGGAAATGAGCCAAGACAACCAGAACAGTGACATGTGTCCATTAGCTGCTTCCCATGATATGAGCCAGAATGACAGTCACCTTAAGGATGTGTACAGTTATACCCTCTTACATCCCTCCAGAGATAACTTCGCCTCTGCTCCCTTTTCTTCTCCAAAGCACCTCTATACCAATACAGCATGGGAATTAACAGGAACAATTGGAGAAGTCTGGTAGCAGGGTTGTGATCTCATTGGCTTCTGTAGAAGAACAAAATTCTGAGACTGCACATCCTCAGCTGTGGAGAAGAGGTACAGTACTGTGGGGCTTGTAGTGTGGTATCAAATGATCAGAGTGTAAAAGCCTTCAAGCATGTGACTGTTATTTCCATACTTCTCTGAAAAGTCACGTTGTGTGTTTTGCATTTGCTTTCAATCTCAGAATGGCTGAAGGAAAAGCTGATGTTAATACCACTTGTTGTTGCTTTAAATATCTTTCAGTTTTGCAAAGCTGGTCTGCCTTTCAACCCTTCAGGAGCTGAAACTAGGCACAGCTTGGGAAATGTTTAATTTTGCTCAGATGAGGATGGAGCTGACTGTATTGGCCTAGCTTAGGTTATGTATTCTGAGTCTTGGTGAATAGGAGTTTCACTCTGTAAAACTGAATTGAAAAAGAATATTTCAGTCACTTTTATCAGCCTATTGAAGTATATGTATATATTTGAATACAAAACATAAAAATTCAAATTCTTACAAAGGATAAGTCTAAGTAATAGAAGGAAGGAATATGAATGAATGTGTTAAATAAGGCCTTCAGCATTTTATCTACTCTTTCTCTTCTGGAGCATCCTGGTTTGAGCTGGGATGGAGTTGTTTTTCTTCATGGTGTTATATGATGCTATGGTTTGACTTTAGGAGAAAAACAGTGCTGATAACACAGCCATGTTTTAGTTGTTCCTCAGCAGTGCTGCACAGAGAAAGGACCCTCTTCCAGTTTCTGAGCTTCTATTACTGTCCTGTCAGGGAGGGGCTGGGGGCCAGAAGGAGCTGGGAGGAGATGGGACCAGGGCCAAGGGAGGTTTGTGTCGTGATGTGAAATATGTTGTGATAAGAAAAAACTATAAGACTTAGAGGAGTTGTCCAGGGGACTGATGCTGCTCAGAAACTGGCTGGGCATTGTGTCAGTGGGTGGTGAGCAATTGTGTTGTGCATCACTTGTTTTTTCTTTCTTTTTTGTTTGTTTGCTTATATTTGAGTTCTGTGTTGTTGCTTTTTTTAATTTTGCTTTCTCCCAGTTCTCTACCCCATCCCACTGGGAGGGAGGCGAAACAAGTGAAAGGACTGTATCCTATTTAGCTGCCTGCTGGCTTAATCTCAACAGGGAGTGATTACAAATCCATGTTAGATGGAACATTTCTTTTTCAGGCTGTTATGCACTATTGAGTTCACGTTAATGAAAGCTTGGATTTTTCCTGAAGTTGTTGCAGAAACTGACCAGCACTTAAGAGAGGTAGCCTTCCATTCCTTTGTATAACTGCATACTATCTGCATGGGAAAACATCAGCATGAAATTATAGCAGAAAATGATGAAAATTTTAGTAAATCTAGAAATAGCTGTAGACTGCCTTTAGCTAGGGAATACTTGTATTTTCAGTTTATATGAGCTTTTGATCTGAACTGAAAGGAAATTACTTTTCTTAAAGGCATTGAAATAGAATACCCATTTGGCAATGGTAGTGTTTCAGTACAGGTGGAGGTCTGGCTTAATGTTGTATAGGTATTATGCACAGTAAGAGGAAATGAATGGAATGTTTGTTTTCCAGTCATCAAAATTGTATGTTACATAGATGTTCTTACAATCATATTTACAAGAATAAATCACTTCTGTATGTACGGAAATCCAAAATGTAAATTGGAATGTTAATTAAAAAACCAACCCAGTATTGCTGATACAGTCACTGTTGGAGCCCTTTTTCAGCGGTAATCATGCAATGCCTATTTCCAGTTGCCGTATGACTCATAGGAACGTCCCAAGCACTTTTTTTTGGTGATTTATTTCAGAACACAAAATTGCTGGAGAACCTCTAGATCCTGAAATCTGGTCCACAGCTGTTGAATGCAGCTGTGTAAACTCAAAATGCTTCACAGTGCAACCCACTAGATTCTGGGTGCCTGCATGAGATGCACTGTATGTCTGTATTAGGCTCCAAGTATACACAATTTTTATTATTATTTTTTTAAGCATTTGGGTTTTTTTTCCTCCAAGCATTAATCTTTTGTATTTGGAGTTGGATAATTATCAGTGTTCTCAGAACTTAATCTTTTTATGTTTCACCTCACAGGTGGCTTAAATCTTTGGGTACTGACTGTTGATAATTTATCACTGCATTGTGTACATAGGTGCTCTGTACAGAGGTACTCTGTTCGGGGTACGCTGTTGCACTCAACTGTTGGGGAAAAAAAAGGAACCAGAACTATACATTTTAGATCACTGCTACAAAGGAGAGCCAGCTGCAAATCTTGTCTAAACCAAGTGTGCCCCATGGGTGTGATTGTTCTGATCCCCGGGTTAAGGACTGTGGAAACTGAGTTTACTGTATCAGGAACAAAGCAAACTGCAGCTTTACAGTTGGTACGTTACTGGACAGAAGTGGTATAACTGCAAATAAGAGTGAAAAAACAGTAAGGTTTTTATTTATTAGTGTTGTGCAGAATTTGGAAGAGACAGTGTAGCTCTTTTCACAGGTTTATGAGGAAACAGATTTCAGTCCAGTAACATAATGTATTAAACAGCATCTTTAAAAATCCTCAGGGACAAAAAGATGCAGGCAGAAAATTTGGAAAAGCTGACCAGCAAGTTCCCTGCTGTGTTTATGCTACTTGCATCCCCATCCTGACCCCCCTATGCCCCCAGTTTCTGGTTTACTTCTGGAGTTGTTTCTGAGATTAGAAGATGACGTCAGTGTTATGTCTTTATTTTATTAGATTACATGGGATGACTTAATGTTGTACAACATAGACTGGGGCTGGATCTGTGTTCTCTTTTTATGGGCTACAGGAGAGGAGAGGTTGAGAAGACAGAGGTTGAGAATACATAGTTTGACTGGACTGTGCTGCCAGCCACAAGCGGTAGAGATTGCTGTTGCTGACAGTGGAGGTTAGAGGACATTGATGTTGGTGAGTCAGGAAACACCAGAAATGGTCACTGGATCCTCACCCTGTGCCAGTAACTTCAACCTGACCATCTGCTTAGGTTGCTGTAGTGACTCTGTTAAGCCCCCAGAACAGGGTGCTGCCTGAAAAGCACACTGCCTCCTCCAGTAGGGGCTGCTGGGTGAGCATTGTATGTGCCAGGAAAGTCAGTCTTGAGGCAGAATGTTTTGATGACCATGATGGGATTGAATTAATAGGTGCTGAGTGGAATGTGTTGAATCAATACCAACTAGTTCGGGATTGTGGAAAGTTCGTCTGTTTAAATTAACTTATAAGTTCATAAGTTCATAAGTTCATAAGGTTGGAAAGGACCTATAAGATCATCTAGTCCAGCCATCCTCCTATCACTATCTCTACCCAACTACTAAATTAAGTCCTTAAGCACCTCATCTAAACGCTTCTTGAACAGCGCTAGGGATGGTGCCTCAACCACTTCCCTAGGCAGGCCATTCCAGTGCCTGACCACTCTTTCAGAAAAGAAATGCTTCCTGAGGTCTAATCTAAATCTTCCCTGGCGCAACTTGTGGCCATTCCCTCTCGTCCTGTCATTACTTATCAGGGAGAAGAGGCCTACCCCCTCCTCACCACAACCCCCCTTCAGGAAGTGGTAGAGTGCAATAAGGTCTCCTCTGAGCCTCCTCTTCTCCAGACTAAACAATCCCAGCTCCCTCAGCCGCTCCTCATAAGACTTGTGCTCCAGGCCCCTCACCAGTTTTGTTGCCCTTCTCTGAACACGCTCCAGGGCCTCAATGTCCTTCTTGTAGTGAGGGGCCCAAAACTGAACACAGTACTCGAGGTGCGGCCGCACCAGAGCTGAGTACAGGGGGATGATCACCTCCCTGCTCCTGCTGGCTACACTATTTCTAATACAGGCCAGGATGCCGTTGGCCTTCTTAGCCACCTGTGCACACTGCCGGCTCATGTTGAGCCGAGCATCAACCAACACCCCCAGGTCCTTTTCCTCTCTACATTCTTCAAGCCATTCTGCCCCAAGCCTATAGCATTGCATGGGGTTATTGTGGCCAAAGTGCAGGACCCGGCACTTGGTCTTATTGAACCTCATCCCATTTTGCTCAGCCCAGCTGTTCAGCCTATCCAAATCCCTCTGAAGGGCCTCCCTACCCTCAGGCAGTTTGACACATCCTCCCAGCTTTGTGTCATCTGCAAACTTACTGAGGGTACACTCAATTCCCTCATCTAGGTCATCAATAAAGATATTAAACAAGATGGGCCCCAAAACTGACCCTTGGGGGACACCACTCGTTACAGGACGCCAGCTGGACTTAACTCCATTAACCACTACCCTCTGGGCACGGCCCTCCAGCCAGTTCTCCACCCAGAGAAGAGTGAACCTGTCTACACCACGGGCTGCCAGTTTCCTTAGGAGAATACTGTGGGAGACCGTGTCAAAGGCCTTGCTGAAGTCCAGGTAGACTACATCAACAGCCTTTCCCTCATCTACCTGTCTGGTCACCCAGTCATAGAAGGAGATGAGGTTGGACAAGCACGACCTGCCCCTGGTGAACCCGTGCTGGCTGGGTCTGATCCCTTTATTGCCATGCACGTGTCGTGTGATCTCCCTCAATATCATCTGTTCCATAACTTTCCCTGATACCGAGGTCAGGCTGACAGGCCTGTAGTTCCCCGGGTCTTCCTTACGGCCTTTCTTGAAGATGGGAGTCACATCGGCAAGCCTCCAATCTTGTGGGACCTCTCCAGATAACCAGGAATGCTGATAGATGGCAGAAAGTGGCTCGGCAATCACCTCTGCTAGCTCCCTCAGCACCCTTGGGTGGATCCCATCTGGCCCCATGGACTTGTGGCAGTTCAGATGGAGGAGAAGATCTCTGACCGTCTCTGCTTGAATCACAGGGGGTGCATTATGCACCCCGTCCCGGACTTCCAGGTCAGGGCAAGTACCATTTGGATAACTGTCCTGTCTATTAAAGACAGATGTGAAGAAGGCACTGAGAACCTCAGCCTTTTCCTTATCATCTGTGGTTATATTGCCTGCCTCGTTGAGTAAAGGAGGGAAATTTTCCTTAGTTTTTCTCCTGCTGTTAATATATTTGTAAAAGGGTTTCCTGTTCTCCTTTACAGCAGTAGCCAGCCTAATTTCAAGCTGGGCTTTAGCATTTCTAATTTTCTGCCTGCAGATCTTGGCCAGTTCTCTGTAGTCACCCCAAGTAGCCTGACCCATCTTCCAGAGGACATAGACTCTCCTTTTCTCTCGGAGTCTCAACAAAAACTTGATAGTGTTTTTACACAAAGCGACAAGTTCAAGTGAATAGATAAGGATGTAATAAATGTAGGTCAAGTATTTAACCTTTCAACACCCATTTTTGTTCACAGAGTAGAACGCTGCAAAGTCAAAGAATGAGTTTTGACCAGGCTAAATTACCAGCGTTTAATGTAACTGTAAATATGTAGTTGTCAGTGTTCGGCTGGGTTTCCAGGTAAACTTATGGGCTCTTCGCTGATCTTTTTATTGGTGACATGAACCAAAACATTGCATTACTCCTGTCAAGCTTTGAAGAATCACAAGACCAGAGCTGATAAGGCCGGTAGGGACCCTGCGGTCAGGCAGCCTGGCTTCCTGGGCAAGGGAGCTATCAGGACATTTCTGAATTAATTCTGTCTGAGTAGCATCATAGAAAGAGCTTTCCATGTGAATTTAAAATCACTTATGACAGGGAAAAGAATGATGTAGTGTGACAAATAACGGAAAGGGGCAGTGATGTGGGTAAGTTGGCAAGCTGAGTCAGGCTGATGATCATTCAGAGTTACAGAGATAGGAAATAGAGAACAGGTGAGGCACTGGCGCAGGCTGCCCAGAGATTTTGTGGGTGCTGCATTCCCCAAAGGGGTTCAAGACTAGGTTTGATGGGGCTCTGGGCTGCTTGATCTGGTGGATGACAATCCTGCCCGTGGCAGGGAGTTGGAATTGTGGGGATCTTTGAGGTCCCTTCTCACCCAAGCCATTTTATGATTCCATGCAATGGGGCAGCTCCAGAAGGAGGATCATAAGATAGTTAGCTGAACACACACAGTATGCCCAGAAAGGACTAATATGATCCCTAGATATTTAAATAAATAAATAAATAATTATGCTCTGATTAGGAGTAGACAACACAGAAGTTATGTGATTTATTTCTGAGTCTAGTTACACTTCAGCACAGAGTTCTTTTAGGAATTCACGTGGTTGGAGGTGTATGGGTGCCCTTCTGGCCCCAGGAGGCAGAAATCTGTTTCACGTACTATTCAGAAGATCACATTAGGTTTCTCTGTGACTATTTATTTCACAGGGTCCTGTGGATAAAATGCAGGCTTTCCTAGAGTGGATTTTGGACTGCTGTCATGTCAGCCAGGATAACCTGTCTGTCTCTGTGTGTTTTTTCCACGCTGGTGAGATTTTGGGTAGCCCATTTTGCAAGCAGTCACCTACACACAGGTGCCTGTCACCATGTTTAACCAGCGCTGGACCGCCAGTGCTCACCCCAGAAGCAACCTGTGGTCTGGATGGAGCTTTTTCCCCTCACCAACCTGAGTATGGTTTGGTGACTTCTCTTGTATGAAATAGTACATTCTGAAAGACCTCTTTTTAATGGAGAACATCTGTAAATCCAAATCATTTCTCTAGTTATATTACTTTTTGATAATAAACTATGGCAGCTGGGGACTACTTTATTTATGCCTGCCATGTCTTATTTCCAATTTCAAATACCAACATGTGTATTCAATTAAAAAATATACATGTATATACTGTTCTTTCCAGGTGAAATACATCACTTCTTCAGTCCAGAAGGCAAGATACCTTTTGGGAACTTCTGTCATTGCCATTTTGTTGTATGCCCACTACAGGTCCTGGTTTTGGAATGCTTTCATTTGCAGACTGCTCTATGTTTGTGTACGTATATACATAATGTGCATAATGTGTATTTAATATAGGCTATATATAAAATATACAGATATTTAGAAATTTATATATAAATATAATAATGTAAATACATTAAGTAAAAACATAATAAAATCAAAATACATAATTGTTTATGTTTTGTTGCCTTGTTACAGCTGGCAGCAGAGGGGCAGTCTGACAAAATGGTGCCTGGCATGGAAATGCATGTGGATGAAAAGTGTGTCAATGAATTCCTCCATGTGGAGAAAATGACTTGCACTGACATTCATTGAAACTTGGTGAATGTTTATGGAGACGAAACAGTGGATGTGAGCACAGTGAGGCTGCGAGTGGTGCATTTCAGCAGTGGCAGTGAAGGTAGTCACCTCCAGATTTTTACCAGTTCAGCCTGCAGGCTCTTGTTCATTGCTGGCAAAAACATGTATCTAACAGGTGTGACTTGTGTTGAAAATGAACATTCTGTAGCTGAGAATGTGCTCTATCAAAGTGTCATCGTGCTCTTCCTATCCATTGTAGTTTCCCATGGTAATCAATAGGAGGCATTACTTTTGGAGCAACCTATGTATTATTTACAAATCAAGAAGACAAAACAAAACAAAAAAAAACCACATTACAGTTCTTTTCCTGGCTGTTCCCTCCTGCCAAATTAGCTTTGTTTGGTGTCCCCTTATGTATAGAAAAATAGAAACAAATCATATTATGCTTTAGTGCCTTGAAGAAAATCCTGTTATATTCTGTGGAATAAAACCTTCATATTGATTTAGATCTAGAGAGACATCTGGATGCTTAGCTTGAAAAACGTAATGCAGTTCTTTATTAGCTGTTGTAACTGTTTTCAGATGTTAAAAAACAATGGAAGTATGCACCTAAGCAATGTAGAGTTACCATTATGTTGCAGAAACAATAGCTTGAAAACAGAGTCAACATAAATGCCAAACAACGTCTGGTTTTAGTTCATGATAAGATTTTCAATCTGAGTATGTAAAGACTTCTACCTAAGAAGAAAAATGAATGATCAGGGTTTTTTTGTTTGTTTGTTTGTTTGTTTTTCCTGGCAACTAACTGATCTGCCTTCAGGATGATAATGAAAATGATGTTGTATGTGGAAAAGGAAACTGAATCTTTCTCTCTCTCTTGACACGTTTTTGATTTTTTTTTTCATATATTTGCTTTCAGAGTAGCTTGCTTTAAAATTCTGCCAGAAATTGGTATAAAAATACATTGTCATGAAAATACTGGATACAATTTCAAGGAAATTCCATGAACACATCCCATGTATGGCTTAAAAATTAGGCACCATATTCATGTTACCTGGCCCTAGTGCCTGCAGTGTTTGTAGTCAATAACAAAAACAAGAAACATAAAAGGAAATGGTGTCATTTGCAGTTGGCCCACCGAAGAAATTGTCTGTTCCCTCATGTTGGAGTAGTGACACCTGTCTCAGATGTAATGACTGTCCATGTAAGATCTTCTCCAGAGAGCCCAAAGGGGTGCTATGCCCTGCAGTCCATCGTCTGTCACAGCTGAAGAGATGGTACTGTCACCTGTCTTTGACAGCTAGCTGGGAGTTTGCATGTAGAATGGGTATTTATGTCTCACAGTAGGATAGGGAACCCGCATCCAGTGGGTTCTGAATTAAATGTTATCACTATGAGGATACTGAATTATCTGGAGAGAAGGAGTGAAGGCTTTGCCATTCTTGCTGAGCCTGAGCTACTTTTAAGCTAAGAGCTGTGGAGTCAGGAGGCAGAAAGTGTTTGAGGGAAGGTTCACCCTCTATTGATGTATCGCCAACATCCATCTTTGATGTCATGGGCCAACATCATAAAACAGGAGACATTAGTTGCCTTAGTATCAACCACGTGTTTAATTTATATTAATATATGTTAATGTATAAAATGCTTAAGAACCCTAGGGAGTGCTCATGGATAGCAATCCATCTCATGATCTAAGCGACATTATGGATTATTATCTGCTGTTGGTAGTAGAGGCAGGTGTTTGTTCTGGTGTCCCTTTGGAAGTACAGAGTGGCACTGTCTTGGCTCTGGTGATTTAAAGGCCAGTGAAGAGCTGATTCTTGAGGTGTCTGTGCTGGTGGTGCAGGCTGATAGATAGTTACTATGCAGTCTTGTTAGACCTGTGTTTGAGAAGTGTCAACATAAGCAATTTAATGTTAACTTGACAAACATAATTAACAGCTGTGGCTGAAAATTTCACTTTGAGTGTGACCAGGAAAAAAAAGAAAAAGAAAAAAAAAGTTATGCTATATTTGGTAATATGTTCTGGAAGTATGTGATATGATACATCTTTTGTTTCTCACAGTGATACATTTCTGAGTATTCAAGGCTTGCTTATTTTTTAAGGAGCTGAAAACCAATGGCTCCAGTAAAAGTAATGTACAGAGGGCAGACAGTGGAAGATGTACTGCTCTCTTTCCCTGACTGGTTTTAATCATAGATCAAAGGGAAGCAAACTTTGTTTTCTTAAACATACTGGGATTAGAGCTAAAATTTGTCTATTCTGTAGAATGTCTTATAATACTTGCTCAAGAGTGTTTACTTGGGATATGCTAATATATGTTAGTTTTTTCAAATGGATTTTCATAAGTGGGTTTTTAAAAGTCAGTTTCTCCCAAAGAAACATGAGAACGGACAATGATCTTAGCTGTTGGAGATGGGGAGATTTATTCAGCAATGGAGTTAAACTATTTCTCCAGTTAAAATTTTCAGGGATTTTATGTTGTTCTGCAAGCTGTAGAGGCTTTAATTGAGAAAACTGGCTTAAATTAGTTTCCTGGATCAGAAAATCAGAAATAGCATTCAGACCACCAGGTTCCTAGTTGATAATTAAGTGGGCTTAAGAAAGTTTCTTCATCTGTAAATATTTCCATTTGTTGGTGACTACTGTGTGTATTTCCACATCAAAGAAAAAGGTCTGCAAATAGCCTTAAATATATACGTATCTAACTGGCTTATTCTTTCTTCAAACTGAAAATGTTAATGTTTAATCACATGGAACTAAGGGATCTACGTCTCCTTAACTGATTCCTCAGACTGATAAAATATTTTGCTAGTTGAAAAGCAACAGTTTTTATCTAACCCTCTTGGTTGTGTATTGGGGGTTATTAGAGCTTGATTATTTAAAGCTTACATTTGCTGTAGGGAGCTAACATTTACTGAGTTCACGGAGTCGTAAAATGACTTGGGTTGGAAGTGGACCTCAAAGACCACTCAGTTCCAATCTCCTGCCATGTGCAAGGCAGCCATCTACCAGATAAGTCTGCAATGGGCCCCATCCAACCTGGCCTTGAACACTTCTAGAGATGGAGCATCTATAACTTCCCTGGGCAGCCTGTGCCAGTTCCTTGCGACCTTCTGAGCAAAAAATTTTCCCCTAACATCTAATCTAAATTTCCCCTCTTAGTTTAAAACCATTTTTTCTTGTCTTGTAACTATCCTGTGTAAAATGTTTATTTACCTCCTGTTTATAAGCTCTCTCTACAGAAAGAGAAGACTACAATGAACTCTCCCTGCTACCTTCTCTTCTGCAGACTGAAAAATCCCAGCTCCTTCAGCCTTTCATTATACGACAGGTGCTCCAGCTCTCTGACCATCTTAATGGTCTCTCCTGGACCCACTCCAACAACTCCTTGTCTGTCTTGTGTTGGGGGATCCAAGCCTGGATGTAGTGCTGTAGAGGGGGCTTCACAAGGGGACGGTCACCTCCCTCTCCCTTCTGGCCACCACCCTTTTGATGGAACCCAGGATACTGTTGGCCTTTCAGGCTGCAAGTGCACATGGCAGGCTTGTGTCAAGCTTTCTGTCCCCACAAATCTTTCACCACAGGGCTGCTCTCAGTGTGTTCTCCCAGTCTGTACACAATTCTAGGATTACCCCAACTTTTCACTTGGTCTTGTTGTATCCCATTAGGTTATCATTGTCCTATTCTTTCAAGCTTGTACACAACCCTTCCTTTGACTGTGTCAACTGTACCACACAGTGCTATCAGCAAACTTGGCTGAGGGTGCACTCAATCCCCATTATACAGATCATCAGTAAAGCTGTTGAAGAGACTGATCACTGGAGGGCACCACTCATCACCAGCCTTCACCTGGACTTAGAGCAGTTGACCACAACCCTCTGGCTGCAACCATCCAACCATTATCTACTGAGTAGTCCACCTTCTGCATCCTTTCAATTTAGTGATGAGTGTGATATGGGGCCATATGAAAAGTCCAGGTAGATTATACCATTCACTTCCTGTGTCTACTGAACCCTTAAGTCCATCATAGAAGGCCATCAGGTTGATGAGGCATGATCTTCCCTTGGTGATGCTGTTAAAAATTACCTCTTCATCTCATATGTACCTTAACATAGCTTCTAGGAGGATCTATTCCATGATATTCCCTGGCGCAACCTTGGAGCTTACATATTGTGGACATATTTAAAATCTGGACCATCTTTGAAGCTGTTTGGATTTATCCTGTGTTAAATGAGAACTGAACTTCACTGTATATAGTGTGCAAGTAGTCTTCTGGCCATATGAGGCATAATTATAAGCTTAAGCGCACTCAGATTATTTTCTGCAACACCTGTAATGTGAGATTGTTAAGATGAAGGAGAGCTAGAAAGAAAAGGGCTGGTAATATTCATTACTACTTTTACTGGTCCTAGAATTAATGGACTCTTCATGTCATTGTTTCATCTGCAACAAGATTTATTTATATTACCAACTTGTGGTAAATTTCTGATAACTAGGTGATTTGCTTGAGTACTTGGAAATTTGTTATAAAAGGTTGGTTTGTTATCTTCTTTGGTTGTTGTTAGTAAAATCTCGACCTTAAGAGAAGAGATTGACAATTCTATTGCTTGCAAAGAAGAAAGCAAATGAAATGTTATCTGAAGAAAAATTTCTTTATCTGGACCGGGACTGGAGATACTTCCAGTGTCATGGTTTAACTTGTGATCACTCTAGATGAATAAAGGTCTGTTTTCCATAATGGACAGCTGTTGATGTTTCTTATCAGGAAAAAATTTAACTTACTTGATATCCTTTTTAGTTCTGAAGCTTGGGCATCCAGTTTACATCATTTTGACACTCCTTTAAAGAAGAATATTTCAGTAGTATGCAGCAAATAATATTGAGGGGATCATTTTACCACTGAACAGTATCTGCTTATGTTTAGGATACTGGTAACTGGGCTGTTTGTTCTGTTTTGTTTTTAAATCTTGTCCCTCCTGATTTAAAGTTTATCCTACTTTACACTACAGAAGTACTTTAACACTTGAGGCATATTTCAAGTACTCTAATATGGGTTCAGATCTGATCAAGATAATTAGTTACCTGGTAGATTAGTTTAGGCTATTTAGATTCTTGTTCTTTAATTAAGCTTTTCATTTTAAACTGTTATTTAAAATCATGTGGTATTCTAGGAGATCCTGTGTGTTTGCACAGTGGAAATGAAGGATGCAGCTTCATGGTAGTTTTTTTGGTAATATTAAGTATTCTATAAAAAATCAGATGGCAAATCTCTAGCTGTTATTACTGTACTCTTTCAACATACTTTCTCAAGTGAAAGAATTAAGTAGCAGCCACTAGTATAATATTATGTGGGAGAACCATGTTTTTCAACAAAACTCTGAAATATGCATTTGTCTCTGAAATGGGATAATTTTATGCACAAACATTCATTTGCTGGTTACCGTATAACATGCTGTGAACATGTCTATGGCAAACTATTTTGGACAAGTAATGCTAGGATGTCCTTATCACTTTAATTTGTTTTTTTGTTGTTGTTGTTTTTTTTAAATGAAATACTGTGCTACAAACAGAGCTGTGTTTGTGTTACTCGATAAGGAGTGCTTGCTTTTGCTGATGCTCAACTGTTGCATTCTTCAGTTGATTGAAACAAACAAGCAACCTCATAACATTTTTAGGTAAGTCTTTCCTAAAACTGAAGGAATTTCTGTTTCTGTTACGCTGTGACTGAAGAAAGCCTTAGCATGAACCTTTACCAATAATGTTTATTTGTTCACTGCTGCAGTCTTAATAGGAAGCAGAAATATCAGGAGTCATTAGAAAAAAAAGTAAAAAAAAAAGTGTGTGTGCTTGACTCCTGACAAGTGATACAAAAACTTATAGAGACAAATAAAAAGTGTTTTAAAATCCTGTAGATGAAACAACCTTTTCTGATGGTACTTGAACTAACAGTTCTGTGAGCATCGTGATATCTTGATCCCTGAGACCCTCATGGAGAGACTGCTGCTCACTGGGAGAAGGTCTTGCCTCTTCTCCCTAACTCTTAGGTAAAAATGTCCAGGCTTTTAAGTGTAGTGTTTTAACAGGGAAGTCTTTCAGCTGCTATCGTTATGGAGGGAAAGAGCATAGACTGAGCAGCCAGGTGCAGGGGAGAAAAAGAAGTTGAGCTTGAGTGTTTGCAGAGGGGAGGGAGCAAATTTCATTTGGGATGGCAAGGAGCCTCTAAACTGGTTCAGCTGCTCCTAAAACTGCAGCATTTGTGGCTATTGGCAAGCTAGCCCTCTTACTTCGACCAGATGCTTTCCTTTTGGGTGCAAATGGGGCTGCTCATCACTCTGATCAAAGGAGGTCAGTGGACGTGGGAGACTATAAGATGTATGAGAGGCTTTAGGAACAAATCTCAGTCTTGGCTGCCTCTAACAGCCATGACATAACTGAAATCATGAAACTGTCCTTGTTCCGCTTCAGATCAAAGCACTGCAATCTGGTCCCCATCTTACTTCTTCTTCCAGATAATTGGGGACAAGCACAGCAGGACACTGTCTGACACTTCCAAATGAATTCTTAATGCAGAGATTCCTCTTCAAAGCATTCCCCCTTTGCTGTAATCTGCAAACCCAGTGGTTAGGCTTTGCAGATTGAAGGAAGCCATTTTGTTTTCACAACTTCTGCCATTACGGTTTGATTCTCCCCTGGGCATTGCTTTTTCCAGGATTACTGTAGCAGTAATATTAGTTTTTCAAAGAGGAAAATGAGCTGGTCTGTTCTTGGAAATCTTAAGTAGTGCTTTGTGCAAAAAGGAGCATCACAGTGCTGTGGCCACTGTGGGCAGTACCTTGAGGAGTAACTTGATGTGGCAGTGACTGTGTGAAGGTGAGCCTTTCCAGGTATAAGGCTACACCCTAGAAAAATATTAAGACACCATTACCTGCAGCAAGTAATAGGTGATAGCACAGAAACAAAGCACCTGAAGCCCACCAGAATATTTAGTATCTTATGGAGGTGCATGCAGTGATTGGAGCTACTGATTCACTGATTGCAGATATCTCTTTGCCCACTTCTATCTGTGGCTGTTGGTGAGAAGAACATATACAGGAAGGGGTCCTTCTGGTTGACGAAGGTACGAGTGTTTGAGGAATAGACTGTGCCTTCCTGCGTGTGCAGCAGGAGTGAGCTAGTAAGTGTGATGGTACTTATGATGAAAACTGCAGCTTTTCTGTCCTGCAGAGCAGTCCCCTGATCAAGGTGAACTGTAGCTTGCAGTGTCTTTGCCAGCTGGCTGAGCTCACTGCGAGGGATAGCAGACCAACAGGCAGGGTGGCTGGGTACATGGTGCACTGTGAGGGCTGTTGTTGTGTTTGTGGTCCATTGCTTTGCATCTAGAGACCACAGTGTGTGCAAGGGGCTGCAGTGGGAACTTCAGTTTGATGCTTTTTTGCTTGTTGTTTTTTTTCCTTGTTGCTTCCTGGATGTATTTTTTGTTTGTTTGTTTTACTTCTTAGAAATTTTACTATCTTTTCACTGATCTTCTGTAGTGCAAAAGAAAATAGAACTACAAGGGTATCCCGAATATTGTCTGTACCTTCTATACTGGAGAACTCTTTTCTCTTGTTTTTGTTTGTTTGTTATAACAAAGCACTGAAGCTTTACCAAAGCAAGTTGGCAGAGGGAGTTTACTGGTAGACAGCAGGCTGCCATTTGGGTTCATGTGGATTTAAAATCAGTTTGAGTGATGTGGCATGCTGCTCCAGAAGGACATCAGCAAGCTTATGTAAAGTCCAGCAGGTAAATAACACGTTAAACATGTGAAACTAATGTCTTTTTATGAGACTTCTGGGCAAAAGCATGATGATATACTAATGATATTAACACATGCAAGAAAAGTATTCTTTTCAAGGATCCCAGCATTAAATGTTTCCTCTAGGCACAAATTCTACTTCAACCCTGCAGATTGTGACTTCAGTTTCCCCAGTACTAGCAAACTATCTTGCTGTGTCTAGAGATCTAGTATGTCTCTGCTGGGAGATTTTACTCCAATCTGAGAACTTTCCTAGGAAATATAAATGTTTATAAATCATAAAACAATCCCTTATGACTGTTTTTGCCATTCACTCTCCTCTATTAGCTCAAAAATTCTTCATTTTAATATAAACAATATGTCCTTAGGAATTTTCTGTCCAGAGCAGTTGTACAGCTAGTCAGACAACTAGATCCTTACTCTAGTGCCAGTTCAGCATTTTACACTTACCTTTTTCAGTTTTGGTCCCCAGTATATTACAAACGTTATCAGTATATCCAATTTGTGGAGAAGAATAGGATAGGCAGAAAAGTGGAGAAGAGAGGAGCAGACAGAGGAGGAGGATGTTGCCATGCGGTGTGTGTCCACACCTGAAGGCTGATTTACTATTTAGCTTCCTGAAGGCCTGGGTGCCATTCTACCTGTGGACATTACAGGGAAAATGTAATGGTTACCCCAAACTTCATTTTCTCAAAGAAGGGGTGTGTTTGCATAGACTCTGCCTAGTTGTCCAAACAGTAGAAATTGACCTCTTTGAATCTGTTACTAGGTAGAACATAATCTGCTTTGCAGAAAGAGGGGTAAACTAAAGTATGTTTAAAATTACCTACATTTTAGGAAATTGCCTTTCAAAGCGTTATATGGTGCACCTGTAATGTATTATGGAAGACCATAGAGTACAAGGAAAGTGACCAACCACATAATCAGACTTAGAGACAAGTGACAAACAGGCATTTTGTTTTAATTTTCTTTTGTTACATGCTTAACTTTTGGTGGGTTATTGTCAGGAACTGGATTTGCTGTTACCTTTTGACTTTCCCAGCTGTATTCTGACTCCTCTGTCTGTGCTGTCTGTGGCTTCAGGCAATTCCAGTCTTCAGCGCAGATGAGAAAGCAAACAACTCCTGACATCCAAAACCAGTTTAAAACAAAGACCCTCTGAAAGAGTTTTGGACTCTTTTTCCCCTGCTATTCCATACTCTCTCTTGGATTAGAGATAATCTTTATTCAAGTTCTGTATGCTGTCCCCAGCCAGCAGACCTTAAAAGACTAACTGTGAATGCATAATTAATAATCCTAGCTAGTTAGGTAGGATTGAACTACATCTCCAGGATGTCAAAAAAAAAAAAAAAAAAAAAGCGTTTACTTTAAAATTTCAAAAAGAATTATTTTGATAGGCAGAACTTTACATCCAGTGCCTGGATTTTTCTCAGAGATAATTGAGAGGGCTGTATAAATTTTTGAAACAAATTCAAAGGTTATCCAAAACATGCTTTCTATCAGTAATTTGCATATCATTCTTTTCCGTCTTAGTCTTTCCCGCTCCTTCCCCCAGCTTCCTTATTTTTTCTGTGTAGTAGGCTCATGACATGGTCACTATCCTGTTGTTTAGAAGGAGCCATCTGTTCACTTCTGTGAAGTGTGGGAACTGTGAAGGAGATGAGTTGGCTTTTCAAATTTGCTGTAATCAAAACTCAAGGAGGCTGACTGTCAGGAGAAAAAGTAAATAAATGAGTTGTCCTCAAACAGAAAGCGTTGCAGGTATCCTGATGAGATTATTGATACTTTTTCCAAACTGAATTACAACTAATGCTTGTCCATTTAAAGAATAAATCAAGATATTAACGGGTAATTCATCTTCAATCTAGAGCTTTTTTTTTTTTTTTTTTTCTTATATTTACAGATATGCCACCTAATAAATCGTTTAAAAAAAATGAAATTAAATTTTGAGCAGTGGAAAAACTATGTGGTATGGCATCTCTTAAGGAGATCTATGGAGAAAATTGCTGGATGCTGCCAGGCATAGTTCTAAAAACTTTTTTGTGCTAATACACATGTAGTCTTTGTCCATCTTTGTCCATCTTTTAAATAGACCCCAACAGCAGAAAAATTTCAGATTAAAGAATAGTGTACTTTGTGCATTTGTGCTTTGAAATGTGATTTTCCCAAAGCTCTATAAAGATTACAAGCAGTAAACTGACTGTGTTTTGGTTGCTATGAGCAAATGAGAAATTTGAAAATGCAGAAACAAGAGAGGATAAATTGATCCTGGTGTTACACAAGAACATCTGTCTGGAGTTTCAAAGGCAGCTAGCTATCAGCTAAGGCAGATTTTCTGTCTGGCTGTGTGAGGACTGTGTGAGCTGTTGTGTCTATATTGAAGCTGCTATTGTTCTCCTGCTGTGAAATGACAGATGGATGTGTCTATTCTGAGAGATTTGTGACTTCTGGCTGACTTGTGCTTTCAGAATTCATGCATAATAGAGCTTGCTGTAGTCCTTCAAGAGAGAAGAAAAACACAACAAAAATGAATGAAACATATGGTGCCAGTCTGTATTGGAAATCATCAAAAGTATATATTTTTCTTTTTGAAGACATATAGGTTATTTTTATGAAGGGGAGCTATTGGCTTTTGGTTTATTTTTCTAAGGATGTAACATATCCACTGCATACATATGTACATAGTTTACTTTTGATTTGAGTAAAAACAAGTTACAGTGCTATTCTGATAGCCAAACAGTACTGAAAATCTGGATCCTAAATAAAACTAATTATGAAAGAGACTGACTTTATTAACAGGTTTAAAAGGGAAAACGTTTATTTCAGAAATAAATGTTATACTTCTGTCAATGAGTTTTCTAATGACAGAAGTTTGCTTTACTACGTATGTAGTATATATATATGTTAATTGGGTTAATGAATACACTGCATGTATATGAAAACACTATCTAGCGAAGTCTTACTAAAATATTCATCTGTCAGCCCAGATAAATGTGGGGGTTTTTTTTGTTTATTTTTTTGTTTTTAATCTTGAACTGAATGATCTTAGCATTAAAAAAGGAAAGGTGAGTAACAATGCTCTTGGAATATCTAGAGGAAAAGTACTTCTGGATTCACTGGGATCATTGTTACAATGCAAAACTGGATGTTCATGCTTACATAGTTTGCAGTTGTTTTGTTTAAACACTGGAATTTTTTGCTTCTGTAATGTTTTCTCTATAAGTCTGTGAATTGCTAAGGCAATCTATTGGTCAAGTATTCACGAGTGTAATTGTTTAAACTGAGAGCTATAAACCATCCTCCCAGAGTGAAGGATCTGTTTAAACAAAGTGTTTATTTAAGCCCTCTACAAACAAATACCTAATGAAGAGCTATGTATTGTAGAAAAGAAAAACATGGCGTGGGCTCTAGGTCAATGTGCCATCTTTCCAGGATGTGTTGCTGTCATGTGAACGGTAGATGTGTATTATTAATTGATTGGAAAGCTAGCTACTTAGTTGTGTATTTGACTTCTCTTTCCTCATGATATGCTTTAAACAGGTGTGTTACACCTTGTCTCTATAGTTCTGTACAGACTAGCTGAGGGAGTTGTATGAGGCAGTGGAAGCTCCCAAAATAGAGGATCAGTTTGAATCAGCAACTTGATACCCGTTTCTCTTCAACTTTGAAGAGAATGTCTGATCTAACTCACTCATTTATTGTGTTCTGTGGAAAATCATTTTTCTGCTAATACATAATTTCTCTAATTCAAAACAGTGTATCTGAGTGCTAATTCAGGTATTGTAACTTTGATGCTTTTCAGTGAAGCTTTATCAGAGTCCCAGTGAAAGAATTCCTCCCTACCTGAATTTATGTTTGCCGTAGATCCACATTCTTTGTCTTCTTTGTCACTCGTGTCTGTGAATGACTGTAGATGTTACAGTAAAGGTGTGGTTGATTTCAGCCAGTTCTTTCTTGAACAGTAAGATACAGTTACTGCTGTCTAAAAAAAAAAAAAAAAAAGCCAACAAAGAAACATTTCAAGTTCTGAACTTAAATAACAAAACATGGACACTTGTCAGGTGGTGTAGAGATGAGAAATGTGCTGATAAATCCTTTGTCATCTATGTATGTTGTTGTTCTTTCCAGTATGCTGAACTCAATTGTGTTCTCTACTGCTGGGTTTTGGGTGAGTTTCTAGATTTGAAACTACAATGCTTGTGTTAACCTTTCTAGCACTGGAGAACTGAAACAGAATGCATGAATGCCAGAAATTGTGCGTTTCTCATGAACAGAGAAAATACATTCTGACTTTTTGACTCTCTTGGTTTTCGTTCTCGTTAAGAACTTCCTTCTCTTTAATTTTTCTTTTCCTGTTTAGGAGCAGGGGAAAAAAAAAAGAGAAAAAGAAGCACCTTCTGATGTTTTCCTTATGTGCCTTGAAGGCTAAATAGGTTAGTGTAACAGATATTTAAATTAGTGCATTTATAGTACAATAGTTACTGGTAGTGCTTGCAGGCTACTTTATCTGATTAGATCATAACACATTAGAGTAGTAATCTCTTTCTCATGTGCTGAATCCAGCGTTCAGCCTACATTCTAGGTAACCTGACATTTCCATTTGCTTCGAAGTAGTAACAAAGAAAAAAAAAAAGAAGGCAAAAAACCCCAAAACAACAACAAAAAAAGCCCCAGCTTTTTGCTATTCCTATTGCTTTCTTTGTATCCTGGCAGGCTGTCAGAATGTCTTTTATGTCTCCTGACCCTGACAGGGTGAGCTGCCTCACAGTCTCTTGGAGAATTTCCTAACTACAGGCCTTTTTAGACACGTTTTGGGAGAACTTGGCAGGAAAGAGATAGTCCTGACTGAAACAGAGAGCTAACAGGGGATTTCCATTAGTACAATAGCCTCCCACTGTAGCAATAAGGAGTGCCTCAGACCGGAATGATGGAGACACTGGCTTCCTGCTTTTTCCTAGCAGAATGGCTGAAGACAACACCCAAGTGGGCCCCTGACTCCTCAGGTCTAACCAGAGGGTTTACTGAGTTGTTCAGAAGTCCATTGTTAAACATCTGTTTAAACAGTCTCTTTTATTGCCCTTCAACATGGATCTTAAGGTAAGCAATAGGGCTGGCAGCTTAGGATATTTTTATTCTCCTAATGTTTTGTTGTTGTTGTTGGTGGTGGTGGTGTTTTTTTGTTTGTTTTTTTTAGTACATTTGACCCATCAGTTCCCTTCAGGCAACAACCTAGAGTTTTTTTTTCTAAGTAGATTACTAGGAGTAACCCTTTAGGTGATGTCCAGTTCCTCATTATTCTCCTTTACTGTCTTCTCCAAAGATCTCAGTATACTATTTAAGATTCCAATTATCTTGTTTTTTCTTTTGTTTTCTTTTGTTTTCACAGACTATTAGCTTACTGAGCTCAGATAGAACCTAAGAGTTACTAAACCACATTCAACATTATCCTTCTCCTTCGTGCTGTCGATAGTTTAGTCTGAATCTTCAAAGAATATTTGGTAGGGCAGGACGAGACTTTCTAGAGGACTGAAGAAGGACAGATACAAAGCTGGACTCCCTACTTCTTTCCTTCAGATTTTCTTTTAAGTAATGGGGAAAACAAAGGGAATTGTGAAAGTCAGTAATATCTAAAGAGGAAGGGAATTGTAAGCTGCTCCACAAAACCTTAATGCCTGCATGATTTTTAAATTGTTGCTTTTTAAGCCCCTCTGGGATAATAAAGTTGGTAAACTGCCAGTATAGATTTATCAAGAACTAACAGTGTCAGACAATTTTAATTTCCTTTCTTGGCAGTGTTGCTAGCCTAGTAGATTAAAAGATTAGTAGATGGATGAGATATCTTGACTTCATAACTTCTTTCATGCAGTGACTGCATGTGGTATTCTTGATGCTATCTCACACATCATTCTTAGAAAATGGCTAAGGAGCATTACATGGAATCATTACAAACTGAACACACAAGTGGTTGAGAAAAGGTCTTTTGAGTGTAGTTTTTAAAGGACCTCTGACATCTAAGAGGGAATTTCATATAGGTGCATTGTATTTTCTCTTTGGTGGTCTGTATTTTTATTAGTGACTGGGCTAATAAAGTACAGAGAATGAATTTGTGAATAACAGCAAGCTAGAATGCTGCATGGTGAAAATCAGGATGAATTCAGAACTATGACCACAAATTATTTGCAAACTGTGGTCTGCAAATGGAGTGAATGTACCAGTTGCTTATAAGAAGTAAAGAAGGGTAACTAAGAAAAACAAAATTATTTTCAGTATGCTCAAATTCACTTCACAGGATTCTGTGCCTCCAATGGAAAGCGTAAAGGTGTTCCTATGTGTAAAATGTTGGCTGAAAAGCCATTGCTTTGTCAATTTGGAGAGAAATTACTGGAAGGCTGACCAAGTCCATGTTCAACTAATGCAAGGTGCACACAAGTTGGTATGTTTTAAACAAATTTTGAAAGAGTAATGAAGTGCTGAAGTAGCATAGCCAAATAAAACTCTGAGGCTTATGACCGAACAACAGGTTGAGATGTGTGAACAGGGAAGGCCACATGTAGGAAATGCAGTAGCTGTTCTTTTCTGCTTAGCACTGATGATGTCTCAGACATTACTTGTTATAACTTAGGGTTACTAGTTTTTCTCTTTTTTAATTTTAAAGAACACAGATGTCTTGAACTGTGCCTTAATAAAGCAACTGTAATAAAGTGCTTTGAAAATATGACCTGCAAGAAAGTTATGAAGGAATTACTTTTTAATCTTATAAGAAGAAAAATCAAAGATAATGTGAGAAACATCTCAAGAAAAGTGAAGAACTTGGTAGGGGGTAGTATTTTTTGGTGTTCTCTCCTACCAGAGATAGTATGACTGTGTGAATAATAGGAAAATAAGAAGTGTCTTAGGTATGCATGTTTCTGTGGCAGCTGCCTGGTATACTCTGTAGTTACGATGTGGATTAGCCCTCCAGATGTTATCAAGGACTTGTGTATGTAGTTAGTCATTGAATAGATGACTTAAAGATGTTGTGGAGTAGGCTTTGATAGTAGGGATTTCTGGAAACAGGTGAGATGTAAAAAATTTTCAAGGAAGATCTAGCTACTTCTGCATTATCTCACAGTAGGAATTGGATAAGATGATCTTTCAAAGTCTTTTCTAGTTCCTTCCAGTTCTTATATAGGAGCATTTTAATTCAAGGGGAAAACAGAAAAGAGACAACAACATGATCTAGCCCCACAGGAATTAGTGTTCATGTGGAAAATGTTACATCAGAGAGCCATGAGGTTGATTGTTCCTTCTGTGGACTTGCTTATGACTAGGATCAAAAGAGTGTTATTCATCATGAGAGTAGAACTGTCTCTGTCTGAAGAAGACAGAGATATCTTCAGCCAATTGGGCCAACGTATGAAGTTTGATTTTCCTCATCTTTTCTTATTAACTGAAGTTATTAAGAAAATTCTGTCAAATTTGTTGTCCTTTTGATTTTAGTTTTTGTTCACTATAATAAACATGTTCTCATATGTCAACTAACTGGCAATCGGGAATCTGAGTTCCTGTGGACATGTAAGTTGCTGTGGTTTTCCAGGCTTAAGCCCAGTGGTGTTGAGCATAGTAGTAAATAGAATATATACCCTGTCCCAAATAAACATGTCTTTAATTTCATGACAAAAGCACTATTATGTGATTAAATCCTAGTTTGAATTCTTTATATCAGAGGCTTGATATCAGAGTTGTGAAAAATTTGTCTAATGCAAGAAGAATTGTGTCGTTTAACAAAAGCACACAGTGCACAAACAAATCATCATAACTCCCAAATGAAAAGAATACTTCTTTTACATTTTAACATAAACTTACATTAACTGAAAGAGAATTAATATTTCTTAACTCAGTTTTCATCTTAAATCTTGAAGTGACTTTTCCTACTCCCTACTGGGTATGATCAATATACTATACTGGGCTAGTCCTCAGATGTGATCCACCTGTTCATGCTTGATTTCCACTGAGTTTGAAAAGCTTTCTAAAAGTGCAACAATATTTAATCACTTCACAGAAGACAACATCAGATTATGGATGTGATTGTACCTAATTTGTTTTGCTGTTTGAGAGCTGGCTGTGGATCATGGCTTGTTTCCCAGCAGTGAATAAAGTCATGGATATGAGAAAGGTAGAATAATTTTTTCATGTGTAACTTTTGTTTCTCACAGTAGTGATACACGAATCTGGCCAAATCTGTTGTCTTACAGTAAATCATTTTGTTTGGAAAATTTGTGGTTAATGCTGCTGAGAATGGAGAGGGGAATAACAATGTGGATATTTTGTGCTTGTCAGTTTGTCTGCCTCCATCTAGTATTCGGCATGACTTCTAGTACTACATAGGAGTAGAGGAATAGCCATGTTCTGATCAGGCCAAGTGTTCATTTAGCTCAGTACTCTTCCCAAAGGCAGCCAATAAAGGTGCCTGGGGAGAAAAATGTAAGAAATGCATGAGGTATATATAGTGATTTGTTCCCATGGTTGAGTCCCTTAATTAGTGGTCTAGGGACCTCCTCAGCTGAAGGTTGCACCTAAGCATTTATGTTTTAAATAAGCAGTAGAAAATCTGTCATTCAAGCTTTTAGTTCTTTTTTTTTTTTTTTGAGTCCACTTATGCTTTGTGTCTAGGGTTTTGCTGCAATGGTTCCCTAACTTAGATACTACATACTGTGAAAAAAAGCCTTTCCTTGTTTCAGAATTAAGACTTCATTGGCTGTCCTGTAGTTTTTGCTGTGAGAAATGTTCCTTGTTGATTTTTCTGTATATTAGTCATTCTGCCAGCCTCTGTGCTCTAGTTTCTTGGAGATTTTTATTTTATTTTATTTTATTTTTTGTTGAAGACTTCAAGTATGTTTTGTCTTGAAAGATTGAACAGGGCTCCAGTGGAAGTGTCAATCTCACCACACTGTGAAAGCACCACCACCCACTTTGTAGCAAAGACACTGGATTTTTTTCTTTTTCACCAGTAAAACTTGGTGAAAAAAAGGAAATTGAGGTTCCATGATGTCCAGCTAATGCCTATGTGCAATTATTAGATGACATCTATTAGTTAGTGAGGAAATGAAGTGCGGTTCAAAATGATAACTTCCACAAGCAGACTGTTACTATTGTATGCTGCATATAGTCATTAATGGTGAGTATTTTTGGTAATTTTTTTTTAACGTTTCCACATTTTTGTTGCTAAAACAAACCTGTAGCATATTTGCTTTAGCTATGTTTGTTTGGTTTCTCCTTTAATTTTTGTATAAAGAATTTGAGAATACTGAGGGCAATCTTATTATAGCATCTTACTGTATTTAAGAAACACTGATGAAGGATTGTTGTGGCTGAGAAGCAAGATGTTACATAAAATTTCAGTTAAAAACAAATTACTTCAGAATAACACCTAGTTTTGTTCCAAAGAAAATAATCCATCTACCCAATCTTGAATCACATCTAAATTGTGACCCAAAATTGTGGAGCCTCCAAGCAGATTCTCTCCAAGAAACCTGGCAGTCCAAGCATACGTCTTTCTTGCCCATCAGCCAACAAAATGTCTTTGATTTCATTACATAGTGGGTTTTGTAAATCCCTTTTTGGCTGTGCTGTGTCTTTTTGGCCCTGCACAGAGAAGTGAGGGTAATTGGCCATACAGGAGTGGAAAGGACAGTGTGTGTATAGGTTTGTGGGAGGTTTTCAATGTGTGGTAATGTTGTGCAGTTTGGGGAATTAAGAGAATGGTGAGGGGGGTGAAGAGCTGGGCCCAGTAACTCTGCTAAACATGAGCAAGTTCAGTGTGAAGCAGTGGATGGATGTAGAAATCCAGAATTGAGACTTGTGGGACAAGGTCCATATGGTCCATCAAGTGAAAACATCCCAGTCCTGTTAATTAGTTCATTTCTATATTAGGAGGAAACTGCATTATCCAGTAATTCCAGCAGGGAATAACGAGTGTGTTTTCCACAGATGGAAAGAGGACTCTAAAACATGCTGTCAGAAGTTTTGATAAACTGCAAAGCACAAATGTGACAAAAATAAGCATCATTAGTAGCAGAGCTCATGGGGTTACTTTAATTAGTTTTCCATAGCTGAGGAACTCTTTGCCATATAAGGATTTATTTCAGATGCAAGTTTTCCATTAGCAGCCAAACACACTATAAATTTTAATTAAAATTTGGATTTCACTCCTCCAAAAGTTGAAAAAATATATGACTCTGTTTGATTTTCTTACCTATTGTATTAGGAACCTCAGAAATGACAAAGTTTGCATGGTTGACTGGGTCATCCTTGCTACCTGTTATCTTGCAAGAAGAATACTACACATGTGCAGTTTACATCTTTATACCAGAAGTCACAAGTTTGCACTAGACCATGCTATTCTCTGCAAGATATAATTTGAAGCTACGTGCTGTGCAGAATTTAAAAAGGCGACACTCACAGGGAGTGGAATAAAGATGAGGTCAGCAGGTGAAAGGAAGGGTCAGTATCTGTGCAATACTGAGTTTGAAATTCAGGGTGTTTCCTCTGCATGTTTGTCAGTGTTGTTTTAAGTTATAGAAGTTGAAAACAAATCACATTTTTGGCAAGTTGACCAATGCTTTCTAACCCAGTAGTCATAAATGATGACTTAAAACATGGCTTTCAAAACAGTGTAAGTGATTGAACTTGTATAGTTACCTAATAACTCGCCATGTTTAAGTTAGACTGTTACAATCCCTTTGTGCTTTTCTACTTTAAACTGTAAAATGTCCTTTTTACTTGCAAATTGAGAATTCTGACTGGCAAGGTTTATAAGCCCAGTAGATCAAATTTAGATTAGTATTAAAACTGTAATTAATTCTTCTCAGTGCTTGAAAATTGAATTGTTCTGTAGCAGTCAGTAATAGCTTATAGTTATGCTTCCGACACCAATATAAGGAATTGAATTAAGCCAGTGTTTAGCACTTCTAACAATTTTACTTTGAGTATATAGTAGCTTTCTTGTTGGGGTGACTTTTTTTCTTTTGTAGCCATATGAGTTCTTTTTATAATTATATATTTTCTTTGCTGTCAAAAAGTATCGGTGAAAAAACAGTGGTTTGGGTCTGGGGATATCTTTGTTTCTAGGCATTGTTCCAAAGTACTCAGCTGAAGTGCTTTATTAGGCTTGTTTAGAGCAGGGCTTTTAATGCCCAGGTCACCACAGTGCTTTTGATACTGTTTTACAAACACTTAGTTCTTGATCTTTCTTTCCAGCTCTACCTGACATTACAGTGGTGGAGTGTGGTGACTGTCCTGCACACTATTGTTTAAATAGGAAGAGGGAACTTCTCAGTTTCTTCTGTGCATGTGATACTTTTGTAGAAGTCTGGCAATGAGGGAAGAGGACAGGAGAATTAATTGTATTAGAAGACTCAGGAGGTCATCTCACTGCAAGGAATCTAAAGTGCAGAGATTCAGCTGGGATATCTGGGTGAGGCTGTGCTGGGATCTGCTCCTTGGTACCCATGACTGAAGTTTATGATGCGTGGTAGATGCCTTTAGGCAGAGAGTGAGCAGCCAGCTTTTCATTAATTTGTAACAGAGAGACTGGTGGGAACGTTATTCCATGTGGTAGAGAGCCTATAGTGAATTCCTTCAGCATAAAAAAGCTAAAAATAATGCTCTAGAAAATGTAGGCTTTAGCCAGATGCTTTGTTTTCTGAACATCCATTTGAATATGGGTTCATGATGAAAGTAAGAAGAGCCAGAAGTACCTTCTTTCTTTTCACTGTAATCCTGAAACAATTAAGATGTTGAAAATATTTTAGAAAAGATTTTAAATCAGTTGGTAATGCTTATACATGCAGCATGCCTGAAGTGATTTTCAGGCATTTGTCTGGGAATTTCAGGGAATTTGTCTATGTGCAATTTATAGATTCTCTAAGAAAACTCATGCTGTTTGTAAGCTCCCGTATTCCTGTAACTGCCTTTCCATGTGAGGATGCTGTGAGGGGGCTGAGGTGGCTGATCCAACCCATCTGTCAGAGTGGTTAGGCTGCTGGATCCTGCAGCTCCTGAAGGCAAAGCTAAAGAAGAAGATGAAAGCCAGTCTTCTTCAGCTGCTCTGTGGAAGGGAAAAGTTTCAGGAAATTTTAATTTCCACAGGAAAAGGAACAAAGATAAGAGACCTTGACGCAGTCCTTCAAAAACAGGGGAGATACACACTGTTGTTGGGGAGAGAGCAGCAAAAGCAGAGAGCAAAGATGTAAATTGCTGGATGAGGCTGTGTATGTGTTTTTCAGCAGCAGCATGTCCCTGAGGAGAAAACTGTAAGAGTTGAGGATGAGAAGAAACTTTCTTCTCTTCAGTGTTTCACACTTCTCTCAGGTTGGTAAGAATGCCCACACTAGAGACATTTCATATTTTTTTTTTTTTTCTCCAAAGGAATACAGACTCAAACCTGGAATTATAGGTGTGCTGATATATATTTTCTAGCCTACATGACAGATACACTGTTGGAGCGCTTGGCCTTGAAGTGCAACCATGTGCGTTTCTCTCCTTGCTATGAGGTGGCTCACCTATTCTGTCTGGAAGTGCCAGTGGTGTTAGGTCACTGTCACAGGGCAACCTGCTGTGGTCCCCCAGAAGCCACAACACTGCTGCAGGGAATGCAGCCTTCTGTGTACTGTGGAATAGGATCCAGCCTTGGCACCGAGCTCTTAGCCCTCAGGGAGAGGAGCGCTGAGATTTCATCACTGCTCTGGACACTTTTCTTGTGGCCCCAGTGAAATCACCCAGTGGATGACTGGGATTGGTTTCAGTGGATATGGTATTGCTTGTCCACCTGTGAGTTGAGGAGGGAAGAAAATGAAAGTAGTTGATATTAGTTTTAACAGTACAACCCATAAAATGAACGCATATCAGAATGTTCATCCAAATGGGCTTTCTAGATAAGTCTGTGAATAAAGCTCCTGTCAGACACTTGGATGAGGGTCTGCCTAAAGTAATGCCTTACCTGTCAACTTGGTGTTTGGGTGGTTATTTTTCTGTTATTGTTATTATTATTATTATTATTTGTAATACTCAGAAATAGCAAAGGTGCATTTATCAAACGGAAATCCTGTTAATGTTGTGTTGAACCAGGGAAATGTAGAGATGCACTTTTGACTGAATGTAGGAATGTATTTGTTTTTTAAACGTGGTAGGATAGTTGAACTTAAAAACTATCTGGGGCAATGTAAACACATTACTTAATCAAAAGACTTAAGCAAAGGATGTGTGCTCTTCATGCTTTCTTTAGGAATTAATGTTTTGCTTTAAGTGTTAGTAATTTACATAGCCTAAAAATAAGTGATGTAAATTTTAAGAGATTAAATATTTAATTTTTCATTCCTCTGTTTTTAAGGAGTGTCTCCTTTGCTGTGCATAGCTGCATTAGGAAAGAGCACTGTATTCAACAGCTTTCTAAAGTACTAGAAGGAAGTTCATGTTTTCCTGTAACAGGGCAAAGGCCTTGAATATCTCTTGTGTTATTTATGTTAATGCTGACTTTAAAGTCAAATTTGATCACTCCATAAATATGAAATTGAAAGTTGCCATGAAAGTTTATTGTTTGCTTTGTTGTATTTCTGTTTTGTAGAAATATTGGAAGTGAGTTCTGGCACACTGTTGGCTGCACAGCTTTCCTGCACAGGTCTCAGAGGTTTTCTGTTTTTCTGCTGATATCACTGAGTAATCTTTTTAACAAAGGTTTTTGTTTTAGTATGTAGATGAAAGCATGGTTTGTTTTATGTAGACATTAACAAAACTGGAAATTAGGAAGGACAATTGCTCCTTTATTATCTTCATGAGTAATTAAAACATTCTTCCCCACCCAACCTTTATTTATGTATTTATTTGTTTGTTTGTTTTGCTTACTACTTAGGTTTGTTTTGTTAATTTGTTTAAGTATTAATGTACAACACTTCCACTTCAGATCACCTGTGTTACAAGTGGGAAAAATATCAATCTAAAGTTAATGTTTAAAAGAAGTTTGGAACAAAGTTGTCCTTCCATGCAGGCAGAATGATGACAGATGTATCAATAGCAGCATAACAAGTTTCCCTGAGATTGCTGCCGAGAAGTAATTCTGCTTCAGTCCTTTTTCCTTCCATTCTGGACTGAGTGCAAAGACCCAGAGTGGCATTCAGTTTGAACATGATTACTGAGGATGCATTTTAAGCAGTGCAGTTCATTTTTTCACTCTTCAGCTGCTTTTCTCTTAGCAGTCAGTTGTATGAATGTAGGCATTTTAAACAAAACTGTTCGAGAAGGCAAGACTTTGCTTTTCACACTTGAAGAACCTGGTGGTGAAATCTTTGGTGATGCCTTTGATCAAAAAGAGTCAGGTACACAGTAGTAGGGTTCTTGAATGTTAATCATTTAATTTTTCAGTAGTAGATAGTTAATAAGATTAACTAAGTTAACTTAAAACTTTAAAGGAACTAAAAGCAGTTCACTACTAAGTTCACTACTGCTACTGTAAAGCTATGATAATCATCAAAGCTATAAAGACTAATTTTGATGATGAAGATGCTTTTTGTAGTGTAACATTCAACTTCCTTTTCCAATAGCAGCAGCTACCTCTCAATTTTATTCTTGCTAGCTGGAAGCTGTTAGGTTAAGCATGAAGCCTTGAGAGCCAGGCTTGGTACTGATGTGTGCTGCTGTCCTAAACTGTCTGTCTTCTAGGCTGGCAGCAAGTACTTGGGAACTGGGTGGATAAGCTTTTATCCTTACAAATAAGCCTGGAAAAAGTACTGAGTCTTGATTTTTCTTTTCAGAAGTGAAATGTGAGGTTTCAAAACCCAAATGTAGGGCAGGAATGTTCAGAATCACAAATCTGTGTGTTCTCTACCCAGAAGCAGGTTTTCCTTCGTGTGTGGATGTCAAGAGCCAGATGTTTATTTCCTGAGGGTCTGGACTCAACTGCTGCTGGGGGAGTTCAGGCTTTTAGCCCAAAGAAGGGAATCCGTACTGCAGAAACCACACACAGCTCCTGCACTGCTGAAGAAGTCAGTGCCCAGATGAGGAGTGTGCATTTCTAAGTCCATCAGTCTTCCAGAGGCTCTTCAGCTATCATTGTCCTGGCCAAGACCACACAGAAAGTGTTTTTCATTGGTCCTTTACAAGGATGTTTTTGTAGATAGGGTTTATGTCTGTGTCTGGTTAGTTCGTACTGGTTCCCTTTGGTTTGATGGGAAAAGCAGCTATGTCTGTATCTACAGCCATGAGCAGGTGCCTCTAGGAAGAGGGCAACAGCACTGCCTCATAATCTGTATTTCATTTGGATATGTTGGAAATTTGAGGGGAAAAAATGTGAAGAATACATAACATTAATTCTGAGTACAGATTCTGAATCAATTTGTATTACATCTAACTACATAGTAGTTAAAAGCTATCCACTTTGTTACGGGATGCAGTTAGAGTGGGATGCAGAAGTTCAGTGAGCATTGTGGCATCTGAGTCACAGAACTGTATGAGTTGGAAGTGACCTCTAGAGATCAACAGAAGCATGAGTCTACCTGAGAAGCAAGGGCAAATGTCTCTCATCTGTTTGAAATGGTGGGACTCTGACAGCTTACATGGAGTAAACATTGTAGATAGATTCCACCATACATCAAAATATGGATTAGTTTTCTAGGAATGTTATGGAAAAGCTGACTTCAAGCCAGTTTATTGACAATGCTACAAGGACCTAGCAGTTGTAATAGCTTCAGCTGTGACTTGTTGAATGATGATGCACCAGCATGCAGTGTTCAAATGTTTGGTTGTTCAGCCCTTTCCTTCACCTTAAGTACTACAACCAACATCTATCTGTTCAGGTTAGATTCTGGAAACTGGAGTCTGCATTCAGGGCTAGGCAAGAGACATTCTTTATACTCTGACATAGAATCTGAGCTGTTTTTGAACAAAGCAAGAATCAAGATGCTAAAATAGTAGGTTCTGTGCAAACATTGTAGAGTCTCTGCGGCACAGCTAACACATTATCTGACTATCTGAGGTAAGGATGTGGTCTTTCAATGGTGTCTGGCCTCTTAGTTTGTAGGGATGGTTTGTCACCAACTAGTTTATGTGAGGAGCATGGAGGAACTCAGCAGGTCCCACTGCAAGCACTGTTTCTGCCACGTGGTCTGTTGTAGCCATGTGTTCATCAGGTATGCAGTGTTAATAAATGCAAAATAAAAATTGAAGTTCATAGTTTTACTGTGCGGTAACTAAATTGAATATGCACAGAAAAAAAAAAAAAAAGGTGAAGTTTTCACACCTTGAAGTGTGGAAATGCTTCAAATGGCATGTGTGGCTCGTAGTACGATTTGTCTGTACTGGCAATTCCAAAATGGTAGCTCATTAGGTAAAAGCAAACTGTTCAGGTTATAGGAGTAATAAGACCTTGCTATTGATACAGAGGCTTTTTGAAGTATTTTTAAACTTGAGAACACACTTCACAGAAGTACTATAACTTGTAATTCGATGCAAGAGGTTAATTCATAGCATCCCAGAATGGCTGAGTCTAGAAGGAACCTCTGGAGGTCACCTGCTCCAAAGCCCTACTTCAGCAGGGACACTACAGCATGTTGCTCAGTTCATGTTCACACCTGAGAGCAGTGTGCTTTGTGTACAGGTGCCTGAAATGACAGAAATTGAGAGTATCTAATACTTATTTATGTGGTTGTCTTTTTTGTGCAGTTAGATTTTTAGCTAATCATTACGAATGGTTCCTTAGTATACTTATGATTATATTCTCCCTGTAAACAGTGTTAGCACTGTTGACAAGACTGTAAAGTACTCAGAAGAAAGTTACCTGAAGCACAGTGGCTGAACTGTTAACAATTTCCTGTGGAGGACAGGAGTGTTGGACTAGATGATGTCCAGATTCCCTTCCAACCCTTACAATTCTGTGATTCTGTGTGACTTGTACATGTAAACTGGAATGCTGTACCTGTATATACAGTACTGAATGTGCCTGGACTTTGTTTACAGAAAGCTGGAAAAAACTGTGGAAGCTTTAGTTTGTATTCTAGAGTGCTGGTGTCCTTCCTGAACATTCAGTGATCATGTGGTATCTATCCTGCCTATGTCTGTCTTTCATCATATTTGGCTGATGTGTTAATGGGTGATATTTCAAGTTTCAGAAATGCTGAAGAAGTCATTTTGCATGAGCAGGCAGTTAAAGACAGAATGGTATATATCACAAAATACTCTATTCTCAAATAGCTAAATGCAGAATAATTAGCTTTGCTGTTACCTATACTGGGTAAGGTAATAAAAGTAGAAGTGTGAACGAGCATTTCTCTGACATAAACATGCAAATGTGATAGGATGAAATTTCCTTTTGTCTTAAGAATCGATCTCACCTCTTAGTTAGAAAAGGAGGGATCTTTTCAGCTTTGCATGCAGACACTCCTTTGAGCTGAAACTTCCTTTGTTTTTTCCTTGTTGTCTGGGATGTAGATGCAGAGAAAGATTTGGTTCCAAGCTGCTTTCCTCTTGTAAAGTTAAAAACAGTCTCTTAGTGCTTCTTAGTTCTCATTTAGTTTTACTTCCAACTTTACTTTCTGGTGTTGTTTTCTGTTCTTCCTTACTTTTTTTCATAGAAGGTATTAAATAGGTGCTCTGATCTTTATAAGAAGGCACTAAGAGTCTCAGCTGGGATTTCCTTTCTGTCTCATTATGTTAAAATCAATTCACTGGTTGCATATTACAGTGTTCTTCCCCTCTCCCCTACTGCTGGAAATCAGTGGATTCATCAAGCTCCAAATTGCTGTATGGAAAGTAAACCCTTTGCTTTAAGTCAAAGAAGTTGGAGCAAGTCTGTGAATCATTTTATGAAAATACTGGATAGAGTTTCAGGTTTCAAGTCCCTGCTGATGCATTAAATTCTTCATGGTATTGGCAGGGGAGAAGCAAGGAACCTTTCTTTAGGTGGATAAATAGGAGAAGTGTCAACTCCAGATGCCTTGAGAGACTCCAGAGAGGCTTTTAGTACAATTACAGAAGGGCAAAGTGGATGGGACCTGTGGGACTGTTATGTGTATTGAATTTTGTTTAGCCTTTTGGTCATCCCCCCAGGAGAAATCAGTCCTGTGTAATTCACTGAAGTTTATAAGTTTGAAATTTTGGGGTACAAGTGTGCAGGAGTAGTGTTTTTTGATTATGTCCATGTAAGTGCATACGAATGCTGTAGTTTTTAGAAAATACTATTGGCAGAAGATATTCAAACTAAAAAAATAAAAATAAAAAAAGTATCTTCAAGTACATATAGTGCATGGAAAGGAAATTGGGAAAACTTTGGTGCTGTTCTGGCATCAACAGTATTGAAGGTGTGGGAGGGAATTTTGTTCGTTCATGTGATCTTTCTCTGCAACCTTAAATCAAATGAAACAGTATAACTCAGACACTTAATATCTACAGCTGCATATGATAGAGTTGGGTTGATATATCAGTGGCTGTTGATGGGTATGATAATCATGCCTGAATAACCTGTCAACTGTCATAAGGGCATATGTAGTATTTTAATCCTTGATAAAGCAATATTGCTTATCCTTTCAATATTTCAATGGCTTTAATACTCATTAGATAGGAATATTTCCTCCAAAGCATAGTGCTGTTTTATCACATGCACTGCATCCTTCTGGCATTCTTTAAATTTCATAATGAAACTGAAAATACATAATTATTGTCTTTGTACGTCTTCAGACTTACAGAATGAATTATCCTACACGTTTTAAGTTGAAGTTCTATTTCATGTCAGATAACAATTTTGCAAGCAGAATTTTTTTAAAAATTCGATAATTATTTATTTTGCTGTAGAAAGCAGACTTGATGCCTTCCCTGAAGAGCATCTTTTTCATATTACAAGCATTTTATTAGTTGAACTTCTTTTCTTCTACACCTTTTCTACTTTCCTAATTCAGGAAGTCCACCTCACCTGGTTCTCATTCCTGTTTTTCATCTGTTTCATCCAAGGTGACACGGTATTTCAGAAATGGCCACCTGTGGGAATTCTGAGTTTTAACTGTTTCCAGTGTTGCCAGCACCATCAAAGAAAAAAAGGAAAAAAAGAAATTAAAGAGTATAAAAGAATGAAAATAAACACTTAATCTAACAATTAAGGTGGGAATTCCAGTAGATTTTTCAGATTTTGTAGTTTGTTTAGTTTCTATTGCCAATTTTAGTGTGCAGAGGAAAGTGTGAAAACACTTCTCATAATGTGAGCTGATTGCATATCTCTGACATTAGCTGTTCTAAAGAATTGCCAAGTATCAGGGAGTTCACAATAAAATTGTAGGAGTTAGAAGATGTATTTGGTTTCTTTATCTGACTTAGTTTGCTGTGACTGAAATGAAATTTTTGCATTTGACTTGGCTTCATGGATGACTAGCTGTTGCTTCATGCTGACTAGCTGTTACCTCAAGCTCTGCCCTTGCTATGAATTTCTTCCTGAATCACTGCAGTTAACATCACTTCTGCACTTGTTATAGATACAAGATAGATAATTCAAGGTCCAAGATAATGTTATAAGGCCCTAATTAAAGAAAACTAGGCCAAAGGTTTATTTAGCCCAATGTAGATATATGATGGTAGCCATTGGCCTAAAAATAGATTTATACATTGGTGCTCTCATAATCTCCTCTTCTCTGCTCCTTAAGGATGTACAGATTCAAAACAGGCAGGTTTTGTGTTTAATAGCTTTCAGTAGGCCTTGCCATCGTTAACTTGCCCAGTTATTAAGCAAAGGAGACAGCGGCCAACTGGATCTTTTGTGGATGGAGTGCTTTCTTGGACCTTACATTCCCCAGTACTCTGTGGTGCTGTCTGCACTTCCGTTGGAAGATACAATTAAGAGTTCTTATCTACTTTTCTGTGCTTATCAGCATTCTATGAAGATCTAAAGAAATTATATCCTTCACTTAAGCATGTGATCTTTTCACAAGATGCTGATTCTCAAACTGTGTTAGGCTGGAATGTTCTCTTACAGCTGTAGAGCTCCTTGAAGAAACCATGTATTTCCTGTGTTGTAGCTTTTGCCATTTTTGCAGGATTATTTTTTTTTAAGTTACCTGACAGACCACTTAATGGGCAAATTTGTGGGACATGAAACAAAGACTACCAGGAAGAAAAGTGTTTTTTTTTTTTTTTCTTTTTGTTTGTCCTTTTTTGAGTTACAGGGAATTGGGTATGGCTTTTAAAGCATATTAATGATTTCCATCTGAGAACTTTTTTTTTTTTAATCTTAGAAAAGAAACAAAAATATTCAGCAAAAACGCTTCTTAGATTCTGGTGTTTTCCCCTTACACTTTGGATACTATTACACATGCTTGTGATTATCCTCTCTGCAAACAATTGTCAGAAAAATTCATCTGTTTTCCAAGTCCCACAGAAGAACAGATGTGGAATTAAGTTTCAAACAATGTACTCTTAATCACTTACATGTGGACACAGAATGAACTGGAGCTCAGTGGGAACTGATTTGGTGCTCAGTTAGTTGAGCATGGAGAGGACAATTTGCATTTTTCTTAGGGTTCTTTTTCTGAACAGTCCTTAGAAAAAGAGTGCTAATAAATGAACAAGAAAAGTGTCTTTTTAGATATTTAATTCTTTCTGAAGACCCAAAACCTCTGGGGACCACCTGAGTTGATCTGGAGTATATTATGCATGCGGATATGAAAGAGATATTATGTATACATGTAAAATTTTCTTCTTTTATTTGAAAACTCTTTTGATGCAGCAAAGGATATTGGGAAGTGAAGTAGCTGCATATCATCTGTGCACTTTCAAAAGCAATGATTTAAAGCAGCCAGCTCTGCCTGTTGAGTGGTTTTGAATCAATATTCAATTGCTGGAATACCATAAGAAACCAATTATGTAAGAAAATGTATTCATGTTGTGTTTTGAAAATCAGCCTGCACTGGAAAAATCACTTAAAAAGATAGATAGCCCATGCAAATACTTCAGAAAGCTAGTAACTGGGGAGAGAAGGTTAGTATTTAGGGACTCAGCATTACAATTTCAAACTTTACAGAATTATGAATTTGAATCAGTATACTGGCCAACCAGCAAGAGTTAAGGAACTCCCCTGATTCTTGTTCTTGGGATGAATTTGCTCATTTGTTCATAGTTGATATAGAATTTAAATTATTCTTAACATGTTTAACTTTATATGTGAAGATTTTTTTTCAGTTTGGAAATAATTTACCATTGTGAAACTGCAAATAAAAAGTGGAAAAAAATTAACAAATTTGTTGCTTCTTGGATTTTGACAAACTTGTCTAAACAGACAAAAAAATATTTCAGTGTTTGATACAGGTTTCTTGAAAGTATTAAACTCCTTCGGAAATATTTTAAAGTTAGCCATGTAGTATCATGCTGAACAGTTAAAAGAGCTCTAAACTCAGTTGTAGACTTTCTTTGCCCCCAAAATTGGAGTGGGCCATGAGGAAATTAGTAGTGATGCATTTTCACGCCTTCCTGGAGTAGAAATGGAAACCCACCATCTTACTGCCTTTGTTGACTGATGCTTAACTTGTCATCTTGCACATTCATTGTTACGTTTATTCTGTTAAGAAGAAAATGGCCTATGTAAATCAAAATGTTAACTGCAAATAAAATACCAAAATGTAATGTTTTGAGATATTGAGAAAAGAAAAGAAACTTTGAGAAATAATTGTTAATGTTCAAGAGAAGTGTTGTCTCTTCAATTGACTGCTAGAGAGATCCTTAAAAAAAAAAAAAAGCTTTTGTATGGATTTTGTGAGGCTGTTTTGCTTGAGCTCTGTGGAATGACCCATTTCTTCTTTTTCTTTGTTTTTGGAGAGGTCTGCTTGACCTTAGTTTTTCATGTTTTGATTAATATATTTTTTTTCCACGGATATTACTTCGTTTATACATCTCACAGAAGAAAAAGAGCTAATAACATTCCAAATAAACATCTTTATACCACCATTCCTTGTTTTTTAGCCTTGGTCAAGAATTACATAAATGCCTAAGTGTTTCATGTTCTTTAAACATGACTGTCAATTTTGTCAGTGTAGTTCTCTTGTGTGTGATCAAGACTTTTAATAAGCACAGTTGTCTACTGTCTTTGAGAATTAAACTCATGAGGCAAAGTTCCATGTTCTCATAAGACTGGTAAAGCTCAAATTAGAAACCGCATGTTTGACATTTAATACTTTGGGAGTATTTTAAATGGACTTACAATGTACGTCTTGCTTTTAACAATGGGTTTTGTGATGTCATTAAGATATTAACTACATACTCGCTGAGAGGTAATTGATGCTAACATAGTTCAAAAAAAATATTTGGATCTTTGGATGAGAACAGGCTTATGTTTTTATTCCCTTGGTACTCTAGGTAATCAGACTGTATGTAATCCCTTTTATTATGTCATCAGCCTGTGATATAAAACTTTCCCTGTCTCTACTTTTGTTTGTAAGGCTGATGTAGAATCTAGGCTTATCAAGTAGTCTCCAAACTTGCAACTTAGACATTCATAGTCAGTTTATTATTTTATCTTGCTAAAAATACTCACTTCTAGTTTAAATCTCTTTTTTTTTCTTACTTTTAGTCACTCACTGTAGAAAACAATTATATTTTGGTTTTGGCACCTTCATTTTTTGGTATTATTTTTTATTTTTTTATCTGAGGTGAATGAATGCAAAATCACATCCTTTTTTCAGCTCTCCGTTCCCTTGAAACTTTTCTTGTCTGTTCCTAGTCCAGCTTGGGTTTTTTCCATGCCCCTCACTTATGGATAATAAGATGCCTTTCTGTGTTCAAGGTAGAATCTTTTAAGAATCTTCAGCAACTTAGTAGTACTGCCTACTGGGCTGGTGATAATTTAAAATATATATATTCTTATCACCTTTAGAATATTCTAAGATTATAGGGATGGACTTCACTGTATCTTGTATGAGGTAGTGAGACTAAGCTATGAACTAGCAGACTAAATTTTCTTATTCTCATGCATGAGTATAGGTAGAGATTCCTTCACATTAGAGTATATTCTTTATGTAGTGAAAATGGTAGAAACCTAGAAGAATAGCATTTTATCAGTAGGAGCTCACAATTCATCAAGAAGTCAGTTCTTGATTATACTGAGAAATATATTAAAAAATAAAATTAATAGAATTTATAGAATATTTTTGAGGAATTTAAAGAAAAATTATAACTTAGGAAATGTGAGCTCTAACAGCATTTAAATAGGATATTACGAGCTTCAGGAAAGAAAACCTTTTTTTTTTTTTTTTTCTTACGTTAACCAGTAAAGACTGACTTTCTGAAAAGATGTAGAGGAGTTTTTAAGGAGAATGGACCCAGAGAAAGCTGAAAATGGCAAAAAGTATAAAGGCAAGAGACCTCTTTGTGGTGAACAAAACCACAGTTCACATATTTCTTAGTTTCTGATTGCTTTCCACTGTATCTGGGGCTATTTATTCCATCGACAAACTGAGTATTATTTTTAACCAAGAAGTGGTTATTCATTTCTTTTTCTTTGGATAAGAATCAAAGGAGTATCTCATCATGGGCTTGTAAATTTCTGTTAGAAAAGCAGATTGGATGGAGATGGTTTAGAAGTTCGTAGGCATCTGCAGAAACAGCAGGATGTTCTCCAGTGTTAGAATACTGGGCAGATAAAACTTCAGTACAGATTTTTGTTTTCATAGCAGGACTTTTCTGAAACAGTCAAGAAAGGCACACAGTATCTTGCTCAAAGTCTCTTCTTTATTCATTTTATATTGTTTCTGAGATATAAGATGGAGAACAGCTGAAAATAAATATGATGATATTCTAAGCAGCATGGTATTAGTTTTAAGGTCTGAGTGCATGGAAGATCTATTAGTTGGGTAACATTCAGTCGAACTAGTTTCAGTAGAAGAAACTGCTTTGAGGTCAAGCCAGATGGTCTGAGTTCTAGGCTTTGTGACTTAGCAAAATCATTAAATGAATCATTGAAATGTTGCATGATTAAAAAGGAGCTTTTCACTGGTGGAAGGCTACTGAGGACTGTCATAAGTAGTACCTGTGGTTGCTTTCATTGTATACGCTGGTTTTTATGTGTATTTACTGTCAAATCTGTGAAGATGCAAAAACTGAGGGAAGCATAGAAACACGTCCGGCGCTTAAGGTAAACAATATTGTTTTCCTGGAACCATTAAGGAGATTAAACATGTTAAGAAGTCTTAAAATCTTACTGTGCCCTTAGTAAGTCTGTCCATGGTTATACGTTTGGTTGCCTTAAATGAAAAGGCAGTTGAATGTTAAAACTCTTCTGATTTTTTATTTTTATTTTTTGGAGGGGGGACGTGGGGAAGGGGGGGAGGAGGGGGGAAGGTCTGGGAATGGGGAGAGAGGAATTTAGTGCTTAAAGAGGGTTCTTATTTTCAGTTGAAATCACAAAACAGGTTCCTAACTGGATTGTGGTGCAGGAGTAATCTAAGATATAGGAATTTTATAAGGCCATTTGGAAATTTTTCTGATTGTTTTCATTGAGTTGTAGTAGTCACAACTTGCATCACTGGAACAATACTCTGAATATAACTTTGGCATGAAAAAGCGATATTGGATTGAAAACAAACCCCGCAACCATTGATTTAAAGAGTGTACATGCACGAGTGAGATAATGTTTTCCTGTTCAGACAGATCATCGTGGGATAGCCATGCCACATTCTACAACAATCTCAGGCTGTCTACAAATTAAATGAAATGGTGTGTTATTTTCTGACATTTAAACAAAACTTTGCAGTTGCTATCTGCAGGCCTTCACAAGAAGATAGCTGAGCTGTTCTGATTGCATTATTCTGTTCCACTTCTGCCAGCAGAGTATTTTATTTGTAAACTTAGCATTTTGCAGGCCACATTGTATGGTAATCTGGGAGAATAATTTGGATGCTAATAATACTCCTCAGAAGTTGTTATTTATTAAGCCAGTTGACATTTAGGAAGAAGAATAGTGTGAGCCTGCCAAGTTTTTTTTTTTTTTTTTTTTTTTATCTCTTTGCTGAAGAACTTGCTACTGGTAAGAGTATTTAATTAGTGAACAAATGTCTGGGCCCCTGAGGGCCCTGCTGTGCCTCAGCATTCCTGCTCAACCTCCCTTGGGGCCTCTCACACCTTTGCCTGGGGGCCCAGAAGCCCATGTCAGCCAGCTGGAGCAGACAGCCCATGCTAGCGCTGTGTTGCAGGTCTGCTTGTTTCTAATCTGTTAGTGGTTGGCCTTGTGCCTGCTTGTGCCTGGTGACTGCTGGACTGTCTATAGGACCCATTTCAAAGAATGGATCATTTTTGTGGCTCTCCTCTGGACACACTGCAGCAGGTCAGTGTCTTCTGTATTGTGGACACTGTACACCAGGTGAGGTCTCACCAGTGCAGAACTGCACTCCCACAGCCTTCCGGTCCTGCATTTTTTGGTGCAGCTAAGAATCTGACTGGCTTTCTGGGCTGTGAAGGCACATTACTGGCTCAGCCACAAGCTTGCCATCCACAAATGCCCCCAGGTCCTTTATGGCAGGGCTGTGCTCTACTATTTTGTCCTCCAGCTTGTATTGCTAGTGGAGGTTGCCATGACCTGGGTGTAAGACCTTGCACTGGATTTATTGAATCTCAGGAGGCTACCTGGGCCCTTTACTCAAGCCTGTCAAGGTCTCTCTGGATGGCAGTCTCATCCCTTGGGCATACTGACTAGATCTACTGCACAGCTTGATGTCATCTGCAAACTTGCTGAGGGTGCGCTTGATCCCACTGTATATGTAATTGACGAAGATATTAAAGCATCTGTCTCAGTACTGACCCTTGAGGGATGCCACAAGTTCCAGACCTCCATCTAGACACTGAGCTGTTGACCATTATTATCCTGCAGCCACTTCCTTGTCCATTGAACAGTCCACTCATCGAATCCTTATCAATTTAGAAAGAAATACGTTATGGGGCCTATATTGAAGTCCGGATAGAGGATATCAGTAGCACTTTCTTTGTCCATTGTTGCAGTTATGCCAGTGCAGAAAGCCACTAGATATGTCAGGCAGGACTTGCACTTTGTGAAGCCATGCTGGTTCTCCTCTGTCACCTCTTCTTCTTCCATGCGCCTTAGCATAATTTCCAGGAGGATCTGTTCCATGATCTTCCCTGTCACAGGGATGAGGCTGACAGGTTGGTAGTTCCTTTCTACCCTTCTTAAGAATGGGTTTGGCGTTTCCTTTTCTCTGGTCACCAGGGACTTTACTTGACTGCCATGAATTTTCAGATATCACCAAAAGTGGTTTGGTGACCATATTGGTCTATTCCCTCAGGACTCTGGGTTGCATCTTTATTGGGAACCATAGACTTATGGATGTTCAGATTCCTCAGGTGGTCTGAAATCTGATCTTTACTTAATGTGGGAAAGACATTATTTCCCCAGTCCCCACCTTCTGACACATCTACTTGAGGAGTGTGTGAAGATCAATCACCAGTGGAGGCTGAGGCAGAAAAGTTGTAGATACCTCTGTTGTTACCAGCCAGCCTGTATTGCTCACTAGAGGGATATGTCTTCTTGGACTTTCCTTTTCTGATGGATGTACCCTTAGAAGCCCTTCCTGTTCTTCTTTGCACCACTTGCAAAGTTCAGTTCCAGTTGGGCCTTGCCCTTCATGGCCCTGTTGCTGCACAGCCTAACAGCATCCCCATACTCGTTTCAGGGTTTCTGGTCCTGTTTCCGCTGTTGGTACATTTTCTTCTTGCTCTCTAGTTTGACTAGCAGGTCTCACCACAGCATATTCAATACAAACTAGGCAGCTAGTTTTAGCCTATCAGTTTACTTGCATTGGTGAGCAACAGGGCTAGCATTGGGCTGTCTATTGTCTGGCCCTGGAAGTTACCCTTGATGCATTGCAGGAGCCTCCTGGGCTGCCTCCTGCTCACCATACTACTTTTCCAACAGATGTCTGAGTGGTGGAAGACTCCCAGTAGGATGAGAGACTGTGATCACATTGCCTCCTGTATGTTTAGTAAACTGGAGAAAGAAGGCTTCATCAACAGGTTTCAGTTGACCAGGTGGCCTATAGCAGACAACTGTGGGGTGCCCTTTGTTCCCTCAGTCTCTGATTCTCACCTGGATGCTTTCAGCTTGCTCATGGCCATTCTTTACAGACAGCTCTTCTCACTTTATTCCTTTCCATATGTAGAGGTCATCACCTCCTCCCCTCCTGCCTCCTTTGTCCCTTCTGAACTGCAGGTAGCCATCAATGGCCACACTCAAGTCATGAGAATTATCTCACCAGGTTTCAGTGTTGAAAATTATGTTATGTTTTTCTAGTAGCATGGTGGCTTCTAACTCTTCTTGCTTATTTTCCAAGCTGTGTGTGTTGGTGTAGAGGCACTTTTGCTGGGAGCCAGCCTTACTGCTTTCTTGGAGGATAACTCCTTAACTCCTTTGGACTATTTCTCTTGAACTTCCCTGTTACTTTCTCCTATTGCCTCAGTGGTCCCTGTCTCATTGTCTTAAAATTTCAGGTGTGCTTCAGTGTTGTCAGAACATCTCAGGACATCAGATTGAGAGCTCTAAGTAGTACCCTGTCACTCTAACCTATCTATGCTGTCTCACACTTGCCAAGGATGGGCTTGCTATTATCACACCCTTCAAACCTAGATTAAAACCTAGTTTTTTCCAGGGATCAAGGAACATTTTTGGTGAATGGGAATAGGTTCTTGCTAGAGCTAGGGAGGTTGTTGCAGAACTTCTCACTGTGTTAGGCTGTCTTTGTGAGGGAGCTGTCAGAAATGATGAGTTTTATGGGACATGACCCAAGTGTTGTCCGTGGTGTAACTCTTAACTGCTGAGGGTGACTTGCTTTTATCCTTTACTCTCTGTCTGCGATGCAGAGATGTGATTTAGGAAGTATGTTGTAAAAATGGACTTTCTGAGTACTTTTACACAACCTTGAAAGTAAACTATTTATGTACATTTATCCTTGTGGCTAACATTTGATCTCTGAGTGTCGAATTGGATTCTTAGCTGAAGTTTCACGTTACTTATTTCAAATAAAGTTTTAGGCTTGAGTGTAATAAACACAAAAGGACAAAACTCACTTTGGTGAATAAAAAAGAATAAAAATGAATTTGTAGTGAACAAATTGTTAAATAAATGTGGTAATTTGCTGATCTCTCAGGTGCTTGTTTTAGGTAACTGGCTAAGAGGGATCATTCATTCATAGTGCAGGTCTCTTAACACTGCTATATTTATTTGGTTCAGTTTTGTGGAAATTGGTAGGATTATAAAAATGTAATATTTGGTTTAGACATTTTAATGATGTGTAAAACTAGACTGTACCACTTTCTTGGTTGAGGTGATGTGGTGGGAAAACAGAAATTAAGAGCATGTATCAGCAGTGTATTAGGAGTACATCTGGGTTCTATTAGGTGTAAACTGCAAGACAGGTGCATTTGGGTGAAGTGTTACTTGTCGCTCACAACAATTGAGGTTTTTTGTTCTCATTGAAGTAGCCTACAAGTCTTATTGCTTTTAATAGTGTGTTGCTTCAAATTTGTTTTGAATTATGCGTCTGTGGATATGTGATATCATCTTCTAGACAGAACAAATTAGGTATATTATACTGGAGAAATGCAAAATGAAAATGAAATTTTTGTGTGTGGGGAAAAAGAAGGATATTTAGTATGGGAAGAAATGTTAAAACAAACAAAAAAACCCACAACTGTTGTGTATCCTAACTTGTTAGTTTCCTTTGCTGTTTATTATTGCAACTAGTTGAGAGACTTTTTTTAACCTGCTACTAGTGTGTTGATAAAGAAAATGTTTTCTTCTTGTTTTCTTCTTGTTTTGCTAGCCTTAATGACGCCTATAAAACAGCATGTCTTTTTTATTTGAAGCTGTTCTGCATTGATAGCAAAAGACAACCCATTGAATGAATTATTTCTATTTATAGTGAAATAATTGGTCATACAAACTTTCTTGAAGAAAGTAAATATTTATTTGATTGGGATACTTGTTATTATATAATTCGTGGAAGTACTGCACAGTAGTATATCTGAAGAAAAAGCTACTTGAAAAGGATGTTTTAAGATACAGCGGATATATCTGTATTATTTTTTCCATTTTTGCTGGGGAGCCTGAGTATACCCTGTTCCTGTTGTGTGAAAAGTTGGGGTATGTGACAGAAGGATGTTACCAAAATAGCTGTGTTCTCTCAACTGTGTCCAGCTTATTTGCTTCTCAGTTTAAAACTGATTGTAAATAAAAAGCTTTGAATCAATGGCTCTGAAAAGTAAACAGTATAGACAACTGTTTCTCCATTAATTAAACTGCAGCATTTCTACTTTGCAAATCAGAAAATAGCTAAAAATTAAGAATGCCGTATTTTCTTTTGATGGAGAAAGAAAAGAATTACTGAAGTAAATTTTATGGCAGTTTTGTTGAAATCAATTCTGTCCTTGTTGTTGTTGTTGTTGTAGAAGTCTATCCAAGGTATTGTGAAGTTTATTTGAAAGAGATCCTGAGAGAAAGACCAAAGATACCCATGTGCTTTTCTTATTTGGATTTGTTTGGGTGGATTTGGGTTGAGTTTTTCTGTCTGAGATACAGGAGAAAGTGCGCTCTGCCTTTGTGGTGATAAGTGGAATGCATGTGCAGCTTCTTGCTTTGTCACAAATGCATTGGCAAAAACATCTCTTCCCTTTTTAATATAGTACTTAACTGGGGAGACCTAATTGTGGCCTTCCACTACTTGAAGGGAGTGTGTAAACAGGAGGGGGAATGACTGTCCGCATGGTTGGAAGGGGGTTGCAAGAGGGAATGGTTTTAAATGAAGACAGGAGATTTGGGTTGGATGTTAAGAGAAGTTTTTCACTCAGAGGGTTCTGATGCTCTGGAACAGGTTGCCTAGAGAGGTTGTGGATGCTCCATCCCTGGTGGCACTTGAGGCAAGACTGGATGTGGCTTTGAGCAGCATGGTCCCGTGGTTGGCAACCCTGCCTACAGAAGGGGGGTTGAAACTAGATGATCTTTGAGGTCCTTTTCAACCCAGGCCATTCTAAGATTCTGTTATACTCCTTTTTCTTGTATTTCTTTTTCTTTTTTCTTCTTGTTCTTTTTTTTTTTTTTTCTTTTTGGTGGGGGGGTTGGGAGGAGGGGGGAAGGTTTGGATGAGGGAAGCATTTATTGGGTCTTAGTGAAGAAGAGCACTGCTGTGCCTTTGACAGGTGGAAGAGGCTCCTCTGCAGCCATCTCCATGGACTGATCCGATCTTACCTTCACTTGCATTACTTAGGGAGACAGGACTCCATATGAAGAATTTTAAAAACACAGCTTAGTAATCATTGTCTGAACAATCCATTGATTTCGACTACTTAAAGCTGAATCTAAAAGAAAACAACTTGGCCTACGTTGTTCATGAAAAATTGTTTCTCTGTCTCGGTGAACACTGCAGTATTATCATGTTAACTGCCTTTGAGATGGAAGGGAAATGCTGGAATAATCACAGCTACTTAGTTTTGTGGGTTTTTTTGTTTGTTTGTTTCATTTTTTGTTTTTCTTTCGTGGTGGAATATTCAATATGCCAGGAATTCTGAGATGATTTTAAACCTTACTTGACTTTCCAGTGTTCCATGAGTGTTTTCCTCAGCTCCCAGCAGTGAGTTTTGTTAAGAGTTCTGCACAGATTTTTCCCTTGTAAAACCATCTTTTCAGAAGCAAATTACATCTCTAATGAGTTTGCTGACCTTCTTGCTGACATTTTATTCTTGTAGATAAGGGGAGATCTTAATTTAGCCTATTCAGATACACATATAAAGATGCAGAATTTGTTATTACTGTGGAAAATCCTCTAGTTCAGCATTGCTGATTCAAGCTTACCTTACCTTTGTCACCTTATTTCATTGCCTTTTTCAGTTTTTTGATACTGAGTATCAAAAACTGGATGTGGTATTTTGGATGTGTATTTCAAAAGGACTAAGTGTGGGAGAATTAGAGCTTACTAACAAGAGCTTAGCACACAGATATGCCCCACACTATTCATGACCTTCTGTGCTGCCACCTAGGGCTGCAACCTGGTGCATGTGTAGCCCAGCTCCATTTCAGCAGATGTGCTCCATGAGTATCTGTACAAGCCTGTACAAGCAGTTAGTCCACCTCTGCTATGTAGTTTAGGTTTTTATTCCACTGCATATAAAAACAATCTAAAATTTATTTTCAAATCTTGGCATACATTTATGGTAAAGTAGAGGAAGAGGTAGAGGAAGAGGAAAAGATGCAATGCTGAGCATGGTCAGTGGTTTATGTGTTACTTCTTCACATGTACTTATTTTCCTTAGTTCCCTGGTGGTTTGGAGCGATGACCAGAATGCAACATTTCTGGCAAAGCAGAAGTGTCATGGTACTGAAATGTTACCAATGTTCTTTTAGTCTCTTGTGAGCGGAGTTGTGCCATTCCAACCACTAGAAACTAATAATAAATATTGTTTTAATGTTTTTGGCTCTGTACCTTTCTTACATTTTGCATCAATTATTTTCCTAGGTACTGCCAAGCTACTGAAGTGGTTAACCAAGGCTAAGAACGTAGGACACTGGTGAGTAAATGAAATTTATATGATCTTATCTGGTATTTCCAAATGATGTTTGACTCTGAAGACTGACTACTGTATGAGGGCTGTAGTATTTGATTTTAATTTTTTTAAGCAGTGATTTTAAGAAAGTGAGTTAAAGTGAGTAGTATCGATGACTGCTTTTGGTAGGTGAAACCTGCTCCCTACCACCAACTTGAGTTAAAAAGTAATGAACATGAATTGTTCAAACTACTTAAAGTAGTTTAACCTATGGTTGTTAAAGCAGTAGCAAACACTATGACCTGGTGCATTAAATGAGTGATGCCTGAATACAGATTTCTCAAAAGGATGATAGTGCATGCATTAAGCTATATTAGATTTAATTTTACAGTACAGGGAAGCATAAAAGTGAGTCAGTAAATTACCGCAGTATGATTTCTTTCTTTGTTTAAACGCCCAGCCTTATATCTGTGTTTCTTAATTCCCCCTCTGAAAATTCTAGTGCCTTTTGTAAAGGGAGGTATGTTGATTCTTTGCACACTGTGTGCCACGTATGTACATATGGTGACTCAGGAGAAGAATGTAGTGAATTACAGTTTTCAGGTACTTTTTCAAGTGAATTTTCTTTATTAATGTGCTTGTAAACATATTGTCTGCACTTCTCTGGCTGTAGAGGTAGGTTGGCAAAGAGGGCCTTATAAGTGCAGTGATAAACACATCAACTGTCAATCTTCAATAATAAAAAATGATCTTTCAACTGTGCTTTCTTGCTAAGAGATTTGGAATGATGTAATCTTCCCACTCCTCTGATTTCCATAGCTGAAACATGATACATTTAATACTTTGTATTTATGGGATCTTGTTTGATTCCAGTGCTGTTGGTAGCAAATGTGAGTTTTTAGCAGCCTTAGATTTGTTTGTGCCTGCTGCTTACTGGTGTCCAAGAGCAGAGAAAATGCAATACATTGAGATACTTGTACTTTGTCTTCCTTTTTGTCTTTACGACCTCTGAGAGTTATGTTTGAATAGTTTTTTTTATCTATTTATTTATTTATGGAAATGCTGTTTCTATCAAACTTTGAAGTAATTTATCAGTTCAGAACATCATTCATGCAAGTTTTGCTATTACTTTTCTAATTTTGTCTGTATTTAACCAAAAGGAGCAAGTAAGTAAAATTTAGTTGACTTCGTCAGTTTATTTGGGATACTTTCCTTTTGCCTACTGTCATACTACCTTGCCCTAACCTTCCAACTCTTTGAACTGAAGAGCTGTATTCATGGTGTCACTGGTGCACACATGGAAAGGATAGTTCCTGTGCACTTCACATCTGCTTTATCCCTTCTCAGTCGGAATGAAATATTTTTTTTCCTACATATGGAAGTTTTTGCATGGGCATACAAGAGTCCTCAAAAATAAGTGGTACACTTCCTGATATTTACATTAGTTCATTTAGTACATCAAGATAAATGTTACAGCTCCTTGCCCACTTAATTGAATACATTTTATCCAGATTTTTTATTGTTTCTTTTTGTCCTAGAAGACCTAAATATACTAAATATACCTATTTAGTATGAATGTACCTATTCATACTGAAAACCACTTTTTATCCCTTGTTCTTGCTTGTACACGTACTCATTAGAAGCCACAATAAACTTCAGGTTCATGAAGAACTAATCAAAAAGAAATTAGAACTACACTTACTCTCATCAACCATTGTCATCCTCACTGAGATACCTACTTGTAAATGGATTTGTCTTTGTCTGTGCAACGTATTTATTCATATTCTGCATAAATTAGGTGGTGCCCAACAGGTGCAACTCCAGTACTGCGTGATTACACAAAACACTGAAACTACTGGGAAGTTCCTTTACAACTAGACAGGGGAGAATTCTGTGATGTGCTCCTTCATGCATGGGCTCTGATAACACCATACACGCAGTGTTCAAAAGTTCCTTGTCCCAGATACTCTGAAAATAAAAAATATCCTTCTGTCAAGCTCAGCATGTCTGCAGTTTAAGGGAAACGGAAGGAAAATGCACACAGGGCTTTCAGAAGTAACTCTAAAACTTACTTGTGACTGGTGCAGCTTTTTGACTTAATGTGTAATGAAAAGTAATCTTGTAAACAACATTAGTGGCTCATGTGAAGTAATTTCTGATTTTTTTACTCACATTTAATTACATGACTTCAAACTGAAATGGTTTCCTCCTCTGCAGAGTGCTGATACTTGTTACTTTATGATTTATATCACAGCATTTTGGTGGGGTGCTCTGATATGAGACACCCCTTCACCAGAGAATCAGAGGATATGCTTAAAGGACATTAGAATATGTTTTAAATACTGTTGGTTTAGAAACTAAGGGGAGATGTTTAGGCATTTTCTTGAACGAGGAAACAGCTGAAGCAACAACTTTTGTTAGACAGGAATCTTGCTCATGTTATGGATCAGTGAGATATCATACCAGACATTCAAAGCAGTTGCTGGGTTTGGAAGCTGTACTGTGGGGAAGAAGACTGTGTACTCTGTGGCACTGAGGATGACCTCAGTATGTTGTAGGCAGTTTGTTCAGCTTTATGTAATAGAGAATATAGGTATTCAATTCCTTAAATCTGATGCTCTTTAAGAAGCTCTGTATTAAGAACAAAGGCACTTATTAATTTAGAATTATTTATTGTGTACCTTTACAGATGAGTGGGACTTATTTTATAGCAGTGTTCTTTGAACCATTAACACAGGAGGCTTATGGTGCTTAGCAACATAACAAAAACACCAGTGTATGCATTAAGAACTTGAAGCTATCTTAAACAAAGACCTGTAAAACAGTCAGACTGGAAATCTTTATAGAAGCTTATGCACGCAGTTATTAAGCTTGTGCAGATCTAATGTGCAAAAAGAAAACTAATTACTTTCATAACTAAATACATGCATAATGTGGATTATTTTTATGTGCTCTACTAAGCAGAGTAAAGGCCTCAATTTCTAGATATTTCTTATGGGCTTCTTATAAATTGTCTGGGGAACATCTGAAAATAAATGAACACATTTTCATGAAAAAATTCACTCCAGTCACCATAACGGAATTAATAAAATTGTAACTGAAAACTATATTATCTTATATGTAAAAATTATTGTGAAGATGACATATTTTGACCAGCCAGTGTGGTTCCTCACCAAGCAGTATTACTTACTTGACTCTCCTCCACAGTTGGCTTTGTAGGATGAGGCTTTTTTCTGGTCTTGGAAACAACTGGGAGAAACCAGGATGAAGGTGTGCAAGTGGAATGCCCTTCTGAAGGTCATTCCTTGGGTGCTGATAGTCCTCAAAGAAAAGAAAGCCATGGTTTGTACATAGTGTTCCAGCTGTCATCTCACATATGCTTTGACATTCATCTGCTTCATGACAGTATTTTTACGACTTTAGGAATTGTATTTTAGGTCTTTGATGATGCCTTGTCATATTTTAAGCCTGAAAGAGAAATGTTTTTAAAAGCTTTGATGTAATTGAAAGGTCGTGTACCTAGGTAGCTCACTGTCGAATACAGATGGGGACAGGGAATTGATTTTGGGAGGTTTTAAAGTTTTGTATGCATGTTGATACGCTTCTGTATTAGTACATCAAAAAAGAGAAACAGTTTTTTTTTAATTATTATTATTTTCTCTCTAGAAGCCAAAAGTGGAGCTGTAGCCAGCCTTGCTGAATTTACTTTTGTTTTGTTAAGAGCCAGAGTAAATAGGAAGTTACACATTTGTAATGCTTTTCCTATATGAGTAACATCTTCTCTGTGAGTATGGTTTGCCTGGCTTTTTTCCTTTTCCATACCATTTTTCTTTGCATTTTGCTTTGCTTCTTCTTGTGAGAACTTGAAGGTTAATTAAAATACAAACCTAGAACAGTGATACGCCTTCAGTGATAGAAGCAGAAATAGAGAAGGACACTTTGTCCATTTATTTCCTTGTGCCTGTCATCAGAAGGAAGAGGGGATGAGTTTCTAAATCAGGAAATATGATGGTTTATAGTTCTTTTTTTTGGGAGGGCACTGGGATTACTTGTGGATGCTGAAAAGGAGGCTGATCTGACAATTTACTTTTGGAGCAACAAATAAAATGGCAATTTTAATATTGTCATTTTTAGAACTTAAAGTGCTTCTTGATACAGAGATACCATGAAGCACGAAGTGAGTAAACAGCAATTGCAGCTGCAGGAAGGAGTGTGGCACAGTGGATAGAGATGCCTCTCATGACTCTTAGATTCTATTTCCACCTGCTAAGTGATGTTAGGGAAGTCAATTGTTTCTCACACTTCTTGTCTGTTTAGGCTGTAAGGCCCTTGTTCTACATGCTGCAGCTCAGTGTGCTTCACATTGCTTTAGTGTCTGTGGATTTCTTCAGTTGCTACTGCAGTACTTGTAGAGTTTCCCTTGTGCTGTGATATTGAGTCTCAGGGACTTGCTATGAGATGTGGAATCCTGAAGACAGCTGGGTATTAATTCTGCAAGAGTTAAGATAGTAATACCCTTCAGAGCATGGTTTAACATTGTGTCTGGTCTTACACTGCAAGAAGAGCAGTACTACTTAAATCTGTTCCTTCCCCACTCTCGTGTCAGTCTTCGTGTCAACCTCTAGCTCCAAGGTGAGTTTAAGGTAAGAACCAAATGCAGGAAAAAAAAAAAGCAGGAAAATGACATCAGACAACTGTGCTGGGCTGATTTGTCCAGTGGCTGTGAAATTGCTAGATGTAGCACAAGGGACAAACGGGGAATTAACAGCTGGAGGTAGGCAGGGAGAGGGGTTATCTTTCTTTCAGCAGCAAGTAATAAATACAGTAGGTGAAGACATAGATGAAAATGTATACTTGTTAAGAGCTGCATTTTATAATTAGATTTTGGATGGTCCAGCCAATGGCTTGCAAAGGACATGATACTCCAACTTACCTTCTCCTGGATTTAGTTGCTATGTTACATAGTCTTCACTGGAAGTACTTTTTTCCTAATACTGTTTTTTAATTGGCTTATCTGAAATAGCAGTCGTCTTTATGATCCACACTGCATTTTCAAGTTTTCTTTCTGATCCCTAAATATAGTTTCTATTTTACTTAATTTTCATTTAAATTGAAATCCACTTAATCTTGCAAATTAAGCTGACAGAAGATGCTCTTGATGTGATGTATTCCACAGACGTAGTGTTCATGATTTCCCCTTTAAACTCTGTCAAGCAACTTCATTCTTCCTTGAAAATGACTTCTGTAATTGAAGTTGACTCTTTGAAGGACATTTTTCACCCACTGCCCTTTCTCTTAAAAAATGTGTGCACCAGATTAGATTGGTTTCTTTGATCTTATTTTCTTTGTGAACCCTGTGTAATAAGATACTGTGTTGAAGGACCTTTCTTTTCTGCCTGCTTAAAGTAACTGTGAAATAAACAGAGATGAGGGGAAAGGAGGAAGAGACATCTTCAGATGACTTTGGAAGCTGTAGCATTTAACTCCAATCAAAGAGCTTTTACCCACACATGGCGACAAGAATACGAATATATCCTGACAATTGCATTTGCAGCTGAGGTCACTGAGTGAATTCAGCAAAGGCAGAAGAGCAGGTCAGCAGCTGGAAAGGCAAGCACAGCTCTGAGTGCACTGCAGCCCAGCAGAGACTCGGCTCCCAAAAATGGCTGGACTGGCCAACGATGTTTCTGTGAATTTCACATCTGTTATTTCTTACTGCCCGCTTTTCTGGCAACAGCCTATCTTCATTTTTTCCGTTACAGGCAGCTGCTGGAACTAAAAAGATCTTTAGCTCATTTTCAGATGTGGTAGGTTGTCTGTTTTTTTTACCTTTCTGTTCACCCTCTTCTTTCTGTGGCATAGTACAATACACTGACTTATTTCAAAAGCATATGACCTGTGTGTTGCACTTTAAAGATGTGTGGGAATATAAGCAAATGTGATATGTGCTTATCATTTCTGAGGAGCAAGGCCATCATAAATTCTGGAAAAAGTTACTTATAAGACTAAACTGACAGGGAAATAATTAGAAGAAATCTATGTAACTTGAGTAAGACCAATTGTGAGGAATCACAGTTATTTTAAGCAAATTGTGTTTTCTGCACCGGTTGTGATTTGGTTTACCTTGTGTAGCAAGCAGAGCAATGCAGTTTGCACCAGTGGAGCTAAGTACTTTATGACCAAGGAGAACCAAACTTGAAAGAATAGATTCCTCTTTCATTTCTTGACTCTGATTTACCTCTTTTCTCTGTCCCACACAGGACTTGTTTTCTCATGTCTTTGTGGTCTCTCTAGCTTTTTGGAGTTGTTAGATTAGTTTCCAAGGCTGTTGAAAGGAGGGAACTGTTAGGGATTTTAAGCGCATTTGCTAGTAACCTGTTGGCTGCTCAAACTCATGTGGTCCAGATGCACTGGGGAAATGAAACACAGAAAAACTGAGTGAGTCTTTTTCCAATAATTTATGCACTTAAGTTGTGGAAATCCAGTGAGAGCTGTGAACTGAGAGTGGCTTGGGCTGGCAGTTGAGCAGACGTTAGTAGCTGACCTTTTTACAAGTATCAAGCATTACAAGCTGTCCATCAAAATGCACTCTATATTGATTTCAAAATAGTTTGAGATCAATAGAGATGTGACCTATTGAAGGACATCTACTGATATGCCGTGATCATGTTGTTGCAGAGCTTCTTTCATCCCAGAAGATGCAGCACCCTGCAGGAAAATGTAGGAGTTGAAAGTGTAAGCAATGGTGGAGAAATATGATTGACTTTCAGTGAGATAGAATAAATGGCAGGAACAGATGGAAAGAGGAAAGACCAAATGTGAATGTTGTGGTACATGTACCTCTTGAAATACTTGAAGGAGGTCTTTAAAAATTGTTAACTTATTATTCTACAATATTAGACTGTTATTCTAGTGGAATATTTTGAACATAATAAGTGGTCTTGATTTGAATATTACTGTAATCAAATTCTGCAGTAGGCTAAAGTAGTTTTTTGGGTTTTTTTTTTGCACTTTTCATATAACTTTTATTCTTTTTTATGCAAAAGTGTAATAGTTTGTCTACTCCATAGAAAGGTGCAATTGTTTTCATCTGGATCACTTTTAAGACCACATCTTAGACAAATAATACAGGAAGGTAAATATCTTCATAAGGAATCTTTTGGATGTAAAATTTAATGTGGTAGAAAATGAAAAACTTTATATATAGTCTCTAAAGATTTCAAGATTTCATTAAATGAGGAAAAAATCATTCCCTCTTTTTTTTTTTTTTTTGTGCGTGTGTGTGTGTTTGTGTGTGTGTGTGTCTTTGTGTATTGGAAAAGTTGAGGCAGAGAATAGCAAAAGGAAATTAGATACTAGGTTGAAAAAACCCATTGAAATCCAACTGGTTTCTCAGATTGTGTTGAGCATATTTTTCCTTGTCAATTGGATACATTTCATATCCCTAAAATTGTCAAATCCATTAGAGAGTATGATAAAGCACTCTTTTGTGCACATATGATGAGACAGCATTGTATTTAAAACAATTATGGTATTTTCTAGGTCTTTCTCCCTGTCAATATCACCAATGCGTCCTCTGATGGTTGATTATCAAAGTGTTTTTGTTTGTTACTGAATTTTGATGGATGAGCATTTTCCTGGCAGCAAGAGGGACTCTACAGGTACTGCTAGCTTAACAATGCTTTTGAAATACAAGGAGGATACTGCTTATCTATAGATGAGATTTTCTAAGTGAGTCAAAAGAGATCTTACCATATGCTATGACCCTTATTTGAGAAATCCTCACCCCATTTGTTTTTGTTTCTTTTAATCACCAGTCTCTCTGCACACTCCCTTCTAATTAGAGGAAATGTGTCCAGAGGAGCAGTGTGCCTTAATTTGTGTTGCACCCTAGCAAATGATTTAAAGAAAAACAACTTCTCTTTTAGGATGAAAGTTAACTAACAAAACTTATTTTTATCACGTTTTTCTTGGATCTGTAATTAATTGTGAAATCTAATTTGTGATAAACATCAGTTCCCTAATACTGGCCTTGTATGTTAAAGTACAGGAAGGTCTACAGAGAGGAAGAATTACAGCAAAGAAATGACACAAAACTACATGAAACATCAGTATTAAGCTTTTTGCATTAAGAAAGGTTTGTTTTTATATTCCCAAACGGTTTTCTTCATTATGTAGTCAGGTTTGGACTGTGTACACCTTTAACAACTATTTCAGTCTTTTTCTGTATGGATTGATGTATCAGTTTATCTTGTCACAATTCTCATGTAATGTTAATGTCTTAAAATTTGATGCAATGTGTAACAGGGATGCAGATCTACAGTGGAGAAATTTTCGAGTTAGGTGGAATCTAAAAATACTATGTCAGTCCAGTACTAACAGCCATGGCAATAAAATGGGTGAAGTTTACTGTATAGGTAATTATAGTGCTCTGTAGAATACTATCCTATGCACTCAAGATATCTGGTTTATTATAGTACTAATTCAGTATCTAGGGCTGATTAAATAGATCATTTTAAACGTAAAAGAAGGCAAGCCCTCTATCAATGTTATGTTTTCTTATTCTCTGACTTTTCTGTCATGTCTGGGCTTAATGACAGTACTGTAGAAATGAAACATCAAAATATAGGTATGGGTGCATGCGCATATGTCCTGTGTATTCATCTCAGCTATAGTACTAGCTGCTGAAACACTGAGGTACTGGGCTAGATAATGGAAGTACTATAAAAGACTTGCAAAACTTCATTAAAAGCAATGTGGTCATGGTGTAAGAAATGGTTTGTTCTCTTCACATATCTTTAATTTTATAGTATGACATCTGGTAAGCCCTTTGTCTTAGTTTTCCATCTGCAGTAATGGTTACACCATCACAACTTGAATATAATGATCTCTTCCCTGCTCTCCCATCGCAGCAGCCTTATACCCATTCTTTAAGTCCACTCTGGGTAGACACACACTGGTTTATCCATCCTTTCTTGAATCTTAACAGTCAAAAACACATCCTCCTTTTAAAACTGCTTGTATCTCAAGCTCCAGTGATGCTTTTTTTCAAGGTGCAATCTAGCCTGTTTCCTCTACTGCGCTGCTAAACTTCTGCCATCAGCTTTTCCTTGGGCTTGCCAACTCTGTAGACTGCTAAGTAGGTAGGACATTTCTTGTTTTCAATATTCTGTATGCAGACATCCTCTGTGGGATAAAGTGTCCCTTCCTCTTGTAGCCCAGCTCCTTATAGCAAAGCTCAAAGCCACCACCTTGTCTTGTAAGTCCTTGGGAGAAGCTCAGCCCAGCTTGCTGTGCATATCCAGCTTGATTCTGTTGGTTGAGAGAATACAACCCCTGTCATTCCTATGAATGCAGCAAGAGGGGCTGCATGTGCTCCTCCTCCTTTTTCCTGTTCCTACCTGCAGGTCATTTACGTGGCTACTAGAAGAGATGTGCTACAGTAAGGAAAAAATTTACAAAGAAAATAAATGCAGAATGATTTCAGATATATAGGTCTTCTTCGATCTTACCCTTGGAAAGGGAAGAGTTTCTGCATTCAGTTGAAAGTAGCAAAGTCCCAACTCTTAGAAACATTCCTGTGGAATTTTGCAAAGGTTGGAGGGAATTAGAGGAGCAGATGAAGATGAGTAGCAAACAACAGAACAAAACAAAATCTACTAGATGGGGAGTTCTTAAAGAAACAAAGGTTGAAGGGTTCTAATTCCGTGACTCTCACAAGGTAAATAACATTTGTTTTTCCTCCTACCTCTTATCTGCTAGGATGTGAGCTAATAAAGTCTGGGGTATCCAGATATGGGGTATGTAAGCTGTTAGGCTATCACAGGAGCTTCCAAGGAGCTTCCAGAGGTTGTGGTGGCACCTCAGTACAATGTTATCCCTAGGTCCTTCAGTAGAAAGCACAGAAGACACAGAGCAAAGTACTTTGCAGACTTTCATTAAGCTGTTGTTCTAAGAGTAGACTGGGAAAGGAAGAGAAATCAAGTGATGAATCTGGCACGCTTGAAAATGTCTGTGTTTGCTTGCTTTCTCAGTCTGTAAAATGTTCAGGCTTAGAGACCAACAGAACTTATGATGAAGTGTTTGTTTCTTTATACTGGATGCTGATGATACAGAGAAGATATTTAATCTCCTACTCAGCAAAATGTGTATATCATAAGAGTATGATAATTCCTTCTGAAACTGAGTTATCTGTCAATGTGCAGAGACATGTATGTAAGTGTTTGTGGAACTGAGACTGGTGAACTGAGGCTGGGCATCATGGTGTTTGGTTTCACTTTTTCTTTTGGAAAAAAAACCACAACACTTTATTTCTCATTTAAACTCACTGAAATAGTGTGTGAGTTAGGAGTGGAATTTACTCAACCATTGCAATACTTCCCAATTTGTAAAATATTTTGAATCTAAACACAGACTTTGATTCCAGGTCTTTTGTTTCCTTGTTAATGCATGCCAACTGAAAACTGCAGCTTTCATAATGTATCATAGACAATTCTATTTTTGTGTGAATGATTCACCCCGTATTTGTCATGTTTGCAGTCCTTGTACTTTATTCCAGGATTATTAATTTTATTGACTAGAGAAATTCTGAGGCTTTTACCTCCTGCCTATGATCACTGTTGTGACAGAGCAGCTGATGAGTGCTTTGAGCTCAGCTCAGTTGCTGAGGCCATCAGCTTCATTTAGGGTTCATTCTCACAGATTAACAGCAGGACTTCAGTGAGTGACCCTGAGTGGGATGCAGTCCATTTGTTCAGCTATCAGCCCAGCTGCAGGTATATAAAATCCCCTTTCTGTATTGCTTCCTGCAAGAGCAGGTTTAATTGTTACAGGCTTATTGGAATCAATTAGATTAACCGATGCTAAGGGGAGCCAGTTTCAGGTCTTGGTGTGAAGCAGTAATTGGAGTGGACTTGTGTGTTAGAACTTGTTGACATTTAAGTGGTGGGTGTTTGGCTCTGACAGTGTGGGTACCATGGAATTACATCAGTCTTTTCCTCTGTTTGCTGGGCAAGATGGAGATGTTTGCAGGAATACCAGCCAGAGCACAATATATTATTTTTTTAGCAAATGACAATATACTCTAGGAGCTCATAGTTGGTTGTATGTTTTCCTTACTGCATTGAGCTCTATGAAGTTCTTTAATTCATGCTTGTTTGAATCTACTTTGTAGAGAGAGCTTGCTTTGGGGACTTCTGTTATCCCTTGTTAAATGAAAAATTAGATAAAATGTGGTACATCATCAGAATATGATGTTAGAGAGCTCCTTTAATTCGTCTGCTGCATTTACTGCTGAACTAGAATTTCTTCCTGCTGGATGCAACTTGAGAATAATTTTTCACACTTTCAATGCTGGAAATGAGGACAGGCAAGGTATTTTTTCCCTCTTAATGAATTTCAGTGATGATTGCAAGAACTGTGGTGATGGCTTCAGACAGTGATTAGAATGTACCCAATTTTATGTTAACAGTGAAAAGCAGTTCTGTTTGCAATTGTATGTTTTTGAAGAGCAACTAGAGTTTTTGAGGATATTCAGAGGTGCAAAATTTTAAAACGTATGTTTCTATTGAAACCACATGAACGCTTCACCTGCCTACTTTTAATTTAGGTCATGTTGATTCTTAGTGCTTCTTAAGTAGCAATTGAACGTGCTTGAAACCACACACAGAATAGCAATAACAGTAAAGGAACGGTCAGAGTTGTTTTCTTACTGTTTATGTATGTTAAATTTATTTGTTAACTATTTTAGGTAGATAGAGCATTACTTTACCACTGAATACTACTTCTAACAAAATTAGGAGATTTTTTTTTCATAATTTCATGACCAAAACCACTTATATGTAAACAGTAAGAGTAAGAATGGTGAGAAAGAAGGATGAAAATTAGAAGAATGGAAGGAAGAAGATTTCAGGGGCAGAAAAGACATGAGTGGTCCATTGTTGATTATTATTTCTAAAAGTCATTGAGTGACAAAGAGGAAAAAAGCAGAAAAATAAACTTCATCTGTGTTTTTTAAGAGTTTGGCTTACACAGACGTACTTCTGTGTGGAATGTCATAGTGTTGCTGTCGTAAACTTTCCAACAGATAAACCTTTGTTATTTATCTAAAAGATGTACATGAGAATTGTCTCATTAGTTAAAAGTACACAACAAAGACGATGTGTTGGAAGTCAGACATGTGGGTATTAGCTCATAGTCACTATGAAGTTACCATTAGCAGAGGAGAAGCACTTTTGTAATGAACTCTTGCTTTTGAGCAACAGCATTTGATGCACAGTAATCAGACATTTTACCACAGGTGTCCCTGCGTGCTTCATGTATGTGAAGAGACAGATTCCTTTGCTTCTTGTGGCTGTAATGAAACAGTAAGATGTAATTGTGTGCACAACTCCTGAGGTTCCTTAATGCATGACTCAATCAAAACACAAAATATGATTCATGATGAAATCACAAGAGCTAGAAATAATTCAAGTTCCCTTAGTTTTGATTGATATCGGCTGTAGTTGCACATTTTGTTAACAGGATCCAGGATCGTGCTTGTAGATTCACCTAGCAGCATATTTTTGTGGTATGATCCATGCTGATGAAAAGGAGAGTGATACCAATAGGAACTGCACTGTGGCATTTGGATAATGGAACTTTGTTTTTTATGCCAGGTGCTGAAAGTGTAAATATTGATTTAAGTAATAATATCTCATCCTTCACTAAGGGACAATATTCGTTTGATTTCATATTGATTAAAAAGAAGATAGTTAATATTGTGGCTCAGATCTTTACAGTTTAATTCACTGGAAGCTAGTGTATTGTAAAATGCCACGTATTTAATAAAAGGTTCACCTTCCAAAATTATTCAATTAAACTGAGCTTTCAGCATTCTTATGAGAGATAAATGAGAGTCTGACACTCCTAGATGAAGAGAAAATGAATGATTTTCCACTTGAGAGTAATATGTAGATTCATTACATATGCTATCTGTTTGTGCGTGTTTGTCCAGTTTCCCAGTTGGCAAAGAGTGCAGTGATGTACTGTCTATTGTAACAGTCCAGCAATTTACAGTGTGCCCAAATCAACTAGAATTAAATGAAGTTATGTATTTTGTCAGATTTTCCAACAAGGGTGGCCTAATCCATCCAGGTTTAGACATCTTCTAAAAGTTGGCTATGTTCAAATTTGGAATATTCAGCACAACTGAAGGAGTTGTTACATGATCCACCTGGATTTAATGCTTCAAGTGAGAAACAGCTGCAGCTTTTTCAAGAGCTTTTCCCATGATGTTTGTGTGCACACAATTAAGTTAGAAGGAAGGAGGAATACATCAGCAGTAAAACTGGAACGCCTCTTATCCAGAGTCCACTGAAGGCAGATGAAAAACTTATTTCAGTGAGCAGTGACTGTACCTTAAAAATGACATCTGCATTGAAACAAACCTCATTCTAAAACTTCAGAGAATTTGGTATGTTATTTGAAGAAGCATGCAAAAAGGTTCTTACTACAACATTATGAGTTAGTTTTCTTTGTTTTTCACCTCTAGAGTGTACAGATCACAGGGCATGGAAAGAAATACAGCAACCTTTAGCCTCATCTTTTAGAAGCGCTTGAAGAAGAGAGCAAAGATAGAAAACAGCAGATAAAAACTGGATGCCTTCTTATGGCCCTAATTATGTTTGGAACATAAATGATACTTTTTTAGTTTGGATCATGTCTATCTAGATGAAAGAAATTGTTGAATTGCTGCTTTTTCTCCTGCTTTTTAGTTTTAAGAAGTTTTGGGTTGTTTACAGCTTATGACTTCATTTGTTTAAATTATATGATTTGAGGAGGAAGTAAAAGAGCTTATCAGACTCAAGTCTGTTTCTAAATGTCATAATGTCTCATGTCTCTATGGTATAGTCTAGGAAAAGGTCTGTTGAGTAAAACTTTTATCATTCAATGTAAATTTATGACAGTAGGCTTGGGTTGGTTTTTGTTTTGCTTTTTTCCATGGAAAAGTTATTTAAACAGTGATGGAACAGAGCTGGTTTATGTTTGCTTAAGTATGATGAAGTATATACTCTAGTAGAGCTTATTATTTTTAATTAAATGGATGCACAAGTCTTTGTGATCTTATTATTGTTATTATTTTGATCATCTTCTGATAAAGGTCTAGACAAAGTTTTCCAGCTACTGAAGCATTTTGCTGACTTGCATATGATGCCCTACTGTTGCACAATAATGGTTGATAGCAGCTATGCTGATTAAACTTGCTGCCTTATAATTTTAGCAAAATAAGATGCAGTCCCAAGTCATCATTATTTTAATTCACAAATTTTAGTATTAATGTTACATAATATTTCTATTATTTATCGCAGACAGAATTGCTCACTTGGTCCTTTTAAAGGGTGAACTGAACTGTACACCATTGTTCCAAGAAGGAATTGAGTTTGTGAAACCTGACAGTTCCTGGTAGCTAACTTCTCTTTTCTAAAGCAGAAAAGACTAAGAGAAAAGTGTGGTTTTGAAGGACAAAGAAAATAGAAAAATAACCTGTGATTCTAAATCACATGGACTTTCTAAGAGCCTATGTGCAGTGTTCTGAGTTGTACTAAATCGAAGGCCTTCCTGCAGAGGTATTCAGAGAGAAGTTTACACTGTTGTTTAACTTCTGTTTTTTTCCATCATTTTCCTCTCTGGAATTTGTGATGTTGTAAAAAGAATAAATTACGTAGTCAGAACAGTACTCTAGCACAGAATTTTGTTTACTTGGAGTTGCCACCTTTTGAAGTTGCTTCATGCAGTTGTTCTGTTATAAGCTGATGCTTGCTACAAATAATAATTAGTCCCCAAATAATTTTAGGTCTCAGAAGCAGTATAAGTAATTCATTTTCCTAGTTTAAAAAAAAAAAAAAAAAAAAAGTACTGTTGTGAGTGGAATAAGAGGAACAACTTCCATTCTGTAATGGTTTAGGACTGGATATAGGATAAGCAAGTAAAGCTTGATCTTTAAGAGAGGTTCTTCCTGATGAGTGAGTGATAGATAGATTCACTGTCTTTTTCCAACCCATGATTAATAAGAGATCAGCATTTCTTGGCAGAGTATGTTGTCTCATGGTGTAATTCTTACTGTTATCCTCACTCAGGTGCTGAGGAGATAGAAAACTGATAACAGTCCTGTAGCAACAATGTGAATACTGATCAACAGAAAGTCCATGATGCTTCTTTCAAGAAGAATATTGTGCCAAAACTGTTTTGAAATGTTATTTCATCAAATCTCTTTCTAACGTACTTGAAGTATTCTCCAGAATAATTTGCAGTTGTTTCAACTTGTCGTTTACCAGCTGATGCTGGCAGATATCAAGCTGATAAATAATTTTCCATTAACTTTCCTTAAATCTGAAACTTCACAAAATCAGTGTTTTATCGTCGATATATATGACAGACTGTGAAAAGAATGTAACTGCAGATGCAAACAAAAAATATATTTGTTCTAAAACAGCCAACAAGGCAGAATCTACTCCCCATTCCAGCCCTGTTTTTTGGCCCTTGCCCTTACAGCCCTTCATGATATTGATATCCATGTTTGAAGTGATAAACTTTCATGGAGGATGATTTGTCTTCTCTATTATTAAAAGTTATTTCTGTTTCTCAAAGAGAATGTGTCTTTTAGTTGTAGTGAACATAATTGCCTTTTGTTGTCTGCCTTTTTTCACTTCTTTTTTTTTCCCAATGCAGATTGTGGTTGTTTTTTGTGGGAAGGAGAATAGTTGGCTGACAGAGAGATAAAAGTACATTGTCTACTAGTGCTAGAAATCACTCGATATACTTCCAAAAGGCTTCCTGCTATGCTGGTTAGAAGTTGGGTCATCTGTGTGCTTCATTGTTGTGTTTTGATTTATATTACCTAATTTCAGCTAGATTTCCGGGGCTTTAGAAATGTTCATCCCATTAGGACAAGCACTAATTCCTTGTTTAAAGAAGAAGAAAAATACTGGTGGAAGGCAAGAAAGGCAGTATGTATTGCCTGGTTGGAACCTGTTTTGTGTGTATACATCTTCATAAAATTATCACTGAAAAAGAAATGCCTGTATGCATACTCTGAGGCATTATTGAGGGCTGGTGACTGGAAGCAGTTTGAACCCTTGAATAAAATACAGAAATCACTGTAGCTGACCTTGCCACTACAATCTGTTTTGTTTGAATTTTAATAAAAATAGAGTGACTGCTTTTATTCTTGAAGACAAAGAGGAAAATATTTGATGAATTTGATAAAGGAACTTGGCAGGGTTTCATTTTATATTATTTGAAAGTTTGGATGTGTGAATCATACATTTTAGTTTCGTTTGAATTCATGAGACTGTTGAAAATAAAAGTAGATACCTTTGCTTGAAAACAGTGTAAGATATTGCAGCCAGAAAAATCCTGGTGAAGTCTACATTATGGCAGGTTTTCATTGCATTTTAGTGTACTGAACCTCTGTACTTCATTTTGTGTTGTCAAACCTTATAGGTAATCTCTGAGGTGACAGAAGTCTGTGAGCTGATGAGCATTTATGTCAAACTAAGCAAAATCTGCAGGAGAAGGCAGTGCAGCATTGTGGCCTGATCAATTCTGGTGGGCTTAAGGTGTTGTATCTGGTATGTGAAAGTAGTAATTTATGGCATGGGGTCTTTATTTGAGAGTTCTGGTGTCCATGTTTGGATTACAGCAGCAAATATGTGTTGTATGTTACAGTTCCTCTCTGGGTATCAGAGGCTGCAGGGGAAAAAAAGTGTGGGGAAAGAGGAACTTGTAGGTTGTCTTACTTCTGTAAACTTTCAAGTTAATCTCATTCATTTTGGAGTAGACATCTGGAAACCTTGGCTTCAGGAATGTTAAAACTCAGCAGGCAGCTATTAGTAAATGTACAGAGGGGAACATCTGCAGTAACAACAGACTGGCTTTCTGTGCCTCTCCTCAAGACCCAGCTTCTATGACTATTTCACTTACAAGCTATCTGTTAAAACTTTGATGTAGAAGAGAAGCAGATGTAAGGTATGATCCTTCTGAGTTATTAGTGGGTGTTACAAAGAAGAGAGATACAAGTGGCTTAGCAGCTGTTTCCAGTTAGCCATGACTTGTGTAATTTGGTGGTGATGCTTAAATTCAGGGAGGGAAGAGTATGGGTTACTCTTCCACTAGTGCAATGTAAATATTTATGCAGAAGTAAAATGATTATGCAGAGTATTATCCTGTGATACTGTAGTCCCCAAACATAAAATCACAGTGATTAACTTTCTTTTTAAGAAAAGAAATAGTATTTTAAGGTTAGATCTCATGTGTGCACAAGGTATATGCATGATCATTTACAGGCTATAAATAATTTTTGTTTCTTATCTAGTTGAATAACTCCAATTTTCACTGGGCATTCTTTCACCTCCAAATAAAACACTTTCTACATTTCTCCTGTTTTTGTCATTGATTTATCGAAATTTTTCCTCTGTTCCTGAGGAGGGCCAGGAAGGTGCTCAGGGGGCTGGAACATATGAAGACAGGCTGACAAAGCAATGGGGGACTGTTCAGCCTGGAGAGGAGAAAGCTGTGGGTGAGACCTTATTACAGCCTTCCACTACTTACAGGGAGCTTAAAAATGTGAGACAGAGTGACTCTTTACACAGTCTGATACTGATAGGGCAAGGGAAAATTGTTCTAAAATAAAAGAGGGAACATTTAGATGAGATACTGGGAGGGAACTTTTCCCAGGGGATGCTAGGAAAAGGCTGCCTGGAGAAGCTGTGGATGCACCATCTCTGTAGGCATTCAAGGCTAGGTTGGATGGGGCCATGGGCAGCCTGAGTCAGTGAGTGGCAGCGCTGTATGTGGCAGGAGATTGGTACTGGGTGATCTTTAAGGTCTCTTCCAACTCCAGCCATTCTGTGATTCTTCTAATGTCAGACAGACTGAAGACATTTGCATTTTTTTATTCATAACTAAATGTTATGGATCTTAACTGTGAAGGTAACCAGGAAGACAGGCAAGTTGCTGTTGATTCAACCTGAAATTACTCATGTTATGGATTTTACACAAGATCAGATCAGCCAGCAGTAACAGAGCTTTCCTTCTGAGGGAAAGGCTCACAGTTACAAAGATTTACAATTTTGCTTAAAGACTGAAAAAATGTAATGCAGATTTCCTGAAGGTTAATGTAGAATCTTTTTGAAACAAGTTTCTGCAATGGGGGTTTGTCTCTTGCTATTTATATGTTAGAAAGATACAGAGCTAGGTAGATAAATTGAATATCTGCAAGACTTTTAAGAGCATCCACTGGAAAAAAAGCTTAGCTAGTTGTTGTATCTTGCTTCCATTGTGGTGTAGTGGTCAGTATTATGGTAATGCTGGTAGATCAAAGCCAAAAACATGCAAAGGTGTGATCGCTTGTATTGTGTTTTTGAAATATCTGTAAAATGAATCTGCATTCTTCTGTTTTATTTATCTGTTACAGTGTTCTCAGACAAGCTAGTGCGAGAGGTGATTAGAAGTTTTGATAACCATATCAAAATACTTTCTATTCTCACAACTCAGTCCTTGGCATTAAATACAGTTTCCAACAACTTTGGAACATAAGCATAAGGAACGTTTAAATTAACCTTGCATCCTTCCCAGTGAAAAGAGAAATCTGTCTTAATGCATCAGCTATTTGTGTCAGGAATTAACTTTGATGTGCCAAGAAGTAGTGTGAAAAGCTAGTTTTCCCTTACTTTTAGGATAATACCAGTAACAGCTGCAAATGAACAGCCAGTAGACTGCAGTTTGTGAGGGAGAGATGGATGACAGGAAGGGACAGGCAAATAAAAGTGTCTCTAATTTTCTTTCCCAAATATTCTTTATAAATAGAAAAAAAATGTTGTGGACAAAAATTGAAAGGTATAGATTAAAATAGCAGTTAAACGCAACAGAAGAATTGATTCAACCCTCATCTAAATAGTTTTGTTTTTTTTTAAAGATTCTTGCTAACAAAGAAGTGAATTAATGTTAAACTAGAAAGGCCATTAAAAAGTTTTTTTTTCATTTCATTTTAGACATGGTCACTTCACAGTAGACTTACCAAAAACAATATGTGCCTTAGCTGAATTTTTCCATGACTTACTACAGTAGAGCAGAAATTCTATTCAAATTACAGTCAGTATTTTTTCATAAGTCACTTTCTTCTAATTGTGAGAGCTTAGAGAAAATGTGTTCTCTCAGTATATTCTAATGAATATTAGAATATATAGAATAGAACAAAGCTGAGGAATTTGGGATAGATGAGTGGACAGTCAAGTGGGTTGAGAACTGGCTGACTGGCAGGGTGCAGAGTCCAACTGGAGGCCTGTAACCAGCGGTGTCCCCCAGGGGTCCGTGCTGGGTCCAGTCTTGTTCAACATCTTCATCAATGACCTTGATGAGGGGATAGTGGCCACCCTCAGCAAGTTTGCTGATGATACGAAGTTGGGAGGATTGGCTGACATGCCTGAAGGCTGTGCTGCCAAAGGCTGTGTAGCCTTGAGAAAAGAAGACTGAGAGGGGAGCTGATCCAGGTTTATAAATATCTGAGGTGTGGGGGACAAAGTGGTGAGGCCAGACTCTTTTCAGCAGTGTGTGGAGACAGGACAATGGGGAACGGACAGAAACGGCAGCACAGGAGGTTCCACATGAATGTGCGCAAGAACTTCTTTACGGTGAGGGTGACGCAGCACTGGCACAGCTGCATAGGGGGGTGTGGAGTCTCCTTCTCTGGAGATATTGAAGACCCGCCTGGACGCCTACCTGTGTGACCTGGTGTAGGGAACTGCTTTGGCAGGGGGGTTGGACTCGATGATCTCTTGAAGTCCCTTCCAACCCCTGTGATTCTGTGAATTAAAGCGTGCAAGCAATGCAGTAACTTTAGACTGGATTTTCAAATTTATTTCAAACATTTTTCAGCTCTAGATGATGGTAGCAGTAAAATAATAATGCATCGTTTTCAGTTTTGTGAATGGTCTTTTTCAGAATGTGAATGTTGGAAGCACTGAAATTCAACTCCATAACAAGTATTCTCTTGGAGGTCTTTTATTGTGAGTTTTGTGTCACTTTTTTTTTAAGAAGCCCAGTGTAATGTTTAATCCATCTGAACAAAATCACTTCTACACAAAAACCAGTCACATTAGTTGATTATTACTTTTGAGGAAAGAAAAAGCATAGGCTTATCAGCCAACGATAATGGATGTGTTGCTGTTACCAAAAAACAAAATCAAGGAAAAGCTGTTGTATAGAGGAGCTCCTTCTCCTGTTATTGCCAGAGCACTTTGTTAGGGAATATGAGATAAATGACTGAGAGAATACACCAAATATACTGTTTTCACTTTCACATAGATTCTTACTCTCTTTGGGAATACTAGCCCATTAAGGCAAGACATTCTATGTCAAATTTAATTCCTCCACCCCATGGTGCTTCCTGCATTGTCAAGCAAGATCACCTCTTGCCAATTAACTGGGCCCTGAACAAGTCTCTGTACATTTCATTTTCTTCCTTTGTTTTGTTTTTGTGAATTTGTTTCTCAGCCTGTATTGCACTGTGAAAAGCCCTGAAGGACTGACTTCTCTGTTTCACTTGGGTGACTGGAACAGGATTTGTTTTAGAGGACTTCTTCACATGTGGCTTTTAAGTATGAGAATTAAAAAAAAAAAAAAAGAAAAAAGTACTTTTTTTCCCATTTCAGCATTCTTTGTTTTTTTTTTTAAATCTCCATTGCTAAAGTAGTGGTAAAAGCTTTTACTAAATATGCCTGGCAGAATAATTTATTAGGAGACACAAGAGGTGAAAGCTAACTCAGCAGTATATTTCACAAAAACAAGCATTCTGAGGAAAGGCAACTTCTCTGGCGCAGGGGCAATTTATGACATTTTCAAAGCCCAGGAAAGCTGAGACAATACAAAATACCAAAGGCTGGAAATACTTCATGCTCTGTCTTGAAATTTTAATTGTTTGGGTGTTTTTGCTGTTCTTATAGTCCAGATTAGCTGCAACCTTTCTTTCAGATGCATATTGAGTTAATTTGGTACTCTTTTGTAATGTCTGTAAATCCTGAAAAGAGATACTTAGTTTTGAACTGTTTGGACTCTTCTAGGAACAGAAAGGTCTTAAATCTCAGAGGCATGCTGAAACAAAGGGATCAAATCTGAATTCAGCTCAGATAGTCTCTTGCAGGAAGAGTTTTGGGAAGTGGGTTGAACAGGTTAAATTCTGCCTTTTCTGGAATAAGTGGTAAACTCTTACACGTCTTCCAAGTCAGCGTTCAGAATTGTTTTGTTTAGGGCTGAAACTTATTTTGTCAGTGTAAGAGTGCATATGCATTTCCATGAAGACTAGAATACAGTTGGTTGTTTGGTGGTCCTGGGCAGTCTTGGGAAAAAAAAATATTGGCCAAAGGAGTGTTCTGCTGGATTTCCATATCCTTCACTCTCTGACCTCCAATTTCTTTGTTGGAATACGCTGTTAATTTCATAGTACTTCCATTTTAGGCCACTTACTGTGCCTGCTCTAGAATACAATAGGGCTTAATAATTATCCAAAAAATATTCTTATATTAGCAAAATCTTGTCATGACAAAAATGTATGTGTTAAAAAGTGCTGACAATAAGAGGCAGTTAAGTTGAATAGATGATTACATGACCTGGTACCAACTGACAAACATGACTGAAATGTGTGGAACAGAGAGGCAATGAAATATGCATTTACGATACTTAGATTGAAATAATTTTGTTTTGCCTTTACCTGCCTGTGTAACACTTACATTGGACTTCATTTATTTCTCAGCTTATATTAAAACTGTTTTTTATATTGAAAATAGTTGGTAAACAGATTCCAGGTATTTTACCAACAGATCAATGGGTAATAGTTTTTTATTCTGTTTCACAACTGAGTCTATAAACAGACTTGAATGATCTGCAGTTCAGTCAAGATTAATCTTTCCCCCAGCACCCTCAGGAACTGCTAATGATGCGAACATCTGGGAATTCTAGTTTTATATACAGTGTTACCTAAATCCTTTCATCTGTCTTGGAGGAATACTTTCCTGTCTGTTATCTGAAAACCAAAAGACTTCAGTTAGTATCAACTCTTCCTGAAGGGAAAAAGGAATTTTTTTTTAAAGTACAGATTCGTTAATGCATTTATTATTTTGCTGGAAGCTGAATCTTATTGCTTTCTGTACTGTTTGTACATATAGACAGATGTACGTTGTTATTCTGCACTGTTTATTACTTTAAAAAAATTAAATTGTCGTTGGAACCTTCATATCTATGTGTTCACATATATATTTTTTTGAAACTCTGAGAGGACACCTTTTGCGTGTAAGAAGTAACCTGGTGGAGAGTGAAGGTATTTTAAATTGTGTGTATTGTAGCAAGTAATCAGCACTTGACATTCTAGAAAGAGATGGAGATTCTCAACAAGTACGTTTACCTTCAGAGCCCAGAGAAGCTTCAAGTAGAGGCCTTCTCTCATTAATCCTCTGTCAAGATTTAGTGTCTGTTGTTCAGATTTCAGAAGTATTCTGTCCCCAGGAAGGACCCTACAAGAAAATCATTGTCTTGGAGCTAAGAACAACAGGCTGAAATAAAGTGCGTTGCTGAAACTGGATGACTAAAACAACTGAAAGCTCATTCTTTGAAAGCTTGCTTGGACACTGTGCATATTTCTGAGTTTACTTCTTTTTTTTTCCTAAAATGTGCTCATGCAGCTACAATTTCTAACTGGTAATCTCCCTTGAGAAAATGAGCTTTAAGTCAGGACTTGGAAGATAGTCATGGTAGATGAGGTATGGAAGAGAGTTTGGGCCAAAGAGGCCCTGAATGCAGCATGAGAAGAAGAATGCTTTGCAAGAGTCTTTTTGTCTTTCTGCAGACCTCTTGATGTGTGATCCACTTTTTGTTTATTTCCCTCCTCCCTACTCAGCATAGGATTCTGATCTGCCAGCTGCTGTGGTGAGTGGTGCTAGTCTATAGCTGGAGAATGATGTGTCAATCCATTCCCCACTCCAGGAGGCTTCATGCAGCAAATCTGATGAAGAGACAGCTCTGGTCAAGAGGATCCTGCAGTGGGGAAAAGCCTCGGCAGGATCTGTACCTCTGTGAAGTAAGGACTGAATTGCAGGGAATCATTAGGAAAAGGCTGTTGCACACGTCAGTCTGTTTGCTCCAAGATAGATAGTAACTTCATGTCTGTAATTGACATCCTTGCAACAAGCCCATGGTACAAGGGAAATGCTTATCACCAGATGTCTCTGGAATATAAGGGGGGCCCCACCCAGCATGGGAGTTCTGACCGTTAGCTGGGGTCTGGTGAGACCCTGAGGCACCTGATGTGCCTACGTGAGGTTCACCAGATCTGATGGCAGCTGCATGATATTCTTCACTGTTGATGCCAAATGAAGGCTGCACTGCTTCATCAGGAGCCAGAAGTGTTGCCTCTGTTACTTGCAAACACACCTGTTACAGCTGAGTGCTGGTTTGCCAACCTGTTTATGGCTTACATTTAATTGTATGATTTCTCAAGTGTTTTCTGAGTTCATGGTTAGGCTGGGCTTGGTAGGCTGTTGTTTAGAGAAAGAAAAGAAAAGAAAAAAAAGTGGTAGAAGAAGACTTCAAAACTTTGTATTGAACTTGGGTACATGGGTTCATTAAATTGAAATTGTAACGTGGGTACAGTGGGAAGAACTTTTATGAAAACAGATTCTTTTTCCAATTTTAATCTCTAAGTGGCAGGATGCCAGTATAACTGAACTACAGAAATGTAATGGAGACTAAATAAAATGATACTAGTTTTTAACCAGAAGATTAGCTCTCTGTGGGGAGAATAGTGCACGCCAGCCTATGAGTCACTTTGGCAGGGCTGAAATGAAATAATTCTAGTGGGTCACACTAAGAGTTATGACAATAAACAAGGAAATATCAGTAGTTTTGTCAGATTTTCAGGAATAAGCTTCTGTTTTCAGGGGCCATGTTCCATAGGGAGAGGAGGACATTCAGCAATTTTTCTTAAATGTTGCCTGCCTGTGAACAGAGATAATAGCTTGGCTTTAGGTAAGCCAAATTACTCCATTACTCTTGCTTCTGAAGCTTTGTTATGCCACACTGTAATTTTGGTAATAAATATCCTTCAACTCGTGAAACTGAAGGCCATTATCTGAAGAGAACAGGGAGGTCTTGCTCTCCTCCCAATTCAGTCCCTGTTGTGTGGTCCTGCCCCTTCCAACCTCCAGCTGCGGGGCTTCTCATCTCTGCTGGGAGCTGTGACTTGCTTGCAGGATGCCTGTGCAGCTCTTTCCTGGGTTTTCTTTTCTCCCCTTCCTTCTGGGTTACTTTTCAGTGGGTTCAGTTGCCTCATGGAAGGATCTAGCAGTGGCCAGAATGGTCAAGGAAACTGGAAAGATAGTATGGACAGGAACTGTGAAGAAAAAGATCAATTTTAGCCCTCCAAGCTAGACAATCTTGCTGAAGTGTCCAATTTCATTCCTCCCTTCAAAATAGTACATGTGGACATTGTTAAGTAGTGCTGCAGCTGCAAAACTAAAGAGCTTCAAGAATGTTGTCACACAGAGTTTCAAAACTCTCTAAGTAAGGAAGTGTCAGATTTGAGGTTACTGATGCCAGATAAATTCTGCATGCTTTTAAGTGCTTTTCCAGCTTTTATCATTCACACAACTAGGTGCTCTTCCTGGGTAAGCTGGTTGGTGTGACCCTGCAACAATCCCTCTGTTTCTCAGTAAGGGAGTCCAGTCCACCATCTTCTTCCAGCTCACTTAATTCCTTCAGCCCACTCAGTTTCCAGCCATGCTGTGGTGTCTGTTACTGTTTTAGTTGGGGTGGTTGGTAGTTGTTTTTGTTTGTTTGTTGTTTTTTGTTTGTTTGTTTGTTTTTTAAAGCTTTTTGACTGTTTCCTTCCAAAGCATCCCCCAGTTGCTGGCAAGAGAGAGAATGCTCCCTGTCTTCAGCTTCCATGCCAGTTCTGGTCTGCTGTGGTGCACAGCTGATGGAAAACATATGTTTTCCTCTGAGGATGGTGACTCTGCGTTCTGGACAGGACTTACGATTGAGGGAATGGTGAACAAAGAGTGGTGATGCAGTCTTTAGAGATTTGAGTTACTAAACTAACTTTGGTGAGGCTTGCAGCTGCCAAATCAGAGTGGATGTGTACCCCTTGGTGTCACATGCCAGCTGGTGTAATTGGATGATTTTTATCCTCTACTACAAATCTTCTCTACCAAGCAAACAGGCATTTGAAATTTTACAGGAATATCTTTTTCAAGAAAATGTCACCAGAAGCTTCAAATACTGAAAAACATAGCTTCATTTTCTGACGCATCCAAACTGTGTGGCTGAAACTTGTGTAAGAAGATTCAGCCTCAGGCAGGCATCTGGCATGGAAAGTTTCAGCCCAAACTGCTATTTTGGCAAAACTGTCCAAAACGAAAATGTCTTTTAAGGGTGGAAAGCATTGAACAATGTCTGTAGTAAGACAGAACTTAGATTTTTATGGATAAAAGGAAGCTCTGCTGGAGTTTTAAACTTAACTGCAACAACATTCTTTCATCTGATATCCAAACTGAAATTTTTCCACATTCCAACATGTCAGTTAAATTTTTTGTGACATTTAAGTAGTTGTTATCTGCTGCTATTAGTAAGTGAAACACAGAGAAGCTATGTGCTAGCTTAACTATAACTCTAGGAAGAGTATCCTTGAGCTGTGATGGCATACAAAGTAGATGCCTCTAATGTCATCAGGAAGCAAAGCAGCAGATTGTGTTGTGGGATTCAACTTTATAATTAATTCTGGACCTCACTGAGCATGTGTATCACCTGGACTTGGAATTAACTGTAAATCCCCATGAGTACTTTGCATCTGCATCCCAAAGGAGGTGTTCAAGAAACACAGCAACTGCCTTGCACATCCTGTTTTGATTTTGGCTGATTTATTGTCCTGTAGTTTATAGGCTGGCTGTGTGAAGGGCATGAATCTCAAGTTTGACTGATTGCACTGTGAAAGAAAGCTCTTTTCAAAGCTCACTGAAATTCTTAATGCAGTTCCATACAGCAATGGGAGCTTACCACAGCTACAGCTGCTTTTGTAGCTCTTGCTGAAACTTGAAACTGGCAGAAAGGTGGGGGAAAATCTGTACTCTTATTTTTGAATGAGATCTTTCAGTTAGCCCCACACAGGACTTATTTTTGTTTTCTGTTTTATTATGGCTCATTCAGCAGTGCTGTTTCAAGAATGCTAATGAGCTGTTCTCTCATATTTGAAAACAAAACTGTTTGTTGGAGAAAATATCCCTCTGCCAAGGGTTTATGTACTATTTCTGGGAAAGTAGTTGTATTAAATATCTTAATTAATACTATATTATGGATCTACTCTTTCACACAAGATCTTTCCTCATATTTCATTATTTAAAAATCTCTGGACATTCTTGTTGCAGTCCTCTGCTCTCTCTTTTCTTGTTTACACCTTTTGCTGAAATTTTAAGTGTTAGAATTTAATGTAGAGTAATAAAGTGATAAGCACTGGAGTTGGATGTGAGTGGAATCTCACTGCCTTCTGCGTCATGGTACGAGTATTGATACATCCTTGAATTAGAAGTTCTACGTTTTACTCTTGTTTTTCCTCTCCCTATCTTGTCGTTCTTTTGACTCCTACTCAGTTATGACTCATTTTATATTTGGATTATCTTCTGTAATACTGCTAGCTATTCTTCTATCTGTATTTAAAGATTTGATTTATCTTTCTTTTAGCTTATCCCTACTGAATGTTTTCTTTTTGATTTCATACTGTTTTATGGTGTACTTTCAAGAAATAACTGAATAATGTTTTGTGTTACCGCTATGTCCAGACTTTTGGATGCTTCAAGTACTTCTGAGAATTAAAAACAAAACCTCATTCATCACTTCATTCTGACTGGCAAAGGGAGAACGGGACAGTTTTCAAGTTAGAGGGCATTCTGATCTCTTCCCCTTTTTTTGCTTCAATCAGAAACACTCCATGTCTGTCTGTCTACAGTTTTCTGGACATTTAAGCTGATACAGACATTCTTGATACAATGAAAGATTGTCTCTTTCTTTTACCGTTTCTGGCTGAGGAAACAACAAAGCTGTCCAAAATAGGTCAATATAGTATTACTTCACTTTTCATTTGTCTCATTTAATTTTATTTATGTCAATTAATTTGTAGTTCTTTATATGTACCAAGTTCCTTACTTTATCATATATAATCTTATATGCATGTCCAGTTACTGAATTCCGTGAGGACACCTTGAATTTCTCTACTTAAGATCAAGTCTGCCAAGTTGTAAGAGATCATAAGGGTTATCTTTTCTTTAATAAGTTTAAGCTTAATTAACTTTTTTGTTGTCCTTTCATCTGTTTCTCTTTCCATTTTATTTGAGTTCTCTGGTAGCTGATAGTGAACTTTATAGAAAGAAGTAAGTCTTCCTAAATGGACTTGTTGGGAACTCAGCTGACAAAATGTCAACAAAGCACGAGGATCTTTCAACATAGGTAGGCTGCCAGTGTTACAGCATATACAGCCAGTGTCAATATGATATAAGTGTCTGCTTTTCTGCTTCACAATTAAAACAAGCTTCCCTCTTTTTTTGGAGAGGGCTGACGCTCAACGTTTTGTCATGTTCAAAACATTAAAGCCAGGATGTGACGGACACAAAATGAAACACTCACCCTCAACTAAATTTCTCCATTACCTGTTTTCTTTGAGAAGCTGTTTCCCTATGATTTAATGATACGTGTTTATTCTTTTGAACTTTGGAAGGTCACTCGTCATTTCAAGTGCTCTCTCAGATGATTACTAATCAGCCCAGCTTCCTGAGTACCAGACGATCTAAATGAAAACACAGTAACTGAGTCAGTTTGTTGTTTTGTTTCTAAGATTACATTTGTGGATTCATGTTAATGCTCAAAAGCAGCTTATATTCCTGTGATCAAATGGCAAGGGGAGCCTAGTGGAAATGATGACCTCATAAACTGTAGATGGAGCTGGAATTTTCAAGTGATTCTGAGCACTTCTAAGCATATCTTGTGAAAATTTTATGTAAATTATATAAAAAGTTCTATGTAAATATATCTATAGACTGAAATGTATTGCAGTAATTGAGAAGTCTGATATATCTGCAGTCTCTGTTTTGTGTATTAATCTATTCTGAGAAATTAATTCAAACAGTCTCACTAACTGAGAAGATTTATGTTTTAATATTGCAGTGCGTACATGAAAGCATTTAACCAGCTGAAAGATCAGTGTCACAGTCTCTGTAAACCACAGCTTTATTTTAACTGGGAGCTAAATAGTATTACTTACTACAGGTTACTGCAGAGTGTTTCTAGGAAATCTTTTCAAAATCAAACAGAACACTCACTGTCACCACTCTACCCCAGCGAGCATTGCCTGAGTTTTGCTGTTGGAGTCAAATGGAGTTCAGTGTCTTGTTTTCATGACTGGGGATCAAAAATGGGCGGAGGTGTTCTTTATTTTCTCTCTGTCTTCTTTTTGTGGTGCATTTGTTTGACAGCATATATAACAGTTTGTCAGAACTGGAATAAAGCCTCCCTGAGATACTGTGTCAAATTCAAAGCATGGCTTTGAATTCAATTAGATATACATGTGATGTTATTGTCAAACTTAAGCATTTGCTCTTTGTTAATACTTTATTTTCCCGAGGTCAACATAAATAATTCCTTTTAAATGTCCCCATAAGTAAGGTACAGCAGTTGAAGTGTTACAATATCCCCTGTTTCTCCTGTATTGATGAAAATACGATAATTATGTCTACCAATGGAGTGAGGAAAATGAGGCAAATAGAAGTTTTCTTGGTTGTTTCCGTGCCTCATTTGTTGTATCACTTGTTCATGAGTGATTAACTAACCACTTCAGTACCAACAAAAAGTCAGAGTAATGCCTGATCTTCTGTCTCAGAAAGCAGAAGAGAAAATGAATGTCATCCTTATTTCATGCAGTACTGTGCTGATAAACAATTATTTTTGAACTATTTCAAAACCAAGTTTCTTATAAATCCCGCCGTCTAAGCAACAGTCATGCTTGCTCATAAGTGCATGACTGCAGTGTGATTTAAAACTTCTCGGAGTCATAGCAACTATACTGAACTCTCGAGTGCTTCTCTCTCCTATAAATAACAGTTTTGTTTGTAGCTCACTCTTAGGAAAGTGAATTGTCTGGGCTCTAATAAGGGGTTGTAGCCAGTATCAGTTTTAAGTGAAGTTGTCTTCAGCAGCTTTCTTCCCTGATTGTCTTAGTGATATTTTCAGAAGACAAAAGCACTTCAGGTGCATGAAGGGGTAACTGCCTGGTTGTCACAAGACTCTTCTTGATTTTTTACACCACTAATAATAATTAAAGGAAGTCATAGTTTAATAAGCTTTGAATTTTAGCCAGTCATTATAAATCATCACACCATAGAAAGATCAGGCTCATTTCCATAAAGTTGCTTACAGGAGTTCTCAGATGCTCTGTTCCTTTCTGTTAGTTGAGGCTAAGGTGATTTTTTGTTTGTTTGTTTCATCATTGCGTTCTCCCATGTTGAAAAGTCTTGACTATGGTTGATAAATTCTAGTCACCTGTATTAAACTACTTACACATTCTCCAAGAATTTTCAAAGTTTGACCTTTCACTGTCTACTCCTTTGCATGCATTTCAATTATCTACTGTTTTACCTGGGGGATGCCCTACCCCATTTCTGAGGTCATTATTTAATACCTTAAAACTACAGGTTCTTTTGTACTTTATATTTTAAGTGGTATGAAGCATTCTGAGCTCAAAGGTGCTTGGAGCAAGGACACTTGCCTATGTCAAACCTGCCTGAGGTCAGGCAGAGCTTATTTTCCTCCAGTGTTGCTAGGTGGTGTCAAGTGCTGTTGAGCTTCTCTGCTGGGCTGTCCTTGGAGAACATCACAGGCTTTTCGAACTGGCCTTCAGCAGCTAGGCTAAGAGCCTGTATCAGTCTCCAAAGTAACTGTATATCCATCATTTCAATTGTTCCTACTTTACCATGCATTTTCTGTGACTACAGTAATGCTGTTATGGCCCGCTCTTAGATATACAGTTTTCCTCTGCAGTACATTGCATTCCCATAGTCTGCTTTGTTCCAATATGCTCTACCTTTCACCCATTCCTTTTTCTTTATTTTCTTTTTTAACCGTATTTACATAAAGACTGTTACTTTCCTTCCTGACCACACTTACAACTCCTCCAGATGTATTTTTAGTATTTCATCTTATCTCTTCCTTGCAATTGCTTGTAGTATATGCACTTTCTGCTTATTGTTTCATTTTATAGTTTCCTGTAAAAAAAAATCCTTACACATAAATGTTGGTTTAAAAACAGAGCAGAGGATTGTCTTGCCAGGTATAACTGTGATCAGCATGTTAGTTTTCTATTTCAGACCAAATCTAATCTACCATAACCTGTCTGGTTTTTTTGCTTTTTATATGAACAAACCAATTTCCCAAGTACCTCGTTATATAACATTACCGTAACATCTCATAAAGAAACCAAAATCTCGTACACAAAATAATTTCTATATTTGGAGAGAGGAGCTATACATATTATAGCTCTTGCAGCATATTTCATTGCAGCTTTGTTGTTTCTAAGCCCTCGAAGATTTAATTCCTCTAGAATACCAAAGAGAATTGGAGCTGCATGCATGCTGAAAGTGTTATCTGGCTCCATTATATGGCAAACAAGAGCAGTTTTGCTGCAGAACTCCTGTGGTTTCTTATTTTAACCTGAAGTTGGAAGACAAGTTGGTTGCATCCTAGATAAACAGACTTCTCAAACTCTTCAAAATGCTTTTCAGTTATTCTGATAATTGTAAGTTAAAACCTGCCCCTGAAGTAAATACTGGAGTTCCTTCTGTTTTTTATTTACTATTACTGGTATAGAAGAGCATATTTTTATTCTAGTGAAAAAGGAATAAAGCAGTTTTTTGTTTTGTTTGTTTTTTCCTTCTTGGGGTATACCCATATCAGTTGCAAATGTGCTTGTGGTCAGGGATAGGTAGATTGAAGGTAGTGGAGCACAGTTACTGCTCATCTCCTGCTCTGCTCTCTGGAGAAGAGAAACCTGCAAATTTTGGTAAAAGATAACCTCTGTCTTATAGTTGCTCTATACTGAGCTGCTCAGCCTTTTAAAATATTGCTGCAGGAAGTCTTGGTACTCAGAAGTTCAATGCAAGCATCACCCATGGAGCTGGTGGGCAGTGGTGACAGCTGTTACCAAAACTTGGCATTTGGAAAGTTTTTCCAAATACTGGGGCAAGCAATCAAGATGAATCTCTCTCCTACAAGGTCAGATGCAGTGCCCAGATAGGGCAGAAAGAGCTTCAGGAAAAGACAGCTTGCCACAGAGGCTCCAAGAGCACTGCTTGTCAGCTCTAACCCAGCTGTGCTCACCTTCCAGCTGGCCCCTGGGCACATCCACAGGAGAACCAGCTCTAAGAGGCTCTCATCTTTGCTTTCCAGCAAAACCTTCTTTCTAGGGGAGCTGCAGAAGAATCTAGATTTTGCAATAGTGATGGTATCATCTCAAGTCATGCTATTTTCACTGTTCCAGTTCAGATGAGATCATGATTATCCAAATAATGATTCAGTCCAGTTTAATTTTATGGCCTGTTCTTGCTGTACTGCTCCACAGAAAAGAGGGACAGCTTCTGCTCTTAATCCTGCGCTGTCTTGACTGGTCAGGGAATATCCAAACAAAAATGATTCCAGGAGCAAGGATCCAAAATTATCTCCTCAGTCTGCTCATTTACTTCTGACCAGAAAAGGACTGTACTACCCCAGTGTGAGAGGAAAAATGGCTGGAAAATGTAACTGAAAATTAAATGCAACCAACCAGGGTATTTCTGGAGTTTATCCTACACAAAACACTCAACGAATCTGTCAGTTCTTATTGCAGACAGTGAATTAAGTCTAAAAGAAAAAAAAAAAAACACTCTTTGGTAAAGATGAACATGCTTAATACATCTTACAGTTTCAGAATCTCAGGAGCCTGCTGTGCAAGAGGTGCCAAGCATGATGAACCGCATGTGTTGCAGGCACTGTTCATCCAATAGTGCTTGCAGATGGGCAGGATATTGATGTGCAACTGCTTTGCTTCCATTTTGATTTATTGAATGGATGGCTGAATATATAACAGATCTTTCTTCTTAATGCTTTTGAGATTATGACTCTTGTTGAAGTCAGCTGCTAGGAAATCTTGTGCCTTTGACATAAGCATTTTTACTGGTTAATGCTAAACAAGAACATCAGTGTCTCCTGATCTTTTCTCTCTTTAAATGAAAAATGAATAAATCTCATAGAGCTACTTCTGTGCAGGAAGAATATGAAATTTTATAAGGAAAGATTATTGCCATTTACATTTATATATAATATAAAATGATAAGTCTGTAAAATGTATATTTTTTTGTATTAGTGGAGATCTGAAGGTCAGTAATGGACAGCAATCATTTAAAGCCATTTCAGTACATGAAGTGATGCTTCATTAAAAGCAAAACAAAGACATGTCAGCAAAGGAAACTGGCTGCAGTGGTGACAGTGTTGCCTTGTGGCTCTCTACCTGCATGTTTTTGTCCTCTCCACATTTACAGAGTCCGTTTTTCTTTCCTCTCCTGACGCTTTGGGCCAATCTCATAACATTATCTTTTAGCAGTAAGAGATCATAGACTAACCATTTTGAGGAAGAAAGGAAGAAAGAACAACGTGGATACTCAATGCATTATGTCCCAAATGGTTTTGATTGTTTTTTAGCTTTATCTGAAGAGTTAATTGTGACGTCTTGACATAACCACATAAGCAAGTCTAATAGAAGAGCTGCGTAGTCTGACATAAATTGAAGCCAATATTAGAGGTAATAATCAACCTGAAGGACTGTGGTTTTACAGTCTAAATCAAAGCAGCAGTTCTAAAAAGTGCTTCTGCAGAATTTGATGAGTTTTCTAAGAGATAAATGCACAAACTAGGAAGCTTGTTCTGGATAAATTTGATTTATTTGTTGAGTAAAATACTGTGAGGAGGATTATATGCAAAAAATGCTGCTTTGTGACATTAAAAGACCCTTGTGAATTTCTTAGATAAGGGTATGAGTAAAATTCTGACAAATGTTTTAAGAAAGCATCAGGTCTAGATGTTCTTATTTTCTCTCCATTTTATAACGTCATTACTGATTTATTAAGAGAGTAGATTTATCTACTTAAATTTGTCCTTGATGAAATGACTTGGTTTTGTAGGCTAAATATTAATTAGGAAATGGAATATAAAATTTGAATTGCAGCTGTGTTTTAAAGAAGCAACTAATGCTAAGAATTGCTGTTATCAGTTTAAAAAATGCAATGCACTTTTGAATTCTTTTGGAACTGATAGTTATATGATAGACAGTGGCTAAACCTGCCTCTTGTACTGTGTAAGTACTTTGTACTTTTAGTTTTGTACTGAATTCTATGTTTATATGGAGCTGGAAATGTAACAAGTTGATCTAACAGTTATCATATGTTTAAAGATCATCTTTACAATCCAATTAAGGGGTTGAAACTTACAGAACAGACAGATTCTCTTAAAGCTGTTGGTATGCAGGGATCTGAGAGGTAGATGTCCATTCATGTGTTGGGAGATCTTCAGATACGTAGGTTTGATTTTGATTTATTTGCATTTATCAAGGGGAAGCATAGTCTAGAACTTCACACCTTTTGGCAGTGATACAATCAGATGCTGTGTTTACGCTAGTTTTTAGACTGTGTTTGCTTTCAAGACAATTAACCTGTGAAAGCTTTAAAAAGAAAACTCAGTGTGCAAAAGGGCTGTCTGTCCTGATGTCCACTCCCTAATGTATTATCAGACCTTGCCAAATATCTGCTGTTATCGTATAGCCTTGTTCCATTTAATAAAGTACGCATGTGAGCAGAAGCATCTCGTATAGATGTTATGCCTGAGGTTATATTCTACACTCTAGTTCAATCAGAGGAAAGTTCAGGCTCTTTGTAGAGGTAAGTCTGTCTCTTTGCAAATTAATTTGTATTTCTCTGCAGGATGAACAGACTGCTGTGTAATGTCGCAATGGGAGTTATTTATTTCTCTAGTGAATATGGTAGGAAGAAAGCCATGGTGTAATAACAAAGCTATTTCTCAGTAATGAGGAAAATTGAAGTTTCTGCTGAAGACACAATCTTTTCATTTGATATCATTTGTCATAAGTCCTAATTAGAGGAAAATGAGGAGTGCCTTTGCATGCAGTAAGTCCAGGCAGGAGATTCAAAAAGAATCATCAAATAGTTGGGGATTTTGTTTGAGAGATGACAAGAAAGGCACAATGCATGACACCGAGGAGCATGGCAACCCACTGTAGGTTCAGGATTTGCAATATTAACATTCAGGTTCAGTTCCCAGTGGATACATGAATAAGGAAAATCTCATCTGAAAGACAAGGGATGACTATAATGCCTTTTTCCTTTGATTTTTTTTTTCTATGTGTCTGGAAGGTATAGCCCTACCTTACATGTGTATATTCGTGCACAGCTTCTGTTTTAGTTCTTAGAGTATCTGCAGCAGAGAGAGATGATAGACAATTTTCAGAGAAGGTACAGTTGAGTAGAATGCAGATTTTTTAAACATCTAGTCCTTTTCAGTTTTAAAAATTTCTTTCAGTTACTGATTTTCACAGTTGTATGCATTTTTGAGGATAGAAAAGGATTAGCATGATTCCCTAGTCTAACTACTCATAGTGCACAAAGCAAGCTAGAATTGTACATGACTCAACTCTCAGAAGTATGTCCAATCTTGACTTTGGAATTGAATCCATTTGCTAAAATGAATCACTGGATTCATCTAGTTCTTTGCTTTAAAATTGTTTTCTAGAATTTGAATTACTAGTCAAGATTTTTATAGACTCTTTGCTGTGAGACTCCATTTTAAGCTGAATTGCACATTTCATTCCTTTAATTATTAATTAATGATATATGCAATACTAGAAACATGTTATTTCTTTTCACTCTCAGTGGTTAAATATGGTTAAACAGTTAGCTATTAACTGCAGTTGTACCTCACCTTTAGTAGATATTTGCAGAGATACCATATCTGTATTTCAATAAGTACTTTACCTTTTCCCAGACCAGATAAAACAATCTTCACACACTTTTTTTTCATGTTTATTGTTGTTCATTCTTGCATATTATGTCCAAATACTCAGATGTCTGCACACAAAGGTGTGTGTGGTTGCGTGCTAGCTCTGATCCATCATGACCCTTTCAGTTCTCGAGTGTCAGTACCAATTCTTCTCAGCTCCCACATAACCAGAATTCAGTGTTTGCTCAAGAAGGGCATTTCTGGCACATATTCTGATTTGTACATTTTACTGAGCTAAGGCGCTCGTGCATATTGATTTTTAGGAGTATGTTTTGTTTTCAATTTGAATGACAGGGAAATTAAATGAATGCATACATTTTGAAATGTGACAGGTGTATCGTACATGTGCCAGCTCCTGGTTTCGTTGGTAAGTCAACTGATGGTGGTTTGCTGGAGGGAATGACGCAGAATATTGCTTGCAGGAATAAGCAGTGAGTCACACTGAAACAAGCTGAGTTTTACTGGGTGGTTCTCAAGCTGCATGTCTTATCTCAGCAGAACAGCCCATCCCATGGTGTTTGCCCCAGCAGCAGATTCACAACCATTGCAGTTACTCTGCTAAGTGTCCGCAGTGGGGAAGGGAATACAGCACCATCATCCTTTTGAGAGTTAATTAGAGCTTGTTTTTCCAAAACAGCTTCTCTTCCCTTCAGTTTGAGAGACTGTTCCTTCCTAAACAGTTCTTGTGTCTTTGATCTCGTGTTCACAAGAATTTCCTTGTCATAGTATTGTCTTTATAATAAGCAATTCTCCAGAGCTTTCTGAGAAGTGGCATAATAGTCATTCTTTCATTTCCTGTGTGTTTTTCTCACTTGTCTCTTATTAAACAATAAACAATATATTCTATAATAAATATCATAATGAAATATTAATAAATTATCAAGAGCATTTCCAAATCTGTCACAGTGAACTCGTGGGATTGAATTGCTTTTCACATCAAGCACAGATTCCAAGTATTTTTGGGCCGATGTTCTAGCTCATGTACACACTATTAACTATTTAAACAGTGAAAGCCTGGCTTCCTTTTAAGGTAAAATTTCTTAGCACAAAAATAGCAAGGTTTTGTTTGCTATCAAATATTAGTGATACTTTCCTTCTGACTTCTCACTTTCCTCCCAGACACTTTTTCTCCATGCGCACCTCAAAGTCCTTTAGAAGCTGTAATTAAGAGATACTACAAGTTGTGATTACACTCCAGTATTTGAGTCTTCTTGATGGATGTAATATTTGAGGTGACAAGAAAGGGTGCTTCTGATGAGATGCTTACAATATTGAGAATTCAGTGACCTAGTGGGAAAGTAAGAAAGGAAACTCACGATTCCACTCCCAGTTGGTGAATTCCTGAGCAGTTAGACTATCAGTAATTGTAGCCAAGATTGCTCCCTTAGTGATGATTTTTTATGTGATGTGTAATTTTCTCTTGAGATACAACAATAGAAATACAACACATTAGCTTTTCTTTGCCTCATAAGTTTTAATAAATTTTGGAATTACAGAAGATCTTGAGTAAGTTTTCAAAACATAATGTAATGGCTGAAGGTTTAAGGACTTTTGTAAATAAATATGAAGCAATGGAACAAATCTCCTACATGAAAATTTGCAGTTTAGGAGAGATGTTGGAAATCCAAGTTAGTTTGATCTCCTCTCAGTGTGGGAGCAATATGCAAAGTTTTGTCTGGATGAGAAAAGGGGAAATGAGTCCTGTGTTTAAATCTCCCCTGCAGTTGGTCTGAAAAATTTGGAATCTCTTGTTCTTTTAGTAATTTTTCAGCGATGTATTGGCCCTGTTAAAGTCAGTGGGAGTCCTGCCACAGATTTTAATGAGGTCAGAAAGAGAATGGTGCATTTCAACTGTTTTTTTTTTTTTTTTAAGTTGAAATAATTTTCGTATTTATTTCATCTAAAGTGATTTATTTGAGATACAGATCCACTTGCAATTAAATAGCATTTTCTGTAGCATAGTAGGAGGGAACTTGTTTACAAGATGGGATGGAACAACTTCGCACTACATCAGAAGAACAACAGTCACTGTTGGAGATTTATTTTTTTTTAAGCCTTTTGTCATACATAAAATTTGGACATTTTGGCACATGAGTATTCAACCATTCAGCTAAAGATTTCACATCTACAAGCTCCGTCTTTTTTAGGTAAACTGAAATAAATAGAGCATAATTCAAATGTAATACAAGGAAATAAGAAATTGGTAATGATAATTCAGTGAATTTTAACTAATCTGCAAAATAATTTAATTATGCTTCACATACTGCATCATGCCAACATGACTCAGACATGATGCATTCCCTGTTAGCAGTGAAACATAGAATCATAGAATGGCTTGGACTGGAGGGGACCTCAAAGATCAAGTTCCAACCCCACTGCCATGGGCAGCGTTGCCAAGCACTAGATCATGTGCTAGGTCAAGTACTAGATCAGATTGCCTAGGACCCGCAGCCTGGCCTCCAGAGATGGGGCATCCACAACCTCTCTGGGCAGTCTCTTCCAGCACCTCACCACTCTCTCACTAAAAAACATCGGCCTGACATCTAGTCTAAATCTCACTTCCTTTAGTTTAAAACTATTACCCCCTTGTCCTGTCACTATCTACCCTTGTAAAAAGTTGATTTTCCTTGTGCTTATAAACTCCCTTACAATATTGGAAGGCCACAGTGAGATCCCCACAACCTTCTCTTTTCCAGGCTGAACAAGCACAGTTCCTTCAGCCTGTTTTCATAGGAGGGGTGCTCCAGCTCTTGGATCATTTTTGTGGCCCTCCTCTGGACCCTTTCTAAAAGATCCACATCTTTCTTGTGCTGGGGGCCCCAGACTTGGACATAGTGTTCCAGACAGGGACTCACAAGGGCAGAGCAGAAGGGGACAATCACCTCCTTCTCTCTGCTGGCCATCCCTCTTCTGATTGAACCCAGGATACCATTGGCCTTCTGGGCTGCAAGTGCACATTGCTGTCTCATGTTAGGGGTCCTGGTTGATGAATAACTTAAGTCCTTCTCAACAGGGCTACTCTAAAGTCATTCTTCTCCTAGTTTTATACATATCTGGGATTACCTTTGCCCGGGAGCAAAACCTTGCATTCTGCTTTGTTTAACCTGATTAGGTTCACAAGAGCCCACCTTTCAAGTTTATCAAGGTCCATCTGGATGGCATCCCTCTGTGGTATCTACAGCACTTCTCAACTTGGTGTCATTAGCAAACTTGCTGATGGTGCACTCAATCCCAATAGCTATGTCTTTGATAAAGATGTTAAAGAGTACTGGTCCCAAGACACACCCCTAAGAGACACTGCTTGTTACTGGCCTCCATTTGGTCATAGAGTCACTAACCACAGTCCTCTGGCTGCAACCTTCCAGCCAATTCCTCATCCTTCAAACAGTCCACCCTTCAAATCCATATCTCTCTATTTTAGTGATAAGGATGTGGTAGGAGACCATGCCAAAAGTCTTGCAGAAGTCAAGGGAGATTACGTTAGTTGTCTTCTCTTTATCCTCCAATGCCATCACTCCATCATAGAAGGCCACCAGACTGGACAGGTGAAACACTCCCTTGGTGAAGGCATGTTGGCTGTCTTGGATCAGCCACTCAATGGAGTTAAGTCCAGCTGGCGTCCTGTAATGAGTGGTGTCCCCCAAGGGTCAGTTTTGGGGCCCATCTTGTTTAATATCTTTATTGATGACCTAGACGAGGGAATTGAGTGTAAGCTCAGTAAGTTTGCAGATGACACAAAGCTGGGAGGATGTGTCAAACTGCCTGAGGGTAGGGAGGCCCTTCAGAGGGATTTGGATAGGCTGAACAGCTGGGCTGAGCAAAATGGGATGAGGTTCAATAAGACCAAGTGCCGGGTCCTGCACTTTGGCCACAATAACCCCATGCAATGCTATAGGCTTGGGGCAGAATGGCTTGAAGAATGTAGAGAGGAAAAGGACCTGGGGGTGTTGGTTGATGCTCGGCTCAACATGAGCCGGCAGTGTGCCCAGGTGGCCAAGAAGGCCAACGGCATCCTGGCCTGTATTAGAAATAGTGTAGCCAGCAGGAGCAGGGAGGTGATCATCCCCCTGTACTCAGCTCTGGTGCGGCCGCACCTCGAGTACTGTGTTCAGTTTTGGGCCCCTCACTACAAGAAGGACATTGAGGCCCTGGAGCGTGTTCAGAGAAGGGCAACAAAACTGGTGAGGGGCCTGGAGCACAAGTCTTATGAGGAGCGGCTGAGGGAGCTGGGATTGTTCAGTCTGGAGAAGAGGAGGCTCAGAGGAGACCTTATTGCACTCTACCACTTCCTGAAGGGGGGTTGTGGTAAGGAGGGGGTCGGCCTCTTCTCCCTGATAAGTAATGACAGGACGAGAGGGAATGGCCACAAGTTGCGCCGGGGAAGATTTAGATTAGACCTGAGGAAGCATTTCTTTTCTGAAAGAGTGGTCAGGCACTGGAATGGCCTGCCTAGGGAGGTGGTTGAGGCACCATCCCTAGCGCTGTTCAAGAAGCGTTTAGATGAGGTGCTAAAGGACTTAATTTAGTAGTTGGGTAGAGATAGTGATAGGAGGATGGTTGGACTAGATGATCTTATAGGTCCTTTCCAACCTTATGAACTTATGAACTTCTCTCTTATGTACCTTAACATGTCACCCAGGGGGATCTGTTCCATGATGTTTCCATGCACAGAGGTAAGGCTCACTAGCCTGTAGTTCCTCGAGTCCTCCTTTCTCCCTTTCTTGTAAAAGGGAGTGATGTTTCCCTTTTTCCTGTCCCCAGGGACTTCACCTGACAGCCACAACTTTTCAGTGATGGTGAGTGGCTCAGCAGCAACATTGGCCAGCTCCCTTAGCACCCTGGCATACATGTTGTCCAGCCCTATGGATTTGTACACATTCAGACTTGTGAACTGGTCTTGGATTTGCTCCACCCTTACAGCGAAGGGGAAGTTTTCTCCCCTATTCCCACCTAGGGGTTCAGGGATGTGAGGATCAGGGATGTGAGAATCCTGGCTGCCATTGAGGACTTAGGCAAAGAACTCTTTGAATTTCTAAGCCTTCTCTGTATCTGTTGTAGCCGGTTTTCCTTTCTTGTTAAGCTGGGGAGGTATGCTTTCTTTGGCCTGTCTCTTCTGACCTAGAATCCCTTCTTGTTCTTAGCATCCCTCACCAAGTTCACTTTTGCCTGTGCCTTGGCTTTCCTTATCCTATCTGCAAGTCGAGACAGCATCATTTGTATTCTTCCCAGATGACACACCCTTGCTTCTACTGCCTGTACTTGCTCTTCTCTTCCCTCAGTTTGACCAGCAGATCCTTGCCAAGCTATACTGGTTTCCTGCTTCCCCTACCTCTGAGGGATGGAATGCTCTTGCACTCTTAGAAAGACATCCATGAAGACTAGCCAGCTTTCTTCCATTATTTTGTCTCTAAGGACTTCTTCCCAGGAGACCTTGTCCAACAAGTCCTTCAAATACCTGAAATTTGCTGTCTTGAAGTTCAGGATCCTCACCCCACTCTTTGCGAAGCCCACATTCTTCAAGGTTGTGGGGCATGGTTGCTGCAGCTCAGACTGCCCCTGTCATAGTATCTTTAACAGTTTCCGCTGCACTTAGGAGCACTAGGTCCAGCAGTGCTTCACCCCTGATTGGTCTGTTCAATACTTGAACCAGAAAGTTACTGTCAGTGCACTCCAGGAGTTTCCTGGATCACTTGCAGCTCACTGTGTTGTCATGCCTGCGGATATTTGGGTGATGGAAATCCTTGACTGGGATGAGAGCCTGTGAGCATAAAACTTCATGTAGCTGGTGCAGGAAGGTCTCATCAACAAGCTCCTCTTATTCAGGTAGCTGCTAGTAGACCCCAACCGCCAGCTGTCCTTTATTATATAGGCAAACCTGTCTTTGAATAGAATATGGAATGTTTTCAGCAACCTGTCACAATAATGCACTCATCAACAGCCCTGAGCAGTTTCATAATAGTTTATATTTATAATATAAAATATTTATAATATGCAAGCATCTACTCCCTTCAGTTCACAAGTGACGACTAATCAAAGCTTTGCTTTCAGTTCTTCAAGCGAAAGGTTCTGTTCCTCGTAAGGATTATTACTTTTGCAGGTAATAATTTGAAAATAAGATGGTGGATGGAGTGAGGAGAGAATCCTTCTTTTGTTGTATGATGTGTGGCTGAAGTTATGCTACTACTTCAGTTTTAAGCCACCTGCTCCTATTTATTTTGGTGACTGAAATCTGTTCCATTTAAAAAACAAAAGAAGGACACACTGAAGTATCTAAATGCCTTGCCTCTTCATGACCCAGGTGTTTCCTGTGGTGAGTGTGTGCTGCTTAGTGTCAGCAGATCTCCTTATGGCCTGCAGTGAGAGCGTACTCCTAACCTTCTAGGACAACTTGTTTTTCCTTAAGAACTAATCCTCATCCGTGTTCTATTTTGGGAGGAGGATATGATGAGTATACCTCTTCTTACACCTGCATGTTGCATATGCATCTGCGGGGATAGCCCTTTGGCAAAGTGACTTGATCTTCATGGTGGTATCTCCTGAGAAACAGTGCTTCTCCAAACAGCTCCTCTTGCAGGAACGCACATCCCACAGGGGGGGCAAGTGCCATCGGAGCTGACTCTCATGATAACTATTCTTTCTCCTGCTTTATTCCTCTTTCCTTATCCTCTCATCCACTAGCTCCTGGGTTATTCTGCCTTCTTTGTCTTCAGCCCTTGGGGTAGCAAACCTATTTGTTGTGTATCATTCGCCCAATAAGTGAGTCTCAGCTGTGAGCTGTCCCTGCTTGCTGGGCAGAGTGAGCCTCCAGCTGACCACTCGCCTGTGAGAGCACTAAGGAAGGAGCTGCCTAGCATAGCAGCCTGCACTGACCTGGATAGGGGTCAGTCTGGTCAAGTGATCAACCCTTGGTGTGTGAGCCTCAGTTTGCTTTAAATGGTAAGTGTGCAAGCAAAAATCAGCATAAAAAGGAGCTATTTGCACTCCGGTGGTTCAAAGCATTCTCACAGTGTTTGTAACTGCCAGTGAACAATGTTTCAGAGAAAGTAGAAGCTGTGCTTCTAGGATTTTCAAATTTTTGATTATGAGATGCTCAAGCTTGTGTTTTGTAAACAAGATTCAGAAGCTCCTCTGCATTGCTGTGCTTTGTACTGTGGCAAACGTTAGAATAAAAGCTGTAAGTGTGCCTGGATTTATTTTACAAACTGGGGTCATTTCAGCAATCTGTGTGGCCTTCTATTCAGCTGTTTGTTTAAGCCAAGCCAAAAGCCACTTATCTAAAGATGATTTATTCTCACTCTTGAGCTGATAGAACCAGGCTGGGAAGGGCAATGGCTGTGCTGTAGGGCTTGGTATGAGCCCCCTCCAGTCAAACTCTTAAGGAGAGCATAAAGGACTGGCCATAACATTGTTCTGGAAGGTACTTGCGGTACTCTTGTGCTTTGCTTGTAAGACACTTTTTAAAATAAACAGCAGTGGTATGTGATTGACTCAGATTGGAACTTTGCAGCTGTTCCTTTCCATCTGTGTGGTATGCCAGAGCAAAACTCTCCAGCTCAACATCTCTAAAATCAAAAACTTAAATATTATAATCTGGATCAGCTTCTGACCTTCTGGTTTTGGCAGCAAAAGCAAAATGGAGGCAAGTGTGATTCTTCATCTAGTTCAGAAAATTAGATGTTATTTACTTAGAATATAGCAGGGCTGTGTAATAAAAGGCAATGGCTAAAAATTCTTAGCGAGAGACGTGTAAGTATAACTTGAAGTATAATATCTGGCTGTCAAAATTGTGTCTAAAGAGAAAGAAAAATGTAGTGATGTTTTAAGCTTTGTTTGTTTTGTTACATTAAAGCAACCAAAGTAATTTGTTTGCATTCAGTATTATCCTCTCTGGTTGCTGTGAGGACCAAATATCTTTTAACTTTGTTAGACTTCACCTAATGCAGAATTTGACCGCGAGGAGCAGAATAACTGACACTGAAGGTTTACTTTCTTGATACTTTTGTCTTCATCCCTTAAAAAATAATTTGGGGTTTGCTGCTGCCCTACCATTTTTGGAGGGGCACAGTGGGCTGAAAAGACTTAAATTTTAAAACACCTTCTCTCCCCTCCAAAAAAAACCCTGTGGTGTGTCCAACTGCAGTGGCTGGCTGAGGAGCTGGGCTGGGCTATGGGGTGGTGGCCAGGGACCTTTCACAGCACCCACATGGATGATCACAGCAGTAAAAATAAGGGCAGACCCAAACGGCCAGGGGGTGGGCCTGCAGAAAGAAGTTTGCCTCCACAATGAGAGTTAATTTGAGTGAGATAATAGCAAAGGGGTTAAAGAACTGTTGTATATTTTGAATTCAGGCTGTCAAGGCAAATATTTTGACAGTCTCTCAGAAGTGGATATTGAGTGGCATGCTGTGAAGAACATACAGCTTTGTCATGGAAAAAGTTTGTCAAGGGATGGGAAACTGAGAGGTGGAATAAACAGCTAGTTTTCAGCCTGGAAAGAGAGTAGCTTGAGTTTCTGTACAGCAAAAAGGGGAGAAAAGGGGCAAGTAGTATGCTGTAGGGCAGCTTCACAAAGCACAGAGTTCCGTAGTGCTGATATATAGTGTGTGTGTTACATTGGAGCTGTGTGACAACTGGGTAGGTTCATTTGGAAATTCAGGGTGATACCTGCAAAAATGTTAGCTACAGTATGACCTCTCTCCACTGAGTCTGAGCCAGAAATGTTCCTGCCCTTCTCCTGACCTCTGAACCATACTCCTTCATGTGTTTTTGTCCTCTGACCTATATCAAGAGATGTGGGGAGCAGCACTCACGTTCAGCTTATCATCAGAACAGATTTATCTGTGTGCTCTTGTGAATAACCGTGGGCTGCTCTGCCAGAATAAAGTGGTAGCTACCTGTGCAAAGCTGGGTTGTGAAGGTTTCATTGGGAAGTTTAAGTGTGACCGGAGGAGCTGTTGTTACTCGTGATGCTTATAAACTTTCACATGCCATGTTTCACATGAATGTTTCACAGTGTAGCAAAACTAGGAAGTATATGTCCCAGGGAAGTCCTATTGACACTGTTTTGATATCATTTTTGAGCATACAGTTCTGCTCATGCATTGACTTTTCTGGAGGTAATCATACATTAACGCGTTACCACTATGTATTCTCGTTGCATTCTAAGTGAACAGAAACCAGTGGTGTGTGTACTTTTCCTTATGATGCTAATAACACATTCACCATTCTTTATTAGTGACACGTATTATGGCTTCCAATGTTCATTTGGAATATGAACTTTATTCTCTTCTGTGTTCAGTAAACAGCATTTTATAATTTTATGTTGGTACAGAGTGAAGTGTACCAGCAGTGATTCAACTGCCAGGTCCTTTGCACCTCAGTTGGAAATACAACTGATTACAAAGATGAGTTTAACAGGAGTGGTGCTTACACAAAAATACAGATTCTTTTTGGAACTTCTCTTAAAAAATAAAGGTGTTTTCTATTAAATTGTCTTTAATCATGCCACTGACATAAGAAGCATGTATACTTTTCCTACATTCCAGTTGTTATTTAAAGTGGAAATTCTGAGAGAATTAACTTTTTTTTTTCCTTTGGCAGGCTGACACTTCAGTTCTCTGTTATTACAAAGGGTGTATTCGAGTCATTGGTATGTCAGGTTGCTTGAAATCTCAGTGTTTTCCCCAGCTTTTCCAGAATTAAATAAATGGAAAAAGAGCTAAACGATTGTCACAGTACAGATAAATGCACAACTAGAAGTGTAATAATCTACTTAGTAAAGTCGTGAAATTAGTTGTCTGAGTGTCAGACATGCATTGTAGATTTGGGCTTTCTTTCTGGTGCTCTCTGATGTTTTTCTGTAGTTGGCCAGTGGCAACAGAGAAGCTGAAAATTGCAGGCTTTGTTCTAAGCACAATACCGGGCAGGATATGCAGGATCATCCAGCGGAAAAACAGGCAGCATGGTAACCAGGAACTGAGGGAGGTGAAATTCAGTTGTGGGCATGGAAGGTTAAGTGCCCACCTCTGGAATGGAGGGGTCTGCATGTTGAGATAGGGAAGAAGAGAGATGCTGTGAATGGTTCATAAATCCTAGTGTAGGAAAGAGAAGAAATTGTTGTATGCAATTCTGAGTTTTTTGAAGTCGTGGTGTTTTGTGTTTGTTTGTTTGTTTTTCACTTCCACATTCAGTGGGACTAGGATTCGACCACTGGGGTCAAAAACTCCTAAAAAATTAAACACCAACTCCATTACTCCTTGACAAAGCTAAAAGAGAGGAGGATGGGAGTATCTTTTTTTCAGATACCTGCTAACCTCTCTGTATTTGGAAGAGATGAGGTGATGAGGCACTGTTTGCTTCTCAACTTTTTGCCTTTGGTCGCTTTCTTTTCCTGTGAGTAGACTCGGGAGTGGTGCGCTCCCTTAGCTGAGGAGCAGCACGAGTGCATCTCCTGCTCTCCCCCTCTTTCCAAGTGACACATTTTGAGTTTAAGCGCGGAGCCATGTGTGTTGATCCATCTGTTATTTTAAGGAAAGCTTCTGGGTATGAGTTAGAAGATCTCGGACTGCCTCTTGTTCCAAGGGAAGCGTAGCTCTGGGAACGTCCCCAGCAACCGCCGCAGGCAGCAGACGGACGGGGAGCCCTGGGTTGGGTCGCACCGTGCTCCTGGCCGACCGAGGGCTGCGGGGAGGGGCTCGGTGTCCCGCGGCGGCTGGGCAGCCCCACGTCCCGAGGCCCCGCTGCCTTTCCCCGCGGTGCGCCCGTCCCCGCCCACATCCCCGCGAGGCAGCGGCTGTAAAACCGCTTAAACGCGTCCAAGCGCTCCGCTGGGCCGCTGCCAGCGGCCGTGGTAATTCCAAGCAGGGGAAGATGATGTGGGCGTGCTGCGGGAGTGGGTGGGACCGGCCCGCGGCCCGAGGCTTCACTGGCAGCGCGCTCGGACCGAGCGGGTGCGTGATCGCCGCTGGGCAGCCGGGGCGGTCGGTCCCCGGGACCAGGCGGGAGGTTGCGGTGCGCACGGAGAGCTGCACAGTGTGGATGTGGATGTGGATGCGCGCAGGCCTTCATCTTGGCTGTGGGGTGTGCGGACGTGGAGGCGCGACGGTTTTTTATGCGGCTGATGTGGTCTCTTCTCTCCCGTAGGTGCGTGATGTCAGTCGAGCAGCGGGCAGTCCCCGCGGCTTTCCCCGCCGGCCCGGAGCGTCATGTGCCACAATGAGCAGTAACAGTGCGCTTCGGAGCTCAGCATCCCTGCAAGAAAAAAGGAGGAACTGAGTGGAGAGGACAAATGCCTGTACTGCTCGCAAAACTCGTAGCAGTTCACTTTTTCTCCCGAGGAGTTTTGTCTTGGCTGCTGTGAGAGCCGAAAGAGCAAGCGGAGCTGCGGCAGCTTTCCTCGTGGTCCCTTTTCTCTGCTTTAATTGAACTTTTTCCCCCGTCGTGCCCGGATTTAAGACCGCCAGCTGCACCGTTTGCAAGCAGCGCACACCAATATGTGTCATGTCATTGTAACGTGTCGGTCGATGCTATGGACTCTCCTGAGTATCGTGGTGGCTTTCGCGGAGCTCATCGCTTTCATGAGCGCGGACTGGCTGGTCGGCAAAGCCAAGCCGGTCAGCACCGAGGACACGGACAACAGAACGGGAGGGCAGCAGGAGCCCTACCGCCCGACGCTGGGCATCTATGGGCGCTGCACAAGGATCTCCCACATGCAGCTCTCCAGGCGAGATACGCTTTGCGGCCCTTACGCCGAAAACTTCAGTGAGATTGCCAGTGGGTTCTGGCAGGCAACCGCTATTTTCCTTGCTGTGGGAATCCTGATCCTCTGCGCCGTGGCGTTCGTGTCTGTCTTTACTATGTGTGTGCAGAGCATTATGAAGAAGAGTATTTTTAATGTCTGTGGGCTGCTACAAGGGATTGCAGGTACGTGAGCTTTGAGAGCAACTAGAAGTTCTAATTTTTGCGCTGTTCAGCTAGAGAAACACAGCAATTCTGTGCTGTCTACAAGGAGATCTCACTAGACAGACCCAGACTGATTCTATATGCTGGTGTTGATTCAAACACAGCTGAAATTTATAGCTACACAGCATGTAATACATTGACATTGGCGGCAGGATTGCAGTCTGTTGTATGCCAAAATGAACTGGCCAGTGTTTCTTTTGTTTGCTGTTCAGCGCTTTCCCTCTGTGTGAATTTCTTTCTGTAACAAAAACTTCTCTCCTTTGTTACCAGCAGAGAGCAAAGTTAATCCTCGTCCATCTCCCTCTCACTACTTCGGTGACTTCTCCTTAGTCCCAGGGCAGTTCAGGTGCCCCATGACTGAGGAGAGAGCAAACACTCCAGGACAGGGCCCGCAGCTGAACACTCAGCTCTCCAGGTTTCATGCTAAGCCATTTCCTTCAAGGGCGTGCACTTGACAAGTCATACCTGCCAGTAAACTTTCCCCTTGGTCAGCTCACCGCGCTGTTCAGCTGCAGTCACAGAGCTCTGTGAGCTTATCTTTTAGTGGTCTGATTGTACTTTGCCTGAAATGATGAATTCATTCTAGATGTGTCGTGTTTATAACGTAGCTTTACAAGGATTAAGTAACTGTAACGCAGACGGAAGCTGGAAAGCCCTAGGCAGAGCAGCGTGTAGCTTTCTGTGGTCACTAGGGCTGGTTCTGTATGCCAGTTCTGTGCTTTGTGGTGTGTGCATGGGGTGGTCTGAAGGAGAAGAATGGTCCTGCCACAATCGGCTACCCTCGGGGAGTGGCGAGGAAGGCAGCAGTGGCACAGGCTGCTTCTGCCTTCCCTCTTGGTGGTGCTCTTAACCAGATGTTTTCAATTCATACAGTGGTTTGGCTACAGCAGAAGTGAGGAGTTGGGACTTGTTTGCTGGAAGGAAGAGTCCGTCTTGACCACTCCTTGCCAGGACAGTGGCAGCCCTAGTGCTGACTGAGCCTTGATGGGTGTCCCAACTGGTCCCTCGCTTGGACAAGGGCTGTGCTCCTCTTCCTCTGAGCACAGAGGACACAGCTGGGATCACAGCCGACACTGGCTCTGAAAGCACCCTAAAGCAGTATGAAAGCATATGGGTTATTTTGTATCACCCACAACAAGGTTTGTGTGTTTGGGCCAGAATTAGGTCCCTACATTGGCTCACGCTGCTTCTGGTCAGGCTTTGGGAGCAGATGAATATCCTTCAAATAAAAATGATACATTTTGCAGCAATTCCCCCTGGTTCACAGAACTACCAGCACCAGCACGACAAATAAGCAGCTCTGCAGTGCAAATTAGAGCTAGTGGAAGGTTTTAGCTCCTTGATTTCTTACCCTGTACTTCAGAAATAATCCACGAAACCTGTTTTTTTTAAGAGATGACATCTTTTCATTTGAAGTTATGTTTGTGTGAGAGTTTGGTTACCAGCATAAGCAGATGTTTGTTGCATCACACTCGTGCCTGTTGAGAAGATAACCATGCTTATGGTTCCAGTGCCATCTCAAGATAGATATAGTCTAGCACCAGAGTAGGCTGCAAGTAGATTCTTGTAGCTTAGTGAACGGTTCTGGAAGGCATCTATTTGTGAATAGATAGGACAGTATTAGGTTTTAATACCAAACCAGCTGTGCCTGTAGAGGAAGGCATTGAACAATATGGTAGACAATATGTCTGTTATGTGAAGAGATAGTGGAGTCCTTTTTATGAGCTGTATTGAGAAGAGAAGCTCTTTTTTTTTTCCTACAATTTAGATAAATGACACAGCATGAAACTGGGTAATTGAAAGGTCACGTTACTGAAACTGTTGCTATGAGAAATACCTCTGCCAATATTTTGCAGCCAGGCACCTTGTGGCTAGCAACTCATTTTCTCAAGATTAATTTTATTGGGTCCACTGCTACTCTTGTGCCAGTAGCATTACAGCATCTGCTTACTTAGTTGAAAGTATTTTCCGTATGACTTATCACAGCTGTTAATTTCAACTTTCTTTGTTCCTCAGTTTTGAAAAACACTTATGCGTGTTTTTAGCAGTTGTTGGCCTGGTTAGTCTGTACAAGGATTATAATGTGTGAACTAAAGCCTTGGCCAGAGAACAGCTTGACAAAGGTCTGTGTGCTTGTCTTCAGCTTCAAATGTGAACTACTACTTTTGTTAGGATAAAGAATTCACAAATCATGTTGTTTATCAGCATATATCAGCCCAATATTTTTAAGCATGTCAAACATCTCATTTTCAAAGATGAGATGCACCCACACAGAGCCGTCTACAGGAACTGGGGATCTCACAGACTTAATCTCATTTAAAATCTCAATATCTTTGCTATGGAGATTTAATATAATTAAAAACATACAGCAAGTTAGTTTATTCCTGGAATTCATCACGAAGAAACAATAACAGACACCAGATATATCTTTTCTGTCTAGCAACAGTGGTTGTGACCTAGGTGATGCCTATGGTGAAATTACAAACACAAAGCCACATCTTTTTATATGGTCCTTCAGCAAACTCTCATTTAGGCCAGAGGGTAGGAGGCATGCACATATCTGGTCCACAGAGCTTTTGTCATTGTTGTTGCAGAAAATTAGAAATAAAAAACTATACAGGAAGAAAATAACAGCTTCTGTTTGAAACCTTATAATTAGTTGTAATAGGGCACGACCTTTTACCACTGGCTTTCCGGCTGCAGCGTCTTTCACTCTGAACTTGCAGAAGTAGTCATCAGAGGTCCTGGTTTTGGAAATGTTTGCAGATTGTTCCACCTGGAAAGGAATATTTTCCCTGCATTAGAGAGTGCAAAGAAAGGAGCCATGTAATTAAATAGGTAAATACTATCCAGCAGCAAGAAGTCCAGGCGGAGTTTCATTTGAACATCTCTGTGGGGAAAGTAGAGACCAGAAGAGGGCCAGGATGTGAAGGCTCGTGGCTGTGGAGCACTTAGGGTATTTGTGCATGTTGTCAAGAAGCATTGCTGTGTCAAAGAAGCCAAGCTGGTGGACAGGGAAGCACCACGCACGCTCACGCTGCTGCCCGCAGGTGACTGAGGCTGCTGCTTGGCTGGGAGCCTGGGCAGGAGGGAAGCGGAGCCAGAGCAGTTCAGCCTTCAATGGCAAGGGAACTTCTTGTTTGTCTTTCTAAAATGCAGAGCATGCATTTTTCAAAAGCATATTTCCTCTTGGATTCATCTTAGAATTTTTCTTTTCTGATGCCAGAATTCTGAATTCTTGGGGTGGGAAGAAAGAAAAAGGGGCCGGGGGGTGGGTTCTAATGGAAATCCTGATGGTCTGAACTGCCCCTGCTGTCTGCGGTATAGTGCTTCCTGTAACCTATATGGCCAGCTGCCAGCATGACAGCCAATACACACATGGTTGCAGAAAGTTCAAGCTAAGGGGACTGCTGGTTTGGAGCAAGAGGAAGTGTGCCAGGGAAGGAAAACGAGTTCCAGTGCTGAACTGCTATTTAGCCTGAGGGACAGTGTTAAGAATTACTCAAAGGACAGTTAAAGAAATAAAGTGAAGGTTTCAGTGTTCAGTTAGATTTGGAAGTCAGCTTGCCTCCTGTACTACCATGATTGTCTCAGGGATCAGCAGACACTCGGCAGATTCTCAGTGTGAAGGTTCTCACTGACAAAAATTAGCAGCTGATGTTGTTAGCAAGCAAGCATAAACCTTTGTCAAATAGTGCTGAGTGAGAGAACCTTGTGCAGTGCCCTGATAAATGCTTTCCTATGGCACATGTATGTGCAAGGGCACAGTACTTGCACTGATGCTGAGGTGCTGGGGATGTCTGCATTCCCTGCTGCCCAGCAGTGTGGGACAGCTAGCTGCCTCTACTGTGAGGTGGATTTTTGCTTTCAGACTTGGAGCCAAGGCTGATGCTGCTGTTACATAGAACAGCAAACTCTGTAATACAGAGAATATTTAGATGCAGAGGCTGAGCTTGCCCTCAAACACAAGAAAAAAAGAAGAAATCAACTCAACCTCAGCAGGCAGAAAGGGGAGGGATGGTCAGCTTACACTGCAGGATCAGCACTGAGGAAATGTAATGGAACGATAAAACCTCCCGGGGCCCTTTTACCTCATTGTTTCAGCCAAGGAAGCTTGTTGCTTCGACTCCCTTGCAGAGTCCTGGTCACGAGGTGTTTTTCTTTCCCTTTCTGCTGATTCTGCACAACCGATTCATGTTTTTGAGGGCACTGGCAGCAGACAGTTGGACAGCACTGAAAAACATTACAGCAAGCACTGTGAAATGTGCTGGGTCTTTTCCTCTGCTTCTTTTGTGGATGGACTGTTTGACATCATCTGGTATTTTCTTTCCAAACTAAGGAACCTCCCAAATTCAGCCATTGCAGTGTAGTTACTCATTTAGCTGCTTCAAGACTGCCATGGTGCCGTCTCAGATTAAAAACGCCCAGTACCTCACTGGCTTTTGAGGCAAACCCTGGCAGCCACGTGCCAGCCCCATGGAAGGCACAGTGGTGTGCCTGGCTCCTGCTGTGCTGCTCCAAGCGTGGAGCTGAGCAGGGCTTGCACATGTGTGAGAACACCAACAGGGCTTGCATCAAAAAAAGTTGCTACAGCCTTCCAGGGTGGTCAGGGCCTGCAAATTGATGTGACGGGTAGGGCTGGCACAGCTCAGAATATTCTGTGATTCTGTGACATCTGATGGGATGCAGCTTGCCCTCTCCTCTCCTGGAGAGAGGAGTCTGTACACGCATGCTTTGTTAAAGAGAAGACCAAGCAGAAGATTACACAGTAAAAAAAAACTAATCCCAAGAAACCCCAAACGCTATACAGAAATCACCCATATGCTGGCCTTCTGCCAGAACAGCCCACATCGAAGCTTTATAAGCTGGCTTCTTTTTGGCTCTTTCTGTGGTAGCAAAATGTACATAATAGTGATAATAGCTTCTTGTCCGTAGCTTTTCCTTCTACCTCCTGTCAGGCACATCCTCCACCATCTATTCTTAGCCCTATTTCCACACCCTAATGTCAGTAGTGACATCAGAAACATTGATTATGAGGATGCATATTTGATTGGCTTAATAAATCAGAGTATGAGCAAGTGGCTGAAAAGAGTGGGATTTCATCAGTTCAGGGAAGGCAGCAGTCAGGGAACTGCTTCCCATTATATGAACCCATGGGAAGTTTAAGTGGCCTTGTGGAAGATAACTGATCTGTGCAAGTTTTGGGAGATGACCTGGTTTCAGTTCTGCTGAGCTTGCTCTCGGGTCTTGCTGCACCCTGCAGTCCGTGTCTGGATGCAGTTCCTGCAAGGGCTGGGCCAACCTCCTTCATCCAGCCTGGCTCCCATTCCTTAGCACCTTGGCTGCCCTCTCTCCTCCATCGTCCCTGCCTACCCATTATCCCAGACCCCCTCGCTGATGTGAAACCACACCGACTGCACTATCAAGATAGGTTTTGAAATCACAAATTCTTCTGTTTTGCAGTGTTTCCAGATGGGCCATCTTCAAGGCTCTTGTGGTCACAGATTGTTCCCTTGCTTTCCATGCGTGTGCCGCCGCGCTCAGCTGGAGACTGCCTGGGCTGCTGGAGGCCATGCAGTGTGATGGGCTGCGGGCGGGTTGTGGCAAGGCCACAAGCCTGTGCTGTGGTGTCTGGCCTGCTGCACCACAGTGGTCCTGCCTCAACCTCTGTGGGGAATTCCCTCACCTGTCCCATCCCCTCTGCCTGACTTGGAGCTCTGTGACTGGCCTGCGCTGGCTGGTCTTATGAGGAGCATCTGAGAGAACTGTGGACATCCACCATGGTGTCTGTCACTACAGTTGTCTACCTATGCAAAAGCTTCCTCAGGTTTAGCTAGTGATGTGCATTAGGGCATGTATTTCAAGCATGACATTGATCAGGTGTTCATCTAGCACATTTGCTAACATGCCTGTGGGTAACAGTGGCAGGGTTGTGTGTCCTTGTGCTGGAGCACTCGTCTCCTGTGGCTGTGAAGGAGTGGAGGGCATTGTCGCTGCTTTTCACCACCAGATGACCCACACGAGTGGAGCAAGGCTCATTGCACTCCTATCTGTGCTGCAGTGCTGTTGCTGGGTTGTGCTGCTCCATAGAAAGAAGCCTGTTGCATTGCCACCTCATGGATCACAGCTGCTTAATTTCCTGTATCTTCAGCAGTATTTTAAGAAGGTTGTTTTGGTTTGATTTGGTTTGTATTGTTAATTTTTTTTTTCTTTTTTGCTGTTTTGCTAGGAAATGAGAAGATAGTTTCAAGATTTGCAATGGAAATTGGCTTTGCTAGTATACACTGTTGTTTAATATGGCACAACAGCAGCTGCACAGGAGACTGTCAAAACTAAATAGCTTGCCTTCACTTATCTAAACAGGCATCTGCACAGCCCCTTTCTTGAGGGTTGTTTCCAAGGGTGGAATGAGAAAGCTTTTACTCAGCTCTGACCCCGCTGCTGACCAGTATGTGTTGTGAAATGCAGATGCCCACAGTGGCAGACTGATTTGCTGATTCTCTGTGATGTTAGCCTAGCAACACTGCTGTAGAGCATGAAAAAAAAAAAAAAAAGAGGAACACTTACTTGCTGCAGTACCAGGCCCTCAGAAGGGAAAGTCTTGGGGTGCAAGTGGAAAGAGGTTTTCTTAAATAAAAGTCAATACTGATCTGTCTTCACAAACATTTCCTCTCATCAAAGCATTCTGCTGTGTTCATGCTGATATTTCTCAGTATGAGAAGTTTGGCTGTAGTGTAAACATTTGAGGGCTAGTGCTTAATGGGTTGTCCAAGCTGTAGTCAGGATTGGGCTAATAATCCCCATTAAGTTTAGTCTACATTTTCTATTTCTTAAGGCTTAATAATTTAGGATTGATAAAATGTTATGGGAACACATTCCCTTCACTGAAACATGCTAAAATGTTCTACGCTGACAGAATTATACCAGTGCTCTTTATGAGATATCTGATCAAAGAGTTATTTAAATATTTTCCTGTGTTGTTCATGGGCATCCGATTGCATTGTGCAGCCTACTTTCAGACCTCTGTAGAAGAAACACGTATGAAAGCTGGCAACAACAAACAGAAGGAAGATGTAATTAATGCTGCATCCATAGCAGTGCAGCTGTGCAGAGATGGAGGGGGTTAAATCTTCAACAGTGCAAACTTGAGCTCAGTGAGGCTGTAGTGGAAAACAGACTCGTGTCATGCTTTCAGAGTTAATTTGCTCTCCCAGCATGGGGAATAAACAACAGTAATTAACAGGTGGATTGGATGTGAATTAAAACTCATTTACTGTACGTTAGAAAGAGGAACTGAAAGGATTCTTTGCAGGGAAGTTTTCTTCAGCTAAAGCACCAGACTTTTGTTCTGTTTTTTCCTCTTGAAGATTGGCTTCTGTTCAGATACACTGGGACAAAAGCAAAAGATGATTTATTAAGAAAAAGAAATCATTATCATTATAATTTACTGTCCTCCTGCCAGATCCATCTAAAGACAAACTGTCGACAGGAGGTAATTGTTGCTTCATTAAGATTGTGCTGACATGAAGTTACACAACACACAGTGAGCTTTGTACTTCTATGACTAACAGAAGTTTAAGTGCTTTAATTTTAACTTTGGGCATCGAATGCCTCAGAAAGCCACATCATGCGGATTCAGTGCACAAGTAATATTTAAATGTGTCGAGCTTAAGAGTATGACTCATATTCAAGAACCCTGAGAACCGTAAGAGTTTATCAATCCAGAGAACAACTTCTTATGCGTAGGTGAGTGTTGCTGCTCCCATGTCCCTGTGCACTGTGGATATAAATGAACGCTGAGGTGTGCCCCGTGGCTCCCATGGCAGCCCCATGCTCACTGGTGAGAAGCTTTGAGCCCAGCTCCCTGTGGCCTACCCAGTGCCCTCCTCTGCCATCTGTCCCTGGATGCTTCAGAAAACAAAAACATGTTTTGTGCTGCCCATAAGCAACTGAGAACCAGCTGATCTTCATTTTTCCTGTTGCAGTTTGGCTATGGATCCTAGAATCACAGAATCACTTGGGTTGGAATGGTCCTTCAAGATCATCTAGATCCAACACAGTGATTGAACAGGGTTGCTGCCCACTAGAGCCATGATGAAACACTACTGCTTTGTGCTCTGTTTGTTACATAAGAAGAGTTTGCCAGCTACTGACACAAGCTATGAGCAGAGCTGCCAAGCACTGCAGTAATGCAAATAAATAACAAAAATGAGAGAAATGCAGGCAGGTGAGCCCCAGGGACTGAGCAGTGGCTACAGAACAGGAGAGATACAGGCAATTAAGCAAAGAGATGTGAGGGGCTCAGCCAGGCTGTGCCCTGTGGACACTAATATGAGAATTCAGTGCTGAAATTCTAACTGTTTGGCCAGATGCTATCCTGTAATTGTTTTTTGCTGAACTGCAGCTGCTTGCATGTGTTTGAGACATAGATCAAGGCTACAGCATTAGCCACAGAAACATGCCTCTGGCTTTTTCATGTTTCTTAGAATGGTTGAGCAGCAATCCTTAGGTTAAAGGTGAGAGCATCCAGAGACTGCCGAGCTATTCTGCATTATAACCATTTTACCTGTTTAACTTGACTTTCCAAGGAGGATCACAGCTTCACTGGACCTTGGTATCAGATATATATGAGCTTGTTCTTTCCACGTGGGCCTTTCTTCCCCCCCTCTGCATCTGTGTTCCCAGGAGCACAGTGGTTCTTTTCTTGTGGTCTCTGGAAGAGCTAGTTGGACAGGTAAGTGCCTAAGTCAGGTTGCTGACTTCTGCTGTAGCTCGTGGTTGTCTCTGCTGCTGTATTGTGCTGAGTAATGAAAATCTTCCATCCATTTTGTTTAAGCAGCAGGAATCACTGCAACATGCAGTCATCTCTTTTGAGGAAACTTGGAAGCAACTCTTGACCTTTTCATTTGAGATCCCTATGGGTGAAACCACTTCTGAAGCCCATGCAGTTCCATCACTGTGCTCGGCAGGTTAGAGCCAAGCACAAGATGAGTCTGCAGCTCTCCACTTGATGCTAGTGAGCATGAAACCCAAGGGGTGCCATTTCTGCTTGTGGATGTGCTGAATTGACTTAATTAGGTTATCTTTATTAACCTTTCCTAGCAAATAGAAACTGGGTACTACTGAGATTATGAATGATGGTAAACACTAGTGGATAGCGATAGATGTGTTAAGCCTTGTGCCTGCACTGGGACGGAGTAGAAGGGAGGCTCAGTGGTAAAGACATTGGTTTTTTTCTTATGTCACACCAAGACAGTACAGGGGTCAGGAGGGGAAAGTGAGAATCTGCCCATCCATCGTCATGGCCCATAGTTTTGGAGCTTTCTCCAGATCTGATTCTTAGAAAATAACTGTAGGTTATTCTGCTGTGGGCTGCATTCAGCACTTCTCCACGATTTTTCTTCACTCTTTACAAGAAAAAAGAAAGAAAAAAAAGCTAAAAATGTCTTAATTTGGTAGAGTATTTATGAATAAGTAGAGGTGCTGCAGCCTTTTAGGGGTGTCTTGAGATTTTACTAGTGGCTTTTGAGTCTGGGGGTCCGTACCATGAGACAGCAGCTTTCAGAAGCTGCTCAGTGCTGTGGCTTTGGCTAAAAGAGATGAATGTGGCCTCTCAGACCTGCCTGTGACTGAGCCATCTGGATGAAACACAGACCTCCGGGTTTGATCACCACCTCCGGGTGGTGATCTTTCCAAACTAATGGCATCAGCAGCCACTCCAGCATTTCATGGCTGGTTTCTTAATTCAGGGCTGGCGACTTTTAACTATCAAAGGGTTTGTGATCTTTAGGAAAAAATGGCAACTGGAACATGCTCACGTACAATTAGAAAAATACAGTGCTTAGTCCTGCTGGTTAATGCTGAACAGGACGCTAGTGATGAATAGTGGAGAGGAACTGCTGGTGTTTAGCCTGAAATGGCTGCTGGGCTCAGCAGGATGAAAGCACAGCTCGTCCAGGTCTGTCCAAGATAAAGCAGTACTTTATGCGTAGCGTAGTTCGGACACTTGGACAGGAATCACTGCACAAAATTTGTCATTGCTTCTTAAATGTAAACAGCAGTTAAATCCCCGCAGACAGAACAGAAATCACTCACTAGTGGATTTTTCTGCCCTAAATAGTGACGTTTAGTCCGTTCACGCCCATGGTGTTACCACTGGGAAAATGCTGGAGGAAGGACAACCATTTGTAGACATTAGACAGTTGGTAAGGAAATGTAATGCACAGCAGAATGGACTGTTCTAACTGAAGATGGGAACGAGTCTTAACAAATGGTTGGTAATATGTGTAGTATAGAGAATAAAAGAAGACTTTTCTGTTTGATAACCTTGACAACTTTCAGCCAACTTCAAGAGTAAAACCATCTTCAGCTATCTTCATCAGCATACCAGGCTAAATAAAGGGCTTAACAGTACAGGACAAATAAACTGGGTAATAGAAGGTGTGGAAGGCTGTGTTCACTTACTGACTTTAAGCAGAAACTGTTTTGTATAACTCTTCCTGCTCTTCTAAGTAAAATTTTAGAGAAAACAACATAATGCTAATACAGATGCCTGTGAGCTGCCCTGACACGTGTCTACGTACACTGCTGGATGGAGATCTGTTCTTAACTCACTGTGATTCTTAGAGGTTGTGTGGCAGCATTGTAGCCTCCAGCACACTCAGCAATTTGGTTAAATCTCTCACATTTGTGAAAAAGGCACGTCGTGTATGGGGACTCTGACATTGTCATCTCCCCAGTGAAACTCTTCACTGCTTCAATAACTTTGTTCCTCAGTGGAGAGAAAGCTATCAGTAACAGCATCGGCCATCAGTGGCTATTGTAATTGTTACTAAATGCACTTCATTCGCTGTTAAAACATATGAGTTGTTAAACTAACCTCTTTTCTTTCTGTTTTTATTTCTAGGCCTCTTCCTTATCTTAGGCTTGATACTTTACCCTGCAGGTTGGGGATGCCAGAAAGCAATAAGCTATTGTGGACATTACGCTTCTGCTTACAAACTGGGAGACTGCTCCTTGGGCTGGGCTTTCTACACGGCTATTGGTGGCACTGTTCTGACGTTCATCTGCGCGGTCTTCTCGGCGCAAGCTGAAATCGCCACATCCAGTGACAAAGTGCAAGAAGAAATAGAGGAAGGAAAAAACCTCATCTGCCTCCTTTAATTTCAGTGGGAAGAATACCAGTGCCTGGATCATGATTTGCTATCCACTGACTCCATGAGATCTACTTACCAGTTTCCACAGTTTGTGTGATTGAGCCCCATGCATTCCAGCCCTGAACTACTGAAATGGTCTTTGTTCCTTGCGGGGCAGTGAGGATCACAGAAAGGATCCCAAGAGAGGAGAATGTAAACAGCTGGGGATTTTTTAGTTTCATTATATTATCAGGACACTGTGGAGTATATTAATCAGATTGGGGATGTGAGGAATCGTATATATAATGGGGATATTGTTACATAGCTGACAAATTCTGATTGATCGGATTGCCCTACCCACCTTGGTCACTTTAAAAGAATTGGATTTAAAATAATAAAAGCCAGCACATTTTTTTCTTTTTTTAACACAGTCAAGAAGCCTACTTTAATTAGGCTTTGTTTCCAAGGGCTCCCCTCACCTGTGAACCTTTCGCCACCACCTGGTTTGGTACCATATTTTTAATTGAGGTGCTTTTTCATACTGAACTTCCCTAAAGGACAGTGCCTCCTCAGGCAGGAAGTGTATGACGGAGAGATCAAAGCCAACATGATGCAGTTCATGCAAATCTTTAAACGCTTAAAGCTGAATCCCTGCCACATCTCCTGCTTGAATCTTACAAGGTGTGCCCCTTGTCTGGCAGGTAAATTATTTTGTTTTCATTCACTCTGTAGAGAGGCTGTTGTTAACACTGACTTTCACTTGATTCTGATGCAACTGTTGGGAATACCATTTTACCATATGTTGAAACAGCAACTCTGCCTTAATTTGAAATCCCCAAAATCCCAAACAGATGATAATGCACAGCTGGGCATTATCTTGTGAATGCCAGCAGCTGGAGTTGGGCTCCAGCCTCTTGTACAAATGTAGATCAAATGCTGGACTTCGGTGCTATTATTCTTTCTTTTGACAGTGCAACTTCATTCCTAGTCTTCAGATCAGTATGCCTCATGTGCCAGAACCGTGCCAAATCCTCAATGGCTGGGAAGATCTTTTCCCATTTTTTAAACTACATATAGCGTGGAACCTTTTCCAACCAAATCAGCAGAAAAAGCAGACCTTGCCACAGATGACATTCTTTTCTCTAAAGCAGTCGGTTGCATTACTTGTGGTGTCCCATCACTTACTAGAACTACTTGTAAAAACAAATTGAAAAGGTGGGTTTTTTTGTGGGTTTTTCTTTTCAAAAAAGGAATGATGCAACTGTGGCATAGAAGCACTGGGAAGAATCCATCTGAGAAATAATTTGCATGAACTTTAAGTAAATTCCTCTTATTTCTCAGTGCGTGTTTCACATCATACATTGCTCTTTATCACTGGAGCCTGGTCAGTCCATCAAAGTGTGCTGTTAGCTATTTATAGATAATAAAAGTTCTTACTGTACAGGTAGAAGACTGATTTTAATACACTGCTCCTCTCCAGGTGATTCCTAAGACTTGTCAAAGCAGCACGAGCGCGAGCCCAGGGCTAGCCTTGAGCGTGGCTGAGCACTGATGCTAGAGCACCCCTCAGTGCCTGCTGTGCCCCACAGAGCTGTGGAGCAAGCAGGCTCAGCTCCTTGCCAGGAGACACGAGGATGTGGAGCTGATGGCTGAGCCACCGTTCAGAAACCACCATCAACTTCTGCCAGTATTAAAAAGGGATTGTTTTAATTTAGCTGCTTGTTGCATTCACCTGTTTCTCTGGCCCACTTCTACTAGATTCTGTCTAGATTTTAAAACGGGTAATTAACTTTTTAAAAAATATATTTAACTTAAAAAAAAAAAAAAAAAAAAACTAGTCTGGAACCACTCATGCCGATCATCTGCAGATAGCTAAAAGCTATCTGCAGATAACCAAAGCTATTGGAACAAAGTGGTGTTTGAGGACAAAAAGTCACAGCCAGCATGTGTCCTGACCACACCTGTGGCTTCCTGACTTCTCCTGGACACACATGCACATACACACTCTGAAGGGCGTGCATGCTACCTGTTTAGCACGGCTGCGAGCTAACAGAGAACATCCTTCAGTGTTCCTCTTGAGCCCTCTACTGGAGTGCATACCACAGGAGGCTGGGGCATTAGCCCGGCTGAGCTTTGGTCAGCAGTGTAATTGGAAAAGAGTAAGAGTAACCTATACACTGACTAAAAATTAATTACAATCTTTTTAATTCATTCAGAGTTTTAGCTTTTCTTAAGTGGGTAGCAATCCAATGTGAATGTTGCCAGTGCCACAAGTCTTTGTAGCTATGTTACTGAAGTAAATGCTGCTTTGGCCTCAACACCTGGTTAGCCAGAGCCGAGGTCAGTATTTCCAAAAGGTATGGAGGGCCTATACTGCTTAGGTTTGTAGGTGAGCAGTGAGCAACCCGAACACACACTGATAGCCAACCTCCGCTATGATCTAAAGCATGCTTAAGCTTTTTAATATAGCTATATATATTTTCTAAATAGGAGTTATTTTCAGTGGCATGTTTTGCTTTTTTTTTCATTGCTAACCAAGAAGAGCCAGCTTTTCTGCTTGTTGCTGGTATGCTATCAACCTGCTGTGCAACAGCACCATCAACTAACTTGCAAGATTATCCACGTTCATCACATAGCACACAGATAGATAGAAGACAGGCTGGGAAGAAATACAGAAAAAAATAATTAGAATTTCCTTTCTCAGGGTTCTGTTTTTCTAGCAAGTGATAAGGTGTTATATATTGACGCTTCTTTTTCCTGGATGAAGTTTTCAGATGTAGGGTGCTCTTACTAAATCTGACAGCTGTTTAAAGCTGTTCCTGATTGTCACCTCAACAGCAGCTTTCGAAGAAAATCAGCTTAAAACTAATTTAATTAATTTCATGGGGTGGGGGTGGGGGGCTGCAGAGTGTAACTGCTTCTTAATGTACATGCACTGCGTAGGCTCTAGAAGACTTTGCTGTGGATTCTTAAAAACCTGTGTGCCAATTAGTTCAGTTAACTTTGTGGTATTGAAGACTTCTTCAAGCATCTGTGGTTTGATCAACTTTGTAAACTTACATTCTGTAAAGTGCCATAGACTTTTTTTTTTTTAATTGTAGCATATTTAAATATATATATATATATACATATATATATATATACACAAATTTGTGTGAGATGTGCAATAACAGGAATGTCTTTCGGTGTTTTTCTTTGTTGTTGTTTTTTTTTTTGTTTGTTTGTTTTGTAGTTTTTGCTATTAAACAGGATGTTTGAAAAGGGACTTCCCAGGGAAGAATTGGTGTGTTGGTGGTGTGGACAAACTAAGCGTAGACTAATGCAACAGAGTTCCTGATTTTGAAGATGAATACGACAGTAACAGTAGCTTAATGATCTAACAAAAATCTCTTCCAAGGGTGATTTAATCTACTTAACTCAGACAACTGAAATGTGAAGCTGCAGCTACCCCTAGCAATGTGCAGTCTGAAAGGTGAAAAGGTTCAGCAAGGTTTCTTAGTGTGCTTTATTTATAATGTGGCACTGCAGAAAATACTGCTACTGAGCTATTTCTGGTTTGTCTATATCACCTTTTTTATCCATTTTACCCCAAGAAGTTCTTTGGATTCTGAGCTGTTTCCAGCCCAGTCATTTCAGTTTTGTTATCCCACACGAGAGTATCTCACTTGTGTTCCCTGAAAGCCATAGGCACTGGTGCTTATGGTAAGGAAAGGACAGAGCCCAACGAAAGCAGGGCCTGGCAGCAACACACACACTACAGCCACGCCCTGTAGAAAGAGAAGCTGTGGCAATTCAGCTAGATTAGATTGAGCCGTGGTTTATTCGTGGTACTGTTTGTCTGTTCTTGAGTCACCACTGTGTACACTTACTAGCACAAATTATGTACCTAATGTGTTACTTCCTTGAATCTAAATTTCAATTAAAATGTGAGTTTTTGAATTGTAACAGGAGTATGACTATCTAATTCAAGCATATTAGGTATGTTTAGCCAGAGCAAGTTTTCTTTAATTGTAGCTTTAATAGCATTTAAGAACCCAGCCCAGTGATTTTGTTAGTGTTTTAGTTTTCTGACTAACAATTACTGATCAAAAAGTATGTGATTTGAAATTGTACCTGCGCATTATACAGTACAGTCGCATTAAAGAGACTCTCCAATTAAAAACATGCCTGACATGACTCTTATTTTGCAGCTAAAGCACTACAAGCTCCTTTCCCATGAAAAAGTGGGTAGTGGAAGGGGGTACAGTTTTAGCACAAAAACTGCTCAATCACAGGCTTTTAAATTGCATTTGCTTTAACGTGTATGTTTTTCACCTGCAACCTGACAAACAATGAAGTGTTGTATGCTGCACTCTAAGCAAATTTATGACAGAACCAGAAGCAAGACTTTCATTACTTGAAAGAGAAGTCGAGATGTCTGCTTTCTCTCACAGTTGCTGAGGTTTATTTACATTAATTAGATAATTAAGCTTCTGACACTTTCTAAACTTTCAAGAAGTAGCTCACGGTGAGAGATGTGAACCATTTTCCTCGACTTTAAGAAATCTGAAGTCCAAACAAATTGAGGGATAGGTGACACTCGGTGCATCGCTACTTCGTGTGGATATCGAAGCAAGTGTGTAGGTATATGCACACACGCTCACACTCCCTCATGTAAGGAGTGTGCACTCAGTTCAAAAGCTGTTCCTCCAGTGCTGCCACTGCCACCTGAGATGGTACGTTCCAAAGACACAGCTCAAGCTGACGAACATCTTCACTACTTAATGATGTACACGTGTGCCAGCACCTTCAAAGTCTCACATCTGCTATCCCCTCCCAAAATGATCCTGACTGTATCTCTGAGCACTGTTCTCTGTAATGGTAACGCAGTGCTACACGTAAACTCCTTTTGCATTTTCCCACTCAAATAAAACCCAGAAATACGTTCAGCACAAAACAGCTGGTGTCAAAGGTGATGTGGTAGGAGAAAACGACTGGTAGTGCCTAACAAATGAAAAACCAAGACACACCAGTGACACGTGCCAACTCAGCTGGAATTAAGAAAACAAACAGTACCAAACCAATGCTGTTTTCAGCAACTTCATTTTACTTTCAATAATGTTTCAGAATTCACTGGATAGTCACAGAATTTCATTCAGTAATGACAGAGCATGTTTAGATTTTAATCCTCTAACTATATATAGCACAAGGAAGCAGGCTGCAAGTACTGAATGTTTCTCATAACATTTGAGTAGGCTAATTCTGATTATCCTAATGTATTATTTCAATAGTGGACAACTTTTCCATTTTAGCATAATGAAAGCATTTATATACAGAATTACAAAAAAAAAAACCAAGTGAGATTTTTACATAGATCAGCCGCCTTGTATGTCATCCTGAATTTTAAAAGAAGAACCTGTTTTGTTCAAAACTATACAGAGCAAAAATCCCGGGAAAAAAGTCTTCTTTATTCTGTGACACCGTGTTAATACAATAAATATACAAAACTTCTGAACAACTCAGACATGCAACAGAAGGACAGAAGGAGTGTATTTGTAGAGTCATGACATTCACCAGGATGACAGAGCATTGTTAGTAATTTACAAAATATACAAACATCCCCATGATAAATACTCCTATATTACGTATCAATGACTACTGACATTCCAGTGTTTAAACTTCATACTCTGTACTCAATTTGTCACAATACTACAAAATGACAAGTGGGTGCCATACTCCAGTAATTAGTAAGAGGCTAAAATCTCATTTTATTTGGGTAGAAGTATTTTAACCAACATCAGCCTTCTGTTGCCAAAGGTAAACTCAAACTTCTTCCTTCCCTTTGGGCTGCAAGTCATCAGATTCCTGGTTTAAAAGCTCACGTGTAACTGCACTGTGATTTCGCTTATGAGGTTTAGATCTGTATAGTCAGCCTGGGACATTACAAATCAGTGCTCAGTATACACTGAACATTCTCGCAGAACATTGAAACATTTGGAAAAATGTGCCTGCCAAATTCAGCTTTTATACGTCATCTTTTTTTTCCACAGTATATTCAGGCAATATACATTATTATGCACTCTTGAACTTAAAGCAAGGATTATGTCACTGGGATTCAAACCCAAGAGAGATCCGAGATAACTACTTAAATTTTGATCCCAAATAACCCACATTACAGCTCCTAGATGCAACCGTCAGGTCAAATTTGTACATGATGTGCAGCTGCTAGAAGTGCAGTGCCTGATCTCAGCAGAAAACAAAGACTTGTCTGGAAAGCTTTTATTAACATCCCACACAAATTTAAGTTCAGTGCTAGCCTATTACTACTGCAAATTTTAGAGCCCCTATTAGATAGAACATTTAAATTGCTTTCAATGTCATGATGCAAAGAGTATTTAAGATGATAGTATATTCATTATTGTTTAACTTGTGTGTAGGTGAAACTGCTACATTTATCCAAATTCAAGTCGGATTTAAAGAAGTTAGTAAAATAAAGGAGAATAATTACTAATGCTGATCAAGAGATTAAGTTAACAGCATTAAAATATAAAAACTTTATGTTATTATAAATAGACCATATGGAAAAAGACTTAAAATATGAGCATGGAGGGGCCTCAGAAACTTATGGCTCAATCTTGCTAAAAGTGATTCACCTGAAGAACCAAAAAAAGTTTCAGCTACAATAAAATTACACTACAGGTTGTGGGATGATGTCCTGCTTTCATTTTCTAAAACAAAGCTTGAAAAAATAGCCCAAATATTATGTATGAAGGCTCGTGAGTCAAACTGAGGAACTCCAAGTAACCTCCAAAGGACAAATCCATCAGTTTATAGTAAGACCTGATTAAACTCCAGAACACTATGATAGTACATCCCATTACTTATTGTTCAGATCCACAGCAACCGTTTAACCTTTCAGGCCTTCAGCTCAATGACTTAAGTTTGTGAAAGATGAATAGCTTTCACTTATTCAGTTCAAAATAGGAAGCTTTTACTTCCAGTGTAAATCATAGAGATGGCTGAGTTATGTTAAAATGAATTCAAGTATCCGTTAAATGCCATTGCTTAAAAAGATTGATCTTAGACAATATTATTATAAGAAAATCAAATCCTGTGTATTTATATTTTTGGACAAGCAGTAAACAGAGTGACTGACAAGGCTAAGAGATTCAGTACCATCGTTAACACAAACCTACACTAAAAAAAAAAAATCTAACAATCCCCAAAACGAAAATACCACTGCATCTCAAAGAGGAGAGCTAGACAAGAAACTAGTGTTCTAAACATCAATATTCTGTTCTTTTCCAGCAGAATTATTACCTCAAGAAAGGAATACTGAAATAAAAAACATAATATATAATCATTTATGAGTGTGATTGTAACCATCAGCTAACTTCCTTAACTTGCACACTGCATTACACATTCTGTTACAGAGAATGTTTATGCAAAATTGTCATGTCTCACAGGAAGAGAATACTCCATGAAAACAGATACAAACAAACGCTATAGAGTGGTGCAAGTAAATTCTGGACCAAAACACTATTTAAACATGATCAGAAAACTCAACAGCGTTCATGCAAACTTACAGGTTTATATCAAAAGACTTACCCTAAAATAATTTTTGAAGAATTTGTCGAATTCCTAATACATTTATTTAATCATTAAATACCATTATTCAATCTGAGGCCAATTGTTGAAATCACTTATCTCCCATAAAGTATAGTGGGCTTTACATTATAGATAGTAACACTTAAGGGCAAATACTTTGCTTTCAAAATAAATAAATTTATAATAGAACAAAACAAACATTTCCCATTTTACCCATGCACAGCTGAAGAAGAGACAAACATGCTGTGTTAGTTTTATTCTAGGCTTTTAGGAAACAGAATAAATGACTCGAAAATAAAGTACAATCAAAGAGAACCTTAACAACTTCTTTTACTTGCTCTACATTCGGTTGCCCTTGAATGCATTCTGAGCTGCACTGGTTGCTGCTGTCGATGCAGCGTTGGCTGCAGCAGTCTGTACAGTTTTGTTGGACATCACTCCCGTTGCAAACTCTTGCTGCGCCTTCTCAAAGCTAGCACCGGTTGTGCGGTAGAGACCGTGAACCTAGGAATGTGTGAAAGCAGTGAAAAAGTGATTAACTTTCCATTTCTTGGTAGAGTAATAGCAATGTTTCAGCCACAAAGCAGAGCTGCATAGTAGAGAAATCTCACTCGCATGTTTAGAAAGACCTGGAAATGAGTCAGACCACTTCTGCAGGAGGTCCTACAAAAATCTGACTGCCCTACTGTACACAGTTTGGTTACACAGATTTCTGTTTCTTAGTTTCACAGAGGTCTCTCAGAAGGTTTTTAACTTTTATAATACTCACTTTTAAAATAATGCATTTAAGTATGCAAAACAGGCTGTATTCGTAGTATAACACAGGGACATGGCTTGCAAAAGGAGCTTATGCCTCAATTTGTCACACACATTGAAAGTCAATGTCCACGTTAAAAGAAAGAGCAGGAAACAAAGCCAAAAAAGTATTGCCTCTGTGGCAACAACAATCTGAAAAGCTATTACTGAGCATAGCTCAAAATATCTTAGTAACGTACATAACTATCTGCTAGCAAGGTGAACAACAACTCTGCATAATATGACTTACAAACTCTTCAAACAATACAGCTTACAATTTATGGTACAACAAAAACCAAATCCTGAGTAACTTCCAATTACCTGAGAATTAAAATTAGACCTCAAGTTTTAGTTTCATATTCAGTCAACTCTTTAAACAGTTGATAAAGTTGTCAAATAGTATTATAAAGACATTTCTATCTACACACATAGCAGGCAAATTGACATTGTAACTTTTTTCCTACATTATAAATGGGACTATTTCTCATCTGTGAAGATATACCATGCCATATCTGAGCACACTGAGCACACAGGCTTTCTGATAGAATCCAGATGCATGTGACACAAAGATGGAAAAAAAACAACCTGTTCTACCATGCCTTTTTCTTGATTTTTTCTCCTGTGTCTGAGCATACAGGGAGAAAAGAAATAGTAAGAGGGTGACATCTCTAGGCTTTTTTTTTCTTTAACTTATGAGATACAGAAGAGTTTGGTTATGTGAAAATCAGTAAACATAGGAGTAAGGCAGATAGAATTATCAGAACTGCTAGCACATCAGCAGAATTTTTACATTTAAACAAAAGCAACCTTGAAAACTTACTTACTAGTAGGCAATTATCTAAGCTTGGATGTTCTGTATAGAAATTCGTTTAAAAAAAAAAAAAAACAAGAGAAAATAAAGCATGTTTGATCTTTTATGGTATGCATTCATTAAATAGCAATAACAAGCCAAAATTATTAAAATTAAAAAATAAAAAGAAAGCAGAAAAGTGGAATAAACAGCTTACCTTTTTAAACATAACTAATGAGATAACAGCAGACGCTGTGAAAAGTGCAGCTATGATTATCATCATAATGCCTACAGGAATACTCTTATTAAGACCAGTAAGAGATGAAATCCATCCACTAAAGGAAGAAAAGAAAACAAACAATAAACTTTACTTGAACAGCACTGCAATTCAACCACAGGCATCCACATCAGAGGCAAGCTAGAAAAACTCCTGGTTCTAGTCTACTTCAAATATTTTGGAAAGGGAATTCAGAAAAATTACGAACAAGAACATTTCTGTATTGTAGCCAGTTTTTACATCTTCATTTCTTCTTTATCAAGTGCTGCGAAGCTATAAAGAAAACTTCAGTACACAATAATTGTATTGCAGAGTCAAGAAGAAACTTGAACAAATAGAGTAGCTTATCAATTTTGGGTTACTTTCGGTCATAATATCATTTCAGACTAATTTAAAACTGCATGACTATGTGAAAAAGAAAATGGCTCGTAAAAAACACTTAACACTTCTTTACAAATAACACAAAAATATGTCATACATACATCTTATATGTGGGAGGATTTATTTAGCTATATTCACAGTGATGATTTCTTAACTGGTGTTAATATGGCAAATAATAATTCATTAAAGTAGAAAGATTTAACTAAAGTCACTTTAACTACTAGAAGAGATCACTGTCGTTCTCTACCCCAACCCTTTTTTTTAAACTGAAACATCAACACTGAAGTACAACACCAAACCTTTAAACCACGAAAAGCAGGCTATAGAAAAGATTCTGCCAATTACAAGAGTTAAAAATTTCTATAAACCTTCAAAACATTTAAAATTTTCCTCTTCCTATTTCATACTGCTCTGACCCCCTATGCCCAACTAGGCTCTACCACAAATACCCAAAATTTGAACCACAAACAGCATCTTCTGATGATCTGGCTACTTTTCAAACCCATTACAAAAGTATCCTTAGAAGCATACTCTACTTATTAGGAAAGCGAATCATATAAAATTACTTTATTTTTCTCATGTCAATCAAAATATCTATGAAAAAGGAACACAATAAATTTGAGAGCAAAAAATAATGAAATAAGATTTTTCATTATACTCCACTTCTAGAGCAATATTGTCTTGGCTGCTATATAAATGTTTGCAGATTAGTTGCAAAATACCAGTGATATAGAAACCCAGATACTGTACTGCCAGTCACAGCACCCCATGCTATCAACTGGGTACTACAATCATGCTTTTAGTTAGCTATATTTTGTTGAGGATTTTTTGCAGGAATGCAAAAAATACAATTCCCAATTTTAAAAAAAATTAAGTATTATAAGCTCCTCACAATTTAGCTGAGAACAGTTACAGATCTACTACTCCACCTCAGCTATCACAAGTCCATGGGGTCAGGCAGGATCCACACAAGGGTGCTGAGGAAGCTGGCAGAGATGATTGCCAAGCTGCTTTCCTACATTTATCAGCATTCCTGGTGAACCAGAAAGGCCCCAGAGGGCAGAAGGCTTGCCTATGTGATGCCCATCTACAAGAAGGGTTATAAGGAGCATCTGTGGAACTACAGGCCCATTAGCCTGACCACAGTACCAGGGAACAACAGGCTGGATCTCAGGACTGAGGCCAATGGGATGAAATTCTACAAGACCAAGAGCCGAATCCTGCACTTTGGCCAAAACAACCCCCAGCAACGCTACAGGCTTGGAGCAGAGTGGCTGGAAGACTGCATGGAAACAGACCCAGGCATGTTGGCTGATGCTGAGCTGAACATGAGCAAGCAGAGTGCCCAGGCTGCCAAAAAGGCCAACGGTATCCTGGCTTGTATCAGAAACAGTGTTGCCAGCAGGAGCAAGGAAGTGATTAGCCCTCTGTACTCAGCACTGGCAAGGCCACACCTTCAGTACTGTCTTCTGTTTTGTGCCACTCACACTACAGGAAAGACATCGAGGCCCTGGAGTGTGTCCAGAGAAAGGCAATGAAGCTAGCGAGGGGTCTGGAACACAAGTCTTACAAGCAGTGGCTGATGGAATGAGGATTATTTAGTCTGGAGGGACCCAACTACCTGAAAGGAGCTTGTGATGAGGTGGGGGTTGGTCTCTTCTCCCATGTAGCTAGCAATAGGACTAGAGAGAATGGCTTCAAGATGCACCAGGGGAGATTCAGGTTGGGTATTAAGAAAAACTTCTCTGAATGAGTCATCAGGAACTGGAATGGGCTTCCCAGAGAATTGGGTGAGTCACCATCCCTGGAGGTGTTCAAGAGATGTTTAGATGCTGAACTATGGTTTAGTGGAGAAATATTGCTGGTAGGTGGACGGTTGGTCTGGCTGACCTTGGAAGTCTTTTCAATCTTAGGTGAACCCATGATTGAACGGAGTTTCAAATTAAAGCTTATATACATAGATGACTTCAAAAGTAATAGCTCCTACTCATTTCCATGGAAACTACAACAACTACAAAGAGCACAGCACTATTTGACAGGGCAAATTCTTAGCTAAGAAGCACTGTTTTTCAACAGTCACCATCATTAGCTATGCACCCTCACCAGCAATGAACAAAAGCTGCATTACCATGTCCATAAAAATCTGCACCCCAGTGGAGGTGACCAACTAGCATTGTTGCCAGTGCTGAAACAATGCCATTGCCTCACTGTGCACGCACCCACTGTCTGGCCTCTATAAACACTCAGCAAGTGTCAATGACTGTCAATGGCTGTCATTTTTTTCAATTCAATGATGCATCCTTGCTCCATACACACTTACTTGCCAGATGCCACTTTGCCCAACTGTTCCTCAGCTGCCATCTGTTGCATGACAAGAAAACGTAACAGGATAATGGTGGGAAGGTTAAAACTCTACTGCCATACCACCAACATCCACCTCAGATGTTGTGGGCCAACATAATAAAATAGGAGACATTAGTTTCAGAACAGCCCTTGCACTAACAAGCAGTAAAAAGAAAAAATGAACTACTACAGAATCAGCAGTTGCCTTAGACATATAAGCTTTTCAAAAAATATCAAAAATCACATAGAATAAACAAGAATCGCAGGGGTTGGAAGGAACCTCAAGAGATCACTGAATAGAATCCTTCTGCTAAAGCAGATACTCTATAGTAAGTTGCAAAGGTAAGCGTTCAGATGAATCTTGAGTATCTTCAGAGAAGGAGACTCCTCAACCTCTCTGGGCACTGACCACTATAAGCACCCAAATACCACGTTGACTCATTCTGCTATAGATTTCATTAGCAAGTGGTAAGCATATAAAATAACTACAAAAAACTACCTATAACAAAAACACAGCATATTATTTCTAAATTACTCTCATTCTCTCTGTGTTTCCTTTCCCTTATTCTAAGCATGTACAATCTCCACGTACCACTAAAATATAGGAGTAAGTATAAAAATATTTCAGATATGCTTACATTAAACAGCAAAAATTTGACCAGCCTAGTCACTCTTGGGATAGATTTCACTTATGTTTTCTCAGTGTCAAATGTAAGGATTTCAATGAAAAAAGAAAACATAAATAAATAGATATGTATATATTTAAAAACAGACTATATTGCAGGTGCTCTATCAAATATGTTTGTAATACAGAGTACAATGATGAAGAAAATAGAATACTCACCAGTTTCCCCATCTTTGAAATCCTGCAGCTTGAAGTACATGTACAGCAAACTGACAGATATATACGAAGAAGAACACAAAGAACCTGAAGGAACTGTCACTCCTGAAAGAGGGAAACAAGAGAATTTAATGCAGACAGAAAATAAATTACTTTTGACAAACCACTGTATTATATATAAAAAAATCTGCATTTACCAGATGAAAAGTGTTTTGAATTATCAATGATGACTTGCAGTATTGGTAATTCTGTAATTTTTTTGTGTTCGTTTACAAGTATTTTCTTCTTTAATACAGCATCTTTGCCTCTTGTATCTCTTCAAGAGGCAAGAATAACAGCAAGATGCTACTCCTTTGTGTTTTGTTTGGCACAAAGCAGGATCTCTTAGACTAAACACAGAAGTTCTGCTACAGTCCTTGAAGAACAGAAGTCTGAAATTTACAGTACGGGCAGTATTGTACAAAGATCTTTTACTTGAAAAGGAAATAAAATCTCATTTGGAATTATGGAAACAAAATGCAGTACTAAAGCAGCTGTTGTTTGAAAGCGAAACATACAAAATATGCTCTCTGTGTACATTACTAAAATGCCAGCTTGAATCCAAATACAAGTGAATGAGTAAAAGTTCAATGAAGACCTCAGAACTAGTGACAACACAATATGTTTGCTTCCAAAGTTCCAAATAAAGTAAAAGTCACTTAGTTAAGACACCAAATTAAGCACATGGAATCAGCTTTTGCCAGCAGTAACACTTCTTGCAATTTTTTTATTACTACCGATTCATTCCTTTCAGTTCAGTAAGTATTGTCTTCAGCTGTTCAGCAGAAAAAGTTGAAAACACAATAGTTTTCCAAACAACTAAGAAATGCTACAGATTCACTAGATCTAAAACCCTAAAAAAGAATGTGACATTGAACTCCTTCAGTAAATCAGTAATAACAATTATTTATAAAGCAACACTACATCAGATTTATAACCAGTTAAAGCTCTCACTTCTCTAATGTCCTCAAGAAGACTGGCTTCCATAAAAAGGAAAAAAAAACAATTACTATTTACATCACACATTCTGGTGTTACTGTCTGTTATTAAAAAACAAGCTGACAGGAGAAAATCTAAGTTATAAACTACCAAATTCTTCAAAGATATGGGGGTACAACAGCATCTCCTTGTTTATCGAGAAGAAACATAATTTAGGCTAAAGGTTATGCTGGACTGCAATTTGTGGCTATCAGTCATTCTTAAAAAAAAGAAGTGTATTTAATCTGACAATATTCTGATTCAGTTCAATGTGAAAATTAATTCATAAAAAATATTGTAAGACTACAGAAATTTAAAATTTTCTGATGTTGACTGAAACAAAGTTTAACTTTGCATGCAGACAAACCATTTTATTTTTAAGCACTGATACATTTTAAGCTTGTGAAACCTACTAAATATAGGTTAGTAAAAGCTGGGAAAAAATATTGGAACTTGATTATTGGATACTATACTAGCTTTATTCAAGCTTAAGAATCTCAGTCTACAAAAGCTGCAGTGAATTCAGGTCGCTAGACAATAAAACATGAAGTATATGTTTCATTAATTTTACTTAGGAAGCCAAAAATTTAAGAACTTTTAACTGTAAGTCTGCTGAGGTGCAAAGGAATAATGACAGTTTTGCTTAAAATTGTAACCAGCCCAACAAAAAATTATTACTATGTTATTGGTAGAAACGGTAAATATTTTGAAGGATGCTCCATGATAACCGTAACTACTGCTGTTTATACTTCAAATACAGAAATTGAATTCACGGCAAACATACTACTTGTTTTTAATGAAAAAATACTAAAGGATCATCATAATTACAAAAATTCTGGAATGTTAATGGACTTAAACAAGTAGGATATTTTAAAAATGTATTACAAGTCAAGATGATGTTTTTACCTGAAGGCTCCATAAAGTGGTCTGTACCAGCAGACAAAAGAACAAGGTGTAAAAAGCAAGAACCAGAGGATACTCAATCCAAAATCAACACCTCGGGTCGCATCAACATAAAACCAGGCCAAACATCCAAAGATATTAAGGAACAGTGTCACTGTATGGACTGTAGAAGCACAAGTAAAAGAAAAGTCTTAATTAAATTATGTTTATATAAGAAAAGATTCTAACTGTTAAAGTAATAACCAAAAAACAAACATGCTGAAAAGAAAACAATATCCTCTCTGCAATAATAAAATTGATTTTTATATTATTTTGTAACTTTCAGGTAAAACTAATATTCCCAAGTGAAAACACTAAATGAAAAGAAAGAAGTTTTAACAGGTATATGGTGAAGATAAAACACCTAAAACTAAAACGAGGAAAAAAGAGCTTTCTACAGTTGCAGTAATGAATGATTCCTCTACTACAGCTATTGAGTATGGACATTCACACTTTTTTTAAACAGGCTATTTACTTTCTCTTACAATCAGGCAAGTAAATAAATGCAGACTATCAGTCTTAATATTACAATACATTTCCACTGTTTTTTATTTTTAAAGATGCCGGAAGTGAGGCAAAATGTATTAAAAATCAGCATTAGACATGTTCTAAATTGAACTGAACTTTCAACTTTTCAACTTTTTAGATATGATCTAAATATAAAATACATCAAATACATTTTTACCCAACACTGTCTTACACACAGTAGAGCATAACACCCTACTTTGAAAATACATTCATCCATAAAGCAAAATCATGCTACAGGCTGTTTCAACTGAAGGAAATGCACTGGCATTTTGACAGCTATTTCAAAAATACTTCACTCTTGGAACAAAAAACACAGCAGTATTAAGAAGTATAACATTATGAAAATATTTTCATAATATCTAATTATAAACCACTTCCATTATATCTCGTAGAAATGTTTCCTTCTGGATACTTAAAAAATAAAAATGATTTTCTGTCTCTGTTCAGCAATACATAGCGATTCAGCAGTGATTCTGCAGCTTCAGAGTAATACGCAGTGCTTTCATAATTAAAGAGTACACAATCAGTGCTGCAAAAAACTGCTTAAGCCCAGAGAAATATCTTAGCCATTCTACTGTAAGGTACTTTCAACAGAGGAACAGGTATGTTTATAAAGATTCTGAAAAAAAGTCTTCAGAGCTTTCTGCTTAATTCCCTCTAAGTTAATACTTTGAATAAGCCTTAAATCAACTTACTGGAAAAACAAAGAAACAAACAAAATGATAGTCAAAATGCCTACATCACTGCATTAAAACTAAGGGAACTCAGAACACCTTCATCAGAAAAACCTTCTTCTTTCAGTCATCAAAGCCAGAAAATGTAATACTTTTAAACAAATAGCGTTAAATGCATTTACGTATCTTACCACTGCTCCAAGAGGCTATCAAAGAAACTCACATCAGAATTCTGGTGTGTTCTCAATCATGAAGTACAACAAATGATACAAATTCTTACTATACTTCCATAAATATGAGAGAAGTTATAAGAGGGTAGTGTTTTTCTTTTTTCTATTTAATACTGGAAAACAGGAAGATCTCCTTGATTACTGGAAGCATTTGTTACTAGAGGCGTTCATTCTGAGAGCCTTCCCTCAGGAGTCAGCAGGGCTGTCAGCCTTTAACAGAATGACTTGACTGGGATGAGATGTCTATGGAGAATTTTGAAGCCACCAGTTAGCTTGACATATAGTTTATACTTTTGTTCCTTGTCTGTCCTGCTCCTTATAGAAAGGAGCAGACACACGCCTTAAAAACGACAAATATTCAACATAGGAAAAAAAAACAGGCTTAGATCAGCACAGGATAATCCACAATAGAAAATTCACTATTCACTTTGAAAATTCACCCGAACAGAAAAAAAAGAATGTCTCTCAATACAGAGTCCACTGGCCAACCAACACAACTCATAAGCCCTGAATGGGCTTATGACTAAAACAGTCACCACACACCACCACCAACAAAAAAAACCCATGAGTGTACAATACCAGGCTATAGCAATAAAAGCAAGAGTTGCTAATAGCACACAAGAGTATGAGCATGTACTATCATAAATATGAAGGTTTTTTCTTGTATACATTATGTCTGTACATTAGGACTCCAGCTAAAAATCTGGACCTAGTCCACACTGCCCAATTCTAGATGCTATGTAATAAAACCATTATAATTAGAAGTAAACCAAAAAGCAAATCTGTAAGATATCAACAAAAAAATCAGAACTCTAGAAAATATGACCTACAAAGAACTGTTCAGTGAACTATGCTAGTTTACTTGAAAGAATATAACTAAAGGGGATAAATGCATCTTTTGTAATAGCAGAAGATGGTACAAATAAGATCAGCAACAGCATCAGAGAATTAAATTATATATTTGGAAACATTATTTAATGACAAAGACAGCAACACTAGAGCAGGCTTGAAGGAGTTTATGAAGTGCCCACACTCTGAGGAAATGACAAAACAAACATCCACACAGATGAATACACACTATTGACTGTATCCTCAGACAGCAGAATGCATGAGATGAAAGAACCCTAAATGGAAAAATACCATAAAAGTTGACACCATACAGAATATTTCCATCACCATCTGTAGTTTAAGTCATTCGCCTTTGAAAATCTTACCACAGAAAAAGGAAAACTTTCAACAATACCAAGTAACAAAGCCAAATGCCAAAAAAGGCTTACATAAAATTAAAGAGCTCTTAAGTTTTTAACTTTAACTAAGAAATATTCCTTGAAAATTAGTACTGATCTTTTTACACATGCTACTGGGCTGTGGGGAGAGTAGCTGGAAAACAGGCTTCTGAGCAAAAAAAGGTTTGCTGTCAGAAAATGATCAAGAGACGGATGTTTCACTTGTAGCAGCATTTAGAACCAGATTTAAAAACTAGTGCCCACTGACAAAGAGACAGGAAAGCTGCTATTTCTTCTGCAAGTCACCAAAACAGCAGTGGTAGCAAAGAAGACAGAACAAAAACACACCGCTGGCAGCTGACAGAAGCCATTGCTATGTAACTGCTGCAGCCCAAAAACAAGGGGAAGCACATAGCGAAAAGAGTAAAAAATAATGTTCTTTCATGGAAGGAAAAAAAAACAAAACAAAAACTGTGCAAATTAAAAAATTAGAAACCACATCAAGAGATTGCATGACTCTGATTTCTGGTGTAAGCAGAGAAAATACGGACCAACTCACAGGAATAAGGACACAAGCAGATTTGTACTGTTATGAGATAAGGTACATACATAAGTTCATAAGTTCATAAGTTCATAAGGTTGGAAAGGACCTATAAGATCATCTAGTCCAACCATCCTCCTATCACTATCTCTACCCAACTACTAAATTAAGTCCTTTAGCACCTCATCTAAACGCTTCTTGAACAGCGCTAGGGATGGTGCCTCAACCACCTCCCTAGGCAGGCCATTCCAGTGCCTGACCACTCTTTCAGAAAAGAAATCAGATCAGATCAGAATACAGATCTTAAACACATAAAAAACTTTCTTCAGACACATAATGGACAAGAAAAAAGTATTAAAACTGGCACTAACCAAACCAACACATAAGTCACAGAAGTCAGTACCAGATTTATCCAAATTATATTATTTTTGCAGATCCCTAGGCCTTACGAGTGCTAGAAATTCTGAGAGAGGAAGCAGAATAGGAAGCAGAACAGCAAGCAGAAACAAGTTGATTTGCTATGCTAATGACTGCTTCCACTGAGGAAGTGTAGCTACTCTAATGAGGTATGGGCTAAACTATGCAGGTACGCAGAGAGAGAAATCACAAAGACTGACTCAGTAATCATCCCCAAAGCGTGGAGTTTATATTCAACCATCTTTTTTTTAGCTTCAAATAGATAATGTAACTTTCTTCATTGTGTTCATTTCCCTCCTTCCTTAGTAATCCTTAAGTCAGAGAGTATGAGTTCACATTAAAGAGATGAGGAAGAAGACTCAAAATCTCAGTTTAATTAAAAGATGATCAGTAATCTTATTACGAGAGCAGATCCTGAATATTTTTTGAAATACATAAAGAAAGCAGTGTTGTTATAGTATTGCAAGGAGAAAAGAAAAACACTATTCAAATTCTCTCTGTCTCTTTTTAAAAAACACAGGACTTGTAAAACTCAAATCTCAAAGTGGCCCCAACTAGTATCTTAAAATTTGGGAGTCCTTCATCTTTCATTTGACATAAACCTTAAATGCTCACTACTTATTTTACGTGTTTCATATATGTACTTCAATCATAACAACAGGATTACCAGTTGTATGGGAACCATTAAGTCACGGCCTGAACCAGTGATTGAGTACCCTGTGAGGGGGTGCAGCCAGCCCTAGGAGCACAGGTGGAAGCAATTCAACTGCACCCAGTTGAATAAGGAATGTTCACCCCCTTCCATCAGAAAGGGGGAATCACAGCTCCATCCCTCTGTAACCTCATTTAAGGGCTGGCAGCTGCAAGGGAACGCTCTCCGCTTGGAGATCACCTCTTTTGGTGTCTGGTGAGCCCTGATCCTTGGAAAGGGGTAGTATGTCATTTGTACATTACATTCATTCAGCACTTCTTCAAGACACATTAGCTGAATGAAGGCAAAATTAACACCACAAAGAGCATGGTTGGTGTAGAAAGAGTAACAGGGATTAATTCTTCAGCTAATTTGCTAATTATTTTTTAATAAACTGGATTAATACTAAAACTGCACTGAACTATAAGTATGCACATTCTGTAAGTATACACATTAAAACAAATGGATATTACACTTCTTAAATATCACGGTATATTAACACCAACTGTGAGTTCTATTTTTTCATATTCATACTTCATATTTCTTCACTGATTTTAAACAGTAAAATTATTTCTAAGACAACAAATGATCAAATATTGTTTTATGATAACAATGAGATTTAAAACAGAATACAGTATATTATGTAGAATTGCTTTAGGATAGCCCTTTTATCCCCAAGGAAGTTTCTATGAAATAATTCAGTGCTTCTTACGTCAAAACTAACAAAAAGGTTTCATTTAAATATTTGATTTCTGGATTTTAAAAATATATCATCACAGATGTCACAAAAGCCAAAGCATGCTTCATCAAGTTTGAATTAGCAATTTGTTTCTTCTTTTTAATAAAATACTTACACATCCACAAGTAGTACATAATCTTTACAGTCTTCTGGAATTCTACAGGAATGTCTACAGAGAAGTCCTGGTAGAAACATGGACCCACTGGAAAATTCTCAGGAAGAGGTGGCCAGTTATTTTTTCTACCTGCATATCAGAACAAGCACACAAACAAACCAGAAAAATGCATTATGATACAAGTCCAATCTCTCCTAACTAGAAAAAATATATTAAAATGGCTCAGGCTACCAAAACCCATGAGTTTTATCACCAATCCAAACACAAATTTTAGAAATAAGATATGATGAAATACAGACCAAGGAAAAGACTTTATTTTATCTATGTAAATGCCTAACAAGCATTTGATAGCTCCTACAAAGTAGCAAAAGAAACATTAAAAAAAAAACAACAGTGAAATTTGTCATAAATATAAATTTTCGCGGGGTTCCTTAACTTTTAAATGCACATTTCTCCAAGATATGCTATACTCACCTACTCATTTTGTTGAATGCAAAAGCTAGAGATAGAAAGACAGTCCTAATTCTCAGAATCCTAATATTTTTTAAACCTGGGTATCTCTAAATAACACTTTGAACTAGTTTCCAATATAGTTTACAGTCCAAGCATTGCTTCTAAGCCCATAAAGTGGAGAAAAACAGCTATTAAAATACTCTCAACTACAAGATGCACCTACAGCACCAATTACATTTATATATAAAGTTTTCAGACAGAGTCAGGACTTGGACAACACAACCTGATTCTACCATGCTGATCTATTCACAGACTGGGCTATACATTCTACCACACACACTCAGAGGTAGAGATAACTCTAACAATACTTCCTAACAATTCTAATGCTAACAAATGTTCCTCCAAAACATTTCAAATTCTGAAAACAACAGATATGTAAATCATCACCAAAAGGAGAGCTAAAGACAAAAGTAAAGATATCTGGCAATGTTTTGCTTGCAATTTCCACCTTCAACAGTAGCAAGTACACTGGCAGATTTTTTAGGACATACCCATAATGAACCATCTGAAATGAGAAGCAGCACACTTCATTAATTCACATGCAATGCTATACAGGAGGTGAACAGAGAAGATCAAAGGCATGGAGCTGAGCAGACCTATCAGGCTTTAAGATCTTTGCTCTACAGTCAAATACATATTAAAAAATTGTCCTAGACATGCAGCCACCATTCTGAGTTAAATGCAAATATCTAGAGTATTGTTACAGAGCGTTCTACCCTGCAAACAGGTGTTTCCAAAGCAGTTAGGAGGAGTGCACAGAAGAAAAAAAATAAGAGTATTTTTCTCAGTTACAATGCACAATTCAAGATTTGCAGCATCTTTTACGTGGGTATTCGCTAAAAATTTAGATTCTTCACATACTCTTTAAGCACTTTGATGTGAAGTTACCAACTGAAGCTGGTAACACAGTAAATACCTCTTAAAAATACTCTGAAACATGTAACAGGTATTAGACTTATATTCCTTGAGGTAGAGATGAAAAGGAATAAAATTGTCTCAAAAGCCTCAAAGAGTTATTGATTCAGGCCATCAATGCAAGTTACTGAAATTATATGAAGGGTAGTATTATGAAGAAGGAAATGAAAAAAATAAGCCAAAAATCATTACGTTGGAGGACAGATACAGAGATTTAATGAAGACTGTGAAAAGAATAAATACAGAGAAAATAAAAATAGTTTTTTGAAGGAAATATGACTCTTTTCATAAGAAGAACCTAGTGGTATACAAAATGCTAGAAAGTTCCCTGTGAATGTGAATTACTATGTGATTACACAGAGAGAGTTGTACAATCTATTTCCACAGTAGCAAATAAAACTTTAGGAAATCATGTGGAAATACAACAGTCAATTATCTAGAAGCAAGTGAAAAGTCCACAGAAAAGTCACCCCTGCACAGGGTGTTTCGGGGTATTCTTATAATTCCAATCTAAATTTATTCCTTTTGAAAAAGAAAATTCCTGCACTTTTGTCACAGTATCCTCAGCTAAATATTCAGTTAAGAGAAGATATCTACTCATTTGTGAAACTGCAGTATGAAAACTGATGGTGTTAAACAGCACAGTTGCAGTTCGTGGCAAAATGAGATGCAGATCTCGATCACAGTTTCTGAAGCTTCATATCAGAGATCAACACTAGATACAATGCTATTTGCAAAAATATGTGTAGAACACAGTAAAAGATAAGAAAATGCCACAAAGCACGAATGTTCTACAGCTATAAATACAGAAGAGAAATAAAAGACATTCTACATATGAGGCTACTTCTTTTCAAAATGTTCCACTTCCATTAAATAGAACTGATTGAATATTAACTTAGAATAAAAATAAAAATAACTGATAGCTCAGGCTAATGTGTAACAAAGGCCACATATCTGTACGAGCCAGTTTTTACTAGGTTGTATGAACTGTTCCAAAGGAGATGAACTTTCCAAAAGAGACAAAAAAACCCTTTCTAATCTGTTTTACAGTGTAACTATAAAACAAAAATGATTGCTAAGAAAATGTTAAATTATGCAATTAAAAAACAATTTTCATGCATACCCCCCTGCTGATTGAGACTCTGCATTTCCCTTTCTCTGCGATCCAGCTCAGCAGCTTTTCTTTCCAATTCTTCTTGACGCTTTAGTAGTTCTGCCTGGGCCAAGGCATGCTCCTGAACAAAACAGACATAATTAGATATTGATAAACAAATAAGTGCAATAAAAATATCTTAAGTCTACCTCACATAATTAAGCATTTCCAGTTCTGGAAGAAGAGTAACTTTGCGTTGCATGAAGTCATTTCATAACTGATCACATAAAGGCAGAATTAATTTTCATAAATCGGCAGGAAAGCAATACTTAGTTTATAGACTGTTCCAGAAGCATGTTACATAATTATATTTTAAAGGAATCCAGTGCCTGAAAGTTATACACAGACCTTTGCAATTTGAGTGTAAGCAGGTGGCTCTTCTGTTGGTTTCATTATTGCTGGCTGAGTGCTGGGTACATTAGGCATTTTCACATTTCCTGGAGGAGCCTACAAATACAAGAGACAGTTATAGGAAAACAGCCTCCTATTCTAATAACCACCTTTTCATTAAGTCAATATGATCTAATCCCATTGTTTTAAAGGCAGTGTTACTGATAACCTGAAAATCTGATATGCTGCCTGCAATATTTATAACCTTTAGGAAAAAAGATAAATATATTCCGTGGTGCAGTGTTTTGCTTGGGTGTTTTTACACTGCACTACTCTTGCTGTAAACACACAAAGAATTTTATTGATTGCTAGCAAGTAAATAAAATTCTAATTTTGTTCAGACATGTATGTGGGGAAGGACAGTTATTGTTTAAAAGAACCATCAGATTTACCAGTGACCTCATTCTCAAATATTATGTTCTCTACCAGTGGTGTCTTCCAGAGCTTTCTACTTAACAAAAGCCTAAGTCACCTGCTTAACTGATGAAACAATCCACTGTATTAAATTTTCAAATTCAGGATCCATAACATATTGTTTAACTATCCCAATAGCATTTAGTGTACTGCATAGTTTCAGGTACCTGAGCTTAGAGTATTGGTCATTACCCATAAAGCAAGCAAACAAACAAACGAATGTTTTACAAGAATTTTTTAGAAGATCAGGGTTGAGCTTTGTTATGCTTTTGTTTTTGTTTCTTTTTTGAAGTTTGGATGGTTGCTCTTCTGTGTAGTCTTTTTTGGCCTTCTCTGGCTTTCTCCACATCTCTTTCACGTTAACCAATGCCTATCAAACCAAGGGAATAACTACTGCCTATATTAAATTCGCATCATAGTAGAGCTACATTTTCATAAAATTCAGTTGATATTTTATTCTTAAATACACCTGGGGAGAAAAGTACAATTCACACCTATCCTTCTGTAGGGTCTGCAATATGAAAGACTTTGCTATTCTGTGATCTTGTAAGACACAGAACTGTAATAAGATTAAAATCAATAACAAACATGGTAAAATACAAAATATTTGAAGCAGAAATCAACTAAACACCACTAAGGTGGGAAATCATAATCTGGTCCATTTTATGTGTGTTTCTTCTGATTGCCTTCTGAAATATACTTCAATACTTCAAAACCAGCGTGACATAGGAAATTCCACCTATACATGCACTACTGCAACGTCTCAGCAAAATCAGTTGCTTCCAGCATTTTAAAATTATCTTTATACATAAGCATTAATAAAATGAAGAGATGTCATAGAGGCCTCATTTATTTCAGAAATAGTGACTAAAACTTATCATTTCTATAAAGATTATTCATCGTTTTAAAATGAAGATGGGCAGAGCTGGTTAAAAATTGTTAATAGAACTACTCCTTATGTCGGAGCATTCTGCAACAAGGAATAAAAGAAAAAAAGGTCTTTTTCATGAGAACTTCTATAAAAACATGTAACTATCAAGAGTTTTCTACTTTAAACATAACACTCACAGACTCTGCAGAAAAACCTACTGAACAAAAACTCTATACATTACGTAATGTATGAGAGAGCAATGCTGAAGAAGCCCCCCGGAGAAGCCTGACTATTATAGCTCTGCAGCCAAAGTAATTAAAGGCTGCGATAGCATAACTGATAGGAGCTGTCTGCTAGACTATGGACCTCCTACAGTGTCCATAATGATTCCAGCAGCCTTTCAAAGGCACCTGTAATAATGGATTAAAGTGGATTGGTAGACCAGAAAATATTTGAACAATGAATTCAAAGATACTTATCCTTTAAAGGTACACTGCCAAAACAGCCTGCAATGCTGCTAATGACTGGAGCATGCATATGTGCTTATAAATAAAGGAATCTGTTTTAATGCTCATTAAAGACATATAGGCTCTAGTACATTACAGCTATAGTCATCTACACAGCTTTTTGACATTTACTATGCATATACGCACAATCATGAAGAAAGTACACAACCTAGGTAAAGGACTCAAACTGACAAGGGGTAAGAGCTACCACATCCAGAAGTCTCAGGCTGTGGATTCCTCTGGGACTCTCCCTCCACCTGGGAAGCTTCCTGCTATTAAAGCCCAGTGCGTGCATCTCAATATCTGAGGGCTCTTTGTCTCACTCTAATGAATCCCATTAAAGCGTTTTGTTTGTAGCAAGGCTGAACACATACCTAAGGTCCACAAAAAGACACATCAATTCTGAGGACATTAATACGTCCATCTAGCTAGCCAGACAGGGCACTAACCATCTTAAACAACGTCTCCATAAGCACACTGACAGGACAATGGTAAAACACAGGTACTCGCAACGGTGTGCCATTTCTCTCCCAGAAGAAAGAGGAAGTTAATGCTGCAGTCATCACTAGCTGGGGGGCACAGTTACTGCTGCCTATTCCTCTCACTCCAGTCTCCTGAGCTGCTGGTACCCAGATCTTGCAGCATAGCTGGATGATATTTTACAGAAAAGTAGTTAAGAAGGGATTTTTTAAAGGCTGCAGTGATTAGATACAAGGTTCTCCCAGACGGGTGTACTGACAGACTGTCTCTGATAAAGAATGCAAGAAAGAAAACAACAACTCCCAAGCCTCTAATGCTTAGACTGCTTTTCCTCTGCTTGGTCACTGAAAACTGGAACTATCCTGAGTTCTATGAAGTGCTTTTTCTGAAGTGAGCATGACAGCTGTCACTTTTCTTTCCTCTAGTGCAAGGCCAACTGAGGTACATTCCAGTTCATACTTCAGCAATTTCCCATTTCAGTTTTCTTAACACTACACTGAATACTACATAGTTCTGGCAATTTATTGCTGCTCTAGAGCCTATTTTATTGAGAATTCAAGTTTAAGATGCTTTCTTTGATTTATTACTTGTAAGAAATTATTCATTAAGCTTTTTCCTACGTCATTAATTTCTGTCAGTACTCTTACAACCTTGAAGGTGGTGGAAAGTTCTTCCTTCCAGCAAGGAAAGCTTCTCAATTAACTCTGCAGCTGTTGTGCCTTAGAGATTCATGCTTTCTTGCCAGAGTATAAACTCCTGAATTTTCTTTAGAAATAACTTCTGTGTTTCCAAATGCTGTCCCCCATAAGCACATATCATATACACTTACTGCTTAAATCAAAAGCAGCAAATAGTCAGCACGATTAGTCTCTTTTCAGGCGGCACCTAAATGGCTGCTGACTCTCCTGTGCTGTTATCTTCAAGTTACAGTAAGTACATCTACCCTGTAAATTGATGCTACTGAACACTTATCACTTGATTTCACTTGTTGCAGCTAGTGCACAGTGTGAGAAAACAATGAGAGATAATAAGGAAAATGTAAGAAAAATCACATATCTGCCTCAAGATCAGTAATCACTTCTCACTGGGTATCACTCTAGGCTTCTTTCTAGATTGTTGTAAGTTAAAAATAAAATTTCAACGCAAGTCACATTCTGGCCAAGATCTTCACAAGCTACAGCCAGTTATGTTAATATAGTAGTATTTCTTCATAAAGCACAGAAAGAACCATGCACATTTTTGTACACTACTGTGTCATCACAATTACTCGTCTTATCATAATTTGTATATAGGGAAATAAACTTAATTACTCTATGTGCAATGGCAGACGTTCAGAATTGCTTTAATGTGTTTATTTTTCTAGTTTATTATACAAAGACTAACTCTATGTGCTATCACCACAGGCATTATAATCCATCTTCTGCAGATGGATGGAAAAAGCATTGTAAATACGGAACCATTTTAAACTCAGGTTGTACTAACTCTTCCTATTAAACTGAAGTACCCATTTCAATACCTCCAAATCAAAGCCAACAGGCAGTGAAGAAAAGTTCCACAGCTACTAAAAATCAAACAACCAGAATATCCAGCTGTCCTGGAAAATCAAAATTTAAAGTTCTAGAGTTTCTTAGAAGCAACAGAGCATTAGCACAGTACTGCTAGTCTGGCTAACTGAACAGAAGAACATAACCTGCTGGCATACAGTATCATTTATTATTGGACCAACATCAGCTGTAACAAAATAATACAGAGAGAAGGGGAAAATGCAATTTGCAGTAAGACATTATTAGAAACCACTTAACCTCTTCACAAGAGGCACAACCAATTTATTTTGCACTACAAATGTATTTTCTAATGTTCAGCAACCATTGGAGAAACAGAAGTTCAATGAAGTGCACATAGGGCAAATAAACAAGTAGGCAGAATAGAAATTAGGCATCCAAGCTTTAGCCCAAACAGGGTACTCAAAAGTGTTACTTCATACATGTAAACAAACTGTTCTAAGGAGAGAAAGAAGTAATCATTTATTAGCTTGTAGACAATGGAGTAAAACTGAGAGCTCTTTCCCCACTTACTGAAAAGTTATTCCACAAGCTCATTTTGCATTACTTTCCAAGCAGAGATTAAGATTTCCTGTAACTGACACCTTTTACACTAGCTCAATTAAGAATTAAGCAAACTTCATTTAAAAAGTTCACAATAATCCAAATAAAAAGTTCTTCACGGTTTCATGTGGTAAAGCATTAACAAGATGTTGCACCGAAATATATATTATACAATGGCGAAGCACTGTAAAAATATTCTCATGAGACACCATCTTCTTGTAACATCCCACATGGAGTACTGCACTCAGCTCCAGGGCTCCAAAATAAGTTGCATGTTAGAGTGCATCCAGAGGAGGGCTAGGACTACCAGAGTGCTGGAGAACCTGTCCTGCAAAGATAGGCTGAGAGAGTTGGGGTTGTTTAGTTTGGAGAAGGGAGGGCTCCCAGGAGATCTTACAGCAGCCTTCATCATCCTAAGGGGGTCTACAAGAAAGATGCAGAGAAACTCTACAAAGAAAGCACAGAGATAGGAAAAGAGGTAATGGCTTTAAACTGAATTTATTAAGGTTAGATGCTGGGAAGAGATCATCTGTTCTGAGGACAGTGAGGCACATGCACCCCAGAGAAACTGTGGATACCCCACATCCCAAAATTGTTCAAAGCCAGGTCAGGGCCCTGGGCAGCACCAACTGGCAATGGGGGCAAAGGGGTTAAAACTGGATGAATTTTAAGGTCCCTCCCAACCTAAGTCATTCTGTGATACTATGTTTCAGGGTGTCTAAAATCAGATAAATTTTTAAGCCATCCTAGAAATCAGTAGCTCAGATGAAGGTCTTCTCAGAAGGCTAGCAAAAGGGTGCGGTGAATGCTCTATTTCAACAATGGGTCAACTCCACAGGTGCAGACTTCAATAAGCTCGGCATGCAGCCGTCTGTGGTTGAAAATTCATAGCTAATGGTGGCGACTGTGTTGAAAAACAGTGTTTGGTAGGTGAGAATTTATCCCATCAAATATTATTATGCTCTTCATATCTGTTGTATTTTCCATGGAAATAAATAGGAAATACCACTTCTAGAGCAACCTACATCAACAAATCAGAGCCACAGGAGTTACTGATCTGCTGTTAAGAACATTATCAAACATCTAAGGTCATCTCAAATGTTTCAGTGGCAAAAGGTCCAACTACGACAATTTCTCAATAGAAGATAAATACAGCAGTAATTTTTAGAGGTGATGGGCCTGCTATAATACGACCAAGGTACTTAGGTATTGTAAGAGCACTGTCAGGTCACAGTTTGAACTAGTGATAGAGCATCTGGTGTTGGAGTGTGACTGGCCCAAGGAGCCCAGACCAGAAGGGCAGGACCCTGGGCTCATATAAAAGGGCCAGCCACTGAAAGAATGCATCTTATGGGCCTAGGCTGCTTCTTAAGAACTGCTGCATAGCCAGAGAGCCCCTTCACCAGTCAGGTGAATTCAGCAATTCTTTCTGTATATGAATGTTGGCCTACCTGCAAATGCCTGACATCACCAAGAATCTGAGAAGCAATTTTGCTTCTCTGTGCACACAACAGCACTAAATAAGCAGAACAGCATACTGTCTGCGTATGTTCTATCCCTTGTTAGTTTGGTTTTTATTGACAAAGGATTTGCAGCACTAAAAATGCTAAGGCAGCTTTGAAAGCAATTGCAGATTCACTCACTAGTTATCAGGTAACTAGCTAGGCATTCACTACTAGAACTGTCAAGCACTGGAACACACTGCCCAGCAATGTCACATAGGATCTCCAATCTACAATACATTCAAAACTGAGCTGGACAAGATGCTGAGCAATGTGGTAAACTGACTCATTTTGATTAGAGGGTTAAAAGATGGCTTCTAGAGGTCCATTGTAATGTGTGACACGGTGCCTACTGATTGTTCATCCAGGTGCTATCGGTCGGCTATCAAAGTGCTATTGCAGATTTGGGTAGGGAAGAGAAATAGCTGACTGACAGCCTCAATGAGACAGAGGAGACATTAGCAGAAAAACACAGTCAGAAATTACCTTTGATAAGGGTTTAATACTAATTATTCAGACTTGTATTGCAAGGACTACACTGATCTCTGGCCATCACTAGATAATAACCCATTTGCTTATCTCATACAACCAGCAGTTGGCCAAAGGAACTGTTTAACCCATTTTTCCAGACATTTCACTACATACGACTACATAGACACTTCACTACATCCATGGTCTTCGATCTTCACAGACAAATACTACAAGGTACTTATATCCTGAAATTCAACCAATTCACAGCTTTCTGTGTCTACCCGAAAATATCCTTAGTGGATTGACTTTTATTTCAGTGTTTTGCTGCCAAAGCTGCAATGAGCAAAGAAGCAAATTAATATGACCTTCCTTAAAGGGAACAGGCTGCAAGAGATGAATGCTCAGAACTTAAGTAGATCTCTCCAAAAGCACGAAGTGCTGCATTTATCAGTTGGACAAAAAATAAAAAGTTTCAGAAGTCAGGTATAAAACCAGACTGATCAGTCAGTTCACTGCTGGGATGACAGAAGAGAGGGAGCTATCCAGGAATTTACTGAATAAAATAACTGCCTCTAAAAATAATAAAATTTGAAAAACATTCTGATGATTTTTTCAGACTTTTAATACATACATTTCCAAGTGCATGCTGTATGCATAATTGCCTCCATACATGTTTATATATACACAGTGCTCAAAGTAGCACTCATCGAGCAGTAGCAGAACTTGTAGAAGCACTGTCGATGCAAAGGATGTACATTCACACAGCACAGACGAACGCATTCAAATACTGAGAAAAAAAATTATTAGAAGTACTGTAAAAAACATTTTTTTTCCTTCTGTATCCTGAAAACTAAGATGTGAAAAGAAGCATCTCCCTTGGTAAAGAAAGGACACAAGTGAACTAAAATTAATAATCAGTGCTAGTATACAAAGTTTTAAGTCACCTTCTCACAGGAAAAAAAAAAACAGCCATGAAACTGTCTGCATCTGCAATTAAGAAATGTGCTCATACTTGCAAAGGCATATCACTGTGGAATAAATACTTAATATATTCAGAACTTACAAGATATATGAATGACATCTCTAAGAAACAATTAGAATCTTCTACCTGCAGAGATGACTGTCAGAAGTCAGACAGCCTCAAACTTCATTTTCTCTCTACCAACAGCATCATATGTTGAAATACATACATAACAAAATGTTAGAAATTTTGTATGGGCCTCTTTCTTTCTCAAAAAAAAAAAAAGGAAAACAAACAAACAAATAAAAAACTCTACTGTCTTTAAGACTTATGGCTTGTGCTAAGTAACTTGAAAATCTCCAAGCTAAGATAAACTATGAAATTTCTGATGCTACAAGTCAGAAGAAAAAAAAAAGTCTGGGCTTATTTAATATTGCTGATTGTTCTAAACAAACTATATTTAAAAGAAGACCCAAACATGGTCAAAAAAGTGCTTGCCACTATGTTGCAAAGACTTAAGATACCAATATCCCTGATCTCTGCTTCGAAAGTCTGCCATTGGAAACATAAGCCTAAATTTGAAAAAAACAGTATTTTATAGTTGGAAGTTATACTGATAGACCATAAATTATATGTCCATAAATTATGCAGATTTCACACAAGATCTTCATTGTCAGAAGTAATCACTGAAAAATGTACAGTATCAAATCTACGTCATTCCCTGTATTTAGTTCCATGAGAGAAGACAACGCAAAAACTACACAAATTACAGGCAATGCTGTGTTTCTCAGGAATAAACTTATCCTTTTATTACAGTAAAACTATACAGTAAAACAGAGTCTGAGGATTATTAGTTAAAATCAGTGTTCTTCCTACTCTGAGCAGTACTTAACATAAACAGATACTTTCTCAGTATGTCACATTCACATGTTTTAAAGAACTGAAAAATGTTAAAAAAGCACAAAGGGTTACCAGGCTACCAGAAATTCTACTGAACAGGAGAAAAATAAAGCTCTGCTTTGGAAGCCTTTAAGGAAGCTACATTTCTCAAGAGATCAAAACTCACTTATATTATGTATTCTTCAAGCAACCTTCAAATTGTTGCGCTTTAACCCAGTGTTAACCCAAGTGGTTGAGTACCACAAAGACCTTTGCTCACTGCCCCCTTTCCCAATGGGATGGGGAAGAGAATTGATAAAAAATAAAGTAGAACTCATGGATTAAGGTAGAACTGTTTATTAAGTTAGAGAAAAGGTGAATAATTATGACATATAAATGTATACATGCATATATATAAAGTGATTGATAGACAAGCAATCAAGTCTTAACTCTGTTGCCTTCCAGCTCCTTGGACCCTTCGCTGAGAATGTCCTTGGCTCTATACAACACTGCTTAGCAGACAACTACAAACACTGGACTATTATCAGCACAGTTTTTCTCCCAGAACCAAAACACAGCATCATACCAGACACTCTGAAGAAAAGATGCAAATACTTTGGAGACTGTATATACTTACAGATCTTCCATAATCCTTAGCTAGCCCTTCACATATTTTATGTAACTGCTACAGATTCTGAACACAATACCCCACAAACCTTACCTAAAGAGTTCAACAGCATACTTAAAAAATATGCTTACTGTTCTCGAATCGGAGAAAGGATTGTACTCATCTAGTCCAGGGGGAACATTTCTTGTCACTTGCGTAACCGAAGGATCCTAGAAAACAAGACAGTTCTGTAAATGCATAGATTTATATATAAGCAATGAGACAACACATATCATACAAAATTCAGCTTTTATTTAACAATAAGTTTATTTTCACTAAAAAAGCAACCATGTAAATATCCACCTCTTCCTCTAAGTCTTACATGACACGTTCTACACAGAGCTTCTTACAGATCTAGATTAACACAAACTCCATCTGTCATGCATTTGATTCATAAGGAAAAGAAGTTCCCAACAGAGAAGGGAAGAAAACTATGCTGCTAATGTGACTGCTGGTATCCACAACTATACAACCAACACAGAGCACAACAGAAGACAAAGCTTTCTTTAATTTTGGAGTTTTCCTAACCAGAATTCCCTACAGAACCTCCAGAAGTGGGAAAGGCACTCCAGAAAAGTGAAGGTAAGGAAGCAATGCTCCACAGTGAGAAAGTACCTTTGATTAAGCTTCTACCTGAACTGGTAGGTTTAAGAAAAAGGCACTGTTTAGTTTTTGGTTTTTTTCCCCTCCAATCAACCACACAGTGGGGAACACAGCTTAATATTTAGCTTTATAAATTAACTGCAGGAGTTAAACATTTCTGTAGTAGAGACAGGCAGGCTTTAGAGATGCCCACTTATCAGAGACCAGACTAAATTCATACAAATAAAAATTGTTCTTACTCCATGTGGTGCTTGGTTCCACCTGTGTAATTATTCTGCTTTAAACTAAGGTTTTGTATCTCCAGATATTAAGAAAGGATGAAAGGAGGTAGGGTGTGTATCTTGCTTTTTTTTTTTTTTTTAATTAAGAAATCTGCTTAGAAAAACAAGGTTAGTTTCAGTTATATTTACACAAAGAAGCTCACAATATTTCATATGAACAGCAAATAAATGAAAGTACTATTGACATTTACTTATATATTTTGTGCACAAACATATCCTCATTTACAGCCCAGCTAAACTTCAGAAAAGATAAAGATAATTAAGACTGGGAAGAAGTTTAAGTATTTACAGTTTTGCTTTTACATTATACATTTTTTTTATATTTCCTTTTAAGATGACTAAATTTAAGCCCTCTGTATGAAATATTTAAGGAAATACTTGTACATGTGGCTTAATCTACACTGAAGTAAATATACAAACTATTGAACTATTGAATAATAAAATCTAGTTTCTGAGACACAGTATCCACTACAGTACTAACTTTGCCTAGTCAGCAGCTGCTTAATCTAGAGATGTATAAATAGCATTTTCTTGAGTCTACTTTTTTCACTAGCTGTAGTCACAGACATTAAGGTAAGAGAATGTAAGAACTTCACCTATAAAAAGTATGACACAAGTACTGTTTCAAAAATAAATTATACTATATATTTTAATCAATTTTGTGTGTATGGTTACATAAAAACTACTGTTTGTTTACATGAAAAGCTACCACATTTGATTAAAGCATATGTTTAGTTGCAAAGCATTGTCTTAATAGTGAAAGAACAAAAATCAACCTAAGCAAAAGAAGAAGAAAAAAGTTACCTGCAATTAAAATTCTCTTTCCTGCACTTGACTTAACAATAATTAGTGCAATTTAGTGATTTTAAAAACATAATCCTGGTGACAATGTCCCCAACGTCTGCTGTATTTTTAGTTTTCAACTTAGACTTGAATGCACTGTTTCAACTCGTATCTTACAAGGTCTTATATCAACTAAGTAAGTTCACGCAACATGTTCTTTCATTATAAGACTGGCACAGAATACTGTGCAGCTGCACAACAATATCAAGGGAGAATATATGAGCAACAACATTTGTTATCAAAATTTGGCAACATTTAATTGAATGCTTCAAATGATAAGACAAAAATAAGAAAAATGACATCTGACACCTGAACATCAGTTTACAGGACTTGCTAATTCGAGGTCTGTAAGGAAGAGCTTAAAGTGAACACAAATAAGGCAATGGCATAATTCAATACACAGGATTGTATAAAGTTTTATATATCTGAAGACTACTATCTTGATCAGATGTGTTGCAAAGTATATAGTTAAGCCCCCAACCCAGTTGCTTACTCCTTCCCCACTGGGATGGTGGAGAGACCCAGAGAGGCAAATGCAACTCACCTGCGTCAAGGTATAGCGTAAATTGAAGAAAGGGGAGGAAAAAAAATAACAGGCCAATGATGCAAGGGCAGCCACTTACCATCCTCAACCAGTAAAAGACCAGCTAGTCTATGAGTAACAGTTACTTTGTATTCCTCTCATAAGCTATTGCTGAGCATGATGATACAAGGTATCTTTGGTCAAGCAGGGACAGCTGTGCAGGTTGTGCCTCCGTCCCAGCCTCTTGCCCACACCTCCTAACTCCTCCCAGCAGAGAAGAGTAGGAAGCAGAGAGACGGGACGCTGGGAAAGAACCACAGAAACACTAGTTACGTTACCAACACTGTTTTGGTAGATTGCTATGAAAAAATTAACTCAATCGCAGCCAGAATCAGCACACTTATTCCAGATTTTAAATATAATGAATCCTAATAGCAAAATGCACCCTAATCACAGAATGGCTTGGGCTGCAAAGGGACCTTAAAGATCACTCCAGGTCCAACCCCCACATCATGGGCAGGGTTGCCAACCACCAGGCCTTGAACACCCCCAGGGATGGAGCATCCATGGTTTCTCTGGGCATCCCAGTGTCTCAACACCCTCTGAATAATAAATTTCCTCTTAATATCTAAGGTCAAAAGTTGCTCTTCCTCCTATTTATAAGCTCCCTTCAAGTACAGGACGGACACAACGACATCTCAGTGCTTTCTTGCCTCCAGGCTCAATAAGCACAGCCTTTCTTTGTAGGAAACCTGAAGCAGCCCTTCATGGCCTCCTCTGGACCTGTTCCAACAGCTGTATGCCTTTCTAGTGCTAGAAGCCCCAGGTGTGGACACAGTACTCCAAATGGGGCCTTACAAAGGTGGAGCAGAAGGGCCAATCACCCCCTCTCCCTGCTGACCACCTCTCTTCTGATGCATGCCAAGATACTGCTGGCCTTCCATGCTACGAGTGCACACTGCTGGCTCTCATCAAACTTCTCATCCACCACAACCCTGCAGACACATATGAAACTATTGATAGCTAGCCATCACCAATGAACAGGAAGTCAAAATTATTAAACTCAAAAAATAATTTGATATAGTTCCTTCAAAAGGACACTTCAACACTCGAGATTCATCGGCACATCCATTACTAACCAACTAAGTTAGTCTTAACTAGAATATCACAGACTCATGAGACAGTTACTGTACAGTAGCAGACTGTACAGTAACAACAACTTTCGTCCACATGTACAAATAAGATATGCAAACAACAAATGTCTGATAAAAGAAAGCCTTTCTTATTCAAGTGTTTCAGAGATGAACAGGGAAAAAGTCTTAGACCTCTTCCCACTGATTGTGACATTCTAACACTGATTTATAAGAATGACAGGAAATCCATGCTCACTGAACTAAACAAGCTTACCACATCAAATGTCTTAGTTCTAGAAATAAGTTGTATGCATAAACACACATTGAGTATAGCAAGAAGTCCTCTGGCAGAAGTCCATTCTGCTTTTAGAACTAACAATTGCTGTACTTTTGCCAGATATTGCCATTGTTTACAACAACAGCTTTAAAACAATTGTTTTAACAACAGCTCTGAAAAAAAAAGAAAAAAACACAATGACCCATAAGACCTTCAACATTAGCTCCATGTAAGAAAAGTTCTCTTATGTACTAGAAAACTTGCAAAGGTTATTGTAGTTCTATTGGAATACACAAATTTAATACCATCACCCCAAATTTCTGCTACAAGAAGACCTCATTCTGGACTTCAGAATAAGTTCACGGCCTGATGTCTCTCACAAGCTAGAAGACACAAGGAGAAGTAAACTAGAGGTTATGGTGAAAAATACAGTAACCTCACAGTTGAAGGAGGCAATTATACAATGGAGATCTGGCTTGCTCCTATACTTACTGAAATATTCTGTGATGGTAGGAAAAACCAGCCTCAGTGGAGAGGAACAAGCTCATGGTTTACTGGTCATTTAAGTAAAAGCTACTGGACCATTCTAAATGTTTACAGTACGGTGAAGTACTGATGCCAACAAGAGCTACAATTCATATTTCAAAATAGAACTTAGAATATTCTGAGAAGATTAGACCTGACAACCTAGAGACCACATAAGCTTACTGTGCACCTTCTCCCTTATGCTTGTTACAGCTCACTTTAAAATTAGAGCAAATGCCTCTTCATCTAGATGCAGCAAGAAAAACTGTGAAACACTCATGCTCGTTGCTGCTCAGTAAAAAAACATTTAGCAGTTTATCAAGACTCAAACAATGAACAAGGAATTTGTGACAAATGCCTGCAGAACACAACACTGGAATAAAGTGACATTTAAATGAAAGCTAACAAATCTGTGTAAGACATGTATCATCCTAGTTAAAAAAGTCAGAACTACAATATTCTACACAAACAAGTGGATCTAGGCTGACATGATTATCCAGGTAGAATACTAAATAAGGAAAACAGTTTAAGTTCAATGCATTATTTGAGCTATTCTTGTTTCCTATGTTTAAGGAATAGAAAATAGCCACAAAGGTAAGTTCCACAAGGTGATAACATACAAGCACACGTAACACACAACATGACTGGAACTACCAAGCATCCAGGGACCTCAAACACATACTGCATGATTTAAGTTATAAAAACTAGGTAACTCCTAGAAGATTTAGAATTTCTAGGATGGACTTTAAATACCACACGTTAGCCTCCACAACTACATAATGCTTAGACTGAGAAGGATATATCATGGAGGATTCCTCAACAAAACAGTCCTGCCCTTGCACTCAAAAGTGCAAACTCAACCCAAACCCAATTTCCCTCAGACACTCAGCCAGTCCCAGACCTTGTTTCCTAAAGAACAGGTGCCAACAATTTCCATCTTCCTTACCCAGCTTGTTGTTCCCTCTCTCCACTTAACAATTCCTTCACTAGTCTTTTATCGCTCAGCCTTCCAAGTTCAGCACCCAGATTTTCTGATTTTTCACCTACTTACAAATTAATAGGGAAAAAAAAAAGAGAAGGAAGGTAGCCTGAGCCACCTCCACCCTTCAAAAGGGAGCATGTGGCTGAAATGGAATAGAACAATCTAAGTTTTTACAGCTTTTTAAAAACCAAATTAAAGAGAATAGAGACTTTTGTTGTCTTGGAGACAAAAACCTAGTCACCTGCTACAATTTTCATTAATACATCAGATTATCAAATTAAAAGATTCAAACTGGTTACTAGATGTAATGATTCTCTGTGTTACTGTTCACTGGGAATGACTCCAGCACTGTTCCACCATCTGGAAGATGCTCTGATAACACGCAATGTGAAAACATTCTGAAAAATCTTAACAGCTAAATTTATTTTGCTATTTGAGACTTCAATTTCTTTTAAGAACTAGGAATTCATCCTGTAAGATGTACTTCGAATTGTTAGAAAAATAAAACAGAAACTAACAATGCATTTGAGAAGCTATACTTCTGTTGCCCTTTTCCCCCCTTAATGGAACTACATAAGTGACAGTGATGTTAAGCACTCTAGACGTCACATTTAATTTAGTTCAGTATGGTTTGATTCCAAGGACTGGCAAGAAAGTAAAAACAACATCTCACTGCAGAGGTCAAGAAACAGAGCAAATAAACAGTCATTCTAAAGCACTTATTTTGATAGGGTTTATAAAGGTTTCACAATGCATCAGCAACTCAAAACAATAATTTCACATTAAAACTGTATAACTTATGTAGAAAATTACCAAAACTCGTAACAGGAACAAGTGAATGAAATACTTTTATTAGGAAAATATAACTACTTCTAAAATAGGGTAGGAAGGTAAATCCTTTACATTAATTTACAAGTGGAAGTAAATAAAGTAACCAAATTCCTCTCATGTTACCAGAAGTGTAGAAGCTCATGTTACCAGAAGTGAGGCACCACAAAAGAATATAATAACCATGTTGTTGGGGAGAACAGGTAACACTAGAATGCTGCATTTGGAAGCAACAGCTTTTCTTTATTTTCTCAGTATACACAGGACTATATATTTATTCACAAGACTACACTGAAAAGATCTTCGAGTACATTGACAGAAGTATACTTGGTTAATCTTTGGAAAAAAAAGAAACCAAGGACAAAGCAAGAGAAAGCAAAAGTGGACTTTCAAAGACAATTAATAAATTTTCAGGAATGAATTCAGAGCAAGAAAACAATTCATCAGTAAACCAGCTATTTAAGTTCAACTATGGAATTATAAGCAGCTATATGCAATTCTAGAAATTTTCACTTACAGCTCATGAAAAAGAATGCTCTGTTAATGACAAAAGTGGTTTCAATCCAGGCAGAGAAAACAGTTCTACACAAAAACTTTTAGATGATTGGATTGATAAAATTAGGCTTCATCTTCCTCTAAGACACTAGTAACTGGCTACCTCTATAGCTCTACCACCATATAGTTTCTGCCCTTTGCTTCAAGATTGTCAGAAATTACTTCATCTTCCCTTCTTTAATAGTCATCATTTAATAGACATCATCCAGCTTTTACTGTGGCAACTTTTTCAGCATAATTACCTTCACCTAGTTATGCATTTTTCCCTTTGCCTTTATGCTTGGAAGCAGGTTCCAAGAGAGCAAAAGAGATGCAGCCCCAGTTTTATCCTTCTAACTACTTAACATCCTCAGTAAGGACATTATACCTTCAAAAAACCTGACCCTGTACAGACCAGAAGCTGAATCCAGATTGGTGAATACACTCTGGGGAAATCAGGAAATAAGATCTGTAAGTCTTACAGAATCAATCCCAGCCAACTAGGACTTGTTACCCCACCACTCCCACTGAAACTTTCAGTATTTCAGTCCTAAAAATTAGAACCCTTACCCATTTTAGATAAAATTTACTACTGACCAATTTCAGTGAGCATAATTCAAGATGAACTTTCAGTCTCCATTAGGTCTTCTCTCTCATGACTGTGTCTTCAAATTACCTTACAATCTCTGCCTTAATGTATGAAAAGGATCAACTTATTTCAGTACAAGCTCTCAACTGATTATCACAGATTATTTCCTGTACCCATTACGTATCTGCTTTTTCTAAATGTATATAATACTAACTATATACATTCTGTTAAAAATGCTCCCGAGTTTTATTCAACTTCTCCCTGCTGAGTATTTCCTAAGATGACACAACTGGCTCTGAAAACCAAACTGGTTTTGCAGCAAAAAATGAAAATAATAATTTTAAAAATGCCTGAAACTATCTTCATTGGCCTGAGAGTTTTATGACTTCTTGATTAAAAAGAAAACTAGGTACTTCACTCTTCATCAGGGAGTAACTTCACTAGAGCATTCACAGCTCAGGTGAAAATCTCCATATGATACTCCCTGCTTCCAATGAGCACTCCTGGAGAGAGAATGGATAGAGAACTTCCTATTCTCGAAAAGTAAGAAGTGCATCTGGCTAGCAATGGATATCACTTTTTCTCCTGCAATGTTAACTGCTGGTTATAAGCTTTTAAATAAGGAACCAACCTTTGCAAAACAATGTGTGTGTTGTTTTTGTACATGTTCTGGCAGATTAAGCCTCTGAAATTTCAATTAGTACATATTCAATAAAACTTCATATAAATCAAACAGCTAAACTCCACAGAGTCTTTCTCCCTGTTCACACAACAAGCTGCACAAGCATCAAGCAGCTATTCATATTTTGATGTAATGCAAAATACTGCTGGTTCTTTATGCTTTATTTCTCCTTTCATCATTGTAAACATCATTGTACATTAAAGTTATAGGAACTCCACAAGTGGTAATTTACATCAAGATTTGCATGTTTTGCTGTCCAAATAGTATACTAATAGTAGAAATTGTTTACGTTCAACAGTATAAAGGAATACTTAAAATACAGTGCAGTTTAAGACATTATCTGCTACTAAAAACCACTTACTATGAGAAAGAACTGCCCTGAAAGTAACACCAGGAAGAATTAATGACAAGTGCAGAAACAGCCTTTCTGTTTTGCCACTAATGAAAGTATGCGTAACTGACAGAAGAATGCTTTCAACACCTCCATCACTGATCAGTCACTTCCCTCCTACCCTGTGCCTCTCCCTACACCTTTCTCCAAACAATATTCAAAGATTTTCAATTATTATATAAAATACTGCAGAAGTATCCAGCTGTTTTTCCTCTCTCTTGGTTCTCAAGGAATACCCATTGTAGGCCACATCATCCAATAGAAGCACAGCTCTGAAGGGTTCTGAGCTACTAAGCAAGTCAAATTCCCCGCCTCTGAAACCAAACAGAATATCACTGGTTCACAAAGCAAATTGGTCCTAAAGACCAGACCAGTCCCATCTTGAAACAGGGTACTAAGTGGTTTCACGATGACAGACAGATAAACTCCACCACACTGTTCTCTGACTACTGCTCTTCAGAGGATTATGTAGACAATATACAGTGGAAATAAAAGCTGAGATAATGATGGAAAGATCACTCAAATTACATTAATCTCCCTACTGTGAGTATGTTTTGCCCATGATATTAATTTATTGCCTATTGCTAACAGGGAGAAACTAAAACTAAATCACCTTCCTCCCATTTATCCTATTCTATCTCCTCCTTCCATTGGGGTGAGAGGAACAGGGGAGTTGAGGCTACAGTCAGCCCACAACGCTTCATCTCCACCACTCCTTCATAGCCACTCCCTGCCCCTGCCTAAGGCAGGCTGCTCCCCACCAACTGGAGCTCTGGCCCGGATATGCTCTCCACAAGCTATGCCTCTTTCAGTCCACATCCACTCTTGCAGCACGTGCTCCTCTGCGGCTGCACGGGTTGATCTGACCCACGTGGTGCCCATGGGCCTGCTCCTTCATGGGCCTCCACTAACCATGCACTCCCTGAGTGCACCAGCAACACTCATGGCTCAGCTCTGGCATCAGTGGGATGGAGCTGGCTCTGATTTGAGATGGCACACTGCTGAGCTCTACTCGCAGAGGTCATCCCCATAGCTTTCCTGATACCAATAACTTGCCATGTAAGCCCAGAACAAGCATCACGTCTCTTAGCTGTTCTAAAAATTCTCCCCTTATTTAGCTAAGAAAGGTACAGTATGTTTCTCTTCATAATGCTAACGTCACTCTACACAGTGCAAAATTAATATAAAGCTAATACTTTCAAACACTGAAAATTTGGAAAAATGCAATTATAAGCACTGCTGAATTACCTACCAAAACACAGCAGTTCTGATTTATGGTACAGTAAAAACACTGAGGAAGTGCACTCTTGAAAACTACATACTATGTAGTACGTCTAAAGGGCACTTTGAATATTATTATTTCCTGTGTTTACTATGCAAGACTTGAAGGAATTTGTAGGTTTTGAAATATGGAGGGACACTTGATAAGCAAATCAGGGAAGCATTTGTAATTTCTGTCCTTTACTAATTTTAATTATCTAAAAAGAATTAAAACAAAGTTAGGCATACAACACATCATGTAATAAGGGTTCTGATAATTCAAAAATAATTGTTTTCCCTTCTTTCATGCAAGTTTCTTTCACATTAGCTTCCCTTCGACAGCAGCAGCAAGGTGCAAGCTGTACTGATAAGCTCTGCTGCAATATAAGGTAGCAGTCATCAATTTTCTGGTGCTTCAGCATCAGACCTTCAGCTCATCCTTCCTGCCAAACCAGACAGAAGATTAATTTGTGCTCATGTGAGTCAGATTAACTGCAATATCCAAATTATCACTGGAACTAGCTCTGTTGTAAAGTTAAGCTCTAATGTATACTTAGCTCCAGTGACTAAACTAATCCTGTGACCTCAGTGGGAGCAACTCAGGCATCTAATGCCATTTTTAGATGTCTTAGACAATCTCAGACATTTGAACAAAAAGGGTAGTCATGACAAAACCATGGAAGACTTTGAGGAGAAAAAACTGAATGTTAACCATTGTCTGGATAACGTACAGAAAGTCAATAGCAGATATAGCTGCTTTAAACCAGTCTTAAATTACCCGGGAATGGTGAAGGTCACAATCTGGAAAATAAATAAAGAACTGCTTAAGCCTTTCCAAGGATCAGGGCTCATCAGATACTCCAAAGGAGAGGATCTCCAAATAAAGATACTTCTCTTGTGGCTGCCAGCCCTTAAATAAGGTGAGAAAGCCAGGCTCCACCCTCTGCAGACTCACAGGTGAACTGCTTCTACCTACACTCTCAGGGCTGGCTGTGTCCCTCCATCAGGCACTCATTCACTGGTTGAGGCTGTGATCTAACAGTTCCTATACAGATACCTAACCCAATCAAAGAGACTGCTTCTGTAACTAGCGTTACACAATTTTGAACATTTCCATGGCTGCAAGCATCCACACTATGACTAAACAAGACATACAGTATTCTGTTCAGTGTCCATCCACATTGCTTAGTTGCTCTTACGAGGAGGCTAGCATTCATATTTTAAAGCAAATACATCTCACTTTTTAGTCTTACCTTTATTTCTACAGTATCAAATACCTGCATGTGCTCAGAGCTCTCATCATAGCAGGGGAAGTGAACCAGGCAGTTCATCACAGAATCTCATTTAAGTCCTGATTCCACAGGCACTCAGAAGTAACTACTTCACATGCTTGGACAATTGTGACAGCCCTCCAGCCTTCTGCAGCCCAACAACCAAGCCACAGAGGTTTTGTGAAATTCATCTCTATGCCCTTAAAAATATAATTATTCTCCCAGTAGTAGTATTATTCACTTTATTCACTTAAAAATCAAACATTTTTATAGTATTCAAGTTTCAAAACTGCAGTTTCAGAGCCTTTGTATTATTTCCCAAGATAAAAGACTACAACCATACCAACTTCCATATTACAGAAGCACACCAATGATATAATCATACTGGAAAAGATTTAAGCCGATTTTAGAAACTTACCTATGGTTTATTGAAGAAGATTTGTTTCTTATTAGTTTAATCTCTTCAAGAATACACTGTCAGAACATCAAGGACATCTAAACCTTTTCTACATAAGTTCATAAGTTCATAAGGTTGGAAAGGACCTATAAGATCATCTAGTCCAACCATCCTCCTATCACTATCTCTACCCAACTACTAAATTAAGTCCTTTAGCACCTCATCTAAACGCTTCTTGAACAGCGCTAGGGATGGTGCCTCAACCACCTCCCTAGGCAGGCCATTCCAGTGCCTGACCACTCTTTCAGGAAAGAAATGCTTCCTGAGGTCTAATCTAAATCTTCCCTGGCGCAACTTGTGGCCATTCCCTCTTGTCCTGTCATTACTTATCAGGGAGAAGAGGCCTACCCCCTCCTCACCACAACCCCCCTTCAGGAAGTGGTAGAGTGCAATAAGGTCTCCTCTGAGCCTCCTCTTCTCCAGACTAAACAATCCCAGCTCCCTCAGCCGCTCCTCATAAGACTTGTGCTCCAGGCCCCTCACCAGTTTTGTTGCCCTTCTCTGAACACGCTCCAGGGCCTCAATGTCCTTCTTGTAGTGAGGGGCCCAAAACTGAACACAGTACTCGAGGTGCGGCCGTACCAGAGCTGAGTACAGGGGGATGACCACCTCCCTGCTCCTGCTGGCTACACTATTTCTAATACAGGCCAGGATGCTGTTGGCCTTCTTGGCCACCTGGGCACACTGCCGGCTCATGTTGAGCCGAGCATCAACCAACACCCCCAGGTCCTTTTCCTCTCTACATTCTTCAAGCCATTCTGCCCCAAGCCTATAGCATTGCATGGGGTTATTGTGGCCAAAGTGCAGGACCCGGCACTTGGTCTTATTGAACCTCATCCCATTTTGCTCAGCCCAGCTGTTCAGCCTATCCAAATCCCTCTGAAGGGCCTCCCTACCCTCAGGCAGTTTGACACATCCTCCCAGCTTTGTGTCATCTGCAAACTTACTGAGGGTACACTCAATTCCCTCGTCTAGGTCATCAATAAAGATATTAAACAAGATGGGCCCCAAAACTGACCCTTGGGGGACACCACTCGTAACAGGACGCCAGCTGGACTTAACTCCATTAACCACTACCCTCTGGGCACGGCCCTCCAGCCAGTTCTCCACCCAGAGAAGAGTGAACTTGTCCACACCACGGGCTGCCAGTTTCCTTAGGAGAATACTGTGGGAGACCGTGTCAAAGGCCTTGCTGAAGTCCAGGTAGACTACATCAACAGCCTTTCCCTCATCTACCTGTCTGGTCACCCAGTCATAGAAGGAGATGAGGTTGGACAAGCACGACCTGCCCCTGGTGAACCCGTGCTGGCTGGGTCTGATCCCTTTATTGCCATGCACGTGTCGTGTGATCTCCCTCAATAACATCTGTTCCATAACTTTCCCTGATACCGAGGTCAGGCTGACAGGCCTGTAGTTCCCCGGGTCTTCCTTACGGCCTTTCTTGAAGATGGGAGTCACATCGGCAAGCCTCCAATCTTGTGGGACCTCTCCAGATAACCAGGAATGCTGATAGATGGCAGAAAGTGGCTCGGCAATCACCTCTGCTAGCTCCCTCAGCACCCTTGGGTGGATCCCATCTGGCCCCATGGACTTGTGGGAGTTCAGATGGAGGAGAAGATCTCTGACCGTCTCTGCTTGAATCACAGGGGGTGCATTATGCACCCCGTCCCAGACTTCCAGGTCAGGGCAAGTACCATTTGGATAACTGTCCTGTTTATTAAAGACAGATGTGAAGAAGGCATTGAGAACCTCAGCCTTTTCCTTATCATGGTCAGTCCCATGCCAATGCTGAAGACTTGTTCAGTCGTTATGGGACTGCTGGATGTCCCCTTACTTTTAGGGGACCTGATACTGACCCAACCTTGACTTCCTACCCTAGTCTCAGCACGGCTCTGATTCCACGCTGAAGACAGTACTGTCAGTGGACCTGCTTTACTCACCCTGTCTGGATTAGGTGGAACTCCACTGTTTATCAGTGAGAATGTTACCACATGTGAGTTCATCCACTCAAGACAGGAGAAGTACTTCACAATGAAGGAAATAACACAAATCCATTATTAACCCATTTTCATTTGTGATGCTTCAAGTCATACTGCATAAATACTTACAGTGCCACTACATCAAATTAGAGCAAGATTATCGTACCTGTACTTGTATGGTACGTGACTACATTATCTTCTGCACAATTTTAATGTGATCACAAGCTTTTAAACGTTACTTATCTGTTTGCTTCACCACCCCTTGTCCTTTGAAATGAAAGATCTCTTTTGGTTGGTAAGCTGTCCACAGGACAACTGTTTGTAGAGGAATACTGTGATATCAAAAACATAACAGCCTTTGGGTTCAGTTCGAGAGCTTTTGTTTTTTAATGTGTTACTCTTTTTTAAAAAAAAGATGTTAGGTGTCCACATAATAAAATTTACATGTCAAGATCAATCCAAGCAAATACTTTAAATGAGACATTACATTTATAGACTAAATCCCTTTACTTCCAGGAGATGGCAAATAAGAAACATAATTTAGGGTTTCCAAAAGAAGTAACTACCCAAAATGCTGAGCATGAGCAAAGCAGACATTTCTGTCTTTATCTTCCCAGTTAACATCTTTTTTCCATCGAACATCAAGCAAGAATCTCCACTGAAATCTTTTCATTAAAAGGCATGAGAGCAGTCATAGGAAACTAGCAGATCACAGAAAATTAGGAAAACCAAAATACTTCAGAGAAAGTAGGAGCTCTCTTCAAACCTGGCAATGACTCTTCATGTGACATATCTCCCTCCTTTCTCTGTCACACTACTTTGTGATTTTACACAAGACACAGAAAGTGCCTGCCAGCATAAGGGAAGTAAGTAATCTCATTGACAAACAGTATGAATAAATTTGAATACAATGTTCAAGTAACACGATTTAAGTTGTCAAGGCCCATCTGGAAATTCTGGTTCTGTGTGTAAAGTATAATAAAACACATAGCCAGGACTATAAAACACACAGACTAAACTGAACTCAACACACATGAATTTCAAAGTTGTCATGCCAAAAAGGTGACAGTCATAGGTTTGGCATATTGAGGAGGCCTTCTACCCCTTCAACTAAATAAGTGGACAACTAAGGGTAGGCAGCATTATTTTTCACAAGAACCTGAAAGAGAAAGAAATTAGTGGAAACTAGAAGTGGGGGAAAAAGAAGAAAGGAAAAGCATGCAGCTTTCCTAAAACAACGAAGGTTCAGGTTACAGAGAAGTTGTTACAGAGTACTTCTATTGTTATACATTGCAGATTTTGCGGAACTGCCACAAGGGAAGTCCCTCCTTGAAGAGAAATTGGGGAAAAAAAACATCACTTTAAGCAAACAGTTAGTAGGGTTGAGGATGGTCCCCAGCTTAGGTCTCAGAAACACTACACGGGACAAATTCTCTTCAGCCTGGAGAAGACAAGGCTCCAGAAGGACCTCATAGCAGCCTTCTAGGTCCTCAGTCCTACACCAAACCCGGAGAGGGACTACTTGTAAGTGCATTTAGTGATAGGGTGAGGGGAAACAGCTTTAAACTGGAAAAGAATACACCTAGAATAGGTATCTGGAAGAAATTACTTACTGTGAGGCTGGCAAGACACTGGCACAGGTTGCCCAGAGATGTTGTGGATTCCAGCCCCGCAGAGGTGCACAAAGCCAGGCTGGATGGGGCTTGAAGCAACCTGGTCGAGAGGGAGGTGACCCTGCCTACAGCAGGAGGTTGGAAATTGATGATCTGAAAGGTCCTTTCCAACCCAAACCATTCTATGATTCTATGAAGTTACAGGGCCAACATGCAATGCAAGGGAAGCTATTTCTGCTTTGGGTTTCCATACACAATAAACTTGCTATATGTTGTTTTTAAACAGGAAAAGAATCACCGACTCTTTTTGTTGAAGTCATGTTCTAGAACAATGACACCTTTTTGCCTCCCGGTGCCAGGAAGTAAAGAACAGAGCTCACAGTTGTTGGTGCCAGTCCAAACTGCTGCTGGCAGCAACTTCTGTGCCTAGGCTGTTCCTCTAGAAATGTCACAGCACTGTGCACAACATGAAGTAAAAACACAGCAATAAGCCCAAAAAACAAAATTTACCACATTTTATGAGAATGAAAACTGAAGTAAGATGACAGATTCCAATGAATGAGCCGGACAATAACAACACTATGCTTCCAGCAGCTCTTTATGCATAAGTACAGCTGAGATGTGACAGCTCAGTTTCTAAGAGGTTTAATTATTCCAGCTGACATCCTAAACTCATTGACATGTGGTACTTGTGTGCTCTGAAGTGCTCATACAAGATAAAAATGAGGCGCAGAAGTTTGGGGAGATTTTTAAAGTAGCTGAAAATAAATAGATAAATAAATAAATAAAATCAGACAAAACAGACTCAAAGAACAGATGAGGCCGGGGAGGTGTTCAAGTGGTCAGCTCACCCTGACCACCGCAGCCAGAACGGAGGGTAAAGAAACAATTCCCAGCAGCACGCCAGGTCAGTAGTGCAAGAACCAGAAGCTTCATGGCACACTGTAACACGGCATTTTGAACAGCAGGGCAGAACCCAGCCTCTCCCACGATACACTGTGCGCTTCGTAAAAATGCAGCAAAGCAGGTAAGCCCGAAGAGGGCCGGGAGGAGACAGCAGAGGGAAAACGTGATAGAACCACGGCGCTATGTGGGTCAGCCAAATAGAATGCGAAATAACGTTAGTATTACCCGCACACACGCATCCGCGGACACTACGTGAGAAACGAGATTGAGAAAGAAGAGAGAACTGGAAAAAATAATAATAATTAAGTAATAATAATAATAATGATAATAATAATCGATTCCTATTATTCCCGCTGCAGTATGGACGACGAAACACAGAAACCTGAACTCGTGAGAGCGCTACACCCCGCGTTCCCAGCCGCTTCCAGAACGGCCGCTCGCCCTGACAACACCGCTCCGAGCCGCCTAGCCCCACCACGGCGAGCCTTTGGACCACCGCCTGCCCGGAGCCAGCAGGAGCCCCCGCAGCCGGACCCCGCAGCGGGGTGCCCGAGCGCCCCGCCCCCCACCTCACCTTGAAGGGGTTGTTGAGGTCCGGGTCGGCGAACGGGTTGCTATCGAAGTCCGACATGGCGGGGGCTGCGATCTCCCGGTAGTGGCGGCGGCTCTCGCCCTGCGGCGCCCCACACTCGCCGGCTCGCGGGATCCCCCCCGCCCTGACACCACCACCACCGCCGCCGCTGCTGCTGCTGCTGCTGCTGCTGCTGCTGCTGCTGCTGCTGCTGCTGCTGCCGCGGCCCGGCCCGAGCCCGCCCCCTCCGCGCCAACCGCCCGCTAAACGCCGGCCTCCCAAGATGGCCGGCCCGGAAATGGCGTCGCCGGGCGAGACGGCGATGCGAGCGGGGGGAAGCGGGCGGCCCAGGGCGGGGGGGGTGAGCCCACGCACGGGCCGGTGGGGACTGGAGGCGGGTCTTCTGATGTACCCGCCACCACCAAACTTGAGGTCTTCTTCATGCTTTCTAAAGGAATTATTTAAGCTTTCTTCAAAATGTAAAAAGGAAGGGTTGGAACGGAGGCGTGAAGTCTGCCTGAAAGGAGCTGCTACAGAGCGAAATTGGCTTTCTCAGTGTTTGTTGTGTTTTCCTCTGTATAACGACCACAGGAAAACTATGGGTCACGTTACTTAGGGCTACCTATAGGCTGGCTCAGGACACAGGTTATCAGAGTCGTTAAGGTCAGAAAAGACCACTAAGATCAGATAGCCTAACCATCAGCCCATCACTGTCATGCCTGCTGAACAAACCCTTGAACATGTATGTGCAAGGGCTGGACCACAACATCAGAGGCAGACACTGGTGGTAGAGGCTGAACTTTCCCACCAATATCCCATTCCATGGTGTTTCCACGTGAGAGAGGGCAGCAGAGGGGCACTCTGGAAAAGTGGTGTCTGCAGTGGAAACATGTATGGAGCAAAGGTGTCACTGAATTCTTCCATGAGGAAAAAATGGCACCTGTTGACATCCATCAACACTTGCTGAACACATATGGAGTAATGGTGAATGTGAGTGCAGTGAAGCAGTGTGTGGTGTGTCTCAGCAGTGGTGGCTGTGACAGCAGGTCACCTCTGCTGTTGCAGGTTTCTGGGAGCACAGCACACAGGCTGTTGTTCACTGCCAGCAAAAACATAAGTTCATAAGTTCATAAGGTTGGAAAGGACCTGTAAGATCATCTAGTCCAACCATCCTCCTATCACTATCTCTACCCAACTACTAAATTAAGTCCTTTAGCACCTCATCTAAACGCTTCTTGAACAGCGCTAGGGATGGTGCCTCAACCACCTCCCTAGGCAGGCCATTCCAGTGCCTGACCACTCTTTCAGAGAAAAAATGTTTCCTCAGGTCTAATCTAAATCTTCCCCGGCGCAACTTGTGGCCATTCCCTCTCGTCCTGTCATTACTTATCAGGGAGAAGAGGCCTACCCCCTCCTCACCACAACCCCCCTTCAGGAAGTGGTAGAGTGCAATAAGGTCTCACATACATGATGGTCATGACTGTGTTGAAAAAGAGAGTTTACTAGCAGAGAATCTGCTTAATCACATGGTGCTATTGTGCTCTTTGCATCAGTTGTTTTTCTCATGGAAATCAATAGGAGGTATTATTTTTAGAGTGACCTACATATTTCAGTGGCTCTGCTTTTGTCATTACTCCCATCCTGAAACTGGCATTTGCTTCAATGAGGATTTTCATCAACAAGTCAAGAAAAGTCGTGTTGCGTACAGGACTATTGATTTTGCATGGATTGGTAAAGAAAGCAATAATTACCTCAAGGCTTCCTGTAATTTATGCAAAAGTTTCTCAATTATTTGTGAAGGACTGTCAGATATATGATGATATGCAAATGGGACAGATCATGAAAGCATAGCTTCTGAGGAATAAGCGCTTTCAACTTTTTAGTTGCTATGAAGTGTAAAATAGTTCATGCTTCAAAAAGCACAAAGGTGGCTGTTGTACAACGAACAAAATTGCATTACAGTATTAGTCACAGTCATCCATATAGCTTACTTATTGTGACAGCAAACTAAATCATGTTGTTTTCCAATATTTGCCCATGGCTCAATATATCATAGCTCAATGATACATGTTGACTATTCAAAAACTGTATGCACTGTAAACAGTATATTTGTTCTTTTTTCAGTTGAATGTGTATGAATGCACTGTATGCACGCATGAATCAGTGAATGTTTGACTGAAAATAGCATATTTTCTGATATGGCTGCTTATGCCTCAAATCACTGACACAGAAGTGATTCTCCGATAATAATTTGTTTGTGCACAGTTGAAGGGGAATAACCTATCCTCTCATGTGACTTTCAAGGCAATAATGGAACTGTGTCAGGATACTTTTTGAAGAGTTAATTATTATTTTACAGTCAAATGATACAACTATGACAGTACATAGTTGCTTGCTGCTAAAAATGTTGTCTTTGGGAGATACCAATTAACTGCTAGCTAATAGAAAATGTGAATGAATATCTGCAACCAACAAGTTACTCACTTAATACTCCACACACACAATGTGGGCAGTAGAAATGGTTATCCTTCTGAAGGACTTTCGGAATTAGAAAATACACATCGTTGGCCAAGGGTGTCCTTGTTCTGCAAGATCTCTTTATACCTTTTTGCCAAATGTAGAATTTGTGAGTATGTGTGTGTTAGACAAGAATTACTTACAATAAACAAATTTTAATTCTTATGCAAGTATTACTCACAGATGCATTAATGTGATTTTGAATACTCTGAAATGTAAATTCATTAAAAAATAAGTCAAAGTAGAGAATGGGTGACACCGATTAAAAATATCTCTCTCATCTAAAAATTCCCCAGTCTCATTGAGTAGGTTTCATTCAATAGTTTTCAATAACTCTAACATAATTTCCTTCTTAGCAAACGAAGTTATCATAATCTGATTTGGCTGTTTTCCTCAGGAAAAAAAAAAAAGTTCAGACTTCATCAAGCAATATACTTGAACTGTTTGTGTGAATATTGTACTTGTACACTTGTGTTTAAGAAATCTTATTAAAATAACTGACTGAATGTATTCCTTCAGCTCCTGGTTTTCTCAGTTTTCTAATGGCTGTATGGAAATTACTATATTTATGTCAACCTCAGATGGGGAGGAGGAATGCTGAAATAAGATTTTTTAATTATTATTATTTTTTACAATCCATAATGCCTGATTGCTGAGTATACAATCAAGTGATCTGTCATTATCATATCTCTATCCTGACAATATAGATCACATATTTACAAAGGATGGATCTTCAAAATATATAAAGCCAAGCTGTAACAAGTAAGCCCTAGTAACCACTCTGAGGAAGAGTGTATCGATGCGACAGGGAAGTTTGTGCAGAATGTTATTATGCCACACAAGCACTTTGTGAAGGTTCTGCTGCTGAGTGCAGGCAAAATGACTGGCATGGAAGATTTACTGCTGGGAACCCATCTAGAAACAAGCAAGAGGACTCTGTGGCAGTCTCAGTGCAAGGTGCAGCTTCAGTGAGAACATGTGCAGATAGCAGTTTTAACTTCTTTTTAAAAGTTTAGACAGAAGACACCTAGGTTGTACAGCAGAGAGATTTTCTTACAAAACATTGAAAGGATTTTAACTTCAGAGAGAGAAAAGAGAAGTGTGACACACGAGTACTTCAGGATAATAGTTGAAAGTCATGAGCTGCAGTATTCCCCAAAAACAACTTCCTTCACAGAAAAGAAAAAAGTATTCTGGAAAATAGTTACTTGGAGTGGCTAATTTAGCTTTTGTCTGGGTGCATCAAGGGCATGCTCTAAAATAACAAGATTGGATCATTCCTGGCTTGTTCAGTCAATGCTCCCTGCTGACCTGGAATGACACCGATCAATGTCATGTCCTTCAACATGAAGGTGAAAGATGGTCCCAGTGGAGACATCAGTCTGTGCTGCTCTTCCTGTTCCCCATAGTCCTATTCGGCTCTGTATGTTTGGGAACTGTACAAAGGCATGTTGTCATCAGCAAACCATTTTTCCTGTGTTCTTTCCCTATGGACCAAATTGCTGGTCCTCATCCAAGGAGCAGAGCCCTTGCTTCTCCCATGGCAGCGGATGCCTGTAGTATAAAAATCTGCAAGCACAGCACAACTATCCTCAGCATAAAATCTTTCCACTGCTCCCAGATTGAACCTCTCTGCCTGCTTTGCACAGGCATCATTGGAAGAGGTGAGTATAGGTCTTGGTGTGACTGTATGTCGTAAGCACACTTGCAGAGCCCAGCAGTCATTAGCACTGGTCAAGACAGTGGGGTATATAACAGAAGGAGGATTACTACTTCTGGAAAAACTTACTATCTATTATTGCCTATCTAGAGTAGCAGGGAGCAGTAGAACAATAGAAATTCACCTGTGACCTAAAGAGTTGTGACACCTCTGGATGAGGACGAAGACTGCAGCAAACAGTGCCTTTAAGAGGATAGCTGAAAAACTAGGAGCCAGTATGTGGGAGCAAGGAATAGTAAACTACAGTCGTGAGTGAAGATACGGCAAATTGAATACATGCTGTCTGGTAGCACTCTAGGCAGCTGTGGAGCGAAGCCAAGTGTTGCTGGCAGTCTGTGCTGTGCTCCTGTGTTCCTGCACCAGTGCATGAGGAGTAAGGAAGCCAAGGCAGGTGAGAGCAGAGCTGGATCAGCAGTGAGCAAACCTTAGCCTCACCTGCCTCTCACTCCTGCTGCATTGCCCTTTGCTGTGTGACACCACAGATGGCTGTCCTCTCCAGCCCATTACTTGCTCTTCCCCAAGTACGACTGTTCTCATATCCTGACCTCTCATGAGGAGTTGAACCAGTAGGTTTTAGAGTACATTGTCTAAACAGCAGCAGAGCTTGTGCTATGACTTCTTTCAGCCAAATATTTAATGCAAATAATTTTTCAGCATGTTTCTCATCCCTTCTAATTTCAAGGTGTACATAAATTGATGAATATAAATAGTTGTTGAAAATTACATTTTCTTTAACCACTCCTAGTATTTTCTTGGAGCCAGATGTGGTTCACCCAATAGTGCTGAGGGAACTGGCAGAGGTGATGGTTGAGCCACTCTTCATCATCTTCCAGCGCTCCTGATTGACTGGTGAGGTCCTGGAAAAAAGGATATGGCACATCTTGCCAAAGTGACTCTCATCTACAAGAAGGGTTGTAAGGAGGATCTGAGAAACCACAGGCCTGTCAGCCTGACCTCGGTGCCAGGGAAGGTTATGGAGCAGATTGTCTTGAGGGAGATCGTACAGCATGAACAGGACAACCGGGGGATCAGGCCTAGCCAGCATGGGTTCATGAAGGGCAGGTCCTGCTTAACCAACCTCATCTCCTTCTATGACCCATCAGGTGGATGAGGAAAAGGCTGTTGATGTAGTCTACCTAGACTTCAGCAAAGCCTTTGGCACTGTCTCCCACAGTATTCCCCTCCAGAAACTGGCAGCCCGTGGCTTGGACAGGTACACTATTTGCTGGGTAAGGAACTGGCTGTAGGGCTGGGCCCAGAGAGTGGTGATGAATGGAGTTAAATTCACCTGGCAACTGGTCATAGGTGGTGCTCCCCAGTGGTCAGCTGCACCCTCAGTAAGTTTGCAGATGACATGAAAAGTTGGCTGGAAGTGTATCTACCTAGGGGTAGCAAGCCCCTACAGAGGGATCTGGACAGACTGGATAGCCAATGAGATGAGGTTCAACAAGACCATGTGCCAGGTTCTGCACTTTGGCCACAACAACCCCCAGTAATACTACAGGCTTGGGGCAGAAAGGCTGCAAGACTGTGTAGAGGAAACAGACCTGGGGTATTGGTTGATGCTACATGAACCAGCAGTGTGCCCAGGTGGCCAAAAAGGCCGATGGCATCCTCTCTTGTATCAGAAATAGCATTGCCAGCAGGAACAGGGAAGTAATTGCCCCCCTGTACTCAGCATTGGTGAGGCTGCAGCTCAAGTACTGTGTTCACTTTTGGGCCCCTCACTGCAGGAAAGATTTTGAGGCCCTGGAGTGTGTCTAGAGAAGGGCAGTGAAGTTGGTGAGGGGTCTGGAGCACAAGTCTTATGATGAGCAGCTGAGGGAGCTGGGATTGTTCAGTCTGGAGGAAGCTGAGGGGAAACCTCATTACTCTCTATAACTACCTGAAGGGAGATTGTAATGAGCTGGGGGTCAGATCTTCTCTCATGTAACTGGCGATAGGACAAGAGGGAATGGCTTCAATCTGCACCAGGCGAGATTTGGACTAGATGTTAGGAAATACTTTTTCTTGGAAAGAGTGGTCAGGTGCTGGAATGAGATGCCTGGGAAGGTAGTGGAGATCCTGGAACATTTAGGCATTGTGTTGAGGAACATGGTTTAGTGAGGATGATTGGTGACAGGTGGACTGTTAGACTGAATGATCTTGTAGGTCTTTTCCAACCTTGATGATTCTGTGATTCTTCACTGAGCAATTACTAAGTTGCAATTATTAAGCAATTACATTGCAATTAGAAACCAATTGAATTGCAGTTCTGAGGTCCAGAAAATGACCTAGAAAGTGATCTATATACATTGTCAAGGAGTAATTCAAAATTCTGGTCCTCAAATGTCAGAAATTCTGTTCAGCGAGAAATGGAGAAAAAAGGAGATTAAAAAAAAAAAAAAAGCATGGGGAATGATGAGTTTTGGTTGCAGTTCAACTATATACAGCTTTGAAGAACAACAAATCTGGAGATCTTCATAAAAAATAGCATGCAGAGGATTACTGACAGTTTGACTCTCCTCATGTGCAGGTGCAAATAGCTGCAAATTTTCACACAAGTCCAAACTATGCGTATGTTTTGAATAGGCTTGGGGGAGTCTAGCATGCTGTCATTCCATCTCTGTATGTACTCATTCTCCCTGTATGTGACCATTAGTGAGGAAGAAAGCTTGTTTCTGGCACAAAGAGACTCAATACAGCTGCATCAGGATGTGTATATCTGTCATCAGGCAATGATCCATGCTTCTGCTGCTGCAGTGACCACTCAGGCTGAAGCAAAAATGAGGTATTGTTTTTGCAGTACTGAATGGTGTCCTGGCAGTGGAGCAGTGCTTTAACAGCACCTGTTTCTGGCTGGCAGTATAGGAACAGTTTGATAGCATGAGCACAAGGCAAGCTCTTCTACAGAAACCAATCCATACACGGCCCTGCAGGCAAATGGTATTGAGCAGTGAACTGCTGCACATGCAACTTTTGCCATCCAACAACCTCTACTGTTAGCTCTTGATAAGTGAGCAGTGCAGTTGGAAAAGTGCCCTTGTGTCTGAACTGATGCAAGCCTGTACTCCAGAGTAATGTGACACAAATGCAAACATGGGACCACAACTTTAGACAATGAGGGAAATTTAATGTGGCCTCCTGCAGTCTGAAGCTGCATTTCAGATATGTAAAAAAATAGAGTACCAGGATAAAATCCAAGGTAAGATGGTGAAAATAATATTGCAGATTACCATGCTACTGGGAGATATGTTGTGGTGGGGATGCTCTGATGGCTGCAGAAGCAGACATGAAGTGAAGCTGACAGAAGAAATTATATCTGTATGATTTAAACATTAAATAGGAAAGATGTAGCATTGAAAGAAAATAGGAAAGACCTTAGTTTAATTTAGGTAAGCATGATTCTTGTCAGTTGATGTCAGATTTATATGTAACGAAGAAAAATGAATGATTGCCAGAAAGTTTAAAAGCAGAGATGACATTAAACTGTAAGTTAGATAACCAGATATCTTTTCATAATGGTTTTCAGGTTCACATTTAAGTTGATTTCTGAGAATTTATTTAGGCCAATGATGAAAAAAGGAAATTTTAGCCTATCAATTCCTAGACATACATATGTGGGAATATGCTCTTTTGCATGGCAGTCATTTTTAAACAAAAATCCATAATAGTAACAGCTTTCAGAAATCTCTGTCAACCTTCCTTTTGTAAACCTAATTAACAACAATAAAAAATTAAATGTTAGTCTGTCCCTGACAGCACTATAATGCAGAGTTGTTCTCTCTTTTCAGACTAAAGATTTTATGTTTTCATAGATGTAGTGCATAGGTTTCAGGATTTAAGAAAACACATCATTTTAAGTCTGGCTTTTAAAAAATCTTTTGCTTCTTAGTTGTGCATTGAAATAGAAAGGTATGCAAGAAGAAGAAAGGGAAAGAACGAGCAGAAGGCAGTGATGCAGAAAAGAGCTCTAGAAGTTTCTGATGCCAAATCACAGACAGTTGTAAAGCAGTGTAGTTTGAAATGAGAGATATCTATTGCACAAGGGTTCACCTTTAAAAACAATATGTTTTTAAAAATAAATCTTTCCTTTGAATTTGCCCTTTGTCAGTCATAGCAGATCATTAATCATACCCTTAAAAGGCAAATCATCTCAGTGGAACTGAAAAAAAAAACAACCACACTTGTTATTCCGAGTGGCTCACTTTCAAAAGGGGCAAATTATGGATATGGAAATGACAGATTTTAGCATGCAGATTAATCTTCCTCTGAAAAAGAAGGAATGTAAATATTTGTTAAACCTGTACTTCTTCAGATTTAAGATCAGTTAGAAAGGAGGGGTATTTTCTCTTAAAAGTGCAGTAATGACACTCTCATTTCTAACAACAGTAGCTCAGTGGAGGGTTGCAAGAAGAAAATAATCTTTTCTTTAAAACACTTCAGATCTCTGGCAAAACAATTCCAACATCCATTCCATTTTCTACTGACTCATTTTTACAGAATCATTTTGGAATAGGAAAAACAATTTTAAAAAAAGAGAGCAGCACTGCGGCTAGCTGCCAGGAAGGAATACAACAGGGCAGCCAGACCTGTCATTTCAATGTGACATTGATCTGTTGTATAGAAAAAATGCTGTAGTTATAACCTTTAAAATGTTAACAGTTACCTAAACTTAGCTGAAACAATGATTAAACAAAGCATGCTAAAAATGTATGAAAGATTTATGCCTATTAAAAACGTTCTGGGTCTGAAGTGTTTAATGAAAGAAATAAAATTTCATTATTGGCTCAAACGTAAATTATTTAGGAGCAGCTCTTTGTTTTTAGTTGGTAATATAGTTAACAAAAAGTTGTAATACTTGCTAATGAGACGCATAACTTTTTATAAAAGCCTACTTACTTTAGATGTTATAACACTGGGATGTTAAAATATTATCTTGACATCCTGGGATTTCCAAAGAAATGTGAAACTCCTAGGGCAACATGAATGAACTCAGAGAAAATTTTGCACTAGGATTGCCTGTCTGTATCTATATTTATGGATGTGTAGGTGTTAATGGCTAAAAGCCAAAGGTCATATATTATATTTTTTGTAATATAAGTATCTCCTAGTGTCAAATTAAAAATAAATTTATCTTATGCAAAGAAAGTCTTAAAATCATAGACAAGAGATTTATTGTTATGGTCACATGCCCAAGTCCCTCATTTAGAAAAACATAACTGTTTTTTGCCTTAGACTCAAAAGCAGCTTTTGAATTAAATTGCAAAATTAGACAAGAATGTCCTTCTGTTTTGTTTTGCTCTTTGTTTGATTCTTCTCTAAAAGACCACATTTTTTCTCATTTTCATTGTAAAGTAGAAGATATCTGATAGATCTGATAGATTAACCATTAGCCAGAAACTGCTGTTGGAAAAAAAATATGAAATTAAGACCTAAATATGTAAGCAACAAACTCATTTGGGGTTTGTCAAATGTCAGAGAGGAAATATTCTTCACAAAAAACAGCAAGCAAGAGACTGAATTCCTGGCACCTTGACTCCAAGGAAGAAGTATGGCAGCATGTTAAACATTAATTTAATAGTATAAATGAGACTCCTTACATAAACACATGTACTAGAAAAATAGCCCTGGCATACTTTACATTAACGAAGATCTAGTTCATAAGCAGTTTCTCACATGGAGTAGTTCTGTGAGGTTTTCTTTTGTAAATGAGACATACTTCCATTTTTTGTCCAAGTAGTTATTATATGATTTACCACTTATCATTAGAAATTTGTCTTCAACACTTTTTTCAGTATGTGCTCCTCCTCTTCCTTCCAGTTCCCTCCACAGAAATAAACAGCGAAATAAATAACTAAGTTTCTCATCATCAATGGGTTTTCAGCTCCATTCTTATAGAAATAGACTTCCATCACACCACACAAATGTGCTATTTAAACACGGGATGTTTAAATATTTGGTAGTGGCACTGTAAAGCCTAAATCTGCTATGAAATGTAGCTTTGTAAAAATGGTAATTAAAGAGTCCCGTATTTATCACCTTTCTACTTTCCAAATGCAACTAGCCTAGCATTCAAAGAGTGTACAATTTTGCCATTTTTAACTTTTTGAAAATGCACAGGCAAGTATATTCTTAGACTCCAGGGAGATTCTATTTCCTGATAAACACTACTACTAGAACTGAAATTTCTTTATTTTTTTCATGCTGTATGAATCAGAGGAATATCCAGATTTACAAACAGTGAAAACTTGAATCATGTGGAACCCAGAAGAAATGCAGAACACAAAGAGCAAAATTTTGAGTCAGAAACACATATATTTTTATTCAAAAGTGTAATTGCATTGTAAATTATCTTTTCTTAAATTTGAGGTATTTGTAGTAATGGAATAAAGAAGTTGTGTACTTTCTGCTTACTGCCAACTTCACGTCTCTGTAATGCACTTAACATTTCAGAAATGCTTAGCAAGTAACAATATTGTTCCTATTTTCATGAAAGGGTGTCTCTTGGAGCACTGTAGAAATGCTAAGAGAAGGGAATCAGCAAAATAAACTTGCATTAAATTCAGATGAAAAGTGAAAAGTGGAACTTGAGATGAATATTACATCCACTTAGTAGCAATCAGAGAAATGTCTAAAAAGTGATACATTTTACCCTAGATGTTTCATACAAAAGATAAGCTTGGTCTGTAGTCCTTCCAAGAAATTGCAAAGAAACATAAGATAAAGTGCAGTTAGTATGTTGGCAAGACAAAGTCAGATTGACTCCCTCTCTCATCCACCCTCAGCAAGGCTTTCACCATCTCCTGTTTCATTTCCTATCTCATCCACTTCCTCACTCATACCTTCACAGAATGCTGTTGCAAAGTTCATTTGCTCTTCAGTTTTTGAATCCCTCTTCACTCTCTGTCACATCCATTGTGAAATAACATTTGTGTAATTCTATATTTCTCTTTGATAACTGGAAAAACAGTGCTATCAAATTATATGAAGATTAAAATGTTCTATGAAACAGACAGCACTTGGGCTATGTGGTTAATTTTGAGATAGTGTTTGTGATCTGCATTAGCTTGCAATCTAAGCTTTTCCTGTTAAATCATGTATGCAACTTGGTTGGTGCTGGGTCCAGTCCTACTCAACATCTTCATCAGTGACCTTGATGAGAGGATAGAGCCCACCCTCAGCAATTTCACTGATGATACAAAGCTGGGAGGAATGGCTGACACACCAGAAATCTATGCTGCCATTCAGTGAGACCTGGACAGGCTGGAGAGTTGGGCAGAAGGAACCAGATCAAGTTTAACAAGAGCAACTGTAGAGTTCTTGCACCTAGGGAGGAATAACTGCATACACAGGCACAGGCTGGGGGATGAGCTGCTGGAGAGAAGCTCTGAGGAGAGAGACCTGGGTGTCCTGGTGGATGACAGGCTGGCCATGAGCCAGCAGTGTGCCCTGGTGGCCAAGAAGGCCAATGGGATCCTGGGGTGCATTAAAAATAGTGTGGCCAGCGGATCAAGAGAGGTGATCCACCCCCTCTAATCTGCCCTGGTGTAGCTGGAGTACTGGGGAATCCAGTTCTGGGCTTCCCCGTACGTAAGAAGACAGGGATCTCCTTGCAAGAGTCCAGCAGAAGATTACAAAGGCAAAGGGCCTGGAACACCTCCCTTATGAGGAAAGGCTGAGAGAACGGGGTCTGTTCAGCTTTGAAAAAAGAAGACTTAGAGGGGATCTGATCCACGTCTATAAATATTAAAGGTGTGAAAAGCAAAGGGACAAGGCTGGACTCTTCTCAGCAGTGTGTGGCAACAGGACGAGGGGAAATGGCCACAAACTGAGGCATAGGAAGTTCCACACAAATGTGCGTGGGAACTTCTTCCCAGTGCAGTGATGGAGCAGTGGCACAGCTGCACAGAGAGGTGGTGGAGTCTCCTTCTCTGGAGACGTTCCAGACCCGCCTGGACGCCTACCTGTGCAACCTGGGCTAGGGAGCTGCTTTGGCAGGGGGTTGGACTCCATGATCTCTGGAGGTCCCTTCCAACCCCTACAATTCTGTGATTCTGTGACTTTGATTTTCATCTTTTAAAATCATAGCCGTGAAATAATACATTACAAAACAATCTCAATTGCCTTTGCATGTTTTAGATTTCCATATGAAATTTCATCAAGTATTTTTACTGGCTTTCTTTCTAAGCACCTTTTTTTATCAAGGACTTGCAGTAGAATTTTGCAGTACAAATAGTTTAAATAAATCTATTGTAAACACATTGTCTAAGGTTGTATACCTTGAATGAATCCTCACACTAATTTCAAGGCTTAAGCAATTTTTTACAGTTCTGATGTGAAATCATCTCCCTTCCCTCCCTCTTGCTCTGTATATTCAAATACAGTATGCACATATATATACATTGATATGTAGATATATATGTATGTAGATATTATCTATCTTATATATCTATCTTATATCTATACATAAAATTTGTAGAAGCAAATTACCTACCACCAAAGGACCCAGATATTGCTTCTCATGCTTTTACATTCTGGAGATTGTTTCACAATTATCAAAATTTTTAGAATAAAGGTTTGGTGCTCTGTTGCATTGCAGGATCTAGGTCAGTGAGTTCTCTTCTTATTCTCAAGAAGTGTTTCCTCTAGGAATTGTGTGACAGCACTGCCCTGATTTGGCCTGCTACAGAACTGTTTCAGCTGTTCCACTTTGCATGGAATGTCACAATTCAACATTTAAGAATTTTTTGTTATTTTTAAAGGTTTCTTCAGAATTCTTTTGTGGATTAATAGAGATATAGAAGCCCAATTATTCACTTCCAGCCCTGGATATCTTCAGGCTGTTTTGCTGATAATATATCTCCATTTCAATCACAGTAATTAATTGTCATTCCATATTTTATTGAAATACGTCCTCCTTCATCAGAGCATTAGTGCCAAAACAACCAAATTTTTTATCTATACACTTTAACAATTATTTGTCATTTATTGTTTCAGGCTACAATGCTGTATCTATGGTTTATACTAGTTTGTACCCCAAAAAAATAAAAATAAAAACACCAAACAAAAAAAACCCTAGCTTTATTTCTTGTAACTGTTTCCAACTTCACTATGTATATTGTACAAAAATGCATAAAAGTCATAAGCATTTAATCAGCTCTCATTTTCTGTTTCCAGCACATAAATCCCTCAGTTTCTTCTTGGTCACCTATCAACTGCCCTAGTGGCTTCATAGATAAAATGAGTGGTAACTATGAGAATGTAATTCAATGGTTATTTTTTTCCTATGTAATATTATTATTTCTAGCCTGAATGACTGATGAAGTCATTATTTAAAGTGAATTTCTGAAAATTTTCCTCCAAAACAATTTTTTTAAAGTCTAAATAAAAGGATATTTTGACCATGTGAATACTTTCCCTTCTTAGTTGAAACATAGGTCTCTTTTGTCAGTAGCCCTAGGTTTCTGTATCTCATGTAAATTGTTGGCTTGCACACAGGCTTTCTTTATTTTCTAATTTCCTTTTCTTCACTGGTTATAATATTTTTAAAAATCAGAATGACATTTTCTTGATGACACTTTTCCTTAGAAAATATTCCTTAAATAAAGACTTACAGGTTGTTGTAGCTAAGAAGTGTTCATCTGATTACTATGTCATAGCTATGTCTGCCTGATGGAAGAAGCTTAATATACACTACTTTTCGTACTGAGACCAGAGTGAGTATGTTTACTAATTTATTTTTACCTACATTAAAAGGTAATATCTAAAGATGTAGCCATTAGATTGATGGTTTTTAATTATGAGATTTTTCCAATTCTTTCTTGTAGTTGGATTATTTGTTCTCCCTCTTTTATTCATACCTAAATTGACACTTCCAGCCTTTGAGCTAAGCAGCTCTCCGGGCCCCTAGCCTCTGCAGTAATATATTTGACAAGCTCTATTAAATCATGTTAATTCCTGTGTAAATACTTTGCATTTGAAATGTGGGATGAAGGGCTACAGGCACAAACTGGAACACAGGGAGTTCCGTATGAACATAAGAAAAGTCTTCACTGTGTGGGTGACAGAGCACTGGAACAAAGTACCCAGAGAAGCAGTGAAGTCTCCTTCTCTGGAGATATTCAAAACGCTCCTGGATGTTTTCCTGTGTGACCTACTGCAGGAAATTTGCTTTAGCAGGGGGTTGGACAGGATGATCTCCAGAGATCTCTTCCAACCCCAATGATTCTGTGATTCTATAAAGTGTATTTCCATTAGTAAAAACTTGTAACTACTCTGCAGGTAGCCAATTAGTATCTTAATGGTTTCCCAAAGATGTGTAGATGACATCAAAATTTCACTTTTAAGTTTTTGGACTAATCCTTGTCTAAAAATAATTCATAAAGAGATAAAAATAGCAACTTCGTCACTTCAAGGTTCTTTTCACGTAGACTTGTACTTTGCATTGTATAAAAGAACGTAGCTTTTCTAGTCATTCATAGCTATGAGTAATATTTTAGTTTTTTAGAATGTTTGAAGTATTTTTAAGAACTGTAACCACATTAGTATGATATTATATGTTGGTATTAAATGAGGTCACCTGGCTGAACCCCTGCTCAAGCAGGGACATCCAGAGCAGGGCACTGAAACTCCACAGCCTCTGGACAACCTGTGCCAGTGCTCCATCACTTGCACAGCACAGAAGTGTGGCCTGATGTTCAGAGGGAACCTCCTGTGTTCCATTTTCTTCCCTTTTTTTCTCGTTCTGGCACTGAGTACCACTGAAAAGAGTGTGTATCCACATTCTTTGCACCCTCCATTCAGGCATTTGTAGGCATGGAAGAGGTCCTTCCTGAGCACCCTCTAGGCTGAACAGCCCCAGCTCTTTCAGCCTATCCTCACAGGAGAGAACTTCCAGTCTATTCATCATATTCGTGACCCTCCATTGGACTCTCTCCAGTTTGTCTGTGTCTCCCTTGTACTGGGGGATCCAGAACTAAACACAGCACTTTAGGTTTGGCCTCATCAATGGTGGGTAGAGAGGGGAGAGGAATTCCCTGGCCACACTTTGCATAATACAACTGAGAATACTGTTAACCATGCTATTCCACAAGGGCACATTGCTGTCTGATGTTCAACCTGCTGTCCAACAGGGTCCTTTTCTGCAGAGCTGCTTTCCAGGTGGGTGGCCCCAGCCTGTGATGGTCCCTGGAGCTGTTTCTCCCCAGGTACAGGACTCTGTAGTTCTTGTTGAACTCCATGAGGTTCATGAAGTACAGTTGAGAAGCTACACTGAATAACTGTGAACAGAAAAGCCTTCTAAGCTGACAAAAACATACCCCAGTGAGGTAGTGACAGGGCATCTAGTCTCACCTCTTCCTATAGTGTTCCTCTGCAAGTCCACTGTGTATTTTTTTTTTTTTTTGTTAAGTGAAGGAACATCATTGCTATCTAGGGAAGAAATATATGACTACAATGTGCACAGGTCATTAGAGATCACCCACTGAAGTGATTCTAGAGCTCATTTACCTCCCTATAGTACATCTGTTCCATTACAATGGGGAAGTTACAAATTGAAGTATTTGTAGGCACTGGTTAACCATACAGCTTCAGCGAGAAAGTGGCCTTAAAAACAAGAAAAAGGAGAACTTCTGAGTAAAGGAGAAGGATCTTTAGATATGTGTTCAATTGATCATCACAAGGAGCCTGTAGCTCTAAATAAAGAGTTGCTCTGAGAGGTTGTCCATTCTCATAATATTCAGAAGTGCTTGCAAAAGGAGGATAAACAAGTGCTATCTGTCTAAGCCCAATGAACAAAGAAATATTAACTACAAAAGAATTCTAACCCAAGAACAAACATATGTTCAAATAGCTAACTAAGAAAGTTCCTTACACTGCCCTAAACTGAATATGGGAGCTATCAATATGTAATAGGGCACGTTTTCATGATTCCATAAGCCAGTGCTAAGAAATAAGGAATTTCTCCATTATATGAGGTGATGTCGTGTGGAAGTGATGCAATACTGTTGTCTGTAACTAATATTTAACTTATTATTTTTGAAGCATGAGTTACTTCATTATCAGTGTACTAAAGCCTTTTTCTTTCTTCCCAGGGAAGAAAGAAAACATTCAATAATAATAAAAAAGACAATTCATGTTGAAACAGGTGAGAGAAAAAGGGAAAAGGAACTGTTTAAAGGATCTTGTTTCTCAGAAACCCGCCTTTGTGAGGAGTAAACACCTATTTTGGCTCTTGTGTGTCTCATTGTGCATCTGGAATGCTTTAGAGGTCAAACCTGTGCAAACAAGACTCTTTTTCTTCAGTGGCAAGCTGCAGTAATTAGTTTTTTAACAATCTGCTTTATTACTGCTCTAAAACTGGGCAACTTTAAGCTATATATTCAGCAACAGACCTCCAGAAAAAAAAAAGAAAAAAAAAAACTTCTGAAATTGATTGGTTGAAGTAAAAATAAAGAGATATAACAAAAAAAGTGAAAATGAAAATAATCCAAACATACATGATCAAAGTTGAAGGACACTCTTGATGGTTAACTGAGACATCCTATGTTTAAAAGCTTCACCAAGACATGAGGACTACTGAAATAATGAAAGAGCACTCACAGAAATACAGAACAATTCAAACCTTTAGTCTAAACTTCTATCCATTTGGTAGAAAAGGGGAAATCATAATGCAGATATTTTTTCTGTTTTTAAGAAAGGCAGAGCAGGCAACAAAGTATGTTTAAATCTAATGTAAAACCATGGCACGACCTATGAGTAAATAAACACTATATGTAGTTTATCTATACTTTCAGATAGAGAAAACTTTTTTTAATGCTAAATCTAAAGCAATTAAATGAAGAAACATGCCATATCTATAGTCATTATATTCTAAGTATTACTGAGTACAAGTAAATAATACTATTACCAGAAGAGTTAATCTTTTAAGAGGATAAATGCATTAAGCAATGTAAAAATCTAATGTTATGCATGAACCTTCAATTAAAACTATTTCACAAAATGTAATATTAAATGAATATGTTGAATCCAGAAAAGTGTAAAAAGTTTGTTTAAACATCAGAGGTTGTTTGCACTTTATTCAGCTCAAGTTACAATGCCATAAATGTAAATTGATAACCAAAGCAACAAAACAAATTAACACACCATGAAAGATCATCTGTCTAAACTTAATTAAATTCCAAGAATAAAATCTATATACAATTTTATCATGCATTGAAGTAAAAAATCCCACTGCACTTGCTCTAAATGGAGAAGAACCTGGACAAAGAATCTCAAGATTATTAGGAAAGTAACTTTATTATCCTTACAAAAATAAGATAAAATAAGAAATCTGAAGAGTGCACTAGTACAATTGTCTTTCCCCTATGTTTCTTTAGTGGTTTTAGGGTTTTGCATGTATTAGAGATTGTTCTGATACATTTTTAATAATCAATAGCTATATTGCAGCAGTCTGTTATTACTGTCTAACTCGTCTGTCTGTTCTAGAAAAAAAATCTTGCCTTAAAAACAGTGAGATTTCAATAATAGCAACAGAACTTTTCTAATATCTATTTTAAAATCCTATCTTGAAGGCAACACTTTGATGGCATTTGAAAGCTTTGCTGCTGCAAAGATGGCATACCGAAGATTGAAAGGTGAGAATCCCAAAGACTCATATTCACACAGCTGTAAAGGTTATTATAGTTCAAATAAAATTCTAACCTTTGTTGCTTCATATCTCATCTTGTTTTCATATATCTTCTGCAGCTAAATAGCTGTTTAAAGGAAAAATAATCAATATTCCTGTATATAACTTAGGTATTTAAAACAGAACAATGGAAATACTGATCAGGTGGCTCCACATATGAAGTGATAAGAGAAGCAATGAAAGGTACGGCATCCAATAATAATTCTGGTAAGCGGCTAAACTGTGAGTTACCAAAATGAATATCTCATCACTCATTTTGACTTGACTTGCCTGTCTTGTTTAGGTGTAGTTGTCTCACAGGCCTGCTGTAATTTAGCTTTAAGTAGACGTCTGTTGAACATGTAAGCATAATTTAAACAATGACATTTCAGTAGTGAATTAACTTTTTCTCGTGCAATTAAGTAATTGTCCATCACATTGCTCAGCTTACTAAAATGTCTTTTGCTATCCTCATTATTACATTTTAGTCACACACATTTATTACTCAGGCAAACCATACTGTGGTCTTTTCTAGGACCAGGGATAAATCCATTACACACAGTAGCTGATAGTGTTGGTGAGAAGGGAGAGGATGGTTATAATTGTACTCAGGGATATTTCATACCTTACAGTGTGATGTGGAATGATAAAACTGGAGGGGCTGGCTGGAGTGAGGGCAGCTGCTGCTTGGTGACTGGCTGATCATCAGTGGCGGATGGTGAGCGGTTCCATTGAGCATCACTTGTTTTATAAATATGTATATATATATGTCTACATGGACAATTGTCATTATCATTGATGCTACTGTCATTAATTGTTTCCATTCCTTTTCTGCCCTATTAAACTGTCTTCATCTCAACACGTGAGTTTTACCTTTTCCTGATTCTCTCTCCCACATCTGAACACTGGGGAATGAGTGAACAGCTGCACATTACTGAGCTGCCTGACAGGTTAAATCACAACACGTGGTCATGGGACTAGAATGCTTTCCAATAAATTTACTTATCTTCTCTTGTTTTCATGATTCATGAAGTCTACAACAATTTGCATATTCTGGCAGGCCTTCAGACAGATGGTTGTATAGATATGAGGAGAAATTTGCCTCTAAAACTGCCCAACTTTACATTTCTTTTTGGATGGGATTAATTTGACTAAATCTGTAATTTATCCCTCCAGTTTAAGCTACTCATCTAAGATAATGTTTACAGTTAATAGCAAGAACTAGGACATGCTATATCTGAGCAAGCAGCTACTTTAGAATGAAACTCTTTGCTCTACAGTAATAAATCTAATTCTTTGCAAATTTATTCCATTTTAATGTGCATAGATTCCTTTGCTTTCTCTACCATTTTTCCAAACAAGAAATCATAGATGATGATTGCTAGGCTTTTTGTAGAACAGCCTAGAAATCTCCTGTGGTAGCAGTGGAAATCTGAAAATCTAAGAATGATCCATCTCTTCTATTTTTTTTTGCAGTTATACTGTTGCTAACATCTGTTTCAAGGCCACTAAAACTAAAATTACTACTGTCTCAGAAATAGCTTTTCTTTCTAATATTCTGCTATTTTGTGTCTCTCTGACTTGCTGCAAAACTCATGAAAATGTTGTCTTAGAATTACCATCATTTGGCACACACTTCAGTGCACTGATAATCTTTCTGGAGGGAGCTAAGTAATTAAATAACATATTAACAAAAGTTTAGCCAGGTTTCTTGAAGTCTATCTTTCATTTGGTTCCTTACTATTCAAATAACATATGAAAATTAATCTTTTCTTATCATTAAAGGAAATCATGGATTTTAATTTCTGAATTATACAGCACTTTTTGTTTTTCAGGATTTTCAATGTGCTCACAGAAAGATTTATCTTTTTTATCATTACATGCGTTTATAAAATCAAATTACTATAGTATCTATGGTAATTTTATATTAAATTAAAATACAAATAAAAAATAATAATTTGCCCCAGAATCTACAAAATAGAAATACTTATTTAAGTTGAAAGCAAAAAATTTCCCCTACTGCTCCTTTTAGACAAGAGCTTGTATAGATTCTGCCAAATTAGCTGCAAAAGCAAAGACATTAGTATTAAACTTCCATTTTTAAAGTGCAACAAAATTCTACTCTATCATAAATAATATGGCTGAAGTGAACTGCAAAAGGGCACTCCTGGATGGGCAACATTAAACTTCACTCTCAAAGAAACGCACCTGAGAAGGTGAGGTGGATGCAAGTCACATGGTAGTATGCAAGAGACAAAGAAGTTTAACTTTGTGGCACTTGGGACATTTAGGTTCTTGAAAAATACAACCACCTCTTTGATTTACACAGTTTGTGACAGTAAAGAGAGCAGGCATTTGTTTGAGTCTCATGTTTGGAGTCTGGGTATTATAATCAGTAGCCAAAACTTCTGAATGATTTTCAGACTCCCAGCTGAAGTTGCTGTAGTAGTTCTGCTAGCTTATTCCACGCTCTCATAGTCATGTTTTTGTGATATATTAAATTCATGATATTTAAAAAGTTTATTTTCACTTCAGATTCTTCAGTCTTAAACTCCATCTAGTTACCAATATCCAAAAGAAATATTCAGTAACTTAGAAGAAATTACTGGAAACTTAGCAGTACACAGAACTATCAACACTATCAGCAGCTGGGGCTGTTGCCCTGAAACCTTCACAAGCCCCGTTTTAACTGTAGTTTGATCCTACCTGTGCAAAATGGACTAACTTATTCTGTGTTTTCTAATATCCTTACAAAAATCATCTTTCCTCATGTGAAAACTGCAGTTCATTTAAACCTCACTGATTCAAAATAGAAAGCCTTTGACTCTTCCTGCTTGGATCTGATACAAACAAAGTGAAGCATTTTTCCAGCTCTGCCTCTAGTGCAGCAGACCATCCCACTATAACAATTATCATGAAAATCTCAGAGAAAAGTGCACAATTCAAACAAAGATTTAAATGTCCAGATGTATTTTTGATAATATGATACTTATTCCATGCTGTCTTCACAGACTTCTTTAAGAACACTGGAAAAACTGTGACAGACAGCAATCCTGCACCAATCCTTAGTTATATATGCACAGGGAATACGTAATTGCTAAATCTAGCATAAAATAGAAGACGAGTAGAAGTGACATGAAATCAGATACAAATACACTGAATTTTAAAAGCAATAATCAAATATGTGTCAACATAAGGGATTGTTTGTCAGCGTATCATGAAGATATGATGTTGTAAAAGGTAGTCATAGCACAGAACAGTTTTCATCTGAAATAGGAATCAATACATATTCTACAATTTGGTCTGTGAGGACTAGATTGGAAAACACACTTTCTTTAAAGATCTAGCTTGTACAGTAATCTCAATTGTGTATATGGTACTCTCTCTACATAGTTAGGAATAGATTGAACAATGGGTGCCCTGATTGCAGATAATTACTCTGGAGGAGAGGAAAGAGAAGAGCTTAAATTGAGCTAACAGTGGAAAAAAAAAAAAAAGAAAAGAGAAAGATTTACAGCTTAGTTTAATTAAAGTAAGGAGTAGGTAGAAGGCCGTATCAAGTCTCCATTTCATAATATAAAGACAATCTAGAACCACATAGGCAATTATTTTAATTAAACATCCAAGTCCACATGGTGCTAAAATAGCAATATATATAAGGAATTTTATTAAGTTTTCACAGCTGTCTTCATAGTCACTAGAGAACTACTGTTACTGGTACTTCACTATTAAGTTATATTTTCACTGCAAATGTCCTATTTTAAGCCTCCACTTAAGATTAAATTTCAGAAAAAAAAATGAAGAATATAGCTTAGAAGAAAGTTTGGAAAACATTCTTGTTTTATTAAGAGTTGGATTTATTTTTCAAGCTTAGTTCTGTTCCACAGTGTACTGATGCCCAGTGCCTCAAAGATGTCCCCCTGTGTTAAGCTTTTTTTACCTATTGCTATTCTAAAACAATAAAAACTCTAAAGTGCATTGCATTAAACATCATATGCCCTATCCTACATTAAGAGGTGTTGAGTTTAAAGTACTTATCATAATTCATCATTTTATTATTTCCCACTGGTTCTGCAAGCTTTGTTTACCGTTCTGGTACATGTGATTTTTGCTGTGGTTTAACCTTGCAGGCAGCTCAGTACAGTGCAGCAAGTCTAGAGAGATGGGCAGAGAATCAGGCAAAAACAAAAGTAAAACTCATGGGTGGGGTTAGAGAAAGCTCAATAGAAAAGGGGTTGGAGTTGGAGCAAACAAAAGCAAAACAAAACAGCAACAAAATAAAGGAATACATAAAACAAGTGATACACAAGACAATGTCTCACCACCCAAAAACAAGGATGCCAGCTGAGCCCTGAACTCTGCTACTGAAACCACAATAGCTGGGTCCATCAGGATGAGGAGCCAAGAGAAGAAACCAAAGCCAAATCTCTCTTGGGGTAACTGATCTGTGCTCATGGAATTTGTAACTAGGAATTTGTATTGCTGTAGTGCTTGCAGCCCCACTGCTTCTTAGGGGCAGGAAGAAGGATGTCTGTGGTCTCTGCTTGAAATATATCGATTTCTGGTTGGTAAGAGAGGCAGCTCATTTGAAGTCGTGCTCAACTCCTGCAGGCTGCACTGGTTTTGCTCAGTACATGCTCTTTACTTTCGTTAACTCTGTAGGAAAATGCAGATTTAAAAAATGAGCCAATACAATCTTCCTCATGCACAATTTGCACTTCTGTTATGTATTGTCTTCGTGCTCTTGCTGTTTGGAAATAGTAGGATAGAATCAAGGATTTCTGAGAATACTGTCAAATATACTGTCCCAAAATCAATGCTTCTTTGATTTCAGCTAAAGCATCCTGAGCACCTGCTGAAACATGGCAGATGGCTGACAAGCCAAGGAATGATACAAGGAACAACAACAAACAGTTATGTTTTCATTTTATTTGGTATTTTGCATGTGTGAGCCTACACTTATAAATCAGTTGAAAGGATTATGTATTTAGAGCATCAAACCTAAAAGCAAAATTGAACTGATATAAATCAGAACCAAGACTCCTGTGGAAAATTAGTTCCCTGGATACAAGAATCTGCAAAAGCTTTCTGGGCCACAGTATGTGACAAAGTAATTTCTTCCAAAACTCTTATTTATGCAAAAAATCCTCACATAAATAATTATATTAAAATTAGTGGGTGTACTAATGAAGATACATGCAAAGCCAGGTCTCACTACTTACCAGTTCAGATACCATACCAGTTGCTTCTGCAAGAAAAGGATTTTATTTTTACACTGGACACTGTGAGTTAATATAACATCTATTAAACAGTATATCTGTGTTTACTACTGCCTTTTGAAAAATCATGCTTTTTTAACTGTTGGAAAATTATAGAGAATATTTTAATTGATGCTGAACACTATAATCTGACTAGGGTCTGTATGTGAAAGAATCCTCAAATTTGCATTAATAAAAAAAAGTTATATTATCCTTCTAAAATATTTAATTGATAATCCTTCTGCTGTGTAGCCATTAACCAGGGAGTGTTAGTAGGGAAGTGTATAGGAACTGCTGAATCACGGCCTGAACCACTGATTGGTCACCTGAGGTGAGTACCGAGTCAGCCATGGGGGCACAGGTGAAGGCAATATACCTGTGTGAGTGGAAGGGGTGGAGCCTGGCTCCACCTCTCCCAAACCCCATTTAAGGGCTGACCACCATCAGGGAAGGATCTCTTCTTGGAGATCCCTCCCATGTGGAGTCCCCTGTGAGCCTTGTCATCATAAAGGTGAGCCATCTTCTCTTTTGTATTATCTGTATACTGTTTATATAGAACTACTTAAAATATACCATTCTCTATACTATCTCCTTGTGGAGTACCATCACTGGGAGTTATTTACCTTACAGGAACCCTATGAAGAATAAACAGTGGCAATGTTTCCCATTTTCTTCATTATGTGTACAAATGGAAAAACTCTTAAAAAAGTTAGAAATCCAAACACTGTGCTAGATTTGTGTATTCCTTCTCTATTACTTCTCACTGGAAAACAAAATAAAAACCTGAATGCATAATATTGACAATACACTAAGTAGAACTTCACAGGTTCTGAGGGCATGACAGTCTACCTTCTGCACTGTTGATCACTAATGGTTTAACATGCAGAGAGCACAAAAAAAAAGTTCCAAACTCATATACAGAATTATTAGATTGTGTACTAGATAATGTAGGCTGAGTAAATGTCACTGATGCACACCAACACTATTAACTGTACTGTTTGCACTGTGGCCTTGTAAGTGCATACAAGGATCAATTTTTTTGTTCAGAGAACATAGTCTCAGCCCTTAAGATGCCCTGGGCAAGCTTATCAGTGCAGTCCATTGTAAGATAACGTGGAGAAAGGAGATAGCCACGAGTTAAATCTTTTCAATTATTCCAACTTTTTGTAAATATATTTCTACATGTAACACCGAAAAAGAAGTAAACAACTGACCATCATTGCTTACCTTGCACATACAAGCAAGTCTGATAATACTTAATACCTGCTGGAAGTTTCCTGTGAAAACAACTACCTCTTGTGCCCACAGCAGGAACTACCACTGAAAAGGCTAATTTTCATTTACTGTTCTAAAGTAAAATATATATATATATATATATATATATAGTATTTTAACACCTACAAGTGATAATAATATAGTTCTTTATACCATGAAGCAAATACTTATCTGTGAACAGTCCTTTTCTATGAGCATAGAGCAGGTGAGGGAAAGGCCAGGTCTCCAGGGGGTCAGCTAGGGCTCCCCTCCTGCCCCAGCAGCCGGGAGCACTTGGGCAGCCCCAGCTGCAATTTCACACACTTCTATGAGGCTGTAAGGCAGCTGAGGCCCGGCCACAAGTCCATTGTGGCAAAGGAATTCCAAAACCACTTTTTTTTTAATGCAGCTGTGTTAAGTCAATTTCTAAATTACATTAAAAATCTTTAAGTAACTTAAAGTGCAAAAAAATGAGGATCTCTTAAATGTTAAGTTTTTTTTGTGGTCTGGAGGCTTCGAATTTGAATTTACTTAATGTAGGTAGAACTGAATAAATGATCAAAATCTGTAGAGAATCAAATTTGGTGTCTTTCATCTACGTATTATGCAGAGAATTGAATGTTTTTGTGTTGTATATTCTTTCAGCTCTCTTTTTAGAGCCATGTTTTCAAGGTAAATTCCCTTTTGACTTCCCATTTCCAGTTCCATCCAATTTTTACACTACTTTTCCATGTATTGCTCTAGAGATCTTTGCACATTACTTCTGTGTTACTGTCTCAAAAGCAAAACAACTCTGGATCAGGATGGAAGGTTATTTCCTGGTCCCCATACTGCAATGGAAAGTAGTAGAAGGCAAAAGTGCAAATTCAGTTAAGAGCTCCCCTGGACCTTCTTAATGTTCAGCATGAATGTGTTTGTTTGTTTGTTTTTGCATTTCTGTCATAAGAGAAGTTGAGTGATGTATGGAGAATACAAAAACAGTTAATGAGTACGGAGAAATTAAGAACAGTAGTTATGAATGTTTAAAGCATGAGAGAAGAAATGAAGAAATGACATCTTCCAGCAAGCTGAACAATTAAGTTCCTAAGTAGCTTACAGATCAAACTTGTTTCAAGAAGTCTGAAAACTCTCCTCCATTTAAAAGTGTTTTGCTGGTGTATTCTGTTCTAGTGTATAGAATAATTTACCCTTTAAAATGAGCATGCTGGCATTTAGTCGATTTAACTCATTAGCAAACTCATTAGCAAGTTCTTGGTTGGAAGTTCATTAGCAAGTTCTTGGTACCTGATTGTACAGGTACTAATTCTGCTTAAATTGATTTCTGCTGAAAAAGATGTAAGTAGATCTTGTATGAAAACCAACCACTTAGGCAACTAGACTGGTAGAAAGCAGGTATGAGGAAGGCCATTAACCATGACAAGAAGGGAGGGTGCATGGGTGTCTGAGGATGTATGACTACAGAAAGTGGTCTTAAAATGCCCCAGACTCAGGGCCTGCAAACTATGCAGAAGGAAACTGCTCTGTGTTTATTGCCTCTATTTTCAAGTGATAGAACATTCTGTTCAAAACTGCATCAAAGAAATATTTTCTCAAGGCAGAAAGAAGCCTGCTTGGTTTCACAGCTGAAACCTTTGGTGCTTTCATCTTCTTCCCTACTTCCCAAGCCTCACATGTAGGCGAACATGTGCAGAATGGGTAGAGTAGCGCTTTCCAGTGTTCCATATTATCTTCTGTCCAGTAGCAAAGCCCAGTGCACAAAGCTCTGCTGAGGAGAAGCAGATGTAGACCACCCTGGCCTCTGTGTAGGTGTAGTATTCCCTGTTGTCCCAGCTGCATTCCTCATCCCACTCCGATCCACCCAGCGTCCGGACTATTGTGCCAGGTTCATCTCTGCAGTATGTTCAGTTCTAAATGTTCAGGGTAAATAACACTCCTTCTGTGCATCCCTGTGCTACTTCTTTATGTATGTTATTCTTATGTACTTCTTTACTTTCTTTTTTACATCCATTAATTTGATTTTGCTTATCCCATTGTTTTCTTCTTAAAGAAATAGCATAAAATTCTTTAATTACTAGGTAGCAACTCAAACCAGTAATGAACATATATTTGTCCCTGATGAAGGCCCTATAAAGATAGACAGTAGAAATCCAACTGTCCTCTTTCACTAGCATTACATGAACCAGTCACTAATGGTAAAAAGAAGGAAGAAATGCACACATGAAAGGGCACAGATGTAAAATTTTCTGATGAGTGGTGTCAGAATGTTTACATGACATACTGTCAGATATTTATGCACCTTATCTTGTTTTAAAAGGAAATACATATAGGACCTCTGATAGTTGCTAGCTGCTTGCCTGGTATTCTTTTGAGTAATGGTCTTAGCTCTACATATAGTAATTAATTGCCAATTATGTTTTGTAATTAAAGCCTTTTTTTTCTTTTGATTTCAGTTGTGGAACAGAGAAATATAAAAGGTGAAATACGATTTTCCTCTTTAACACAATCATCTTATAGTTTCATCTGAAGACTTTCTATTGAATTGTATTGGCTGTTTTAACTGAAGTGATAATTTTACTGGATTCCTTTGCAGAGTACTGTAGTTCATAACTGTGCACCACTGAAGTGTTTCAATTGAAGAACTATACAACCAGCAAGATGGGAGTTGGTGTCTCAGAGAGCAGAACAGACATATATCCTTGGTATAGCATCTCAAGGACATTTTGAAGATAGCATAGCTATAAACTTTTACCATTTTTAAAGACATATGGTGGTCTGATAAGAGTGAATGAAGACTTTCTTTCCCTTCAGTGGCAAATGAGACCTCATAGGGATATGCAGGACTGAAAATAATGGTTGTTTCTGTATTTCTCTGAAATAAAACACAAAGCTGCTCTTATGTTTCAGATTTTGAGAAGATTGTGTGTTGTGTAGCCTGATTTGTTCCATACATTGCATTCTTCAACTATAGATATGGTAGAATGGTATGTTTCCATTTCTTAGAAGAGGAAACTGAAAAGAAATGCAGCGTGAGTTTAATTCCCATTCTACTGGACTGCAAGTCTTTGGTGAAATGTGAACCATGACATCAGATGGTACATGTAGGCTGGCCTGCAAGTAATGTCTCCTATCTGTTTCCATGGAAACTACAACAGATACAGAGAGCACAATTACACTGGTAGAGCAAGTTCTCAGCCACAAAACACTCTTTTTCAACAGAAGTTTGCTTCATACCTCTGTATGTCAGATGTCATTTTGTCGGATTGCCCCTCTGCTGCCATTTGTCAGACAGCAAAGAATGCCATGGAATACTGGTAGGATGGGTCGACCTGTGCTGCCTTAGCTCCAACATCATAAAACAGGGAGCATTACTTTTGGAACAGTCATTATATGTGTTAAATTAATATGTTAAATTTGCTAAAAATCCTAGCTGTAGTGTGTGAACTATTGGTGCTCCATAGAGTACTTTTGAACAGCTTGTACAAAGTTGGCTCTTCACTTACAGTCTGTTTTTCAACTGCTGAACTGTATTACAAGTCAGCAAGATATCCATGCAATTACATAGCTGCAGTAGTAACAGCGAATTGGAAAGTGTCTCATAAAAACAGTTGTACCTGCAGATCTCCAATCTAGCACAAAATACTTAAATTTAAATTTCTCTAGTGCCAGAATCCTGTGGAGGAGAATCAGAACAAGGAGATTACATGATGCTTCTCTGTAATAAACCTTTGGTTCAGGAAATTCCCGAGCCAGAGATGTTATCTTTACATTTAATAGCCTTTTCTTCTTTGAATTTGTCTTCTTATTCTTTGACTAATGAAAACTACTGGCATCAGCAGCATCCCATGGCAACTATTAAAATCTCTGTTTGAGTTGTGAACCCTTATCTCATCCCAAGACAAGAGAGATTGCTCAGCAAGAATAAAAGTTTCCATGGTCTTTGGAGTTTCAGGTTATGAGTGATCACTGTGACTGCAGAGGGAATCTGGGACCAAAAAAAGACACTGCTTTTATTTTCTTGTCTGCAACTATATTTTGTGTATCCAGTGTTATTTCCAAGATAAATCTTTCAACTTCCTCATTCCTGATCTGACAAGAAAATAATTTATTGGCCTTTTCACCCCTTTCATATACAAGTATACTTGACTGTAGCAATTGCTTACAGATCTGATTCTTAGCCAGCTCATTATGTTCTTTCCAGAAACCATTTAGAAATTACCATATATTAAAAAAAAAAAAAGTAGGATATCTAATGTTTCACCCTTAGGAAAATAGGAGGAGTAACCACTTCTTGGCATCATGTCTTTCTTTTCCCACTTTGTTACTCCTCCAGTACAAGACTCTCCTAAGTTTCTTCCACAAATTTTATTACATGCTGTGTCAGAATTTTATCTTCTCTAATTGTTTCCATCTGAAAGAGCCATGATGTTTTTCTGAGCCTTCACTTCTTATTTTTGCCTTCTTCTCACTAAAAAAATAAAACAAAAAAATGCTTTGCCTTTCCTTTGTTATTTGAGGCTAGGTTTCACTTTATATTTTAATTTACATCACTTCATATTTTAATTTACATTATAGATCAGGTTCTATTACATTATTATGGGTCCGATTAGTTTGTGTCCTTGAAATGCTCAAAAAGTCTTATCTCTCTGTGTCCATTTCTGGGCTACCTGGTTCAAAAAAGACAGGGATCTCCTTGAAAGTGTCCAGCACGGGTCTACAAAGATGATAAAGGAAGCGGACCACCTCCCTTATGAGGAAAGGCTGAGAGAACTGGGTCTGTTCAGCCTTGAAAAAAGAAGACTCAGAGGGAATCTAATCCACATCTATAAATATCAAAGGAGTGGGAGGCAAGGGGACGAGGCTGGACTCTTCTCAGCTGTGTGTGGCAACAGAACGAGGGAAAATGGCCACAAACTGAGGCATAGGAAGTTCTGCACAAATGTGCGTGGGAACTTCTTCCCAGTGCAGTGATGGAGCAGTGGCACAGCTGCACAGAGAGGTGGTGGAGTCTCCTTCTCTGGAGACATTCCAGACCCGCCTGGACGCCTACCTGTGCAACCTGGGCTAGGGAGCTGCTTTGGCAGGGGGTTGGACTCCATGATGATCTCTGGAGGTCCCTTCCAACCCCTACAGCTCTGTGATTCTGTGATCTCCTTGCACAGGGAAGTTTTTGTAGTAGGCTATCTTTTCTCTCCCCCATGGGACACAATGCATGCTGACAGCCACAGAAGTAAGAAGGCAATGTGTTCGAAGGACATTGTGCTCCAGCTGCTCAGAAAAATGAAAGTATTTGAATGCTATATTTGTATAACTAAGACAAGGTCTGTCCCTGTATTGCTGTAATCTATACCAGGACTGGTGCAGAATGTCTACATATGGCTTTCTTCCAGTAGGCAAGGGGCTCAAAAGGATCATTTTAGTTTTTTTCTCTTTTTATTATTGGATGTATTGTAATTGCTGTTCACTCAGTGGTAAACTGAAATAATAACTCACAAACAGAATAGAAGGACAGATGTATATTTCTCTATGTCGATGAAAGAAGTCTCTAAGGAGTCTTTATTATCCTTCTATGAATACTGGAGATTTTATTTCTACCAAACAACTCACTTGCAGTACAGTAGAAGCTAGAAACTAACATGTATGTGTGTTTGCCATTCTAGTACAGTTTGTCCTCTGGAAGATGGGACAGACTACTTGGGGAGACTACAGAGATCTGGCCAAGATTTGCAGGCAGAAAGTTAGAAATGCTAAAGCCCAGCTCGAACTTAGACTGGCTATTGCAGTAAAGGAGAACAGGAAATCCTTTTACAAATATATTAACAGCAAGAGAAGAACTAAGGAGAATTTCTCTCCTTTACTTGATGAGGCAGGGAATGTAACCACAGAGGATAAGGAAAAGGCTGAGGTTCTCAATGCCTTCTTCACATCTGTCTTTAATAGACAGAGCAGTTATCCACAGGGTACTTGCCCTGACCTGGAAGTCTGGGACGGAGCGCATAATACACCCCGTGTGATCCAAGCAGAGACGGTCAGAGATCTTCTCCTCCATCTGAACTGCCACAAGTCCATGGGACCAGATGGGATCCACCCAAGGGTACTGAGGGAGCTAGCAGAGGTGATTGCCGAGCCACTTTCTGCCATCTATCAGCATTTCTGGTTATCTGGAGAGGTCCCACAAGATTGGAGGCTTGCCGATGTGACTCCCATCTACAAGAAAGGCCGTAAGGAAGACCCGGGGAACTACAGGCCTGTCAGCCTGACCTTGGTATCGGGAAAGTTATGGAGCAGATGGTCTTGAGGGAGATCACACAGCACGTGCATGGCAACCAGGGGATCAGACCCAGCCAGCACAGGTTCACAAAGGGCAGGTCGTGCCTGTCCAACCTCGTCTCCTTCTATGACTGGGTGACCAGACAGGTAGATGAGGGAAAGGCTGTTGATGTAGTCTACCTGGACTTCAGCAAGGCCTTTGACACGGTCTCCCACAGTATTCTCCTGAGGAAACTGGCAGCCCGTGGTGTGGACAGGTTCACTCTTCTCTGGGTGAAGAACTGGCTAGAGGGCCTTGCCCAGAGGGTAGTGGTTAATGGAGTTAAGTCTAGCAGGCGCACCGTTATGAGTGGTGTCCCCCAAGGGTCAGTATTGGGGCCCATTTTGTTTAATATCTTTATTGATGACCTAGACAAGGGAATTGAGTGTACCCTCAGTAAGTTTGCAGATGACACCAAGTTGGGAGGATGTGTCAACCTGCCTGAGGGTAGGGAGGCCCTTCAGAGGGATCTGGATAGGCTGAATAGCTGGGCTGAGCTCAACGGGATGAGGTTCAATAAGACCAAGTGCCGGGTCCTGCACTTTGGCCACAATAACCCCATGCAATGCTATAGGCTTGGGGCAGAATGGCTTGAAGAATGTAGAGAGGAAAAGGACCTGGGGGTGTTGGCTGATGCTCGGCTGAACATGAGCCGGCAGTGTGCCCAGGTGGCCAAGAAGGCCAACAGCATCCTGGTCTGTATTAGAAATAGTGTAGCCAGCAGGAGCAGGGAGGTGATCATCCCCCTGTACTCAGCTCTGGTGCGGCCGCACCTCGAGTACTGTGTTCAGTTTTGGGCCCCTCACTACAAGAAGGACATTGAGGCCCTGGAGCGTGTTCAGAGAAGGGCAACAAAACTGGTGAGGGGTCTGGAGCACAAGTCTTATGAGGAGCGGCTGAGGGAGCTGGGATTGTTTAGTCTGGAGAAGAGGAGGCTCAGAGGAGACCTTATTGCACTCTACCACTTCCTGAAGGGGGGTTGTGGTGAGGAGGGGGTGGGCCTCTTCTCCCTGATAAATAATGACAGGACGAGAGGGAATGGCCACAAGTTGCGCCGGGGAAGATTTAGATTAGATTTGAGGAAACATTTTTTCTCTGAGTGGTCAGGCACTGGAATGGCCTGCCTAGGGAGGTGGTTGAGGCACCATCCCTAGCGCTGTTCAAGAAGCGTTTAGATGAGGTGCTAAGGGATTTGATTTAGTAGTTGGATAGGGATGGTGATAGGAGGATGGTTGGACTAGATGATTTTGTAGGTCCTTTCCAACCTAATGCACCTATGAATCTATGAACCTATGAAAGTAAAACATAGAGGATATCTAAATAATAGGAGTGTGATGGCTGAGGTCCTTAGTAAGTGCACCTTGGCTTTCTTTTAAAAAGTCAGGAGCTACTAAGAACTATTTCCAAGTGTTAAAGCAGGGATTTCAAAGGCACCTAACTCAGTGGCATTTCTTGGTTACAGCCAGTAGACAGTACAGTAAAGAGAGAGAAATTATCACAAACACATCAACCATGTGCATGTATCTTAAAGCCTTTATTTCAAAGTAGCTTAAAAAAAAAACTTAAACAATTTTGCTCTTATGAATTTTAACTAATAAATAGAAAAATAATAATAAAAGAAAACCTGTGCTTTAATCTTTCAACAAAGGCAAAAGCCTAATGAAATAACCTGAACCCAATAGCCTTATCCAGTCAGTTATATATATATATATAATATATATATTATATGTATATATTTAGTTACAGTCTAAATAATTTATACAGGCACAAATTTTTAGTGTGTATTTAAGCTGCATTACTTAAAACAGTAAAATATATTTTCTTCTAACTTAACTAGACTCTATTTTTCTAGATTAAGAAAATCAGAAGATAAGTTGGAAAAACCATGCTTAAAATGGAAGAATTGCTTCCTTCTTCAAATATTTTCTTTTTCACTCTCAACATGTTTGCTGTTTGCTTTCTGTTTTGTCTATTTATCATTTAATCAAAATCTTTATAAGCATTGGAAGGAATTTTAATTAATGAAGGCAGATGACACATACTGTGTAATTTCATAGTTCACAGAAACAGCAAGAACGAGACAGAATTTGGGGTCTGCTGGTTGCAAGAGTGCATATTGAGCAGCTCCTGTGTATCATATGGTAGCCATAAGGAACGAGTACTTCTAAAAGTACAGTGGTTTGCTTTTATTACATTCCCAAACCCACAATCAATTGGAGTAAATTCGATCAAAGATCTTTTCGAAGCCACTATCTTTTTCTCTTGCATAAGAGTTAATTGATTATACATAAGATTTCAAAGTCATTACAGAATGAAAGATATTAATGTTTGAAGTTTGTATCATATTGTAGTTTACCTTTCATAGCAGACATTTACTAAAATGTAACTTAAAGTCAAAATTATTTTACATTTGTGTAGGATCTGCAACACCAGCCTATTTTAGGCATATCTGAAACTATCAGCAATAGAAAAAATACAAGGAAAGCATTTAACATTGTAAAGTTTCTGTTATAGAGAGCTTGAATTCCATTAAAATAAGCTTATTTACCAGTGTATCTGCTGAATTCATTATTGTGACAAATAACATACTAATAATACGATCCACCAGAGGGCACCAAGTAAACATACGGCAACCCAGTTCAGCTAAGAGAAACAAAAGGGGACGTAATTCACCTGGTAAAAAGCACCATAAAATATCTTGCTTATTACAGGTGAGTTGGACAAGATGACCTTTTAGGCTCCCCTTCCAACTTAAAAGATTCTATGATTCCATGATTCTATGACTGTATAACCCTTGTGGGTACCTTCCAACTTGGGATATTCTATGTGCCTTTGATTCCTGTCTGTGATGTTTTTTACAATATGCAAAAATGTGAGATATACAATTCTGTAATCAATGACTGCAAATGCATTTAGATTCTGTGATATTTTGTACTTTGTAATCCATCAATTTTGAAATACTCTAGTACAAGTATAAATTTAATGTGCAAACACATCACACCCCACAAGATCATTCTGAGGAGTTAATACATGCTGGAGAAAGGCCATTCAATGAATGAGTGTGGTGCATTTTCTGGCAAAAAGAAGACAGCAACAACTGAGGGCAAGAGTATGTACTGAGCCTTCCTGATATGTCTGTTTAAAGGTACTTAAATGTTCATATAATATCTGCTTTCTGTTGTCAGTTTCAAGGCTCTACTGAGCTGTTCTTCACTGTTATTATCAGTTTCTCTTTTCCTATCACAGTTGCACGATCATCCTCCTCTGAAGCCTGTTTGTCTGCCTTTCCACTCATTCATATTCCCACAAACTTATCTGGAGCATACTACAGATCCATTTTTCTTTTTATTTTTTCTTTTTTTTCCTGTTAATGTGTCCTCTATGGTTACTTTTTAAATGCTATGCATGGTAATAAGAGAAGAATTAGTTTGTTCTACTCAAGGTGTTATATATTGCTAGCAAAAAATACATGTATTTCATAGATTTATAGAAACAATGCAGCTTGAAACCTCTCTTCAGAATACAGGCAGGCAATCTCAAAAGAAACTAAAACAGATCTGCAATGAGAACTATGGAATTGGCCACTTCCTATATTGTATGCACCTTACACACAAATAGAATGTGTTAGCCTGGAGCCCTTGCATAGTTACAAAACTACTTACAGGACTGAAGTTCAAGTGTAACATATTGAAATCAATGCAGGATTTGAAAAACTGAGTCAGAGATGATCTCAAAAGACTGCTGGTATGAGTTCTCAGGTACCTCTGTAGATTGTAACAGCAGTTTAAACTTTTAGGAGAGGAATAACTGTCCATTCTTATCTGATGTTCTCAGAATTCTCCCACAGCCTACTCTTTTTTGATCCTTTCAAAATCAGGACCTAGGATTCCACCTGACTTTGTAAGAGGTGTCTGTCTCAAGTCATGTTACTGGAAGAGTGCTGTGTATTTGCAGTACTTATAATGAGATATTCTTATCTGTAAGGAAAGAAAACTTGAATGAGCTGTGAGGGATTTAAAGGGGCAGAAAGAAAACAGGAACTATTTATATGAATATACTGGTAACTTCTCAAGTTTATGTGCCTGTTAATGACCCATTTTCAATCAGAAATGCTTACACAAGATAGTGAAAGACAGGAAATTCAAGGATGTGTTTCAGAAAACATTATGACAAACCATTTTTTTATCCCTCTGCAAGATAAATAGTATTGATTGTGATCTGCAACCTTTTGGAAATTAGTTCAGTTCTCAGGATGAAAAGTTGTTCTCCAATAATGCAAGTCATGTCAGTAGATAGAGAGACAGAAGGGCATTTTAATGAACCCAGATTATTCCTCAAAAACTGCTGGGGAAAGGAGGAGGTACAGAGGAAAACAGGATTGTAAACAAAAAACCAACCAAACAAATAAATAAAAGTGGCCTCTTGGATGCAATTTGCTGCCATGAATCTAAGTTGCATCACTGCTCTGCACATGGTAATCATAGAGTTACAGAAACACAGAATTGCTCAGATTGGAAGAGATCACGGAGTCCAACCACAACCAAACCATACTGCCCTACCTCTAACAACCCACCTTTACATCATGTCCCTGAGCACCACATCCAAACAGTTTTTAAACACATTCAAGGATGATGACTCCATCACTTTCCTGGGGAGCCTACTCCAGTGCTTAACAACCCTTTCTGTAAAGATGTCTTTCCTTACATCCAACCTAAACCTCTCATGCCACAACTTGAGGCTATTTCCTGTTGTCCTGTCACCAATGAGATCAACCCTGCTATTGCTGTTACCACCTTTCAGGTATTTGAAGAGAGCAATAAGGTCTCCCCTCAGCCTCCTCTTCCCCATCAGCCTCAGTTCCTTCTGCACAGGGCATACTCTCCAAGCCCTTCTCAAGCCTTGTTGCCCTTCTTTGGACCTGCTCCAGTACCTCAATGTCCTTTCTGTATTGAGGTGTCTAAAACTGTACACAGTACTTGAGGTGGGGCCTCACCAGAGCCAAGTACAGGTCAAGGATTATTTCCCTAGTCCTGCTCACCACACCACTCCTGGTACAAGCCAGGATGCCATTGTCCCTCTTGGCCACCTGGGCACACTGCTAGCTCATATTCAGCTGACTGTTCATCAGCACAAGAAGGTCCCTTTCTGTCGGACAGCTTTCCAGCCATTCTTCCCCAAATCTATAGGGTTGCCTGGGGTTGTTGTGACCAAAATGCAGAACCCGACACTTGGTCCTACTGAAAATCATACAGTTTACCTTGGCCTATTGATACAGTCTATTCAGGTTCCTCTGTAGTACTTTTGTACTCTCCAACATATCAACAGCCCCTCCCAATTTGGTGTCATCTGCAAGCTTACTGAGGGTGCACTCAATCCCGTCATCCTAATCACTGATAAAGATGTTAAAAAGAAGTGGCCCCAGTACTGAGCCTTGGGGGACATCACTCATGACTGGCCACGAACTGAATTTAGCTCAATTGACCACAACTCTCTGGGCCCAGCTATCCAGATAGTGTTTCACCAAGCAGAGAGTATTGCCCATGCAAACCATGGGCAGGCAGCTTCTCCATGAGGATGTTGTGGGGGACAGTGTCAAAGGCTTTACTGAAATCCAGGTAGACCACATTGACAGCCTTAACTTCATCCTCTAAGTGGGTCACCTTGTCATAAAATTAAATAAGGTTTGTCAGACAGGATCTACCTTTCATGAAACCATGGTGACTGGGCTTGATCCCGTGGCTGACCTTTCAATTGATCAATGATGGCTCCTGAGATTTTTTATTCCATAACCTCCCCTGGCACTGAAGTGAGACTGATAGGCCTGCAACTACCACAATAGTCTTTCTGGCCATTTTTGAAGAAGGGTGTCACATTTGCCATACTCCAGTTCACCTGGACATCCCCACTTAGCCAGTTGAAAGATGATGGAGAACAGTTTGGCAACCACATCAACTCCCTCAGCACTTGAGGGTGTAGTCCATCTGGCTTCATGGGCTTGAGTCCATCCAGCTTTTGGAGCAGGTCCAAAACCATCTCATCATGGATTAAGCAGGGCCTATTCTGTTCCCCAATCTCTATCTTCCAGCGCAATGGGCTGTGTGCCCAGGGAGCAACTAGTCTTACTATTAAAGACTGAGGCAAAGAAGGCATTAAGTACCTCCATCTTGTCCTGATCCTTGGTTACCATGTTCCTGTCTGCATCCAACAAGGGATGGAGATTCTCCCTAGCCCTCCTCTTACTGTTGATATATTTACAGAAATATTTATTGTTATATTTCACCTTTGTGGCCAAGTTCAGTTCTAGTTGGGCTTTGGCCTTTCTAATTTTCTCCCTGCACAGCTTCACTACATATTTATAATCCTCACTCTTAGCTTGCCACTCTTCCAAAGACCATAGACTTTCCTTTTGTGCCCCAGTTCCAGCCAAAGGTCTCTGCTGTCTCCTTCCCCATCAGCTCATTTTCTGTGACTTGGGGATGGTCAGCTCCTGCACCCTCAGAGTAACTTCCTTTAAGTATTCCCAGCCTTCCTGGGTAACCATGCCCCTCAGAAGTACCTCCCAAAGGACTCTCAACCATGGCCCTCCAGAAGTCCAAGGTGGCAATTCTGATGACTCCCCTCCTTGACTCAACAAGTGTAGAAAAAAATCAACATTTCAGCCTTAACATTCTCCACAAGACCTTCCCTGTTAACAAACAGCAGGTCCAGGATTTTGCTTGCCCTTGTTGGATCCTTCACCAACAGAGTCAGGAATTTGTCTCCCATGCACTCGAAGAACCTCTGGGACTGTTCCCTTTCTGCTGTGTTATAATTCCAGCATAAGACTGGTAAGTTGAAAACCCCCATCAGAACAACGGGTAGAAACCGCAAGACCTCACCCAGCTTTCTATAAAACGTTTTATCCACCTTCTCATTCTGATTGGGTGGCCTGTAGCAGATCCCCACGATAATGCTAGTTGTACTAGCCTTTGCTTTGATAATGACCCATAAGCTCTCAACCCTATCATCACTATTATTAATTTCCAGTCACAATTTCTCTCAACATAGATGGCGACACCACCACCTTTCCTGCCTTGCCTAGATCTTTGGAAAAGTTGGTATCCATCAATCACAGTGCTCTAGCTGTGTGAGTCACCCCACCACATTATGGTGATGGCGATTATATCATAGTTGTCCAAACACACCGTGGCCTCCAACTCCTCCTGTTTGTTACCCACACTGCGTGCATTAGTGTAAATGCACCTCAGCTGGGCTATCTTTTGAGTGGGAGAACCCCTATTATCGTCATGAGCATACTCAGGTGTTTCCAACCTCACACCAACCTTTGTGTTCCTCTTACAAAAAGGTGTGTCACCCATCTCCTTCACCAAGGCATGAGACCGTGGCATCTTACTAGCACATCCTCCTCCCACAAGCACTGGCCTGTTACATATGGGTTCTTTTCTAGCCAACCTCGTTTCACACCCACCCCACTTCATACCTAGTTTAAAGCTCTATCAACAAAGCTAGCCAACTCCCACTGTAAAACCCCTTCCCACCAGTGGTATAAATTATTCCTATTGCTGAGTGTTGTTAACACCGGAAATGGCGGCCATCACTGTCAAACTGTCAGATCCTGGACTCTTTCCTTTTCACTTCTGTGACCTTTGTCTTGGTAGAATCGATAGCTCTTACACTTGGCTTTTAAGTAACTTTTTCAAATATCCAGCAACCTGTGAGCAGACCTGCAGCAAAGTCAGCGTGTGGTGGTGTCAAGAGCCAGCAAATGGCAAATTTAGAGTAGTGTCATAGCATAACTTGTAAGGGACCTTTAAAGGCTGTCTAGTCCATCTCCCCTGCAATGAGCAGGGACACCCACAGCTAGATCGGGTTGCTCAGAGCATGTCCAGCCTGACTTTGGAGTGTTTTCAGGGATATTGGAAGGCTGCTATCAGGTCACCTCAGAGCCCTCTCCATGCTGAGCAGCCCCAGCTCCCTCAGCCCATCCTCGTAGCAGACGCATTCCATCCTCTGGATCATTTTTGTGGCCCTCTTCTGGACGCGCTCCTTCAGGCCTACATCTCCTTTGTACTGAGGTCAACTCGTCTTGTCTCAGCAGTAAGTACTACCAAAAGCAAAACGGAACAGCAGACATAGGCGGTGTCCGACGAACACCAGCGGGCTGGGAAGCAGCGTGTTCAAGATCTGTGTTCGGACGTTTTCCAACTTCTCTTTCACGGCAGGGCACAACAGACAGGGGCAGACCACGCACGGCTCCCCAAGCCTCGGTGCGGGCAGCAAAAACCTCCCCCACCTCCCCCTCCTCCTGCCGCCAGGGCAGCGCCCGGGGGGGAGGGGCGGGGGCAGGGCGGACCCCGGGTCGGCCGCGTCGCCCCGCCCCCATCACGTGACCAGACTCCCGCCGCTTCCGGGAGGAGGGTGTGCGATCGCCGCGCCGGTAAGTTTGTCGGAGTGGAGGCATGTCCGGCAACGGGCTCAGCTACGGCGAGCAGGGCGGAGAGGCTGCGCCCGAGCTGGCGCAGGAGGCGGCGCCCACCACGGCCCCTTCGGTCTCCGCGGCCTTTGGGCTCTTCAGCAGCGACACCAAGAAGTAAGGGGCTGCGCGGGTGGTGCGGGGAGCGTGGGGACGGGGAGCCGTCTGCGTGGCCGTGGGCGGGGCGGGGCGGGGTGGGGTGGGACGGTGCTTCGCGGTGCCGGGCGCCTCGTGCCGCGCTTCCGGGCCCCCGCACCCGTCCCCTTGCTAAGCTGTGTTGAGGGCACGTGGCGTTGGGGCGCGGTCTGCTTGCTGCCCGGAAAGCACAAACGTGCAGTCATCGTTTGTCGATAGTTAGATTTACGCTCAGTTTCGTTTTGCCTTAAAATGTTTTGTCGTTGTTATTTTTCTTCTAAAAAGTCACTGGAAGTATTTGGAAGTTGGCAGTGCAGTGGTCTGCATGAAGGTGGGAGGAAGCCAGCTGCAAGGAGGTTGGTCACGAACTGAAATGAGGAAATAAGGGTGGAAAACCAGTCTGATTGCAGAGGCATGGAAAGCCTTTCCCTCCTTAGCAGAGAAGTGGAGGGACGGACAGGATGTGCAGAGGGATCAAGTGGTTTGCCAGGTGGGAATGATACCTTACAACACATTGGAAATCTATTCTGAGAGCGACAAGTAGAAAGGACCATAAACTGGAGCCTCACAGACATTAGGAAATCAATCATCAGTTCTTCAGTTTGATTGTTCTGCACAAAGAGAACATCTGTGCTTAGAAACCTCAACTGATGCATTTTTTATGCCATGACTAAGTAAATGGCTGTGACTGATGCATTGCTCCTTGGGTCAGCCACTGATAGGCCTCATCACTTTGCTAGAGAGCTGCAGTGCACACTTCTTCCTTTTCTGATCCAGTGTTCTGTTCTAGTTAAAACTATAAGTGATCTGCTGTGGATGCCCATCTGCCCATCTCCCCTTTGGCTAGAGGATTGGGCTCCATGGAGGTTCCTTCCTAGCTCTTCAATTCTGTGATTCTGTGACTTGTGCGTTGTTTATGTTTGCACCCTTCTCTTTTTGTCCCTTTCTGTGGATACAACTTTGTGTATTATTTTGTTTAAACATTGTTCTCATTCCTCTGTTTTGCAGAGCATAATCCCACCTGACCATTGTTCATGGCCGTAATTCTATGTATAAACTCACTTCATCCTAGACTTCTTAAACTGTTTTGTAGGTTAAATATAGTGTTTTTCTAGCTGGAGGAACCAAAGCAGTTTTACCAGTGGTGGTCCAGTGGTTAGGGATATACACAGCCTCAGGACGCCAGAGCTGTACGTATGTGTGTGTGGCTTTCTGTGAATACGAAAGAGCCAGAGTAGCTGAGGAGCTTGTGATGTGTGTATTAATTATTGTTATAGGCTTGCTTCTGTAGTTTAAGGATGGGAGAGAAGATCCCTGAAGAAGGGGCTTGAGAAGAAAGCAGGTTTCTATCTCTGTAGCTGACGAACAAGTCCTTGTTGAAACTGGAATTTAACCCTGACATGGGCATGTGTGGTAAATTCTCTAATCTGCACTGGAAGTGTGAGGAATGAGCACAACAGGACAGATTATTAAACTTGCAGAGAGTGAAAAAGCCAATATTCTGCTGTGCTGAAAGTGCAGATTGTAGTTAGATGAGCAGCCTTGTCTGCTTTGCGCTTTGTTTGGAAAAAATGGTATTAATTTATTCAAGAAACAGTCCCCGGATTTCTTAATCAGAGCAAAAAAAAATTTCATAATCTAGAGCTGAAATGGGGATCTCAGAATAGTGCTTGTAGCTCAGATGGAGGCTGTCGTGTCATTTGATTTTGTGTTCTTTAAACTGTTTGGGTCTGATCTCTCTCTATTATGCCTGTAGTGAACATGTATCTTGCATAGTGGAGTATTCCACTCGTGGAAGTAGTTACTTGGGGCTTCTCAAAGTTCTGTTTGCTGATTTCTTCTGGTTGTTGCCCAACGCTGCTGTATTTGATCTTGTTTGTGCTTGTGTTCCATGTAGTAGTGATGTTACAATACCTAATAAGCTTCTTGGCTAGTGGGGAAGTAAAATTTGGAGTGGTAATAGTTCCCCTCAGCAAAGGGACTGACTTATAATGTATGACCTAGAACATCCCTTGTCTATTGGCAACAGACAAGTGTGGATCTCTGGTTCAAGTTAATCTGAATAATGTCAGATGGTTAAAAAAAGAACTGTCAAGAATATAAGCACTTCAAGCAAACAAACAAGTGGTTCATTATTTTTTTGTCTTCTCTTGTTTGTCATGAAGTAAGTCAGACTGTTTATTGAGATAGACTGTCTTCCATCTTATGTCATACAGGATGGCATTTGGCAAGTTTAGACGTTGTACTGAGGGACATGGTTTAGTGGGTAATACTGGTGATGGGTGGATGGTAGGAATGGATGATTTTGGAGATTTTTTCTAACTTTGGTGATTCTATGCCTCTGAGTTCCACAAAGGAGTATCAGTGGACTTAAGTCTGATGTCTGAAGTCAGCCTCATAAAAACTAGTTGTCCAAAGTAACTTTTTAAAGCTTATTCAGTAAAGATACACAGCTGAAGTACTTACTACTTAAAAAGTTTGAGTTTTGGGTAGTGTGAAGAGCCCATGTTTCTGTTTCTTCCACTAAAGCTTCCTTTTTTAGCTGTAGCAATTTTACAGTTCATTCATTAACTTTCAGTTCCAAATATAATCTTTATTTAATGATCAAAGTATTTTCTCAACATGTCAGTGCTGTGGTTTGAGGCATACATTCTGTATTGATAGTGTTTCAGGGTCTTGAACTTCTGTCATGTGATCTTGCATTGGAATGAGTGGAAGATTTAACTGTGAGAAGATCAATGAGGATTATGTTTGAAATAGACTGTTACTGTGCCATGAAGAAATGCCTATAGGCTGCATGTGCAAATATGCACTGTATTAAACAGCAAGAAATGTGTTATATCCAGTTCAGTTAAAAAATCTGAGATTTTCAGAATTGAATGTAGATCTGCCTCAGTTGGGGAACAATGTAAATATTCAGGACAGAGGACATGATTGCTGATGGCTGTGCTTCTCCTTCACTTTTCCTTCCCCCACATCCATCACATGAACTGACATGAATCTATGTATGGTATTTTACACACCTTTCATGATCTCATTTGGGGAGCATATTCATGTGTCCTGGCAGTTAGTCTGGCATTTATCTGTGAATTGGTTATGTCCAAGGCACAGATCTCTACAGTTGTTCCAGATCAACATATGTTTACGTGCCCCGTGCTTTTGAAAAAGAATGCATCAGGTTGTAGATAATCAGAATGATGGAAATGTCACGTACTCTCAAAATAGGAATATTGAGGGGGAAAAATTTAAGAGGTGAGAGGTCAAGTAAGTCATAGACTGTATGGACCTGTGAACCATCATTGTCTAGATTGGTGGAGTTGATGGAGTTTAAGTAGAAGACTATCAAAATTATCTCTGTGGCATGGACAGATAGTTTCATGGGATGGTTAAAAGCTGGAAGGGACCTTTGGAAATCATCTGGTCCAACTTTTAATACAATCAATGACACCCAGAACAGGGTGCCCAAGAGTATATCCAGGCAGCTTTTGAAGATTTCCAAGGAGGAGACTCCGCAGCCTCTCTGGGCAGCCTGTGCAAGTGCTTCGTCATCTGCACAACACAGAAATGCTGCCTAGTATTCAGATAGAACCTCCTGGATTCATGTTTGTGCCCATCGCTTCTTGTCCTGTACTGAGCACAGCTGAAAAGAGCCTTTGTATTGTTTGCACCCTCCATTTAGGTATTTATAGACATGGTGGAAGAGATCCTTCCTGAGCCTCCTCCAGGCTAAACTTTTCCAGCTCTTGCAGTCTGAACTCACGGGAAAGGTGTCTAGTCCCTTCATCATTTTTGTGACCCTCCATTGGACTCTCTCTGCAGTGTGTCTTCATCTCTAATGTTGTGGGGGACCCAGAGCTGGACACAGCACTTTAGGTGTGGCTGCACCAATGCTGAGTGGGCAGAAAGTAGATGAGTAGTGTCCCGGAGGAGTCCATTCTGAAACTTTTGCTCTTTAATATCTTTATCAGCAGCCTATCAGTGCACCCTCTGCAGGTTTGCAAACGATACCACTCTGAGTGGTATGGTTAGAATCATAGAATATCCTGAGTAGGAAAGGGATCTGTAAGGATCGTTGGATCAAATGCCAAGCTCCATACAGGACCTCACAAAAACCCAGCCACGTGACTGAGAGCGTTGTCCAAATGGTTACTGAACTCCTGAAGGCTCAGTTCTATGAATATGATAATATTCCAGAAGGGAGGGATGCCATTTAAGGGGACATGGACAACCTTGAGAAGTGAGCCTGTGTAAACTGTGCGAGGTTCAACAGGTGTTGCACTTGGGTCAGGGCAACCCTAGGTAGTTCTACAGACTGGGAGAAGTCCTTGAGAGCAGCCCTATGGAGACAGCTTTAGAGATGTGACAGGTGAAAAGCTTGACATGAACCAACAGTGTGTATTTGCAGCTGAGAAGGCCAGCTGTTTTCTGGACTGCATCAAAAGAGAGGCAGCTAGCAGGGAGAGGGAGGTGACTGTCCTCTACCCTCCCCTTGAGTGGGTCCACCTTCAGTACTGTGACCAGGCCTGGGGCTTCCAGCACTAGAAAGACGTAGAGCTTGTGGGGTTGAGACCAGAGGAGACCACAGAGAATGATCAGAGGGCTGGAGCACCTCTCTTGTGAAGGAGGCTTGAAGGACTTGGGCTTGTTTAGCTTGGAGAAGACTCTGAAAGATCTCACTGTGGCCTTCCAGTACTTAAAAGAAGCTTATAAACAGGACAGGGATCAACTTTTTACATGGATGGAAGGTAATAATTTAAAACCATATCCTCCTCCTAAAAGAGAGGAGATTTAGATTGTATACTGGGAGATCTTTTTTACCCAGGGTGGTAAGATACTTACACAGGCAGCCCCGCAGCTGGGAATGCCCCATCTACAGAGGCATTCAAGATCAGGGTGGATGGGGCCCTGAGCAGTCTGATATGGTATTTGGTAACTCTACTTGTGACAGTGTTGGAAGTGGGTGTTTTTAAGGTCTCTTCAAACCAAGCCACTTGTTGATTCTATGCTTCTGTGAAGGATCATTTCACTTGACCTGCTGGCAATACTTTGCCTAACACAGCCAAGAATACTGTTAGCCTTCTTAGCAGCAAGGCCATGCTGCTGACTTGTACTGGTGTTCACCATAATCTCCAGGCCCTTATCTGCGGAGCTCCTTTCCTGCTGTCTGGGTGGCACACCTCATGTGTGTCAGCCGTTACCCCCAGTTTTATGTCATCCTTGAATTTACTGAGACTGCCCTCTGCCCCATTGTTCATATTGCTAATGAAGAGGTTAATCAGGACACAATATTGACTCGAGGTACAACTAACTATACTAAGTAAAAGTTTAGTTTAGTGATAAAACTAATTTCATTACCCTCTGTGTCCCACAATTCAGCCAGGTTCTGATCTACCCTATTGTTTCCTCACCCAACCCATAGTTCAACAGCTTCTCAGTGAAGATCTTACGGAGGCAGCATCAAACTCTTTACTTAAGTCCTGGAAGGCAGTATTCATTGTACCTCTCAATCATGCAAATGTAATTTGATACAGATCCTATAAGTTAATGGGTTACTTTTGTCCTTGTAGTATGTAATGTTGCTGTATGTGAAAGGATGAAAAATCCAACCACTTTCTGATTTTAAAGAAAAAATGGAGAGAGAATTATCTAGAATCCACATTAGTTGCATATGCTACACTGCTGCTATTACTGCTTACTGTTAATTCCAGGTGCATAGAGGATTTTCATGTATATTAATTGCTTTTTAAAAGGATGATACTTGATCGTATAATATAAAAATAGAATAATATTAGGTTCTTCGAACCAACATGAATTCAACCGTGTAACTAGTTGTTGCTTGATCTAATCAAATGTAAAAACTTACAACTAAGCCCTGTGAGTAACGTCAACAAGTACCTATAAGTGTAGTACTGGAACAGATGGCAAAACTTGTTAAAACAATCTTGAACTTAACTGATTTGTATCTTTAAGCTATATTCCTGCCAAACAAAATACGATTGTAATTTACTGGAGATTTTTTCCTGCTAATCTGTATTAAGCATTTGGTTGAGCTCTTTGTTGGGAAATTCAGCAGGGCTGCAAACCCATTTTTTTCTGCTGAGATCTGCAAGATTGGTTTGGAGAGAGTTGATCTAAGGTGATGATTTCATTAAGGTACTCATTCCCCAATTCTGTGTGCAAGACTTTTCCAAATTGATCAAAGTTAACAATTTGCTTTCAACAGCTGCCAGAGATGTTCTTGGAGTCTTCAGTTGATCTAGTTTTACTTTGGCATATCGTGTTCAACCAGTCATGAAAAGCTTGTATAGACTTCCATCTTTGAAATTCTTGGAGGAGAATCCAGCCCTAATATTCAAACTTGATGCGTATAGTAGATCGTTGGCAAGTCCACTGTCTTTTCCCAACTGTTACAATGGCACTGTGCCCACTGATACAGTGATATGCCAGCCTCAGTAGGATGCACAAGCCAGTGAAGAGGTATGGTTTGGGTGAAACGACAACTCTGGAAGATAAAATCTGATTCCTGTAGTCAGTATAACAGTAGGAACTAAATGCAGCATATGAACAGAAACAGTATTGCAGGGCACTTCCCCAGTTGAAATTGGTCAGATCTGATGGAAAGTGACATACAGTGAATATGTTCTTATTGCCATGCTCTTGGCACATATGAGAATTTAAGCAATGAGCTATTGATTTGCTGTGGTTCTCTGTTATGTAGTCATTAATTTTTTTTAAGCTCTAGGTTGTTGTTTTTCTGTGGGATTTTTTTTTCCTTTTCCCCAGGAAGTGAGGGTTAGTTTAAGGTCTTCTCTATGGTTTCTGAGTTTATTTGCTGTAGACAGTTCATATGATCTACATCATGAGTAACATTAAAAATACTTCTCAGTAGCATTGTTATAAGGCTGATGCTTGCAAAAATAAAAATAAAATCCTGACTGTCTCAGTTCTGCTTTTCTGAAGATTATCCTTGCCTATGTTTCCTCTTTCTCCCAGTAGCTTTCTTGAGAAAACTAGAATTCCTTAGTCAGTTAAATGTTTGTGGCATTCTCGTAGAAAATGAAGAGCAGTACGTTATAATGCTTGTAAGCAGTGTTTCTGAAATTTGGCATATGTCCATGAATGTACTAACGCTGTTGTAGATTCTGTCAGTGACAGAACCATCTTTTTATACTTATCTTTAAAGGAAGCCTTAGTGTTTTCAGGAATGCTGGAGTACTGCTTCTCTGCATCTATTCATGGCTCTAAGTGATCTACATGTATCTATGAGTTCTGAACACTGGCGTGCTCCAAGGCAAGCTAAAAATGGGGACAACTAATAAGGTGGTGGTAGTTCAGGTGCTGCTTTTTCTGACTTCGGGAATCTGATCTTTGCCACCAAAGATTTTTCTCTTGCAGAAACATTACTGTAGCTTTGAAGGTGCTGGTGCTATCAGAAAGTTATAAGCAGTGGTATTGCATGATTGTTTGAAAGATGACAAAAAGCAGCCTTTCTTTTCAGTGGTGAAGTAGGGTATCCAACAACTGTAGCTGCATTAATCTCCACTTAAATCACAGCCCTTTTCAGAAGGTCTTTCGTACTACTGTGTCATATTGCTGTCTAGTTAGAGCTCTTTAAGTGTAGGTTCTTCATTGAAGTTGGTGGTAGCAGCAATTTCTGGATGTGCCTGCACTGTTTTTCTCAAGTGCAGCTCAAGTAGCAGCATAGCTCAAGAGCAGGGGGAAGAAAACATGCATTAATTTCATGTTTTTCTGTATTTTTTGCTTACTAAGGTTGGGATTACCTTAACTGTGTAGATGACGTGTGCTTGGAGAAGCTACTGGCAAAGCAATCATTTAATTCATTAATTATCTTGATTGCCTAACTGTAACCTGCCTTGTTCTTCTCTGTGATGCTCATACATGACTGTTCTTCCTTGTGTCTTTGTGGTCTACATTTAAAACTGTATAAAACTTTCTGAGGAGTGTATTTTTTTTCAGCTTGAAAAACAAAGTTAGGTGCAGCTGAAAAGGAAATTTCTCATCTCGTCATTTCTTTTTAAATCACGGTGTAATTGACTATTCTCCCTTGAAGTAACAGTTGAATTCTCAAGTGGGGTTTTGAACTAGAGTACAATGTTACAATGAGAGAGGGTGGCAGTACTGAATAGCACCACAAGATGTCATTCACACAGTTTGTGTTGTGGAATGAAATGCTCGCAGTGAAACACAAGACTTCTTTATTTCCTGCTAAAAAAAAAAAGAACCCAAATCAACAGTAAACTCGAATCATAGCACTTCTGTTTTCTATGTTATGTGGCGTTGAAATCAATTTGCAGTTCACTTGTAAGTGTTATTCAGGCTTCTTCAGGCGATTGCATAAAACCTACGCTAGACAAATTCATTTTAAGGATTTTGCAGTGCCTGTAGTGTGAAAGGGGGGGGGAGGATAAAACCCATTTATTTATATATTTATTTTTGGAGGGGAAGGTCATAGAGTGTTGAGGTGCTTCTTTAACTCTAGTAGTTCAGGATCATGCCCACTGCCCTGGGCAGCCTGTTCCATGTCCACCACCCTCTGGTGCAGAACTGTTTCCTGACACCCCTCTAACCCTCTTCTGATGCAGCTCCATGCCATTCCCCCATGTCCTGTCACTGTCACCAGAGAGTAGAGCCCTCCCCTCAGCCTCCTCTGCTCTGGGCTGAGTAGTACAAGGGACATCAACTGCTCCTGATATGTGTTCTCCAGACAATTTTTCCATCTTTATAGCCCTCCTATGGACTCTCTTAACAGCTTTATGTTGTTCTTACATTGTGGCACCCAAATCTCACCCGGTTCTTTAGTTGAGGCCACACAGAGTAGAGTGTGGCAACCATCTTGCACCTGTGGAGGAATATTGGCATGCATCAGTATACTGTTTAGGGGGTGACCTGCTGGAGAGGAGCTGTGTGGGGATAGAACCAAGTGTTACAGTGGACAACAGGTTGTCTGTTAGCCAGCAGTGCTCTTGTGGCCAAGAAGGCTAGTGGTATCCTGGGTTGCTGTCTTGCTCCAATTGTAGGAGGGAGATTTTAATGTATATGTGTATATATATACCCGACAGCGAGATTAAGACACTGTGGGCCTCACCAGTTTATTACAAATCCTAGTCACTAAGGGAGATGGGGAGAGGAAGACGGATGATAAAAACAGATAAGAAATAAAATCAAGGAGTCTTTGTAGAAAGCAGGAGTGATAGTCACCACCAAAGTTTCCAGTATTGCTTGTAGTTCTATCATGGATCTTCAGTAGTGATGGGTCTTTGGAGGTTGTATTGTTCAGTTGGGGACCTCTAACAATGGCAGTACAAACAAGTAAGTACAAAGAGGTTGAGTCAGCTCTTTTTGAACAGCTGCTGGCTTTGAGATCTCAGCAGGAACTCCTTTGTTTTCTGTCCACCAGGCCTTCCGAATTTAAGACAGCAGATTAGGAGGATCTGGGAGGTGCCAACTTGTATCTCATCTTCACTGGATACAGTGGTTTCATCCCACAATCTCCACTACCAAGCTGGAGTTTCTTGGTCACAGGCCAGGTCTTCCACTAGTAAACTCCTGCTTACTGCCTTCTGAAGACCAGTAGCTTCAAAGAAATTCTTTCAAATGTAAAATTGTCCATAAAGTGAGGTCGATTGCCACACAGTACACCCACCACTCGCCTCCTGGATAAGTCAGAGTCTTACTGCAAAAAATGCCTCAGAAATCATGTTTTGAGACAAGAAAAAAGAGGGGTTCAGACAGGTGCGTTAGAAAGAGCGACCAGCATGTTGAGAGAGGTGATCCTCCCTTTCCTTGCTGCCCTGGTAAGGCCGCATTTAGAATACTCTGTCCAGTTCTTAGTTTTCCAGTTCAAAAAAGAGAGAGATCTCCTAGGAGGAGTCCAATTGAGTCCAACAGCAAAGATGGTGATGGGCATGGATCATCTCCTGTGCAAGGAAAGGCTGAATAACTGATGTCTGTTCAGCCTGGGAAAAAGAAGACTGAAGAGTATTCTGATTAATGTTTACAAATATCCAAAGGGAGGTGTGAGGCAAGTGGATGTGAGCAGGCTCTTCTTGGTGATGGGACAAGGATTAATGGCCTAAAACACAGTAGGCTTTGTACTAACACGCAGAAGAACTTTTTACACTAGGGTGCTGGAATAGGTTGCTCAGAGAGATTGTGGAGTCTGTTTCAGTAGAGATGTTCAAGACCCCTCAGGATTCTTTAGCAGGGAGTTTGGACTCGAGGTCCTTTCCTTTCTCAAAGACTTCAACAAGACTTAATTACTGTTGTAGTGCCAAGACCAGATAGTTTGCTCTGCCATTATGCATGTTCTGCTTCAAACCTGATAACATTCCTGGGATTTTGAACTTTACCTTGGAACATTTTGTTAGGCTGCAGATAAAATAAATCTTACTGTAATGTGTCTGATTCATTATTTCATTGCTATTTGGACTTTAGTTGCAGTTCTGGTATTTATGAAGCTTCTGCTTTATATGAAAATCTCCCAATTACTGAATGACTTATGTCAGTAACAAGGTGAGTTAGAAATGTAGTAAGTAATAATTTATGGATACTTTATTATGGCATTGCTAGATGAGAGTAGGAAATATAAATATCTGTCAACAGTGTGGATTAAGTGTTCTTTTAACAGTAGTTGTTTGGGATAAATAGGTGAAGTGGCAAATTATTTTCAACAGATCATGATTTAGAGTTTTATTGCAGATTAAATGATTATTGCTCTTAACACTTTCTAATGGTTCTTCTATTAAAAGATGAAGGAGTGGTCCAGATTTATCACTGCGTAGCAGATTTAAACCTCAGTGATGTACAGACGTACCTGCCCTTTTTGGTGTGGGTTGCATTTTGTTGTGTTGAAGTTGGGTGATGTTGTTCAACAGAATCTGAAATCCAAGTTTCAGCTTAGGCAAGAGGCCAGTTTTTGTTACCATACGTGCAGTAGCAAGAGTAAGGAATATTGGAAAACAGTTATTTAAGCGCAGTAGTCAGATTGGAGAGTCGTGGTCAGGTTCTTTCACAGCTGAGTCCTACATCCTTCTCTGTTGCTCAGCTCTGTCTTTAGATCCAGATAGTTAAAATATTTTATCATGGTGTTCTTTTGAACGTCAAGCTCAAGGTTTATTGGCTTTTATTTTGGAACATGGGAGTAGGTTTTTATGGTTTTTTTTTCTCCTGTGATTATTATTTTTTTTTTGTATGTGGAATGCTCAAGAAAGAGAATGTGAATTGGAAAAATCTTAACTGATAGTTGTTTTCTTGTTTCCTTTCTTGAAATAGCATCTAAAAAACTAGTCCTAACCTGTAGACCTGTCATAAATCTATCATGGCTATATCTCTATTATAGCAAAAATAAAAAGACATAAAAGTGCTTTGAAGTGGAAAGACAAATTATCTATCTTAAAGGCTACAGTCAGAAAACATCAGAAGTAGGAATCCTTTTCTGCTTAACGTGCTCACTCTGAATCAAATCACTGTACTGAAGAGTAGAACTTTGTGGTGAAACTTAGGAAGGTAGCTGACTGTTGCTTTGTTATAGTATTGATGCTAAATAAAAAGAGGACTGTACCTCTTTTGGTAGGTGCTATAAAAGTTGTATTTTATAGCCTGTTTATTTTGTGTGTGTGTGTGTGTATATATATATAACATTTCTAATTAAAGTCACATACTGATGCTCTCAAAAACATGCAACTTATTCGGACAGTAGGAGAGTTTAAGATGTAAGACTACAGAACAGGGAAACCTCTTTGTTTTCTTAGATAAGGTGCTTGTCAGGCTTACGAGATTCTTGTTTTGGCCTGTTCCCTTAGAGAAGGAGAAAGATGGGTGGGGAGGGGTGGTGGGGGTGGGGTTGAAAAGGAGGAAGTCATTTAACTCCTCCATACTTTTGGGGAGGAAAATGAACTTAGAGATCATATCTTTACTCTGAAACTTTCTTTGTACCTATTTTTGTTAGGATGAATACTGTCCTGCTTAATATAGCTCAGTATTTTCCATAAACTGTCAGATTTGGCTTCTTTAAAACTAGTTCTTACTGCTGAAGTAATAAAGTTCAGTAACCCACAGTGTGTAGTGACTCTGTAGGCTACAGTCACCCTCAGACTTCTAGGAGAGGCAACAGTACTAATGCAGCTGGATGGTTGCTTTGCGCTTTCCTGAGCTCGTGGCAGGTTTACGTAAGTGAAAAGATAGTTTGTCTGGTGTTGTACACTGAAGAACTGTCGCTTCAGTGTAGCAAACGAGCATAGAAACAGCATTATGTTGTTGTGATTTTTTTTCTTGTTTGTTTTTTGAGGGATTTTACTTAAGAATTGAAATTCCCTTGATCTTCTTAGTGTTCAGAAAATGGAAATATTGATGTTCTGTACAACATACTGTCAAAGACTGAAAGACATTTGTCCTTAAACATGGTTGGAGGCTTCTGGTAAGACCTGTTTTTGGAGGGAAATGACCTTTGAAATCTACATAGGATATTTTTGTTTCTAGAAGTTAAAACAGCAAGGGAGTGAGTATCCTGTTACATAATAAAACTAAGTTTTTATTGTTGTTGTGTAGACTTCAATCTCAGCAGGCAAGCTTGGTTGAGCACAGTTGGCTTTTTTTCCTTTTTAAACACTACTTTAAAGAATGGAACAAAATTCTACAGTGCTGGATAAAATAGTGGAAGTTTCATGTACTATTAAATCTGCTTTTAAAGTGGGAAACCTTGAAGTTACTCTGAAACCGTATGTAAGTATTGAGGAAAAAAAACTTGCTGCTGGCGATCCTTATGAGTATACAGAACAATATTTTGCTCTGTAAGTATCTAATGCCTACTAATCTTGGGTTACTGCTTGTGCTGGAAAAGTAGTATTTTTTTAAGAGATTTAAAAAATATATCAGTCTAGAAAATAACTTGCAAATGAATTGACCAATAACTTATCGTTCTATTTTTTATTTTTTTTTTACCCATGCTGCTCTTTTCTTAGAAAAACAAATATTTATTTTGATATCTCTGCCGTATATATTGTTTCTTTCTCTTTGGAAATATTGTTGACATGTTTACTTGGAAAAAAAAAATAAGATTTTTTATAGTATTCTAGCTAGATAAATATAGACCTAAACTTGAATTTTATACACTTTCTCTGAAGTTTCATTCATTCAAAATTTTTCTGACTACCTAGGTTGGATTTTTTTTTTTCTGGTTGGTTGTGCCAAGGAGCTGAAACATCCTCTTATCAGTTATGTGAAGAATTACAATTTGGTTATATTATTCTGTGTTATACCCTTTGATGGTGTCCTGATCTTAATTTTTGCACAATTCTATGAGAGAGGAGAAGGAAGTTGGAAGCAGGAATGCAAGACTAGAAGCAGCTTTCTCGGTTAGATTGGTAGAGAATCAGGTGGACAGGAAAGGAGAGCAAAGAAAGCTTTCTCTGGACAAGAATAATAGGAATATAGAGAATTATCAAAAGTTAATCAAGTTAGACTTTCTGAAAAGTTTACAAATGCAACTGCAGAGACTTTAAGGGGAAAAAAAATATTTTAGGCATGGAAAGGTGTCTTATGGTGGGAGTTAGCTAAGTTTGTTGACTGCAGCTTGGTGGTAGGAGGGGGGTTGGGGATCACTAGAAAGAAGCCAGTATGTAACAGGCCAGTGCTTGTGGGAGGGGGATGTACTAGTAAGATGCCACAGACATGCCTTGGTGAAGGAGATGGGTGACACACCTTTTTGTAGGAGAAACACAAAGATTGGTGTGAGGTTGGATACCTGGAAACACGTGAGTATTCTCATGAGGATAGTAGGGGTTCTCCCGCTCAAAAGATAGCCCAGCTGAGGTGCATTTACACTAATGCACACAGTGTGGGTAACAAACAGGAGGAGTTGGAGGCCATTGTGTGGTTGGACAACTATATTTGCCATCACTGAAATGTGGTGGGGTGACTCATACAGCTGGAGTGCTGTGATTGATGGATACCAACTTTTCCAAAGATCTAGGCAAGGCAGGAAAGGTGGTGGTGTGACCATCTATGTTGAGAGAAATTGTGACTGTCTGGAAATTAATAATAGTGATAATAGGGTTGATAGTTTATGGGTTAGAATCAAGGTGTAGGCAATAAGACAGACATTATCATGGGAGTCTACTAGAAGCAACCCATCCAGAAAGAAAAGCTGATGGGGAAGGAGACCGATCTGGCTGAATGGGGACTTGTAGCTGGACAAAAGGAAAATAATTGGTCTTTGGAAGAGTGGCCAAGCTAAGTGTGAGGATTATAAATCTGTAGTGAAGCTGTGAGAAAATTAGAAAGGCCAAAGCCCAGCTAGAACTAAGCTTGGCTGCTAAGGTGAAGAACAACAATAATTATTTCTATAAATAAATAAACAGTAAGAGGAGGGCTAGGGAGAGTCTCTATCCCTTGTTGGATGCAGGCAGGAACACAGAGACCAAGGATCAGGACAAGATGGAGGTACTTAATGCCTTCTTTGCCTCAGTCTTTAATAGTAAGACTGGTTGCTCCCTGGGCACACAGCCCATTGAGTGCACCTTCAGTAAGTTTGCATATGACACCAAACTGGGAGGGAGTGTTGATCTGCTGGACAACAGCAAGGTACTACAGCGTGACCTGGACAGACTGGATCAATGGGCGAAGGCAAACTGTATGAGTTTCAATATGGCCAAGTGTATGTCTTGCATTTTGGTCACAACAACCCTGGGCAACCCTACAGGCTTGGGGAGGAGTTACTGGAAAGCTGCCTGACAGGAAGGGACCTTGGTGCTGATGGAAAGTTGGCTGCGCATGAGCCAGCAGCGTGCCCAGGTGGCCAAGAATGCTATCATATGTGTCTGACCATGGGGATGTCTTCATTTTATGGGATACAAAATAGATATACTACCAGTCTGTGGGTTTTTGTCTGAAGTGGTTAGATTGCAGTTTATAATCCAGAAAGTCAGATATGAAAATAAGGTTATGTGCTTAATTCTTTTTGTAATTTACGCCATCCTAAAATGTGCTATTGGGTTTCTCAGATATTTGAGTTAAGGTAATATTGTATTTTAACATAAACAAGTTAATCTCAGGCTGTTGCATCTGGCCCTTGCTGTGTGTGGTCATGATGGGGAATGAAAGAAGCATCAGTTCAATAAAGTATGCTGTTGCTTCAAGACTTCCAACTTACCAGCCTAGGCTCACCTCATAGTATGTTAAAGTTGCGTGGGCTTGCTTTATTGTTGGAATTGGATAAATTCTTTTACTGAACATTTTGTTATTCTAGGCCAGAATGTCAACAGATACAATTTAAAAATGAGCAAGAGGGAGCAGCATTTCATCTTAAGCCACTGAAGTGATGCAACGATATAAAATTGGTTTTCTGACTATTTCTAATTGAGACTTTATTATGTTTCTATTGTAGAAATGAAGACCTTAAACAAATGCTTGAAAGCAGTAAAGATTCTGCAAAGCTGGATGCAATGAAACGGATTGTTGGGGTAAGTGATTTTTTTTTCCGTTTTGGACGTGAATACTTATTTTACTTTACAGATTCTGCACAGAGTTGTTTAAAAGCTGCTGTGGAGTCTTTTAATTTATACATGTCTATCAAAATATACACTCTTATATACAGTCATACACTCTTAAAATATTTAACAGTGCTAATACGCCCATAAATAATTGTTTTCAATAAGCAGGCAAGATTTTTGTAGAGAACACCAAACTGAGTGATGCAGTTAACTTCGTAGAGGGAAAGAGGTGCCATCCAGGAGGATCTGAACAGGCTTGAGAGGTGATCCCGTGCCAACCTCATGAAGTTCAACAAGGTTGAGTGCAAGATCCTGCACCCATGTTGGGGCAGTCTCAAGCACAGACACAGGCTGGGTGGAGAATGGCTTGAGATCAGCCCTGAGGGGAAGGATTTGGGGATGTTGGTTGATGAAAGTTTCAATACGTTCCCTATTTTTAGCTTCAGTCCTTGTTCTATATAATACTATGCAGTGCTGGAAAAGCGTTACTTTCTCTAGGAGCCTTCTGTGTCTTAGATGTATTTTTCCTTGTTTAGGCACTGCCCCGTTTGTTTAAGCAAAAACAGTCTTCTAGCTCAAAAGGTTGGCTATTATTTGACTGACAGTGGACAGTGAGTTGTTAATGTTAAGGTCCTCTGTTTTCAGTCTGTTCCATGCTTTTGAAGTATTTAGTGCTACCTAATGTTTAAACTGTGCCTCATAACAGTTATCTGGTACCAGCGTTTGGTTCACTTATCCAGTTGTAACAGTGAACTTTACAAGTCAGGACTGGGACCTTTGGCAATTAGCATAAGGCCTGTAGCTGTAATAGTGTGCTTGCCTAGCACAGAGACATGTATGCATTAGCAGCTGTGTGCTTACACTTAGCAAGCTCTTAGGCATGATATGTTTTTCAGAGATAAAAGACATCCCCTGCCTTTATTACTAGAGGAAAAAAGAATTTGTCAGAGTATTGTTTAACATGTCTCATGGGAACAGTGTTCTTTTTCTCTTAATTTAGGCAAGGAAAAAGGCTGTACAGACCAGTAATATTGTTGCTCTTTTAGTAGACTTCAAGAAGCTGACCCTTCATGTGTAGGTGCAGTGGAAAAGTACTAGGAGAATACCCCTTGCAACTTGCTTTTGCTGCTTATTGCTCTGCTATGGTAGTTGGCTAATTCTCTCCTAGGGAGAAGGAAGTGCATTGAAAATGGAACAAAATAGAGAATAAATTCAGAAACAAATTCATGTGCCTCGTTTTCCACAGAGGCATTCCCTTATGCTCATCCCTCTCTTAAGAAGCAAGGAAAAAAAGAAAGGAAAAAAAAAAAGGCTTAGTGTGTCCTGTATTATACACAGTATTTTGTAGGTATAGAAGTGTTCATAAACCTGTGGACACAAGATTCTTGATTTGGAATGTTCCTGTGCAGAAACTTGATTATGTAAGACAAAACAACATGCATATCAGGGCACAGTAGCGAAAATGGTGTGCTAAGACCAAAGGATGATTGTGGACCTTTGGCTTAACATTCCATTTATGCTAATCATTTTGACTTTGTTAGTGGAAAATATGGTCTTGTAAAAGAACTATAGTACATATTTACTCTGTATTTACTGGAGCTATTTATAGAAGTGATTCATAGTTATACTGTTAGGGCCTATGAGGGAAATCTTAAAGGATTCTCTGCATTTTTGAATAACAACTTCTGCTGCATTAAACTGAAGGTAGTTAATATGCTTTTCTGCGATACTTTGTAGTATGCATTGTTACTTGGTTGTGCAGAACTCTGGTTGATGTGAATCTAACTTGATTATCTTGGTGAACTCTTATCCTTCTCAGTAAGCTGACTCGATCCTGGCCTGTCTGTATCTGGAGGTGTTCTCTTCAGAGCTTGTTAGTCTGCAGTAACACCCAAACTTGAAGATTTGTAGCACAACTGTGCAGTCCCAAGGCTCGCAATCATGTAATGTGGATATGAATTATTGGCAGACATGCTGCTTAAATTAGATCTAAGTGATGGCAGAGTTGCACAGCTGAAATGCATTCACTTTATTCTTTTCGATTTGTTTTTGGTAAATAGAACTCTTAGCTGTTCCTATGAAGGTTGAAGCAGAACGGGGGTTTTGTTGCTGGTGTTCTTTACTGAGTGAACAACTTTATGTCCTGGTTTTAGACTTTTCTGAGATCAAATACAAAAACTTCCTTTAAAAACAATCAGACATACTGGTAGGTTGATTGGCTGTGTTTATTTTTTGTTCTCTCTACTTACTTTAGTATGGCCTTCTGTGTTATACTTCCTATGGAAACCAACTGTGCTTTGATGTTAGTGTAATGTCAGTTTATTTAGTTTTCTTCTTGTGCACCAAAGTCAGTCCTGAGAAGTGAAACTGGATGTAATCTTACAGTTTCTCTTGAACTTCTTTCTGTTCATCCTTTTTCTTCCTCCTATCTTTCTGGTAGTAGCTCCCTGAAGTGCCATTCCATAACATTTTTCAGATGAGGAAAATGTTCATTAGTTTTTGGAAGAATTAATTTTAATGTCTAAACGTTAAAATTGGTTTGCAGTGTAGTAGGTTAAAGCTCAGCTTGTTGACTGCACCCTTGTTCCTCTCCTGTCATTCTGGCCTGAATATGATAGTGGTGGTGTTGTATGGATAGTATCCTGCAGTATCTAGGAGCTTGTTTGTTTTTTTGTTTGCTTTTCTTCCATACAGATCTGCAATAAATGTATCTTCCCTTTTAAAAAATAAAAATAAAAATGAAGAAGTAGAACCATAACACTAATAAATAATGCTATTATTTTATTCTTTTTTTCAGATGATTGCAAAGGGGAAAAATGCTTCTGAGCTGTTTCCTGCTGTTGTGAAGAACGTTGCCAGTAAAAATATTGAGGTATTCCTATAGCTTATTAAAAAACATTGTTTTAGAAGAACAGTGCATATATGAAAATTTTATGCAATTGTATTGTATTTAACATAAATTGTAAAATATTTATAGCATGTTTTTACTAGAGTTGCTGTTTTAAAAAAAATTTCCTGCAATTACAGCATTAAAGAAAAGGTTCTATGTATAGATCAAACTAAATTACCCAGTGGGTTTCCTTTAAAGGGATAGATGCAACTATTTATGATATACATTATAAAAAATAATCAGAACCACATGGAGCGTGTTCAAAAGGGTTGATAAGAGAAAGCTTATGGAAACGTCATTGGAATTAACTGCTGAGGACATATACTTTTAGAATTCTGGTGTAACTTGTGCTACAATTTATTTGAAAAGACCAATTTCAGATTTAACACTGAAAGAAGAGTGTAGTAAAGAAGCTTCACTGAGGCTACCCCTATATTATACTTACAGAAAGGAAGCATCTGAGCATTAGGATTGCAAAGTAAGATCAATTTAACTCAAGTCTCTTTAGAAATTTATGATTAGACAGTAGTTGCTGATAGAGTGAGTTAAGAATATTATTTTGTTCAACAACACTTAAATATTGGTTCTTTTGGTAACTTAAGTAAAGCATTAAAGTAACTCTTCCAAATTATTGAAGTGAATGTCTGTGATCTGAGATTATAAAACAGAAGCTTTCATATCTCAGGAAATCTTGGAAAGATTTGGTGGAGGGGAGAGTAGGTCCCATCTTGAACAAGGAAACATGGTGTTGTGCACTGCAACATCAGATCTTTGTGTTGTTTGGTGTATGCTTTAACAGACATAGGGACTTTAAAATGCACGCATAATTTTGCTTTAGGGACTTGCCTTTACTCATTTGCTCTGTATGAAGATTTAAGAAGGGTATTATATGAAAAATGACAGACGCAAAGAAGATAAAATGTCATCTAGGAGAAGCAAAAGAGGAAGTTGGGTCAGATTTGTCAGTGGTAGTAGTTAATTTCTTGAGACAGGATGTTTGACTGAATTTCTTTGACTTACGCTTAATTATGTGTTGGTTGTTTTTTTTCCTTATTTTTTAATTAATTATAAGGAGACTTAACACCTTTTCAGGACTTGCATAAGGAAAAATAACAGCAGAAGTAAAACTTCTATTTGTCCATTTACTGTCTGTTTTATCATCACAGAAATTTGTCTAAGTCTTTTTCCCAGAATTGAATGGTAAATACACGATGTTGCTTGCTTTCCTATAAGGGGAGGAGGCGATAGAAAAGGTTCTGTCTTGGATGAGTTTTCATTTTAAATGTGGCACATTTTATATATACATTTCAAGATTGTAACTGTACTTTTAAGAAATAGATTATGAAAGGAAAAGAAGCCAATAATTAGATGTTTTATTATAGTTGGAAAATACTAATTAAAAGTATTTTCCTTCCCTTTAGCATGTGGGTTTTAGGTAATGTGAGTACTTTTAAGACCACTTAACCTTAAACCAAAGAGGAGTGCCTTGAAGTACTATTAGTTTTTGGTGCTTTTTAACAACTAGAGCTTGAGTTGCTGTCCCAGTAGAGGCAGTATTGTCTAGCTCCAGACTCCAAGGTACAATAATAGTAAGGCTGAGAATGTATTCTTCATAGTTGTGTATACATATACATGTATACTTTCTGTGTATGTAGATGAATGCAATACAGGTATGTACTGCAGCTACCACATAAATTATCTGGGAAACTTGTATGAATGCAAACACTGCCAGGCAGTAAAAGAAGCAACTCAAGAAGTTATTGAGGAAATATGTTTGTCATATATAGAGTGTGAGTCCATCTAGCTGGGTCTCCTCAGTAGCTGACCAGTAGCTACCAATTTCTTCAATTGCTGGCACCCGGGTGTAGGGCCTTGAGTCTGCATAACTACTGTGGCTGGTACAGAATGCTGTGCACATACACATTCCCTCTGTCCAACAGTTGCTACTGCCCTGCAGTTTTGCCCTGGAGGCAGCTGTGTATATGTGTGTATATAAACACATGCATGTGGACAGGATAACCCTGGTCTCCTATAGACTTCTGTTTAGAGAGAGACATAAATACGTGATTCTCTCTCCCTAAAGCCTCCAGGTCCCTTTGGTCTTTCTGGAAGTTGGATAGAACTCTTCTGGTCCACTCTCTTGTCAGCTTTTTCTGAGGTGTCTCTTTTTCTGTACCTATATTCTTACCTCTGCTTGCCATGTGCTTTACCTACTTGATAGATGGTGCACTGTGATTTACTTGCACTCATTCCAGTCATTGGCGTGCATCTGGCTGACACTTAGTTTCACTTGCTCTCCGGTTGCTCATGGGCCCTCTAACCTGTGGTTAGAGGTGCTTTCATTCAGGCCCTCACTTATTCTTGTCACCTATGGAGCTCCTGTGTCCTGAGATCTTACTCAACCTGGTGTGTTTTTATGTCGATACCCAAGGGCAAATGGCCTGGTTCTGGTTGCTGTCTGTCAGTGGCTTGCAGACTGGTTTGACCCAGTACTGTGACGATTGAGGCAAGGGATCCATGGGCCCACACCCTGGGGAAGAGGAGGGGGGAAAGGGAAAAAGGGAGAAGGGAGATGGCCCTAGGAACAAAGTGAACTGAGGAGGAAAGCTGATTTACTGAATAAGATATCAGAAAGCAAAATAGCACAATATAATACAATATAATTGGAATTGAGGATAATGAATCAAATAAAATGAGCAAGAGAGAGTGTCTGATAAATGCTGAAGGTGGACGGCTGCAACAGACACCCACTGCTGAGCTCCATCCCGAAGGGAAGAGGGACAGTCCCGTGACTGCAGACAGTTTTTATCTTTCCCTCTGAGCGGAAACACGTAAAAATGCAAAGCATTGCACAGTCCTCTGGGGAATGTAGTTCTTCTTCTCTTCTGAGACAGGTATATCCTTAATGCTCCAGCTCCATGGATAGTTAACTCTTTAACTCCCAATATATATAATGTGGAATATCAATAATATAACAAAAATCATAAAACCATAACACTGGCATATATCGTGTATTCAAGATGAAGCTGTATGTACCTCATAGAAGAGTGTAATTAAAAATGGAGTTTTATAAGGCTGTATGACAGAAAGCTGACATGACAGAGGGATCATAAGATTATTTAGTTTGGAAAAGGCCACTAAGATCATCTAGTCTAACCATCATATGCGCTAAACCACATTGTGACTCAGTGCCATTTTTCTTTTTGAAAACTTCTAGAGAATCTACCACCTCCCTGGGAAGCCTGTTCCAATGCTTTGCCACTCTTTCTGAGAATAATGTTTTCCTAACATCCTACCTGAACCTCATATGGTGCAACTTAAAGCTGTTAGTTCTTAACACTAGCTACCTGGGAAAAGGGGCTTACCCCTACCTCACTGCAGCCTCCTTTTAGGTAGTTGTAGAGAGCCATAACATCTTCCCTGAGCCTTCTCCATACTGTACGACTCAGTTCCTCATCTCAGAGTCCTCATAAGACTCATGTTTCAGACCCTTCACAGCTTCACTGTCCTTCTTTGGATGTGCTCCAGGGCCTCAGTGTCTTTCTTGCAGTGAAGAAACTGAAAAGTAGTGCCCAAAACTGAAAGTAGTGCTCTTAAGTGCATCCTCACCCAAGGCTGCTTACAGATGGGGGACTCAGCTCCTGCTGGCAATGCTGTTTTTCATACAAACCAGGATACTCTTGACCTTCCTGACCACGTGGGCATGTTCCTGGCTTATGCTTAGCTGAGCATCAGCTATCCCTCCGAGGTCCATTTCTTCCACTGTCTTTCAGCTGCTCTTCCCCAAGTGTGTAGTGTTGCCTGGAGTGTTGAGGCTAAAATGGAGACCCTGGCACTTGATCTTGTTAAGGGAAACTCTTTTACAAATATATCAACAGTAAGAAGAGGACCAGGGAGAATCTCCATTCTTTACTGGATGAAGGTGGGAATGTGATCCCTGAAAGTCAGACCAGTTCAGGGTACTCCACTCTTTGACCTGGAAGTCGTGGTTGGGAAGCAGAATAAACCCCATGATTCAGGATCAAACAGTCAGAGACCTACTACACCATCTAGGCTGCCACAAGTCCATGGGCCTAGATGAAATTCACCTGGGAGTGCTGAGGGAACTGGCAGAGGTGGTGGCTGAGCCACTCTCCATTATCTTTGAGTGCTCCTGGTTGACTGGTGAGGTCCTGGAAGACTGGACCCTTGCCAATGTGAATCCCATCTACAAGGAGAGTTTGTAGGGAGGATCTGGGGAGCTGCAGGCCTGTCAGCCTGACCTTGGAGCCAGGAAAGTTTTTGGAGCAGATTATCTTGAGGGAGATCATACAGCATGAACAGGACAACCGGAGGATCAGGCCTAGCCAGCATGCGTTCATGAAGGGCAGGTCCTGCTTGACCAACCTAATCTCCTTCTATGACCCATCAGGTGGATGAGGAAAAGACTGTTGATGTAGTCTACCTAGACTTCAGCAAAGCCTTTGACACTGTCTCCCACAGTATTCTCCTCCAGAAGCTGGCAGCCCGTGGCTTGGACAGGACACTATTTGCTGAGTGAGGAACTGGCTGAAGGGCTGGGCTCAGAGAGTGGTGGTGAATGGAGTTAAATCCAGCTGGTTACCAGTCACAGGTGGTGTTCCCCAGGGGTTAGTGCTAGGACCTGTCTTCTTCAGTATCTTTATTGATTACCTGGATGAGGGCGTTGAGTGCATGCTCAGTAGGTTTGCAGATGACATCAAGTTTTCTGGAAGTGTTGATCTGCCTGGGGGTAGCAATCCCCTGCAGAGGGATCTGGATAGACTGCATAGATGGGCTGAAGCCAATGGGATGAGACTCAACAGGACCACATGCTAAGACCTGCACTTTGGCCACAACAAACCCCAGCAATGCTACAGGCTTGGGACAGAGGGGCTGCAAGACTGTGCATAGGAAACAGACCTGGGGTACTGGTTGATGCTCAGCTAAACATGTGCCAGCAGTGTGCCCAGGTGGCCAAAAAGGCTAATGGCATCCTGGCTTGTATCAGAAATAATGTCTACAGCAGGAGCAGAGGTTTGTCCCCCTGTACTCAGCTCTGGCGAGGCTGCACCTCAAGTACTGTGTTCAGTTTTGGGACCCTCACTAAAGGAAAGACATTGAGGCCCTGGAGCATGTCCAGAGAAGGGCATCAAAGTTGGTGAGGGGTCTGGAACACAGGCCTTATGAGGAACAGCTGAGGGACCTGGAATTGTTCAGTCTGGAGGAGGCTGAGGGGAGACCTCATTGTACTCTATAACTAGCTGAAGGGAGATTGTAGTGAGCTGGTGGTCAGATCTTCTCTTGTGTAACTGGTGGTAGGATGAGAGGAAATGGCTTCAATTTGTGCCAGGGGAGATTTGGACTAGATGTTAGGAAATACTTCCTTGTGGGAAGAGTGGTCAGGCACTACAGTGGGGTGCCTGGGGAGATGGTGGGGTCACCAACCTTGGAGGTATTCAAGGAACGTTTAGGCATTGTGTTGAGGAACATCGTTTAGTGAGGACGATTGGTGATAGGTGGATGGTAGGACTGGATGATGTTGTAGGTCTTTCCAACCTTGGTGATGCTGTGATTAGATCATGCAACTGACCTCAGCCCATCAGTCTGGCCTGTCCAGATCCCTCCATAGGGCTTTCCGTACAGAGGAACAGATTAACACTTCCTCCCAACTTGATGTTGTATGGAATCTTACTGAGATTACGTTCAATTCCCTCATCCAGATCATCAGTAAAGATATGAAACTGAACTGACCCATGTGGAGTGCACCAGTGAATGCTCACCAGGTGGATTTGACTTCATTCACCACCACTGCTCTCTTAAGCTTGACCATCCAGCCAGTCCTTTTTACCCCTTATTTCTCCATTTTTACCTACTGGCTCTGCTCCAAATCACATTAAAGTCTCATCATTTCCGAACCTTTGGTTCTTTCCTAGAACATCCTGTAAGTCTTGTAAAGTCCTAAAGTACTTTTATTCTTCATCATGTCTTACACCCTTAGGCTGTAAAAACCCTTCAGTCTTGAATGAAGGGTGCTCAGACGTTTATTGGTGAGTTTCACGCCTGGCCCCTGTGGCTGAGAAGGTCCTCAGAGGGACCCAGCAGAGCATCCCTTATTTTGAGCCCTGAATTTGGATTCCCTTCTGCTGCTTAGAGATGTACTGATGGTTCCTGTCATGGATCTGATCCAGGGCAGCTTATTATTCTGCTTCTTCTCACTGCATTGACTCTCGTCTCTCTATTCTCCTTTGTACATGTGAAGATAACATTTTATCACATAAACATTATTTATGAGAAATGTTTCATTGTTTGCATTAATATTTTTGTGACTCTTCTATTTTTTATATCAAATAATAACATAATTTTTCTCTTTGTAGTGGTTAAAGTTCTACCATTTACTGGTGAAAAACATTTATGTGGAAGGAGGACACTTGAACAGAAAAGAGATCAGGGTATTTAGAAAAGACAGTAATATTACTAACATTTGTAAAGAAACAAACTGACACATTTAGGTCACTGTAACTAGACAGAGCTTATCACTTCAAGTTCTCAGGTGACCTTTCATAATTGAGTTTTCAAGATACTCTGAAATTCCTAGAGATTACTTGGGATGAGTTTGGTCACACTGAATAAAGCTCTGAGCAACCTGAACTAGTTATTAATGTCCCTGTTCATTGCAAAGGAGTTGGACTAAATGATCTTTAAATGTCATTTCCAACTCAGATGATTCTATGATCTTGATACTGTTTTCTGAAACAATTTTTGCCAATTTTTTACCCCATCTTTGACAGAAATTTGTCTGTACAGATTGCTACAAAACAACAGTATAACACATATCAGCTTTTCTTGAGTGATTTTCCTGACCAGAAAAGGCTATGTTTTTTCTTCTTTTCTTTAAATCTATACTGAGTGCTCTGGTACAAGAAAATAGAGGTGTAGAAGCAGTAAAACATACTCATTTGTTTTAAGAGAAGCAAAGGGCATCTTATTGTTTTACAGAAGCGTCTTGTGTTTTTTGTTTTTGTAAGTACACACTGACCTCAGCTTGATCACATGCATCACATTGTGCATTGTAACGATGCAAAAACTGACCTAATAAAGAACAAGTATAGAACAAAAATTAGTCTTGGTCAATACCTCATGGAGTTTGATGTGTTTGTATTGATAAACTAATTAAGCAGATCTGCCTATGTTCCTCAAGCCTAATGTGCCTGTGTTATGATTAGTTTCATAGAGAGGAGCATTTTAACATTGGACGGAGGTAAATGATAGAAGAACAGTGTAGTCACGAAGCTGTAAGGGCTACCATTTCTAGTCACAGAGTGGATTCAGGGAAAGGAGACTCTATTTGCACACCTGAAGTCATTCAGTCCATAGGCCTCTTGTGGTCAATGTTGATTGCAGTTTGTCTGGAGCAGAACATCAAATAATTTAGTGTGGTGTAACCTTCTGTGATTTAATATTCTGCTTTTTGCCAGAACTGGCAAAATATATCTTCTGATAGCAATAGTAATTATAGCACAGCTGTAGTTGAGGGTCTTGAAGAGTTTTCCATTATAAGCCCCAATAGTCAATTACAGTTGTCCTACGTAAAAAATATTATCCCCGCTTCCTTGACATACAGTGTTTATGAGGGGGTAAAGTGAATTAAATTGAATATCTGCCTCTCCCAACGTTATACTGTGATTTTCTTACTCTGAATGTTACATCCTTTGTAGTATACTTACATTGGCTACATCTTTTGAATGCTTTGAGCCATGCAAAGGAGGATCTAATCCCCTTTGCTTATGTCCAAGACATACTCAAAAGTGCTTTTTTAATCTGTTAAACCACATAAAATGCCACTTTTCAACTCAAAGTAATATTCTTTTTCAAATGTGTAAAGTAACTGATCTTGAATTTTAGGATAAAATGTGCTTGTTAAAACTGCGGTTACCAAGGATTTCTCTCAATATTATTTCCATAAGAATGTATTAACAGTTCTCACATGGTCAGTTGCCACGTGGTAGCTTCTTATGTTATAGAAGTCTTTGTAAGTCCATTAATAATATAAAACAGTACTTTGTATTGTTAATCTGATGGTATCATAAATTAAGTAATATTGAAGCACCTCAGGGAATTTCTATTAAAGGAATTACAGTAAGTCATAAGACATCTTAGAAGCATGTGAATATTCTAGTAATGCAATTAACTCTTCCTTCAAAAAATAAAATGTTGATGAAACTGTGCAGTCTAGACTTGGTTTTGCAGAATTCCAAAACTTTCTTGTAATTATGTTCTTTTTGTTCTTGTTTTCAGATAAAAAAGCTTGTATATGTTTATCTGATGCGTTACGCGGAAGAACAGCAAGATTTAGCATTGCTGTCCATCAGTACTTTTCAGCGTGCTTTGAAAGTGAGTGACTATGAAGTGGTATTTTATGCAGAATTCTGAGCTGCCATTAAAAAATAAAAAAAATCTCTAGTATAATTGGGTTCTTTGGTTCTAATTAACTTAAATGTACTTAAGCAGATTCAGATATGTCATTGACAGGGTTGGTTTTTTTTTTTTTATGCTGCCTCAAACTTCATCAAGAGTTAAACAGTTAAGCTTGCATGAAGTGCAGTTACTTTTCTAAAGAAGAGCAGCTGATTGGTGCTTTCACATTCACACGCACCATATTTAACTTGTGGAATGGCTTTCTTCTTTCATGGTTATATTATGTATATAGAAAAAAGACTGTTATAACCTAGGCCACCTGTTTCTTTTATCTTGTGTTAAAGACAACAGAGAAGTGTAACATAATGAAGACAGTACTTACATTGCAATATGTTGCATGTGCTTCTTTTAATATAAGGCATTGAAAAACAAGCAGACTAGTTCAATAGGCTGATTTGTATCACAACATTGTATGGGATTAGAGAACAGTAGTCAGGGTTGCCCTTCAAAGTATGACTTTGAAGGTTTAGAAATATCTTTCAAGTCTCAACCAGTGAATTTGCCCAGAAATCATGACCGGAGGATGTTGAGATGTTTTTTTCTCCTTATATTCTTATACTAAAGCTATTCTAGGTTTATTCTGTATATTCAAACCTGTGATTAAGGGACTAGGTTTTCATAACTGTTCTCTAAAGTACAGTTTTGTGGTATTTTTGGGTCTCCAACCTAACCTTAGCATTATAAAGATGGACATATCCTGGAAGGAAAGAGGGGTAGAAAACAAAGGAAGGTTGGAAACATTTGGCTTTCAGGTTTTACAGATTCTGTAGAAAAATAATTTTGTTATTGATTTTGGATTATATTTCCCAGCTAGGAATTAAAGTGAATATGTACTTAGGACTTGAATGGAAGTGTCAGAGCTAAGAACTACATTTAAATTTCCTGGAAGTTACATTTAAGTAATAAAGTGGAGTTGTTGTTGTTTTCAGAATATCTGAATTCCAGATAATTAAATAAAATGTTAGTCTTTTTTCATGGGAAGTAAATTATGCTACAGATTTTTTTTTCTCATAAAAAGTTTATTGCATGTAGTTTGGCACATTAACTTGTTGGTGTGGCCTTAAATTGCAGGTCTGACTTAAGGTGAGGTGGATTTGTGTGGTTTATTAATCTTATAATAGCTTACACTGGAAAGGACCTCAAAGATTATCTACTTCCAGCCCACCATGCTACAGTCAGGATAGCTGTCCATGATCTCAAGCACTAGATCAGGCTGCCCAGGGCCCCATCCAGTCTGGCCTTGAACACCTGTAGGGATGGGACATCCACAGCTTCCCTAGGCAGCCTGTGTCAATACTTTACCACACTCCCAGTGAAAATTTTCCCCTTTTAATTTAAATCTCCCTTCTTTTAATTTAAAACTGTTTCACCTTGTTCCCTTAATATGCCCTGACTAGGGTAAACGCTCCAGAGGATGTAGTTGTATATTTGTCTTATTTTTTTCTCTTTCCCATTTTTTTAGGATCCTAATCAGTTAATCCGTGCAAGTGCTCTCAGAGTTTTATCTAGTATCCGTGTGCCAATTATTGTTCCCATTATGATGCTTGCTATTAAGGAAGCTTCTTCTGATTTATCTCCTTATGTGAGGAAAAACGCAGCCCATGCAATCCAGAAACTGTATAGGTGAGTTATTCTGAGAGATACTGGAGAGTGTTTTAAAGATTGTTAATGGATTTTGTTTATTAGAAGTCTTGTGTTTGTCCCAGATGTATATCAGATCTGTTTTTTAAGTGTAAAATATGCATAGATTCAATCACTCAGCTGATTTGGTTAGAATTTAGCCACCATTTATTTATTTTTTCCCTAGTTACTACATCAGAAGTTTTCATATTGTCAACCTGAACTGTTAGCCAGTAGTATACCTTCTGTTTGCTGCTCTTTGAAAACGCACACAGTGCTGTGAGAATATTTGAAATCAGTGCTGTGTGTTTAAAATGTCTCCTTGAAAATTTGAAAGTAAAATTCTGTTCTATTTTAGTATGCTTTTTTACTGTGTGGTGAGCTTCATATTTTTTTCTCCATTATTTTCTATGTTATAATCTTGTATAAGATTGAAGTGCTTTGATTAATAACTCCAGTGTTCTGATATAGTTGTAACTAACGCAAGTACTGCGTGTGTAGCGACACCATGCTAAATAATTTCTTGCTTGATATAGTAACATGGTAAGTATGAACAGATATAAAAGAGAAACTGATGCAGTATTTTTTGCTTTTTTAATATGCCAGTTACTGTAATCACTGTAGCAACTCAAAATGTAAGATTTGTTTTTAGAATCTGTATCTTTCATCTTGAAGTCATTTACTTTGGTTTGCAATACAGATGACAAAAGAATACTACCTAAGAGAAATTTTATCTGCAAAAATCCAGCTCTTCCAGATTTTTGTCTTTCCTCTTCAGAAATTCTTGTTGTGTAAGAGGTCTTACAAAGAGCGTACTGGCTTACTCAGCTACGGGCAATAAAATCTGTACCTTTCATGGTACAGATGATAAGTTTAATGCCTGGACGATAAAGCTCATGGTTTTTTTTCATGACAGCTTTGTGAAGAGCCTGAGTAGGGGTTCCCTGTCTGGGGTCTTTTTTATGATGAGTGCTCTCATTTGATGGCCTCCGGAGTAGCTGGGTCAGGTTGTTACCAGTTTCAGTCGCTAGCCATCTTTCCACCTCTCTGTGAACATGCAGACATGTCTACTGTCACATGAACTAGTAAAAGGATTTTTGAAGTTCTTGCTGTTTGAGTAATGTTCTTTCTTTTAGCAGAACGGGCATGTACTTCATTGTCAGCAGTTTACAGGCCAGTTCAGCCTGGTTCTGTGACTAATGGGGGAGGGAGACCTACGGACCCACGCTCCAGAAAGGGGAAAAGGGGAAAAATGGAAAAAGGAAAAAAGGGAAAGTGTAGGGAGACAGGCCTAAAAGCAAAATAGATCTGGGGAGGAAAACTAATTTACTAAATAAGATATCAGAATGCAAAATAACACTATATAATACAATATAATTGGAAAGGAGGCTAATAAATCAAATTAAGTGTTGAGAGAGTGTGTCCAAAAATCAAAGGCCTTACTCTAATATGAAGGAAACTCATGCCGCTGAGTAGAAAGGGAAAAAAGGGAACATTTCAACATTCCATCTGAACGGAAAACAGAAATGTGAAGTCCTCTGGGGTATGCAATTCTTCTCTTCTGAGGCAGGTATGTCTGGAACTATCAACAATCCACAGAACTGGAGCATTAACTCTTTAACTCCCAGTGCCTTACATGATGATCTGATATGGAATATTGATAACAAAAATCATATAATCATGACATTCCACCTCTTATTTCATGCCACTACATCATGTTTAATGTATATACACATGCAAACAATAATTAACATGCATTAAACACACATATATACACACACACGTTTGTATATACGTGGAATTACTGGCTGCACTCCCCAGCATCAAATTCCTTTGTGATACACATTGAACATCCTCATTTCACTGCATTACCCACAAAGTGGACCCAGGTCCCTGTGCAGCAGTTCCACAAAGAGGTTTGCCCTTTCCAGAGGCTGGAAGGACCCGAACAGGGTCCTTGGCAGGTTCATGGCAAAAGTGATATAATCAACCTGCCACACCTCCCCATATTTATACTTTTTCATTTGCCCTTCTCCCCATCCTCTTTTCATCCTCTTGCCTTGTTTAATTGTGATGCATGTTTCACAGTCATGAATAGCCTGTGCAATAGCATCCATAGTTAAGTCTCTTGCCCACTTCTAAGTTGCATCTCTTCCTCTGTGGCCTGAGGTCTCATGGGCCCATCGAGCTAGAAATAATTCACAATTGTGTTGCCAGTTTAAGCCTATTTGAGCCATCTACATTTAGGAGGCTTGATCTATCAGATGGTTAATCTGTTATTCTTCAGTAGCCCAAATCTTGGGCATGTGAACATCTACATGATGCACCTTAACCGTATTCTTTATTCAGGCAGCAGTGTCTTTCTGCAGTTCAACAGCACCTTGTGGCCAGTTGTTTTGTTCCTACTGCTGTAACCACCCCCATAAAGCATTTGCCACCTTCCATGAGTCAGAATAAGGATAAAGCATTGTCTGTCTCTCTCATTCAGCAACATCTAAGGAAAGCTGGACACTCTTTACCTCTGTGAATTGGCTTGATTCTCCTTTTCCTTCAGAGGCCACTGCAACTTGTCATGTAGGTCTCTACCCAGCAGCTTTCCATCTTTGGTGCTTCCCCACAATACAATGTAATCCATCAGTGAATAGGGCAGCTTTCTGTTTGTTTTTGAAAAGTGGTGTCCCCAGTGGGTCAGTGTTAGGACTGATACTCTTTAATATTTTCATCAGTATGTGCATGCATCAGTACAAATTAGGGGATGACTGCTGGAGAAATGCTCCCTGGAGGAGGACCTGGGGTCCTGGTGGACAGCAGGTTGGCTGTGAGCCAGCAGTGTGCCCTTGTGGCCAAGAACGCCGGTGGTATCCTGAAGTGCATTTAAAAAGAGTGGCCAGTGGGTTGAGGGAGGTGCTCTGTCCCCTCTATTCTGCCCTGGTGAGGCCACATTTATAATACTGTGTCCAGTTCTAGGTTGCCCAGTTCAAGAAGGACAAGGATCTCCTAGGAAGAGGCCAGCTGAGGACTACAAAGATGGTGAAGGGCATGGAGCATCTTTGTTAGGAGGGAAAGCTGAGTACCTGATTTCTATTCAGCACGAGGAAAAGAAGACTTAAGGGTATTCTGGTTAATGTTGATAAATATCTGAAGGGAGGTGTGAGGCAAATGGTTGTGGTCAGGCTCTTCTTGGTGGTGTGTAGTGGTAGGACTAGGAGTAATAGCCTAAAACGTGAGCAGAGTAGGTTTCATACTAACATACAGAAGAACTTTGTGCTAAGGTTGAGAGAGCACTGGGACAGGTTGCTCAGAGAGATTGTGGAGTTTTCTTTTATAGTATATTCAAAACCCAACTATATGCCTGCCTGTGCAACCTATTGTAGGGTACTTGCTTTAGCAGGGAGTTTGGACTCGATGATCTCTTGACATCACTTCCAACTCCTGCAATTCTGTGATCATTGACATCGGCAATGGGGTTGAGTGCACTCTCAACAAGTTTACAGGTGACACCAATCTGTGGGACGTGGTCAGCATGCCTGAAGGATTGGGATACTATTCAGCGGTGCCTTGACACACATGGATAGCGAGCCTAGGATAACCTTGTGGGATTCATTAAATCCAAGTACATTGTCTAGCACCTGGTTTGAGGCAATGTCCACTACCAATACAAACCAGGGACTTAAATGTTTGGCCACAGCCCTGCTGATAAAATCTTGGGTGTATGGTTGGATGATAAGCTGGACATAAACCAGCAATGTGCCTTCATAGGCCAGAAAGCTAACTTTGGCTGGGCTGCATCAAAAGGAGCATGGCCAGCAGGTTGAGGGAGGTGATCCTGCCCCTCTGCTTTGCTCTAGAGAAGCTTCATCTTCAGAGCTGTATCTAGTTATGGAGTTCTCAGTATAGGAGAGACACAGATCTGTTGGAGTGCATCCAGTGGAGGGCCAGAAAAATGATCCAAGCAATGGAACACCTCTCCTACCAGTACAGGCTGAAAGAGCTGGGGCTTTTCAGCCTGGAGAAGGCTTCAAGGTGACCTTATAGCAGCCTTTCACTATTGAAGGAGAGCTACAGGATAGAAGGGGACTCTTTAGCGGTGTCATGTAATAGGACAGGGAAAATGATTTCAAATTTAAAGGGTAGATTTAGGTTGGATATAAGGAAAAAGTCTTTTACAGTGAGGGTGGTGAGGCACTCGCACAGATTGCCCAGAGATGTGGTTGATGTCCCATCCCTGAAGTACCTCCGGACTGGATAGAGCTCTGAGCTGTGATCGAGCTGTGGATGTCATTGTTTATTGCAAGGGAGTTGGTCTAGGTGACCTTTTAAGATTCATTTCAACTCTGAGAATTCTGTGATTTGGGAACTGCTTATAGTAATTGTGCCAACTTTTATTGTCAATTTTTCAAAACCTATTTGTACAGTTTTTGTATCAGATAGTACTGGTTTACCACAGGGCAAGGGAAAAAGTATAGGTTTCTGAATTTTATGAAGCAGCAGTGCCCAGAACTGCTAAGGAGACCATCAAGTTAATTTGTTCGTAGGCAGATATATTTGGCTTGTTTTCAAATGAACTTGCCTGCATCTCAGCAGATGTCATCAAGGATCATGATTGGTAGCTCTGCAGTTCAGAGAAAAAGATACACTGGTAGCAAGGCTGTTTTTTGACCTATTTTTTTTTACTTTTTATTTTTAATAAGCATTCGTTTCAGAAGACTCTGAAGTTGGTCAGAGTCATAATTCCTCATGGATCTTTGATTTGAAGATCAATCAACAGTTTATGTACTCTCCTACTCTAATTAAATTCCATCGTCTGACAGCATTTAAGCAACAAGCACTATCAGTTTATTCTAATACTGCCTGTATGCTCCACTTACTTTTTGGTTTCCATAACTTCTCTATGTGTTGGATAGTCCTGTAGCTCACTTAGTACTCCAGTCAGATTTCTGGATGAAGGTTCAATACTCCAACCTTCTTTGCATTTAGTATCTTTTTTTTTTATTTGGGTGGATGCCTGATCTAGAAGAGCTTGTTCATTAGTGGTTCAGTCAATCCTAGCAGTGGGAACCTTACATATCCAAACAGAAGAGATTTCAGGCGTAATATGAACAATGGCATTTGAGCCTAAAGCAGACAACATTGCCAGCTATGCTAGTGTAATTTTATGACTGAAAATGTCAGACCTCTTGCTTATTTCACACAGAATGCACTTCAAATCAGCAGAAAGTTTTACTGTGTATTTGTACTTACTTGCAGCAAGGTTTAGAAAAGGACTTCTTGAAATTCCCATTACCAGTGATAATAGATACCATACCATTGCTACTAGATGCCATAATGGAAACACATCGCTCTAAGCTTTTTAGTCTTTTATTTTCCAAGAATGCTTCCTTCCTTATCTGAAACTTCAGAAAGAGAAGGTGGAGAAATGGAGATTAAATCATCGGAGCCCTTACTGGAGATTATCTTGATTTCATATGAAACAGGTATTTCTTAAGATGTGTTGTTACTAGGTTATTCACTTACCTCTCATCCCCCCTTTTTCTTGTGCTGGCTTAGAAGATTTGAAGTAAGATCCATTAGAAAGACTTCAGGCTTTTCATCTGAAAGCTTTGGTCCTTGACAGAGATTCCATTAAACTTCCCCCCCTTTTTAAAATAGTGCATTGTTTTATATGTACTAATAATTGTGGTTTCTAAAAGTTTTATTATCTATTTTATTGCTAGTTATTAAAACCTTAGTGATGTAGTATGCAGATAGGTACAAACAGTTAATCTGTACTTGTAAAGGATGTACAGTGCTTTAGGACATTTAATAAGTTGATATTAAAAGTTAAATGTACAGTGATGACCAAATGCTTCCTTATTTATCTGTGAATGCACCCATCTTGAAATAAGTTTTCGGAGTTACAGAACTTCATATCTTTATGGCTGTTTGAGTCTATGGTCTCTTCATATTTCCCTCTGCATTGGCTTTGAGTTCTTCCATGCTTTGTGGATCAGCAATGAAGAGGAAACTAGGATGAAAAGTTTGTTCTTGCCTACCCCTTGTGTCTTTGGTATGATACACAAGAAAGCTAGGAAGCAAGAATGGAAGTAATCAGTACTTCTGACAAAATGTTCACTGGTTTGAATATGCCAAAGGAAAGGTATGAATATACTGGAAAAGTAGCACAGTGAGCTGTAGGCAGTCCAGGACACTCCTGGAATGCATCACGGATAACTTCTTGAGCCAAGCAATAGACTGCCCTACCAGGAAGTGTGCAGTATCAAGCCTGTTGCTCACCAACTCAAGTGAACTGATTAGTGACATTAGCTTCCAATTGAAGCTGCTTTGGCTGTAGAGAGCATTGGATGGTGGAGTTAATGCTCCTGAAGGATGTGGGACAGAAAAGAGGAAAATCTATGTTAGGAAGCTTTGGGAAAGCCAAATTCCAGCTCTTCATGGAGTTGGTCAGCAAAACGCCCTGGAAAACTGTCCTCAAGGATGCGAAGCAGAACTGGCAAATCTTTAAGGAAACTTTCCTTAGTGCCTTAGTGCACAGAAGCTCTCCATGCCCAGGAGCAGGAAGTCAGGAAAGGAAGGGCATATCCCCCTTGAGTGTAGTACAGGCAAGCTGGTAACAACTGATGAGATGAAGGCTGAGGTACTCAACTTTTTTGCTTCTGTCTTCACTGGTAACTGAATAGGTAGTTCAGAAGGTGAGGACTGAGAGAGCAATGCTCCTCCTGCTATAAGTGAGGATCGAGTTTGCAAGCACCTGAGTAACCTGAACATCCATAAGTCTGTGTGTCCCGATGAGATACATCCCAGAGTCCTGAGGGAACTGGCTGTTGTAGTCACCACGCCGCTTGATAATATTTGAAAAGTCCTGATGGTCAGATGAAGTCCCTGGTGACTAAAGGAAAGGCGATGTTGATCCCATTTCTGAGAAGTGTAAGAAGGACAACCCAGGGAACTACTGACCTGTTAGCCTCACCTCTGTGCTGGACCATGGAACAGGTCATCCTGGATCCAAGGCACACGGAAAAGAGGGAGGTGATACAGAACAAGCCAGCAGCATGGCTTTACCAGGAGTGATTCCTGCCTGACCAGCCTGGTGACCTTCTAAGCTGGCATAACTTCATCATGGACAAGGGAAGAACCAATGATGTAATCCATCTGGATTGCGATAAGGTCTTTGACACAGACCCCACAACATTCTTCTCTTTAAACTGGAAATATATGGATTTGACTAATCAACAAAACTAATGTGTAGGCTTCTCTTGGGATTTCTTGTGGTTTAAGCCAGTAGGCAGCTAACACCACACAGCCTTTTGCTCACAACCTCACTGCCAGTGGAGCAAATCAGCAAAAAAACCCCAAAAACAAACAAACAAAAAAACCCCCACAAACAACAACAACAACAAACTTTTATCTCAGCCTATGTGTTGTATTTACTAGCCTGCCAGCAAATGCCCATTGGCTGCCTCATGGTCAACTCCCCTGAGTTTTATAGTTATTTCTTTTTTTACGTCTCACCTTACAGTATGGGATATATCTTTGACCAGTTAAGGTCAGCTGTCCTGGTTCTGTCCTCTACTGGCTCCTTGTGCCACTAGTACAAGATAACAAAAAATAAGGTTATCTTTTTTATACTACTTAAATGTTGACTAAAATTTATGAATATTACTACTTTTTTTTTTTCCAACACATTTGGTTCCCAGCTTGTATCTAGATGGCAGCAAGTCTAACCTTTCTTAAATTTCTGATGTTTCTAACGAAGTATGTAAAACATTTTTTTTTCCTTCTAGTCTTGATCCAGAGCAAAAGGAAATGTTAATTGAAGTGATAGAAAAGCTGTTGAAGGATAGAAGTACGGTAAGAGACAAGAGTTGCTATTACTAATGTATATATATATGCTGTATAAGAGTGAATGTGTGTGTGTATATATTTATTTAATTTTACATATTCAACTATATTATATATTTTATATATATATATATATATATATATATATATATATATATATATATATATATATATATATATATATATATATAATGTGTATAAATGTATACTAACATTTATATAATATATATAAAGAGTTATATCACCTACAGGTGAATGACAGCCTGAGGAATATTCCTGAAGCCTTGCTGAGGTGTTTTCATATACTTTGAAGTATAAGCATCATTGTGTATCAGTGCATTATATTGTGAATTTGATAATGATAGTATCCCTTTACAAGACTGGTAATTTTTATGTAATGGGTATTCTTAATCCATTTTCTAGTTACTGGGTTGGTTTTTTCGGTGTATGCTTTTTTTAAAACTTAGTTTAAAAAATGGAAATTGTATGAGTCAGTGTACAAGCGTCTTTGTATTTTTTGAATGAGTTATTATCTGTATCATTTGTATTTGAGATACTCTAAAAATAACTTCTGTGTAATACGAAGTATACCTTTTGAAGTCTGTCTGCCTTATAGTGTATACAAATGTTAAGCAGTGATACTTGATGTATGCTTGTTTGTCCTTGCAAATATTTCCATTTCCTTCTTGGTAAGTAAAACTGATGTCCTCTGACAATTTACAATTTACAATTAATTTTCACAAGTCTAGGTCAGAAAGGTAATTGAGTAAGAGTCAAAAGGCAGACTTCAAATATAAAACAGAGATGTAAATTGAACATGAGAAGTGGTTCATTTTCAAATAGCTAATGTAGCAAATGTAATGTTTTTTGACTAAGTGGAAGCATTGCTAGGTAGCAGATAGTGAGTTGCTTCATATACCATTAGTCATTATAACTATGCTGGGTTTTTTTCTGATTTTAAATGTCAGTTTTTAGTGTTTACATGTAATGTTAGTCACCTATTACTAATGTAATAAACAGTAATATGTTGTCTGTTGTTCTAGCACAGTCCAGATGTCCAGGACAAAAATGGTGTCGATCTCTAATAGACATCTCACAACTTCCACTGAAGGGTTGCTGAAGAAGAGTGTCAGAGCTTAATGGCTCAGCAGGCAGTAAATCAGTTAGTTAGTTCTCCTGACTGCATCCATGCTTGACCTGTACTCATTTGTCAGGGACCTTTGTGCTTCTGTGGAGTTGCCCCCAGTGGTTCTTTGTGTATTTTCTTTTTGTGGTTCATGCTCTAGGAGTGCATGCAATCTGTGAATGTGAGATTAGATTTTGTGTACCCGTGGAGGCATAAAGGACAGAGAAGCCATCTTTTTTTCTTCTTATTGCTGACGGCAAGAAAATACAATCCTTGAATTTCCCTAGTCCCTGTTACTTAAAGTAAAAAAATAAGGTATCTGACAAGTTGTCATTTATACATAAATTTTAATGAAATGTTAGAACATCCCAACTTTTTCTCTTTTTCTCAGTGGTGAATCTTGACACTTGCAGATGTTTACAGGAGAAGCTAGTTATCGTTGCTTAATATATGCCATAATTCTGGTGCCTTTGTGACACTGAATAATAGACATTGTATTAATGAATACCAGCTGAAGCAGTAGTTATAGTTATGCTATTTTTTTCCTCAGCATGTTTGAGAACTTAAGAATGATTATCTATATTTTTGTCTTCTGAGCATTTTCAGAAAAGCTTATTTGGAGATGTAATATCATAACTACTAAGTGTTTTCCTCCCTCTGATTCTACTTCATCAGTTCCCAAACAAGGACTCATTCCAGCTTTGGCTGACATTTCTGCTTTAGAAGTTTTACATCTTTCAAAAGGCAGTATGAAAAATTCTGAGGAGCAGTACAAATCTACTTTTGGGATTTTGAATCAAAGCTGCTTCACAGATTGTTTTGATTTAAAAGGAATCTGTCTCTGTTTACTCCTTGATTGTTTGCTTTCTGGAAGACTAATCTAGCACAGAAAAGCTCCAATTTAAGTAGTCATCTCTTGTCATTTTTCTGGGAACATTCAGTGGAAGACTACAAATTTGTTTACAAAAAGCTCTTGAGCACTAACAGGCATGGAGTGTCAGCCTAGGGAGACCATTTCAGTGCCTGACCACCCTCACAGTACAAAAGTGTTTCCTAATGCTCAGTCTAATCCTTGCCTGGTATCTTTGTGCCATTCTCATTCTGCTTTCCCTCCTGAGGCAGCTGGAGGGAGTACTGAGGTCCTCTTGGCCTCTTCTACTCTGGGCTTGGCAATCCAAGTGTCCTCAGCTTCTCTTTACAGGACCTGCTTTCCTGCCTTGTCATCACATTTGATGCCTTCTCTGGATACTCCCATTACGTGCCTGTGTCCAGCATTGCTCTGTCCCAGCTGCAGCCTCCAGCATTTTCCATTGTTGGATTTCATGCTGCTACAGATTGACAAGTGCTTCAGTCTACTCAGACCCCTTTGTAAGGCTTCCTGTCCTGACAGGGAGTCAACAGCACTTACTTTTCGGTTCAGTATTATTAGCAGACCTGCTGACAATGGGTTCCAGTCCATGTGGTAGCTCTTAAAGTTATATAAGTAGCTTATAAAACCTTACGTAAGTTACTTTATAAGTGATAATAAAGCTTAAATAATTTGAACCATCTTCTTTATGCTCTGTAAGGGAACTAGATTTCATATACTTAGGACGCAAGAGTAAGGAGCATTTCCTACGTAGACAAAAGTTTTTTGAAGGATATTGCTAGATTTGTCTGCAGAGAACTTCTTTGAGAATCTGAACTTTAAAAAAAGAGAATTTTGCTGTAGCCATATGAATTTTTTTCTCTTTGATTAATGGCATTTTTCAGTCTATTTTGCAACTTCCATTGCCTGTCTGATAGTGAGTTAGCCTGAAATTTGGAGGGTGATAATGTGCAACTAAGACCATGAGTTTACTTGATGCTAATCTTTGGGTTCTTGCAATGCAAGTGCACAGAAGCTGTTTCTTATTTCAACATTAATTGTCATCTGGTAGTTTTATTCTAATACTAGTAGATCATGATCAGTATTACATCATTAAATTGTGTCTTTATCCAGATGGGAGAATCCTTGTGACTGGGAAATTGAACATTAGTGAATCTGTGTGGTTTGTTGTTGTCGTTTATTTTTGTAATTATTTTTTTTCCATGATAGAAGTGTCACAGTGTTCCTATCTAAGTGTCAGGTTAATTTTGGCATTTCTTACTTAAGGACCAATAATCCTTAAATAAGCATAATGTCTAATTTTAGATATAGTATCTAGATGAGGGAAATCAATGCAATGCTGTTTTTATTTCATTTATTTTAGGTATGGTTGGAAGAAGTTTGTAATTTTTAATTTTAATGTTGCGTAACAGATGAATGATTTTTTTAATGATGCTTGAGAATTCTCAGTATTTAAAAAAAAGGAATTACACATTTATTTTATTTTCTATAAGTGTTTGAATTTGCACAGTGGTTTTAAAACTTACCAACATAATGTCTATGTTAAAATTAGATAGAGTAGCTACTAAACATAGATGCCTTAAAATTTATGTATCACAAATTTCTTCAAAGAGAACATGCTATTGTGAATTATTAATGCAGCTTATGTTGCATAGAAAAGGAAAATGTATTTAAATTAGTTGCAGTCATTTCACATTTGAACGTAGAAAGATACCATCTAGACGTGAATTTTACTACAGTAAAATTGAACTATTTTATCACTCTTTGAAACATGTTCATTTGTTAGATCTCAATTAGTAGTAACTTTCTTTTAAATATAAGCTGAGGTAAGCAAAACTTAAAATGGGATGGGATCCAACCTTAATCCAGCACTTAGTTAAAATTTCTGGGACAAAAATGGAAGATCGCTCCTTAAGTGGCTTAACAAGAAGGTAAAATGAAAAACCAAGCTCTCTGTTAAGCACACTTGCAAAAAATATCAAGTGGAAATCAGCAGTAGCATACCCTCAAGGTGCTAACTGAATGACAGTGTAGAATTTTGCCAAACGTGGTATAGTGTTTTGCATTCTGAAAAAATTGCTTTGCTACAAGTAAGTTCTAATGTATAACTCTTCTGTACCCATACCTCCTCCCTCCCCAGCTTTTCTGGGCTTACTGAGCACAACTGTGGGTGATAGTGATTTGCCTGGAGCCTAATCACTGTGTTCTGCTGAACTATAGATTCAGTCAGGTTCCACTCCTAAATGTAATCTGGCGGTGTTTTATAATGACAAAGGAGCCGTATGCAGCAGGTTGCTAAGAAGAAAACTCAATAGAACAACACCACCAAATTATTGTTTTTAGATGCTAAATATTTTTATTTAGCTCTATCAAATAATCATATTTTAACTCCCTGAAATGAACTGTATATGTGCTGGGACCAGCAGGTACCAGTATGTGGATGGAGTCGGAGGCAATAAATGCAACTTCATATTTATTCTTACTGGTAACTGATAAAATCCCCACAGAGCTTGTAACTTGTTTAGCATAACTACACTGCATCAACAAAGCTTTGATGTTTTTTTATCAATGCATATAATTTTTAAACAGATAAGATGTTTAAAAGTCTATTTATTGCAGTAAAAACTGACTTCTGTTTTTGCCTTTCCATAGATATATACATACATAAAAAGTACCTCAAATTCTGATAAGGTAGAACAGCACAAATGTCTTCTTTATTTTTCTAGTACCTCTAAATAACTGAGCAGCTGATTTGGTTTTATGTAGAAATGAAAATAAGACCATATATGTTTTTATGCTAAAGTGAAACTTTTTTCAGAAATTAATATAGCTAATCAGGTAGGTGTGAAGGTGTATTTGGATATTCATTTATTTATCCGTTTATTTAGATTGTTGGTTTCCATATCATTTCACTCTTGCTTTACTTTTTTTCTTTTTGCAGTTGCTTAACAAGTCTGATATTCTAGTTTTGAGATAAAAAGTTTGAGGCAGGATTTGCTGCTTAATTTGTTTTTGCCATGCTGTAAAGGACTGTAGAACTATGTTCTATTTGTAGCTTGGATATTTTAAAACTGATTTTTGTAATCAATTATAAAAATCAAAATCAAGTGCACTAATGATACCTAACCTACCTAATAATTTTAAACATTCATACTGATATTGAGTGGAAATCATGTCCATTGTTTAAACCTTCTAGATAAAAAGCTTGTTACTTACTTTAGTTTGGACTGAGGAATATATCTCAAAGTCGCATATCTAAAGTAGCAGGCGGAGTGTAGACCTGCCACTGGGATGTCATTGTGTGGACGATGAATGTCTTAAAAATGTCCAGAATTTTCCATTGTTTTTGATCTGATTTTATTTGTTTGAACAAACGTCTTTGATACCAGGGAGGTTTATGATGCTTCTATAAAAATATAAATATGTATGTGCTGCATTGTAAAAATGATTTTGTTCAGCCACATCTAGAGAATGGAATTAGTATGTGGCTGCATGTATTACACTATATATCATAGTTGTGGCTATTGTAGCTTTTTTTTTTCTGGGACAAGATAGTGTATTGACTGCAGTACTACCTTTGAACTCCTCCAGAATGAAGAATATTAGAGAGAAATTTCAAAAAATGTTAGTAAAAGTTGCACTACTGATGTACTCCAGAAACTTCTATCGTGAAGTTTTGAGTGCAGGCTGTCAGTAAATTTATTTACTGCATGGAATTTATTTATTCCTAATCAAAGCTTACATGTTTTTTATACTTGGGAAATACAGGTTATTTTTTTTTCAGATACTGCTTAAATATTGCATTCCCCTTTAATGAGAATATTCTCATTGTATTAAATTGTATCTAAATTTTAAATTTATCATTCCATTCCCATATGAAAATTTAATTCTGAACATAACGCATATAGCCTAATACATATTTTGCTTGAGGGGTTAGAAGTCTTTAAACATATGTGTGAGTGAGATTTCTTTTACAGACTGCATATTACTGAATGAAGCACAGATTCTTGAAAGTGAGACCTCAATGTTAAAAAATGATACTTGGAATTGGTGATGGCTTTGCAATGAGAATTTTGATCTTTTAAACTACAGCAATGTCATCGAGGATAATAAGGAAAAGAAAACTGAGGTCTTCTGTTAATAAGTTAATGTTTTGGTTTAAAATCAGAATGTATGCCTGGGATATTGTTTCTCTAACTTATTGATATAATGTTGGTGAAAGCTTTACTCCTTTGGAAAAAAATTACTGGCTTTGTGCAGATGTTTTATTGTGATAGATCTATTATCCCACTATTAGAAGATAAATGACTGATCTTTTCCAGTTTCTGTGCGTCTAGAAAATTGAAATAAGAAGGGGGATATCATTTGGGCTGTATGATTAGGGCAGGTGGGGTGGCCATTAATTTAAGAGAGAAGAATCTTGGCAGCATAGGCTAACTTGCACTATATTATCAATCAAACCTCGATGTACTTCTTGTGATGACCCAGCACTCTCAGGTTTTCGCAGTATTAATTAGAATTCATGACAAAATAGATGCAAGGAAACGTTTTGTACCCGTCATAATTTTATAGAAAATTTATTGTTATTAGAGGAACCATTTGCTTAGTGTGATTTTTTTCATTACCAGCTTGTCAACTAGCATAGATAATCTGGAGAAAATATGAACTCCATAGATTGGGTGTCACTTTTGTTGATGGTTCATGTAGTTTACCTTGGAGCACAGCTAATGGCTGAAGTTCATAGCAACAGCACAGAAAAATGTGGCAACCAGTGGAAGACAAATGAAGCATGCTTATTGCTTTAATATAAAAAATACATAAATGGAAAGCAGCATGTGAGTTTGATGAGCTCATTGCTAGTTTTGTTGGAGTGATTTATATTTATCCTTACACAAAAAGCTGCTATTGACATAGTGAGATGGAAATTAACTGTCTGCTTTTGGGAAACTAATATTTTTCAGTTTTATATTCTGATTGAATCATTTTGTTTTAATTCTAAATATTTTTATGGAATGTTGAGCATTTAATAAACATATTATAAGCTGTTCCTCTGGTGTTTAGATGTATAGTGGGATCATACTATTGGGGTAACAGTATCCACTAGAATAGTGTCATATTAAGAAAGCATTAGGAAATCCTCTCACATAAATCTTTTAGTTACAAAAACCTTTTTTGATTTATTTTATGTTTTCACTTTTTTTTTCACTTAAATGAAAAACAGTTGTGGAAAATGCAGTTATAAGTGTAGAGGGGAAGGGTGTTAAGTAATGTGTGTTGTATGGTAATTCCTGTATTAACTTCTAAAGGCAAGGATTCACTACAGCAAAAAAATTCTTGTTCATCTGGTGCACCTCTTGCACCCCATAACGTATCTTCAAACTGTTATTAATATTTTTAAGTGTTCACAAGTGACTGCATTCTCATTGTAAACTTAAGCTGGTTACTGATGTGGATTGAAATAAGTAATTATTTTAAATTCCTGCATTTCAAGTATAGTTAGCTATTTCTTTGTATTCAGTTTTGTTTTACTCCCAGTAATGGAGCTTTCAAAACTACTGTGCTGTTTTTTATGAGATGACACTGTGAGGTTGTCTGTTCACAGTTGCTGCTCTCATTCTTGCAGAAGGAGGACACAGATTACTCTGCATCACATCTGTATCCCAGCATAAATTTTAAAACTTTCTTCCATCCTGTGAATTGCAAAGGAACCAAAAAGTCTGTAGCTCTGCAGATTTGGTGGACTACTGGGAATGGAACAATCACTGTTTGAGAAAGAGGGAATGAATACACGCTTAGTCATGTTTTTTGCTAAAACTGCTCAGTTTAAATTGATTTAGGAATCAACTGTAGGTACCAATTCTGCCTGTACTCATTTTGCTTAGATCTTTTAAATCTGAACACAAATTATTTGATATCAGATTTCAAAATATATTTAAGTAGAAGAGAAATACAGTATGTCTTGAGTGCAGCACTAGTAGCAGTAAAAAGCAAGGTGTCTGTGCTAGAACTCCAGTCAGACACCAGCGTGTGCATTGTCCTTCACCTTTGAAGCTAAGATGTCTAAATATTAGGTTGCAAATATTTTTATAGTCATAAATCTGTGTGTGTCTCTTTCCCTCACTCCTTTTCTTATATTTCAAGCCTGTCAAGAGACACTATACTATGTGGAAGTGTGGAATATCCATAACAACAGAGTCTGAGTTATTGACAAAAGAAAGTCTCTGTGGACTCAAGTACTGTACTTTTTTTTAAACTACAACAGGAACAAAAAGCTTTATTGCAATATCTTCTGCCTGGAGCTGACCACTGTGTTCTGCTGAGCTGTAGATCCAGTCAGGTTCACACCTAAATGCACTCTGGTAGTGTTTTTTAGTGACAAAGTAGATGTATGCAGCAGGTTGCTAAGAAGAAAGCTCAGTAGAACAACAACTTGTTTTTATGATGCAGCAAAAACTATAAAATTATTTTAGATCTTAAATGTTTTTACTTAGCTCTATCAAATAATTGGATTTTACTCCCTGGAATGAATTGTATACGTGTTGGGACCAGCAGGTACCAGTATGTGGATGGAGCTGGAGACAATAAATGCAACTTCACGTTTATTCTTATTGGTAATTCATAAAATCCCCACAGAGCTTGTAACTTGTTTAGCATAATAGCAAGACTATATTCTGAGCTGTTTTCTTTCAATTGTAATGTTGGGCACATACTAATAAACCAAATGTCAGCCAAGTACAGGGAGAAAAATGTAACATATGAATATCGTTGTATTTAATATTTCTCAAAAAGTACCATTTCAATAAACTGCACTCCTATTTAATTGCTTACTTTAAGTCATTGGGGAAATTTTAGAGGTTGAAATGCAGATCCCCAGTGCTCAGATAGAATATGACATTAATTTGCTGCCAGAAGGCTATACTGGATGCATGCTAACTGCATACATATCAGCTGCTTCATGTAAAGTCTCATCATTTTACTTACTTGACTTAACATGTACTTTGACACGAAACAAATCTTAATTAAAGCATTAGAGAAAAAAAATAATTCTAGGTACACAGTGATATGTCTCTACAATGCATAGTCAGCTTTGGAGGTTTTCCTGCAGCTGAAGTAACTTGCAGCCTAAAATTAAACAGCAACCAGAAAAAGGATTTCCATTCTTTATTTTTAAAAGAAAACAAACAAACAAACAAAAACCTCTTAATGTTTCAATAAGCCTTAAAGTGTTAGGACATTGAGAATCTATTTCATTTTCTCGTGGAAAAAAAGCTTTATTTATAATCATACTCTAATAGGATCTCTGTGTATATATAAAGATTTATTTCTTAAAGGATTGAAATATGTGAAGTCATAACATGGTGTAAATGATCCATTTCTATAACTGTACATCTGTTTTTTTTTTCAAGTTTGAAAAGCATGCAGAAATTCTTGTACTGTGTGAGGAAAAATGTTAATATGTCTCTGTATTGTAGATATGATTTTAGTAGCTTAGTGGGTAGGGATGGTGATAGGAGGCTGGTCGGGCTAGATGATCTTGTAGGTCCTTTCCAGCCTGGTGTTTCTGTGTTTCTATGTTGCTAATTTTTTTGCCTTTTTTATTTTCTTTTATTTTTTACGCAGTGTATTCATGAAACACTAAGAAGAAATTTTGTATGACAGTTAACTTGGGCATATCAACAGAGTTTAGATCCCAGTAGTGCTGAAAAACTTAGTCAGCTCATCTTTAGTTTGACCATGCTGGTGTTGTTATGAGAATCCAAACAGACCTTGTTGAGCACATTGCTGTATTATACTTTGTTGTTATGTCCTGTTATTTTTGAGTTAATGGCAAGTTTTCTGATAATTTATTTGAAAACTGTAACTGTAAGAAAAAGAATGCTTACATAGCACTGTGTCTAAAGGGCTGAGAGCTAAGATTTATGTATGTAATACAAACAGCAAATGTTTGCTCTGTTCCAATATAACTACTCCAATTTAATTTTAAATAAGATACCTTTCTGTGGGCGTAAGATTTTTTTGTCATTTTTGGTTGTTTTTTTTTTCCCTGAAGAAAAAGCAATTTTAAATTCAGCCTATCTTAAAATGCTGAGAATATCTGGTATTAATTCTGATTTTTCTCTTCTGGGTGAATTGTAAAAGGAATACTAACGATGTGGTTTATGTTTTGTTTTCTAGCTGGTAGCTGGAAGTGTCGTGATGGCATTTGAGGAAGTGTGTCCAGATAGAATAGATCTGATTCACAAGAACTACCGAAAGCTCTGTAACTTGCTGGTTGACGTGGAAGAATGGGGTCAAGTTGTAATAATTCACATGTTAACTCGATATGCACGTACACAGTTTGTAAGCCCATGGAAGTTGGTAAGTTTGTAGATATTTTAATTACCTTATGTGTTTGAATTCTTAACTGCATAAAATTTTGCATATACTTATTTTTTAAGATACATTTATATGCAAATTTTAATAAAATTAGAAATCAAATAAATAAGCCTCCACTCTTTGAGATTTCACCGACACAAGGCTTCCATGAAAATTTCTTTTGCAGGCTCTCACCTGTTGTAATTTACCTCAGGTATATCCCATTTTTTCTTTGTTTCTTTGAGTGACATAGTTCTTTTATGTGAGTCAGCATTAGCAGGATTCACTCTTCTGTTCTGAAATGGATAGACTCTGCTTTCTTTTTAGATATAAGTACTTAATATTACAGCATACTGAACAGAGCTTAAGTAATGTAATAATAATGTTGCACTGTATGGAGATATCCCTATAGTGTTTTTTGGAAATGCATGGTTCTGACATTTTCACTTTTATTACCACTTATTATTAACTTATTAATAATAATAGTTCATTAATAATACTAATACAACTTATTTTTTATCACTTATTTAAACTTTAGAAAAAGGAATAATGAAAGTAAATGTCCTATCACTTCCAACATCAAAAAAGCTCAAGAAATTGATGCAGAGAGAATACCTCTGCAAAAAGCAGTACGAAATTGCTCTACCACTCTGCTTGTGTTTATTGTGCAGTTGGAGTGTTACTGCTGTGAAGTTTTAGCATTTAATTTTAAACTAATTCTTACTTAAAGGCGTGTTTATTTATTGATATGTGTAATATTTTATGTTAGTGGAAGATTAATTTTGTACAGTCACATAAAAGTATGTCTGGTGTTCTTATGTATAGTGAACATAAGATGAGTCCAGAACGTACAGAAAGTTGCATCATTTGGTTTCATTTCAGGTGAAAATGAAATTATAAGAACACATCTTTCCTTAAGATTGCTTAAATTATGAAACATCTTTCAGATAAATAGATACTTGAGTAGTTTGCTTTCATAAAGTACTTGAGACAGAAAGTTTTCTTTGTTGCTTGTTGAAAGAAAGCTACTTGCATTCTTCAATCCAGAACTTAAATTTTTTAAAAGAATCAAAATCAATAAATTACTTTACCTGTACGTATGGTTTCACAATTAATTAAATCCTATTTTAATCAGTGATGGGATGAAGAAAGAGAAGGAGGGGACAACCTCATGTCTGGGATTAAACTTAGAGGTTTTGATAGTATTAGGCTTCTTTCACACTGTAGTATACTTTCTTTCATTGAGTCTGGATGGATGACAGTTACTGCTGTGACTTCTATTATACAAATTTAAAAGGTTCATGTAACTGTACTGCCTGTGTCAACCTAAAATTGTTCATCACTGATATTTTATTAATAATACTTTGTTTCTTCTTTTGTGAGCTTAACTGCAAAATTTGTCTACCTACTCAGCAATTAAATTAGCAGATTTTTTTTCTCTGGCTAGTTGGAAAGCATGCCTTTGTCAATAGGTTCTTAAATGAACACATCATACAACAGGGCATCTTATGCAGTAAAAGAGATTTTTAATTTAGTTTATTTGCATCATTATGGATCAGTATTTAGGCTGTTTATATGTAAATGTACGATTTGAGGAACAATTAAGTGTTGACAAAGTAGATTGCAGTCATATCAATTGCAGCACATTTTACATAATTTTTCTAACTGACATCTTTGATGATAAATAGTGGATGCCAAGTCAAAGCCGATTATACAGTGCAGTAGGAATTCATGGCGCTGTCAGGGAGAAGACCGATTGACTTTAAATTTACATATTAATGAGAAGATTTGTTAAGAGGGTGCTTGACTATAGAAAATAACAGCACATTTATAGGGCACGACACTTTATAAATAAAGCTGATGCAGGAAAATGGAAATTAAACCTATCAGATTAATAAATTCAAGACTGCTAAAATGCATATTTGCATTTTTATTCACTAAAATTTACCTTACTTTTTGAGAAACACGCTTCTTTTGTTCAATTTCAGCTAATTCTCAGCAAGTAATTGTTTAACATTTTGATTTCTTGTGCTTTATCCTAAAAATATTTCAAAAAATTATCAGTTACAAAGAAAAATCTGTTTTTAACCAGATTCTCTAAATTGTTGCAAAACTCTTAATAGCATTAATACCCATCACCCAGGAGTACTTAGTTTTATATTCCTATTTTTAGTTTCTCTGAAGGATTTTCATTCTGGTCATGAATGCTCTGAAGGATGTCCTTGCTTTACTGCTAGTCTTGAAATGCTTTGGGGCTGGTTTTGAAGTAGTTACATGTTTATCAATAACCTTTTTTTCCAGATGAATAGTCTCCAGCTTTAACATATATTAAATAGAAGGAGAGCAAGTTACTCACCCTGGAGTGACAGTTTCTGCCCAGAACAGATGAGGAAGGGTGATTTAAGCCATTTTTCTGTGTAGTGACACATTTTATACCAGTTTGAATTTTTTGCCTGTCCCTTTTCCCAGAAGTTATTGGAACTGTTGTTTGTAAATAGATCTTGAACCATTGCATCTCAGGATATAATAAATGGAGATGCTTAAAACAAAGTTGCTGTTGCTTTGTATGAAAATGTGGTCTTGTCTGGCACTTCAGGAACTGATTTCAAAGCTCTGACTCCAAAATGCAGTAAAACAAGTATGATGAGAGGCAGTGTCTGTTTCAGCTTTCCACCACCAAGTATGTTTAGCATCTTTGAGGCTCAGAGCTCTCTGGGCTGCCTATTTCAGAGAGTTGCTGATTTCAGAAGTAAGCTTTGTTGATGTTCAATTAAGATTTGGGCAGAAAAAAAAAAAAGGAGTTCAGATCTTCACAATCTTCAATCAGTGAAATTACTTAATACGTAAGAAAAGTATGTCCCACGTTCTCAAGTTCACATTTTTAGGATTAATAGTCCACTGAATTACTAAAACATTGCTCAACTCAGAGTGCTTACAAATTGAGATTAACATCAGTGATAGGGATGTTGGGGATGGGAATGAAGACTGAAGAAAATGACCCTAGAAAATTAAGACTTCTAGGAGGAAAACAGCAAACTTTTCAATGTGTGTATCCAAAACTGTAAGTCATGGAAAATAGTCTGGCTCTGAAGGAGAAACAGGAAGAAAATAAATGAATTCCAGCTGGGACAAAATACTGAATAATACTGTGTTTTTCACTTATTTTAAATACTCATTTGTACGCTTAGCATGCAGTCTCAGCTTTAATTCTTTGTTCCCAAGTTTGATTATTTCAGTTTTTGAGAATTTTTCAACATCAAAGCTTAATAAAGGTGATATAAAGGAAAAAAAAAATTATCTTTTTTGATTTGTGGGGTATAGACTATTTTGATTATTCATGCAAAAACAAATCACATGTTTTCCTAGGGAAAAATACTATGATGTTCAATATTAAAAATGTTTTCTATAGCTCTTCACATATGAAGCAGATTTCATTATAGTTACAGGACTCTGGTTCCAAGATCCTATTGAACTCATATGATTTAGGTTTTATGGTCTCGGGTAAGGGGTAGGTCTATCCTAGTATGGCTGTAAGAATTTTGGTGTTTGTTGTATGGCAGGCAAATATCACCTACAAAGAAGACTTAGCACTACATTAAGGTTCCCTACAACTTTTCAGGTTAAGGCCATCTGATTACTTCTTTACCCTTGACAATTTGCACTAAATTTCTTCTATTCTGGATAATTTTTCCCAGTTTTTATATTAACTTCAAAAAATGAAAAGCTCTTTCTGCCAGTTAAGATACCAAGATATTTGAACACAATCTTTGTTGAGGGAAATGACTTTTCATGGTTAGGAGCATAAGTCTCTGCTTGCTAAGAGAATATTTATTGAAATAGACATGCCTTTGCTTTCTCTGTGAGAATCTACCAAGATTTCACTTTTCAGATATATGCACCTTAGACACAGTTTAGCTTCTGCTAAGTGGAACGTATTCTTGTTTTGGCTTGCATTGTATAAATATTTTTCTTGTGTTACGTAGATTTAAAAATAGAAGTAGAAGTTGTCAAGTGTTGAATTTCTTAGATAAGTCAGAGATGGTGGGGAAGTTTGAACAACAGGCTCTCTCAAGGCTTGTTTCCCTTTTTCCTCCCTTTTCTAGGACTTCCTTTGTTTTTTATTTTGCATAAGTCTTGAGTATGTTAGGATATCACTAAAGGCAAAATGTGAATGCTGACATCGTTTTCTAATTGTCTGTTGTTCAGTTGATGATGATGGTGATTATTATTACTATTATCTTACTTGAAAGGACTTTCTCAGATACTTTCAGGTATTGTATTGGAGAACACAGATGTTATGGTATATGTTAAATGATATGTGATTTAGTACCTTGTGTAATAGTATCTCTCTGGACATGAAGAAACATTTTTATTGTGAAAGTGATTGGACATTGCAACGGGTTGCCCCTGGAGGTATGCAAAAGCCAGTCCTAAATAATCTTCAGCTGACTGTCCAGTGGAATGTTGGACCAGATGAGGTTCCTTCCAAACTCTACCATTCTATGACATCCAGTTGTTTTTTTTAACTGCTTTAATATGTTTCTTGCTCTTGCAGTGTTTTCTTGGTATATTACAGTTATGAAATCAGAGTGTATTCTGTAGAGGTTATGGTTATGTATGATGGAATCCGGTGCAAAATGGCTATATTAAGACTGCTCAAAGTGTTTAGCACTGTTCTAAATATCTTTATTATTCTCCAAGTTGAATTGCATATCTAAGGAACAGTAAGTGTAAATAACAATGATTAAGTCAGAGCATATAGGGAATACTGTCTGTCCTTAACTTTTTGTAGTACTCTATAAAGAGTATTCTGAATCAGTTCTGTTGAGAGCATAATATAAATCCTAAATCCTACTTTGCAATGCTGAGAACAGAAGAAGGGAAAGGAATACTCAGGTTGACAGTGTGCTTTTAGCTAGGTGAATTACCTAGGTAAAGTGATAAAAATAAAACAAGCTGGAGTAGTTTAAAAATATTCTATATGTAAATTAGTATTAAATGAAGATTAGTGAGGAACCGTAGACACTCAGCCATATTTGAGAAATATTGAGAATAGCATTTAATGTTTTAGAAATGATTTATCAAGATATATGTAGGTTGGTGTGAAGGTAGTGCCTCCTTTTTTATCTAAGGAAACTACAACAGATACAAAGAGCAATACTATTTAATAGAGGAATTTCTCAGCTGCAAAACACTTTTTCAGTAGTCACAACCTTTAGCTATGTGGTGAACAAGAGCCTGCATGCTATACTTGTAAAAATCTGCAACCACTATACAATGGGTGTGGTAGGACAATACAGACAGGATTGGCAGTTATTATTATTTAAAGACGTTTAATGAAGTAATTGAGGCATAACATGGACTAGTTAGTCATTTGACTGTGTTACTGGTTTTAGTGCGTAACTAGGGAAGAATAACTTAGAGCATATATTTGTAGCAAAAATAAAAATGACTTAAATTAAACAGAGTTCTGAATGAATTCTGAACATGTCAATGGTTTACGGGCCAGTTTAACCCGGTACCGTAACGACTGGGGCCGGGGACCCATGGGCCCACAGCCCTGGGGAGAGGAAGGGGGAAAGGGAAAAAAGGAATGGGGAGATGGGCCTAAGAACAAAACAGCGGCAACAATCTGAGGAGGAAAGGTAGTGTTTATCAGCGAATATATCTGTCAGAATAATACTTGGAGGGAAAGGAAGGGTTAGATTTCTGCCACATGAGTTTTGTAATTTGATGTACTTTACCAAGCAGTTACTGCTGACACAAAATTATAATCTGTAGATAAAAACTGTATATATCTTTGCAGCAAAGAGTGTTGCTGTGGTTTCCCAAAGTACCTCATTGTGAAATTGCAGCAGTGGGTAGATCTTATGTAGGTATGTTCTGTAGGATATTTGTATCAGCTGAAATTATTAAAGTAACCACTGCTTTTCTCATAACTTTATCTGGAAAAAGTTTCTGTGTAATCTGTTTATTAGTGTGATCTTACCTTCTTGACCCAGAATGAAGGAGTGTTGTCACTTACATAGGATAAAATACATCTTTTCTAGTGATCTTTGGCAAATAAGTTGTTTATGTCTGTCTAGATCATTGAGTTATTGGTATTAAATACTGAAATGCTTTTATGGAAAACTAAATATTAACTGTTTAACTGCTAATCATTTTCAATTTAAGCATCAGATACACTGAGCCCCATCAAACTGTCCAGTTCAAGCTATCTATTCAAGTATTTAGCTTTAATTTTGTTAATGTCTGTGATAAACAATCATGTAAAATTGTGTAAGCAATGTGGAATCAATATTATCTACATACTTAGAGGGCATCTTGAATTCAAAAATATTAATTAATTTTGTTCTGAGCATCTGTTCATAGGATATTCTTTGCTTACTAGCTTGTGTTGCCTGTTTATTGTTCTATCAAGTTTTCTCAGAATGTACAGCTAAGTTGCAAAATAAAGGTTATCTCCCTTTTTGCAAAAGGAATCTTTTACTTGATTTTTTTCTGAAGAAGACCTGTGTGACTGCAAAGAGGAAGCTGTAGTTTCTTGAGTCTGAGACTGCATGCTTTTTGATGTGGTTTATTGCATATTGCTAAAAGACCATAGAGAACATTAAGTACTTTATCCAAAATTTCAGTTTATGTTGGATTATTCAGCTTTTGGACTGTCTATCCACAAGTTTGTTATGGTTAAAAAAAAATGCCAGACAAAAAGACTAAGGGTTACTTAGGCCTAAATCTAATGAAAACAACACCTGCTTTTCCATTATGAGAATCAGAAGAAATATGTCACTTTTTTGGTGTGTGAATATCACTGAAACAGGCAGATGCTTTAAGTCTTATTGATCTGCCTGTAGTTTCCCAGGTCCTCCCTGCAGCACCTTTTGTAAATGAATGTCACGTTTGATAGCCAGTCAGGTGAGACCTTCCAGAATAGTCAGGACTTCAGATGTGATGGAAAGTGACTCAGTGTGCATGTCTGCTAGGTTTATCAGTACCCTTATCCCATCTGGCCCCTTAAACTTGTGTTCATCTAAGTGCTGTAGCAGGTTGCTAATGATTTGCTCTTGGATTATGAAGGCTTCTTTTTGCTCCCTATCCCTATCTTCCAGCTCAAGGACGGTACTAGGTACCCAGAGATCAATTATCTTAACTAGTAAAGACTGAGAGAAGGAAGTCATTAAGTACTTCAGCCTTTTTTTCTCCTTCATCACTATGTTTCCCCCCCACATCCAACTGGAGATTCCCCTTAGTCTTCCTCTGTTGCAGGACATTGCTTTTGGCTTTGTTGAATTTAATGAGTTTCACATGTACAGTTCTGAAGCTTGTCAAGGTCACTCTGAATAATGTCTACTCCCGCAAGTGTGTGAATTGTACCACTCAAGTTAGTGACTGGTGAAGTCAAGGACAGGGTGAAATCAATCCTTCTATCTACAATATTTTTGTAGATACTAAATAGTGTTGATCCTGTAGCAATCCTTCTGAAGATCACTGCTCACTAATGGATTTCATTTGGATATTTACCCATTGACTTTGACTCTGATTGCTGCCATCCATCCAGTTTCCTATTCTTTTAATAGCCCATCATCCATCAAATTCATATCTTTCCAATACTGAGGCAGAATCTTGTGGAGGACCATAGTGAAGTCCAAGCAGATGATATCAATTGCCTTTCCAATACAGTCACTTCATTGCAGAAGGCCACCAGATAAGACAGGCATGATTCTTCCCAGGTGAAGCTACATTGGTTGACTGTAATCTCCTCTGTGTTTCACATATTTCAACATAACTTCCAGGAGAATCTCTTCCATAATCTTACAGGACTCCTAGTAGAGGCAGACTGGTAGTGCCTAGGGTTCTTCTTATTCCCTTTTTAAAAACTGGTATGCTATTCTGTATTCTCTAGTCACTGGGGACTTCACTTGATGTTCATGACTTCTGAAATATGACGGGAGTGTGGTTTGTCAGCTGGCACTGACAGTTCACTCAGGTGTATATTTTGTCAGATTCCTCAGATAGTGGCATACCTGACCTTCTCTGTGAGATGAAGGACTTCATACACCCAGTCTCTGACTTGAGATAAAGGAACTGCAGATGTGAGAAGAGTGATTGCCAGTGAAAACTAAGGCCATATACTCTGAAGTTTGTTAACCTATCATTTATTTTGCAAATATTTCTTTGTATTCTCACTGTTGTATATCTTCCACATGATATTGAAATTAGGATGATTTTTATGGTAAGAGGAAGCTCTTTTATGTCTGTTAAATAAAAAAACCTGTTAAAATTAAACTATTTTAAATAAATTATTATTAAAATAATAGATAAATTTAAACTAATTAATTCTAACTGCAGGTATTGTGAAACTTTGTTACTAGCATAATTGGAAATTTGAGGTTGTTGCACAAAGATGTTAATTTGTTCAATTTGTTTAACTGTTAGTTCTGATTTTTAGATGGTAGTCCTAGGCCTATGTGCTGCTTCTTATAGAAGTGAGAATGAGCTTTTGAACAATACTTTAGTATAAGTTTTTGTATTAATTCAGTGTGAAGTCATTTAGCACAGACATTTCTGTACTTGTGATATATTGGAAAAAATTTATTACTCTATAGCCCTCAAGCCCTTACTTTAAACTTGTGTGAGATTGTTTTGTCTCTGAGCCATAGAATCAAACTTGAATGAATGCTGACTTTCAGAAGAAAAAGTCATGGGAGTCAGAAAGGCCAAGGCCCAGCTGGAATTGAACATGGCATGGGGAGCAAAGAAAAGCAAGAAAGGCTTCTACAGTACATCAGGAAAATCTAAGGCATGCTTCCTCATAGCAAGCAATATAGGCAGACTACTGATGGAAAAGGAGAAGGCTGAGGTACTGTAACTGACCAAGGCAAAACACTTTCTGACTTTCCATGGTATGTCTGGGACATGACAGGTACTCATCAACTTTTTTTGCCTCAGTCTTCACTAGCAACTGCTCTTCACACACCCCTCAAAGAGGGGTCAGAAGGTAGTGACTGGGTGAGCAGTGTCCCTCCTGCTGTAAGTACAGACCAGATTTTGCAACCACCTGAGGAATCTATATATCCATAAGTTTATGGGTCCCAATGACTTACATTCCGGAATCCTAAGGGAAACGGCTGATGTAGTTGCCAAGTCACTTGACCACTGTGACTTTTCAAATATTATCAGGTGAAGTCTCTGGTGACTATAAAAAAGGTGAAGTTGATCCCATTTTTGAGAAGTGTAAGAAGGACTATGCAGGGAACTACTGACCTGTTAGCCTCACCTCTGATATGTATCAGATTGCTGAGTGTGGCATGCAGGCTCTTGTTCATTGCTTGTGAAATTGCAAGCTGATGGTGATGACTATGTTGAGAAGTACTGTTTTGTAGCTGAGAAGTAGTTCTAACATGGTGTTACTGTGCTCCTTGTATCCATTGTAGCTTTACAGTTTCCATGGAAATAAATAAGAGGCATTATTATCAGTGTGAGCTACGTAAACTGTGGTTTTCCATCTTCCACTTTGTGGTACATTGTAGTTTCCTTGCATTAAAAGCTCATTGAGTCCATGTTGGTCATTGAGTTATAGAACATTTTATAAGAAATTTCAGTGACACTTAGAATGTAAGTCCTTTTTCAGGGGGTCTCATTCCCAAACACATTTGTGTTTGAAAAACAAGTTGGTTCTCAACATTATCTAACTTTATCAGACCAACATGAAGCTAACAGCGTTTACAGAAAAATAATTGACTGTGACCAACATACGTATTCAGTTTGTCACAACTACCATTTCCGTTAATACTCACTTCAGTATCTATTAGCTGAAAGTATGTTTGTCTCTTTAGATAAGTAAACTTTAAAAATCCACACATATCATCCAGTGCAAGGTAGCATGAAATCATACTTAATTAGAACATTATAGCTTTTCTCTAAATATTACAAACCAAAGTATCACTTTCTGTTTTAATTTATTGGAATTATATGTTCTCTATAAATGTTCTTATATGTTACTTTTTCAGTATAATTCCAAACTCATTTGCACAGAGTTATAAACTGGGAAATGATTCTCAGCAAAGAGTACTCTTGGATCTAAGTCTGTGCATTCGCATCTGCTTAGTTACGCACAGCCAAGTGAAAACTCAAATTTTCTTTGATCTTTCTTTCCCAGTCATAATGAATAGACTGTGGTTGTTTCTCAATAAAAATTACAGTATTCAGGCATGTCAGAGTAACTTCAAGACAATCTTATGATCTTTGTTGTTTCATTGCACAACTGTTTGCAAAAATGAAAATGTCTATGTGCAGGTCTTTGTAGGAGAGGTTCTCCAGCCCCCTGATCATTTCTGTGACCCTTCTCTGGTCTTGCTCCAACAGTGAGATATCTTCTGTGTGCTGGGGACCCCAGGCCTGCATGCAGTACTGCATATGGGGCATTGTGAGAACAGTGTAGAGAGAGAGACAATCACCTCCATTACCCTGCTGGCCACCCCCCTTTTGATGCAGTCCAGCATACAGTTGGACTTCTGGGCTTCAAGTGTACTGTTGCCCTGCATCAAGCTTTTCAACCACCAAAATCCCCAAGTCTTTCTCTGCAGGGCTTCCGTTTTATCAGCTGCACTGCTCAGTGTGGTGTCATCAGCAAATCTGCATGCAATTTCGCCACGGAGGCCATTGATAGAGATGCTGAAAAGCAGTAGTGACAAGGCATGTGTGGGGGACATCACTCATCACCAGCCTTTAAGTGAACACAGAACTACTGACCAGAACCGTCTCCCTGTGGCCATCAAACCAATGTGTTATCCAGTGAATACTGTCCACTCTTCAAGTACTTATCTCTCCACTTTAGAGAAGAGTACCATGTCAAAGGCCATGCACAAGTTTAGATAACATGATTTGCTTTCCTGTCTACTGCTGCCATCACTTCATGGTGGAAGGCAACTAGATTGGTGAGACATCTTCATCAATGACCTTGATGAGGGGATAGTGACCACTCTCAGCAAGTTTGCTGATGATGCGAAGTTGGGAGGATTGGCTGACACGCCTGAAGGCTGTGCTGCCGTTCAGCAAGACCTAGACAGACTGAAGAGCTGGCAGTAAGGAACCGGATGAAATTTAACAAAAGCAAGTGTAGAGTCTTGCACCTAGGGAGGAATAATCACATACAACAGTACAGGCTGGGTGATGAGCTGCTGAAGAGGAGCTCTGTAGAGAGGGACCTGGGTGTCCTGGTGGACAACACGTTGACCATGAGCCAGCAGTGTGCCCTCGTGGCCAAGAGGGCCAATGGCATTCTGGGATGCATTAAAAAGAGTGTGGCCAGCAGGTCAAGGGAGATGATCCTCCCCCTCTACTCTTCCCTGGTGAGGCCTCGTCTGGAGTACTGTGTCCATTTCTGGGCTCCCCAGAATAAAAAAGACAGGGATCTCTTGGGAAGAGTCCAGGGCAGGGCCACAAAGATGGTGAAGGGCCTGGAGGATCTCCACTATGAGGAAAGGCTAAGTGAACTGGGTCTCTTTAGCCTTGAGAAAAGAAGACTGAGAGGGGACCTGATCCAGGTTTATAAATATCTGAGGTGTGGGGGACAAAGTGGTGAGGCCAGACTCTTTTCAGCAGTGTGTGGAGACAGGACAAGGGGGAATGGACAGAAACGGCAGCACAGGAGCTTCCGCATGAATGTGCGCAAGAACTTCTTTATGGTGAGGGTGACGGAGCACTGGCACAGCTGCACAGGGGGGGTGTGGAGTCTCCTTCTCTGGAGATATTCAAGACCCGCCTGGACGCCTACCTGTGCGACCTGGTGTAGGGAACTGCTTTGGCAGGAGGGTTGGACTTGATGATCTCCTGAGGTCCCTTCCAACACCTACGATTCTGTGATTCTGTGTTTTGGAAGATGGCATCAAAAGCCTTGCTGAAATCAAGGTACACCACAGCCACTGCTCACCCCTCTTCTACTCAGTCAGTCATGACACTATAGAAGGCTACCAGATTGGTCAAGCATGATTTCTTATTGGGAATCCATGTTCACTACTCCTGATAACTTTATTTTCTTCCACATGCAACTGTTCATAACCATGTTATTATCCTTCATGTTGGTGGTTTTCACACCTGTTTTGTAATTCTCAGCCCATTGCTTCTCAAGGATCTGTGTGTGTGTTTGTTAAATGCTAGAAACTTTGTTTTCCTTCACTATAGGAAGATGGAATAGTGGTTTTTTTTTGTTTTTTTTTTTGTTTGTTTAATGTAGACACAATTTTATGATTAACTAACTTCATCCTGCAGAGCAGGAAATATCTGAAGCCTTGCAAACTTTAAGAAAAACAAGATACAGTTAATTGCTGTAGGGATCTGTAAGGTTTCTGTTGATCAAAATGCCATAGGATGACTTGTCTGATCTTCAGGTTAGGATCTTTTCTAGGTCCCATGCCATCAGAAACTGACATCCAGATCTTTCTTAACGCTTGAGGGAGTACAGAATGACATTAGATAATTATAGCTCCACACTTGAAATACCTAGTGTTTTCACATCAGAGCATCTCATCAGAATATTCTTTTTAAGCTCTGTTAGTTTGTTTACAGAAGCATGAACCATCATTACACAACTAGTTAAAAAGGCAGACCACCCAAGAAAGGATGAGTCTACTTAGAGGACTGGTTAGGAGCTAAAAGGTACTGTTTGTTTTTGGGGTGGATGATCTGGTCCTTTTATTCTTTGACCCTTCAATTGCTTCTGGCTAATGAGGAGAAGATTATAACTCTTAGTTTCTGCTCGAAGATCTTTTTGACGAACTTGGCTGTGTGCCTTCTGCTTTTTTTCTCCAGCCAAGCTGTTGCAGATTATGTCGGTTATACTTTCGTTTCTCAAAGATATTTACCTTATGAGACTGTGCTTTGCTTTGCTTTCTTTTTTCTTTTTTTAAGACCACTGCTGATTCTTCATGTCAAACTTTACTTATTACCTATCCTGCCATATCTATTTGTTAGTATGGAGTGGATGGATACTTCTGCAAGTGTTTGATTGTTAACAGTGTGGTTGGTTTGGGTTTGTTTATCTGTTGGAAAGAAGTCAATATGAACTTTTTGAGCAATTTGAGAAGAACTTTGATTTTGTGCTGATAGATCAAAAACAGATCTATCCTGGTGTTGTAAGGCCACATCTTTTAGGAAGGATTTAGATAAGTAAATGGCTTTTGACTTCAAGATGCAGTTAAGGCTTGTAGAATGAGCAGATAGTATTTGTTTGTGCTTTTAATTTTTTCTGATTTCAGTGTTTTACTTTAATTCTGAATTTGTGGATGTGTGAAGCTCTATTTAGAAGTAATTGTAGCATTTGTGTAATATGCTTTACTCTAAGCAGAAGGCATATTCTCAGCTTTAATGCCATACTGAATGCAGCTTCAAGCAAAATCTCAGTTAAATGCTATCGCATTTACTTAGTGACTTTAACAACATGCTAATGGAACTTGTTATCTGGCACTTTCTTCATCTAAGGTGTTAATACTTTATGAAGATGTTCCCTAACTATGTGTCTGGAATAACGTAAAAAAGAATTATGTGTGTTCTGTGGCACTGAAGTATTCACATTGCTTCTGGATTGAACAAATCACAGAAGATGTGAAATTCAGAGTCCATTTGGAATACCCAGCCTGGAATGCTTCATTCTCTCACGGTTCTGAACTTTATAGTGTTGTAAATTTATAAAAGCTATTAACTGCACAATTAAATGATGTGCTACTACAAACTGTAGGTTTACTTTTTCCAATTTAGCTAAAGAATGACACTAAAGAGGAATGCCTCTTTCCTGTTTTTCTCCTTTTATTCATTCTTGAATATTCAGTGTTCTAATGTACCTGGGATCACTCTGTGAGCCAGATCATTTTATTGGTCCTCATGAAAATGAAACATGTTTTACAAACAAAAAGAGCCTTCTAATGATATGATTTGTCTCAAATCAACTGTGAAACTGTACTTACAGTGGCTGAAAGGACAAGAGAAAACACAGGAACACTTGAATCTCGTTGTTGGAAGTTTTCTCTGAGTGTTGAAGAGTGAGAGTCTGCTACAGAATACCTGACTAGGAAGACTCAGAAGATGAGATCCTCTATAAGTAGGAGCAGTTTAGCAGTTTTGTGTTCAGAAGCCCTGGTCCTCATGGGGGACTTAAACCAGCTGGGTTTCTCTTGGATGGGCAGCTAAGAAGGGAATTAGCATTCTGGAAGATTCCTGGAATGTTTTTATAACTTCCTTCTCCAAAAGCTAGAGGAGCCAATGGTGGACCTCATTCTCACAAAAAAGATTAAAAGGATGGGCTCGTTTTAAATTTGAAGGTGAAAGATAGCCATGGCTGTAGTGACCATGAAATGGTATGATTTGGGATCCTTAGTGAAGCAAGGAAGATGCACAAGAAACTTAGAGCCCTGGGTTTCAGGAAAGTAGATGCTGACCTCACCAGGAATCTGGTTAGTAGAGTACCACAAGATAAGGCCCTGGAGGGGAGAAGGGCCCAAGAAAGCTGGCTATAGTCACCTCCAAACTCAAAGGCAATGCATCTCTACAAGTAATAAATCATGCTAAAATACCAGGAGGCCTGCACAGATGAAGAAGAACCTGGACAAACTCAACCTCAGAAGGAAGGCCAACAAAGGGTGAAAGCAAGAATAGGTAACCTGAAAGCAATACAGAAACACTGTCCAAGAGTTCTTGGGTCAAGCTGGGGAAGCTAAGGTAGAACTGAATCTGGCTGAGGACATCATGTACAACAAGGATGGCTTTCACAAGTGCTTCAGTGACAAAAGGAAGACTACAGAAAATCTGAGTCCTCTCAGAAGGAAACAGAGTATCTGGTTACCTGAGCCAAAGGTACTGAATTCCTTATTCCCTTCACTCCTTAATGGCAAGACTGGTGCTCAAGGATCCTAGTTCCCTGAGGCCAGACTGAATGTCTGGAGCAAGAAAGTTGTATCTTTGTTGGGAGGAGGTTACATTAGGGAATATTTGAGAAAACTGAACATCTGTAAGTCCATAGACTGATGGAGTGCACTTACGAGTGAGGGAGCTGGTATATGTTTGTCCTGAGGCTATTCTCTGAAGTCTTTGCTCAATCACTGCAAATGAAAGAAGTGCCTGAAGACTGGAGGAGGGCAAATGTCACTCCTGTCTTCGGGAAGGATAAGAAAGAGGACCTGGAGAGCTACAAGTCAAATAGAAAATCTGGGGAAGCAGAATTTGAATGCAATCAATATCTGGCATTTCTTTTTAGGCGTGTGCAGAAGCATTTTGCCACAGCTAAATGCAGGTGCAATACTGGTACTGAGGATTGGAGAATAAGGGTGTAGGAGATATTTGTGTAAAGTTCAATTTTGATTGAATGATGTTAGTTAAAGCATCTTTAAAAGGCAGAAATCTTATTTAAAGTTTTTGTGCTGACAGTGATGAGATTATCAATGCTTCTTTCTCCAATATACTTTTTATCCTGCTTGGAAAATCCCTTAGACTTCAGACATAGTATATGATGCATGCTGTTCTGGTTGCTATTTGTAATCCTAGAAAAAGTTCAGTACTTGCACTGTAAAGTTCCTCTGGAGACAACAGTCTTTGCCAGTTCTTCCTGTGTACTTCTTATACCATCTATGGAAGGGATAGTCCTGCTGACATTTTCCTACCATTTTGGTAGCATTGCCAGTGTGGAGGCTTCTAAGATGGAGTGATGGTGTTGGTAGACCATGGTGGGGCAACTCTACCTGGACGTATGCAAGGCCTTTGACATGGACTCACACTGTATCTTTATCTCTAAATTGGAGAGAGATGGATTTGAAAGCTGGGCTGTTCAGTGCATAAAGGATTGTCTGGATGGTCGTAGGGTTGTTGCCAGTGGTTCTACACACATGTGGTGGCCTGTTATGAGCAGTGAGGCCACTGCTGCTCAACAGTTTTCTCACTGATAGAGGCTGTGGGATTGAATGTGCCCTCAGCAAGTTTGCTGATGACACACAACTGAGAGGTACAGTCAGTACAATAGAAGGAAGGCATACCATCCAGAGAGACCTGGATAAGCATAAAAAGTGGGCCCAGAACCTACTTGGGGGCTGGAACTAGATGATCTTAGAGGTTCTTTTCAACCCAAGACATTCTATGAGACATTTCTGTTCGAATTATTTTCCCCTTCCCTTACATTAAAACTCTCTTCAAGTCCTTATGCTCAGCAGTTACTGGGTGTGGCTCTGCTTAGAATGATAAAGAACAGAAGAGTTCTGTTGAAGAGTTGAATTTTCTTTTTCTTGTCCAGACCCCAAAGTACTTAACAATACAGGTATGCAGTGCTGTCCAAAAAATGAAGTTTGTCTGGTACTGCAGAAATGATAAATTTAATTTTGTTCATGTTAGATAGAAACCAACACACCTAAAAAAAATCTTATTACTCAGGTAAATGTAAAAATAATTTCCTAAAAATAATAATTTCCTTAAAAATAATTTCCTTAAAAAATAATTTCCTCCTTCTAACAATAAGTATAGTAAGCAGTTCAGATTGAGGCTTAAGGAGTTGCTAGTGGCTGAATGTTTTCACATATACTTATAAGAGCTGCCCATGTCTGGGATAATTAATAGAATTTGAAATAGCAATTCTTACACACAAGAAGTCTGCAGGTGTCTGTCTTTCAGTCTCCTGGCTCCTTTATCTAATGCTTTCCTTTCATTTTCATGGTAATGTGAAAATCTTGCATTATTATTCTCTTTGTTTTAATAAGGTCCTTGTGTGACTACAAATTCTGACTAATTTAGACTTCAACTTTATGTTAATGAATTATACTTCATTAAGCTTATTTCCCTATGTGGCATCATCATCTTCTGTCTGGAACATAATTACTTCATATTTCAACAAATTTAAAAAAAGATGAATTCTGAGATGGCAATAAATAGTAACCATGAGACAAGACCACATAATACTCCTGTGAGGATATGAAAAAGTGTTAAGGTAGAGTATCTTTTATGAAAGCATTTTTATATTTCTAATCAACAAAAATCTTTACAAAAACTGGAAATGCAAGATCTCAAGCTGTTTCTTCACAGCAGTGATTAATGAGTTAAATATCTAACTATATATTACTGTTGAGTTCAGTAGAACTGTGTGTGTGCCTGTTAGCAGGAAAGGTAGGGAGTCAATGAAGACTGGATTATCCTCCCATTAAAGAAAGCTTAGCTTCTTCAGTACTGTGAGGTGCACTGAGATTGGGAATTCTGCTTTGAAGTTGCTTTGTCCTGTAGAGAATGGGAGGAATTCAGTCACCAGTACAATTGATTGGGCATCTTGAATTTTTAATTTAGAAAGATGCCTATCACAAAGATGTACAGAGAAGTAAATGAACTAAATCACTTCAGGTGCTTTTGCATAAGAAATCTAACAGCTAAATGGTTGCTAGGTCTTATGCAAAACATCGAGGGCACTGTTGACATCACCTATTTAAATGAGAATATATGTAAAGGAAAATTTATTTTCAGCGTCCTTTCAAATTTTGATAAAATGAAAACTCTTAAGTTATTGTCATCTCTTTTCCACAGCCATTTTCATGGGGCTTTTCACTGCATACAGTCTTGATGAATTCACAAAGACAAGTTTCAAAGTTACCTTAGCCTAGTTTCTGAAGAGATATTAAATAAGCCTTTATCTTTATTTCTAGCAATTCCCCTCCTCACTTCTGATTTCTACCTCCAGCAAAATTAAAAGGGTATGTCTCGAAAGTAATTCTCTTTTAAAAAAATCTGCGATTGGTTATGTGACTGAAATAATCCTCAAAAAACAATTGAAGTTAAACAACTGTATAGGGTTGAATAATAATACATCAGGCATCTCCAGCCCATAGGCTGCGTTTGGCCTGGGTCCCGACCCCTTCCCCATGCCACTGTGGCATCAGCTCTGCCCCTTGCAGGAGATCAGCCCTAGGCATGCATCCGTTACTAGTCAACAACTGCATCAGCCTAAACCAATTGATCTTCAGTAAGTGTGGCCCAGGCATGACAAAAGGTTGGACACATGCTTTATATAGACTTTGATAAAGACATGAGAGAAAGCTGGGCAGAACAATTATAGTTGGGTTCTGGTAGATGAAAAGCTTAACGTGAGCCAGTGGTGTGTGCTTGTAGCCCAGGAGGCCAACAGTGTCCTGACTGCATCAGAAAAGAGGTGGCTAGCAAGGAGAGGGAGGAGATTTTCACCTTCTACTCTGCTTTTCTGAGGCCCCATCTGGAGTACTGCATTCAGATCTGGAGTGCCCAGGGCAAGAGAAACATAGAACAATTAGAGTTAGGTCCAAAGGAGGGCCATGAAGATGATCAGAAGGCTGGGACAGTTCTCCTGTCAAGTACAGGCTCGGGTAGTTCAACATGTTCAGCCTAAAGAAGAGAAGTCTCTGAAGAGATCTCACTGGAACCTTCTAATACTTAAAAGGGAGCTCATAAGCAGGATTGATTGGGTGACTTTTCACATGATCTGATAGTGATAGGACAAGGGAGAATGATTTTTAACTTAAAAGAGTAGAGTTTTAGATTAGTTATTATGAAGAAATTCTTTACTCAGGAGAGTGATGAAGTGATGGAACAGGCTGCCCAGAGAAGCTGTGGGTTCCCCATGGCAAAGGAGGCAAAGGGATGAGGCTGGACTCTTCTACGTGGTGTGTGGTGATAGGATGAGGGGAAATGGCCACAAACTGAGGCATAGGAAGTTCCACACAAATGTGCGTGGGAACTTCTTCCCAGTGCAGTGACGGAGCAGTGGCACAGCTGCACAGAGAGGTGGTGGAGTCTCTTTCCCTGGAGACATTCCAGGCCCGCCTGGACGCCTACCTGTGCAACCTGGGCTAGGGAGCTGCTTTGGCAGGGGGTTGGACCAGGTGATCTCTACAGGTCCCTTCCAACCTCTGCAATTCTGTGATTCCATGATAACTAGCCACAGAGATGCTAACTCTTTTAGCTCGAAGTGATGAAGAGTGATAAAAAATTTAGGGGAGTGAAGTCACACATAAATCTAAATGATTTCAGCAGTCTCTAGCTGTGAAAAGTTATGAAAAGTTTCCTAATGTTGAATACTCTAGATGTTGGTAGTTCAGACAAGTAATTTTATAAAGAAGTGCATTTTAAGTGCATTTAAGTATGTCTATTGTTAAGAAGGATTTTTGTCATAGAATTGATCACCGGTATTACAACATTTCATTGTGCTAGCATTGTTAGTATTTTCATAGTCCTTTAGTTATTTGGGCATCCTCTGAACCTGTTCTATTCCACCTACTATATGTAATGTTAGAGATGAAAATTCTTCCTTTCCCGCTAGTTCTTCGATGCTCAAATGGGTAAGTTTCTGTCATGGTTTTCAATTCTGTCGTGCTACAACTATTTAATGGTAACAACCATTCTAGGAGAATTTACATTTCAGAAGAATCTTTTCTATTTGGGTCATCCATAAAACCATTCACTGCCATCTATTCCACCTTTGTCCAACAACTTGCCACTAGAAATTGACTGTCCTGTTGCAGTCATATAATAAGTTGGAAGAAAACTATAGAGGTTTTCCTAGACGGGTTACTGCGCAAAGTAAAGCCACTTCCTGTATAGACTAGATTACCCAGGACCTTTCATTTGAGTTTTGAAAGATTTTGAGAATGAATATTCCACTGTTTCTTATCTGGGCACTGACAATCTCTCTGTTTTGATTTTGACTTCTTTTATATCTGACAGAATCTCCTTTGTTGCAGCTTGTATCCTCTGGGATGGTCTGTTTTTTATCTTCTCAATGGCTCCATATTTAATGCTGTGTGTTATATTCAAGCCGTTTTAAAACATTAAACAAACAACAACAGTGTTATGTTTTAACCCAGCAGACAGTTAAGCCTCCCACAGTCCTTCTCTCACACCCCACTCCTAGTGGGATAGGGGAGAGAACTGGGGAAGAAAAACCAACAGGGTAGAACTTGCAGGTTGAGGTATAAACTATTGCCTGAGAAAAAGAAAAGTAAAATAATCTAGTAATGATAATAATATAGGCTTAAAAAAGAAGTGATGGACAGTGTAATTGCTCACCACCCACCGACCAATGCTGAGCCAGTCCCTAAGCAGCATTTGCCTCCCCCGTCCAGCTTCCCTCATTTTCAATTTTATAGTTTTTTCATGTGGTGTTTCATAGTATGAAATATCCATTTGGTCAGTTCAGGTCAGCTGCCCTGGTTCTGTCTTCTCCCAGCTCCTTGTTGCCCAGGGCATTTAGAGAAGCTGTAAAACTGAAATGTCTGTGCAGAACTGCTGAGCAACAACTAAAATATTGGGATGTTATCAACAATGTTTTTCTCCCACAGCCTAAACAGGGCATCATACCAGATGCTGTGAGGAAAATAACTGTCCCAGCTGAAACCAGGACAAACAACAACAAAAAAAAAAACAAGTCAACAATAATAACCAAGTGGTCTATGATTCTGTGATACTGAGGCCCTGAATTCTGATCAATCTATTGCAGTAGATAAGAATAAGAACTATTCTTCATAATCCTGTAACAAATGAAAACATAAAGTTGCAAATGGAAATTTCAGTGTACTTTGCCAACTATACATTAAAGCCTGTGAATATTAGGAATGAATTTGTTTAACCAAAATATTTCCTCTTTCCATTCAGAACATTCATTTTTGAAGTGAAAAGGTACTTGGTTGTACTTAGTGGTTAGTGTCATAGTTGATATTGTGCATGTAGTTTGTTGTAAGCCATTGAGTACAAAGCTGCTGGGTGGGAGCTAAGGAAGTCTGAGCATCATCCACATTGTCTAAAGTGTGTGTGTTGGGAGACACAGTACCCTCTATGTAGTGTGGCTGTGCAAAACTAGGTAAATTCACTGTAGAGTTTCTGGGTTCTGACATCTTATTTTGATCTAATCTTGATGTTATCCATCTTGCTCAAATTTATAGAATAGTGTTAATTAAATATATGTGTAATTAAATTTAATATTTGAGATCTATTCTGCACTCATTTTTGATCCACAACAGAAAGTAAAAAGAACAAAAACAGCAAAAACCAACAACAGCAACAACAGAACAGGTTTAATTGTACTAGTATTTCAAACTTTTGTGAATTCTTTGTGGGTTTTTTGCTCCTGTTTTAAGTGATATAGTGTATAACTTCATTTAAACAGCTTAAGGATTTGTATTTCATCAGGGAAAAGTGGAGTTAGAATATTTAACCTTTTTTCTCATGAAATTCTTTGATTGCTATCCTTTCTTTTGAGATTTACTGTTTTTAAGATAATTCTTATATTACTAGAAAAGGAAGAATGTGCAGAACTAGTGTTGCAATTTTCAAAAAGTAAATTTGAAATTTTGAAGAACTTATCTTCTTCAGAAGTTTTAATTCTAAGTTGTGGGCTTTCAGTCCAAAAAAATCCACCTATTATTACCTAATCTAATACAGAAAACTAATGAAAAGCTTTTCATTTCATGGTTCATCTTACTGGTAAAGAAATTTTGAATTTATTTTTAAACAGTTTTTCATGTAGTTGCATTTATCACTTTAAGCAAACTGAAATAGAGGACCCTATAGCTATTTTCTTTTCTTCTTTTTTTTAAATTTAACTCCTGTATAGAATTGTGGTTTTGTGTGTTACTTCTTAAATCAATACAATTATTTGATTCAAATATCCCATTCATATTTTTCACATTTTATCTTTTGGTAGGATGGGGATGTTGCGGAAGAGTACAATGAAAACAATTTCTATGAATCTGATGAAGAACAGAAAGAAAAGGATCAGAAAGTTAAAAAGACTTACACTATGGATCCTGATCACAGGCTGCTGTTACGAAATACAAAGCCCTTACTTCAAAGCCGAAATGCTGCTGTATGACAAATTCTTTTTTAGATAAAATGTTAAAATACTAAATATCTGTTTTCAAGTTGCTTATATGTCAGTCTTCTACTTTTTGCTACTTGGGCTGTTGGTATAATTCAAACTTTCAATTGGATTTTAGTAATCCATAGTAAATATAGCTGCCATTTAATAAATTACATGATAGAATAATGATGTGAAGTTTTTTTGCTAGAAGCTAAAGAACAAGTAATCTTGAACCTACGCTAAATTAAAAAAAAAAAGGAATGGGGATTGCAGAAGTTTTTTTAAAACTGAATCAAAACAAACCCACAGTATTTACTCTTCAATTAGTAAATCTAATGTTTGCAGATTTAAGGATATCAGGATGATTGCATTTGAATAACTTAGTTACGTTTCCTAACTCTTTGTCCTTCTTTCTCTGTTCTGTATATTACACTAGACAATAAATGCTGGGAGGAATAAGAGGTACTAATTAGCTTCAACTGTTAGAAATAAAAATATCTTTCTCCTCATGTTTCTCCCCAAGTCACCTTCATTGATTTCAAAGAATGTAGGTATGCACTTTGCATACCTGGTAGGTCTGCAGGTGTGAAGCAAATGTAATGTATATGTATGACTCAAAAATTTGAATTAATATGTTGTTTTGAATGTTCTTTTTTTTAGGTGGTAATGGCAGTTTCACAGCTTTACTGGCATTTGGCACCAAAATCCGAAGCTGGTATTATTTCTAAATCATTAGTGCGTTTACTCCGTAGTAATAGGTAGGTCAAGTCAAATTGCCATCTGTACTTCTTTATGAGAGTTTTCGAGGCATATGTTTTTAGTACATACTTGTTTAGTCATAGCTTTATGTGTAAATACGTAACTTCTGTACTACTAGAATTTTATTTTAAGATCGTCATGTAAAATGTTAATCTTTCACTTAGTGAGTGAGAATCATTTATGTAACCCCATCATTTTCAGTATCACTTCCAGTGATCATTCATTATCATAAGTATTTCATTCTTAATTATGACTGTTTTTCTGAGAAGAATCACAGTTGCCTAATGAATGTAGAAAGAAAGATAGTACTAACTAGTTAGCTTAGTTTTTTTTGTGTTTTTTTTCCAATTACTGGAAGTTACTAGGTACGTAATGTAGCTTTTTACTGTCTTCTGAGGCACTCAAAAAAGACTTCAGAGGTGTTTTTGGTTTTTTTTCTTCATTGTATATTGGTGTCTTGTTGACAGAGAAACTGAGAGACAGTTGTTAAATTATCATTTGGTACTGCTATTTCCTTAAACTTTGGACTGCTTTTAAAGAACTAGTTTATACTGCATTCAATACAACCAAAATTTTGTCTTTACCACCTTCTGTGTTTCTTTGTCATGAAAAGCCTTGAAGGTGTTACAGCAGTTAGAATATTAAGATCTTTCCAGAATAACTTCCTAGCTAAATATCAAATTGTTGAAGAGAACTTAGCTGTGCAAATTATTTATTTTTAGAAAGTATGTCACATCAGGCAGGCTGTTTTTAAAAAAAACTTCAGTTGTGTCTGATAAGATGACTTGTCTCAGATGAGCTTTATAAACCCAGTCACCATTGAGCTCCTTTTCTGTAAACTTCTGCAGCTCACCTCTGGCTAATGGATCATTTGAAAGACTTAGAGAAAGTTAGAGAAAGAGAGTTAGAGAAAGAGAAAGTTAGAGAAAGAGAAAGTTAGACTACTGCAGTAAAATTGGGCTTGGTAGAGCATTCACACGTGAATTTCAGATAAAAATGAATTATTGTTATTTTTGCACTTGATTTTATAGTATGATGTTCTTTCCACTGTTGATCCTAAGACAGATAAAACAGCTAAGGCTGTGTGGCGTATTTACAGGTTATATACAGAACCAAGCTCATACTCACAGGTTGAACGGCTTAATTTTGCATGTTATTTACTTCTCTTTTTTACTTAGATTTCCTCAAATGAGAAGTCCCCGCTTTCCAAAAAAATAGCACCTGAAATGGTTTTAGTGTTCTGATTTTCATATTTAATGACATTACTGTTCTCTATCACCAGTCTGAGATGAACACTTGTGTCAACGGTTTGCGGGACAGTTTGACCCAGTACCGTGACAGTTGAGGCAGGGGACCCATGGGCCCACACCCCGGGGAAGGGGAAGGGGGAAAGGGAAAAAGAAGAAGGGAGATGGGCCTAGGAACAAAACAGCGGCAAAGATCTGAGGAGGAAAGCTAATTTACTGAATAAGATATCAGAAAGCAAAATAGCACAATATAATACAATATAATTGGAATTGAGGATAATTAATCAAATAAAATGAGCAAGAGAGAGTGTCTGATAAATGCTGAAGGTGGGCGGCTGCAACAAACACCCACTGCTGAGCTCGATCCTGAAGGGAAGAGGGACAATCTCGTGACTGCAGTTTTTATCTTTCCCTCTGAGCGGAAACACGTAAAAATGCACAGCATTGCACAGTCCTCTGGGGAATGTAGTTCTTCTTCTCTTCTGAAACAGGCATATCCTTAACTATCTATGATCCACGGAGCTGGAGCATTAACTCTTCAACTCCCAATACACCACATGCTGTCATGATGTGGAGTATCAACAACACAACAAAAACCACAAAATCATGACAACTTGCTATTAGAGCAACTCTGAAATCATGTTTTGTTGATTGCCCTTAGGCTGTGGCCTTTAAATTAATGCCAAATACAGTAGTAGCAATAATAATAATAATTAATGCCGAATATAGTTATAATCTAGCAAGGACATATAAATACCTGGAAGAGCATTTCATAGTGATTTCCAGTCATAGTTCCTCACATGAAGGTGACTGTTTCCAGCTACCTATCTTAAGAATTACACAAAATTAAATTTAAAATACATTGCATACTTCTGCAATACCTGTCTTTGTAAGCAACAACCGTTAATACTGCAGGGCTATTAGACATTTTTTAATAAGAGGGGATAATGGATGAGATGGTTTCTAGGTTGATATTTGCATCACAAAGGAATTCAAGCACTAGTTCAAAAAATAGGCATATGAATTTTTACTTGATTCTTATGTGATTGGTGCAGAAATTGTAGTTCAGAATATTCAAACTCTAATCCAGATTTCTTTTTGCTTGCTGTTACTGAGAGTTGTAAATGAATATATTAATGAGAATGTCCTCCTAGAACATTTAATGTTTTTGTTTAGAATATTACATAATTCTATTGTCTTCATGTTGTCGTCTCTAATGTTGAAGTGCTGTTTTTTGATAGGTATGTGGGCCTGTCCTTGTATATTCCAAGTGGCTGGCAAGCTAAGCCCTTTTTGAGAATTAACAAGAAATTTTTAAGACAAATAAGTGCTAACCTAATTCTTACTTGTAGTTCAAGCATTAGCTGCCATTGTAACTAATGCAGTAAATTGTACGCTACAGATAGTAGCCAACATCTTTTCTGTTCTCACCTTTGCCATTCTGATAATTTTGTCATAGTTTTAGAGTTTTGTGAGCTATGTTTGGAGATGCCAGAATGTGAAACAGTCATCTTATAATAGTTGACAATTTCCAACTACTTTTTCCTCGTAAGTTTTTGCCAAGTAATACATAATTCTACAGAATAACGTCTGCTTTTCTTTTCAATTCTAGGGAGGTGCAGTATATTGTTCTGCAAAATATTGCCACTATGTCAATTCAAAGAAAGGTACACCATATTTAGAATTTTTGAAATTAAATTATGTTAAACTCAGGCAAGCTACTTACATATATTCTGTTTTCCAGGGCATGTTTGAACCTTATCTGAAGAGTTTCTATGTTAGATCAACTGATCCAACAATGATTAAAACTCTGAAGGTGAGCTAAAATAGAAATTACCTGTATATTGCTGAACAAATCACTTTTTGGAACAGAAAAGTAAAACTTCCATGTGCTGCTGCGACAGACATCATTCTGTGCTGTTCCTTTTCTTCACTAAGTGTAAAGTTGTTGCTTTTCTTTAAGTTCATAGATTCCCTCAGGCTTGTCAGACTATCTGGAGGTTCTCTTGTTGTCAGTTTATAGGAAGCAAGTGGACTGTGTTTTCCACCATATCTTTTGGCACACTTCATTAGAGAGCATTAATATATTTTTAATGTAAGTAGCCATTAAAATATTTGGAGTTTGATTGTTTTCTTAGGTGGTGTCTGATGTGGTCTGATGTGGAAACACATATGAAGCAAAGATTTGCCATTGAATTCCTCTATGCAGAAAAAATGTCATACATTGAACCACAGAATGACAGAATGGTAGGGGTTGGAATGCACCCCTAAAGATCATTGAGTCCAAGGCCCCTGCTAAAGCAGGTTGCCTACAGTAAGTTGCACAGGTAGGCATTGATATAGGTCTTGAGTATCTCCAGAGGAGTCCTCTGGGCAGCCTGTTCCAGTGCTCTGTCACTCTCACAGTATAGTGAGAGTATATAAGTTCTTCCTTTAATTTGTATGGAGCTTCCTATGCCGCAGTTTATGCCCATTGCCCCTTGTACTACTGCTGCATGCCAGTGAAAAGTGTCCACACACAGATTTTAGATATTTATTAGATATTTATTTGAGATCCCCTCTCAGCCTTCACTTTTCCGCACTGAAGACACCCATGTCTTTCAGTCTTTCCTCATATGGGGGATGCTGCAGGCTCCTATCATCTTTGTTGTCCTCCCCTGGACTTTTTCTAGGAGATCCATCTTATTTGACATTCCGCATCACTTGCTGAATGTGTGTGGAGACCAAAGAGTGGATGCCAGGACAGCGAGGCTGTGAGTGATGGGTTTTAGCAGTGGTGACATTGGGTCACCTCTGCTGGTGCAGACTGTTATGAGCATGGCATGCAGGCTCTTGTTCACCAGTGAAAATGCAAAGCTAATAGTGATGCCTGTGATGAAAAACAGTGTTGTGTAGCTGAGAATTTGCTCTATTGAACAGTTTTATTGTGCTCTTTGCGTCTATGGTAGTTTCCATGGAAATAAATAGGAGGCATTACTTTTGGTAAGACCTGTGTATTTTAGGCTTTCCTTAAGGGCACGTGTTAGTGCAAGTGTTAGGCTATTTTAATCTTGTTCTCTGTATTCTTGGTCTTTAATGTATTTTAATTCCTTTACTTAAAAAAAAACAAGTTAAGAATTTTCTAGTGCTACATGCCTCATGTTTTGTTTAGTTTGCCACAGGCATTTGTGTTTAGGTACAGATTTCTTCAAGAGATGTTTTATTGACAAGTAGTAGTTTCTTTTTTAATGGATAATGCAGTAGAAAAGAGCTGGAGGAAGAGAAATTGTGCTCTTTTCTTTCTTTCCATCTATCTTTGCTAGCTGAAAATTCTATGTCAGATTGCACTGTTATGTAGTTGAAAAAAATCATATATTAAAAAAAATAGATATTTCTTTTGTCAGTACTAAGATACAGGGAGACCCTGGAATTCATCTACAGCATTGCAGTGCTTTGATTAGTTCTTTGTTTCTTTTCCAACATGAAGTTTGCTTTTTTGATCACTACATAACATTGAGCTAACTATGTCTTCTAACCACAAATTCTATTATAATTTTAGTAATCGTCTCACAGCCTATCGTTCTCTTTAAGGTTTTCCCTCACTTTATCAACATCACTGTGCATTCATCTGTGTTGAATTTCTCATTTTATGAACTAGTCATCTAATACTTTAAATTTTCAATGCAACTTTTCTCAGTCACCCTTTACCTTATTGTGAAAAAAATTTCTGCTCTGATTTCAGCCATAAACTAACTATTCATGTCTTCTTACCACCAGGCAGAAAAGCAAAAAGTCAACAAAGTTAATTCTGGGGTTCTGTTGTTAGCCTTCCTGTTTTGTAAAAAAATAATCATTTTAAGTTTTTTCCTGCCTTTCAATCAATTGTTCATCCACTTTCATGTGGATCTGTGGTGAGAGATCTTAACAAATTGCTCTTGAAATGCAGAATTATGTCCAGTAACTACCCTTAACCTTGTGTCTCCAACTCAAAAAATACCAACAAATTTGTGAGAAACAGAATTTTTGGAATTCTGTCTTCAAAGTTAAAACATAGTGGGAACATAGTGTTTTAATGATGTGCCAGGTATTGTGTATCATCTTGTTCATCAGGAGCAGGGTCTGATGCTGTTGGTGTTAAACAAGATCTGAATGTTCTCATGCATGTTAGCTGTTTATTTCTTGAGTTAAAAGTCATTCAGAGCAGTTCATCTGAAAAGAATGGACTTGCATTTATTTCTCCCTATCTGCAATTGTGCTTTCCATTATTTCTTCTTACACTCTTACATAGTTCTTATAAGCTAAATCCTGTGGTGTAAGATAAGAAATGATACTGCCAGAAGTATTTCAGGTCTGTTCAATATGCAGTGCGACACTGTAGAACTAGAGCTCTTAGAAAACACATCACTGAACCCTAGAGTCCTGCTTTGAAAACCTTGCATGTACTTGAAAGGAGAATGTTCCTCCTGAGTGCAGTGCTGCTATTGGTTTATTCTGAAAAGTGGTATACACTATTGAGTTCTAAGTTGTGTGTTTAATAGTATTATCTATTATTTATGTGCAATGAAAGTTTTGTGTGCATGTGTTACTACTTGTATAATTTTTAGGTTTTAATTTTATTTATTTTATTTCTTTTAGCTTGAAATCATGACAAATTTAGCAAATGAAGCCAACATATCAACTCTGCTTCGAGAATTTCAGGTTTGTGCAAGAAGTGTATTCTCTTGAAAATAAATGTTTTCTGTTGGCCACTTGCCATTATTGAATGTTTTGAGTTCAGTCTTAAGGGTTTGTATTTCCAAGTTAATGTTTTTTTCAGCTTAAAGCATTCTTGGAATTCAAATTAAACTGTCTCATATCATAATGAATAATGGAACTTTTTATGTTTGAAAAGAAGTTTCAGTGTGTTCTCACTCCTTCCAGATTAAAAAAAAAATAAAAAATAAAAAAATTGAGCTCAACCACTTAACAATTCCAAAATTTAAAAATATATTCTACTAATTTGACTGAGTCTTTAAATCACTAGAAAATAGTGTATTAATTTTAGTAGTATTTGGTAATTTGCATTAATTGCCAAGCCCCGTTTATTGTATCACCTGATAAAAAAGTATTACCTCCAGTATGTGTATGTGTATCAGCAGGATGTTCTACATGTGAAGCACATGTGATACAAGTGAAACAGTGTCTTTCTTTACTCTCTGCAGTATGACATCTAGTTTAATTGCTTCCGTTCTCTTGCTAGTTATTTCTGAAATGTACTGATTCGTAGGTAGGTTGCTTATTCATAGTTTCACAGATGCTTCTGGTTAAATGAACTGAAACTTCTCTGAAGAGAGAGCTCATCATCTCCTCTAACCTTGCTAGCAAACTAATTGCTCTTTTTGGCTACTTGCACCCTGCCCCATCCTTCCTTGAAATCAGAGGTTCCCATGACCATGAATGACCAAAGCAGGCAAGAAAATGTCTTCTGGAAGTAACAGTGAATAAGTAAAATATCATGTGCAGTGTAACTTTCTAGGTTGAATGTATTATATAGTGTGTTTGTCTTAAGAAGAAAATAGCATAAATTTCCTGTTGGTATGACTTGTATATAGACTGATGAAAACCCTGTTTCCTTAGACTTACGTGAAAAGCCAAGATAAACAGTTTGCTGCAGCTACAATTCAGGCTATAGGCAGATGTGCAACTAACATCACTGAAGTGACTGACACATGCCTTAATGGCCTCGTATGTTTGCTGTCCAACAGGGATGGTAAGTTAAATCTTCTGTCTGAGTGGTGAATGGCTTGAAACCTTTTCTTAATGGAAATTGCTCAAAGTAGATAATGCAATAACATATATGGAAAATTAATTTGTGTAATGATTTCACTCATGTGGCTGGATAAAAATAGTTACTTTGGTGGTCCTTTTGTGAAACTCTTTAAAATGCCCCTTTTTGTTAGTGAAATTAATTCCTTGTTGCTTGAAATTATGAACTTACCTGTTTTTTTTTTCCTCAAAATGCTTTTAATTACTGAACTGTATTGTGATTTTCAGGGATGGTAGTAGAAATGTTGTCCTTATGTGTTCAGTTGCATCAAAGCAGTTAGCCTGTAGAGGGTGCTGAAAGCTTGGAATGGCCTTATAGTGCATCAATACCTAGCTGGAAAAGCGTATGAAATAGTTTTAGTATAAGCAGTCCCAAATTTGGCTTGATCTTATTATTTAGCCTTCTGTTATTTTTTTGTACTAACATGAACTTGCAAGCCACAAAGGAATACAACAAAAATCAAGTAAAGTTGAATAGGGTATAGTAGCACTGTAAATCAATACCTGATAATATTGTATATTCTTACTAGTTACCAAGGCACGTTATACAGAAGGAGGTCAAGAAGAGAATCAGATTATTGTAAGATGTGAAGTCAACATGGCTATAGCTGAATGTCAGAAATAGAGTTGGCACAATTGAAGTAAAATATAATAATGTTAGGAAGGAGGAGGGGCATGATTTTGGGGATGCCCTATAAAATTCTGATTAAATCAGAATTGTACTCGGACTACAGATGTGATCTGCTCTGAGCTTTTACAAGTAGCATTAATTCCTCTTCATATCTACTGGACATATTTTTTCTGGTAATCTTAAGAAGGCCTGTATTAGGTACATTGCTTTGGTTGAGTATGGTCCTACCAGTTTGACCCAGTTCAGAGCCTTTTTTGTGTTTGATTTATACACTGCAAGTCCTCCTTCTCTCCTACTTCACCTTTGTTTAGAAATTTCTGAGCCTCAGTGTACTGCTTGATAATTTTGATCTATGTAACTTTAATTTCCTGTTGGTCTAGACCTTATATCCCTCTGCTATTCTGGTTTTCCATTGTTAAAAACACTTAATGTGACTCAGGTATGTATTTTTTTCAACTACAGTCCATAATTATGACCATATTAGAAATACTACCTTCAGAGTTTGCTCTAAATTCCTTTTAGCAATCTTTCTCTAGATCAGTAGGCTCTTTTCAGCATGTAAAAATCCCTTTTTTTTTCTGTCTTAAGTAAGATATTTAAACTATCATTTCAAACCTGTTACTTAGTGTAAGAGACTGTTATTTTATACCATTGCCTCAAAGTTTGCTGATGAACATGTCCAAACATGTCTAAGCTAGTCCTGGGCAAGGGTTGTGAAATCCTTTGTCTAAGAAACAAGCAGATGGGCATGTCCTGGGGCAACGAAAGAGAAAAGCTGCAGCTCAGTGGCCGCTGAACACTCTTTTGTGTGGTACTCATCTCTGTGGGGAGATAGCCATCTCAGGAGTTGCTTGCCTCGCACTCTAGCATGGGGGATTTGCCACATTTGGCAAGAGAAATGGAGGATAAAAGAGGAATCGACCACCATGAGATTGTTGTTGGTTGGTGTTCTTCCATTGGAAACCTCATGAGCTGAATCCCTGCTGCTGAACTCCCTCCTGGGCCTGCTGCCTGAGACATGCTGCTTTCTCCTGGACCTCGCCGCTCCTTCGAGGTGTTCTACCATCTGAACCCTCACGAGCTGATCACTGCTCGCTGCTTCTCCGGTGCTGACCCCTCGCTGTTTCTCTGGTGCTGGCTCTGACACTGTTCCTGCACTTTCCCCACGCTGCTTCTCCTGTGCTGACCCGGTGCCGCTTCTCCAGGACAACTGCTTGCTGCTCAGGGCTGCCGGTCGCTGCTGCTGTTCTCCCCGCTTCTGCCGCCCCTGCTCTTCTGCCTCGGACCGTCAGAGCCGCTTGCAACCGGACCGCCCCTAGGATCCTGGCTGGTGACTTTCCCCGTGTTGTACAAACCCTTGCTTCTTTCCTATCTTTCCTATCGCCTTCCCTTCCCCATCACCCTAACTGTGTCCGCCTTCCCCATCTCCCTGGTCAATATTGGTAATAATAAACTGGTTGGACCAACATTGAACTGTTGCTTCTTAATCTCACGGCGGGTATACGCATAATCTAAGAACCTCGTCTCCCTCCTTTATATTGGAGCATGACACCTAGTAAACCTCTTTTTTGTTTTCTTGCTTTGTTGCTTTTTTTTTTCCTTTTTTCCTGATAAGGATCTTAGATAAGGAGAATATGCTTTTTTTCTGTTTAACTACTCAGTGTACAAGTTTCTTCAAAATAACTATTTCTTTACACATTTTACATAAGTGTGGTACATACATGTTCATGTATGTGCGTGAATATAAAGATAAGTCTCAACAAGATTAGTTTTCTTGACTGATTCTAATCTAGAAAATACTTCTGAAGGTCTTGATTATTTTATAAATCATACTGTAATCTTCTTGTACTCATTATTTTGAAAGGCTGCGAAAGACACATTGAAGATCTTTTGAACCTGGCATACAGCAAATTGCTTTACTGTAGATGCAATGTCTTTATGGTCCTTTCCAAAAAAAATTAGGATGACATAATTGCAATGGTACCTTTCCTCAGAAGGCAGGAAATTGCGGGTATTCGCAGCTTATTAAATGTGAAGATGTTTGAACATGAAGAAAAAAAGATGGCACCTGTAGGAGAACAGAGTTTGATTTTCCTGGGTAATCCTGCTTTCCTCCAACTTTCTCCATAAAAGTATATGATCAATCTGTTTTCCATGACACTTCTCCCATGGTTGTTCCAAATCCAGAAGCAGTTCAGCTCACTATGTAGCATGAAGCCTGAGCATGTAAGTTCAGCAAGTTCTGATTTCCTGGAAAGCAGAATCAACTCTGACTTGTTTGCACTGTTGTCATTATGGGGAATTCACTTGAGTGCAGAGGAGTGGTGGGTATATTAGTTCTACCAAATGCAAACAGAATCCTGAAGAACAAACTTGTGGCAAATACGCTTTCCCATTCTGTGATGTGTTCTGGAAAGCCTTCTTTCTGAACAGCCAAGGGTGAGTGTATCTGGCATGGGAACTGAGCCAAGAATCATTCTGAAACTTGGGTGCTGAGATGCAGAGTTGCACAGAACTGTCCCATCGATGTCATTTAGTTCCATCTGGGATAACTAGAGTTCTTTTGTGTTTCATCACAGAATGTTCAAGCTTCTGTTCTTCTGTGATTCAAATGTATAGGTGTCTTTTCAAAACGCCGCATCTGAAATGCATCATCAACTCTTTACTGTGCTCATATCCACTCTTTGATCTCTATAAATGTTCAGTATGGGTAGATGAGTATGGGTAGATGAATCACTGTCAGACCATGTAAAAAGTCTGCTTCCCTCCTGTTTATAAACTGTACTTTTTTATAAGCTGTACAGTACTTTTAAATACTGGAAGGCCTCAGTGATGTCTCCCCAGAACTGTCTCTTCTTGAGGCTGAATAAAAGCAGCCTCCACAGCTTTTCATTGTAGGAGGGGTGCTCTAGACCTGCGGTCATTTTTGTGGCCCTCCTCTGGACTCCAGCAGCGACTTGTCTGTTGCTGGGGGTTTCAGACCTGGTCACTGTATTCCAGGTGTGACCTCAGGAAGGCAGAGAAGAGAGAGACAATCACCTCCATTACCCTGCTGGCCACCCCCCTTTTGATGCAGCCCAGCACACAGTTGGACTTCTGGGCTTCAAGTGTACTGTTGCCCTGCCTCAAGCTTTTCAACCACCAAAACCCCCAAGTCTTTCTCTGCAGGGCTTCCTTCTGTTTTATCAGCTGCACTGCTCAGTGTAGCGTCATCAGCAAATCTGCTGAGTGCATGCGATTTCGCCACGGAGGCCATTGATAGAGATGCTGAAAAGCAGTAGTGACAAGGCATGTGTGGGGGACATCACTCATCACCAGCCTTTAAGTGAACACAGAACTACTGACCAGAACCGTCTCCCTGTGGCCATCAAACCAATGTGTTATCCAGTGAATACTGTCCACTCTTCAAGTACTTATCTCTCCACTTTAGAGAAGAGTACCATGTCAAAGGCCATGCAGAAGTTTAGGTAGATGACATCAGTTTCTCTCCTCTGTCTACTGCTGCCATTGCTCCATGATGGAAGGCCACCAGATTGGTGAAGCATGATCTGCTCTTTGTGAAGCTATGCTGGCTGTCTCAGATCCTTTCCTTGTCTCACATGTGCTGTAATACTGCTTTGAGGAGTATCTGTTCCATGATCTTCCCTGGCATAGAGGTGAGACCCATCAGCCTGTAGTTTCCTGGATCTTCTTTTTTTCGCTTTCTTAAAAATTAGAGTGATATTTCCCTTTCTCACAATGACCAGAGATTTCACCTGACAGCCACGACTTTTCAAATGTGATCAAGAGTGGCTTGGCAACCACATCAGCCAGGTCCTTCAAGACCTGGGATGTATGTAGTTTGGCCCCCTAGCCTTGCACACATTCAGTCTCAAGAGCTGGTCTTGAAGTTGCTCTTTTCCTACAGTACAAGGGATTTTGCTCCATAACCAGAGGTTAGGTATTTGTCATTGTCCAGATGTTCAGGTATGCAAGACATATACATAGTCTTGACTGCCAGTGAAGTCTGAGGCAAAGAACTCATTGAGTACTTAGCTCATTGAGCACTTCCTACTCAGTGTAGCCACTTAGAAATTGTTTGAAGAAAGCTATCAGTTAACATACTGAAATTTTTGCTATGACTTGCAATTTTTCTAAGGCTTGTGAAAAGTTGATGATACCTCTTGTAGTTTCCTTTTATTGCAGTGCTATTCTTGATCAGCTCTTGTGATACATGGAGTCATTATTGTAAGATTTTATTTTACATATTGTGTTTCTTTAGATATAAGATAATGTACATTTATTTCATGATTTTTTTCATTCATTTATCATTCTCTAATATGCATTTTTCTTACATAATTCTAGCAGTGTTACAATTTTAATTTCCTCAGTGATTCAGAATATCAATAATTTTATTCTTTACTTTTGTTCTGTGATTTTATTTATATGATGTAGATATCTTCCTGTCTTTGACTAAATGCATGTGTTATATTTCATGCTCATTTTTGCAATTCTCTGCGTGCACAAAGCAAGTATCAAAGAGTGTTATGGTTTTATGATTTTTGTTGTATTGTTGATATTCCACATCATAACATCATGCAGTGTATCGGGATTTAGAGAGCTAATGCTCTTGGTCTAGTGGTTAGGAGCCAGCGCTCCTTTTTTCTGGATTATGACAGTCTTTATTCTGATAGAAATACATTTTGCTTTTGTTTGTACTTTCTTTTTTGATAAATAAACTCAAGTAAAAGGAACCATACTAATTTATGTGCATACAGTTTTCTAAATTTACTTCTGCACATTGTAGATGTTCCTAGGTTGACGCTTCATGTATTGCACTTACAGTTCATCATGATCAGTTCTACATTGTCTTGTTTTTAATAATGACTTCACGTCTGCCACAAACTTCTGGTGACAAACTTACTTTATTGAACCATTCTTTTTCTCTGCTGAATAATACAAATGGTCAGTGGTGAAGGCTGTAACATCAGTGTTTCCCACTCTAAGTATTCCATCTTATTTTAAGTTTTTTAGAATTTTCTTATTTTAGTATCTCTCAGTAAGAAAGTGTACAAAGCATAATTTCAATTGCATTGATCTGTAAGATCATGGAAGACCTTGAAATATGCAATTAGATATGTTATAATTTTTTCTAATTATGCAATTTTGAATTGAATTTCTTCAAGAAATTAGTCTAGAAAAATGGCTGAGATATCATTTCAAATAAAGGATGACATAAAAAGCTTCAAGCTATAATTTAAGTCTTATAGTGCAGTGATGCATGCGCAGAGCTTTTGAATAGCCTTCCCCCTTAAAGAAGTTTACTTTCTAAATAATTATAATTAAAAAATAGAGATTTCTTCCTCGTGAAGAAATTTTGAAATTGAAATTTCACCTTGCTTAATGTCTGAGTGAATGACCTGTGTTTCAGTTTAACTACTCAGCTGTAGAAATACTTCTGTGAAGTTTAAGGAATGGTCATTGTACATTTTCTTTGCTTTAAACACGGATACTTTAGGAAAAATTGTTACTCCCATTTGTAGTATAACTGGAAACAAGAATAATTCTTAACTCTTCCAGTAGTCTTTCTGTTTTATTTTCAGCTTTGGTTATGTTAACTTCATCTTTTCTTACAGTGCCCTTCCTTAAGCCTTTATTAATTTATAGAAGCTTTATTTTGCACCAGCAGGGTTTTTTTTCAGCTTCCAAAGTTCCACATTTCATACAAGCTGATTAGACTCTGGATGTTACCTGGTACAGTAGTTAAGAAGTCCAAGTCATGACTTCAACATAAATCTTAAAATGGCTTGTGTATTTGGAAGTTTTATTTCAGTATAACATAGATTAAGTTACAGACTTGAGATAGCATTTAGCATGTGAAAAAGTGCAAAAGAAATTTTTAACTTTTTCTCTTGCTTATGAATGAACTGTCGTTTCTGACATTGTACATTTCTTTACTTCCATTTTTAATACAGATACCAAATTATTTACAAATATGCATAGTTTCAATGACAAACATTTCTCTTACTGTTTCTCAATTTGAAAAGAAAAAATACAACTTTACTAAAAGGCAGTTTCAGAGAAAGTATGTGATAGGGTGATATTTTTACCTTTATGACATGGCTGTGTCCTTTTTGCTGCTTATAACTTGCCCCTAGAAGACAAACTTCATATTACTTAGTAGAGTGGTTTTACATCTCTGTTACCAAGCATTCCATTCTGCAGAACATACTTTGAAAGCCTGTTGCATCTTTTACAGTTCATTATTTATGACTTTTTCTTCTGCATAAATGCTTTTAAAAATAATAATTTGTTTTGTCTTAAACAGAAATTGTAGTTGCTGAAAGTGTTGTTGTCATTAAGAAGCTGCTGCAAACCCAGCCAGCACACCATGGTGAAATAATTAAGCATATGGCCAAACTCTTGGATAACATTACAGTGAGTATTTGTGTGTATGCCTTGTAGATTGATTCTTCCTTTATTGATTAATAAAAATCAGGTGTCTTCTGTTTAACTGTTGCATGCTGAAGCCAGGTCTGGTTCCAATCAAAAGTGCACCTTCCTCATTCCATCAGTTATGCACTTCGCTGATTTCCATCAAAATTCATTCATGGTTCATTCTTCATTGGAATACCTCCGATGTGGCATAAAGCAACCATAATAGCAAAGAAATGGCATTATTTATGAGGGTTGCTCCAAAATGTTGGTGGTAGGGCAGTAGAGGTTGAATCTTTTTTACTTTTTTGCATTATCTTTTGTTGCTGTGCAATAGAAGACAGTAGTGGGTAACCTGTGATGGTGGTGATTTTTACACACGCAACATGCATGTTCATCACTGGTAAAAATGCATAGCTAGTAGTTTTGACTACACTGAGTACTAGTTCTTTGTACGTAAGAACTTGTGTACCTCAATGTAATGTACTCTTTGTATCTGTTGTAGTTTCCATGGAAATAAATACGAGGCATTACTTTCAGAGTGACCTACACATAATTCAAATCATTGGCTGTTTTTATCCAGGAAAAAATTCCTTTGCGATCCACACTGTATTTCCACATTACCCACTGAGTACACCCAGGTCCTTGAACAAAAACAATGCCTTTGATGAGTTTGCCTTTGACAAAGTCAGGAATAACGCAGAACCTGGTTCTTAGCTCTTTCCCAGGGCATTTCTATATGCATTAGGGGAGCTTTCTCCCGTTCTCCAGTTTTAACTGGGCAAGGATACCTCCTTTGACAGATCCCCTACTGCTGACTAACCAGTAGGCCCTTCCTAAATGTGTATCCCAACGTCTGGATGTCCCAGCAGACTGCTCCCAGTGTAGTCATTGAATTGTTTGATTTTCCTAGGTGCTACTGCATGGTAGAGGATGTGATAAAAATGAATGAAAAAAGCTATGCCTTTTGTCCCTATTGTCTAAGACTTTCTCTTTGGAAGTGAGTTCCCATGATGTCTGAATTCTTTCACAGATGCCATATTGCCCAAAGACTAGCTTTTCAAGGCCCAGAGCAGTGTTTCACATGGTGGCATAGGATAGGTTAGTGATCCTTGTGTGGTTACTTCTACCACTGTTGTCTTCGTCATGTTGTTTTCATCCTAAATTCAAACTGCAGCAACATTACCAGCTATTATGGAGCCAGGACACTACCAAATCACCTAACATTTCCATGGTACCAAATGCACTGCTGAGAGAGTGATGAAATGCTTATTTAAGTCACACTTTTTTTTTAAATATATTTGAAATTCTCTGGTGTTTAACAGTAAGATCCTTGTTTCTATATCCTTGTTACTATTACCTATCCATTGACAAATTGAATTTAAGGTATATTGGTATTTACTAGTCCCAATTATTGTAAAACATTCATTGTTCTATTCTAAATTACAATATAGGACTGAATATCATTAACTACCTATTGCCTTGTACCCCAAGGGTGTCAGACTTTGATCTCTCAATTATTATTGTTCTATAGATGCTAAAAATGGGACAATTCAGTTTCATATACTGATGTGTGAGCAGTAAATAATCTGTAAATGAATGACTTTTCTGTTTTCCATATTTGGGGAAGTTTGGAAAAAAGACATGATTTTCTCCATCCATACTTACTGAACAGGCTAAACAAATAAATCTTTGGCCAATCGAACAGATATTTAAGGACTGATGGCCAAATATCATAATTAAGTAGAGATAATGTAATTCTATAGGAATGTTCATATCCAGAATACAAGGAATTTGAGATACTGCTGACAGTTAAATAGCAAACAAGTATTACCTTATTTTTTAACAATCACTTGTGTTTTCACTAAATATGAGCGCTAATTTTATTAATAGCTGCAATCTCATAAATTGTGGAATATTTTATTGTTCACACTTTCTGGCACTTAGCCAAATGGATTTGTAATCCTAATACTGTGTGTTTATTATGCAAGAGGAAATAGGTGTTTCATAAGTACCACATGTAATATTTGAATTTTTTTTTTTTTTTTGTAGTTAATGTTTATTTTACAAAATTAATACTTTGGTGTAAATATTTCATGTTTTAAATACAGGGATATTTTTTAAATAATGCTTTGTAAATTTGATTCAGAATGAAATGGAAGACATGCAATACTTGAACTACTGTGACATACTAACAATCTACAGTAATGAAGCTGTACAGAATAACCGAAGATGGTATAGGAGAACAGAGTCGTAATAGAAATAGACCAAAAATCAAAATTTGAATCTGAACTCTACCTTTTATTGAGAAAAAGGTAGTGTTATAACTACTGAGGATCTGAATTTGAAATTTCATTTTTTAATAAAGCATTATGGAAATGTCCTATATCTGCATGTGCATTTTAAACATGTGAGTTTACAACATAGTTGCTGCACTTTTTGCTTACAATAAAAATGCAAAGCAAAATTTCTTAACATTTAGTTAACAGAAGGAAATATATACACATATGTGAGCACACACACTTTTATAAAGGTGCATTTTAAACACAGTCTGATAGTGATAGACAACAGGGAACTGCTTTAAACTAAAAGACGGGAGATTTAGATTAGATATTACTAATAAATTCTTTACTCAGAGGGCAGTGAAACACTGGCAGAAGCTGCCTAGAAAAGCAGTGGATGCCCCATCCCTGGAGGCATTCAGTGGCAGGTTGGATGGGGCCCTGGGCATCCTGAACTGGTAGCTAGCAGCACTGCTTATGCCTGGGATTTGGAACTGGATGGTCTTTAAGGTCTTGGGCCTCGGTCTGGGTGAACTTTGAGTCCACTTTCAAGCTATTCAGTCATTCTTCAACTGCACGCAGTGCTCAAGGTAACACTGCACCAAAACAGTGTGGAGCAACCCCTCCCCTGCTGGCACTGCTGGGCATGGTGCACCCCAGGGTATAGATGGTGCTTTTGGCTGCCAGAACACATTGCTGACTCATGTTCAAGTTGCTATTGACCAAGATGCCCAAATCCATTTCAGCAGGGCTGGTCTCCAGCCTCACATTTCTGAGTTGAGGAACAAGATTCTCAGGACTGCTAGATCCCAGATGCAGAATATAGCACGCTCATTTGTTAAATTTGATGTGGTTTGTGATTGACCAGCCCTCTAGTTAGTTAAATGCTATTTTTTCTGTCATTTTCTGTTGGGAAAGTTTTTATGAGATCATTTTTAAATTTGAATTTAAATTTAAGAGACAAACCTTCATTCCTTATGCAAAAGCATACCATCATCTTGAAAAGTCTCTTATTTCAACAAAGGAGAAGTAATCAAATGTAATCTTAGGTGGGCTTGAAAGAAACTAGTAGGTAGGGGACCATGAGCGAAGGAATTCTTTGGTGCTACTTAGAGTTTAATTTAAACTAAGTTTCAGACTGTGTAAAACAGCAGAAAGAATGAACGTGTGTATAAGCAGTTAAAAAGAAAAATATGTAAGGTGAAAGTAAACTTTTGGACTTTTCCACCATGTTTTCGATTAGGTAAATGGTGAACACTTAGTCACTAAAACAAAATCAGTGCAAACTAGGTGAAGTGACATTTGGGGTTACTATATGAATTTGTTGCATTAATGTTGTTATCAATTTCACTTAGATTTTCAATGACAAGGTGCCTAAAAATTTTCCATAACATTTTGTTCAGATCTTCCACTCCACAATTTACCCATTCTTGTGGAAAATCTTCAGAAGCCATTTAGAAAGTGAGAGAAGGATAGTAAGCTAACTGTTACCTAGCTATAAGAAATGGTAGGAAGTTCTACTAAAAAATACAGAGCTCTTGTTGAGTGTTCACTTTCATTTAGGATAAAACTTTAGAACTGTGTCTGTTTCATTTTTACCTTTAATGGATGTTTCTTACATATATAAAAAGAGTGCTTATATATTTTTTTTCTTTTCTTTTCTTTCTTTTGTGTGTGTGTGTATGTGTGTGTGTGTGTGTGTGTGTGTGTGCGTTTTCTCATTTTTACCTTAGGCTTGTACCTCAGGTGTGACCAGGCAAAGATCTGTGAGATCTACTTTGTTTGTGATATTTGCTGAGTACCTATGCTTGTACATAATACAGCTTATAATCCAACTGTTTTCCAGCTTCCTTCCTCCACACACATCGGAAGTTGTAACTGAAAGATGAAGTTCTGTCAGTTTTCTGAAGTTATTAAGAGAAAAACCAAATCCCTCTGAAGTTCTGTTTTTAAGAATCATGAGCAAGTTACCATTTGGTTCTTAAATGTTGAATATGCTTCTGTAATACTGGTTTAATAAAAAAAAAAAAAGTCCTCAGTATAGTAGTGTAATGTTGTCATGCCAATAGCTGCTTCTTTGAGGATAAGAATTGAAATATAATAGCAAGTTGATTTTGATACCTGTCCAACAAACTTTCCCAGACTCTGACTGGAGACCTGAGGTTGCTATCCATGTTGTTATGTTCAGTAATCCATAAACTTTAGTCCAAATAACTTCTCCTTGTGTTCTGTATCTGTTGATAAGCCTTTTCTTCTTTGTTTTGTCTCTTCTGATGTCTGTTGTTTTTGAAAAGGGGTGCCCAGAAGTAGCCTACAGTTATCAGAAAAGAAATATAAAGAAATGTAATACAGTGGCTTAAATACATCATTTATATTTTTTATCTTATAGTGTTTTCTGCTTTTCGATTTTTACTGCACATTGAGTTAGTATTTCCAAAGAATTATGGAGTTGTTTGTAATCCAGAGACACTCTTCACTAGAAAAAGTTTGGACTCTTATCAGTGTTTTGTCAAACATATTTTAGTTAGACTAATTGAACCGCATTAACACAGGAGATGCTTTGTTTTGTATATTTCCTTTGTACTGACACTCTGATATTGCCACATCAAAATTAACCCATTTTCCATTTCTAATTCCAGTTGCAATTTGTTTTAATATCAGCTTGTTTTGTGGCAAACGTAGATAACCAGAACTGGTAGATTTAAGTTGTACTTTAGCCTCATATATTGGGTAATAAGCTTAGAATTGAATAACAATAGCTTTTAAAATGTACTCTCTAGAATGAACTGTAAAACATTTGTAGATTTTTTTTGTCATTGACTGAAGTTTTTTGTTGTTTTGTTTTTTTAATTAATATATATCTATAGTTGTATAGATATACATCAAAAAAAACTTTCTGTATTTATTTTATTTCAGACATAATGGGTTAAAATGGCAGTAGAAGCTGCTTTTTTGTACTACAGCTTCAGAAGTGCACTTAACGACTTGCTTGGGGCGTATAGAATAAAACATAAGGCATAGTAATTTGCCTTTCTGTTTGCTTTTGAGAACAATACAGAGCAGGGCTGAATAATGAAAGTATTATTTCCAGCATTTTTGTTGATTCAAGGTCCCTACTTATGCTATACTGGAAAAGGCAATGAAGGTTTAGAAGTGGCTTCATTTCTTGTTTGCTGTTTTGAACTCTGGAAACAATGGCTGCAGGATCATGCACTTGATATTACATGTTTGAAGACAGGCAGTCTTAAGCAGGGAAAAAGAAGTCTGAAAATATTGTGTGATTTTGACCCCAAATGAATCCAGTGACACGGAAACATTGGGTTCATCAGTTCCACATATACTTTTCATTAAAATGGTTTCCACTTAGGGTTCGATTCAAAAAGTCTCTAATTGATATCGATTCTCATTGCACAAAATAGTGTTTAATATATAGTGTATTTATATAGTAGGCTGGTTAAAATGCACAGTCTCACAAGATATTCCATGTGGTTTCCTTTGGCAATGTTTTTCAAGTTAAGCTGTGTTTAGATTGTTTATGTAACACAAGACTTGTTAGTAAGATTTAAATTTTACAAAGTAGCTTATTAGAAGAAAAAAAATCCTAAGGCATAGAACAGTACACATTTAAATATTTCCTTGTGCTTTGAAAGTGTAGTTCTAGATTTGACTTGGAAAAATACATTTCTGGTGTTTATACTTCATAATAAATACAGTTTTTGAAAGTAGTCTGCTATGTGAGCTACTTTTGCTTTATGAAAAGGCAGTAATGAGAAAAGAGATGTTTCTGATAGCCTGCTGCCTAAACTGGGGTAGTTGGTGTTCTTTTGTAGAATTGTAATTTTTTAACAAGTCCATAATGAAATATTTAAGAAAAATAAATCTAGCATAACTGAAATCTGAAGTTGCCCATATATTCTTATTTAGAAGTATTCTGTCTGTGCAGCAGGCAACTTGAACTGCTCCAATACTGGAAAATTTAATGTACCACTCAATTACTATTCTTTAGCCCAATTTAAAATAATAGATCAGGAGTGAGGTCTTAATGCAGTGTAACCTTTGGAACATTAGAAATAACCTCTTTCCCTTCTGAAATCAGTGTACAGTAATGACATCAGTCTTACTGTATTGCAGGTGAACATTTTCTGACTGCATTTGAAGTTTTTATATTTAGCAGTTGTTCAGTTCCTGTCTCCCATATTTTACATTCCAAGACCTTTTTTTTAATCAATTCATAGAAAAATGTCTCAATACTTACATATATGTATCTCATGTAATTGTGTAATAGCACACTCAATACAGTATTTTGCAGTTATGTTACCTCTGCCTCAAGCATATTTCAGAGTTCAAATTTGACATTTATCTTCAGGGATATTTTGTTGTTATTGGATTTCTGAGTTATGTCCTCCCATGATCTTATTGCTCCTTCTTTCAGTAGAAGCAGTCCTTTGTTTGAACTTTCGTTGACTTATGTATTTGCAACCATGCACAGGGTAGAGTCAGGTATTCGGAGCTGATTTTATTAAAAGCTGTTCTCAAACTTTCTGGAGTATTAGAAGGTGGTTAATCAATAAAATTTCTTTTGGACATGATTAGCTTTTCTTAAATATGGTTTAGTGGGCCATTCATTAGGAACCTCTGGGTCATAGCTTGGAAATACTGTTCTGAACCTTGGTAATTTATTTACATTTGTTAACTTTTGAACATAATTGAAAAACAGAATTACCAAACTTAAAATGCTTACAGGATATAATAAATAACCATTGGTTCCCATTGTAATTCTGATAGATAAAACTAATTTTACAGTATAGAACAGTTGTGTTTTTTCAGAAGGTATCAATAAAGGTTCTGTGAAAAACTTGCAGCACTTCTAGTAACTGGTGCTCTGAAGACATACTTTTACCTAGATGAATTTTCCCACCTTTGAAAATAGTCTGCATGTATCACTGTGCAATTTAACTCCTGTGGAACACAGTTAAGTAGCCTTAAGTGTTAAGTAGACACTAATGTCAAATAGACCTGTGTGAAGTTTCTGGTCAGTGTTTTTGCTTAAGGTCCTATTCTAAAGTTGAAAAGGCTAATTTTGGACTCATCTCTAGAGAATTTGATGCTGTGCCTTCACTGGACATTTGCAAAAGTATGAATCTTGCTGTCATATGATTTTAAATAAGTAAAGAGGAAAAACAGCAGTAGTCTTAAATTCCCATGATTTTGAAGTTGATGGACAGCAGCTGATGAAGCTCTGTTTGTTGAAAATCATTTCTATCTGAATAGTCACAAAAAGAATAGTCACAAAAAGCATTTTTTGTGTTTCAGCATGGTCTTTATCATAATCTGATGTAAAGCATTCCCAGCTGAACCTGAAATACTTAGATTTTCTTCCTGATTGCCACTGGTACTGTGATCATGGACACATCGCTTCTGTGTGTCTCTGTTCACATTTCTGATCTGTTTATCTTGTCAAACTTGCATGTTGGGACAGAATCTGTATGTATATGCAGATACACTCAGTCTACTGCAATGAGTGTGTTGAACAAGATTTGAGTCTGTATTTCTTTCATTTTTATGTTTTCATCTTTTATGTTTAAGCAGTATTTTGTTTAACTTGTTACTAAACACGGTGCAAGTAAGCACGTTTTCTCTGTGAATGTGTTAATTTATACTGTGTGATGCTTCCTCAGGTTCCAGTAGCAAGAGCCAGCATCTTGTGGCTCATTGGGGAATACTGTGAACGGGTTCCAAAGATTGCACCTGATGTTTTGAGAAAGACAGCCAAGAGCTTCACAAATGAAGATGACCTTGTAAAGTTGCAGATCTTAAATTTGGGAGCAAAACTCTATTTAACAAACTCAAAGCAGGTAAGGCTTAAATACACGAGAGAATATATTTACAGTCACTGTAGTTTTGCTGGCCATCTGTATAGTCCAGACCTTATTTCTTTTAAATGAACAACTGTAACCAGTTCACTGTTATTAGTTTTTTTGAGAACTCAACCTAAATCTAACCAGCAGCCCTAGAGTATGGGCTGTAAGAAATACAAATGTATTGATGAAATTATTCTCCTTTTTTTTGTCCTTTTCTTTATTGAGATGATTTGTGGATTTTTTTTCATTCTGGTAAGTATAAATAATTTATAAATTGTATAATTAATACAAGATTGGAAATTTTCCATCTGTGATGTATTTTTCTCTGGATCAAAAAGCTAAATTTTCTGGGGATTGACTGCTGTCAGTATAAACAAAAAGCTGCTCATTTTTGTTCAAGATATTTAAAAGGAGATGCGAGAAAAAGGCCTTAATGTCTTTCCATTGGTGCTCATCTTAAAGATAGTAACTGCTTTTTCTTTTCTCTCTATTTCTTATTATTTCACTTTACCTCATGAGAGAGTGGGTTTTGATCATCTCTAGTCATAAAGATAACCTAAAAATGTCAGATAATACAGAAAGATGAACTTAGATTTCTGTAGCTGTGAGAGAGGGGCCTACTGCTTAATTCATCTCAGTGACAGTTCTATGAACTTTGTCTCTCTCTGGCTGTAGAGTGTAGCATCTTGACAATAATTTTTCACTGTAATTTTAATTTTACTATAAAACTTCGTGAAATATTTTCCAAATATATAATGAATATATTGTTTGAGATAAATACACTGGACTTCTAGACCTTTTTGTTTTACAGCAGCTTTGACAGCACAGGATCTTGCAACTCTGCAACTGTGATATGTTCCTTGATAGCTATATCTAACTGCAGACTTGATCCATCTGAGACTTTATTCTGTAGGGCATGTGGGAGATGAACTGTCTCGCCTTGCATTCAAATAAGAATGAATGCTTGTCCTTTGCTCAGACAGTCTAAAATGGGTGAGTAACAAAAGGTGACTTCTTTCTGTCAGTGCTCTTCTTAATGAAAGTGCTGACTGAGCTAAGAAAAGATTGGTTTGATTATCTTAATTGTCTCTTACTAAGCCATTGGTAGTATTTACTAATTTTTCTGAATTGACAAAAAATCCTTAGAAGATGGTGATTTCTGTGATACTCTTTTTCCAATTTCATGTGGTCTTTATACATTTTTAATACATTATATGTGAGGCATATTAATTGATTCAAATATGATACTGATTATATAGTGGATGAATCTGTCTCCTGAGATTCCTGCTAAATGATGAGTATCATGGAAGGATATTTTCCTCTTTTAAGCTGTGTGGTAATAAGCTTTCTTCTTGAGTCATCAAGATATTTTTGTACAAAATTCAAACAGAATAGGTTGATCTGGCTTGATTGAAAGCTCCTTCCAAACTACAATAGGTGTTTTTACCTTTAGGAGCCAGTAACACTTCTCCTTTATCTACATCATTCCCAGGAACAAGATTCTTCTCAACTCACTCATTAAAACATATTTTTCAGGAGCAATTTGAGTTCCTAAAATGTCCAGCCACTATTCAGCCTAATTTTTAAGCTCTCAGGCAAAGCTGCTCAATTGTCTATTTGTTCCTATTTCCCCTTGTCTATGTTTTCTTCTGTCTCCTACTCCACCACATAATTTTTTTTAATTCTTTGTTAATTTCCTCCAAAGCCAGTGGAGTTGAGGTAATCTCAAAGATGCAATGTCACTTTATTGAAAAGTAGCATCAGGACAGCAGAGGCACAAAAAAAAAAAGATGAGAGAAATGCTGGTAAAATTTGTTTGTTCAGTCTTGTCTCAAGAAAAGCACTAAGTTCTAGAGGGAATATGACTTTATATTGACACTATCCTTAGATTATCATACTTGATTTACTGTTAATTGACATAAGTCCAAACACTTAATGCAGCATGTTTTCAGGAATGTTTTGAAAATGCAATTTTTTATTAAGTTTTTATTAAGAATTTCCAGTACTATTTTTTTAATTGTGTGATGAATTTTCAACAGCTGTTCATAATTTGAGACCTCCAGGTTCAGTGCTATCTGGCTAAATATGTAATAAGAACAAGCTTTCTTCTGATTGTCTGTGTTGCTTAGTATGTTGACTTCCCTTTTTCGTCAATGAGGAGCATAAAGATCTTTGTGAATGTTGTATATAGCTAAGTGAAGCTCATGTGAGAGAAACGATTTAAGTAGAAAAACATGGCATCTAATTGCTTGAGCTGTTCCTTGCATGTAACAGGAAGAATAAAAGAGAGGTGTTGTTGTGTAACACAATAGGTATCACACTGGATAAAGGCCCAAGTAGTTGTAAATGGATAATTTTTTGAATGTTATTTAGCACAGCAACCTTGTCTTACGTATCTAAGGAGTCAAGTTAACTGTAAGGTAATGACAACAAAGAATGGATATATTGCTGTTTTTCTCCCATTGTAGACACTTAGCCACTGGTGATACTTGCATTAAAATATTTTTCAAGGAGAGCCAACCAGCTAATTTCTGCTTGTCTAGAACATATAATATATTCTTAAAAGATCCTGCTGCCATTGGAAAGTTCTGGAAACATTGCTGAGAGATGATCTGTGTTATATCTTCACACTGGACAAATTAAAATATAGAAGCGATATTATATCTGTATATAGCGAGCATGTACAGATAACAAGATGTGTGGGCATATGGTAATAAATGTATAGAATATTAATGTCAGAGTGCTTTGGTTTGTTGTAGTATGAAGGCAGACATATGCAGATTCTGTCATATTTCAGAAGACTAACTTGCTTGCTGAAACAATTTCCAGCTTAGAGATATTCCTTTGTTGGCAAAACCAAGATTATTCATTAATTTATTTTTTGTTTTTAATTAAAATTAATTGTTTCTATTAGCAACCTCCATGTAGAAAAGCTTCTCTGACTTGTTTGGTTGCATTGCCATAAGAAAAATTTAGTGTTCTCTTGCTGTTTTCATTAAACCTATTTAAGATATTTGCAGGGAGAATTCTTGTGGATATGGAGCATTCGACCGTATGTTTTTGTATAGGAAAATATGGAAGAGGCATTTTAGTGGCAAGTAAGAAAGAAAGGATTCTGGTGGTGATCCCATTAAAGAAAATGCAGTCTTTCAGGATCATGTTGTATGAGGGCTGCTCCAAAAATAACACCTTCTATTTTATTATGTTGTCTGATGACATCAGAAGCAGATGATGGGATGGCAGTAAGTTGAAGGTTCTTGTTAAACATCCATTACATTTTCTTGACATGTGACAGATGGCAGCAGAAGGACAGTCTGACAAAATAGTGTGTTGACATGGAAGTGTGTATGGAGCAAAGGTGTGTCATTGAATTCCTCCATGTGGAGAAAATAGTACTTTCAATGGCACTTTCAGAGCTTTTATGGAGACCGAGCAGTGGATGTGAGCACAGTGAGGTGGTGAGTGGTGTGTTTCAGCAGTGGTGCAGATTGGTTGAGGTGTGGTGTGCAGGCTCTTGTTCACTGATGCTGTAAATGCATAACTAATGATGGGGACTCTGTTTATAGAGAGTGTTTTGTAACTGAGAATTTGTTCCATCACACACTGTTATTGTGCTTTTAGTATCTGTTGTAGTTTCCATGAAAATAAGTAGGAGACATTACTTTTGGAGCAGCCTACATATATGTTTAAAACACAAAAAAAAAATCGGTTAACATGTATGTCACAGGAATTAATTAGTATGCTGGAACAGTGCACATACGTAGGCTACTCGAACTTGCAACCTCAAAAGGGATTTTTTCCTTACGAATTGTACATTGCAAAATTTAATGCTTTTTTCTGCATATTCCTCTGCTCATGCAATTAAAAATGCTACTCCTGTAACTATTACCTGATAAACAAGATATATATGCAAGCTAGTTTCTTTGCATAAAGAAAATAAATACTTCTTGTCAATGTCCTAACCTTATGTTATCCATCTCCTCTTAGTCATTATAGTAAAAATTAACTTTGTTATGATGGTAAATTATTTTTGCTCTTTTCACTGTTTTCTTCCATATGAACTAAGTTTTTTCAAGTTTTTTCAAGTGTGTTTGATCAGTGCAGTTCTGTGCAATGTTGTTGCTCCATTTACCCTACAGTATTTCTAAGGTATGGGGAGAGTCATCCGATGTGTGCATTTGTTTTGTTTTGTTTAGTTTTTAATTTATCTGTATTATTAAAATTATTTAATACATGTTAATATTCTCAGACATCAAGTTAGGAAATCCTATTATCCTGTAGAAAGTGTGGTAATACAAGTTGTTCTCTTACATAAATAAATAAATGACCAATATTACTGGAGGCTTTAAGCTTCAAGAAAAAAAATGGAAGAAGTCTTTTATCCTGGTTTTTAGAGGGCATCAGCAGCTTGCTTTTATGAAAAAGTAACAGCTAAATGCACTGCAAATAATTTGCAGTAATCCAGTTCAGTGATTCATGTGTCTGCTTTAATGGGTCATAATTCAGGATAAAGTAACTGAGTGCAGTCAGAGTGCAGACACTGCTTATGCCAGGGACTGTATCTCTTCATAAAACACACCTCAGCAGAAGCAGTTTGCCAGCCCCCTAATACCCTCTGATGTTTTGATGTCCTGCATATTTTTCCGATTAAGTTTTGAGTGCCATGTTTTTAGTTGTATTTCCACATTCATTATCCTCACGTAGATCCTTCAGCGGGTTTGCCATATATGATTATTTTTTTAATGATGCCTTTCTTTCCACTTCAGCAGTTTAATAATCTAGCACATGGCTGCTTCTCAGTACTCAGCATTCACCTCCCCAGTACAGAAGAGGACATGTGCTTTGGCTTCAGAATTCCATTTGCAGCTTTAGAAATGCATATTCCCTGTGGAACAACATTTGTTTGACATAACCATTCATTTTTATTACCTCTTTAAATATGTTTATCCAGAGTTATCAATAATCATAAATAACTTGTATTCTGTTCTTGTCCTGTTTTTTTCCACAGACAAAATTGCTTACCCAGTATGTATTAAATCTCGGCAAGTATGATCAAAGCTACGACATCAGAGACCGTACAAGATTTATTAGGCAGCTTATTGTTCCGAATGAGAAGAGTGGAGCTTTAAGCAAATATGCCAAAAAAATATTTCTGGCACAGAAACCTGCTCCATTGCTCGAGTCTCCCTTTAAAGGTATTACTGCCAAAATCATTTGGTAAATGTTCATTGTGTAAAGGAATGTGACAGCCTGTTCTATTTCAAATATGCTCACAAATTGCGTCACTTAGCAAACACAAATGATTAATATGCAAGGATACTCACTCTGCTTACTTGCTTTTCAGCAAACAAGGTTTACATGTTGCACACACATTACATTTGCCTGATGACAAAACTGACAAAACTGTGTGGATTTAAAATTTGGCTTAATAACAGAAAGCGGGTATTCTAAGGAAAAATATTCTTCCATTTAGAAAAATGTTTTTAGTCTTTTATCTAGACTTTAATGGAAGGTTGTTAATGCATTAGAAACCTATTATGAATCTGAAATAAATTGAATCTCTGTACATTAGCTTTTTATTGTTTTTCTACAGAGTGATAGTTTTCTCAGTGTGTTTCTCATCTTTTAAGAAGTAAGAAGCATTGTCTTCTCAAATAAAAAGGTTATTAGGTTATCTGAATTAAAAAATGCTCTGTTACTCTGATGATTTGCAATTTTAATTTTCATACTTGTATATGTTGTAAAGCTTTAAAAGGAGCTCCATTTTGAAGAAAAACTATTAAGATTCTGGATGTGTTTGTGCCAAGACATGTATATGGATTGTTTAACTGTGCTGTCATTCTTAATATTCACAGTAAAGTAATTTTTAGAGAAGCTACATTTCAGAGCAACACCTCTAAACACACTGACTGATTAGCTTTTTTATTGACCATTATGGGGGAGATTATTGTAATCTATGGACTGAAATCAGTTTTTTGACCTATGAAGAGCTTCCTAGTTTATATTTATTCCATGACATTTGAGGTAATATAATAGCAATTACCTTTAGCCCTGATTAAGATTGCTCTTTGTAGTAGAGCTCATGTTGTTTGTATATTTTCCACTCCCCCATTTTTTTAATAGATCGGGATCATTTCCAGCTCGGTACCTTGTCTCACACGCTGAACAGCCGAGCCACTGGCTACCTGGAGCTGTCTGACTGGCCGGAGGTGGCACCTGACCCTGCCGTGCGAAACGTTGAAGTGCCCGAATCGGTATGTTGGCATTGTTAAAAGTAACTTTGCCGAAGGCGTAAGCCAGTACCGAATATGATCTGGAAATATAAATAGTTAAATAATCTATTTATGCTGTACGGAAATTTTTTTTATGTGTGTGATCATCTGCGTGGCTTGTGTTAGCTCGGAAAATGAAAATTTTTTAGAATTGCACTGTGCTCACTGTTTATTTTCAGTGGGAGAAGTGAATCAACTGTAGGCCACTTTGACTTCACTTGAGAACTAAATTAACTTTCTTTCCTTCCATCTCGTTTTTTTATTTCTTATCTCTTGTATTGACTGTTCTGCACTGTTTGTTTCTGTTAATGATGAATGTTGCTGGAATATCCAAGTAGTGGTTTAGTGGATTTTTTTTAGTGTAAAAACGCAAGTCATGGCAGAAAAAAAATGATCGAATAAACAGAAGGCAGCAACAGGGTAAGAAGTTATGTGTATTTAGAAGTGTAAAATCTGGAGCAGATGGAGGTTTCCATTCCAGACAATCCAAAAAATTTGGAAAGTTTCTAAAAAGAAATTGTAGTCTATTAGTGTACTAGTTACTTGTTGACATTACACAGCTAGCGACCTATTACTGATGCCATTCCATTATGGGATTGTAAACTAGCAGGCAGAATCAAGTTTTGGTACCAGAGTTGGGATTTATGCATCAGATATCAGAGTACTAATAAATGTCAGTGAAAGCTATTGTACAGTAAGAGGAATTGAGGTTTACTGAAATTTACTGCACTCATGATGCTCCCAGAGATAAGTTCTTTTAGCATGTCTACATGGAAGAGCACATGATCCTTGTCATGAGCCAACTCTCACTCTAAATTGCACGTGCATTTGCATATGAGATGTCAGAAATAGAAAGAGTGGAGGAAATTCCAAAACAAAAGAGGTTGTGTTTTGCAGAGGCCAGTAAACAGTGAAGCCGTACAGCAAGCATTTCTCCTTAGTACTTCAGTA